>NW_024061960.1:1258750-2517500 GCF_006381635.1 Hibiscus syriacus
TTGCAAAGTATTAGAAGGCATACTCGGACAACATCAACGTCATCCATCCGAGTAAAACCATCTTTCTTATTCAATAATCTCGTCAAGTCTTCCACGTGTAAATTCGGCTTCTCGTTGACAGCTCAGGAAAAACCGGGAAAACCATGATAGGCGGGTAATATGTAGTGTACCGATCTACATCATCGTGTCCGAAGCGTAGACCGGTGATTAAGCAAAACTCCTCCCGCCCAAAACACGTATACGGTGGAAAATCAAACATTTCTCTTCATCACGACGTTGTATAGTCTCTGGTAGATCGTTAGTCATGGTTTGAAGAAACAGATGGGTCAACATAGCATCTCCACCCGGATGTTGTACTTTCAGCCATGACCCGAAGCAAGTATCCTCAAATATTTTTCTTTGTGTAGGTGAAAGCTTCGACGCAATTGTTTGGCCAGGCTTACTTTTTCTTAAGGTCAATTGAGCCGAATAAAAGTTCTGCAAAAACATAAACATACCAATTTAGATATACCAAAAACTACACTGTGAAGATATAACAAGAACAATAAACATAAAAGTAGTAGTTTATTCTTCAAACTTAAATTTGCAACACTGTGAATTTAGTATTTGTTTTTGTTTTTTGGTTGAAGTAATGCAATTCATTCAAGTTTCAATTTGCAGAGAAGAATAGTTTCTGAAACTTTAAATTGCAACACGAAAATGAAAATCGCAACACGAAAATGACTATCGCAACGCGAATTTGACTATCGCAACGCGAAATGAAATCGCAACGACAGAATCGCATTGCGATAGTCATTCTCGGTTTCAAATACTAAAATTGAAAGAAACTTGATGGATGCATTACTTCAACCAAAAGACAAAACAAAGACAAATACTAACTTCACAGGGTTAAAGACTAAACAGTTAGCAGTATTGGCAATAATCGAATGATAATAAGCAATCTAAGTGAAATGGTTAATCTATTATGAAAACACCAGTAAACTTATCATCAATTTCAATAAAAAACTTAATAATAATGCAAAAATTTCAAAGTAAAATATTAAAAAACAACCCTCGGTGGTTGATTTGGTGATTTTCGGACGGATGTCGCCTTAGAGAGTGAGAGATGGAGATGAGACTGAGTTGTGATTTAGGGTTTTAGGTTATGAGTTGCGATTACGGGATATACTGTGGACGGTTCAGTGTTCCGATTCATTAATATATTCGTGTTTGGAATTTGAAAAAAAAATACGCGTTAATACGAATGGCGCTATGTAAATCGCATTACGATTTACGTAATCGCATTGCTATTTTTCAAATTCGCGTTGCGATTTACGTATTCTCATTGCGAATTAGAAAAACCGCAACGCGAATTTGGGAAATCACAATGCCATAGTCAGAATCGCGTTGCAAATCTGGAAACTAATTTGCAATACAGGAGATCGCTTGCGAATTATCGATCGCATTGCGATTTAGTTGGTCATTTTGACAAATCCAAAAAAAATTAGTTAAAATCGTATATTATAAGACATATTTGGTCACTGAGATTATTTTCTCTAATATTATATTCCCACAATCAAAGATGAGATAATATAATACTTTTAATAATTTATCAAATAATATTAATCTTACATTCGCGAATACAATATATAAACAAAAGGACTAGCTATCCCCCACTCTAACCAGACATTTCACTGAATATGTTACTGTTTCAATAGTTCAATTACAAAACAAAAAGCACACTCGTGTTATGTAATCCTCAAGACGAAAAGTCTCGGTGGCCCTCATATTCTCTTCTTATAATTTCAAGGACAAATTCATTCCAGGTATCAACAGGACCCGGCATGCACCAGTGCAAGCAATCTTGCGGCGGAGGCTTCCCGTCAGGCCCACGCTTTGTTATCTTATTCGGATCAGGGCTCCGGTAGGGACCTGGATGACCGTCGTGCCGATACCCGAAAACTTCAGTTATGTCCATCAGCCTCAACTTGGACTTGTTTGTTGCCTTCTCCGAAGAACGTTCGAAACCTGTCACCTGTTGCTTGTGCATTATGTTTGTGAACCCATTCTCTACTATTTCACCAGTTCCAAGCGGCTTCACTTTCCCGGTGCATGATCCACCGGTATTCCATGCCCCGCCTTCATAATGATCGGGAGAAAAGGAACGTACAATGGTCAGGCCGGTGAAATTAGGATGTGTAACAAGTGCAGACAGAATTGTCTCTGTAGACATTCCAAATGCGTCAACATTATTGACCTTCATAGGTCGAGAACGATCCGGCCACCATAATTGTCCTCCTACAATCTCATTGTTCAGGATATAGACAGACTGTTTGGCAAACCAATGACCAGAAGAGAGAACAATCACATCAAACTGGGGTATGAATTCCATGAAGCCATCATCAGGAACATCAAGATTCAGCTTCGTAACACCCTCCGGAGCAAAGTCAAACTTTTCAGTAGTTTGACTGACAAGCCAAGACGACCAGACCCGAACAATCATTACGGATGATGAATTGAAATAATATCGATGCATCTTTCGGTTTCCACGATTTTTCGGAACTTCAACCTGAAATTAACCCAGAAGTTTTTTGTCATGAGAATAAAAAAAGCACAATACAAACCTAGTTTCTAACACTATACTGAGCGCAAAAGATTACTGAAGTGTTTACTAAAGCTAATAATTATGATAACTCCAGCCTGATAATCCTATGACAAAGCTATAGTTTAAGCTGCTCCGACTCCATTTTTCATGATCTAGCTGTGTCCAACATGGGTATAGAGGTATGACTCTCCAAACATCCTCCAAATACATAGGAAAACTTGGAAAGAATTGAACATACCCATGCCGGATATATATCTGGGGCCGAAGCACAACCAAATCAGAGAAACATAGGCTACAGCCAATCTACTTCTAAACAACTTTAAGTTAAACAACAGATTAAGATAATCAAGAAGGCCACAATATCCTTGGTTAGTAAGTTATGGTGCAAACTTGGGACTAATCTTAGAGTTTACTGCCAAACATTTTTGTTCAGAAAATAACTGGCACTTTAAGAAATGCAGATGCTTGCCTGCCAGAGAAGACACAACAGTGATTCCATCTGGTTTCGAGCAACAGAGTCACCAATGAAAGCAAGTGTCTTTCCTCGCATCAACTCTAGAAACTTCTTGGCATCAAATCTGGGGAGGTCACATTTAGAGGGTTTCCAACGCCAATTCTCATATTCCTTGTCAGGCCTCCCATTACCCTGGCAATTCTGCATCTGTGTTATGATTGGACAAGAGTTGTTGGTGTATGATGGCCCTTGTGGATCATAGAACCAATTTCCTTGGTACAGGTCACAGCCTAGGATAGAAACCAATGAAAATGAGAACCAGGACTCAACAAGGGAGCAGGCAGAGAAGGTAACAAGCAAAACCATTAGGAGGAACACTTTGAAGCAAGCATTGTTCCTTAGATAGACAAGAGATCAAATAGGGATCAATAAAGAAGATAGAATGTATAGGGATCTCTCTTTCTCTCTCTTCTAATAACAGGAGACTGATTTAACTGGTTTTGGAACATCCATTTCAGGACATTACTTCATAACATAGATAACTGAGCACAAAACATTTCAATAATGTTATCCTGCATTTCTTCCCTCTGCTTGAAGAAACTTTGCACATATTCCAGGGATCAAATATAAGCAAGATATAAAAGTTGAACAAATTTGACACTATTCTTGATAAATAAGGCTTGTAACAGCAAGCTACCATGTACGAGACCTAGCATTAATCTAGTGAGAAAACATAATAAACCAGAACCAACAAAGTCCTATATATTTCCGGCAGATGATGTAGTTTCCACATCTACTAAAGCAAAAACTTTCAAACAAATATGTATGACAGGTAATAATAGATCTCAATCACATGTTCTATGAAACCAAGTGTATAAAGGAATAATACCTGAATCGGCTGAATTGCTCGTAGATGCATTGCTTGACGCAAAACTTGAAGTTTCCACCTTTTCTGTTACTCTAGATGATGAGTCTGGAAGCTCTACAGGTTTCTTCGGCATCTCATTAATTCTTGAACCAACCGAATCTTTAGGACTAGAGGGCAGTTCCTTATTAAACTCAATTGGTAGTGAATCCTTATCAGTGGAAGATCTAACGGAAGCTTTATCAACAACAGAAGTATTTAAACTCATTGCGGGCAGTTCTAAATTTGACCCAGATGATGAATTCTTACGAATGTAATTTCCATCCTTAACAGAACTTTGAACAAAGGTAGAATCAAGCAAAGCTGTTTTCCTATCAACGCCATAGAAATACCCTCTAACAGCTGAACCAAAGGGAAATGAAACCAGAAGCAAAGAGGCAAAAATCAAGAATGTTGCTAGTAAGACGACTGAGGCTGCAATGGAGGAAAGGCTGCGAGGTAAGGCGGTCATTTTAGGAGAGCCTTTTGGGGAAGCCAATGTCATGGTTTCCTAACTAGGTAAAGTCCTAAAAAATCATCTATCAGGAATATATGAAGACCAACTAATTAAATGCATGCTATTGACATTTTACTTTGACGAATCTAAGATCTGGTGTTCTTGGATATGATCCACCAACAAAGGATTGCTAAATTGTTAACAATGCCCAAACCGACTTTCCTTTCCTGTACAAAAAGGGAGATTTTTTTCTTCTTCTCAAAATTTATTGAAATTATTCTATCTTATTGAGAGTCTCAGAACAACAACACAATTGCTTGGAGAGAGACTTGAATTCCTTCTTGTGCCCTGAGAAAACAAGATAATCCCACACGTTAAATGAAAAAAAAAAATCAGAAACCAAGAAACGTGATTGAGTTGGTAATTGCTTAAACTTGGAAACTTAAATCAAAAAGGGGGGAAATCTTCAATTCATAACGGAACAAAACAATCTTTGAAAATGCTTAAAAAATTAGAAACTCTTATGTTCGACGATAATCACATTATGATAACCGTAACCATTAATTGAACATCTAAAAGAAACTTCATTGATAACAACGCAAGAGTAAAATCAAGCTTGGGCTTGAATGCCGATAAGGAAACTTTGACAAATTTAAAAAAAAAATAAAAAATTGAACTTCAAACTTACACTGTTCACAGAACACAAGCCGAGGAGGATTAGATGGAGGAAAGGTGAAACCTTTTGACCCGATCTTAGAGAGCGGAAGGGGGAATTAATGGTGAAATCTCGGATCGGGTGAAAGGGTTATATTATATTGGAAAGATAGGGATTTTGTGCTTCTCTTGTTCCCTGCAACTCGAAGGCTGCCTTGTATTTCACTATTTCTATGTCTCTCAAGCCAAAGAGAAGGTAAAAGGAATCAAGTCTCTTCATTTACCCAACAACAACACATCACGGTTTCTCTGTTCTATTAATTAATTTTTAATTTCCTCGACATAATCGCCGGTTTTATTGGTCGATCCATGTTTTCTTTTTCTTAGAAATTTTTAGTTCACCTTTATGATTTAAATTAATATTTTTAAATATAATATTACATATTAGAAGATAATGCCAGCTAAATTGAGAAACAATATACTATTTTATCATTTAGAATTCATATATCAATTAAATTTTACTGTAATTATCGTAAAATATCCTAAAACAACTTCTATAAATATGTTGAGAAACAATATACTATTTTATCATTTAGAATTCATATATCAACTAAATTTTACTGTAATTATCGTAAAATATCCTAATACAACTTCCATAAATATGTTGAGAAACAATATACTATTTTATCATTTAGAATTCATATATCAACTAAATTTTACTGTAATTATCGTAAAATATCCTAATACAACTTCCATAAATATGTTGAGAAACAATATACTATTTTATCATTTAGAATTCATATATCAACTAAATTTTACTGTAATTATCGTAAAATATCCTAATACAACTTCCATAAATATGTTGAGAAACAATATACTATTTTATCATTTAGAATTCATATATCAACTAAATTTTACTGTAATTATCGTAAAATATCCTAATACAACTTCCATAAATATGTTGAGAAACAACTTGTATATGATAAAAAGGGAAGAAGAAAAGTAAATTAAACATTTTGGCATGATATCATAATTAACCTCTCAACATATTAAAATATTCATTTTAGTTTATATTTTCTTAGAACTTTAACTTTACTATTTTATTTTGGTACAAAAAATCCATTCATAAAACCTAAAATATTTATAGATCATTTTATTTTAAAATAAAATTATGAGTCAAAATATTCTAAAAATTAAAATGAAAATAATTATTTTAATGAATATTGAGAGCTAATTTTAATAGTATGACTTTGATTACCAACAACCAGTTGATATAATGGAATGAGACATTAGATTTTTTAAGTAAAGTCAGAAGTTTGAATTATGACTTTTGTGAATAGAGCAAATTGGATTAAGAAGGTCGCTCTGCAGTGATCAATCCAGATTGATCGATTAATAAATCATAAAAGTGGTTATATAAAAAAATATTATAACTTTTGTTTAAGCTAAGGTAGAGCTAGTACAAATTTATTTAACACAGTATTGTTAACTTGAATTACCTGAACTTATTATTAAATATTTAATTTATTTAGGAATATGAATTTCATTTTCGAGGTTTTTGTGTGTTTTTTTGAAATAGTTCCAGTGCGGTAAACTAAAAAATGGCTAAAATAAGGCGTTATCGGTTTTGCTATTGTGTTAAATAATAAAACCGGTAAAAATTACCGGAAATATTATTAGGAGCTACCGGTTTTATTATTATTGGGTGTTTTTTACCGGATTTTCGAAAAAAATACCGAAAATATTATTAGGCTTAAAAATGACCGGATTAACATAATATTTTAGGTAATTACCAAAAAAATTTAAGTAATTTTTATCGATTTTATTATTTAAATAATAATAAAATCAGTAACATTTTTTAAGGCATTTTTAAGCGAGTCGCACCGTATAACTTCCCTTTTTTTTTACGGGTCCAGGTTGGGGGATTGAATAATGCTCAACGAATGACGCACTTTTGTCTCTGGCAATGAAGATTGGGCTATTTGACATAACATACACTAATTTTCTTTAATATTCCCTTTCTGACACCGTTTGGCCAATATTTCCCGAAGTAGCACCCTTTCTGCTGAGCTGGCGAAAGGCGCGTCCCCGGGGACGCGCTTTACCCGTGTTTTCGCTGAGTTGGATGCCACGTGTGGAAGGCGCATCCCCGGGGACGCACCTTCCATTAAATGCCATAAATGTCCCCATCCGTTTTCCCTAACTACCCCTCCTCCTCCCCTATATAAACCCCCTCAACCCTCCCTCATTCTTCACACCAAAATCATATTCTCCTCTCTTATATAACTCAAATTCTCCAACTATTTGAGTTTTAAATTTGTTATTAGTGGTAAGAAATTTATTTTTATGTTAGTATTTTTTTAATAGTTATTATATTTTATTAATATTTATGTAATATTATTTTTTATTAAATAATATTTATATAATTATTATTTATTTAGAATTATTAATTTTTTTGCTAATTATATTGTTTTGTCTACAGTTATAATGGAAAACGAAATGCTGTTGCGATTAGATATTGATCATATCTCCAGACATTTTAGCGATATGGTAATATTTTTTTATAATTAATGTTAATATTTAAATTTAAATTTATTTTAAAGTTATTATGAATTTATTAATTTTTATTTTTATAATGTATATTATTTAGGATACTGATCGTATTTTAGACACTTTTATTAAAAATCCACGTATATCGACACCGGAACGTATTTTACCATATTTGACTTCTGTTGGGTTCGGGTATATTGCAACAATTATAGGCGATTGCAAACTCGAACCTGTCCTAATTTCTGTACTAATTGAGAGGTGGAGGCCCGAGACACACACTTTTCACCTTCCATGTGGAGAGGCCACAATTACATTGGAGGATGTCTCTATGCTGGGGCTTCCCGTCGACAGATATGATGTGTGGTATGGCGGAGTGATTGGCAATCAATGTGCATTGATTATCTTGGAGCTGCTCCGCCAAGTTTAATGGAGGTAAAATAGCTTTATCTTGGTTGAAAGCTAATTTGAGGTTTTAAATGAAAATGCTTCAGAGGATCAAGCAAAGGCATGTGCTCTGGCATATATTCTACGAATAATTGGAGGAATATTGATGCCCGACAAATCTCACAACCAGGTGCATTGTAGTGGTTGCGGCATCTGATCGATTTTGATGAAGCTGAAAGATATAGTTGGGGCGCTGCAGTTTTGGCATTTCTCTTTAGAGAAATGTGTCGGGCGACGAATTATAAGAAAACTACTATCGGTGGATGTCTTCTGCTTCTACAATCATGGGAGTGGTTCCGCATGCCTTCTTATGCCCGATCGTGAATGAACCATACGTATTCCCCTTATTGTTGAGGTAATTTTCGAACTAAATTTTGATTTAATATTTTTCAATAAATATGGTTAATTTAGTTTATATTATATTCATAGGTGGTTAATAAAGAAAGGAAAGGAAAAAAGTATCCTACTGGTTAGAGGAAATCGTTTACTTATGATACGAAAGCTGGGTCTGAGGTATGTTTTTAAATTTGTTTAATTATTAATATTTTAATTTAAATGCTAGATATAATTAGAATATTTTATTTATTTGAATTGTATATTTATATTTCAGTTTCAGGGATACCTTATGCGAGCGATGAAGTTAAAGCTTGCATCCCACCCCACCTTAGTGGTCATTAGAGGTATGGATATCGGTTATACCTATTATATGTTATGCTATTATTGAGGCATCCAGTTGATCGCGTGCTCCGTCAGTATGGTTGTACGCATATTTCCTGGAGCACCTAGGAATTTAGACGACGTGCATAACATAGATAGACGAGGAAAGAAAGATGTTAACTGGGTGGTGAGACACAGAGATTGGATTGCGCTTTGGGAGAACCGATATACACTGTTGGCACCTCGACAATATTATGCTGAAACTGGTCATATGGTTACGGATAACTATATGGACTGGTTTAATGAAAATGGGAAGCCGTTTCTACTTTCGGCGGAAGCATGAGGGGTTAACATTCCTAGGCGCCGAGAAAGACGTCAACCGTCTCAATATCATCGTCCCCCGACGCGTGGACGGAGAGAAGGCGTTACCGGTTCTGCGTCAGTCCCACCACAACATCCTTATTCGTCAATGCCGTAAGGGTACATGCCCAGCCCTCCACTTCATATGCCAAGCCCACCAATTTATATGCCATCTCCGCAGGGTTACATTCCGAGCCCGCAGGGTTACATTCCTAGCCCGCCAGGTTACATGCCTACCCGCAGGGTTTTATACCATATGGAGGTGCATATACGACTATGTTTAATGATCCAGCATATGGTTCATATGCATCTTATTTGGCTGGTGGTGCTTCTCCGCAGACACCTCAATCTCCATCTGGATCACAGACATCGATGCCAATGTTCCACAGTAAGGGTACATGCCCAGCCCTCCACTTCATATGCCAAGCCCACCAATTTATATGCCATCTCCGCAGGGTTACATTCCGAGCCCGCAGGGTTACATTCCTAGCCCGCCAGGTTACATGCCTAGCCCGCAGGGTTTTATACCATATGGAGGTGCATATACGACTATGTTTAATGATCCAGCATATGGTTCATATGCATCTTATTTGGCTGGTGGTGCTTCTCCGCAGACACCTCAATCTCCATCTGGATCACAGACATCGATGCCAATGTTTCCACAGTTTTCACAGTTCCCGGGGAGCGGTGGGATTGTTACTAGCACTCCTCCAAGGTCGTTATTTTATACAGGCCCTTCAGCCCCTTCAGCGTCATCTACACCAAATGAAGAAAATGCTGCTGATGATGATAGTGAAGATGAGGAGACTGAAGAACAAGTTCCACGAAGAAATCCTCCACGAAATAGACAACCACCGCCATGTGGAACTCATTCGAGAAGACGACATTCGCATTTGGACTACAAAAATTATGTTGATCCCGTATACCAACTTTCACAAGTATTCAAGGTATATGAACTTGAGTTTCCGCCCATAAGAAACGAAAGAGACCCAAATGAGATTCAAACTTGGCTTACAATTGTACCAGATCCATTGCTATTGAGGGACTCAGGTCGTCCAAAATCTACTAGAATACATTGTGATATGGATATTCGGGAGAAGTCAACAGAACAAAAACGATGTGGGCATTGTAGAAACATCGGGCACAATAGAAAAAAATGTACAGCTTTGTTATCATCATATAACCGTTAACTCTTATGTAATTAATATTGTATTTAAATGAATGTTTTTGTTTCTAATAATTTAATGTTATTGCATTTATATAATTTGTCAATGTATGTACACCTAAATAATTTTTTTAACTTTTAAATACATAAATATTTTTATTTAATAGAATAATTAATATTATTAGTTATATTTTTTTAAAATATAATAATAATTTCACTTTCTAAGTAGAGAAAAATATTAAATTAAACAAATTAAAAGTTATTAAAAAATTTATGTATACGATGACACATTTCATGTTCTGATTGGAGGATTAAATTTATTAAATTAAATTTTCAATAAGACTAATTTCATAAAATATGTAAGTCCTGAAGATTAAATATGTAATTATACTAATTTATTAACTTATGCATCAATATTTTCGTTAAATATTAATATAAGATGACTACATTGATAACATTTAAATAATTAATTGATAAAATTAATAGATCAATAATCAAAATCAAAAATAATAATATAACCATATGTGTAATATTATAATTTCATACATTTTTCCTATAACTCCAATAAAGTCAAAATTGATTTTCATATATTGTTATATCATATTAATGTAGATAATTCACTCTACCTTTAACACACATTAACAAAATACATTTGATAATTCTTACATTATAATCGAAGCATTTTACATAATATATTATTAATTTATAATAATAATAAAAATAAAATATTTATTATTAAACAAAATACGTGGCAGTCGAGCTGGCGAAAGGCGCGTCCCCGGGGATGCGCCTTCCACACGTGGCATCCAACTCAGCGAAAACACGAATAAAGCGCGTCCCCAAAGACGTGCCTTTCGCCTACTTTGAGAAATATTACTCAAACGGTGTCAGAGAATATTAAAGAAAATTCAGTTATATCAAATAGCATGAAGATTGTGCGTTGGTGTGGGGTCCACGCGGCAGTCGGTGACAAGTGCTACTTCAGTGGCCGCATTTTTGAAATTTGAAACTTGAAAAGTAGCGGAAGCCAAGCGGTCCAATCACTAAGGCCCAACCTTATTTTGATCTTATTTATAAAACCAATATTTTTTTCCGTCTTATTAATTTTAGTTCGTATTGATCAAGAATATAATTACAGGAGATAAATTTGATCATATATCAAATCATATAAAAGTATTTTTAAAAAATATTGATAAATTAGATCATGTATCAAGTCATATATAAATATTTATCAACTTTATCGAATATAGCAAGTTCCTCTGAAATAATTCAAATCAAATTTATCAAAGTTTAAAACTTTATCGAATTTATCAAAGTTCAAATCAATTTGAAAAATATAATTTAAATGTTTTCCAACTTAGTCATATTTTTTCAAATATTTAATCGATTATTCTTGTGCTTCAAATTTGTTTGAAACACAAAACATGACAAATCTTACAAAATTTAGAGCATGATTTTAAAACCCCTATGAAGATTTCCAAACCTCTAGATCAATATGCTCAAAGTTTCAAAAATTTATGCCCAGTTTAGAAAACCCTTGAATGGTTTCGAAACCCTTATACCTGGTTTTTAAATCACCCATTCTTGGTTTCTAAACTACCTATGCTATAACAATCATATTTTTAAGAGGGTTTCTAAACCCCCTCTGGTGGTTTTGAAATCATCGTGCAAACAAATATTTAGGGAAATAAAAGCTTCCAACGGTTATAATTTATCTCCAACGGTTTTAAATGACTAGAAAATCATTTCACTCTATAAAAACACTCTAAGGATACTTGAAGAATGTTACTACACCTGTCCAAGCTGATAGATCAAGAGAAAAGAATTTTCATTCTCAATTTCTTTATTTTCTCTTGTATATAGTGTATTAAGCCTTTTTGAAAATCATTGTATTAATGATTTGTGAGCTTAAATCTTTGTAAACACCTACCTAATGAAGTATTCTTGTTTACCTAAATCAAACCTTGTAAAATGGGAATTGTTCTAATTTAGCCTTAGAAAAAACTTGCGTAGTTCTTCTTAGCCAGTGAAAAGATTGAGTTGTAAGGTTGCAACTTATCCTTAAAGGTAAGAAAAAATTAGTGAATTTGTTGAAATCCTTTTTGGTGGAAAGCTAAGGTAATAGATGTAGACTTTGATTGAGAAAGTCGAACCATTATAAATCGATTTGTGCTAAAAGTTTTTACTTTTCCTTCAAGTTTCCACCAAACTCTATCAAAGCCAATTCACCCCCTCTTGGCAATTTTCAGTTGATCGATCGAGCCAAATAATTGATATCATAGCTTGACTCATTAGAAGGTCTAACAACCTATTGAGATGATCCTTGAAGAGCTCTAGCAATTTTCAATTCAACCGAGAAATATGACTTCCACTTCTTGCTCATTCTACATGGTGGACTCCTCAATCTATCGACAATTCTCCATACTTTAATGGGGCTAACTATGATTATTAAAAGAATATAATAAAGTTATACATTCAATCTAATGATCTTGATGCATGGGAGATGATCATGAATGACTTCTCTTCACCAATGAAGATGATGAAGGAGTGGAGTAACCTAGAATAGAAGAAATTTCAACAAAATGTTATGACCATGCACATGTTATTTTGTGCATTTGGTCTTGATATGTATGAAAGAGTTTCTTCATGTACAAATTCCAAGAAATTATGGGATAAACTTGAAGAACTTATTGGTGACAAGAAAGAAGAGAAAGATATCCAACAATGTTCAACTAGTAGCAAGGATATCAATGATGAACTATCAAGTTTAAACTCCTCTCTAATCCAAAAGTGGTGGGCTTAATGGCTCTTGAAGAGCTCATTGTATCTTCTAACTCTAATGAATTTAATTCATATTCTTTTAATGAGTTTTAAGATGCTTATGATGAATTATTTTTTAAATTTGAGACCATGAATTTCAAATACAACAAATTACTTTTTAAATTTAAAGTTGAAAACAATTTTCTTTTGAAAGTAAAATTGGATTTTAAAATTCAAAATGAAATTTTGAGAAAATATTTAGAATTTTTTTAAATGAAAACACTAAACCTACTATCTAATCCATATGTAGTGTGTTTAATGACTCTTGAAGAGTTTAAGGTATATTCTAATTCTAATGAATTTAATTCATATTATTTTAATGAGTTACAAGACATTTATGATGAATTATTTTTGGAATTTGAGACCATTAATTCCAAATACAAGAAAATGATTTTTAAATTTAAAGTTAAAAATGATTTTCTTTTGAAAGAAAAACTGGACTTTGAAAATAAAAATGAAATTTTGAGAAAAGATTTAGAATTTTCAAAAAAGAAAATTGAAGAATTTGAAAAAAGAAAATATTTATTTAAAAGTTAATCTTGAATGCTTAACAAAAGAAAAGAAAATCATTTTAAATAATTTATCTAGTTCAATAATGACAAAATGCTCACAGCGTCATTATCATGATATGCATTACATACTTGTCCTATTAAGAAAAAAATCTTATAAAATTAGAAAAATGGATTCTTAAAGGAACTAGGGACATTGAAACTAACTCTCAAGGACCCAAAGCAATTTGTGTACCAAAAATCAAGTAAATGTCTCTTGTAGGTGTGTTGAAGCAATGAAGAGAAATGCAAAGAAATTTGAGTGCTCTAATCACACAAAAGAAATATGGGTATCTTCTAATCTTAAAGCTCTTTGATTATGCTTTATGGTTGCCTATATGATGTTTTATGCTTTAATGCATGAGTGTTGAGAATGAATGATTATGTGTTGTTTTATTATCTCATGCATAATGAAAATGTATTATGATGGACATGTTTTCAAATTAAATGTTTTTATCAATATTTAGTTCATTATAATGTTTTTGGTCAAGTTAAGTTTTTATATTATTTTATGATTTCCTTACAATATCTTGACCTTAATGTGTTTTTATTGAAAATTATTTTTAAAATAAGCGATATCCTTAATTCATTGAATATTGTTTTTCAATTGGAATCACTTTAAATTTATAATGCCTAATATGATAATGTTTTATTTTGTTTTTCAATTGGTATCATTTTAAAAGATGCATATGTAAGAAATCTTAAAATTACTTGCATATGCTTTCTTTTGTCTATTTGCATATGTATACTTATTTTTTATATCTTCGATATGCAAATGCAAATGAGATTAAATGTTCATGCATATGTTCACACTTTCAAATGGTATTATACTGACAATTGATATCTATGCTAAATGCATGACATTATCTAGTGATTTATGCATCTGTAATTCAATGTTTTATCTCTTATTGTTGCATAAAGTATAAAAGTCTTACATTTATTGAATTTCATATGCTACTAACTTGTTTATCTTTTCTATGTTGAAATTTAATAGTCTTCTTAAGTGTTAATCTTCTTGTGCTAAAAATTTTCATGGAATGTCTTTTTAAGCAGAGTTTTGTTTTTAAAATGCTTTTTTTACTTAAACTCTTTATTTTACTTAACCTACACTCCATTGTTGAATTATTTTTTGTATAACTAAAAATGGAGAAGTAAATTTGAAAAATCCAATTTCTCAATGAAAATGGAGAGCTTAACTTTTTTTTTTACATAAATTCTCTTTTTCAAAATAATATTTTTGTAAGGGGAGCTTTATTGAAAAACAACTTTTCAAAAAGTTTTGTTATATCAAAAAGGGGAGATTATTGAAATTATATTTTGATATAAAAAAATGCATCAATGTTTTTGAACTTAATCGAATTTATCAAAATTCCTAAAAAATGATTCAAAATTCAAATTAACTTGAAAAATATATTTTAAATGATTTTCAACTTAGCCAATTTTTTTCAAATGCTTACTCGATCATTTTTTGCTTAAAAATATTTTTGAAATACAAAACATGACATTTTATAAAATTTAAAGTATGGTTTCAAAAGAAGGTTTCAAAAGCTATAGGACAATATGCTTAAAGTTTCAAAAATTTATGCCTGATTTCTAAACCACCCCTGCCTGGTTTCTAAACCCCCTACTACAATGATCATATTTTTTCAAGAGGATTTCGAAACTTCCTATAGTGGTTTCGAAATCATTATGCAGAAAAACAAAAATTGAGGGAAATAAGGGCTTCCTAATGTTATAATTCATCCCCAAAGTTTATAAACTACTATAAACTCATTCCACACTTTAAAAACACTCCAAGGATACTTGAAGAATGTTACTACACCTATCCAAGTTTAAAGATCAAGAGAAAAGAGTTTTCATTATTAATTCTTTTATTTTCTCTTTTATATAGTGTATTAAGCCTTATTGAAAATCATTGTATTCATCATTTGTGAGCTTAAATCCTTGTAAACACTTATCTAGTGAGATATTTTTGTTTACCCAAATCAAACCTTGTAATACAACAGTGGTTCTAGTTCAGTCTTAGAAAAACTAGAGTGATTCTATCTTAGCCATTGAAAAGATAGAATTGTAAAGTTACATTTTCTCCTTAAAGGTAAGAACAAATTAGTGAATTAGTTGAAATTCTTAGTGGTGAAAAGCTAAGGTAGTGGATGTAGACTTTGGTTGAGAAATTCAAACTACTATAAATTGATTTGTGCCAAAAGTTTTTACTTTTCCTTCAAGTTTCCACCAAACTCTATCAAAGCCAATTCACCATCTCTTGATGGTTTTCAGTTGATCAATCGAGTCCAACATGAACAAATTTAGCGAGACAGATGAAGTATTCATTTAAAAATTAATTATTATAATAATATTTTAAAAAATTACTTAAAGAAATGACATTAAAAATATGTACAATTGATCGTGTCTTGTTAAAGATATATTTAATTATATGTATTTTTATGTTATGTGGTGAAGTGGGTTAAGATTTTTAATTTTGATTGACCGTGAAGAAGTGAATTGTTATCCGTGCATCCCATGAATAAATTAAAAAAAAAATCTAAAGGCATAGTTTTCTTGCCAACCTATATAAACCAATGCTTGTCACTTTCTTCTTTTCACCGAATAAGTGTAAAAAAAAAGTTATATCATATAGATTTTTTTTTTAGTTTTTGTTAGCTTTTTATTGTTTAAATTATATAATATTAGTATACTTTTTTTAAAAAGTAAATAATTTAGTTCGATAATTTTTTTTATAAATGCTTTGCACTTATCATTTAATATGGGTCTTGATGCATAAAAAAGTATATAAATTTTAAAATATAATGTTAATACCTTTTTTATTTATTTTTGTAAACATTTCATTTTTATATAATTATTTAATAATCTTTAATTTAATTATTAAAAATTATATAATTATTATTATATTGTTTGTGTAAGACCCTCTACCCTCAACTTAGTCTAATCATGAATGGAATGATGTTACTTTGTTTGTTGAAACTATATCGATAATCTTATTAGCATTAATAAAAGACTGATGATAACTTGCGACCCACTATATGTAATCTTGAACTAAACTATAAAGATCGATGTCCTGTAAAATAATTAAACAAATAATGTAAGCTTGCATGAGGTAATCTTAACCATGAATACTATTAAATGACATTTGTGTGATCATGATTTAGTGATAAGCAATAACTATGATCATACTTTATTAATAACAACGACAATGATCATGCTTTAGCAAAAGCAATAATAAGAACAGTATTTATTACAATAAAAAATTAATATTACTTCAATGATATTTTTTTGACACACGAATTCACAAATCCTTTACAATTCTACCAATAATGTAAAAGCACATTAGCAGGTCCATCCTCCAATTTTGTTGGGACAATCATCAACATCCCTCCAACTCTTCCAATATTGAAGTTTATATAATACTCCTACAAATTCTATGATAGGTCATAGATTTGCATATATTTCATATTAATTCTCCCATGTTTAATTAACCTAAATTATTTATAAGTATATCTTTGATTAGATTTTGTGTTTTACAAGTTAAAATATGTGTTTGAGGCATGTTGAAAATAAAACCGAGGATTTTAACGAAGTTCGGACTTTTTTTTTAACTTGAAACGATACTGAATTTTATCGAAACAAAAGAAGATACAACCTTAACAATGCACTAAATCAAAGAGAGAATTTTATGGATTAAGTCCACCAAAAAACTCAAACATAAAAAAAAAAAATCAAGATGTAATATATAAGTTAAACTCTATTTCTTCTCTTATTTTATAGGGATGATCCCTACTATATAAAAGATCATCAGGGGAAGAGAAAAACAAAATCTCTCTCTCATTCTTCTCTTTTCTTAGATTTTCTTTTTCTTCAAGAGTTGTTAAACTCTTTCATCTAGTCAAAGTTATTTCAAGGTTATTAATTCAAGGATTTGCGAGATTTTTTGATCTTTATATTTTCATTCTTTTTTGAATATGTTTATATCTTCTACTTTGTTTATTATTGCATGAACTAATTACTCTACAATTTATTAAATCTTTATATTACTAGTTAAAAATTTCTCATTCATAATTATATGTATTTTTCAATATATAAATAGTAAATAACCTAAGAACAATTTATGAAGATATAAAATCTAGTTTAAATCATCCACGCTGATATGAGTTGGTTAACTAAGAGTTATGTCTCTTTAATTTATCAATTTGTTGAATAGATTAAATTCTAGGAGCATCTCCATAGGATTGTCTAAAACAAGAATATTAATCATTCAACCATTTCTTTGGTTAATGATAAACTAAGAAGAGATTATGTTATTATGGCGTCCTGAGTAACTATAATCAACACATTCAAAAAGAGTTTAGATAATTTTAGGGTCCGTTTGTTTCACTGAAAACGTTTTTGGAAAATATTTTCCGTAAAATGAATTACATTTTCTGAAAAACATTTTTTAAAAAACGTTTTACGATGTTTGGAAGATATTATTTAAACCCTTTTCTACTAGTTGATGAATTTTTTAAAAATTATTTATTACATATATTAAATACAATAAATAATATTATTTATCATAAAACTTAATATTATTATTTTTAAAATATTAAAATAATTTATTTATTTATTATTAAAATATTATTTTTATAATTTTATTAATAAAATATTAATATCGGTATATTTTATTGAAATAAAATATTATAAATATATTATTTTATTAAAGTAATAGTGTTTATTATATTTAAAAATTAATTAGTATGTTTTAAATATCTTTAGTAAAATATTATTATATTACTATTAAATATATAAATAATATTATTCATGATTAACAATTTAATAATATTATTTCTATGAAATTAATAATATAAATTTTATTAATAATTTATTATATATTATTAAAAAAAATATAATATCTTATATTATTATAATATAATTGATTATTTTATTATAATATTATAAATATTATATTATATTATTAGAAATATTAATAAATATATTTTAAATATTTTAATAATTAATATTTTAATTAAAATGATATTAAAATATTTTAGTAATATTAAATTCATAAAATAAAATTATTTTGAGTATTTATTCTTTGAAGTGAAAAGTTCGGAAAATGACTTACGGAAAA
Organism: Hibiscus syriacus; assembly: GCF_006381635.1. Lineage (NCBI taxonomy): Eukaryota > Viridiplantae > Streptophyta > Magnoliopsida > Malvales > Malvaceae > Hibiscus > Hibiscus syriacus. The sequence continues at coordinate 1,277,470 of NW_024061960.1, forward strand.
TCAGACCGTAAGTCATTTTTCAGAAAACACAAAGAAAATTCTGTTGACCAGGAAAATGTTTTACGTTGATCAATTAGTTTTCCTCCAACCAAACATCGGAAAATGAGGAAAATGTTTTCCGAAAAACGTTTTACGTGAAACAAACAAATATTTAAATTAAAACTAGTTATCGAATCATGAATTAAATTCTCCGATTTACTCTGGCTAATATATCCTATCATACTTGAATTTCAATTTACTTTTAATTGTTTTATTTGAATTAAGTCTTTTAATTTAATTCACATTATACAAATACCCCTATTATTTATTTTCTTTTGTTTATTTTTATAAAATTTATCTAACATCATTATATGTGAATTCGACATTACTTACAATTATTGTAAAATTTGTTTTGAGCAAGATTTATTTTTGAAGGTCTAACACCATCAACCCGATCTAGTCGGAAACCGGACTAGCAATGTTACATTTACTTATTGGAAACAAAATCGATAAATTTACCTAATTCAAATATCGAATAATTAATTAATCAAATTATGATATTAGGAACTAAACTGTAATCATAATTTCAATTATAAACATCAATGACTAAATCATATAATTCAACACATATGAGGGTTATATCATAATTAGCATTAATAAACAAGGACTAAACTAAACAATTCTTAATATTCATTATTGATGGTATCAAAATTGTTCACGCGGTATCAATACAACCTTAGAACAATACCTATATTAGATGAACAACATCAATATTAAATTATTATTTTCAACTTTAAAGCTTAATCTAGTATCGATACCTCTTTCTAATACTTATATTGTACAACTATAGTACTGGTATTTCATCAATGGTATCGATACCCTTTTAGGGTTATTAAATTTGGACTCCTCAAATAAGTATTGATATTGTAATATTTGGTATCGATATCATATGTACAATACTAATACTCCCTTTTATTTAAAATTTCACATTAAGCTTATAATATAAATATCACCTATTTTTGTACCGATTACTTATGCACCAAATATTTAATTTGTTACATCAAATATGTCCAAAAAAATTATCAAACTTGCCCTAATTTATATGCAACATATATGTCCCACTTTGACATCCCAGTAATATATCAATTTCAACAAGGTTTCATTTGTATGCATTAGACATCAATTAACGCTTGTAAATATGTATCACATTGTTATATTTTCTTACCAATTGCAAAATTATATGAAATAGAATTATGATCTTTAACATGATTTTAGGTCTTTTTACTATATTCACAACATACATGAACTTCACAGTTTATACCATGAGGTAAGCAACAACAACAACAGTAGCGACAACAACAATAGCGACAACAGCAGTAACGGCAATCACATCAATGACAGCAATAACAATGGCGACAACACAACGACATCAATAATAACGGTAGCGACAACAGGGGCGGACCCAGGGGGTTGCCAGGGGTAGCACGGGCAACCCCTCAAATTGTGAGGAACATTGATCAAATGTTATTAATTTAGTATTTTTATATATATATTTTGTGATTTTTAGGTAGAATCCCTATATTTCAGTTAAATTCTTATAGAAAAAAAAAATTTATACAACAAAATTATCTACTTAGTGTTAATTTTTTCTAATTTTTTTAATTAATACAAGTGTCACCCTTAATATTGTGCAACCCCTAAAAAAATTTATAAGAATTTTTTTGTGCAACCCCTGAATTTTTGTCCTGGGTCCGCCCCTGAGCGACAACAACGACAACGACAATAACAACAACAACAGTGACAAAAATGACAAAAACAACAACAACGATAGTAATGGCAACGATTGCGATGGCAACGACGACAACATCAATAGCAGTGACGACAACGACATCGATGACAACGTTAACGACGACGGTGACAACATCGACGATAGGGATGGCAACGGGCCGGGTTCGGACCGGGTATTAGTCCCCCCGTCCCCGTCCCCATTTAAAAAACCCATACCCGTCCCCGCTTAAAAAACCGCAGGGAAACGGGTATCCCCGTTTAGCATAAACAATTATTTAAATGGATATCAGGCCGGGTATATATATTTAAATTAAATATATAAATATTATATATATATTTTTAATTTAATTTAAATTTATTAATATTATATATATATATAAAATAATTATTTTTAATATTTATCGGGCCGAGTAATCGGGGCGGGGATTACTAAACCCGTCCCCGTCCCCGTTTAACATAAACGATTTTCCCCATCCCCATCCCCGTTTAGCATAAACGGTTTTTCCCCGTCCCTGTTTAATTTGGTTTTCCCCGTCTGGTTAAAGTTTTTTTGCCATCCCTAATCGACGACGACAATGACAACAATAACGACGACATCAAAGATGGCTACGACAGAGACAACAACGATAGTGACGACAACTACAACGACAACGATGGTAACAGTAGCGACGAAAACGGCAACGACGACAACAAAACTGACGAAAATGAAAGCGACTGCAACGACAATGACCATGATAACGACAAAAATGGTAATGACAAATAAGACAATGACAGTAACGACAACAACTATAGCGACATCAACGATAATAACGATAGAGATAAAAATGGCAACACCGATAATGGCAATGACGGTAGCGACAGCGACGACAACGTCAACGACGACATCGACAACGATGGCAACGACAACAACTACAATGACAACGATGGAAACGACAGTGACGGTAACAACAACAACAACAATAATGACAACGACGACAATGACAGGGACAACAACAACAACGATGACAATGGTAACGACAACAACGACTGTGACAACAACAACGATAATGGAAGCGGTGGCAACTACAACGACGATAATTACAACGAAAATGAAGACAACGATAACGAAGCGACCGCAACATCGACACTGACGACAACGACAAGAAGAAGAAGAAGAAGAAAAAGAATGACAATATTAAAAAAGTACAACGACAGTGATTAATCCCTCCGTCACTTCCTGATCGTAATTCTAACCAGATCATTACCCATCTATCACTAACAAGACCAAAATCTTACAGTAATCGTACAAGTATTATAGATTCTATGACATGCTAATTATAGTCCGACTCGATAAAATAACCATGGACAATGAATAATCGTAAGATAAGATAATCATGGACAATGAATAATCGTAATAATATTACTTACCATATTTTCATATTTTGTGACATTTTAATACTTATGAACGTTTACAGTAGAGCTCTTGGCTCAACGATCATCATAAGGCCTCATAGGCTCAATATAGTCAGGATTACATATCATACGTTAATATATCAATGAATACAATGCATATACAATTACACATATAACATAATATTTGAATAACCATGTAAATTTACCAATGATATCTTTAACAATGCTAATCAATACTTGTAACAAAACAATGTTATCACAATATCAATCCATTCAATATCAATAACCGTAAAAGCTTATCGGAATTTCTAATTTCCATAATTTACCGTACGTTTGCTCTAAGTGAGCCAATGAACTATATATCTATTTACCTACACATTAATGATAATGCCTACAACATACAAAGCAATGCAATACATTGACAAAGACAATAACTATACTCACCTAAACGAAGCTAATAGGTTATCTCATATTATCATTTTTGGGAATTCTGCTTTTCATCTTGATTGTGAAATTTCACCAAATGCCTCAACTCTGACAATGAAGAAATACATATTCACTATCAATTTCAATATCTAATATCAATCTTCACTTAACCCTTATTTGACAAAAGTCCCTATTTGAGATCTAATAACGATGAAATTAAATTCATCATTTAATAGAAAAATCTAATATCTTTCTAATGGTGTACTCAATTAGAGTTTTGATCACTTTAACTTTTTAAATTCCAATATTTAAAATTTAAAGTTCAGAATCAGTATGTTCGAATCTTAAAATTGAGATTATCAAATCAAAGCTTACAAGATGAGGATTCCAAATATGTACTTGCTTTTCAAATTGGGTGACTATTTAAGTTTAAAGCCTAGAGAGAAAATTTAGGGTTTCAAGATTTCTCTCTCTAAAGCATGGATGACAAAAGATTAAAGATGAATAAAACACCTTTAATTTCTTTTCTAAGGTTTATTCTATACAGTTGTGCTTTCCTCCTTTATTTTAATTAAAGAATTAAATAAAAAATATCAAATTATAAACAAGTGTCACTTAAATAGTTTATTCACCAAAATGAAAATGATGAAATTACAATGCTAATCCCATAAAATAAAGAAACAAATAGCCTTTGAATTAGATTTTTTTTTAATTTCAGATAAGTATAAGGTAGTATCTATTTAAACATAACTCTCAACCATTTAACATTGAACGCTCACACTCCTAGCATTCATGGTGCTCGAACCCGAAACTTCTAGGAACAACAACAATTCTTCACTGAGATTACTTGATTTGTATTTAACGAAATTTAAATATACGAGAAATGACAAAAGTAATATCAAAGATAAAAGAAATAAAAGAAAAATGAAAGAATGCATGAGAAAGGTTAAGATGTAACAAAAACAAGTGATTTTGAGTTCTTTTATGATGGAAAAACATGAAAGATTATAAGAAATCACATGTAAACCATAGTTAATATTGAAAATGGTTCTAAAAATCATAATTCCACTAAAATATTTTTAATCAAATAAAATTGTAGACACCCGTTTTTGTCCGAGTTCTAAATTATTATTATTATTATTAACATTTATTTTTATTTCCTTTGTAGACCATTACAACAAGGCCAACCAGGCCCAAATTACATCAATAGGCCCAATCGGGCTAAATAAAAAAAGCTCAAATTCAGCCCAACAAGCAAGCCCAGCCAACTGACCTAAAACCCAAATCCGACTCGGTTTGGTCTACTGCCAACACCATGTTACTGTCTGCCATCACTGTACAACCCTATCCCAAGTGCCAATGCCCTGCACCACCAACCAAGCACGCCACCACCATTCCCGTGACCATATTACTCCACTACAACCCCTGTCAACAAGCATCCAACAACCATCAATTCAACAACCTTTATTTATTTATTTATTTATTTAAGAGATATGTAAAATGAAAAAGAGGGAGGACCACTGATGAAGAAAACAAAAGTGTAAAAAAGTCCCCCTTTCAGTTTTCGGGAGAAAAAAGCAATAAAAAAACAAGGTTCAAGAATTTTTATTTCTTCTTTATTTCGAAACAATCAATAGTTTTTTTTTCTTTTTTCTTTTATTTCCTACAAAACCGAACAAAACCAAGAATAAATCAAAAAAAAGGAAAAGGAGTGACTTACCCTTTCGGTCGGACCCCTTTCGCCGGCGACCGAGACATCTCTTCGTAGATTTGAACAAGGAGACAAGAGAATGAACATCCCCAAAAAACATACTCCAAAGGCAGCTCGATCCAACGGCTGATGGAGGAGATCGAAGGAGTAGAAGCCGTAACTTTCTTGGTCGTTTTCGTGGATCTTGGGTCCGATTCTCACAATGCTAAGGCCAGATCGGTGACCACTGCATCGAAACGATTCTCGCAACGGCGGTGACGCGACAGCAACTGACGAGGGTAAGCGACCAACGACGATCGATTTTCTAGAGAGAATGGAGACATTCTCTCTAGTTTAAAAAAAGAAAATGAAAAAATAATAAAAAAAGAAAAATATGATATTTATAGAAAATTTTAGGGGAAATTGCACTTAGGTCCATCTAAGTTAGGCGTGTTTTTGCAAAATGGTCACATGTAGGGATTGTTTTTGTAATTTACCTGTTTCTTATGCATGCTATATATTTTACTTTAATTTCTGTTTAGTCCTTTTTATGTTTATGCGTGTTTTCCACACTCACTTTTTGGTTTATTTCCTTCCAGGTCCCTCTACTCTACGCATGTTTCTCCATTTCAGTCACTAATCCTCTATTTATTTTATTTCTTTGATTTTGTGCTCTAATTTGTGCTTGTTTTAATTTAGTCACTATTATTATTGTGATTTATTCAAATTTAGTCACTGATTTTTATTTTTATTCATTTTATCCACTGTTTGGGTTCTGTTTATTATTTTATTATAATTTAGATATGATGTCTGTAATTTATGCATTTTAGTCACCGATTGATTATGATTTGTATATTGTTTTTATTTTTATTTTAATTTAGTCCCTTTCTGCTTATTATTTTATCTTTATACTTATTTTAATTCGAGTGTCTTATTTTAATAATTTCTATTATGGTCCTGAATGAGTGAAGTTGGTTTATTTATGATTACAGTACCTAGTTTGTAAAATATTTGCAATGGTTGCCTTTATTTCTTGTTGGTTGTATAGTTTCATCACTAAATTCACAATCTTTATTATTTTGATCCATCATTTACATATTTGTTAACTTTTACTAGTTGTAATATTTCAAAATATTATTTTACTTGAGGAATTTATAGAAACGTGCCTTAACTGATGAGGAGTTTTTTTCCAAGAATTGTTCGAACAAAATAATACCTTTTATATATTTGAATGAATTTGTTTTTAATATAATTAGTATATGTATTTTATCTAAAAATTTGCGCAATATTATTTTGTATGGGGAATCCATGGAAATGCCCCATTAACTGACAAGGAATGTATTTCAAGAATTGTTCGTACAAAATAAAAAAACCTTATATTTTTTTAAAAAAAAGAATCATAATTTAAATGTATTTTCAAATTTGCCAATTTCAATATTTAGATGACGTATATTCACTTAGGTACCAATTTCGGGCGTTGTGGGGGTGCTAATCCTCTCTCACGCGTAATCGACTCCTGAACCCTTTTTCAAAAATTATTTCTGGTTAAACACATATCTTTTTTTATCTTTTAAAATTATTTTCTTAAAATTATCTTAAAATGTATTTTTAGGTATTCGACCTACCTAACCCAAAGGTCGATGGTGACTTCAAATCTATTTATTTGTTCTTTATTTTAAAACTTAACCTTTTCCAAGATTAAGTTAGATCGCTCCTCGCCATAGCCGTAAAAAGCTTAAGGATCGTTCCGAAAGCTTGGCAACTCCGCTAGGGACATTAGAGAGTCAGGCTGTAATCGATTATACATCATCTTTTTAGTCAAAAATGGTAAATTCGAATGATATTTAAATTTTGATCCTCATGTTTTGGTTGCATCGCATTGTACATCTTTTATTTATTAGTTGTATTAACGTGTGATTTGCATGTTTCTGATCTCTGACTTTTGTTTTAGTTTGTTGGTTTTTGGATCGACGTAAAGGATTATGAGTTCCCTCACTCGCGCTATAACCGTTTAAGTATTAAGAGCCTTTTACCTGTGCTCTGTCCCTTTAGGTAGAGGTGAACGCTACGCTTATGTGAGAAAAAATATTTTTCTCTGCATGGACTTTATCAAGTACCCTCTGGGGTATATATGCTTTGTGTTTACGAATGAAACATTAAGTTTCCTCGCATGGAAATAGGGAAATGCATCCTCTCGAATTGAACTCGCCTCGTTTAAGCCTATAATGAGTGATGATCGAGGGTTTGACATGCCCAATGGGGCACCCACAAAGGACAATTCGAGGACCCTGTTAGTAATATCGAAACTATGCCCGTTTCATACTGACTTTCTGTCTGCTTTTCTTTAAAAGTCACAAAGGGGAAACTTACTCTAACCTTTTCCTCAGACTTATTTATTTATTTATTTATTTTGCAAAAATCATGAGAACTAGAAGAGTATGCGATTAGGTTTTATATTTCCGTACGAAGCATACGAACTAGAAGGCATGAGGTTAGGATTTATATGTTGAACAAAGCATGGGGGTATGTCTGGGTAGAACTGTTATAAAAGCATGCCATGGTAGATACCATGCTGGGTGGGATATTTTCCTTTCGTAAATATTTCCTTGTTTTTTGGTTAAGTGGTACTAACAATTTCTTTTGTTTTATCTTATTTTTATCTACCTTATGTTTGTATTTTCACATCATAACTAAACAAGGTGTTAATTCACAAGTGATTGACCAAATCAGAAGGCTTTCATATCGACATTAGAGTTCCATAACTAGATAGTTAAATTCGTAAGGGCGACAACTTACAAACAAAACTGCTAGACGATAGAAGAACTCAAAGATCGATCGAATATTCCTATTCAACAAAGATCAAGATGGTATCAAATAGCCAGATGGTAGTTGAGTCAAGAGTGAGAATATATTTCGTGAGATATCAATGCCGCTTTCTCCTTAGAGAATCTCACGGAAGTGGAAGTATAGAGATCTCATGATCACAATGGGTGAATTCAAACAAAGAAAGGTGGGTCAATACTTTAAGGAGTCCAATAACGACTACAAAGACAACATCAAATCGTGAGAAAGACCTAGATCGAGTAAATGAAAAAAATAAAGCTCGTCTGTCTAGTATAAGGAGCACTTATGGTATGATGAAGGTTTTCCTATGGTGGTCGCTTTTGGGAATTAACACCTCATGTATTTGCATTTGTATATGCATTTGGATTCTCGTTTTGCATTAGCTTATTAATTTTTCTATTTGCTTATATAATAATCTTGTTATCTTATTTGTACTAAATTGTTTTTATGTTGCTTTTCTTTCTGCTTGCATCATATGTTCATGACATAATCAATGTGTTGATTTATGAGTGGTTATCAGAGTAAAAGGTTTTCAAGATGGACAAAGGTTTTTATAATCAAGTAAACTATAACACAACTAGGGAATGACATATTGAGAAGACTCCGAGAATATTGAAGAGCTATGCACCCAAGGATCGTATATTCGGTGAGGAGAAAAATGAAATAAGAGACATAAGAGAGAAAATATCCAAGATGATGAATATAATAACTTCTTTAGCCAAGGGGGGAGAGACTTCTGTAAGAGAAAGGAAAGAGATCGATGAAAACGATCATGCGATGTCAAGTACACAAGCGATTACTTTAGAACAGGTTAATCCTAGCCAATCTGAGAAATCACAAACAATCACCATTCATATCAACAAATTATCTAGAGACCCTAAGGAAATGGTGACAACTGTAGAAGTTCAAAAACATGAAAAGAAATCATGCAATCAGAATTCGTTGGTATTTTAGAGTCTACTCCCAATGTCAGAGGAAATAAACATGAAGACTCCAGTTCAATCCAAGCCGAGAGGGCTCTCATTTTGATCTTATCCCTATATCATATAAGAAGTTATATGATAAGTTTTTAGAGACTCGAGAGGTGGCCTCACATTAGGTGAAACCTTGGTAGCCTCTATATCTAAATTGGTATGACATCAATGTTCATTGTGAATATCATACCGAAGATCAATGATATTCCATTGAGAATTGCACCGCCTTCAAACATCGAGTTCAACATCTTTTGGATCATGGAGTATTGAAATGAGAGGCTGACCTAGTTTGGTAACTGATTGTCATGTTAGGTTCAAAGGTAAGGATATTAGTGGGGGCATCCTGGAGGAAGAAGATTTACTAGGGTACGAAGCTCAAGTGCGTCATTTGATGAGTGGACAACAGGGGTCACTGAACTGAAAAATGACGCTAAACACTGGAGAAAGAATTACAAGGTGCATGAAGGTTGAGCCAAGAAGTCCTCTCATGATTTACTGATTGTAAAAAGAAGACACATTACAACCATAGATGATTTAGAAAGATGCCAAGATGTTGAATATGTCAATAGCCAACATGGGAGTTTCATATCAACGCCACAAGTGTGTGATTGATGCTGAGCTAGAAGCCACTAGAGTCAAGAACAAGATATTGAGGAGGATTATAGATGATTTTGGAAATATTATCCAAGGATTTCATAACAACAAAGACTTTCTTACGAGGGAAAATGAACAACATTGTCTACAGCTCCGAAAGTTGACACAGAAGATGGAGTAAAAAGAAGAAGGCATGAAAGAAGCTATGGTCCAAGCAAGCAATGAGGCTCGCAAGTTGATTGTTTACTTGGTTTTACAAGATAATTGAAGCAGATCGACAACGCCACACCTTAATATGAGAGGAAATTAACTTGGCTTCTGAAGGAGATAGAGAAATTAGGAGTTAAAGTTATTCCTTATATGTAAAGTTTGTTTAATATACCAAAACCCTTTGTTCAATAAAAGTTTTTTAAGTTGGTCACTCTGGAATGACACCTCTTGCATACATACATTTGCATCACACATTTTTTATTTTCATTTTTGTATTTTCGCATTCGTATGTGCATTAATTTTTGCATCTTTACATTCATATATATGTCATAATATACATTGCATCTTAACATGCATTAATCAGGGATCCTGGTGGTAACTCACGGAGAATCTTGTGATAGAAATATTGAAGGCAAATTGAGGCCACCATGTTTGTTCCTAGAGAATATTTGAGAGCTAGATATGAAGTTCGGGGCATGTCGCTAAGACTTGTAGGGCGACGAATATCAAGTTATATAATCTGATCATTTAGGGGCATGGTCTTTTAATGAGTAAGTGGGGCATTAGATTATAACAACCCTGAAGATCCAGTCGAGCACCCACATGTCTGATGAGTAATGGGGCTTCTTAATTAGGAAGAGATCATTTCATCCATCATGAAGTTCTGTTTACCTAAATATTTTGTCAAAATGTATGGTGATTGAACTGATAATACTTTTGAGGTTATGAACAATAAATCAATTTTTTAATCTTGAAGTTCTTTGAGTATCAAGTGAATTAAAGATTCTTTTAATTTTTCAAAGAATTATAGATCTTTGGAAAGTGGTAAAATTAGACCTTTCATATCCCGTCCAAAGTAAAAAAAACACGCTTATTCGATTTCTTCCCTTAAAATAATTCATGGTCACTACCAAAACCAAATTTTGACACTACATGTATATGAGACTCCAAAGTCATACCTTTACCTTTTTTCGAGACAACAAATTTATACTTTTTCCTTCTCAAGTAGAGCCGATCTTGTTATAACACTACCTTTCTCTATATACACGACTTCAAAGTCAAACATTTTTCTTTTTAGATACAAAATTATAATTTTTCTTTATACCAGTAAAACCAAAAGGCCTCAAGTGAAAAGTTTTCATTAGTCCGTGAATCTTCCTGTAAGAAGAGACAAGATGAGGCATCATGAATCAACTTTTTAAGAGAAGCTCGAATAATTATCAAAGCAAGACGAAGAAGAAATAAAGGGAATGATTTAAATAATTCTATTATGCATCACTTACATTGTTTTCATGTAAATAAAAGTTAATCCCGAGTATTCTTCCCCCTGGGGATACCTCTTTTTGAAAGGAATTATGTGTATGAAATGATGAATGACCTTATTTTATTTATCCCTTCACAAAAAGAGAAAATATATCCCTTGTTGTTTCCATTTGAATTTAAATTATTTTTCTTCTGATTCAACCGTAACCAAGGACCACCCTCCACATTGAGGGGCAAGGTGAAGGATATCTACTTGCAGGAATAAAGATCGTCAATCCAGGTTTTATTACAGGGGCAAGTCTCCGTGAAATAAAGAGGAATAACAAGGAACCGTAAGACATATCAAATGTAAAGTGTTTGGAGATCAAATCCAGTCTAGAACAATAAAAGAATTTCCAAATACAAGAAACAAAAAGGACAATAAGGTACTCAAAGCAATTGGAGTCCTATACTCATCCAATAAATTCATAAAAAATATAGAGATAAAAAGGAGATAGAACAAAATAAAAAAGAAGAAGGAAAAAAGAAGAAAAATAAAAAAGAAGAAGGAAAAAGAAGAAAAAGAAAAAAGATAGAAAAATATGAAGAAAAAAGAAAAAAGCAAAAGAGAAAAAGAAAAAGGAGAAAATAAAGCAAGTATTTCAAGATGAGTAACTCATTGAGCCTCAATCCACAAGGTTGTTCAAGTGCAATCGTTTCAAAGATTAAGATTCAACAAGAGCGAGAAATGCTGAAGATATAAGAAAATAGAAGATGAACTTTAGGGTGAAAACCCAAAAATGGGCATTCTAGAGGGATCCAGAAAAAAGTAAAAGAAGATAAAAGATAAGGAGCGAGAGGATCCAATTCAAGCAATGCAAGATTAAATACATCAGAATGAATTAATCCTTGGTTTAATTACCCTTAAACACTCATTTAGGCCTATTTATCCCTTTCTTTAATAACTGTGAGCTCTAGCCTATGTTACATGCCTGAAAAGTCCATTCTCATCATACATGGATTTCTAAGTGAAAGAGATTATCTTCATATTTCATTCCTCTTTTCAGGATTAATTTTTATTTGCAAAAATTGGTTTTCTAAAATCTTTAATGCATGATAGGAAAAATAATAAAGGGGGTTTAAGACATAAAATTTTAAATAACATCTTGAAGCCAAAGGAGGATTCGACTTGAAAACCTGAAAGGGCAACTCGAATATTTAATTGTGCAACTATGACATAAAAAGTGGTCTTACAAAGCTCTTGATGAAGCACCGCACATGTAACATCCGCAATACCGGGTTAGTGACCAAATTGTAAAGTTTCAGAATTTGGTGACTAAAGTATAAGAATGAAATAGTTCAATGATTATTGGATATATATGATGAATGTTATTTAGTAATTATTAAAGGAAATAAAGGGCAAAAGGGTCAATTGACCAAGAAATGATTTAAAAATGGGATTATAAATGCACGTGGAAAGGGAGAGAATTCTCCAGAGTTCTCTTATCCTTTCTTCTTCTTCTTCACGTGGAAGCCAAGAGCCAAAGGTAAGTTTCTTTGTTTATAATTGAATTGTTGATTTTAAGGTTGGGTTTTAATTATTAGATGATAACTAAGCTTAAGGAAAGCTTAAATCATCTTAAAAGCAAAGGATGGTGGAGTTAGGAGAGATTAAAGATTTAGAGTTTACAAATGAAATCTTGGAATAAAGTTCATTTCTTAAATTGGAAGTTAAATTTGACTTGTCAATGGTTAAATTAAGAGATTTGGAGTGATAGAATTGGATTTAGAACATATAGAAAATTTGGTATGATTCTTGAATTACATATGGAAGATAGGATTTTGAGGTTTAAGATGAATAATGAATATAGATTGGTTTAAGTATGTGTACTAGGTTAAGAATGAAAAAGGGGATGATATATGAAGTGTTGAGCTGAAAAATGAAGTGATTTTCGAGCTAAAAATATGATTTCTGGGCAAGGGGAATCGGTACCCATTCAAGGGGAACCGATACCCCTTCAAACGAACAAAAATTTCCAGAATGTCATGAGGGAATCGATACCCCTTAGTAGGGAACTGATTCCCCCTAAAGGAAAATTGTAAATATTGGTTTAATAAGTTCGTTAAGTTGCTAGTATCAAATTACAGGTGTAGGTATCTAATAATTGTCTTAAAATGTATAATTATGTAGATTCAAAGCCTAAACGAGTTCCGGAATCATTGACAAGTAAGATCGATAAAAAGGGAAGATAAGAGATTGGAATGGACTAGTGAGGCCAGGTGAGTGCATATTAGTATTATATGATGTTAAATGGAAATAAGACTTGCGACAAGTCTATTTTCCATAGTAAAATGCATGAATTCAAAATAGAAGTATATATGTGTATGATTCATACGTGTTGACATTGTATATATGTATATGGTTGATGTGAATGTGTGATATGTTATGATGATATAAACCATATGATATAATAATAAATTATATGAATATAAAAAATAAGTTATGTGATAAGATCTTTGATATATAATGAAATATTACTACGTGAATACATGTTATGAGATAATTTAAGTAATAACATGAGAATATGGTAAAAGTGAGTTTATGAGAAAGGATATGAACTAAGTAAGCAAAAGTTACATAAATAATATATATTAACCAGGAGACTTGAACTTCAGTGATACTATGAGCATATAATAAGATAGAGGAGAAAGATTCATATGCTTAAATAAATTATGATACATTAGTTGTATAATAGAAGCTATGGAGTGATATGAATGATTATAGGAGTTGTACGGAATTGAGTTAAGCAAATAGATTAAATTGTACATAAAAGAAATAATAGAAGTAATATATTCAGGTTTATAGTATATGTAGGTTAGGTAATGTAAGTGTATACTAAGAAAATACAGAATAAGGTAGATGATATGATGTAAATTATATTATGAATTAGTGATGTAGGAATGAGATATAAATATGCAATAAAACTTATGTGTTATATGATAAATATGAATATATGAGAATAAGAGATTAGATAAGTGACTTGGTGATAAAAGCTATATGACCATGGATTAGGTAAATATGAATAATTTAAGTGATATGTAACTATGAGTATTTGAGTATGTATCTATGTGAGTTGTTCATGAGGTTATATGAAATATATACTATATGACTATGAGTATATGAAAAAGAATATAGGTACAAGTTATATCGAAAAGGAGTGTAACCATGCTTGATATGTTACATGTATGGGAATATAAGAGAATAAAGCATAAACTATATGAAAAGATATGATTCATGTGATGTGAACCATGTGAACATATGAGAAAGTGTATAAGTTATATGTATTACATGATATATGTGATTTTACAAGAAATGACATGAGCTATGTGATTACATGATTATAAGAGATCAGACATGTGATAAAAGATAATTAATATGCATGTGTGAATATGAAATTATATAAATGACAATGCCCGTGTTATGTGTCATGAGAGCTAGGGGTATAGTTGGCATGTCAAGAGTCGAGGGTCTATGTGGTCCTTCGGGACATATATGTATTCTTTGGAACATGTGTGAAGTCTAGTGAGACACATACTTGATCCTTGGCATATGTATATGATTCTTAAGGAATGATATGTGGGTCCTTCGGGACATATATGTATTCTTTGGAACATGTGTGAAGTCTGGTGAGACACATACTTGATCCTTGGCATATGTATATGATTTTTAAGGAATGATATGTGGTCCTTCGGGACATATATGTATTCTTTGGAACATGTGTGAAGTCTGGTAAGACATATACTTGATCCCTAGTATATGTATATGATTCTTAAGGAATGATATGTGGTCCTTATGGACATTATTATATGGCACTACGGTGCAATTCTACGCGGCACTGCGATGTAATTGTATGTGGCACTTCGGTGCATTTATATGAGCTGTGGTGACAGCATTAGTGCACAACCTCCATAAACTCACATATCTATAGTTCTCACATATGTACATGGGCTAATCAAGAGATATAAACAAATATATGTTAGTGGTATCATAAATGTTATAGAAATGATATGATGTTGTGTGTGTATAGTGTTTGATTGAAAAGGTTAAGCATAAAAGTTGGTGATTACATGATAAACTGTTAATGATGAGTTATGTGAATGTATGTATTTACTGTAATTAATCTGATATGATTTTATATGATACGAAGAAAGCATGTAATTTGGTATAACATGATAGAACAGAACATGCATGTATTGATATGTTATAAAGTGCATTATAAGTTTTTTTATGCCTCACTAAGTCTTCGACTTAGCGTGTGATTGTTTCACACGTAGGGTTCAGAAGCAAGAAGAGAAGAGAGGAATAGTAAGACAGGTCAGCACCTCCCTTACAAAATTTCAGATAAGAAAATATAGGATTTAAATGTTTTTGGTTATTTTTAGTATAGTTGGCAGGTACTAATTGGTTGAATTAAATATGCTCTGATTGATTTTGGTTATTGTGGTCAGTTTATGTAACTATACCTCTTTTACTTTAATGAAATATTTTAAAAATTCTTTGAATTTTATCAAGAGTCAAAGTTTGAAAAGTCAATGTGACACCTCAGACTCGTATCCGGGTCGGGTACGGGTTGGGGTGTTATATTTAATGGTATCAGAGCTACGGTTTAGTCGATTCTCGGCATAAACCGGAGTCTAGAGTGTCGTATAATGTATACATGCCAACAAAATGGAAAAAAAATTCTGATATTAAATTGTAAGGAATATGCTGTCTTGCTGATATAATAAGTTTAATAGAATACAATAGAATGTGATTATAAGAAATGACAAAGTGAATCGATAGCTGACAAATCTGATGGTGATAGCAATTCACCTGCCCTGGCCAGGCAGGATGAAGAGAAAAAACCTCAGAAAGTGTCTTATAAGATTGAAGGTTGATTTCAGAAATTGAAATCATATTCGAATAGTTATAAAAGGTTCTCACTGTTTCGAATCGAAAAAGTGATACAGAGAAGTTTTGTTATAAAGTGAATAAGATAGAATATGGTGAGCAAGTGTCACCATAAGGATGTTAAAAGATCTAAGGATGTGGTTAGAATTTGTGGAAAGTTCAAGAATAAGTGCATCAGTGACAAGCATATAAGATATATACAGTCAGAGTTGATGAGTTTGAAATAAAGGAATAGTACTGTGTATTAATAAGAATGTGGATAGAATAAGGGTTTGTATTTTGGATGGAAAGAGTTAGCATTGGCTAACCAGATTATGTGATGGAAAAGGTATAGAATTTAATATTTTGAGATGTTGTCATGATAAGACAACCAAATATGAAATGGATCTGGATACAATTGTATATTTGGATCATAGTACTGTGGTATAGTAAAGGAATAAGGATTGGTATATTTGAGTAAAGCTGAGGATTGATAAGAAGAGTTTAGGAATGGGTATATCGATGATCAGTTTATAAGACAAAGTAAGTCAGAATGTTCAGTTGAACAACGAAAATTATAGGATGTATGAGAATGGAGGTGAAATTGACAAGTTAAGTGAACGAATTTTGAGATAATTTCGATTGGAAATGATGTATGTGATTGGTTGATTAGGGTTGTGTTCTAGTTTGGACAGATGTTATTGATTAACTGTCAGAATAAAGTGAGAGTTATAAGATTGAAATAAAAGGTAAAGTTGAGTTAATCAATATGATGTGAATCTGAATATAGTTGGGTATTTTGATCAGATAGCTATGATGTAGAAAAGGATATAAGTATTTGCATGGAATTTTAAGAAATGAAAATACAAGTATAAGAAATAGGTTATCAAAGTTATGAGGATGCAATGAAGATTGGTATACAGCGATGAATATAGGTGATAAGACAAGAGTATGTGAACATGAAAGGAAAGATATGATTTGTGTATAAGGAATAAATAAAGGAAGAGTGGAATAAAGAAATGAAATGGGATTGAGTTAAAGGATCAGACACGATAAAGGTTATATGGAAGTGTATGTGATAATTTTGGATATACAAGTGAGAAAAGAGGGATTGGTGAGGTAAAAAGGTTTTATAAAGTGTATGTTGAATCATATTTAAAGAAGATTTAAGGTCGTGTTCTTGGTTAAATATGATGGAAAACGAATTTGGTTATTATTATAAGGTAATTAGAGATGGATTTATGATGTTGATTGTGAAAATGGATTAAAGTTGCTGTGTTGTTTAAGTGATAAGTGACATGATATGATATATATATATATATATATATATATAAAGGAAAAGGTAATTGAAAAGCTAAAGGATTGAAAAGTAAAGTTCTGATGATGACAAGAAAGATTAATTAAATGAAGCAACATGAGAACTTTAGAAGATATGTTCTATCAAGATGTCCAGTGAAAATTCGAGGACGAATTTTCTTAAAAGGAGGAGATTTGTAACATTCGCAATATCGGGTTAGTGACCAAATTGTAAAGTTTCAGAATTTGGTGACTAAAGTATAAGAATGAAATAGTTCAATGATTATTGGATATATATGATGAAGGTTATTTAGTAATTATTAAAGGAAATAAAGGGCAAAAGGTTCAATTGACCAAGAAATGAATTAAAAATGGGATTATAAATGCACGTGGAAAGGGAGAGAATTCTCCAGAGTTCTCTTCTCCTTTCTTCTTCTTCTTCACGTGGAAGCCAAGAGCCAAAGGTAAGTTTCTTTGTTTATAATTGAATTGTTGATTTTAAGGTTGGGTTTTGGAAGATTAAAGATACTAGAGTTAAGATGAAAAAGGGGATGATATATGAAGTGTTGAGCTGAAAATGAAGTGATTTCGAGCTAAAAATATGATTTCTGGGCAAGGGGAATCGGTACCCATTCAAGGGGAACCGATACCCCTTCAAACGAACAAAAATTTCCAGAATGTCATGAGGGAATCGATACCCCCTTAGTAGGAACTGATTCCCCCTAAAGGAAAATTGTAAATATTAGTTTAATAAGTTCGTTTAAGTTGCTAGTATCAAATTACAATGTAGGTATCTAATAATTGTCTTAAAATGTATTATGTAGATTCAAAGCCTAAACGAGTTCCGGAATCATTGACAAGTAAGATCGATAAAGGGAAGATAAGAGATTGGAATGGACTAGTGAGGCCAGGTGAGTGCATATTGTATTATATGATGTTAAATGGAAATAAGACTTGCGACAAGTCTATTTCCATAGTAAAATGCATGAATTCATAAATAGAGTATATATGTGTATGATTCATACGTGTTGACATGTATATATGTATTTATGGTTGTTCATAAATAGAAGTATATGTGTATGATTCTACGTGTTGACATGTATTGTATATATGTATTATATGGTTGATGTGAATGTGTGATATGTTATGATGATATAAACCATATGATATGATAATAAATTATATGAATATAAAAGATAAGTTATGTGATAAGATCTTTGATATATAATGAAATATTACTACGTGAATACATGTTATGAGATAATTTAAGTAATAACATGAGAATATGGTAAAAGTGAGTTTATGAGAAAGGATATGAACTAAGTAAGCAAAAGTTACATAAATAATATATTTAACCAGGACTTGAACTTCAGTGATACTATGAGCATATAGATAAGACAGAGGAGAAAGATTCATATGCTTAAATAAAATTATGATACATTAGTTGTATAATAAAAGCTATGGAGTGATATGAAATGATTATAGGAGTTGTACAGAATTGAGTTAAGTAAATAGATTAAATTGTACATAAAAGAAATAATATAAGTAATATATTCAGGTTTATAAGTATAATGTAGGTTAGGTAATGTAAGTGTATACTAAGAAATACATAATAAGGTAGATGATATGATGTAAATTATATTATGAATTAGTGATGTAGGAATGAGATATAAATATGCAATAAAACTTATGTGTTATATGATAAATATGAATATATGAGAATAAGAGATTAGATAAGTGACTTGGTGATAAAAGCTATATGACCATGGATTAGGTAAATATGAATAATTTAAGTGATATGTAACTATGAGTATTTGAGTATGTATCCATGTGAGTTGTTTCATGAGGTTATATGAAATATTATACTATATGACTATATGAGTATATGAAAAAGAATATAGGTACATGCAAGTTATATCGAAAGGAGTTGTGTAACCATGCTTGATATGTATTACATGTATGGGAATATAAGAGAATAAAGCATAAACTATATGAAAAGATATGATTCATGTGATGTGAACCATGTGAACATATGAGAAAAGTGTATAAGTTTATATGTATTACATGATATGTGATTTTACAAGAAATGACATGAGCTATGTGATTACATGATTATAAGAGATCAGACATGTGATAAAAGATAATTAATATGCATGTGTGAATATGAAATGATATAAATGACAATGCCCATGTTATGTGTCATGAGAGCTAGGGGTATAGTTGGCATGTCAAGAGTCGAGGGTCTATGTGGTCCTTCGGGACATATATGTATTCTTTGGAACATGTGTGAAGTCTGGTGAGACACATACTTGATCCTTGGCATATGTATATGATTCTTAAGGAATGATGGTCCTTCGGACATATATGTATTCTTTGGAACATGTGTGAAGTCTGGTGAGACACATACTTGATCCTTGGCATATGTATATGATTCTTAAGGAATGATATGTGGTCCTTCGGGACATATATGTATTCTTTGGAATATGTGTGAAGTCTGGTGAGACATATACTTGATCCCTAGTATATGTATATGATTCTTAAGGAATGATATGTGGTCCTTATGGACATTATTATATGGCACTACGGTGCAATTCTACGCGGCACTGCGGTGTAATTGTATGTGGCACTTCGGTGCATTTATATGAGCTGTGGTGATAGCATTAGTGCACAACCTCCATAAACTCACATATCTATAGTTCTCACATATGTACATGGGCTAATCAAGAGATAAACAAATATATGTTTAGTGGTATGATAATGTTAGAATATGATTTTGTGTGTATAGTGTTTGATTGAAAAGGTTAAGCATAAAAGTTGGTGATTACTGATAAACTATTAATGATGAGTTATGTGTATGTATGTATTTACTGTAATTAATCTGATATGATTTTATATGATACGAAGAAAGCATGTAATTTGGTATAACATGATAGAACAGAACATACATATATTGATATATGTTATAAAGTGCATTATAAGTTTTTTTATGCCTCACTAAGTCTTCGACTTAGCGTGTGATTATTTCACACGTAGGGTACAGAAGCAAGAAGAGAAGAGAAGAAGAGTAAGACAGGTCAGCACCTCCCTTACAAAATTTCAGATCAGAAAATAGAGGATTTAAATGTTTTTGGTTATTTTGAGTATAGTTGGCAGGTACTAATTGGTTGAATTAAATATGCTCTGATTGATTTTGGTTATTGTGGTCAGTTTATGTAACTAAACCTCTTTTACTTTAATGAAATATTTTAAAAATTCTTTGAATTTTATCAAGAGTCAAAGTTTGAAAAGTCAATGTGACACCTCAGACTCGTATCCGGGTCGGGTACGGGTTGGGGTGTTACATTTAATGGTATCAGAGCTACGGTTTAGTCGATTCTCGGCATAAACCGGAGTCTAGAGTGTCGTATAATGTATACATGCCAACAAAATGGAAAAAAAAATTCTGATATTAAATTGTAAGGAATATGCTGTCTTGCTGATAGAATAAGTTTAATAGAATACAATAGAATGTGATTATAAGAAATGACAAAGTGAATCGATAGCTGACAAATCTGATGGTGATAGCAATTCACCTGCCCTGGCCAGGCAGGATGAAGAGAAAAAACCTCAGAAAGTGTCTTATAAGATTGAAGGTTGATTTCAGAAATTGAAATCATATTCAAATAGTTATAAAAGGTTCTCACTGTTTCGAATCGAAAAAGTGATACAGAGAAGTTTTGTTATAAAGTGAATAAGATAGAATATGGTGAGCAAGTGTCACCATAAGGATGTTAAAAGATCTAAGGATGTGGTTAGAATTTGTGGAAAGTTCAAGAATAAGTGCATCAGTGACAAGCATATAAGATATATACAGTTAGAGTTGATGAGTTTGAAATAAAGGAATAGTACTGTGTATTAATAAGAATGTGGATAGAATAAGGGTTTGTATTTTGGATGGAAAGAGTTAGCATTGGCTAACCAGATTATGTGATGGAAAAGGTATAGAATTTAATATTTTGAGATGTTGTCATGATAAGACAACCAAATATGAAATGGATCTGGATACAATTGTATATTTGGATCATAGTACTGTGGTATAGTAAAGGGAATAAGGATTGGTATATTTGAGTAAAGCTGAGGATTGATAAGAAGAGTTTAGGAATGGGTATATCGATGATCAGTTTATAAGACAAAGTAAGTCAGAATGTTCAGTTGAACAACGGAAATTATAGGATGTATGAGAATGGAGGTGAAATTGACAAGTTGAGTGAACGAATTTTGAGATAATTTCGATTGGAAATGATGTATGTGATTGGTTGATTAGGGTTGTGTTCTAGTTTGGACAGATGTTATTGATTAACTGTCAGAATAAAAGTGATAGAGTTATAAGATTGAAATAAAAGGTAAAGTTGAGTTAATCAATTATGATGTGAATCTGAATATAGTTGGGTATTTTGATCAGATAGCTATGATGTAGAAAAATAAGTATTTGCATGGAATTTTAAGAAATGAAAATACAAGTATAAGAATAGGTTATCAAAGTTATGAGGATGCAATGAAGATTGGTATATAGCGATGATATAGGTGATAAGACAAGAGTATGTGAACATGAAAGGAAAGATATGATTTGTGTATAAGGAATAAATAAAGGAAGAATGGAATAAAGAAATGATGGGATTGAGTTAAAGGATCAGACACGATAAAGGTTATATGGAAGTGTAGGTGATAATTTTGGATATACAAGTGAGAAAAGAGGGATTGGTGAGGTGAAAAGATTTTATAAAGTGTATGTTGAATCATATTTAAAGAAGATTTAAGGTCGTGTTCTTGGTTAAATGATGATGGAAAACGAATTTGGTTATTATTATAAGGTAATTAGAGATGGATTTATGATGTTGATTGATGAAAATGGATTGAAGTTGCTGTCGTTGTTTAAGTGATAAGTGACATGATATGAATATATATATATAAGGAAAAAGGTATTGAAAAGCTAAAGGATTGAAAGTAGTTTCTGATGATGACAAGAAAGATTAATTAAATGAAGCAACATGAAACTTTAGAATATATGTTTCTATCAAGATGTCCAGTGAAAATTCGAGACGAATTTTCTTAAAAAGGAGGGAGATTTGTAACATCTGCAATACCGGGTTAGTGACCAAATTATAAAGTTTCAGAATTTGGTGACTAAAGTATAAGAATGAAATAGTTCAATGATTATTGGATATATGATGAAGGTTATTTAGTAATTATTAAAGGAAATAAAGGGCAAAAGGGTCAATTGACCAGAAATGAATTAAAATGGGATTATAAATGCACGTGGAAAGGGAGAGAATTCTCCAGAGTTCTCTTCTCCTTTCTTCTTCTTCTTCACTGGAAGCCAAGAGCCAAAGGTAAGTTTCTTTGTTTATAATTGAATTGTTGATTTTAAGGTTGGGTTTTAATTATTAGATGATAACTAAGCTTAAGGAAAGCTTAAATCATCTTAAAAGCAAGGATGGTGGAGTTAGAGAGATTAAAGATTTAGAGTTTACAAATGAAATCTTGGAATAAAGTTCATTTCTTAAATTGGAAGTTAAATTTGACTTGTCAATGGTTAAATTAAGAGATTTGGAGTGATAGAATTGGATTTAGAACATATAGAAAATTTGGTATGATTCTTGAATTACATATGGAAGATAGGATTTTGAGGTTTAGATGAAATAATGAATATAGATTGGTTTAAGTATGTGTACTAGAGTTAAGAATGAAAAAGGGGATGAATATGAAGTGTTGAGCTGAAAATGAAGTGATTTTCGAACTAAAAATATGATTTCTGGGCAAGGGGAATCGATACCCATTCAAGGGGAACCGATACCCCTTCAAACGAACAAAAATTTCCAGAATGTCATGAGGGAATCGATACCCCTTAGTAGGGAACTGATTCCCTCTAAGGAAAATTGTAAATATTGGTTTAATAAGTTCGTTTAAGTTGCTAGTATCAAATTACAAGGTGTAGGTATCTAATAATTGTCTTAAAATGTATAATTATGTAGATTCAAAGCCTAAACGAGTTCCAGAATCATTGACAAGTAAGATCGATAAAAAGGGAAGATAAGAGATTGGAATAGACTAGTGAGGCCAAGTGAGTGCATATTAGTATTATATGATGTTAAATGGAAATAAGACTTGCGACAAGTCTATTTTCCATAGTAAATGCATGAATTCATAAATAGAAGTATATGTGTATGATTCATACGTGTTGACATGTATTGTATATATTATTATATGGTTGATGTGAATGTGTGATATGTTATGATGATATAAACCATATGATTGATAATAAATATATGAATATAAAATAAGTTATGTGATAAGATCTTTGATATATAAATGAAATATTACTACGTGAATACATGTTATGAGATAATTTAAGTAATAACATGAGAATATGGTAAAAGTGAGTTTATGAGAAAGGATATGAACTAAGTAAGCAAAAGTTACATAAATATATATATTAACCAGGAGACTGAACTTCAGTGATACTATGAGCATATAAGATAAGATAGATGAGAAAGATTCATATGCTTAATAAAATTATGATACATTAGTTGTATAATAGAAGCTATGGAGTGTATGAAATGATTATAGGAGTTGTACGGAATTGAGTTAAGTAAATAGATTAATTGTACATAAAAGAAATAGAAGTAATATATCAGGTTTATAAGTATAATGTAGGTTAGGTAATGTAATATACTAAGAAATACAGAATAAGTAGATGATATGATGTAAATTATATATGAATCAGTGATGTAGGATGAGATATAAATATGCAATAAACTTATGTGTTATATGATAATATGAACATATGAGAATAAGAGATTAGATAAGTGACTTGGTGATAAAGCTATATGACCATGGATTAGGTAATATGAAAATTTAAGTGATATGTAACTATGAGTATTTGAGTATGTCCATGTGAGTTGTTTCATGAGGTTATATGAAATATTATACTATATGACTATGTGAGTATATGAAAAAGAATATAGGTACATGCAAGTTATATCGAAAGGAGTTGTGTAACCATGCTTGATATGTATTACATGTATGGGAATATAAGAGAATAAAGCATAAACTATATGAAAGATACGATTCATGTGATGTGAACCATGTGAACATATGAGAAAGTGTATAAGTTATATGTATTACATGATATATGTGATTTTACAAGAAATGACATAGCTATGGATTACATGATTAAAGAGATCAGACATGTGATAAAAGATAATTAATATGCATGTGTGAATATGAAATGATATAAATGACAATGCCCATGTTATGTGTCATGAGAGCTAGGGGTATAGTTGGCATGCCAAGAGTCGAGGGTCTATGTGGTCCTTCGGGACATATATGTATTCTTGGAACATGTGTGAAGTCTGGTGAGATACATACTTGATCCTTGGCATATGTATATGATTCTTAAGGAATGATATGTGGTCCTTCGGGACATATATGTATTCTTTGGAACATGTGTGAAGTCTGGTGAGACACATACTTGATCCTTGGCATATGTATATTATTCTTAAGGAATGATATGTAGTCCTTCGGGACATATATGTATTCTTTGGAACATGTGAAGTCTGGTGAGACCATACTTGATCCCTAGTATATGTATATGATTCTTAAGGAATGATGTGGTCCTTATGGACATTATTATATGCACTACGGTGCAATTCTACGCGGCACTGCGGTGCAATTGTATGGGGCACTTCGGTGCATTTATATGAGCTGTGGTGACAGCATTAGTGCACAACCTCCATAAACTCACATATCTATAGTTCTCACATATGTCATGGGCTAATTAGATATAACAAATATATTTAGTGGTATGATAATGTTATAGAAATAATATGATTTGTGTGTGTATAGTGTTTGATTGAAAAGGTTAAGAATAAAAGTTGGTGATTACATGATAAACTGTTAATGATGAGTTATGTGAATGTATGTATTTACTGTAATTAATCTGATATGATTTTATGATACGAAGAAAGCATGTAATTTTGGTATAACTTGATAGAACAGAACATTCATGTATTGATATATGTTATAAAGTGCATTATAAGTTTTTTTATGCCTCACTAAGTCTTCGACTTAGCGTGTGATTGTTTCACGCGTAGGGTACAGAAGCAAGAAGAGTAAGACAGGTCAACACCTCCCTTACAAAATTTCAGATCAGAAAATAGAGGATTTAAATGTTTTTGGTTATTTTGAGTATAGTTGGCATGTACTAATTGGTTGAATTAAATATGCTCTGATTGATTTTGGTTATTATGGTCAGTTATTTATGTAACTAAACCTCTTTTACTTTAATAAAATATTTTAAAAATTCTTTGAATTTTATCAAGAGTCAAAGTTTGAAAAGTCAATGTGACACCTCAGACTCGTATCCGGGTCGGGTACGGGTTGTGGTGTTACAGCACATCCTAAATGTGTCCTTGAGAGTTTGGAACCAAGTATTATATCTAGAACATGAGCATAAGAACCACTTCCTTAAGTTAGTGTACATCCAAAGAGCCATATATGCTATAATAAAAAAAAAGGCCATCTTGAGAGACCTTACCTTTTCAGAATCAACCTATACTTAAATTTTTAGTAATTTTGACATTTTCCAATGGGCTATGATTTTTTTTGAAAGATTAAAAGAGTAGTTGACTTGTTTGATATTCATTAAATTCTTGTTTTAAAATTTGCTTCAATTGCGAGCCCATTATATGAGACACCATTTTTAAAAAATTATTCATAAAACGGTTTCAAATATGAAAATAAAATCAAGAAGAGAAACCTTTTCAAACAAGACAATCTCTTTGGAGTAGATCTTGGTAGTCGATACGTGTCTCTTAGACACAAAGTTCATGCTTAGAATCAGTGTTGGAGCAAGGAAATGATAAATGTTAGGGAATTTTTTAAGGCCCATATCATGCAAGAATACAAGATCAATGAATTGAGTAGACATTTATTTTCAATGAGACATAAAGGTGTGAAGAATGAAAATGGTGAAGCAGAGACAGTGGAGTTTGCTATAAATGATTGTTTTGTCCATCATCACAACATACAATTGTATTATTTTGGCAAGCCAAAGCGTCCCACTTATATTCCCACTGAGCTAATCCTTTGGTGTCCTTGCGACGCTATACAAAAGCTCTGAACACCATGCAAAGAGCATCACTGGTTGAAAAATCTAGGAAGAAGCCACATAAAAGGATGAATGAGTTGTAGAAAGTTTTAGGAACTAGTAATTATGGCACTGAACCAATATTATGATCATGTGGTGTTTCCATAAATTCTAATTTTACTAAAGATGGAGATTTTATTCTACAACCCCGAGGTTAAAAGTGAGGAATGATGAAGATTTCTTTCCACAGAATGGGCAATGGAATTTCTAACAGCAATAAACTAGTGGAGCCAACTAAGATTGAATGAGGAGTTGTTGTTAAACTTCTCGGCACAATATGATAGAAATAACCTTGTTCAAGATTTGATTAGATGTGGAGACATGAAAGGAATTAGGATAGACCCTCCCTTTGATGTGTTTCAAGAGTCAAAATTAGAATAGACGCTGCTCTCCTGTTAACATAGTGGATAAAATGTTTGAGGACATCCAGTCTAAGCTTCATGGAGCTCCACAGTTACTTCTTTTGTGTTTTACCTTATAAGAAAAATTATGATCTTTATAGTTTGGTATAGTCACACAAGTGTATGGAAGTACCTTACGAATTTGCTTCTAAAATTCAATGCAAAGTTTGGAGGACCAAGTTCGAGGTTAGAAATTGAGCAAACACCTTCAATTCAATTTGTTTCTAAGGTTACAACCATCATTCTTGGCGCTAATGTGTCTCATGGCTCTCCTAGGTAGTCTGATTTCCATTAATTGTTGTGATTATCAACTCTAGGCAGTGACATTTGATTTCTCGCTACAGGGCAACAACACATACACAGTCTCCAAAGCTTGAAATTGTGGATTCTTTTTTCAAAGATAAAATCTCTATTAGATTTCTTAGGGAAGAGCCACGAAAACGCCCACCTTGGGGCATGACCAAAAACCCATATCATGTTGAGATAACAAGATTCAGACCGAAAAGACATTGAGAATAAGTCTCACGACTTGGAGTGTCAGGAACAGACCATTAATTTGAGCAGAACTTACCAGGTAAAACAAACAATCTGAGCATTAATTAATTGTAGAGTTACGGAAAAACAACTCTGAAAGCGTAACTGAGCCAAGGACAAAAAGGGGCATGAAGATCATATTACTGACCACAACAAGAATTCCAGAGAGAAAACATTTCCTCCAAAATGAAGATAGAAAACAAAGATCACACGAGGATCAGGCTGATCCTCAAAAGATTGCAAACCTGAGACGACGAGTTGATATAGGTTCTACGCAAAAATGACCAAGTGAAGAGAGACTAAGGTCTCCACTTTAATACGAGAAGAAGATTGATCAACATTTCTATATACAAGAAATTCATGCACTACATTTAGAGATGTTTAAGTGCATTCATCTTGTTATTCAAGTATACATGTTTCTTACAGATTCTTAAAGAAAAGAAGAGAAAAGAAAAATCAAAATTCAAGCCTCAAATGGAGGGAATTGCATTAAAAGTGGAAAAAACTCAAGAATTGAGGAGCCCAATACATAAAATAATCATCATTTTTGAAGTGGGACATGTCACCCAGCTAATGTGTTTTTAGAAACTAAGTCTGCTTCTAAGAGGTTTCTAGACATGATAGATTTTTTTTGAAAAGCTAAGCTTGATTGGGAAAAGTTTCCAAATTTGGTAAGTCCTTCGGGCCATCAGTAAGTCTTTCGAGCATGATAAGTAAATCCTTCGGGTCATCTATAAGCCTTTTCGAGCAAGGTGATAAGTCCTCCAGGCCATCTATAAGACCTTAGGGCATGATTTTTTCACATGTTTTTTCGAAAAATGAGAAAAATTTCTCTTTTAAATCTAAAAATTGAAATTTTCCAAAAAATGAGAATAATTTCCAAAGTTTCTCATTTAAGTCTCTCCTGAAAAATGAGGCTTTCGAAAAAGTTATCAATTCAGATTTCCATGTTTGGTGGCGGCAAGACAAGCTCCCACAAGAGAAATCACTTTCTAAAGATTATCCTTCTAAGACTTTCAGGTATGGTGTTTTCGAATACTCAAACACATACTAACAAGGGTTAATGTTTAATTTTCATGTCCGATATTCTTGAAGACAAGAGAAGCAAACCAGTCTCAATTCAATCTTCCCTTAGTAATAGTGGAATGAATTAAAGTCCCCAGATCTGATTTTCCCTCAAGAATAAGCGGAAAATATCCCCCTCTTTAAGATTTGATATTCCCTAAATAACAGCGGAACGAGTCTACCTCGATTCAATATTCCCTGGGGAACAATGGAATGAATCAACGTCCCCAGATCTAATTTTTCCTCAAGAAGAAGCGGAACGTATCACTTTTTTTTTCAAATTTGATATTCCCTGAGTAACAGTGGAACAAGTCTTCCCCGATTCAATCTTCCCCTTGGAACAGTGGAATGAATCAAATTCCCCCAGATCTGATTTCCCTCAAGAAGAAGCAGAACATATCATTCTCTTTTCAGATTTGATATTCCCTGAGTAACAGTGGAACAAGTCTACCTCGATTCAATCTTTCCTAAGGAACAGTGGAATGAAACAACGTCCCCAGATCTGATTTTCCCTCAAGAAGACGCAGAACATATCTCTCTCTTTTAAGATTTGATATTCTCTGAGTAACAATGGAACAAGTCTACCTCGATTCAATCTTCTCTAAGGAACAGTGGAATGAATCAACGTCCCTAGATCTGATTTTCCCTTAAGAAGAAGTAGAATAAATATTTCTTTTAAGATTTGATATTCCTTGAGTAACAGTGGAACAAGTCTGCCTCGACTCAATATTTCCTGAGGAACAGTGGAATAAATCAACGTCCCCAGATCTGATTTTCCCTCAAGAAGAAGCAGAACATATCCCTCTATTTCAAGATTTGATATTCCCTGAGTAACAATGGAATAAGCCTGCCTCAATTCAATCTTCCCTGAGTAACAGTGGAATGAATCAAAGTCCCCAGATCTGATTTTCCCTCAAGAAGAAGCGAAAAAGATCCATCTCTTTCAAGATTTGATATTCCCCGAGTGACAGTGGAACAAGTCTACCTTGATTCAATCTTCTCTGAAGAACAGAGGAATGGGTCAACGTTTCTAGATCTGATATACCCTAGAGAGACAACGTTTCTAGATTTGAAGAACAGAGGAATGAGATTTTAGAGCATAGATTTGACAAGACAAAAACTCATTGTCTCTTCGTCTTTGTCATATTCTTGTTAACACAAGAATGGGCAAAGAGGGACAGTTGTTGACACCCGTTTTTGTCCGAGTTCTAAATTATTATTATTATTATTAACATTTATTTTTATTTCCTTTGTAGGCCATTACAACAAGCCCAACCGAGCCCAAATTACATCAACAGGCCCAGTCGGGCCAAACAAAAAAAAAGCTCAAATTCGGCCCAACAAGTAACCCCAACTAGATGACCCGAAACCCAAATCCGAATCGGTTTGGCCACCCACTTCCAACACCATGTTGTTGTATGCCATCACTGTGCAACCCCATCCCGAGTGCCCTTGCCCTGCACCACTAACCAAGCATGCCACCACCATTCTCATGACCATGCTACTCCATTGCAACCCCTGTCAATAATCATCCAACAACCACCAATTCAACAACCTTTTTATTTATTTAATTAAGAGACATGTAAAATGAAAAAAGGGAGGACCCGAGATGAAGAAAACAACAGTGTAAAAGGTCCCCTTTCGATTTTTGGGAGAAAAAAGTAATTAAAAAAACAAGGTTCAAGAATTTTTATTTCTTCTCTATTTTGAAACAAGCAGTAGTTTTTTTTTCTTTCCAACAAAACCGAATAAAACCAAGAACAAAGCAGAAAAAAGAAAAATGAGTGACTTACTCTTTCGGTCGGACCCCTTTCACCAGTGACCGAGACATCCCCTCATAGATCTGGACGGTGAAACAAGAGAATGAAGAACCCTAAAAAAAATACTCCAAAGGTAGCTCGATCAAACGGCTAACGGAGAAGATCAAAAAAGTAGAAGTCGTAATGTTCTTGGTCATTTTCGTAGATCTTGGGGCCGATTATCGTAAAACTAAGGCCATATATGTGACCACCATATCGAAATGTGTCAACCGGTGTAATTTAGTGGCCAACGACCACCAGCAACGGCGACGGCGCGACGGATGGAACGACGAGCGGTGAGGGTAAGCAGCTGACGATGGTTGATTTTCTAGAGAGAATATCTCCCTTCTCTCTCTAGTTTTTTAAAAAAAGAAAATGAAAAAAATAATAAAAAAAAGAAAAGATGATTTTTATAGAAAACTTTAGCGGGGATTGCACTTAGGTCCGTCCCCCTAAGTTAGGTATATTTTTGCAAAATGGTCATATATAGGGACCATTTTTGTAATTTACCCATTTATTATGCATGTTATATATTTTTGGTTTAATTTCTGTTTAGTCCCTGTATGTTTATGCGTGTTTTACATTTTAGTCATGTGTAGTGACTGTTTAATTTTTTTAAATACTTAGGGACTGATTTAGTGATTTTACCTTTTCATTTCTCAACACTCATTATTATTGTGCTCAAATTTGTGCTTTTTTTAATTTAGTCACTATTATTATTGTGGTTTATTCGAATTTAGTCACTAGTTTTTATTTTTATTCATTTAGCCACTATTTGGATTCTATTTATTATTTTATTATAATTTAGATACGATGTATGCAATTTATGCATTTTAGTCACCGATTGATTATGATTTGGGTATTGTTTTTATTTTTATTTCATTTTAGTCCTTTTATGCTTGTTATTTTATCTTTATGCTTATTTTAATTCAAGTGTCTTATTTTAATAATTTTCATTATGGTCATGAATGAGTGAAGTTGGTTTATTTATGATTACAGTACCTAGTTTGTAAAATATTTGCAGTGGTTGCTTTTATTTCTTGTTGGTTGTATAATTTCATCCCTAAATTCACAATCTTTTATTATTTTGATCCATCATTTACATATTTGTTAACGTTTACTAGTTGTAATATTTCAAAATATTATTTTACTTGAGGAATTTATAGAAACGCGCCTTAACTGATGAGGAGTTTTTTTTTCCAAGAATTGTTCGAACAAAAATAATACCTTTTATATATTCAAATGAATTTGTTTTTAATATAATTAATATATGTATTTTATCTAAAATTTTGGGCAATATTATTTTGTATGGGGAATCCATGGAAATGCCTCCTTAACTGACAAGGAAAGTATTTTGAGAATTGTTCGTGCAAAATAACAACCCTTATATATATATATTTTTTAAAAAGGATCATAATTTAAATTTATATTCGAATTTTCCAATTTCAATATTTAGATGGCGTATAATCACTTAGGTACCGATTTCGGGCGTTGTGGGGGTGCTAATCCTTCCCCATGCATAATCGACTCTCGAACCTTTTTCAAAACGGATTTCTGGTTAAACGCATATCTTTTTTATTTTTTAAAATTATCTTAAAAGGTATTTTTAGGTATTCGACCTACCTAACCCAAAGGTCGATGGTGACTCCAAATCTATTAATTTGTTCTTTATTTTAAAACCCAACCTTTTCCAAGATTAAGTTAGATTGCTCCCCGCCATAGCCCTAAAAAGCTTAAGAACCGTTCCGACAAAAACAAACTATAGTTCCACTCTAAAATATTTTACGAGTGTTTATCATCATGTATTTATTCTAGAGATGGATTAAATAAACCATTGAAACTAGGGGGTGCTTAATTAGTTGAGCAACTCAAACTCGATTCGGTTAAAATTCGATAAAAACTGGACTCGAGTTGACTCGACTTGAACTCGAGATCAACTCGAGACCTTAACGAGTTGAGTCGAGCAAATTTTAACTCGACAAAATAAGTTTGCGAGCAGCTCGTTAATTTTTTAGTATTTATCTTAAAAAAATATTTTCATTAAAAAATTACTAATTTACTAATATATAATAAAAAGATGATATATTGCTAATCTATTAATTTTCTAATAAACAACAAAAAATAATAAATTATTAATTAATATTTTACTACACTAAAAAATCAAGCTCTATTTATTATTTTAATGTATTCGTGGATTGTTACTTTAGAATTTAGATTTTAAAAATGCTTCATACACTCTTTTGATAATTTTCTTGATTAAATTTATTAATTTATGTTTATATTAAGCTTTGTATAGTGTAGTAGTAGATTTTACCTATAGTTAAGAAAATAAGGTAAAAATTTCAGTGAGCTTAACGAGCAACGAGCATAGTCCTTAACGAGCATAGTCCTTAACGAGCAACGAGGTAAGCAACGAGCACCGAGCTAAACGAGCAACGAGGCAAATAACGAGAATTGAGCTTAACGAGCAACGAGGCAAGCATCGAGCATCGAGCATAACGAGAATCGAACTTAATGAGCAACGAGCTTAACGAGTAACGAGTCGAGTCGAGCAACAAAAGTTTTTTAACGAGCACGATTCGATTTCAACTTAGCTCGTGATCGACTCATTCGATAAGCACTCCTGATTGAAACTACAATTTATTAAAAAATGTTTCATTAAAAGAAATGATAGATTATATGTTTAGTACTTTAACTATCATTTTTATTTTGTTTTAGTGACCCATTTCACAAGTATACTTATGGTTTTGGTTTTATTTTGGCCACTCACCGCTAAAATAATAACGATGATGTTGATGTGTCACTATAAGATAATATTACATCATCATTGGAAAAAATAAAAAAGGTCACGTCAACAGTTCTATTAATTTTTTAACGGTAGCTGATCAAAATGAAACCAAAATGTAACGTTGTGTATGATTTTTAAAAATAGTTGGGGTGACCAAAACAAAACAAAAGTGATAGTTAAGGTACTAAACATGTAATTTACCTAAAAAATTATTTAAGTCTCGAGTTAGAGTCATTGTTTATGCAGAAAAAACTCTAATGAGAGATTTATTCACAAAAACCAAATATGCAAATTAGATCGATCCAGATTAATTGGATCAAACTTTTAGGAACCGAAAGGGAAACCAGAAAAAAAAAACTCATTTGGTTTGTTAACCGTAATTTGGTTGGGGATGCAAATGAAGCTTGTCCATAAACAATTATACTTATCACTGGACCTTTACAGTCCATCTCCAACATTATCCTTCCGCCGAGCCCTCAACAACACTCCCCCTTCTTTTTCAGACTTGTCATAGCTTCGGCTTCCACGGCTCCTGAGAGCGAATGGATATGTTCTGAGCCACCCCATCACCATAAATTTCTAACTATTTCTATATCTCCTGAAAAAAAACGTGTCAATTAATGGCTACCCATAGCTTCTCATCTCTTCCTTATGCAATTTTCACTTCTCATTCTCAGCCTTCCAAACGCTATCTCTCTCTTCCTTTGACCTCTCTTTATGGCAATCGCCTTTTACTTAAACCCTCCACCCGTTTCGTCATTAAACACCGTTCCTCGGTCACCACCGCCACCGTGTCGCTTAGCCTCCCGACTGCGTAAGTTTGAGCCCAAATTTCTGTAATTTTTCCTTTTTCATTGTATTTGAGATTTTTTGTTTTCTGGGCTTTTATTTTCAGGAAACCGGATAGGGCCCCTACTGAGAAATCCCCAAAGTGAGTTACGTATTGTGCATGTGAATATTATAGCGTATTTTCGGTGATTTGTGTATAAACTTTATAATATATATTAATTTGATGGTTGGGTTCTGTTTGTGAGTAATTAATTGTTGCGAGTTGGGTCATTGTGGTGGTTAGATGGTCGTCAAGGTCGATAAAGTCCTTTGCAATGGCGGAATTGGAGGCAAGGAAGCTCAAGTATCCAAATACCGGGACTGAAGCACTTCTTATGGGAATTCTGGTCGAGGGTTAGTATATTCTTTGCCATTTTGCTCAGTACTTGCTGTTCTGGCATCATGTAACACACTTGAGAAAATATTATATAAATATTTCTTGTGGACTTCAATGAAAACATGTTTTTGTTGGGGAATTGTTCTGAAGAAGTGTTACTTCATAGCAGTCTTATTTGTAATTGGTTCCCATCAGAATTTACATAATTTGAAAGCTAATGTAGTATTTGTGAATGAATAATTTTAGCAATTGCTTCCCCAATTCAATTGGCAAAGGTGACAAACAAATAAACAATCATTCTCATGCTACTCCATTTATCTTTGATTTTTTTTTCTTTGATTCTAACTTATGCATTGTGAAGTGGAAACTTGTAATTCTATATAAATACGAAGGTTATATCAATGCCTCGGATACATGGTCTTCTGCTTTGGCATGCTAACTTCAGTGTTCTGATTAAAGCAGTCTAAAAATGCCTCCACAACCCCATTCAGGGAGAAGGGGAAAATGTATTCCAAAATAAGCTAATATGGACAATAAACATATATTTTATGTTAACCTATGGTTCTATGAAATGAAATTATACTGTGTCTGTTCGCGTGTTGTGAGTACTATAAAATATATGCAAATAATGTGCAAGTATACACAATCGCTCAAGTAATAAAGTGATGAGTGAGTATCGTCTCCACAGGGATTGGAAGGATATTGAGTAAAGTTTATGCACTATTCTATCTAAGTATAGTTAGTCTTGATATATACAAATGTCACGGCAATGGATATGTGTATGCTGGTGAATGTGGATTGATGGTGTGATGGTGTAACAAATGGAAATACAGTGGCAAGAACAGATGTTTAATGTTGAAAATGGTGAAATGCCAAGACAATGAAAAATGGTAAAAACAGTAAATAAAAAGAAAATAAAATAAAAAGAAGATAATCCTCACGTGACAAGCTTTCAATGGAATGAATGGTAAAGATTTATCTAAGAATGCTAAACTTATCTCTTAGGTAGATATAAGCTATCTGGTCTTTACTTACTCGACAGGGCTTTCCTAAAATGTTCTCACAGGAACCTAACAGAATAGGATGCCAAGACATCTGCTCTTACTCAACGATGTTGGACAGCCTACCCTATTGATAAAAACACCCTTTTTAGTCGTTGAAATCCTATCCTAGTCTCTTCCAAGATCTAAGGGATTAGGTTATAATATTCCTAGGCCGGTTCAAAGCCCCTTGAAAATACTATAACCCATTGCTTATGAGGATCTTGTCTTGCGTTTTTTCCGAATACTTACAAGTATTTTTAGCTTAGGATTCTTCCGAACACCTAGTATTCATCTAAGAAATAGACATTTCCATGCCTCTTACAAGCCTAGATGGTGAAGCATTCATAAGCAAAGCAAATAAAGAACCAAAGTAAACTTAAATATACCATTAAAAATAAAGTTTAAACAACCATTAAATCAACCACCACCAAATAAGTTAGTTCATGGTGGGGTTCGAAATATCCACAAAATAAATCATGAAAATATTCGTTCCAACAACCCACAAATAATATAAAAATAACAACAAAAGGGAAGTGAGAAATAGCCTTCGACGCGCGCCACCGGAGGTCTCCTCGGCCACCACGAACCGCCTTAGCTTGTTAGCTCGTCTCGGCGCCTAGCTCGCCACCTTGAAGCTTTATCAATGGAGGAAAACCCAAGGAAGAAGAAAGGAAAAGGGAAAATAAAAATCTGATTTTTCTGCTACAATAAGCGTCTCTTTTCCTTCCACCCCACTCTCTTTCTTGTGAGGTGTAATATATAATAAATATCTAGGGGTAATGATGAGGTTGTTGGGATATTGTTGGGTGCAAAATACCCCTCATACCCCTAGAATCACATGTTGTGTATGAACCTTATCCTCCAGGTGTCAGTGGTCCCCTAGTAGGCTGTTACAGCCATCATTTCATGTGCATAGCCAGCTGTCCACGTACAGCTGTATATTTTTGTCGTTTTCTACGCCAGAAATGCCGAGGCATTTCAATCTGCTTCAGCAACTTGTGATGCCACGGCATTACTTCCCAGCTCGCCTATTTTTCTTGTTATTTCCTGCACATACTAAAAATCACACCTTCCTCTTCATGTAGCACCTTAATAAAATAAAATAACACAACCACCAAAAATGCAATTATATGCAGCTACATACATCTAAAATGACCTATATGTACCCTTAAACAAACAATAACTTAAGTTGAAAAGGCCTTAAAAATAGTCTTTTTACGGAGTTATCAGTGTCCCTTTTGGTCTCTATCATGTTTGAAAACTTTTCAAATGTTTGCATTGTATGCCTATAATTCCTCTTTTTCATGTACAGGAACAAGCCAAGCTGCAAAATTTTTAAGGGCTAATGGAATCACACTTTTCAAAGTGCGAGAGGAAACAGTGAACTTACTTGGAAAGTCAGATATGTATTTTTTCAGTCCTGAACATCCTCCACTAACCGAACAAGCTCAAAGGGCTCTTGATTGGGCTGTTGATGAAAAGCTAAAGTCAGGTAAAAGAAATTTTCTAGTTCTTTGTAAGGTATATTTATCATGTTATACAAAAGTTTAGATGATAGTTGAGCAAAACAGAAATATTACTGATTTGTAATAGGCAAGTATTAATCAACAAACCTCATGTGACTGAATGCAATAGTAGTCACTTCTACTTGCATATGGAGGTCAAATTTTTTATCTTGGATTGCATGGGTGACAGCCATTCCTGATAATGTTTTTGACATTTTCAGAAGAAATGAGAATGCAATAAAATGTTCAGTTCCTTTTTATGGAAGTTACTAAGGTTGCATAATTTAATTGTCAAGCTAGAAAAATGAGCTATTCTTCTTGTTTATTACTGACGCATGAGTAGAATCCAAGTCTCAAAGAAAGTGAAGAATGTTTTTTAAAGATGACTGTCTAATATCAAATCTCAATGATGACAATTGTACTCCAGTATCCTTTTGGACAATTTGTATGACTGGGTTGCCTTTTTATAATTATGAAGTTCATGGTGTATATATATTAAAACATTATGAAGTAGTAAATCAAAACTAAAATATCCTATCTGCCATTGCAAGTTCTCAACAGGAGCTCATGTTTTAACTGTGCCAATTTCCACGTTTCTTCAGTGCCTTCTTTCTCCTCCCTACATGTTTCTAAATGTTTGACATTTGGTACAATTTGAGCAGGCTGCTTAGAATAGTGTATTTTTGTTTTCTTCTATGTTATTCCTTACAAGAGGTCATGCCGTATTTAAATCTTTCTATTATCTTATTCTCTTACAACTCTAATTCCTCCATATCTAATTAAGATCATTGTGCCAAGTGCAGGTGAAAGTGGGGAAATAACCACAACTTACTTGCTTCTTGGTATTTGGTCAGAGAAAGAATCAGCAGGCCACAAGATCTTGGCCACTTTAGGTTTCGATGATCAGAAAGCCAAAGAACTTGAAAAATACGTAAGTTGCTTACATTCTATATCAGCAATAGCATTGCGTCTTTGTCATTGACGTGTTCTTTTTTTTTTTTTTCATGCAGCTCAATGAGGATATTGTTATGAACTATAAGTAGGTCAAAAGATTTCAGCAAGTTCCAACTTTGAACTGACTATTTGATACTTCTTGGGGAAGATAACATACGAGGGTTTTCCCCCTAAATTGTTCAAAGTTTAAATCATTGATAGGCGGCCATTGTTTTATTGTGAAATAACTGCAAATGTTGTGAGCTTTAGTTTTGTCATGAATGACTTGGTGGATAGAAATTACTTTTGAAGCAATGGAAGGAGTGACCTTTTTTGTCGATGAAGGTTAATTCCCCCTATTTCGGTTATCTTATTCACATGATTATTACAAATTATAGGATTTTCTTTTCTTTAAAAAAGATTGATCAGGTTAAAGATTGATCCAAAATGATAATTTACTCCATTTGTTTCTGTTGTAGATTTGATCATTTCTGCTATATAGCTAAATGCTCAAGAATTTCGAATATGTTTTAATGGTTAAATCCTTCAAAATGATCAAGTATCAGAACTTTTCGAATGTGCTGAGCAAAGCTGTTGATCTGAGTTGACTAGATGCGGGATGCTGTGTTTTGTGATTAAGTAGCAATGCATTTGTACATTTCCAGATGATTAGTGAAAAATAGGTATAGAAGAATCAATCTTCCCGGCTGCTTCATGGTTTCATGGTCCCCAAAAAAAAATCAAAATGAAACCAAAATGTAATGATAAGTATATTTTGAAGAAAAAAAATAGTTAGGTGACTAAAATGAAACTGCCCAAATAGTTGGACGGCTGAATATGTAGTTTACTTAATAATTTAATTGACAAATTATTGGATTTATATTTTACTCAATAGGTATGATTTCAAACCCTAAACAAAATAGGCCTAATGAGTCTTTGGCCCACTTGATGACCCAACCATCTAGCCCAAAAGTATTTCTCAACCGCCTCAACGTATAACCAGATTTACTGAGCACAAACCCATCTGCCATGCCCATCCCAGCTGCACCAGACCAGTGAATTAAATCAGACCACCAACGATCGAATCAGTGACCCATTCGGACCACATCATTAATCGTTAATTTGAACCATTTGACCCAGCCTAATGACTTTGACCATTAACCTGTTAATCATTGACCAATGTTAACTTTTTTAAAAGACCTTGATATTTTTTTTACATTTTGATTTCTATTTCGTAGTTCATTTCACCTAATTCTCACCTGATAAACTATTTTTTTCACATTTGACGTTCGAATTAACTCGTTTACATTACTTTTAATCTGTAATATGTCATTAGTGATGTAATCATTTGCTTCTGACCTTTTCTGAGAATAATGAGAGCTTTGAGAGTTGAGTTTAGAGGGCCTGAATCATTAAGTTAAATATGCGTAAATATTTATTTCGACTCTGACCGTGTTTTATCAAATGTGTTCGACCAACGATATATGACTATCGCTTCACATGCTGAGTAACCCATAAACGGTTAATTAGGTGTGCTCTGTACTAAACTTATCTATGTAATGTTGATAAGTTAAATATTTACATGACTTTCGTATAGAAATTCCTATGTTTTAGCATTCTAATCTATCTCAAAGTCTTTCTTTTTTTCAAGTATTTGATTTTCTAGGTGTAGGAAGAATAAGGGGAGGAGGGAACCGAGGAGACAAATACAACTATGTAAGGGGCCTAGACCTTGCGTATACGGCTCCTCCTTCGGGTAGCTCTCCCTTCAAGCACTCTTTCCCCCAATTCACTGATAGAGAATAAAGATATAAGTAATTGTAGACACCCGTTTTTATCTGGGCTTTTAAAACATTATATTTATTATTATTATTATTATTAATATCATTTTATTTACATATTTAGCAGGCTTAATGTGCAACCTAAATTACAAATCAAAATCCAATAGTCCATTACAAGTCCAACACCAAGCTGCTGACCCAAACCCAGCTGGATCCGACCCGAGATCCACGACCCGACCGACCTAGACCCCTCAGGATTTAATGTTCTCTGCCTAGCGCCGCCTAACGTCATCCGTTGGATCTGGACCCAAATCAACGGTCCAGATCCAAAGCCACATAGGGTTTAAAACCCTAAACTACCACCATCGCCAACATCCAGCCGCAACAGTGACCAGTCCACTGCTCACGCCGCCGAATGCTTCACCATGCCGATGAGCCACTGTACCATCAACAACCAAGCATCATCACTTACGTCAAAAATCACAAAACAAAGAAAATATTATCATCTAAATCAATCGTCCACCACGAAATACACTAAACATTTTTAAAACCCTAACAAATCTAAAAAAAATCAGTGTTACTCTACCACTATTCGAATCAGTAGAGAAACCATTACAAATAAATAACCAAAAATACACTCAAAATCCATTATAAATGGATGCATGTAACCATTCGGTAGGGGGGAATGGAGAGATTCGAACATACAAATAACTAAAAAAAATCGAATTACAAGGAAAATCAGAGGAGAGACTCACCAAGCATCACGCTCGTCGGTGGAACACCAAAAGTCACCAAACTTCAACGATTCTTCGAGAGGTAAATCCTTAGATCTACGATTTTAAGGAAACTTTTAGTTTAGGAGGTGTTCGGTTTTGGGTCGAGGAGAAGAAATGAAATTTTTGGGACCATTCGGTCCCTACGCCATCGCGCCGGCCACCGTGTAATCCACCGGCGGTGAACTCTCTGAAGAGAGAGTTGAGAGCATTTCTCTCGTGCTCTCTCTCTCTCTCTCTCTCTCTCTCTATTCGGTTAAAGAGCGGAAGAAATGAAGAAGAAATGAGAAAATTAAGATTGAATTTGGGTATAAATACCCAAAGAAAAACAACGTAGTTTTGTCTTCTCCATTCCCGTGTT
Organism: Hibiscus syriacus; assembly: GCF_006381635.1. NCBI lineage: Eukaryota > Viridiplantae > Streptophyta > Magnoliopsida > Malvales > Malvaceae > Hibiscus > Hibiscus syriacus. The sequence goes on from NW_024061960.1 coordinate 1,318,170, forward strand.
TTGGAGATATTAGGGGAAAATATCGAGTTAGGTCATTCACTCTTTGTAGTCAGTTGTTTATATCCTGAAATAAAACAAGTATTATAATTTTTAATCCTTTTTATTTTACACCTGTTTTATTTTAGTCATAATTTTAGGTTTAATTGCACGATAAGAATTCATTAGAAATAATTACTTTTAATTTATCCATATTATTTTACGCATATCCATTTTAGTCACTGTAATTTATATTGTTTATTATATCTATTTTAACCTAAAATTTTGAATAATTTATATTTTGGTCATTAATTGTATGGGTTTATTATATTTTAGTGTTTGAAACGTGTTTTTATATTATGGGTTGTATTAATTATTTTTTAAAACCTTAATTTTTCAGTTTTTTATTATTTATTCTCTTTAGTTAATGTATTACTATTTTAGTCTTTTAAGTTTATAAATATTAATTGTGTATTTTTTTTAAAATGAATTAAATTTCAACAAATGGATCATATTTTAACTTTATATTTGATTCAGGATTTCCACCAATTACGACAACGTGTAAGCGACACAGTACCAATTTTGGGAGCTGTGGGGGTGCTAATCATTCCCCACACGTAACCGACTCCCAAACCCGTTTTAATCGAATCTTTGTAACGCAAACCAACTTTGGTCTTAAAAAATGATTTTTCTTAAAATTGTTTTTAAAAGATGCTTTAGGTATTCGACTTACCTAACCCAAAGGTTGATGGCGACTATTTTCAATTTAATTCAAATTAATCCAAAATCACCTATATTCCAAAATTAAAATTCGTAACAGTTTTTGAACAATTAAATAATTGTTCCGTCGAAAAACAGTTATGACAGCTTGGCGACTCTGCTGGGGTTATTTTTAGAGAGTCAAGATGAAAGTCGCTTACACATTGTCGTTTTGGTGGAAATTATGAGTTCGAGTTTTTAGTTAATTTATGATTCATTTATTAAAGTTTGAAATTGCTTCTTTTTTGTTATACTAACATTTTGATTTTTGTTTTCAGATATGTCCAAGTTTTTATCAGAGTGGTTTCGTTTTCCTTTTGAGTCAAAGGGTTGAATGTTCCTCCTCACACACATCACGGGCATTTGCATAACATAAGCTCTATACCCGAGCTCCGAACCATTTTAAGTGGGGGTGAAAACGACGCCTTCATGAGAATTTATTCTCCACATAGGCCAAGCAAGTAACCTTCGAGATTCTTATACCTTATGTCTTCGTGTGAATTTATTCTTCGCATAGGCATAAGGGAATGTATCCTCTCGAATTGAACTCGATCCGCTTAAGCCTATAATGAGTGAGGATTGAGGGTTTGGCAGCCCAAGGGGCCACCGACATCAAGGACAATTCAAGTATATTTTTCTGTTAGAGACGAAACCATGCATATAGTGAACCGTAGAACGATCACCATAGGTATAGTCATACCGAATCTTTGTTCGTCAGAAGGTAACCAAATTAAGTGTACACAAAGGAGGAGCGTTTTGAACATTTCCTTTTAAATTATGTTGAATAATAGCATGCGAACTAGATTCCATGTTGTTAGGATTAATTCCTTGTAAATACATCATTGTGTGTATAAAGCATATATGGGTAGGATTACTATCTAATAAAAACATGTTCGAGTATATATAATGACGGGTAGGTGTTATATTCATCTTTGAATGACATTTTTATCTGTAACAATTGTCTTACCTGTACTAATTTTTTTTTTTGTGATTTATTTTTATTTTTATTATTTTTGTTATCTGCATTGCATCATTCAAGATTGAGGGTGTTGATCTTCAGTTAATCGTCAAATTGGAAAGCTTTCAGTAATGGAAGAAAAGTATTTGAATCAAGTAGTTCAAAACTCTGAGGTAATACAGTGGTCTGAAGCTCTACAAAGACAGGAAGGGGACAATTTACAAATGTGTCAGATTTAGCGGGTTATGCTTCTGTTTCTCTTAAAAGAAATGACATCCAGGACTTACGAGGCATTTTGGAAAAATGGGAGTCGAGTAAGAAACTGTAGTTTTACCAATGTTATGGGGACATTTCCTATCCGCTGTATGTTGATATAGATGAAGAGTTGATCCGAGCCTTGATTAAATTTAGGAATCCAGGGTACAACTGTTTCACTTTCAATCAAGAAGACATGGTCCTTACCATCGAAGAATGTATTTCCTTGTTGCACATAGAGGAGGCTCAAGATAATCAGATTTATTCCAAGTCCATCAAAACTCAACCTTTCATAATCAAAATAGAAAAAATCGCAGGAGTACGCGAGGAATGAGTGGTTGCTCGTACCAAACAAAAAGGTGAAAGTGAAGGCATTTCTTGGACTACTATTAAAGAAATCATTCAAAGTCATCCTGACGAGAAGGTGCGATTTGACCTTTTTGCACTGGGTATTTATGGCTTAGTCATTTTCCCAAAGGCCTTGGGATTTATCGAGGTTGCAGTTGTGGATTTATTCGAGCAATTACAAAAAAAGGTCAACCATGTTCCTGTGATTTTAGCAGAGACTTTTCGATCCTTGAATGCTTGTCGAAGGATTAGAGGTTGTCGGTTTTCAGGATGCGCACAATTACTATATGTTTGGATCCGTAGCCACTTCTGAAAAATTGAAAAAATTTCAAATCATCGATTTAGTACCAGTTACTCGCCTTTAAGAGAATTTCTAGAGCAAGATTGGCCAAAAGGAGTCACTAAAGATATGTGGATAATTGCCCATAAGAATATGCAAGACAAGGATATCGTTTGGAGCGCCCCTTGGCAAATACAAAGTGAGTTCCTCTATAAGTGTGGTGAATATACTTGGGTGATGTTGCTCGGTTTATGGGGAGCAATTGGGTACACACCACTTTTGGTTATGAGGCAATGTGGTGGCTGTCAATTTATCCCAGTCACTGCTGGACTGCACTTATATGAGTTTGTGTTTTATGGAAACAATTACAAGAAAAACATCTTGGATGCAGTTAGAGGATGGAAGAAGACTTTCCGTACTAAAGCCGACGCAACCAAGGTAATGTTGACGCCAAATTATGAGGATTGGAGGTCTGTTAGAAAGAATGAAAATATTCCTCTACCTGACCAAAAAAGGATCAATAGAGGAACGAATCTGGATAGTCCCGTCGAAGATAGAGATCTTAAGAGCAATTCAAAGCTGAGAAAGAAGGTTGGTCCAAGAGTGGAAGAGATGCGACAAGACGTTAGAGGATGGAAGAAGACTTTCCGTACTAAAGCCGACGCAACCAAGGTAATGTTGACGCCAAATTATGAGGATTGGAGGTCTGTTAGAAAGAATGAAAATATTCCTCTACCTGACCAAAATAAGGATATCACTATAGAGGAACGAATCTGGATAGTCCCGTCGAAGATAGAGATCTTAAGAGCATAATTCAAAGCTGAGAAAGAAGGTTGGTCCAAAGAGTTGGAAGAGATGCGACAAGACAAATTCATGTTGAGTATTGATGTTGACTTTCATGACACACAATTTGCAATGCTAAGAAAGATAAAAGAAAAAGTAGATTCGGAGTTGGAAAATCTGAATAAGGGTTACTACAAGCTGTAAAAATCTAGGATAACAGTTGGGTCAAATAGAGCATCAGCACAGTTAACCAAAAAGCTAAACACATAGAAAGATCGAGTCAAAGATTTGAAGGTAAAAAATGATTGTTTACTCAAGAGCTTAGAGAAAGGGAAGGAAAAAATAGAAAAGCTTGAGCTAGATAAAAGGGAGCGGATCATAAAATATAAGGCCGAGAGTCGCAAAGTTGTGGAAGAACTAAAAAGGGAGAAAGATCAAGTCAAAGAGCTGGAAGTTAAAAAGAATAGCATTCTTGAGGGGTTCGAGGCTGGGAAGACAATCATGTTCAGGGGGTTTGAAGCTGAAATGAATAACATGCTTGCCGAACTTGATATTAGAAGACAAAAAATTGAAGAATTTGATATTAAAAGGAAGATATGGGAATTAGAAAAGAAACACTTCAATACTAGGCTCGAAGCAAGACAAGAGACAATCAACAGCTGGATGAAAAGGTGTAGAGACAAAAATATGCAAGTACAGAGTCTCAATCGAAGGATGCATGAAACAAAAACAAGACTTGAAGAGGATCTGGCTCAATGTCAGGCTAAAAACACATAATTCAATGATTACATCCTGTAACTCGAAGAATCCTTGTTCCGAGGAAAGGTTCTCCTGGGACCAAGTAATATTCAGGAAAGTTATGAAGAGAATGACTTACTGCGAAATCGAATTCGAAGTCTGGAAAGTGCACTACAGAGTTGTCAAGTACGAATCACTGAACTAGAGCGAACTCTTCAAGGAACTATTGAACAATGATAAACATCGAATGATTTCTATAAAGAACATAATGTAGATAGAAGCAACATGGTAATCGAGGCCATAATACAGATTAGTGAAGTTGCCATATACATTGGGGAATTAGCTGTCGAAGCAAAGTTCATCGAGCATCATATCAATCTGGCTTCTAAGTTTGGGAAGAAGATGTCTTGGTTGATTAATGAAGTTGTAGAGCTTAATCGGAGAGCTAAGCCATATCTGTAGAAGTGAACTATTGTATAATGAAAACTTTGTGTTCCAATAGAAGTTGTTATATGAAAATTAACTTTTTGAGATCAATACCTTTTGCATACATTCATTCTTCATTGCATTTATTTTAAATATTTTGCATTAAGAAATACATTCATTCATTAAAACAAAAAAAATAATATAAAATATAATTTCCAATCCTTGTAGTTATTCTGGCATTCACCTCACACCCGTACGGTACTCGGAATATAACTAAGAAAATAGAGGCAAGAATGATCCAACTTGAACAAGAACAAAAACAAGCTCAAGAAGAAATGAGAGAGAGATTAACTAAGATGGAAGCAGAGATAACAAACTCGCAAGTCGGTCTACTACAAAGGATCGAAGAGATGCTTAAGAAACATGCTACTGGTGGAAGGGATGTGGATGACCAATTAATGTCATCCGAGCAAGATCCCTCATATCCTCCAGGGTTTGGTCCAGGAGCATCACATCCTGCTGGGTTTACTTCTGACCCCCAGCACCCACCAGGGTTTACACCAGAATCTCGTCCTCCTCCTGGTTTCACACCTATATACATCTCTGCTCACCCTTCGGTATCTCAAGAATCTCAGCCTCATACATATGTCAGTAATGAGAATCAGTAACACCACATGGGATCCTCATTCCCAAACATTTATCAACCTGTTCCAGGTTTAAGGCTAGGGGAATTTAATACCGAGCACATAATCCCAGATTTGAATGAGTTAGCTGAAAAGAAAAAAGTTAATGAACAAATAACTCAACAATTGAAGAAATTGGAAGAAATGATAGAATCAATATAAGTGATTGAACCATTCTATAGGTCTGATGCCAGGGAGCTGAGTTTGGTCCCAGATCTGATCATCCCTATGAAATTCAAGGTTTCCGAATTCAAAAAATACAATGGAACCACCTGCCCTTCATCTCATATTACCATATTTTGCCGGAGGATAGCTAGCTATGTGAATGATGAAAAACTACTGATTCACTGTTTTCAAGAAAGTCTGACAGGTTCTGCCGCCAATTGGCATAACCAATTAACTAGGGCCCATATCAAATCATGGAAGGACTTGGTAAAAGCATTCCTAGAAAAATATCTCCATGTTACAAATATGGTTCCTGATCGGTGAACTCTTCAAAATATGGAAAAAAGAAGCAATGAGACTTTCCGATAATATGCCCAAAGGTGGCGTGATGTCACTGCATAGGTCCAACCCCCTTTACTCAAAAAAGAGGCTACTATAATTTTTTTCAACATTTTGAAAGCTCCGTACTTGAGGCATTTGCTTGGAAATGTCACTAAAAATTTTACTGATTTGATCATCTCTGGTGAGCTCATCGAAAATGCTATAAAAAGTGGCAAGATTGAAGTAGTTGAGGGGTCTAGCTCCAAAAAACCTATTTACCAGAAAAAGAAAATGAAGTTAATAATGTAAGTGTTTACCACAAGAATACTGTAAATAGTGTCACAATAACCCAATCAAGGGCTGAGAGGAATGATATGAACACCACCTTAAATGATTCTAGGGGACCTCGTAAGGAGAGAGAGATGGTGTCCTTTACACCACTACCCGTACCCTGTTCAGAGATATACGCCTCATTATTAAAGGTAGATGTGGTACGCCTATACCGTTTGACTCATCTTCAACCACCGTACCCTCATTGGTATGACACAAATGCACATTGTGATTACCACAACGGAATTGCTGGTCACTCTATTGAGAATTATTTTGCCTTCAAAAAGATAGTGCAAAATTTGATTAACACATGAGGATTACAGTTTGACTCGCCAGATGTATCAACACACCCACTACCGAATCATGGAGATAAAGGGGTAAACGTAATTCATGAGGAGAATAGGAAGAAAGCAAAGACAGATGTTCATGAAATCAAATCTCCCTTCAGTTGGGTATTCCAACAACTCTATCAGGCTGGTATTATTCGATTACAAAAATTGATGGATAATAAGGAGATAGAATTCTTTGAGAAAAATGAGGAAAAAGAGAAGATGTCTTCACAACAGACAATTCTAAGCCTGTTCACAGAACAAACAAGCCAGTGGTCATCATTGTGAAACCATCAGCAATGAATTCTAGGTCGTCAACGCCAAAAGTTGTAATCACAACTCCTTCACTATTTCCGTTTAAAGATAACGGCAAGGTGCCTTGGAACTACACTGCCTATGTTTCATTGATAAGGGAATCTGATTCGCTAGAGAAAATAAAGGTAGTTGAAGATGAAGCACCAACTGAAATAGTGAATGAAGTCGGGCACTTCACAAGAAGTGGGAGGTGCTATTCTCCCAAGATATCGAAAGAAATATACAAAGTGAAAGCAAAAGGAAAAGTTGTAGTGGTACCGTAAAAGATATTTAATGATGAACCCCCACCAATGATCAATGAATCGGCAACCGAAACACAAGCTCAAGAATTCTTGAAAATTTTAAAACATAGTGAGTATAATGTAGTTGAGCATCTACACAAGAAACAAACACGAATTTTGATTCTGGATTTGTTAATGAATTCAGAAGTATATCAGAATGCTTTACTAAGAGTGCTCAATCAAACATCTGTGCCTGAGGTTATACCAGTGAACAAGTTGGATCGAATTGTAGGGCACATAGCTGCTGACAATAATATAACTTTCACTGATGATGAAATTCCTGATGGTGGAATGAGATCAGTAAAATTCCTCAATATCACAACCCACTGTCATGGTCATGTCTTACCAGGAGTTTTGATTGACAATGTGTCAGCACTTAATGTTATGCCTATGGCCACATTACGAAGGTTATCGGTGGACATCTCACATATGAGGGCCTACCAAAACATTGTTAGAGCCTTTAATGGAACCCAGCGGGATGTTCTTGGAAAGATGGAGGTACCACTATTGATTGGACCAACTGTCTATAATATTGATTTTGTGGTGATGGACATCAACCCCTCATATAATTGCTTGCTTGGGAGGCCATTGATTCATTCTACAGGGTAGTCCCTTCGTCCTTGCACCAAAAATTGAAATTCATGACAGATGGTCAGTTGATTAGTATTGGGGCAGAGGAAAAGATTATTGCTTCCGTGACAACCGACGCCCCATATATTGAAACAAATAAGAATGCTCTAGAGTGTTCCTTCAGAGCCTTAGAATTTTTCAACGCTACTTTTATTGCTGAAGGAAACAAGATTCCTCACCCTCGTTTATCTGATTGTACTAAGATGACTATGCGAGAGACTCTAGGAAAAGGAGCCAAGATAGGAAAGGGTATCGGTAGATGCTTTCAAGGGACTTTATGTCCCAATTTTTTTCATGATGAAGAGCGATTGCTTCGGGCTGGGATTTAAGCCTGATTTTCAACAAAGAAAAAAAGAATTGAAAAAGAGAGGTGAAGTAAAAAGAGCTAGACTGAAAGGATAGGACAATCCATGGGAGCGTATGTCTTTCCCTCCCCTGGAGAGCTCTTTTAAGTTTGGAGGATTGTATGATATAGAGCAACAGTTAGCCAGTGCAATTGATGAAGAAGAGCAAATGAAAGACAGAGACTTGTTCAATGAAGCCATGGAGGGTTTGGTCATTAACATGATAACTGGTGACGATAAAGAGGGAAGATATTTGGCTGGAATATGTCCTTACTTCCCAGGGGAAATGCTGAAAAATTGGATTGCAGAGGATCTCCCTATAGTTTTTAAGATTAATTCAGAGTAATGTCTAATACTAATTCTTATACTTGTGCCCACAAGTATTAAGGAATTTTCGTAACGGCAACTATGTTAAATTTACTTGTTTTCAATAAAGGCTGTCTTTTGTTTCTTAAATGGCCATCATTATTTATATTTTCATTTTTTCATTCTTTATTCTTTACATTCATTTCATAAATTTTGTTCCTTTTCCAAATATATATTCGATTCAATTTTCCCTTGCAGGTGTCATAATATCAATAGCATGAATGTTTCTGAATTTGATAATGAGATAAACTTTGAGCATCGCATATGTCTGGAAGAAATCAATGAGTGTCAGGATAAGGTAGAATGTGATGTTCCTAATGAACTATTAAGACTGGTAGAAAATGAGGACAAACAGATCTTACCTCACCAGGAAGAAACTGAGGTTATAAACTTGGGAGATGATGATGACAAGAGAGAAGTGAAAATCGACAGCATACTTTCTGTTGAGATAAGTCAAGACTTAATAGATCTACTCCGAGAATTCAAGGACATCTTTGCGTGGTCTTATCAAGATATGCCAAGGCTGAGTACAGACATAATAGTGCACAAGGTTCCGATAAAGCCTGAATGTAAGCCAGTTCAGCAAAAGCTCAGAAGAATGAAGACAAAAATACTGTTGAAAATTAAAGAGGAAGTTATGAAACAGATTGATGCATGGTTTCTTCAAGTGGAAAAGTATCCGGAATGGGTCGCCAACATAGTCCCTGTGCCAAAGAAAAATGGGAAAGTTCACATGTGTGTAGATTACATGGATCTTAATAAAGAAAACCCAAAAGACAATTTTCCATTGCCACATATAGATACTTTAGTGGATAACACTGCTGGTCATTCGTGGTTTTCTTTTATGGATGGCTTCTCGGGGTATAACCAAATAAAAATGAACATTGAAGACATGGAAAAAACCACATTTGTGACTATATGGGGCATATTTTGCTATAAAGTGATGTCATTTGGTTTAAAAAATGCTGGGGTAACTTACCAAAGAGCTATGGTGACTCTTTTCCACGACATGATGCATAAAGAGATTTAAGTGTATGTGGAGGACATGATTGCCAAGTCCAAGACTAAAGGAGAACACATTCAAAACTTAAGGAAACTTTCCAAAGATTGAGAAAATATCAATTGAAACTCAATCCAACTAAATGCACCTTTGGGGTAATGTTAGGGAAACTCTTGGGTTTTGTGGTTAGTCAAAGAAGAATTAAGATCGATCCAGATAAAGTAAATACAATTCAAGATCTTCCACCGCCTCGTACAGAGAAAGAAGTTCGAGGTTTCCTAGGAAGGTTAAATTATATGTCTCGATTCATTTCACAATTAACTGAAAAATGTGACCCAGTTTTCAAATTGCTTTAAAAGAACAACCCCGAAGTTTGGAACAACGAGTGCCAAAAGGCTTTGGATATAATCAAGGGATATTTGTCTTATACTCCAATTCTAGTATCACCAGTCCCTGGTAGACCATTGATCCTTTACCTAACGGCCTTGGAGAATTCGATGGGATGTGTATTGGGGCAGCATGATGAATCTGGAAAGAAAGAGAGAGCCATTTATTATCTAAGCAAAAAGTTCACCGATTGTGAGATCCGATACCCACCAATTCAAAAGCTATGTTGTGCTTTGGTATGGACTACTCGAAGGCTCATGCAATATATGTTATACCACACTACTTGGTTGATATCTAAGCTTGATCCTTTGAAATATTTAATGGAAGCACCGGCTTTAATTGGTGATTGACTAGATGACAGAAGTTGTTATCAGAATTTGACATTGTATATGTGAACCAAAAAGCAATCAAAGGGAGTGCCATAACAGATTTCCTTACAAGTCGTGCTTCAGATGATTATGAGTCCTTAAACTTTAATTTTCCAGACGAGGATTTGATGTGCATCACAACCAAGGAAGAAACAATTTCAAATGATAAATCTTGGAGATTGTATTTTGACGGGGCATCTAATGCTTTAGGACAAGGAATTAGAGTAGTACTAATTTCCCCGGAAAATGTCTATTATCCTTTTACAAACAGATTGAAGTTCTTTTGCACAAAAAATATGGCAGAATATGAGGCTTGTGCTATGGGGTTAAGAGCATATATAAAAACAAAAATCAAAGTGCTCACAGTATATGGAGACTCCTCACTAGTGGTGTATCAATTGCGAGGAGAATGGTAGACAAATGATCCAAAGCTAGTGGAATACCGAAGATTGATCCTTGAATTGGTAAAAGAATTTGACGATGTCACTTTCAATTATCCCCCTCGAGAAGATAATCAAATGGAAGATGCTTTGGCCACACTTGATGTAATGTTCCAAGCAAATAAAAGATCTGACATGATGTCAATTAACATGCAAATATATAAAACCCCGACACATTGTTATAATATAGAAGAAGAGGTAGATGGTCGTCCATGGTATCATGACATTTTGTAATACATCAAGCATCAAACTTACCCACAACATACGTCTGAGATTGATAAAAATACAATAAGGAGAATGACTGTCGGATATGTATTAGATGGGGAAATTCTGTACAGAAAGGGTAGTGATCAAGTTTTGATGAGATACGTCGATGCTAGAGAAGAAATAAGTATACTTGAAGAGGTGCATGAAGGGATATGTGGAACACATGCAAATGGGCTTTCTATGGCCATGAAGATCATGAGATATGGATATTATTGGGCCGCTATGCATTCAGACAGTGTTGATTATGCAAGAAAATGTCACATATGTCAAATCTATGGAGATAAGATCTATACATCTCCATCACCTTTGTACTTGATGACTACACCATGGTCGTTTTCTATGTGGGGCATGGATGTCATTGGGGAAATTACACTAAAGGCTTCGAATAGACATCGCTTCATACTTGTAGCAATTGATTTTTTCACTAAGTGGGTTGAGGCTGCTTCATATGTAAATATCACGAGATCTACAGTTTGTAAATTCATAAAGAAAGAGATAATTTGTCGGTATGGGCTACCAGAAAGAATCATTACAGATAATGCCACCAATTTGAATAACAAGATGATGGTAGAACTTTGTACTCAGTTCAAGATAAAATATTCTAATTCTTTTACCTACATCCAATGATAATGGAGTAGTGGAAGCAGCAAATAAAAATATTAAAAGGATAATCACAAAGACCACTGATACTTATAGAGATTGGCACGACAAATTACCTTTTGCTTTGTATGCATATCAAACTACAGTGCGAACTTCAACAGGGGCAATACCTTTCTCTTTAGTCTACGGGATGGAGGCAGTCTTGCCAGTGGAAGTAGAAATCACATCACTTCGAATTTTGAAAGATGTAAAGTTGGATGAAGCTGAAAGGATTCAGGCTCGATTTGATCAGTTGAATCTCATTGAAGAAAAGAGATTAAAAGCTATTTTCCACGGTCAGATGTATTAAAAAACGATGATGAGAGCTCATGATAAGAAGGTTCATCCAGGAGAATTTCAAGAGGGTGATCTAGTGCTAAAAAAGATACTGCCAATTCATAAAGATTTTTGAGGGAAATTGATGCCTAATTGGGAAGGTCCATATGTTGTTAATAAAGCCTTCTATGGGGGAACATTGATTTTAGCAGAGATGGATGGAGAAAAATTGAGAAATCCAATAAACTCAGACTATGTCAAAAAGTACTATGCTTAAAAAAAGTAACAAATAAAAAGAAGAAAAAAGAATGAAAAAATGAAGAGAGAAAAAGGAGGGTTTGGATGAAAATCCACAAAGGACATCTTGAAACGAAATGAAGACTTTGAGTTGAAAACCTGAAAAGGCGGCTCAAAGGCATTTTGAGATTAGGCATCAGGCAACTAAATCCTCTCGAGAGTCTAATATTTTGAGAGAAGCTTCACGTCTACAAACATTTTGGCAACCCTTGAAGTCCTTCAGACAGAAGCTCAACTCAATAGTTATATCAAGTGGATTGATTCAGGAACACTTATGTTAATTATCCATAGGGACATCTGTTTTGTTTTTAAATTTCCACTATTTTTGTGATTGCCATAACTTTGTAAATTTAATTCCTTGTCAGTGATTCAAAGTTTTTTTATTTCAAGTCCCAATTATATTCATTCTTTTTTATAAGTAGATTGACATTTCATTAAAAAAATAAAAGATTTTTATTTTTTGGTATTACTCTGAACTAATACTTTCATAACAAAGATTCTAACCCTAATGCTCGAAGAGAGTAGGGTAAGACATGACCAAAGAAAATGCATGTGAGCTGAGAAAAAAAACACATTAAAAACACTGATATTTTAATATGCTGACAAAGATGGGTAGTTCAAAAGGAAGCAGAAAATGATTTGTATAGGAACAAGAGAAATGAGAATTTGCATAAAATAGCCCAAGCAAAGTGTGGAGTGCAAACGAAAGGTTAAATGACGCATTTGAAATGAAGATTTACAGGACCACATAGCTCATAATATTAAAATAATATCATGCATACATCAGTAGGCATCTATAAATAGCAGCATACTCATTCATTCATATTTATTGAAATGCTTTGACAGAAATTCAGAGAGAGACAATAACAATTAAGATTCACCGCAGAACGAGGTGAATCAACATTTTCAGTGGAGAGTTCATAATGAGAAGAACTCATCCGAAAAGAGAAAGTTCATAATGAGAAGAACTTGTTCCTTTCTATTCCATCGCAGAAGGAGGTGCATCAATATTTTCAGTGGAGAGTTCATAATGAGAAGAACTCATCCGATGAGGAAGAAGAAGTTCATAATAAGAAGAACTTGTTCAACCTTGTTTCGATTCCATCGTAGAAGGAGGTGGATCAACATTTTCAATGGAGAGTTCATAATGAGAAGAACTTGTTCCTTTCGATTCCATCGCAGAAGGAGGCGGATCAATATTTTCAATGGAGAGTTCATAATGAGAAGAACTCATCCAATGAGGAAGAAGAAGTTCATAATGATAAGAACTTGTTCAACCTTGTTTCGATTCCATCACAGAAGGAGGTGGATCAATATTTTCAGTGGAGAGTTCATAATGAGAAGAACTCGTCCTAAGGGAGAAAGTTCATAACAAGAAGAACTTGTTACTTTCAAGTCCATCACAGAATAAGATGTATCGACATTTCCAGTGAAGAGTTCATAATGAGAAGAACTCATCCAAAGAGGAAGAAGAAGTTCATAATGAGAAGAACTTGTTCAACCTTGCATTAAAATTTCCAGTAAAGAGTTCATAATGAGAAGAATTCATCTAACAAGAGAGAAGAAGTTCATAATGAGAAGAACTTGTTCAATCCAACGCTTTACAACGAAGGATATACAAATCAAATGTTAAAAAATAAGATCGGACAAAAACTGGTTGTCTTTTTCATCTTTGTCCTATTATTCTTAATATAAAATGTTCAAAGAGGGGCAGCTGTAGACACCCGTTTTATCTGGGCTTTTAAAACATTATATTTATTATAATAATAATAATAATAATAATAATAATAATTAATATCATTTTATTTACATATTTGGCAGGTTTAATGTGCAGCCCAAATTACAAATCAAAATCCAACAATCCATTACAAGTCCAACACCAAGCTGCTGACCCAAACCCAGCTAGATCCGACCCGAGATCTAAAACCTGACCCAGACCCCTTAGAGTTTCATGTTCTCTGCCCTAGCGCCGCCCAACGTCATCCGTTGGATCTGGACCCAAATCAACGGTCCAGATCCAAAGCCACATAGGGTTTAAAACCCTAAACTACTACCGTCACCAACATCCAGCCACAATAGTGACTAGTCCACTGCCCACGTCGCCGGATGCTTCACCATACCGACGAGCCACTGTACCATCAACAACCGAGCATCATCATTTACATCAAAAATCACAAAACAAAGAAAATATTATCATCTAAATCAGTCGTCCACCACGAAATACACTAAACATTTTTTAAAACCCAAACAAATCTAAAAAAAATCAGTGTTACCCTACCATTATTCGAATTAGTGGAAAAACCATTACAAATAAATAACTGAAAATCCACTCAAAATCCATTATAAATGGATGCATGTAACCATTCGGTAGGGGAGAATGGAGAGATTCGAACAGAGAAATACCTAAAAAACATTCGAATTACAAGGAAAATCATAGGAGAGACTCGCCAAGCATCACGCTCGTCGGTGGATCACCAAAAGTCACCAAACTTCAATGATTCTTTGAGAGGTAAATCCTTAGATCTACGGTTTTAAGGAAACTTTTAGTTTATGAGGTGTTCGGTTTTGGGTCGAGGGAGAAGAAAGGAAATTTTTGGGACCATTCGGTCCCTACGTCGCCGTGCGCTGCTGCACCAGCCACCGTGAACCGCCGTGCAATCCACCAGCGGTGAACTCTCTGAAAAGAGAGTTGAGAGCATTTCTCTCGTGCTCTCTCTCTCTCTCTTCAGTTAAAGAGAGGAAGAAATTAGTAAGAAATGAGAAAATTAAACTTGAATTTGGGTATAAATACCCAAAGCAAAACGACGTAGTTTTGCCTTCTCCATTCCCCTGTTTTGGAGATATTAGGGGAAAATATCGAGTTAGGTCATTCACTCTTTGTAGTCAGTTTTTTATATCTTGAAATAAAATGAGTATTATCATTTTTAATCCTTTTTATTTTACATCCGTTTTATTTTAGTCATAATTTTAGGTTTAATTGCACGATAAGACTTCATTAGAAATATTTGCTTTTAATTTATCCATACTATTTTACGCATATCCATTTTAGTCACTGCAATTTATATTTTTTATTATATCTATTTTAACCTAAAATTTTGAATAATTTATATTTTGGTCATTAATTGTATGGGTTTATTATATTTTAGTGTTTGAAACATGTTTTTATATTATGGGTTGTATTAATTATTTTTTTAAAACCTTAATTTTTCAGTTTTTTATTATTTAATCTCTTAAGTTAATGTATTACTATTTTAGTCTTTTAAGTTTATAAATATTAATTGTGTAAAAAATATATTTTTTAAAAAATGAATTAAATTTCAACAAATAGATCATATTTTAACTTTATATTTGATTCATGATTTCCACCAATTACGACAACGTGTAAGCGACACAGTACCAATTTTGGGCGTTGTGGGGGTGCTAATACTTCCCCACACGTAACTGACTCCCGAACCCGTTTTAATCGAATCTTTGTAAACGCATATCAGCTTTGGTATTAAAAAACGATTTTTCTTCAAATTGTTTTTAAAAGACGTTTTAGGTATTCGACCTACCTAACCCAAGGGTTGATGACGACTCTTTTCAATTTAATTCAACTTAATCCAAAATCACCCATATTTCAAAATTAAAAGTCGTAACAATTTTTGAACAATTAAATAATCGTTCTACCAAAAAACGGTTATGACAGTAATGACCAGGCTAGACCAATGAAAGCGGACAAAGGTTTTTATTCGTTAGCTAAGCGCGCCTATTATAGCGCTTCCATTACCTCTATTACAGAAGCAAAAGTGATCCGCCCTATTGACCAGCCGAAGAGCATTTTAATGTCTAAAGAAAAATTCATGTACAAAAATAGAGTTTTAGCCCGATTTAGACACTTTGGAGTTTCTATCGCACTACAAGAATTCAAGAAAGCATAATCCTACTCAGATTGCACTTATATCTTTATCTTGTATTTAGATTATGATCAAACTTTGAGTTGTATTTTAATGTAAACTCCTCCCCATTAATGTAAATGGCTCATATTATAAATAGAGTAATGAGGGGAAGATACAAATTAATTCTTCATTCTATTTTCTCTCCTTATTGTTGATTCCCCTTTTTCGAGTTGTCAAACTCTTTTTTCTAGTTAAGATTTCTCAAAGTTATTAATATAAGTTTTTAGTAAAATCTCTTGTTCATTATCTTCTTCATTTATTTTAAGTATTTTTATATCTTTTGTACTTAATAAGTATGTATTGAATTATAAGCTTTGTATGCCTTTCTTCGATTTATTCATCTTTATATGCAACAACTAATTAAAACATTCTTAATACAAGTGGTAAATAACCTAAAATACAAGTTTGAACTTATAGATTCATATTCTAATATATTAGTGCTTTGATAGTTTATGCGTATTGGGTATTTTTAATCCGATAAAGTTATTATTAGGTTTCAATTTTTATGTCATTTTCTCTAAGAGTTTTAATCTTCATAATAAAATAAATGATCATTCATGTTTTTCTTGATGATTGCCAATTAATTAAGAGAGATTGAGATATACATATGCTTTTCTCCCGTAACCTATAACCAATCTATTTGAGATTGGTGAAGTTCATCTTTTGTGAAAATCAATGATCTAAGTCTTGAATTAATATACCAAGATCTATCTTGAATAGAACCCATCCCCTTATTAATTTTTTTAATTTAAATTAATTTTTTTGCCTTTTTAATTCTACATAAATACAAACTCCCATTTATCTCACTTTTTATTGATTAATAAAATTAATCTCTCATCATTCTTTATGAATTTGACCCTGCTTACCATTATAAGTTATTTTAAGCAAGTTTTACTTTTTACAGCTTTGACAACCGCGTCAACTGTGTATGGTGACTCTATGTATTTCATTGTGTCTACTATTAATCTCTTAGTTATTCTGAGAAAATATTACTTAAATTGTATGTCTGACTGATATGTCCGTTTAACATATATTATTGGTAACTGTATACGGTTGATCAAGTGTCTGATCAAACTAAATATTTGTTCACACTGTATAACTAATAAGATTATCCTTTTAATCTATATTATTATACATCCTTGTGAGTGCCACATGAATAACCTGATAGCATTATTATATTTTGGAATATAATTGTATGTCGTTTTGCATTCTGCACTGAGATCAGTTCATGCATAGGAAGTTATTGATTTTGTATTATGTGTTACTGTTTGATTTTGTAATACGATTACATATTACTACCTACTAAAGAAATAAGATGACACTGAGTGGTATTTTTCCTGTGGAGATTAGCAGATGGACCCTAGTTAAGGGATTACTAGCGCATATCTATATATGTCATGCTTGACTATTTCAACACCCTAATCTTTGTATGTAATATGTTCTCTGGTTAATTTCGGTTATAAATATGATCTCAGTTGATTATTCGTACATAGAGACTACACTGGACTTTATAGTTCATTTATTCGTTTGCTTTCTCTTTCAGATTGGCGTTACTTTCTAATCTCAGACTTGACATTTCATGAAAATTCTCGTGTTTAAACTATTTCTGTTTTAAAAGTACTTAATTTATTTTTAGTTTTTGGCTTTTTAATTATGTTACTGGTTTTATTATTTTTATTTTAGAAAAGTAATTTGGTTTTAAATTGTGTGGCATATCGAATTCGATCGTAACATCTAAACCAGATATAGAATGTTACAGTCTAGCTCAACAATTATTTAATTTTTCAAATCAATTTAAATAATTTAATTTTAAAATTAGAGTGGAGTCGAAAACTTTTAACTTGATTACTAGGAAAAATGATTAATAAATTAGTGTCAATACACACGTGATTCGTGTAAAATTAAAAAAAAAAGCACCTTATAATTTGGCTCTAAAATTATATATAAAAAATATAGTAAAATCGTCGACCGCTGTCAAAATCGTCCTCAACTCTAAGTGATTTTACCGATTACTGTTGAAATCATTCTATATCCCCGAATAAATTTTGGGTTGAATATTTTCCTGATTTTTTCACCATTTCCCCGCAATTAGCCTGTTATTATAACTAAAGAAAGGTAAAATGGTAAATCTTTTTTAATATAATGTATCTTATTATTATATTTAAATATTTATTTTTTATTCTATCTTTAGTTGTTGAATAAAATCAAAGCATTAAAATGAAATAATGATACCTAAACTAACTTCAATCCTCCCATTATTTCAACACCTTTTAAATAAACCGCCGATGACTATAACATAATGTAATAATTTAATTAATGCAGGTGGAAGATTTAACACATTTTCTGAATTTACTACATTATTATTATATTACAAAAATATAATTTGAGGGGTTTCGACCTGACTCGACTCAATCGGGTCGGGTTCTTTTAAAATTTTAAGTTCTGGTCGAGTTTTTTAGATGATAAGCTAGGGTCGGGTTCGAGTTTAGGGTAAAAATATTCGACCCGATCCAAAAATTAATATAATTATATCTTATATATTTAGGGATAATTGTAATGATACTCTACTTTATATTATTTTTCCAATTAGGTCCCTATTTTATTAATTTTATTGATTTTATATTTTTTCGTGTCGGTATCGGATTTTTTCTAAAAAAATAAAATTGAATTTTGATTCAGGTGAAATTACTCTAAACTCGAATCAGGTCAGATCAGATGGAGAATATAAAATTTTTAGATTGAGTCAGATTGATTGTAAACTCTACCCAACCTGACTATGACCCTCCCTAATTACAAATGGGCTGGGCGTGGGCTTGATGCACGTGTGTGTGGGTGTAGGTACAATGATAACGAAACACGTGCAAATGGTACAATTTTTCTTTGAGGAATGTCCTACAAAAGTGGAACAATGCTCCTTCCTTTCTCCTCCATCAGAGGCTGCCTTGTCTTACAAAAAATATATTTCAAATGGGATTTTTAGATACTTCTTTTAACATTATTTTAACACAATTTTACACCCAATATCTCAACAATTAAAGCTCATCATAATGCATGAACTATCCCAAAAACAGAAGTTTCTGTCCCATGTTTTCTTGGGTTTCATTTCTCCATTTACTGCATTAGTCAAAAGCAAATATTATAGGACAAATAATGATAAAACGGCCCCATAAATATACAAGAGTCCAATGAGGGCATTTTGTTTCTTCAAATGGTACTATTAATTGGGAGCACAGTGACCAATAAGAGACGAAAAAAAAAGATTTTATATTAGGATTAAATTTTCTATTCAATAATTCATATTATGTTCAATAATTCATATAATAAATTTAAAGTATTGAATTAAAGACAATCATCTCCACCCGTCCTTTTTTGGCCCTCGATCTATCCCTGGGTTGAACCCGGACTGACTCGATTGGTTGTGAACTAAATATCCAACACGACATTAGATATAAAGATGAGCATGGGTCAGGATCGATCTAACCTAAAAATTTTATATCCTCCACCCGAAACTCAATTCGACTCATGTTTAGAGTAACTTCACCTGACCCAAAACCAGACCCGACTTTTGAGATAAAATTCGAATTCGATTCGATTCCAACTAAAATAATATAAAATTATTAATTTTATTCAATAAAATAGGGACTTAATTGAAAAAATAATATAAAGAGGGGTATTATTACAATTATCCATAAATATATAAGGTATAATTATATTATTTTTCGGGTTAAATTGAATCAAATATTTTTACCCTAAACTCAACCCTAATTTTTAAAAAATCTAACCCAATAAGATCGGATCGGGTATAACCCGTTGGATTCGGATCCCGTGTACATCCTTAATTAAATAGGATTCCATTTCCTTCTTTTTGCTTCTAGGGTTAATAAGTGGGTATAGGGTTTGGACCCCTCCACCAGCTAGTTTTCAAATCCTTATTGTTGGGTTTTGTCCTTTAGCTTTTATTTCGGTCTTCAAGTGGAAGAAAGGCATATTGTCAAATGTTAATTTTTGCAGGCAAACCACATAATTGAAATGACTTTATTTTCTTCAAGTTAAATTCCTTCATGGAAAGCAACAATTTTATAGGTATTTTAGATATATGGAAAATATAATTCTATAAATACAAACATCATAATAATAAATGAATGGTTGTTAAAATTTGTATTAGGTTATTGATATATAAATCTTGCATAAATATATACATCACATTATTCATGATTAATCATGATATATAAAAAATTATATGAATTTTCATAGTTGATAAAGTTGAAGATCTTCTATATATACCCTCTCCTTCACGCGATTTCTAACATCCGAGGAAGAAGCTAGGTCACAGAAGTCATATTGATACCAAGAGAAGGCAACATGGTTGCGGATGGCATGGTTAAATTTCCCCCGACACCACTTTTAAACGTCACTCCACATGGAACCCCTTGGAGTTATCCCCCTTTTGGTCGATCGAGATACGCTTGGAGAAGGCAACATGGCTGCGGATGGCATGGTTAAATTGTATGAAAAGGAGATGCTAAGGTAAGCACTACAACAAGTGGGGATTATGTTCACAACTTTTATTGATATGAGAAGGAACGATTCTAATTGATTATGAGTTGACTATATAATGTGAATAATACTATATATATGCAATAGTTTAGTAAGCCCCACAAAACATAAAACATTTTAATGATATTGAGGAATTATAAGTTAGGGCTTTTGTCTTTCTCGTTTCTAACTTTTTCTTTTCTTTTTCATATTTAAAATTGTTGATGAATCAAAAGGATTGTCTCCCGTTGACGATTCACCCATTTTAATTTGGGTGAAGAGCTATAAGTATAACTTGTGATTGTGTTGTCCATTGGTCGGTGATGCTTATAATGTAGAGACGAAGAAGAAAAAAATCAGAGAGAGAGAGAGAGAGAGAGTGAGTATTCGAAGTTGAGGAAGGAGTTGTCCATTGGTCGGTGATGTTTATAATGTAGAGACGAAGAAGAAAAAATCAGAGAGAGAGTATTCGAAATTGAGGAAGGAGTGTTAGATCCCCTCTCTTACCCATCATATGGGTTTTTATATACTAACATCTTGTGCATGCTTCTGTCAAACTTAGTATTATGATTGTCGTGTGTAAACCAACAAAATATATAAATGCAGCTGCTAGTCAGTAGATTTGATCCTAATAGATCTCTTGAGTCTATCAAGGGTCTTGCCGAGATTTATGGTCAATTGGAATACTTTTTTTTTATGGGAGAGTCCCTCTGGAGGCATCCTCCATAAGCGTTGGAGATGTCAACGGAGGGTGAGTATTTCTGAAGCTTTAGACGTGTCGCCCCACGATTGGCTAATTAGAAGGCACAAGTTATGATTGTTTAGGAATCCTTACACTCACCCTTTGTTTAAGGTTTGAATAACGAAACCTTTTCCTTTTCCTTTTTCTTTTCTCTCTATTTTTGGTTCGCCTTCTTTTTTGTTATGGAACTTTTGTTAAAAAAAAAAACTCGCTTCCTGATATGATGAAGAAAAGTGTTATTAGGGCGGAAAAGAAGGTTCTTCAAGATAACGAGGTGGCAGAGGCGCATTAGGAGAAGGATTCGAGTGCGATGATTCAACGATTGCCTCTTACTAAGGGTAGTAACAAGGAATCAAGTTATGAAACTTTGAAAAAAATTAGGGTTTGGAAAATAAGAGGGACAAATGTGAACGTAACTTGGTCCACACATTTCAAGTTACCTTTGGTTCCCAGAATAATACTCATGGGACTTAAAAAAATGATAAAATAAGAGGTGGCATGATATTAAAAAAGTGATAATAATACATCGTTAAGATATTTGATTCATCAATAAATCTTCTAATCATGATAAAAAAACCTTCGAATCATTAGTAAGACCTGCGAGGCACAATGTTGAAAAATGATAATGTAAGAAAATGATTTTAACATATTGTTACAACCTTCATGCTATCAACAAGTCTTCTAAGCATGATGAAAATACCTTCATGCCATCGGTTAAACCTTTAAGGCATAATGTTTAAAATCATTATGTTAAGAAAATGATAATAGCATATGATCATTAAGACCAATATGACATCAATAAATCTTCTGATCGATCAAAATGTTGGAAAAACTTTTGGTTCACTAGTAAGACCTTTATGCATGATATTAAAAAATTATAATGTTAAGAAATTGATAAAAAAATATATATATACCTTTAAAGTCTTTTGAGTGTGATAAAAAGGTCTTCGGGATGTGACGTTAAAAAATGATAATGATAAAATGAAAAATCCTTCAAGCCATGAATAATACATTCGAGGCATGATGTTCAGAAAATGATAATAACATATGGCTAAAATCTACGAGTTATTAGTTAGTCTTTCGAGCGTGATGAAAATACCTTCGGTTCATTTGTAAGACTTATGAGGCATGATGTTAATGATAGTATAGAATGAAAAGACATGTATTATCAATAAGTCTTTTGAGCATGATGCTAAATCCTTCGATTCATCTATAAGACTGAAATCAAGTGCATAACTAAATATTAAAAAATGAGAGAATTTTCAATTTTCGATTATCACTGGCGAGTGACGACAACGATAGACGGTGTTGATGAACGATGACCATCATGGATGATCTCAGGCTGGTTAATTGACGCAAGAAAGAAAAAATAAGATTAAAATGAGGATGTCACAACCCAAAATTTTAGGAGAAATTAGAGATTAAATTGGGTTAAATTTAGGGACTTTATTATAAAAGGCTAAAGTTAGCAAACCATTTTTGGAAGTTTCAAAAAGTTCAGGGACTAAAATTTAAAATAGGAAATTTACCATTTATTATTACCTGGTAAAAATATATTACCTGATTGGGTAAACCAAATTATATTTTCCCCCAATTTGATCCAAATCCCTAACCCTTAAATAAACCCCGATGGTCTCCTTCCCTGACCAAAATACGTCACCGTCCGATCACCTCAGCCCGAGCCACGACCACCAGCTTTCTCACCGTCGAACGGTGATCAAATCACAATCCCAATTTCAGCATGAAATGACGTCGTTCGCCGAGGTTGAGTCGGCGAAAAATCGACGAAAACACCCTCGACCGTAGCTATTTTTTGTCGATTTTGGCCGCGTCCGGCGTTGGTTCACCGTCACCTCCATTGTGCTCACCGGTGACGCGCCGTCACCGATCATCGGCATGGGTAAGTTATCAATCAGTTTTTGTTAATTTGGATTGGTTTATTGGTGTAATATTGGATTGATTTAGTTGTATTTAAGCCTATTGTTGAACTGGGGAAATTTGGTCGGTGAAATGGGTCCCGGACGCTGCCGCACGTGCCGGCGGTGCGCGTGGGGCTCGTTCGACCCAAGGAAAATTTTAGAACTGGTTACCCGACCCGTCTGCATGACCCGTTGACTTTGACCAAAAAAGTTAAATTTTTTTAAAAAGTCATATTTTATGTCTTTTAATGTTCTGAGTTCGATTTCGAAGTCCGTTTTGTCAAATTCAAACCCGAAAGCCTCTGAATTTAACCGAAGGGTTAAAGACTAATTATTGTTATGGTATATTTAAGGTACTTGGGGATCTCCTGATCGTTCGACTGCTCAACCCAATTCTTCCCGATTCGTTCGTTTGCGAGAGTCCGTAAATACTCGTATAGTTCTATAACCCTGTTAATTATTCAGTTTAGAAAATTATTCTGAATATAACCCTGTTCTCATATGGTTTAGGTTCTCGTTCTTCATAAGAACCTAGCAAAGCCGGTGACCAGTAGAGTTCCCGGACTGATCCATATTTGCGAGGTGTATTCCTTGTGTGCAATATAAATGTTTTAATTAACTGTTTTAAATATCTGTTTGAAATATCATGTGCACATGAATGTTTTCTCTTATTTGAAATATAATGTTTGATCTGATTTGACTATTGTATAATTTACCTTATTTGAAGTCTGATTCCTGATTTACTGAAATTTAAAGCATGATTGTCTGACTTATGATATTTGGTTACTATTTTACTTAATTGATGATATGTCTTAACTCTGATTTACTGCTATTACTAGTTGTTGTTTGAAAATGTTTTCTTTGGGGTACTCTGGGATATGGTATGAAGACTCTAACAAGTTCAGTCGCTGTTGGTAATTTCTTGGATAGGTTCAGCACCGACTGATAATTCCTAATGGACCTAAGGCGACTCTTGGGTGAGCTCCTGTGTCTAATGGGCCTAGTGGTAAGACCTATAGACCCTAAGGCACTCACTTAGGGTGGCTTCCTTGCTGTGTGCATTGGGTAAGTCCTTATGGGCCTGAGGGCACTTCCCTCATGTAGGCACTTCCCTCTGGTGGGCACCTACGCTTCGGCCAGGGTAAGACCTTATGGACCCAATGTGCTCCCTTAGGTTGACACCTACGCCCTTCAGGCCTAGGGTAAGTCCTTATGGATGCAGTTATGGGGAATTGCATATGGTGTTTGGTTGGAGGGCGATACTGATGTTTTCACGATTTGGAACTAAACTGATTTTGTGAACTTTTTCATGATTTTATTGATGAAATGATTTTTAAATCTAAAATATATGTTTTATTTCTGCACTGTTGGAACACGCTGATCCCTAGCTCACTTTTCAGACTGTTTTACCCCTTTCAGATATTCTCAGATAGACACTCCGTATCAGGCACTTGGAGGATCGACACATTTAATACAAATCCTTTTGTTGTAATGTTTCTATCTTCCGAACTGCTTTCAATTACGGTGACATGTGCCTTTATTTTGAACTACTTATCTTTTTATAATGTTACTTCTTTTGCTACTGAAATTTGATTTACTGTGCTTCGGATTTATTACATGTTTTATATTACTTAGTTGTTTTTAGTTTTATAATTACAAATTGGGTTTTTTCATTATTTATTATACTTTTATAAATGTCATTTGAATATGATTTTAAATTAACGAATAACGTTTTTGAAAAATGTTTTTAAGAATAATCTGTTAGACTTAGATGAAACACATTGGTTGGTCTAAGGGGTTACAAAGGAAAACTCTAAATATGTGTAAAATTTTAAAAAAAAACTTGTATTATGTAATGAAATTTTATCATATATATATATATAGATAGTCTTGCATTCAGTCAATAGATAGGTAGTCTTGCATTCAGTCAATAGATAGATAGTCTTGCATTCAGTCAACAACTATTATATATTAATAAAGTTATTTGAATTTTGGTTATTATATTATATTATATAGAGCACTACACGTTCATTGGTTTTGATAACATATAATATAATAATGATACTATTATATTTTGTTACTCCGTTCATCGGGGTTTGACTTTGATCGGAAACAATATTTTTTATGAAAACCAGCACTATCCCATAATTCTTACTGTTTAATTAATTCTTCTTGACGAGTCCATTTGGATGGATGTTCACACAGTAGGCGGGGGACAGCCTTAGATGTGAGGGTTAGTAGGGGTTATTTGGATTAAAGATAGACATAAAATTTTATATTAAAAGAGTTAATTTTTAAAAAATTTATGAGCCGACTGTTTAGAATGTGATTTCGTTTACAGTGAGATGCTTCTCATATTGTCACCTATAAATCCTATGATTAGAATGTATTATTTTTTTAAAAGTTTTGGGTTCAAACAATTGTATTTATAGGATACGTATTGTTAATAATTAATTTTTTTGAACATATAATATTTTATAATTATTATAGATTATTAAAAAAATATTAATTGAACCCAAGTCATGACCACAGTTGTAACCCCCGGACCCGGTCTGTAAGATAGACCCAAACCTAAGTGGTCACATGTCCCATTCAGAGTTTTTTTTAAACAACTTATAATACATTAGATATAATACAAAACAAAATATATATCCAAAACGACAACAAATACATGTCACTAGATACAACAGAAAACATGTAGAGATATTTGTTCGTACAAAATAAGTAGTTGATTTCCCTTGATGCCAAATCTGCTAGCTTACGGTATGCTATTATATGAAAAAGGGTAAAAACTATAAAATGAGCTAAAAAGCCCAGTGTGCTTCAAACAATGTATAAAAACATTTTAATAAAATATTTCAGTAAAATAATTTCATCAAACATGTTTGTTTTATTTAAAATATGAACACAACCCCCATCCGTCACGAAAAAAATGTGTAGGTTCCCCATAACCATACACCCCGTCACGTCCAATAAGGCCCTGAGCACAAACTCGAGGAGCCTGCAAGTATTCTTCCTCCAACAATTTCCCCCCAATGTCAGTAATAAACAAGTATGTATTCAAGTAAAATTGGTGAATAATTCATACTTTAAAAAAAACATATATCGAAATACAGAAATCAGATATCAGGAAATCAATATTCAGGAATCACGTATCATGTATCATGTCATAACAATATTATGAATTATCACCAATCTAAAACAATATTTTTAAAACAGTAAAATAACACTGTCATGAAACACACCTGTAACAGTCTGAGAAATCAAATAGGGAAGCTTATTACTGGTTTCTTCGATCACGCTCTGCTGCGGCGCTAGATCCTACGAATTGGAAAAATCCATATTGGAAACCTAATATAAATAATCTAAATATTATTTAAATAATATACAGAAATCTACGGGTAATTCTCGTAGTACGTGGTTCAGGCTGATCTAACGAACGGACAAAACTGGACCTAATTGATCCTTGCTCAGGTGAAACACGAGTACCTTCATAAAATATTTTTTATTGAATCAATTCGTTAACCAAATCTCAATTAAATAATCAAAATATTAAAATATTAAGCCTTTTGGGTTTACAAGCTCGATTCGGGAATTTCGGGTCAGAATTTGGTAAAACGGACTTTGGAATCAGATTCAGGACGTCGAAAAAAATAAAGTATGACTTTCCGAAAATTTGAATTCTTGGTCAAAATCAAAGTCAACGGGTTTGACTGATGATTCGGAGACTTTCAGGTTTGAATTTTGTGAAGCCGACCCCAAAAACGGATTCGGTACGTCGAAAACTATCAGGATAGGTATTCTCGGAAAAGATTAACGGCTGTTTAATAGCCGGTCAAAGTTCTGGTCAAAGGTGGTCAACAAACTGTCAATCATTTTACAGAAATAGCACCATTTTTAAAATAATTACCAAAATAGCTCCTTTTCAAATTAAATTCTCAAAATAGCACCTTTCCTGAATAAATTCCCAAAATATCACCTTTTCGAATTAATTCCCAAAATAGCACCCATTTCGAATTAATTCCCAAAATGTCACCCGGTCAACGGGTCGGGTCGATCAACGGGTCGGGTCAAAATCGATCAAACCGGCCAAACCCTTTGAAAAACCGGTTTAATCGGTCATTTTAGTCTTCCCCATGCGCAGTGGCGGTGCGTGCGGGGTCTATAAGCGTCGGAAAATTTACAGAAAAATTCCTAAAAATCATTTTGAGCGATTTCGAGATACTTACAAAGATCGGTTCAAATTTTTGAACGGTAGAGAGCTCGTTTTCAACAAATCAGAAAGTTTGACTGCTTTACCTCCCCACGCGCCGCCGTCGACGGAGACCGAGGATGACACCGGCGGACTCGGAACGGCACAAGGAACACGATGGTGCGGGAGGTGTCATACACGGAGCAACGATCGACGATGAATTTAAGATTTTCTCGGCGATTGAGCTAAAAAAAAGTCGATGTTTTGACTTAAAATTCACGGCGTTTGGCAGCGTTTCACTTCAATTAACTTAAGGGATTTGTTCTTCACTCGATAACGAACACGATGATGGTTTTAAAACAACGATCGAAATTCGGACGGCGTCGGGATCGTAGTCGGAAGTTGAGATTGGGGAAGGGAGTTTAGGCTCAATTTAGGAGCAATTGGTTTCTGATTTTTCAGAAACCAATTGCCGTATATAATACCAAACTTCACCAACCTTTCTTGGGTAAATTCAGGGCTTGGTCCCTGAATTTTCTTTAACTCTAAAATAAGCTACAAATTTTTAAAATCTTACAATTTAGTCTCCAAATTTCACCAAATTACTTAATTAAAACCTCAAATTACAATTATATATTTTTTTTCAAATTTTCGGTTTGTTACAATTCTCCCCCTCTACAAGAAATTTCGTCCTCGAAATTTACCTTATGCAAATAGATGAGGAAATTGAGCCTCCATTGACTCCAATGTCTCCCAAGTAGCTTCTGAGGGACTACGATTACTCCACTGAACTTTGACCATTGAAATACGTCTATTCCGAAGAACTCGCTCATCCCTCTCTAAAACCTGAACATGCTCCTCCTTATATGACAAATCAGGTCTCAGCTCTACCTCATCAACTTGAATGATGTGATTTGGATCTGGACGGTATCGCCTCAACATAGACACATGAAAAACATCATGAATACGACTGAGCTGGGAAGGCAACTCAAGCTGATAAGCAACAGGTCCAACTTTCTTCAGAATACGATAAGGCCCAATAAATCGCGGACTCAGTTTACCCTTACGTCCAAATCTCAATACTTTCTTCCATGGAGATACCTTGAGAAAAACCTGATCTCCAACCTCAAACTCAATATCCTTACGTCGCTTATCTGTGTATGATTTCTGCCTATCAAATGCCTCTCTTAAGCTATCACGGATCAGTCTAACAGTATCTTCAGTCTCTCGTACCAAGTCTGGACCCAAAGTTTTCCTATCATACAACTTAGTCCAACATATAGGAGTACGACATCTCCGTCCATATAAAGCCTCGTACGGTGCCATGCGGATACTCGCCTGATAACTATTATTGTAAGCAAACTCAGCTAATGGCAAGAAATCTTCCCAACTACCACGAAAATCAATCACACAACCCCGTAACATATCCTCCAACACCTGGATCACTCGCTCAGACTGTCCATCAGTCTGAGGATGAAAAGCTGTACTGAAATTCAAACGTGTACCCGGAGCCTCGTGCAAAGCTTTCCAGAATCTGGAAGTGAACCTTGGATCTCGATCATATATGATAGACAACGGAACACCATGAAGTCTAACGATCTCAGAAATGTACAACTTAGCCAGTTTGCCCAAGGAATAATTAATTCGGATAGGGATAAAGTGCGCTGATTTAGTGAGTCGATCAACAATCACCCAAATAGAATCCTTTTTAGAAGGAGACAAAGGAAGACCAGTAACGAAGTCCATCGTAATGCGCTCCCATTTCCACTCAGGAATCTTAATTGATTGTAACAATCCAGATGGATGTTGGTGCTCTGCCTTAACCTGCTGACAAGTCAAACACCTCGCCACAAAATCTGAAATATTCTTTTTCATGCCAGTCCAAAAGTAACGTTCCTTGAGATTATTGTACATTTTGTCCCCGCCAAGATGCATAGCATAAGGACTACTATGAGACTCCTGAAGAATAACTCGTCTCAACTCATCATCTTTAGGAACGCAGTAACGACCGTGAAAACACAAAATACCATCCTGATCCACAGTATACTCTGAACTCGATCCTTGTTTAACTTGCTCAATAATGGGAAGCAATGAGTTACCCAGAAGTTGTTTGGTCTTAATCTCATCTGCAAAGTAGGTTTAACTTTGAAATCTGATATTGCCTTACGGCTCAAGGCGTCTGCCACTACATTAGCCTTCCTTGGATGATATTCTATCTCCAAATCATAGTCCTTTAGAAGCTCCAACCAGCGACGATGTCTCAAATTCAATTCTTTCTGAGTAAGCACATATTTCAGACTCTTATGATCAGTATAAATATAACACTTTTCTCCGTATAGGTAGTGTCTCCAGATCTTTAAAGCAAAAACCACGGCAGCTAACTCCAGATCGTGAATAGGATAGTTACGCTCATGCGACTTTAATTGACGCGAAGCATAAGCGACAACCTTTCTATCTTGCATCAAAACACAACCTAATTCAGAGTGAGAAGCATCACTGTAGACAAAAAAATCTTTCCCTGATTCAGGCTGAATCAACACTGGAGCTTGAGTTAGAATAATCTTCAATTTCTCAAAGCCCAAGAAACTACGGATCTCCAAAACGTTTCTGGGTTGCTTCCAGTTCAGAATAGCCTCCACTTTTCTTGGATCCACCCGAATACCATCAGCAGAAACGATATGTCCAAGAAAAGTCACTTCGCTGAGCCAAAACTCACACTTGCTCAACTTAGCGTATAACTTATTCTCCCTTAAAGTTTGTAGAACAATCCTTAAATGCTCCTCATGTTCTGCTTCACTTCTAGAATACACCAGTATGTCATCGATGAACACAACTACAAACTGGTCCAAATAAGGTCAAAACACCCTATGCATCAGATCCATAAAAGCAGCAGGGGCATTTGTTAACCCGAACGACATCACTAAAAACTCATAATGCCCATACCGAGTTTGAAAAGTAGTCTTCGGAATATCCGAATCTTTCACTTTGAGTTGATAATACCTAGACCTCAAGTCTATTTTTGAGAAAATAGAAGCCCCTCGAAATTGGTCAAATAGATCATCGATTCTGGGAAAAGGATATTTGTTTTTAACCGTGAGCTTGTTCAGTTTCCTATAATCGATACAAAGTCTCAATGTCCCATCTTTCTTCTTGACAAAGAGAACTGGGGCTCCCCACGGTGATACACTGGTCGGATAAATCCTCTGTCCAACAACTCCTGGAGTTGGACTTTCAGTTCTTTAAGCTCCTTTGGGGCCATACGATAAGGAGCCATTGAAACCGGGGTAGAACCAGAATATACTTCAATTTCAAACTCAACCTCTCTATCCGGCGGTAATCCAGGCAACTCCTCGGGAAAAACATCGGAAAATTCCTTGACAATCCGGATACCTTCAATATCATACTGAGAACTCCTAGTATCCAATATATAAGTAAGAAACGCCTTGGAACCTTTCCTGATCATCTTCTCAGCTACCAAAGCAGACACAACATTCGTCAGAAATCCACGGCGTTCCCCAATCATTACAATCTTTCGATTATCCGGGGTCTTCAGAACAGCTCTCTTAGTCTCAAAATCAATATTTACTCAATGTTTGTCCAACCAATCTACGCCGAGAATCAAATCAAACTCTTCCAAAAGTAACTCCATCAGGTCAGCCAGAAAAATCTCTCTATTGATCTTTATAGGGTACTCTCTAAAAATACGATCCAACACGATGGATTTGCCTAAGGGACTTTGAACTATCACTGGATGCTCAGTATTCTCAACAGGAATATTTAGACCCTCAAAAATGAAATGCGATACATAGGAATTGGTAGAGCCACTATCAAACAATGCAAAGTATGGAACTTAATGAATAGTAACAGTACCTGCAGTCACATTAGGCCCATCACGATCTTGTCGAAGTCTGACAGTGTAAACCAATGCAGGCTGTCTGGTATCAGATATGACTGGACCCCTACTCTGAGATGCTCGACCTCTACTAGCCGATCCTGGTACTCTGCCCTGACTATGACTTACTGCTGGAGTATGAACAGTACTCTGAGTACGAGCGGGAGTACGAGCTGGTGTCTGAACAAAACGAAGTATCTCTAGACAATCCTTCAAATGATGGTCACCAGACCCACTTTTATAACAAGTGCCCAATTTCATCCTGCATTCCCCAAAATGATGTTTCCCGTAGTAATCGCATGTTGGCAATGTTTGCGACCCAAAAGAACCACCATGTCTAGAAGATTGAACAGCTGAAGAACCAGATGCAACATGTCTGACACTCTTACCACCTCTATGAAAGGACTCACCCCTGCCTCTCTTGCTAGGGTGTGCTGAAGAATCAACAGAACCAGAAGGCCTCCTAAATCGGGTTTGAGCTCGATCACTATCTCTCTTGTGCTTCATACCAAGTCGCTCTATTTCCTCAGCAGTCTTGGCTATCTCAACCAAACCATCAAAATTCCTCTCTCGGTGGGTAGCAACTTGACTCCTGATCTCATACCTGAGTCCATTCTCAAACCTTAAGCATCGATCTGTCTCCGTGTCAACAAGTCCAGGAGCATAACGGCTCAATCGGATGAACTCCACCTCGTAATCCATAACAGACATATTACCCTGCTCCAGATTCTGAAACTCCTGGCGTCGCTCCTGCAGATATCTCTCTCCGATGTAGCGACTCCGGAAGCGCGTCTTGAAAAGATCCCATGTTAATTGGTTCCTCGGAATACTACCAGAAATGGATTGTCACCATCTGAAGCTTTTTTTCTTCAACATAGTTAGGGCCCCCTTCAACTTCTGCTCAGGTCCAAGGTCCATCTCATCCATAATCCTCTCTGTGTCCTCCAGCCAATACTCAGTGTCTGTCGGAGGTCCACCAGTAATACCCTCGAATGGAACTACACCAGCAGCAACCAGAGAGTTTGAAATCTCCACTGCAGTCATGTTACTAGGGGTTCTGGCAGCTCTCTGAAACATGCGAAAGATAGCTCTATTAATGACGTCTTCATTCATCTCAGTATCCTCATCCTCAGTGATGAGAGGATCTCTTACAGGAGTAAACTGATCATCTTGAGAAAGAGTCGGATCTACTTGCGGAACGGGAGGATCACGTGGTGATATCGGATCGTCTATCGTAACCGAAGGACGAGTGACTCACCCTCTACCACGTCCACGTCCTGTCCTACGACCTCTAGCAGCATTCATCGTTGGATCTATAAGGCTCTACAGAAAGAATTTGAAACATGTGTCAGATTAGCATCAGGGATCTCGAGAAAACTTTAAATCATAACATAAGGTGACATTTTTTTTCTTAAAAATCCAAAGTTTAGGACTCATATACAGTCCGAGTGTTTAAAACCGAAAGCTCTGATACCACCAAATGTAACCCCCCGGACCTGGTCTGTAAGATAGACCCAAACCTAAGTGGTCACATGTCCCATTCAGAGTTTTTTTTAAACAACTTATAACACATTAGATATAATACAAAACAAAATATATATCCAAAATGACAGCAAATACATGTCACCAGATACAACGGAAAACATGTAGAGATATATGTTCGTACAAAATAAGTAGTTGATCTCCCTTGATGCCAAATTTGCTAGCTTACGGTATGTTATTATCTGAAAAAGGGTAAAAACTATAGAATAAGCTAAAAAGCCCAGTGTGCTTCAAACAATGTATAAAAACATTTTAATAAAATATTTCAGTAAAATCATTTCATCAAACATGTTTGTTTTATTTAAAATATGAACACTACCCCCATCCATCACGAACAAAATGTGTAGGTTCCCCATAACCATACACCCCGTCACGTCCAGTAAGGCCCTGAGCACAAAGCCGAGGAGCTTGCAAGTATTCTTCCTCCAACAATTTCTCCCCCAATGTCAGTAATAAACAATTATGTATTCAAGTAAAATTGGTGAATAATTCATGCTTTAAAAAAAACATATATCAAAATACAGAAATAAGATATCAGGAAATCAATATTCTGGAATCACGTATCATGTATCATGTCATAACAGTATTATGAATTATCACCAATCTAAAATAATATTTTTAAAACAGTAAAATATCACTGTCATGAAACACACCTGTAACAGTCTGAGAAATCAAATAGGGAAGCTTATTACTGGTTTCTTCGATCACGCTCTGCTGCGGCGCTAGATCCTACGAATTGGAAAAATCCATATTGGAAACCTAATATAAATAATCTAAATATTATTTAAATAATATACGAATACCTACGGGTAATTCTCGTAGCACGCGTTCAGGCTGATCTAACGAACGGACAACACCGGACCTAATTGATCCTTGCTCAGGTGAAACACGAGTACCTTCATAAAATATTTTTTTATTGAATCAATTCCTTAACCAAATCTCAATTAAATAATCAAAATATTAAAATATTAAGCCTTTTGGGTTTACAAGCTCGATTCGGGAATTTCGGGTCAGAATTTGGCAAAACAAACTTCGGAATCAGATTCAGGACGTCGAAAAACATAAAGTATGACTTTCCGAAAATTTGAATTCTTGATCAAAATCAAAGTCAACGGGTTTGAATGACGATTCGGAGACTTTCGGGTTTGACTTTTGTGAAACCGACCCTAAAAACAGATTCGGGACGTCAAAAACTGTCAGTATAAGTATTCTCGGAAAAGATTAATGGCTGTTTAATAGCCGGTCAAAGTTCTAGTCAAAGGTGGTCAACAAACTGTCAATCATTTTACAGAAATAACACCATTTTTAAAATAATTACCATAATAGCACCTTTCCGAATTAAATTTCCAAAATAGCACCTTTTCCGAATAAATTTCCAAAATAGCACCCTTTTCGAATTAATTCCCAAAATAGCACCCATTTCAAATTAATTCCCAAAATGTCACCCGGTCAACGGGTCCGGTTGGTCAACGGGTAAGGTCAGGTCAACGGGTTGGGTCGGGTCAAAACCGGTTGAACCGGTCATTTTAGTCTTCCCCACGCTCAGTGGCGGCGCGTGGGGGCGCGTGCGGGGTCTATAAGCGTCGGAAAATTTACAGAAAAATTTCTAAAAATCATTTTGAGCGATTTCGAGATACTTACAAAGATCGGTTCAAATTTTTGAACGGCAGAGAGCTCGTTTTCAACAAATCGAAAAGTTTGACTGCTTCACCTCCCCACGCGCCGCCGTCGATGGAGACCGAGGATGACACTGCGGACTCGGAACGGCACAAGGAACACGATTGTGCGGGAGGTGTCGTAAACGGAGCAACGATCGGCAATGAATTTAAGATTTTCTCGACGATTGAGCTAAAAAAATATCGATGTTTTGACTTGAAATTCACGGCGTTTGGCAGCGTTTCACTTCAATTAACTTAAGAGATTTGTTTCTCACTCGATAACGAACACGATGGTGGTTTTAAAATGACGATCGGAATTCGGACGGCGTCGGGATCGTAGTCGGAAGTTGAGGTTGGGGAAGGGAGTTTAGACTCAATTTAGGAGCAATTGGTTTATGATTTTAATACCAAACTTCACCAATCTTTCTTGGGTAAATTCAGGGTTTGGTCTCTGAATTTTCTTTAACTCTAAAATAAACTACAAATTTTTAAAATATTATAATTTAGTCCCCAAATTTCACCAAATTACTTAATTAAAACCTCAAATTACAATTATATTTTTTTTCAAATTTCCGGTTTTTTACAACAGTGGCTTTCCCACCACTCACCAGCAATGGATCTTCACCACGTACATAATAAGAAAGTGGAAGACTAAATATATAGGTAGGTATATGTCAAAGTATAATGATAGCATCACATTTCATAATTAGTGGAATTTTGCATCACAGTAGCATCGCGTGGCTGCCCAGGAGCCACCCAGCCTCTCCTATTTCCCACTTATGCTTCTTCATGCTTACGCCTGGGTATAGGTCGGATTTTTAAGATAAAATTCATCTCTAACCCGACCTAAATCTATTTTTTTAAAATATGATCCGATTAGATCTGATCGAGTTAGAGCTTGTCCGATTGAGTTTCGTGCCCATCCCTACCTTTCACAGGTTTTAAGACCTTATGGCTTTAACCAATAATGAGAAAAATACAAAATAATAGTAAAGAAAAAGAAGAAAGCTTCAAGTTTGATAATGTACATTTAGATTTAAAACATACAGTACAAGTCATTTATGACTTGGTATTGTATATATAGACAACAAGCTAGAATTAAACCCAATAAATTAGGATAAACTACACGTCTAGTATCCCAACTATCATTTTTATTTTGTTTTGGTCATCTATCTTTTTCTCAAAAGTATACTTAATATTATGTTTTTATTTCATTTTGACCATCCGCTATTAAAAAATTAATAGAACTGCTGACATACTATTTTTTTTAAATTTTCTTCAATGATGACATGATATTATCTTATGGCAACACGTCAGTAATTATGTTAATTTTTTAACGACGAATGATCAAAAAACCATTAAGTATAATTTTAAAATATTATAATTAAAATAAAATAAAAATAATAGTTAAAATACTAAACTTGTAATAAAAAATATATAATAGTTAAAATACTAAACGTGTAGTAAATTACAAAAAGACGTGTTGGTAGATTTTGAAGGCCACAGTATTCGGTTCATTGTATTCATCCAAAAATACGTGTTCTTGCCATCTTTTTTATTATATATATATATATATATATATATATTTCTTATTATATATAATCAAAGTCTCTCGGTTTAAACCATTTTAAAATTATAAATAAATAGCCAGGGCGAAATCCATTTTAAGAAAACCAAAGATGTGCATGGATAACTCTATTAATTATTATTATTATTATTATTATTATTATTGTTATTATTATTATTATATACTTTTAAAAAT
The DNA here is from genome assembly GCF_006381635.1 of Hibiscus syriacus. Taxonomy (NCBI): domain Eukaryota; kingdom Viridiplantae; phylum Streptophyta; class Magnoliopsida; order Malvales; family Malvaceae; genus Hibiscus; species Hibiscus syriacus. Next base: position 1,354,312 of record NW_024061960.1, read on the forward strand.
AAAATATAGTAGAGAGTGAGAGCTTTGATTAAATTTGATTGGATCTAATGCCAATGCTGTGGCAAATGTTAACATTTCAGCACACACACAGACAGCTTCCTTCAACAAAGCTGCATGTTCATTGGATTGAAACAGCAATAATATATAAGAAGCATTATAATAATAGGATGGATATTTTATTTTAATCGAATTTCGATCTGATTCGATTTTATAAGCTTTTTAATTGTTTTTAAAATTGAAATTTATATTGAGTTGGGTTTTGTGAAATATAGAGTCCAGTTCGGGTTAAGAATAAAAATCTTCTGACTCGATCCGACTTGAAATAATAATATAATTGTCATCTATGTATTTAGGAATAATTCTATAATACCTTTACACATATATATTCAATTAGGTCACTATTTTTTATATAAAAAATGGTAAAATAAACTTAGCGTTTGTATAAATAATTATTTTGTCATATATTCTTTTTTGGAGTATTTTACCTTTTAACATTTTAATTTTAGGTTAAAACAAACCCTATTGGATGAAAATCGTTAGTTCACTAACAATCAACTCATGTTACTGATATGACATTTTCTTATATGTCTAATTGATGATGTGATCTCGCATCAACAATATGAGTTGATTGTTAATCAACCAACAATTTCTATCTAACAAGGTTTATTTTGATCAAAATTAAAATATTTAAGAGCAAAATACTGTCAAAAAAACAAAATAAAAAACAAAGTGATTGTTTATACAACCGTTTGGAGTGTATATTTGTCCTTATGCATTTTTGTTATGGATATGATTTCATAGGGAATAGGGGGATATGGCCAAATCAGAGGAAACTCATTTTTGTTATGCATATGATTTCATAGGGAATAGAGGAATATGGCCTAACCATAAACGACTACCATACCATGTGTTTACACACTGCACCGTATCATCATCAGCTATAAATGAAAATGATTCCAAATAGTCAAACTCTCTCATTATCAACTTCATTTGTGCAATCACCAGCATATTCTCTATCGACCAATTAATTACTTTCAATTATTTTCATTATTAAACCACGAAATGAAAAAAGGGACTAACCTATTGAATTTATGTACAATCATATTTCAATCTATTCAAAAAGAATTGTTTTAGTAAGTTAATGTGATTATAAAGTAGTATCTATTCTAAGTACTCTTAACCATTTGACAATGAACGTTCAATCACCCTTGCAATCATTAGTGCCCGAACCCGTGACCTCTAAAAACATCGATTCCATTGACCACTGAAATAAGTTGGTTCGTGCAAAAAGAAAATATTTTGATTGGGCATAAATCAAAAGAAAGCAACTAAAAACAAAAAAAATTGATAAACTTATAAAATTCAATATATAATTTTAACAAATAAAAGTTTAAATGAATTAATCCTCAGTTATTATTTATAGTTATTTTTAATATATTAGGGATTATAAGATAATATCTATTTATAATCTCTTTTAACCATGATAATGCATACACGTCCTATAGATGCAACTGTTCAAAATCCAAATATCTAAAGAAAACAACACTCATTTTTATTACTAAGATTTTTTTTATAAAATCCAAAACATGATTATAGTATAAAATACAACACCAACTCTACATCTTACTAATAAATAAATACTAAAATTTAGAAATTATTAAAATCAAAATTAACTCTAATTAGTTGATCAGATCCGTCCATATACAAGTGTAACATGTCATATGTCACATGACCTAAAAATTTGGGAGCTCCACATATAAGTGTTATTAAGGTTTATCCGTGTATAACCCTTATGCCTTAACGACATTTTTGTTCGAAAGGAAAACAAACTTTTTGTTTGGTTCTCGAAAAAGTGACCGAGCAAATTGCAAATAAAAATTTTGACAATATCTTTAATCATTTTCCATAATAAATTTTAGTAAAATAACGTTGTAGCTTTGTGGAGTTGATTGATACTATAGTTTTAGTCAATGTAGTAATTATAAATCTAAATTTGGAGAAACAAATATGGGCTTGGTTTACAAAAAAAAAAAAAGTTTGTTTTACTCAACTGGCATTTGACTTGATTAAGCTAAATTATTGAACCACAAAATAGTTTGTTTTACTGTACTTTTACCAACTGTTTGTAATGGCTTTGCTATTTCTATAATGGGCAATGGTCTCAACGTCCCACGACCTTCAAATCTGCAAAATTCTCAAGCTTTCTCTCATTCGCCATTATCCTCTTATCTCTTCAATCATTTCTCTTTTTAAAAGAATTTTTATTCCACTCCACTAACTCACCCTTTCTTTTTCATCTGTTTCGTCTTCTTCTTTCTTGATTCTTTTTCCAGAAACGAAATCCATGGCTCTTGAAACTTGGTTGATAAAAGTCAAGGAAACCATATCCAACACCCTGGATACTGCAAGATCTTCGATACCCAATTCCAAAGCTTCAAAGCATAATAATAAATCAAACGTTGGAGTTTTATGCTTTGAAATTGCCGGTCTTATGTCGAAGCTTCTGCATCTTTGGAATTGTCTCTCGGACAAGAACATGATTTGTCTCCGTGATGAATCCATATCTCTCGAAGGAGTCCGCAAGATTGTATCCAACGATGAGTCTTTCATGTTGGGACTGGCGTGTGCTGAAATGGCTGAAAGTCTCAGGCTGGTAGCAAAATCTATTTCCAGGATGAGCAAAAAGTGCCAGGATCCGAATCTCCGGTGTTTCGATCGGTGGTTCGATGAGTTCGCCAACTCGGGTCACGATAGCCATGGCTGGGTTCTGAGTTCCAAAGAGATGGAAGCTAAAAAGACGAAGATGGACAAGTACGTGACCATTACGGTAGCTTTGTACAAAGAAATGGAGGATTTATCTACAATTGAGAACGGTTTGAGAAAGTCATTTCAGTGTAAAGAATATGAATCTTCAACCAAAGGGCAAATGATTGTTGATCTACAGCAAAAGCTTTTCTGGCAAAAGCAAGAGGTTAAGTATTTAAAAGACAGATCTTTCTGGAACAAAAGCTTTGACAAGGTTGTTCCCATGCTTGTTACAACGGCTTTCACTGTTTTGGGAAGAATGAAGCTTGTTTTTGGCTTCGAGTATCCCCCTTCCTTATCTCGAACCCTATCGGCTTCAGCAACCGTACATCCGACGGAAAACGCCGATGCTTTCAGCTTCGTATCAGGCCCATTGAGGAGTTGTTCAAAGCAAGAAGAAAAGAAGAATATGGCAGTCAGGTTTTTCGAGTCAAACTCGAAGCTTATTACACCTCATCCAAGTACGTTAGGTGGCTCAGGGCTGGCTTTGCACTATGCGAATTTGATCATCGTAATGGAGAAGATGATCAAGTCGCTGCATTTCGTAGGCGCCGATGCGAGAGACGATCTTTATTCGATGCTGCCTAGCAGTATTCGATCGTCTCTCAGGGGTAGCCTAAAAGGAGTAGGGTTCTCGGCGAGTGATCCGGTGCTTGCCGGAGAATGGAGAGCAGCTTTGAGGAACATCCTGGGTTGGCTATCGCCATTGGCACACAACATGATCAAATGGCAAAGTGAAAGGAGCTTTGAGCATCAGAATTTGTTGCCCAAAATGAATGTTCTTCGTTTGCAAAGCCTCTTCTTTGCAGACAAAGAAAAGACTGAAGCAGCCATTACTGAGCTGCTAGTGGGGTTGAATTACATCTGGAGATTCGAAAGGGAAATGACAGCAAAGGCCTTATTCGAGTGCAGCAACTTTAATGGGTTGCTGAATTCACAAAGTTGCAGATAATTAGGAAACAAATAGGCTTAATCTTTTAATTTCTTCGGCTTCAGATTTAGTTTTGGTTTCTGCAATTTCTATATGATGAGCTTTTTTGTTTTAGATTGAACTGAGTTTCAGGGTTTTTTTTTTCTTCAATTCTAACCCTTTATCTGTATATGGTATAATATAAACTGAAATGAAGCGAGTAAAATCTCAGAATATTGCATGGAATTTAATGTATATTCCGGATCGAGTTTTGCAAAAGTTCATCATAGGGACGATCATTCGCATTTAGTTTGTGTCATTCGTAAATATCAATATTCAAATTTTTGATTTTAAGGGATTTAATGTCTCATCCCATTAAACCAACGGTTGTTGATTATAATACTATATATTTTAAGTAGTATATGTTGATGTAGCTTGCAATTTTTTTTAACACTAGTTTGTGATGGTGTAATCTTACAATATTTGATGATGTATTAGATATAGAATTAAAAAGCTTGTTGTTTAACCAACGGGTCGGTTTAAATGATAAGTAATTTGATATCGTTTATGTAGTTAAATCTATATTAGGTGACTCATCCACCAAAATCAAATGTGCGATAGGAGTTGATCTGAATTGATCAAGACGAAACCTTGAAACTGAGAGGAAAAAAATGCTTGTTGTTTAGGCTTTACCTACTTTTACCTAATAATTTAATTTATTTCTATATTTTTCATTAATTTATTCAAGTTCATATCTAAGTGTTGAATTAATTACAAAATCCAAAAGTTAAAAGAATTTTAGGCCTAATAAACACTTTTATAGTTTTAAATGCGTAATAAATGGCCTTTTTACTCCAAGCTCAAATGAATAAAGAAGCTTAAACCAAAAATATATATTTATAAAAATAAATAACAGTCCATTTTCAATGGGATCTAGCCCTTTTACCTTAAGCCCAATAAAATAACATCTTAGGTCAACCTAAACTGAAGCCCAATAACATATCAATTAGTCCAAATGACCTAAAAGTCTCGAACAGTGAAACCATAAAACTTTAACCGAACAAATGAGCGAACATGAATAAATAAAAAATATAATTTTTTGTGTTCGTTTATTGAGGAATGTAGCTTGTTCATGTTCTTTCGTTAAAATGATAAATAAACATAAACGAATGAACATAAATTGTAACTTTACGGTAAATCAAACAAAAATTCTTAAAAGAATATAGATAAATGAAAATAAATATAAATTTAATTGAACAAATGAACAAAATGAATAAATTACCGAGAATAAAAAAATGTATTATCGAATGTTCACGAACGTAAATGAATGAACGAATTATTTATTCGTGTTCATTTGTTTAATTAAACAAATAAAAAATCTTGTTCATATTTTTCATTTACGATAGAAGCAACAGAGCCCCTCTCGCCGAAAAAGTGGTATGGAACCACTGGTCTCGCAGGTGTTATCTTCGTCCGTCGAATCATGTGACAGAGGACATTCAACGAGAAAGAGATCCCTTTCTCCTCTTTATAATCTTTCAAACACGAGGAGATTTAAATTGGAAAGTGTGAAAGAGAAAATTTGACTTAGAGAAAAACTGAAAATATTTATTGAATGAAACCAATACATTAAATAAAAAATAGACTAAATTATAAAAATTAAAAATACATAGAGGTGAATTTCGGTTGAAATAAACTTTTTGGAGATTAAATTGAAAAAAATAAAATCTAAATAACTTAATGTATCATTTATCTTTTTTATTGACATCAGTCGGTCAAAATTATCACTAAACACACTGATTAATTCAATATTTTTAAGCGATATGAAAAAATAAGATGACAAAATAACTTTTCTAATTTAAAAAATAAAATATCTTAAAAAGATTTAAAATACAATTCGATGAAAAAATATATTAAGAGACAAATGAACTTTTAAATCAACATAAAACTACGTGAAATGAAATATTTTCTTGATAATACTAAATTATATAAAATACAATCATAATCCCTGGATAAAAAAAGAAAAAGAAATAAAGTAAACAATTTATGGAATGAAATTAATTATTTAAGCGAGTTTATTAAGCCACTTGCAATTGATATTTAATAGAGGAGGTGACATGTCTGATAAAAAATTAGTATGATTATATATTTGAATTTCAATATTTATATATTTTTATCAATTTAATCATAATTTTAATTTAATTAAAAATTTAAATTAGTATTAAAATATAAAAAAGTTGAGGACCAAATGTATAATTATACTAATTTATTAATAACCACATCACCTCTTCCGTTACATGTTAATGGTAAGTGAATTGATTGATACATTTAAATAATTAATAGATCGTATTAATGATATTTCAAAATTGATTGTAAAAATAAAAAGAAATAATAATTAAGTAATCATTCATGTAGTTTACTCAAATACTAACCGGAGGACATAAAGTTTGAAATTATACACCATCCCACTTAAATATTCCTATTCCAATGCCATCTCCATTATTTGTATTGCAACATTAATCACCATCATTAAATTCATGGTTTCTCTCCGATGATTTTTTTGTAATAATGCAGTCGAAAAAATTGTTCGAATAGGGCATCCTAGAGATTATTTGTTAGAATGGCGTGAATGTTACAGTACACATCAAAGTCGCACTGGACTCCTCGAGTCTCCCCAAGTTGCATGGAACACCATGCGACCCCCTCCCCTGTATCACAATGCGTCTCTCTCCAAATTTTAGCCTTTCCAATTTTTTGCAATAATGATTAAAACTTAAACAAACAATAAATATAAAAACAAATATTGGAGATGCATTGCACTCCACGCGTCTCCCCCAAATTTATAATAGAGTCGTATGGACTACAATGTGTTTTTGGGATGTACCGTAACAATCACTCTATTTGAAGAAATAATTTCGAGAGTGTCATATTCGAACAATTTTTTTAAACTGCATTATTGCGAAAAATCAGTCGTCATCCACCTCAGTTTTCATTCAAATCTGACTAGTTTTTTTATTTAAATATCAACCATAATCCGACCTAAAAACAAAAAATTAAAGACCAAGAAGATGGTGGGGAAATAAAAAGGGAAATTCTTGGAATTTTTTAAATGAGAGAATGAATGTTCTCGAGTTTGAGGTCCTGTATATATAAAAAATATTTGTTAGGAGATCTATCCACCACAATTAGGTATATAACGTATGTTGATTTGAATTAGTCGAGAAAGAGAGAAGGAATGTAATAAAACATTTTTTTTTACTCTGACAACGCATAGGTGCTTGACATGAATCATCATGTGATCGTGGGGACACAAACTTAGCATACCAAAACAACAACGGCAGCATTAAAAGAATTGCATGTAAAAATTTATAGAGACCGTTAACTCCATCTATGCTTATAAAAGCTTTCATGCTGTCATCTTTCACCTCTGGTTTCATCCAATGAAAACCAGACACGTTCATGGGATCACTCGTTGCAATGTGTGAGCTTTCATTATATGTTATATGTAATTTTTTATTGTAATAGATTTTTAATTATTTGAAAAGGAATATTTAAATATTTTTATAGTACGTTTAAATATTTTTACAGACTATATTTTTAAACTTAAAACCTTTAAAAATAATAATTATTCTTTTAATTATTGAAGTGATTTCGTTCGTGCTCTTAGTTTATACGTAACCATAGGAAGAAAGAAGCCATTAACAACAGTGAGAAACAGGTAGCTTCTGCAAACAAGGACCATTGAAACCAGATTAACTTTTACCCACCCAACAGGCATTCAAGATTCACCAACCACCTTAATTAGTCTCAATAACATCACCTCCACAGCTCCACTCGCCTTCACATTTTTCTTCTGCATCCCTAAAAACCAAACTTTTGTCTTCTCTGCTTGGCTTGCTATGGCTGAAAACCCAGTAAAATGTCTGTTTCTCATTCTAACGGGCTGCCTGTCTTTCGCTTTCGTCGTCTCGGAAAGCAACTCATTAATGAAGAAGACCTACATCGTCCAAATGCACAAGTCTGCAATGCCAGCATCATTCGCCACTCCCCTGGAATGGTACTCGTCGAAATTGAAGTCAGTGATGTCCAAGACCCAGAGTGAAGGTGATGAAGATAGGATCATTTATAGCTACCAGAATGCTTTTCATGGAGTTGCTGCTCAGTTAACTGAAGAAGAAGCTGAGAGGCTGAAAGAAGAAGATGGTGTGATCGCTATACTTCCCGAGACAAAGTATCAACTGCACACCACAAGGAGTCCCATGTTCCTTGGATTAGAAGCAGAAGAAAGTACCAGCATCTGGTCTCAAAAACATGCAGATCATGATGTCATAGTTGGAGTACTTGATACTGGAATTTGGCCAGAAAGTGCAAGCTTTAATGATACAGGGATGACTACGGTTCCTTCTCACTGGAAAGGAGCTTGTGAAACTGGACGAGGCTTTCAAAAGCATCACTGCAATAGGAAAATTGTGGGTGCAAGAGTGTTCTACAGGGGATATGAAGCTGCCGCTGGGAAAATCAACGAGAAAACTGAATATAAATCGCCTCGAGATCAAGATGGGCATGGTACTCACACGGCAGCCACTGTTGCCGGCTCTCCGGTACGCGGCGCGAATCTTCTTGGTTACGCCTATGGAATAGCTAGAGGAATGGCGCCTGGTGCAAGAATTGCAGCTTACAAGGTTTGCTGGACTGGTGGGTGTTTCAGCTCAGATATTCTGTCGGCAGTTGATAGAGCGGTGGCCGATGGAGTAAATATTTTGTCAATATCTTTGGGTGGTGGGGCATCATCTTACTCTCATGACAGCTTGGCGATAGCAACTTTTGGAGCAATGGAGATGGGTGTTTTTGTTTCTTGTTCAGCTGGCAATGGAGGACCAGATCCTGTCAGCCTCACAAATGTATCACCATGGATCACCACAGTCGGTGCTAGCACCATGGATAGAGACTTTCCTGCTACTATTAAGCTAGGAATCGGGAGAACCATAGCCGGAGTTTCACTCTACAAAGGCCGGAGGTTTCTCCAGGCAAACAAGCAATACCCTCTTGTTTATATGGGGAGTAATTCAAGCAGCCCTGACCCAAGTTCATTATGTCTAGAGGGAACACTGGATCCACATATTGTTTCTGGGAAAATCGTGATATGCGACCGAGGAATAAGTCCTCGAGTGCAGAAGGGTGAAGTAGTGAAAGATGCTGGAGGAGTAGGAATGATATTGACAAACACCGCTTCAAATGGGGAAGAGCTTGTTGCAGACTGTCACCTCCTTCCAGCAGTTGCAGTGGGAGAGATGGAAGGGAAAGCTATCAAACATTACGCTTTAACGAATCGAAAAGCGACCGCAACTCTAGCATTTATTGGTACCAGATTAGGTGTTAGGCCGTCACCGGTGGTGGCAGCGTTTTCATCAAGAGGACCAAATTTCCTCACACTTGAAATTCTGAAACCTGATGTCATTGCACCAGGGGTGAATATCCTTGCAGCCTGGACCGGAGAATTAGGTCCATCGAGTCTTCCTACAGATCATAGGAGAGTGAGGTTCAATATATTGTCCGGAACATCAATGTCATGCCCTCATGTGAGTGGCATTGCTGCCTTGCTCAAGGCCAGACATCCAGATTGGAGCCCTGCTGCAATCAAATCTGCTCTAATGACAACCGCCTATGTTCACGATAACATCCATAATCCTCTCGAAGATGCTTCGACGGCATCGGCTTCGACTCCATTCGATCACGGTGCTGGTCACATCAACCCATTGAATGCTCTAGACCCAGGTTTGGTTTACCACATATCAGCCCAGGATTACTTCGAATTCCTTTGCACACAAAAATTGACAGCAATGGAGCTAAAATCCTTTAGCAAGCATTCCAACATGTCTTGTCATCACAACAAGGTTGCCAGTCCAGGAGACTTGAACTACCCAGCAATCTCAGTGGTCTTCCCAGAAGATACAGCCATTTCAACATTGACCCTCCATAGAACTGCCACAAATGTTGGCCCTCCTAATTCAAATTACCATGTTGTAGTTTCGCAATTTAAAGGCGTGACAGTCGACGTCGAGCCGAAATCTCTGAAATTCACCGGAAGAAACCAGAAACTATCTTACAAGATCAGTTTCACAAGAAGATCCCGGCAAACAATGCCCGAGTTTGGAGGGCTGGTGTGGAAGGATGGAGTGCACAAAGTAAGAAGCCCCGTTGTTATCACGTGGTTAGCACCATTTTAAATGGGAACGAATCAGATTATATTTTTCAGTCAGTTGTGATTCCAAATAAACAAGATGTTTTCTGTAAGGTCCAAAGGGGATATTTAATCTTATCATTACGAAGAATGCATTTATTTCAATCGAGTTAATTTGATTGATTTTTTGGACTTGATTTTATTAAGTCCTACTGCGTCCAACTTACTATAACTCAGAGTCTAAATCAAGGATTAGTTTATAATATATGACATTTACTGATATTTATCATTAACGATATACACCGATCGATATACATCATTAATATTTTAATAGAATAAAATTTATAAATAATCATTAAATTTTGTTAAAATAATTTTATTTGTCATTAGATTTTCAAAAGTCACAAAATAGACATTATACTTTAGATTTTATTAAAAAAATGGATATTGAACATTAAATGTTGTTAAGGGAGTAACGTAGCATGTTAAATGAATAAAAAAAAATATTTTATTTGACCCCTCAATTACAACTAAAATTTTATTTTGATATATATTTTTTTGAATATTTTTAAGTAATAATTCTAAAAAATAAAAATAAAATCAATTTTTTTAAAATATATGATAACAAATTTTTTAATTTTTTTTTAAATTTTTTTAAAAGTATAATTTTTTAGTCGTTATTTTCGTGTATCTTTGTTTTTAGGGTTATATTTGATATCACTACGATTGATCAAGATGTCGCTTATTTGTTATCATACCGATCTTCCCTGATTTATACTTTCAGATTGGATTTGGATATGTAGTTTGCGTTTGTGGATAGTTTTTTCACGTCACGCGACTCTGATTTGCGATTTGTCGATGATTTTTAGTAGTTTGATCCCCTTTTGTGGTTTTTTTATCGATGCAGTCAGATCTATTTGTATCTATTTTTTATTCGAGTTTTTTGGTTATGTTTTTATCCTTTTCCTTGTATGGTCATTATGTGACCTTAAGTGGCTAGTTTTTATGTCAACGTTTATAAGAACATATCCTAATTATGTGTTTATTTTACGCTTATGGTTGTAGCATTCATTGTAAATTCTGAATATTTCCTCTTTTTAATAAAACTAGCGGATTTAGTAAAAAAAAACCAGTCTCATATTTTCCAATTGAATTAACATCTAGTTGACCAGTGGCATCAAAATCAATCAAACTTTAAATATATAAAATTATTAAAAATACTATAATAGTGGATGAAATTAAAATTGAAGTAACAATTTGAAAAAAAAAGTTATCGGTTCATGTATTTATTAAGAAGCAAAAATTCTTTAGATACTAATTTAAGAAATGTTTAATTTAAATATTAAATGTATATTTAATCCCAAAATATACTAATTGGTGTACATTTTGCGTCGAGTGATTCCACTTCTGAATGGATTTATTAGGGCTACTTGGCTTTGATGTGTGGCCTTTTTTCTAACTAGTTAAAACATAAAGTTGAAGATCATACGACTAAAACATCATTCATTGAACTGCATTAAGACATGGTCAACAAAATCCAAGCTAGACAGAAGAAATTGTCCAAATACACTAATTAAAACCGAGCTAGTTAATTAATTTTTAATAAAAAATATGTTATAATTAATATTTAATGCAGTACCAGTAAAAATTATTAATTTTCACACCCCAATATACTGCAAAGTTCATTGGCTTCCTAGGCTACAGTTTCTCTTCAGTGCAAGAAACTTTTTTTTCTTCTACAGAAATCTGCGATCCATAATTTGTTTCCGGAACATAAACTATGAACTGGAGACGTTTATGGTGTTGGTGCACCTGTAATGAAAACGATCAGATCAGGTAGGCTATGAAGAGAGTTTTGATAAAGAGCATTTAATTTGGTATTGCTTGTTGAATCTTTGTGTTGGTTACAGGGAGAATAAGAGCAGGGATTACCCTTGGGAACTATACACTCTCAAGGAGATTTGACACGCAACACACAACTTCCACGACGATAATAAGATCGGTGAAGGCGGATTCCGCACCGTATATTGGGGTTGTACGAGTAAAGGCATCGAGGCAATTAATCATATGTCCTTTATCTTGAAATCTCTCTAGTAATTGCTTGCCTTTTGTTGTTAATTACATGTAGCAAACATGGTGTTGCAGGTTGCAGTAAAGCGACTAAAGGCGATGAATGCGAAGGCCGAGATGGAGTTCACTGTGGAAGTAGAGATTCTTGGGAGGGTGAGGCATAAGAATCTGTTGGGATCGAGAGGTTTTTATGCGAGTGGGGGTCAAAGATTAATAGTCTACGATTACAATGCCTAACCATAGTTTAATCACTCATCTGCACGGCCAACTCGCCGCTCATTGTTTGCTCGATTGGCCTCGTAGAATGAGCATTGCCCTTGGTTCAGCCGAAGGTCTTGCGTAAGTATACATCAACCAAACTTTCTTATGCTCACATATGCTGCAATCAATGACAGAGTAGTTCAAGAACTAGCAACATAATGTATACTTTATGTGTTTAAAATCTGACCTTAAGGTACTTGCATCAAGAGGCCAATCCTCACATAATACACAGAGATATAAAGGCCAGCAATGTTCTTTTAGATGCAAACTTCCAAGCAAAAGTTGCAGATTTTGGCTTTGCAAAACTTATACCGGACGGCGTTACGCATATGGCAACTAGGGTGAAGGGCACTCTGGCATATTTGGCGCCCGATTACGTGATGTGGGAAAAGTTTCCGAGAGCTGTGACGTTTATAGCTTCGGCATTTTACTTCTAGAGATCATTACTGCGAAGAAACCATTGGAGAAACTCCTGGGTGGAGTGAAATGTGACATAGTGCAATGGGTTACCCCATATGAGCAGAAGGGTGTGTTTGATCGTACATCAGATCCTCGGTTGAAAGGGAAATTCGATCGAGCTCAGCTTTGTTGAGCGCTGTGACGTTTATAGCTTCGGCATTTTACTTCTAGAGATCATTACTGCGAAGAAACCATTGGAGAAACTCCTGGGTGGAGTGAAATGTGACATAGTGCAATGGGTTACCCCATATGAGCAGAAGGGTGTGTTTGATCGTACATCAGATCCTCGGTTGAAAGGGAAATTCGATCGAGCTCAGCTTTGTTGAGCATAGAAAAGTTAGTTAGATATTCTTGTATAGTTAGGAATTAGTTAGAGGTTGGTTAGAAACAGTTACTTTGTTATTAATACTATATATATGTATTTTGTATACATTGATTTAATGCATAAATGAATAGAGGTATACCAAGTATTTTAGTTTTAACATGATATCAGACTTAGTTTCGATCCTTTTTCTTCTGATTCATTAGTTCTTTAGGCCTTTTTTTTTTTGGTTTTTCCCTTTGTTAGCGTGTTGTGAGTACTATAAAATATACGCAAATAATATGCAAGTATACACAATCGCTCAAGTAATATAATGATGAGTGAGTATCGTCTCCACAGGGATTGGGTGAAATTACGAAAGTCTAACCAAAGCAACGCACTAAATTATCTAAGTATAGTTAGTCTTGATATATACAAATGTCACGGTAATGGAAATGTGTATGCTGGTGAATGTGGATTGATGGTGTGATGGTGTAGCAAATGGAAATGCAGTGGCAATGATGGATGTTTAATATTGAGTATGGTGAAATGTCAAGGCAATGTGAAATGGTAAAGACAGTAAATAAAAAGATAAATAAAATAAGAAGAAAATAATCCTCACGTGACAAGCTTCCAATGAAATGAATGGTAAGGATTGGTCTAAGGTTGCTAAACTTATTTCTCAAGTATATTTAAGCTATCTTGTCTTTACTTACTCGACAGGGCTTTCCTAAGGTGTTCAAAAGAACCTAACAGAATAGGATGCCAAGGCATCTGCTCTCACTCAACGATGTTGGACAGCCTACCCTATTGATAAAGACACCCTTTTTAGTCGTTGAAATCCTATCCTAGTCTCTTCCGAGATCTAAGGGATTAAGTTATAATATTCCTAGGCCGGTTCAAAGCCCCTTGAAAATACCATAACCCATTGCTTATGAGGATCTTATCTTGTATTTCTTCCGAATACTTACAAGTATTTTTAGCTTAGGATTCTTCCGAATACCTAACCTTCATCTAAGAGATGAACATTTCCATGCCTCTTACAAGCCTAGATGGTGAAGCATTCATAAGCAAAGCAAATAAAGAACCAAAATAAACTTAAATATACTATTGAAAATAAAGTTCAAACAACCATTCAACCAACCACCACCAAATAAGTTAGTTCATGGTGGGGTTCGAAATATCCAAACACATAGTCATGAAAATATTCGTTCCAACAACCCGCAAATTAATATAAAAATAGCAGTAAAAAGGGAAGTGAGAAGAAGCATTCGACGCGCCACTGGAGGTCTCCTCTCGGCCACCACGAACAACCTAGCTCGCTAGCTCCTTTCGGTGCCTAGCTTGCCACTCCTTGGAGCTTTATCAATGGAGGAATATCCCAAGGAAGAAGAAAGGAAAAGAGAAAATAAAAATGTGATTTTTCTGCTCTATGCGTGTGCTCTCCGTCCGTCCGTTTGTCTCTCTCCCATGAGGTCTCATATATAATAAAAAATATCTAGGGGTAATGATGAGTTTGTTGGGTGCAAAATACCCCTCATACCCCTAGAATCACATGTTGTGCATGAACCTTATCCTCCAAGTGGCAGTGGTCCATTGGCAGCTCTGGCAGGCGGTTACAGCAGTCATTCACGTGCAGAGACAGCTGTCCAGTGCCAGCTGTCCTGATGCAGAAATATTTTTTTTGTCTTTTTCTGCGCCGGAAATGCCAAGGCATTTAAATCTGCTTTAGCAACGTGTGATGCCGTGACATTACTTCCCAAAGAATTTTTTTCTTGTTATTCCCTGCACACCATAGACAAACTGCACCTTTCCCTCAAACAGCACCATTAAGAAATAAAATAGCACAACCACCCACAAATGCAACTATATGCAACTACATGATCCTAAAATGACTAAAATGAGCTTTTAAACAAACAATAACTTAAGTGAAAAAGGCTTTAAAAGTAGCCTTTTTAGGAAGTTAACACCCTTCTCCTAGCTTCTGTTCGTTGAACAGTTTTTCCCCAATTTTTTTATTTTGTTTTTTTTGTCTTTGTCAACAATGCCTTCTACCGAGGAGATGATTGACTTCACTCACGTATTATACCTGCATTCGTCAGATATGCCTGGGCTAATGCTCATTTCTCAGTCGTTGGTTGGTTTGGACAATTACAGTGTATGGAGCCGTTCAATGAGGATTGTGTTTCTTGTTAAGAATAAACTAGGGTTTATCGACGGTTCTTATAGTGACGCTTTGCAGGTGCAGTGGGATCGATGTAATGTTGTTGTTCTATCCTGGATTCTTAACGATGTTAGCAAGGATTTATCAGTTGGGCTGGTGTTTGCCTCAAGTGTTACCTCTTTTTGGAATGACCTAAAGGAAAGATTTGACAAAGTCGATAGTTCCCAAATCTTTTTTTTGCATCGTGAAATTGCTACGCTTTGTCAAGGGGATTCTATTATTTATGTTTCCTTTACTCGTTTAAAGATGTTGTGGGATGAATACGAGTCTTTGATTCCTTTTATTGCTTGTGATTGTGAAGTCTCCCAGCAAAACATGAAACATTTGGTTCAGCAGAAGTTGTTTCAGTTTTTGATGGGTTTGAATGTCTCACTTAAATGGATTATTGACTTAGGAGCTACATACCACATTTTATTCAATTTTAAGAGCTTAGATTGTCATATTTTTGTGATTCTTCTACACGTTTCATACATCTTCCTGATGGTAAAATTGTTCTTGTTACTCACCTTGGATCTTGTTTCCTTACTCCAGAATGTAAACTTGAAAATGTCATTTTTGTTTCACAATTCAAACATAACTTGCTTTTAGTCTCTCGGCTTACTCGTGACCTTGGTTGTTTTCTTACCTTTTATCCTGAATTTCAACCCTCAGAACGATAGGCTTCAACATGCTAGACTTATCAAGAATTCAAGTACTTTTCCCTAGGTCAAAATCCTTTGTGGTAGTGTGTGTGCGTGATTGTATCCAATCTATACTTAGCGAATTTAGATAATTTCTAATCAAGTCCCCTAGTTTTTGTCAAGGCATTTACTTATCATTAAGCACATTTTTACTCCATTTTCTGTGATTTTTTTTTGTTTTTTTGTTTTTTTATACTGTTACGAAGGGAGTCAGCTCATCACACCTACTCTCCCACACTCTAGATGAAAGGGAACACATATCTTCCATCCCCGAGTTAGTTAAGTAGAGTCATCCCGTGACTTCTTTCATTCACTCATATGCACAAGGCTTCCATTTATTAAAGAAAGTTCCAGGAAATGGCACGGCAAAGAGGAGTGTCCCTCTACAGCTATGCTTAAGCATTTATTCACAATTTCATTTCTAAGGGAGTTTTTTTTATTTTTCTTTTAAACACCATACTATATTTCAATGCCAAGACTAACTAAAGTTCTTTCATAAAAATTTCCTAAATTTTCTAAGTATAGAAAACATACAAATCGTGTAAATATTTTTCACAAAGCACCAAGCCCTAGAGTGAGTTCTATCATTCTCAACAGTCATTTACATTCAGATTCTAGCCTAACAAAATTATGATCATCGGGTATCCTCAAAACATTTCATCTAACTGTCCTACCATTACTGATGCCATGGCATACTATGCTAATGCTATCATGCATATGACCTACCAAGAACAATCCCCCAAACTTAAGGGAAGCATTGTCCTCAATGCTTTAAAGAGAACTAAACTAACTATAAACTACCTGTTATGCAATGAAATGCAACTAAATGAAAATGGATGCAAGAGAGGTACCTCAATGTTTACGTGGTGGTGCTTTGGAGGTGCTAGCAGCTCCTCGTCGGGTGCGCTTTCGGATAGGTGCTGGGCTGGACTCAGAAGAAGTGGAGTAACAGTGTGCAATGCGTCCAGCCGTGGTCTTGGTGCGGCGACCACTACGTTGTGCATGAGAAGGATTGGGTGCTGGGACGGGGCTGGGTGTTTCTTCGACAGGGATATTGGGCGGATATTCAGGAGTCTCGGACCGGTGTGTATCAGGAGTAGGTTCAGCAGCAGGAGGATCGAGTGCATCGTGCTCAGGCTCTGGAGATGCCTCGGCATTGAATGCCGGCAGAATTTCGTCTGGGAATCTAGGAAAATTCCGTTGTCAGTGGGGAATGATTTCTTGAAAGAATGATTCCACCACAACATCTCTATGCTTCACATATCCAAAGAAGTTACGGATGTCACCATGTAAAAGCATGCATTTGAGCTTGAGTCTGCGTCACAGCTTCCTCGAGAGCAAGTAACCTTACCTCGGCATTCGATTCTGTAGCACCTGCAGATTGCTCATGAACAGGGTCTTAGACTTGGGATTTTCAATTCCCAACAACAGTGGAAGTCTAGCCCTAGTGATGCCCGATAATCCAGGTAAAATTTTATCAAAAGCATTTTCCTCAACCTTTTTCTTACGACATAAAGCGGTAATTAAATTAGGAAACACCAAAGCACTTGCTTTTTACCCAAACAGTCGTGAACTTGCTGAACAATGATACGACCCACATCGATCGGACGGGATACCATTATAGAATGTAAAAGCAATAAGCGTGAAAGTAATACCGTAGTGTTTTGGGAGGTGGGCATGAGTTTATGCTTGAGGAAGTGATTCCATAATTTGGCACGCGGCTGAAGACGTTCCCGGTTGACCGAGTATCGGCTCGTCTGGCGATCATTCCACTCAGTGTTTTCGAAACAAAGGTCTTCCAAGACCCTATCGTATGTGTTGCTATCGGCTTCCTCTTCGAACGTGGCATGGTTATCCACAACATCCTGCAAATGAAAATAACGATTAATAGCAGTGGATGTAAAACGGATTTGCTTACCTCGAACGAAGATGGATTGTTGATTGGGCTTGGAAATATTCGCATAGAACTCCTTAACTAATGAGTCGTTCACCAAACCAGGATGACGGGCATACTTCTGCCACTTGAGTGGCGTCACGATGTCCATAACTTCGGGTCCAAAACCACCATCGGTTTCCTCTGTAAAAATAAATCCCAACTCAAAAAAGAGTTTTCGGTTCTTGAAGTTTTTTTGAACCGAGCCTTAGCCTCATCGTTCTCAAACTGTTGCCAAGCGGTCGTGTCGGTTGGAGCCGGTCTTGAGCGCACCATTTTCAGTGTTTTTGAAGTAAGAAAAATGAAAAAGGAAGAAGCTTTTGAAAGCTTTAAAAACTTGGATGTATTTCGGCTATGGAGAAATAACAAAGAAAAAAGATGAATGAAAGAAAGAGAAAAGGTAAAAGTTAAAATGAAAGAAAAAAAATGAATAATGAAAGATAAAAGAAAAAGTTAAAAATTTAAGAAGGAGAAGGGGTGATAGGACGGTTAAGAGAGAAATTAGTGGGTGGGGGTTGTGCGTGTATGGGGAAGGAAAAACTGCCAAAAAGCAATGATGATGATGGGACAAAAAATGTGGAAAGGGAAAAGTAAATGTCAGAAATTAAATTAAATAAAAAGAAACAAATCAAAAGAATATCTCTCCAATTAATGCTTTGTCCTTTCCTTCCTTTGGTAACCGCTCCTTGTACGGTTTGCAGTAATGTGGTCCCTACAAATCAGATCAAAAATTAATTACAAAATAAAATAAAATAAAACTAAAAAAAAAAAACTTGAATGTTAAATTTTATTTTATGCACAGACACAAATTCAATGCCGAGGCATCAAATTTTGGTTCTCCTCTGGGCACGCTTCAGTATCGTGCAGCCGTAACACGTCCTTGTTGTGCGGTGGTGGAATTCCATTATAGGCTTTCAGACGCTGGCCATTGACCTTGAAGATCTTCCCATTGTCTATTCTCTTGATGTCAACAGCTCCATGGGGATAGACATAATGCACCTCAATGGCCTGACCATCGAGATTTTAGCTTCCCAGGAAAGAGTTTAAGTCTGGAGTTGTAAAGCAAGACTTGTTGCCCCACATGAAAATGCCGTGGCATCAGTTTTTGGTCATGCCACTTCTTGGTTTTCTCCTTGTATATCCGAGCATTCTCATATGCTTGTGCTCTAAACTGTTCCATTTCATTAAGTTCTAATAATCTCTGCTCCCCAGCTAGTTGAGCATCGAAATTCAATCGCTTGATAGCCCAATAGGCTTTATGTTCAACCTCAACCGGGAGATGACAAGCTTTACCATACACTAACTTGAAGGGTGACATCCCCAAAGGAGTTTTGAATGCTGTTCTGTACGCCCAAAGTGCTTCATCCAACTTTGGCGACCAATCATTTCGCTTTGGGTTCACTTTCTCTAAAATCTGCTTGATCTCTCGATTAGATATCTCAGCTTGGCCATTGTCTGCGGATGATATGCCGTGGCAATCTTGTGTCGAACTCCATATCTCAGCAATGCCTTGGCAATCAACTTGTTATCAAAATGGGTTCCTTCATCACTGATGATAGCACGAGGTACTCCAAACCGAGTGAAAATATACTTGTGCAAAAACTTGAGTACGGTCTTGGAGTCATTCCTTGATGTTGCTATTGCTTCCACCACTTTGACATAATCCAGCAAGCAATATATATAATTTTCCTTCAGAATATGGGAATGGTCCAATGAAGTCGATGCCCACACATCAAACAGCTCTATCTCCAAAATATTTTGCAGCGGCATCTCATGTCGTCTGGAGATGTTTCAGTCCGTTGGCATCGATCACATCCTTGTAAAATGCTTGGGCATCTCTAAACAAAGTTGGCCAGTAAAAGCCTGATTGCAGGACCTTAGCAGCAGTCCTTGCTCCACCAAAATGGCCTCAACTTGGGGCCGAATGACAATGGTACAAAATATCACTTTGTCCTCTTCAGGTACACATCGTCTAATGAGCTGATCGGCACAATGTTTGAACAGATATGGCTCATCCCAAAAATAGTGCCTTGCATCGTGCTTGAACTTCTTTTTAGCCTGACTATTCAAATCAAAAGGCATAATTCCACTAACAAGAAAATTAACAAGGTCAGCGTACCACGGGATTACCGCGACATATAAAATTTTCATCAGGAAATTCTCTTGGATATCTACAGTGTCATGGCATTCAGAATTGTTCTCTAGCCTAGATAAGTGATCAGCAACTTGATTTTCAGTTCCTTTTATCTACCACCTCTAAGTCAAATTCTTGCAAAAGTAAGATCCACCTAATAAGTCTAGGCTTGGCATCCTTTTTGTTCACTAAGTATTTTATAGCCGAATGATCAGTGTGAACAATAACTTTAGTGCCTATTAGGTAAGGTTTAAATTTATCAAAAGCAAATACTACGGCAAGTAATTCTTTCTCAGTGGTGGTGTAGTTCAATTGTGCTTCATTTAAAGTGCGGCTAGAGTAATAAATAACATGAAAGATTTTACCTCGGCGTTGCCCCAAAACAGCTCCTACGGCATAATCACTTGCATCACACATCAGCTCAAATGGTGATGTCCAGTCGGGAGGGACTACAATGGGTGCCGAGATCAGTTGTCGTTTCAGCTCAGTAAATGCGTCGAGGCATAATTCGTCAAACACAAAGGGTTGGTTTTATTGAAGCAATGTGCACAAGGGCTTAGAAATCTTGGAGAAGTCTTTGACAAATCTTCTATAAAATCCAGCATGTCCAAGAAAACTTCTTATTCCCTTGACCGAAGTTGGTGGTGGCAATTTTTCAATCACTTCAATTTTTGCCTTGTCTACCTCAATACCCTTGTGTGAAATTTTGTGGCCTAATACAATACCTTCAGTCACCATGAAGTGACATTTTTCCCCAATTTAAGACCAACTCAGCCTCTTCGCATCTCTTGAGAACTTTTGCTAAATTGCCGAGGCATCGTTCAAAATCGTCCCCACAAACAAAAAAGTCATCCATGAAGATCTCCAGAAAATCCTCAACCATATCTGAAAATATAGCTTGTATACAGCGCTGAAACGTTGCCGGAGCATTACAGAGTCCAAAAGGCATCCTCCTAAAGGCAAAAGTGCCATAGGGACAAGTAAATGTAGTCTTCTCCTGGTCCTCTGGTGCGATGGCAATTTGATTGTACCCCGAGTACCCATCCAAAAAGTAATAGAATGCTTTGCCGGCCAATCGATCCAACATTTGGTCGATGAAAGGTAGAGGAAAATGGTCCTTCTTCGTAGCTTTGTTGAGTTTTCGATAGTCCATGTATATCCTCCATCCGGTCACAGTGCGAGTGGGTAATAGCTCATTATCCTCATTAGTAACCACCGTCGTGCCTCTTTTCTTCGGAACACATTGGACAGGGCTCACCCATGAGCTATTGGAGATAGGGTAGATCACTCCAGCATCAAGCCATTTCAGAATTTCTTTCATCACCACTTGCTTCACAACAGGGTTGAGTCTTCTTTATGGTTCAATTGAATTGTCGTGGCAATCTTCTAGCAGAATCTTGTGCATGCAGATCGTGGGACTAATGCCTTTCAAATCGGCCATAGTCCAACCAATTGCTTTCTTATGCTGCATCAAAACACTTAACAAGCTTTGCTCTTGGTTAGCAGTAAGGTTAGCGAAAATAATCACCGGTAAAGTCTCATCGCTACCTAAGTAAACATATTTAAGATGCCCTGGCAAAGTCTTAAGCTCTAGATTGGGTGCATGCAATAATGAAGGCTTAGGAGAAATGAATTCATCAAAATTCAGAGGTTCAAAATTCATACCTGATCTAACTTGTACTAAGCTAGATTTGCTCCTCCAAAATTGGAAAGTCGTCGGACTCCACTAAGCTTTCATCATTCACCCAATATTCATTTTCTGCTAGCTGAATGAAGTTGTTCTGGCAAAGATGTTCAGTCTCTTCTTCAATCATTGAGTTCAATTCAAAAATGCCTTGGCATTCTTCAGTGTCATCAACATATTTGAGCGTTCTAAAAACATTGACAGTCACACACTGATCAGCCACTCTCATGGTGAGTTCACCTTTTTCACAGTCTATCAAGATACGTCCAGTGGCTAGGAAAGGTCTTCCCAGAATGATTGGTGCCTTGGCATCAACTTCACAGTCCAGAATTAAGAAGTCGACTGGAAACACAAACTTGTCCACCCTTACTATGACATCCTCGACTCTCCCTTCAGGTTTAACATGGGATTTGTCGGTAAGTTGTAAAATAACTGAGGTGGGTCTTGCATCTCCTATGCCAAGCTTCAAGAATATCGATTTCGGCATTAAGTTGACACTTGAACCAAGATCACATAAAGCCTTTCCAACGAAATTAGCTCCAATTGAACAAGGAATAATGAAGCTGCCCGGATTATTTCTCTTTGGCGGCAATTTACTCAATGAAGAACAAAATTATGTTGCCGTGGAAACAGTCTCTACTTTTCTCTTCTTGGTACAGATGTCCTTCAGAAATTTGGCATACATCAGCATCTGTTCAACAGCTTCCAAGAGAGGTATATATTGATATGGAGCTGATCAAGAATGTCTACGAACTTCTTGAACTGAACTTCATCATTATGCTTCTTCAATCTTTGCGGGAAGGGTGGGGGAGGTCTAGCTTCCTTAGCTGTAGGAATAGAATTTTCTTTTGCCTTGGCATCAGAATCTGGTACCTTGGCAGAATCCTCCTCCTTGTCCTTCTCAGAAACTCTATCATCTTGTAATTCAGCTTCAGTAGTGGGATTAGAATCATCATGCTATGGCCCACTATCCTTGACTTGTCGATTGATTTGTATTCCACTCCTAAGAGTTAACACATTGCAGTGCTCTTTTCCAGGCCCTTTAGTGACTTCAGTATCACTTGGAAAACGTCATTGCTGACGCTCTTGCAATGCCGTAGCAATCTGACCAACTTGACCTTCCAAAGCTCTCAGAGACGAGCTATGGCTTTGAAGTAAGGCGCCTTGACTATAAAGTAAAGCTCCTTGATTTTTAATTGAAGTATAATGGTCTTGCAGCATTGTCTTCATAGTAGATATGAATTCTTGAATTGTAGCTTCTAAGGAACTTATGCTCGCTGAAGATGAAGCTCCTTTGTTAGCATTATGCCATGGCATAGCATTTTGGTATTTTTGAGGCTCATTGTGATTCTGCTGCCTAGTAGGTTGATTAGCATTGTGGGCTCCTTGATTTCCCCATGAGAAATTAGGACGCTGACACCATCCAGCATTATAAGTGTTTGAGTAAGGATTGTTGTTGCCTCGATTGTAATTACCAACAAAGTTGATGGACTCATGGTTGGTTGGGCATTCGCTCTCGTGATGATTGCCTTGGCATAACAGACATGCCAGATTAGTTGTTTTCACTTGCTTCACATCAGTGGAACATTGTAAGTTCTTCAACATATTAGTAATAGCGGAGAGTTTAGCGGACACCGAATCTTTGGCTTCTAACTCGAATGCTCCAGGTGCTCTCCTTCCACTCCCAAGTCTTGAGGAAGGAAATTGATAATCATTGTTAGTAATTATGTCCAAGATAGCAAACGTCTCCGTAGGTGATTTGTCCAGCAATGTCCCATTTGTCGAGGATCCAGTAACATCTTCGTGGGTGCATTGACTCCATTATAGAACATGACCACTTGAGTCCAATCATGAAAACCATGATTTGAACACTTTCGAAGCAAACTCTTGTAACGATCCCAACACTCATACATGGATTCGTCGCCCTGGCGAAAAAGATGATATTTCATTCCTTAGCTGCGTATTCATATTCGGTGGGTTGTACCTCAATAAGAAGCTCTTGCAAAGATAGGCCCATGATTCCATCAAACCGGCTGGTACACCACTCAACCAAGCCCTTGCTCGATCACGCAATGAATACGGAAAAAGCTTTAATTTCAGAAAATCCTCATGCACTCCTTCTTGGCGGAAAGAATCACAAACTTCCAGAAAATTGCGAATGTGCTGCCTGGCATCTTCAGTTGGCATACCCCCAAACTGCCCAATGGAATTCAACATGTTGAACATGACTGGTTTCAGCTCGAAATGTGCAGCTTGAATTTCAGGTGCCACAATCCCAGGATTCAGATCATCCAGCATTGGATTTAAATGATCTCGAATAACACGAGGCCTGATAGCAGGTTCAGCATTGTTTAATGCCGCGTCATTCTGATTTCCGTCATCTTGACCAATGCCTTGGTTTCCAATCTGATACATATTTCCTTGAGCACGTATTCTTCTTCTAAAGAGTCTTTCAATCTCAGGTTCTATTGGTTCCAAAGGCTCTTCAGAATTTCTTCTAGGCATACACTAAATAAACCTAAAAATAAAACAAAAATATCAAGTAAACTATACAAAAAATAAAAATGCAAAACAAAATAAAATGCTCTGGCAAAACTAAATAACTTCAGGCTGCTAATCCCCGGCAAAGGCACCAAAAACTTGTTCGCGTGTTGTGAGCACTATAAAATATACGCAAATAATGTGCAAGTATACACAATCGCTCAAGTAATATAATGATGAGTGAGTATCGTCTCCACAGGGATTGGGTGAAATTACGAAAGTCTAACCAAAGCAACGCACTAAATTTTCTAAGTATAGTTAGTCTTGATATATACAAATGTCACGGTAATGGAAATGTGTATGCTGGTGAATGTGGATTGATGGTGTGATGGTGTAGCAAATGGAAATACAGTGGCAATGATGGATGTTTAATATTGAGTATGGTGAAATGTCAAGGCAATGTGAAATGGTAAAGACAGTAAATAAAAAGATAAATAAAATAAGAAGAAAAAATCCTCACGTGACAAGCTTCCAATGAAATGAATGGTAAGGATTGGTCTAAGGTTGCTAAACTTATTTCTCAAGTATATTTAAGCTATTGTCTATACTTACTCGACGGGCTTTCCTAAGGTGTTCAAAAGAACCTAACAGAATAGGATGCCAAGGCATCTGCTCTCACTCAACGATGTTGGACAGCATACCCTATTGATAAAGACACCCTTTTAGTCGTTGAAATCCTATCTAGTCTCTTCCGAGATCTAAGGGATTAAGTTATAATATTCCTAGGCGGTTCAAAGCCCCTTGAAAATACATAACCATACCTAACCTTCATCTAAGAGATGGACATTTCCATGCCTCTTACAAGCCTAGATGGTGAAGCATTCATAAGCAACAAATAAAGAACCAAAATAAACTTAATATACTATGAAAATAAGTTCAAACAACCATTCAACCAACCACCACAAATAAGTTAGTTCATGGTGGGGTTCGAATATCCAAACAATAGTCATAAAATATTCATTCCAACAACCGTAAATTAATATAAAAATAGCAGCAAAAAGGGAAGTGAGAAGAAGCCTTCGACGCGCCACCGGAGGTCTCTCTCGACCACCACAAACCACCTAGCTCGCTAGCTAATTAGGTGCCTAGCTTGCCACTCCTTGGAGCTTTATCAATGGAGGAATATCCCAAGGAAGAAGAAAGGAAAAGAGAAAATAAAAATGTGATTTTTGCTCTATGCGTGTGCTCTCCGTCCGTCCTTTGTCTTTCTGAGGTCTCATATAATAAAAAATATCTAGGGGTAATGATGAGTTTGTTGGGTGCAAAATACCCCTCATACCCCTAGATCACATGTTGTGCATGAACTTATCCTCCAAGTGGCAGTGGTCCATTGGCAGCTCTGGCAGGCGGTACAGCAGTCCTTCACGGCAGAGACAGCTGTCCAGTGCCAGTGTCCTGATGCAGAAATATTTGTATTATCTTTTTCTGCGCCGAAAAATGCCAAGGCATTTAATCTGCTTTAGCAACGTGTGATGTCGCGGCATTACTTCCAAAGAATCTTTACCTCAAACAACACTATTAAGAAAATCCTTTTCTTGTTATTCCCTGCACACCATAGACAAACTGCACCTTTACCTCAAACAACACTATTAAGAAATGACTTCACTCACATATTATACCTGCATTCGTCAGATATGCCTGGGCTAATGCTCATTCTCAGCCGTTGGTTGGTTTGGACAATTACAGTGTATGGAGCCGTTCAATGAGGATTGTGTTTCTTGTTAAGAATAAACTAGGGTTTATCGACGGTTCTTATAGTGACGCTTTGCAGGTGCAGTGGGATCGATGTAATGTTGTTGTTCTATCCTGGATTCTTAACGATGTTAGCAAGGATTTATCAGTTGGGCTGGTGTTTGCCTCAAGTGTTACCTCTTTTTGGAATGACCTAAAGGAAAGACAAAGTCGATGGTTCCCAAATCTTTGCATCGTGAAATTGCTACGCTTTGTCAAGGGATTCTATTATTTATGTTTCCTTTACTCGTTTAAAGATGTTGTGGGATGAATACGAGTCTTTGATTCCTTTTATTGCTTGTGATTGTGAAGTCTCCCAGCAAAACATGAAACATTTGGTTCAGCAGAAGTCTTTTCAGTTTTTGATGGGTTTGAATGTCTCACTTAAATGGATTATTGACTTAGGAGCTACATACCACATTTTATTCAATTTTAAGAGCTTAGATTGTCAATTTTTGTGATTCTTCTACACGTTTCATATCTTCCTGATGGTAAAATTGTTCTGTTACTCACCTGGATCTTGTTTCCTTACTCCAGAATGTAAACTTGAAAATGTCATTTTTGTTTCACAATTCAAACATAACTTGCTTTTAGTCTCTCGGCTTACTCGTGACCTTGGTTGTTTTCTTACCTTTTATCCTGATTTTTGCCTCCTACAAGATTTCTCCACTGGAAAGATGAAGGGGATTGGTAAGGAATCTAGAGGCTTGTATTTTTTTGAGTCCTCTTGTTTAGACTCTGGTTTGTCCCTTTTTTCATCTCTTGCTTTGAATCAATAATTGTTATCTACTGATGTTTCTTGTATGGCTTCTGCCAGTTCTGCTACTTGTATTTGGCATGCTAGACTAGGGCATGCTGGCTTTTCCAAGATGAATAAAATATATTGTTTGCATTGTGTTAAGTTACAACAAGATATTGTTCACAAATGTTCTGTTTGCCCTTTAGCTTAACAAACCAGGTTACCTTTTCCTGTTAGCACTTCTAGGACGTCTGTCCCGTTTCAGCTCATTCATATTGATTTATGAGGTACATATAGGGTCTCTACACATGGTGGTCACCATTTCTTTTTAACTATTGTTGATGATCATACTAGGATGACTTGGCTATATCTGTTAAAGTGTAAGAATGATGTTATTTCTTCTCTCAAACAATTTTTTGTATGGCTCAGACTCAATTTTATGGCTCAGTTAAAATCATTCGGAGTGATAATGGATCTAAGTTTTTAAATTCTGAGTGTTTTCTTTTCTTTTCTTCTCTTGGCCTTATTCATCAAAGTTCTTTTGGTGGCATCCTTTAGCAGAATGGGGTTGCTGAAAGAAAGCATAGACATGTTTTAGAAGTTGTTTGTTCCTTACGATTTCATTCCAATGTTTCTCTTAAATTTTGGGGTGAATGTGTGATCACTGCTTGTCACCTCATTAACAGACTTCCATCGTACGTGCTTCAATAGAAGACACCGTTTGAGATGCTTTATCATAAGCCACCAAATTTGTTTCATCTCAAAGTTTTTGGTTGTTTATGTTATGCAACCAAACCAAAATATAATGATAAGTTTTCCCCAAAAGTCATTCCTTATGTGTTCTTTGGTTGCTCTGCTACTCAAAAAGGATATGTTCTCTTCAACCTTGAATCTAAAACCTTTTTTTAATCGAGATGTTATCTTTCATGAAGATGTATTTCCTTTTAAGTTAGCTTCATCTTATCCTTCTTCTTTTTTCCCTTCTAATCATGATATTTCTGACTGATTTTTTGTAACTTTCCTTTCATTCACCAAATATTCCATACTCTCCTTCATCAACTCAGCCTGCTTTAATTTCTCCTTCAGACTCTGTTTTACCTTCAGATTCTTCAGAGTTTCCAATTGATCCTTCACCAAGTATTTCAGGTGATCTTTCTCATGCTTCAGTAGATGTTGTTCCTTTTGTTTCTGTTCCTAGTTTTGTGTCTACTAGGGCTTCTTCTAGAGTTTCTAAACCTCCATCTTGGTTGAGTGATTACATTTATACATGCCATTCCACTTCTCTGCTAGGTCAGTATCCCATATCTAACCATATTTCTTATTCTCATTTACCACATCATACATGCTCGGCTGGTTGTGAGTACTAAATATGGGTGCGGATATATGTGCAAGTATACACAATCTAACAAGTAATACAGTGATAAGAGAGTATCGTCTCCACAGGGATTGGAGGAAATCAAATAAGTTCTATCAAAGCGCTTTACTTTGTCACCTAAGTAAAGTTAGTGATGGTATGTACAAATGATAATGTTGAGGCAAAATGAAATGGATGTTGTGGAAATGGAATGGCGGTAATGTGGTAGCGAATGGAGATGTCGTGGAAAATTGGATAGAAATGTCTTGGCAAATTGAATTGTGTTGAGTGCAAACAAATGAAAATGTCAAGGCAAAATAAAATGCAGATACGAGATTTAATTGATATGACTTTGTCTTTCTCACACGACAAGTTACTATGGGAATGAGTGATAGGAGTCACTAAGGAAAACCTAAGTCTACTTCTTAGAATAGTCTTACTTTTATACCTTGTCTACCCGACAAAGTCTACTAAGGTGCCCTATGCTATCTCTAGTAAGAGACTAGACAGACTGAAGATGCCCTGGCAAAATCGGTTGGCGTAAACCCCTGTAGTGATCCTATTGGTCCAGATAACAGGATATGTCTCGACAATACCTTTTTACGACAGCATTAACATCTAACCTATCGTTCATGCATAACTCCTTTTAGTCAAATGAAATCCTAGCCTTATTTCTAAGGTGGATTGGCCTAGTTACTCTCTATAACCATTTGCTTATGTGGTTCCTCCCTAGTTTCTCTCGAACACTAAGGATGTGCTACCTAGATATTCTCTTGAACCCTACGTAATCTCCTAAAGAATAGCTACTCTCGTAGCTCCTATAACCTTAAGGCACTAAGCTTCATAAACAAAACAGATTACAACATAGAAAAACAACCATTCATTAAAGTAAAACTTAAATATCCAAAATGAACTCTCACCAAATAGGATTAGTTCATGGTGGGGTTTGAAATAAGCAAGCACAAAGCAAGTTAATCAATTCCTTATAACCCAAATGACAAAATATGAAAGAAAAGAGCAAAGGGAAGGAGGAAAAGCCTTCGACATGCACTGCCGGAGCTTCCCTCGGCCAGCACGAACTGTCCCAGCGAACTAGCTTCTGTCGGACGCCTAGAACGCCATTCCATCTAGCTTGTCAATGGAGAAATGTCACGGCAAAATGGATTGACGGATAAAGGTAAGACATTTTTCCTCTCAATCTTAAGCTTCAAACGGCGTAGATCAAAAGTCTTTTTAATTGTGGCTTCATCCTATATTTATAGGGGAAGATTAACCCTAGGACTTGGTGTTGAAATTCCTAGAATACCCCAAACCATGCTTAATTCACGTGAAGATCGGGCTGATCTGGCAGTGGTCTAGCTGGGCAGCTGGCATTGATCCAGCCTGGGTGACTGGCTGAGTACTAGACATGATCCTGCTGCAGAAGCTCAAGGACAAACAAGATCAACAGTAGGGCGACGTTGTTCAGCAGGATCAGCTGTAGCAGCGCTGATCCCCTCCAGGAGGATCCTCGAGGCGAATTTCTCGCTCACGGTTAGAGGTCACGTGAAAGTAGGGACAATTGGCTTCAAAAATATCTTCTTTCATTTGTTCACTCTCGAAATACCAATTCAACTGCATTTTCATTCTGCTCAGCAGTCTCCTTATGTCACGGAATTTCCTTTTTGCTTTTCCTTGCTCTCAAATCCTGCACATCACCAAACAAACACCTTCCCCATAAAGCAACACTGATTACAAAATAAAATGTTGTGGGAAGCAGAATTCCACCACATGCAACTATATGCCCCTAAATGCATTTATATGGTCCTAAATAGGCTCTTAGACATTCAATAACTTAAGTGAAAAGGTCCTAAATATGACATTTTTACGGAGTTATCACACCCCCAAACTTACGCTATTTTTTGTCCTCAAGCAATGGATAGTATTAAGCAAAATAAAAATACCAGGGCAAGTTCAGAAGCAGAATAGTTAAACGGGATAAAATTCCAACCCTCAACATTTGGCTTCAACATGCTAGACTAGTTTGAGAAATCAAGTATTGTCCCCTAGAGCAAGATTCTTTGTGTGGGTGTGTGCGTGTTTATATCCAATCCATGCTTAACAAACCTAAAAATTTTCTAAGCAAGCTTCCTTAATTCGCCAAGTCATTTACAAATTTTTACTCCCACCTTGTTTTCTTTTTTTTTTTTCATTAATTCTGCTACGAGGGGAGTCAGCTCATCACACCTACCATCCCACATTCTAGGTGAAAGGGAGCATACATTCCACCCCCGAGTTAGTCAGGTAGAGTCATCCCATGACATCTTTCATTCACTCATATGCCATAGCTGCTATTCATTTATATGCAGTTTCCAGGAAATGCCATGGCATAGTGGAGTGTCCCTCTACAGATATGTCGAAGTATTTATTCACAACTTCAAATTTTTTTTTCTTTTTTTATGCGGGGTTTCATCATTCAAAGTTTTATGCCACGACATTTAAGAATTCTCTTATAAAAATTTCTAAGTTTCTCAAGCATGAAAAACATACAATTGTGTATTCAAGGGTTTCAAAGAAGCAAGTCCTAGAGTTGGTTATATCATTCTCAACCAGTCATGTACATTCTATCCTAGCCATTAAGAGTTCTTCATCATCGGGCATCCTTAATTAATTCTAGAAAACTAATTCTATATTTACTAATGTCATGGCATATTCATTATACTAATACTATCGTGCAATGATTTGAGAACCCTACCTCCCCCAAACTTGAGAGAAGAATTTTCCTTAATGATTACTAAAAACTAAGGAAAATTAAACTACATGCTATGAAATGCAATGCAATGCAAGGTACCTCGACTTCATGCTTGTGGTGGTACAACAATCGCGCGATGGGTGCGCTTGCGTAGTTGCGCGGGGCTGGAGTGTTCTGATTCTGATGCTGGTGCAGCAGGGGGAATACTGGGGCCTTATGGGATTGTTGAAAGTTGGGGCTCCCTTCTCTTAGACACATTCTTCAAGCGACATCTAATCCTTCTCGAAGGAACTTACTACGACATTTCAGTTTGCTCCTCCTTCATTGGCTCTACAAGTTACGGCATTTTAGGGCGTTCCTCCGCAGTGGCTCAATAAATTGTGGGGGTTTTGGGACATGTGCAAGTTGGATGTTGACTTCTCAATTTTCAGTTGGCGATACAACATGGAATGGATCAGGGTCAGTTGGTTCTTCTTCATCGGCTGGCTGGTGAACCTCTTCACTAGCAGGCTGGTGGGCATCTTCATTGGAAGATTGGCGGGCATCTTCATTGGCATATTGGTGAACATATACAGATGCTTCGGTATTTTTAAACGGTTGTAGGAGCGTGACAGGGAAGACTGGGATGTTGAAATTTGTATGCGGGAGAATCTCCAAGAAAGCGTTGGTAAGGAACTCGCCTTGGCGCTTGACATAGGCAAAGTATGTCATCATTTTGTCAGACAGCTGCTCGACTTTCTCTTGAGTGCGCTTAGTGACCTCTTCCAGGGTATCTGGTTTTGTCCTAGCATGTAGAGTTGCAGCAACACGAGAAGTGGTCTCCTCCTTCTTCTTTCCCTTGGCTTCCTTCAATCCAAATAACATAGGCATCTTGGCCTTTGTAATACCAGGCATGCCAGATAAAATCTCGTCAAATTGTTCCTCTTACACCTTCTTCTTACGACAGAGAGCCGTAATGAGTTTTGGAAATACCAAGGCATTGGCAGGTCGCTTCAGGCAGGTATAAACTTGTTCCACAATGATTTTTCCTATGTCGATGGAACGTTCGAATATAATTGAATACAATAGAAGCATCCGCTGATAGGAAATGGTGGTGTTTTTGGAAGTCGGTAAAAGCTTGTGCTTCATGAAGTGATTCCACAACTTAACTTTCGGTTGCAACCGCTCTCGGTCCACTATCATTCGGCTCATTTGCTGCCCATTCCACTGTGTGTTGGGAAGACCAAGGTCTTCCAAAATGCCATGGTATGTTTCATGGTCCACCTCGTGCGCAAAAGTTGTGTTGTGGTTGATAACATCATGCAATTTAAAATAGTGATTAATAGCAGTGGAAGTAAAGCGAATGGAAATGCCACGAACCACCACGTCATGTTGGTTCGACTTAGTAATATTGGCGTAGAATTCCTTCACCAGCGATGCATTTACGTTCCCAAGATGCTTGGTAAATTTTTTCCACTTGTGCTGGTTGACAATGTCGAGCACATCACTCTCTAGGTCGACATCTTCGTCATCGGAGAAGACAAATCCCAACTCGAAGAACACCCGACGGTTTTTAAGGTTTTGAAACCGTTCTTGTGCGGCTTCATCCACGAAGCGGGGTGGAGATGTTGCAGTCGAGCTAGATGGATGGGATTGTACCATGATTAATGAACAAGACAAGGAAAGAGTGTGAAAGCTTGAAGCTTTTCTTGACTATGGAGGTTCGACACAAAGAATGGAAGAAGAAGAAAGAAAGTAAAGTGAAAAAATAAAGTGAAAAAGTGGGGTAGATAAGAGCAAATTAAAAATTTTGGGGGGGATATTTAATGAGTTGGTCGGGTATAGGCGGGAAAATAACAAAAGTAAAAAAACTGAAGCAAAATTAAAAGTGAAAAAAGTTAAAATTTTCCCTCCTCTTTTTTTTTGTCTTGTTGTCGCCCAATTTCTCCTTACTTTTACCGTACATCTCACATGCCGGCTGGGTGGATTTCATATTGCAAATAAAATAATAAAAATAATCACTAAAGATAATATAAAATAAAATGATAACAAAGTAATATATTATTTATGCACATGAGTAAATCTAAATTGTCACGACATCTTCAAGATGCATGGTTAGTATCGACATCGTGCAAGAGGAGTGCAGATTTGTCACGCATGGGTGGGACTCCTTGATAAGCCTTCAGACGTTGGCCGTTGACTTTAAAGATGGACCCATCGTCCATGTTCTTGATATCCACATCGCCATGAGGGTAAACATGGTGAACTTCAAATGGTCCCAACCATCGTGACTTCAGTTGCCCAGGGAAGAGCTTAAGCCTCGAGTTAAACAAGAGCACTTGCTGGCCAATATGAAAATGTCGTGGCAAAAGCATTCTGTCATGCCACTTCTTGGTTTTTTTCTTTGTAGAGGTTGGAATTTTCATATGCTTGTGCTCGAAAATCTTCCATTTTATTTAGATCGAGCAACCTTTTCTCTCCAACTAGTTGTGCGTCGAAGTTTAGCTTCTTGATCGCCCAGTATGCCTTATGTTCTAACTCCACGAGTAGGTGACAAGCTTTTCCATATACCATCTTGAAAGACGATATTCCCAGAGGTGTCTTGAATACCGTCCGATAAGCCTAGAGTGTTTCACCCAGTTTTGGGGACTAGTCTTTCCGTCTAGGGTTCACCACCTTCTCTATGATTTACTTGATTTCCCGATTGTACACTTCAACTTGCCCATTTTGTTTTTGGGTGATATGCCGTGGCAATTTTATGTCGCACTCTATATTTTTGTAATGCCTTGGCAATTAGTTTGTTATCAAAGTGGGCGCCCTTATCACTGACGATAACTCTTGGTACTCCAAATCGAGTAAATATGTTCTTGTGAAGGAACTTGAGCACCATCTTAGAGTCATTCCTTGATGTGATAATCGCTTCAACCCACTTGGATACGTAGTCCACTGCAAGAAAATATACAAGTATCTAAAAGAAGATGGGAATGGTCACATGAAATCAATGCCCCAAACGTCAAAGAGCTCTATCTCCACAATATTTTGCAATAGTATTTCGTGTCATCTGGAAATGTTCCCAGTGCACTGGCATCTATCGCATGCTTTGCAAAACTCGTGAGCATCCTTAAATAGTGATGGCCAGTAGAAGTCTGATTGGAGGACCTTTGCAGCAGTCCTCGTACCTCCAAAATGCCCTCCACAGGGTGTTGTGTGGCAATGATGTAAGATGTCTCGTTGCTCTTCTTCGGGGACACATCGTAGGATCATTTGATCGTCACATTATTTAAATAAATACGGCTCGTCCCAAAAATAGAACTTGGCATTATGATAGAACTTGGCATTATGATAGAACTTCTTCTTCTTACACTGGTTGTTCAATTCATAAGGAAAAATACCACTAACAAGAAAATTAACAAAGTCAGTGTACCACGGAATTACCGTGGCATATAAAATTTTCTCATCAGGGAATTTTTCTTTAATATAAAAAATGTCATGGCATTCCGAAATGTTATCTAGCCTAGATAAATGATCTGCAACCTGGTTCTCAGTGCCTTTCCTATCGATTACCTCTAAGTCGAACTCCTACAGCAGTAATATCCACCTAATAAGTCTAGGCTTGGCATCTTTCTTGTTCACTAAGTATTTTATAGCTGAGTGATTAGTGTGAACAATCACTTTGGTGCATATCAAGTATGGCCTAAACTTGTTAAATGAAAATACCACGGTAAGTAATTCTTTCTCAGTGGTAGTGCATTCAAATGTGCCTCATTCAAGGTACGGCTAGCATAATATATAACATGGAAAATTTTACCTCTACGTTGCCCAAGCACAGCTCGCACGGTAAAATCACTTGCATCACACATTAACTCGAATGGTGACGTCTAATCTAGGGGAACCATGATCGATACAGAGATAAGTCTCCGCTTCAGTTCTTTGAATGCACCATGTCAATTATGAGCGAACACGAACGGCTGGTTCTGTTATAGCAGAGAGCATAAGGGCTTGGATACCATGGAGAAATCCTTGATGAATCATCTGTAAAACCTAGCATGTCTAAGGAAACTCCAAATGCCCTTGACAGAATTTGGTGGGGGTAGCTTCTCGATCACCTCGATCTTGGCTCTATCCACTTAAATGCCCCTTGCAGAAATTTTATGGCCTAGAACAATGACTTTGGTCACCATGAAGTGATATTTTTCCCAGTTCAGCACGAGATCGACCTCCTCATATCGCTTGAGTACCTTTGCCAGATTGCCGAGGCATTTTTGAAAGTCATCTCCAGAAACAGAGAAGTCATCCACAAAAATTTCTATAAAGTCCTCAACCATGTCTGAAAATATGGCTTGCATGCAGCGCTGAAAAGTTGTAGGGGCATTTCAAAGTCCAAAAGGCATTCTTCAAAAAGCATAAGTGCCATAGTGGCACGTAAACGTTGTCTTCTCTTGGTCCTCTGGTGCGATGACAATTTGATTATACCCTGAGTATCCATCTAAGAAACAATAATATGCCTTGCCAGCTTGTAACACCCATAGCACGTATAATTATACCTATACAGATTATAGATGTTATCCGAATTTCTAAAACCATTTTCAATTTTCTATTGCGATTTAAAACTTATTTTCTTAAAATGGTAAGTAATATTATAAAAATATCATGTCATAAAAATTAAGTTTTGTTGTAACGAATTTAATTCAAAAGATTTTTTTAATGAATAGTAAACAGTGGCGATGAACAGTAGGGGAATCGGTTCCCTGTTGGGGGGAATCGGTACCCCAAAATCATTCATAAAAATTAACCTTTCATCACTATAAAAATTTCCAAAATTTATTCAACAAATAAATTGAACATTTTCAAATTACATGCCACTATCTAAAATCAAATTCCATCTTAGGAAGTCTTACTGATATTGAAATATACCTCTTGATGCTTGATATCACTTTGAACTCTTTATTCCACTTTTTACCTACGCGTGAAAATCATCACACGCTAAGTATATACTTAGTGAGGCAATTAAAACATTTAACAGTGCAATACAATTAATGCATGATTTTCAAAGTCAAAAATCAATTTCCATAAAATCATTTTACTAACATATCCAATATTTTACCATGATCAAAATAATATAAAATCTCTTACCATTTATCCCATAAGCTCGTAAGCTTATTTTACCAAACTACTTACCATTTAAATTCTATAAGCTCGTAAGCTTATTTTATCAATATACTTGCCATTATTCATAAGCTCGTAAGCTTATTTGCATACTTACCATTTATTAACCATTAAACCATAACTTATAGCCCATAGTATAACTGTATGAGGAACTCGATATAGGAGTCAAATATTGCACCAAAGTGCTGAGGTCGAGCTTTGCTCACCTAATAATGCACTGTAGTGCTTGTACCGTGTCTTGGCTAGACACTTTGAGGCCTGCACTATGTGTCTTCTCTAGACACTCTAGTACTACCTAATATTGCAGCTTCTAGACTCTATGGCATGCCATTAATACCACTGATCCTCAATAACATACTTGGTCATATAGTCAATTTTATTTTATCATCCATGGCAAAGTATATTATCATAATTTAACAATGGGGCAGTTCATACCCAAAAACATTCATGGTAAAATATCACATTTTTCATAATCAATGCTTTATAATTTCATACAGTGACATCTCAATGTCATGTCAATTTATAAAAATGACATTATATCATGCTGATATAAACAAGGTCGACTTATTGCAAGTCTTTCTTATGATGTATAAAACATCCATGTATAATTTCATGCATGTATTGCACTCACCTTGACACTTTATATCTATCAAAATATTTGTGCCTCGCTATTGTCCACAATATACCCTTTTTATACCTGACTTGCTTCAATTGCAAATCAACCATGATCTGTATAAATCACAAATTTATAACAATACATATGTTAGTATTGTACTAACATAAACATGTCCCAAAATAATTCCATGGCATACTTCAAACTCATTTCCACCAAATAATTCAGTACTTATTAATTCCTTTTAACATTGGAACCCACTTTTCCAATTTACTCAAAATGGCCCTTCACCATTTTATCACTTAGACTCTTAATACCAAAAATTCCAGTATTGAAGGTATTATAAACCAAGTACCCATACAAAGGCATAATTAAAATAAACACTCCCAACAATTCAAAATTTGTATTACAATCACCAAACTTTCTAAAATTTCCATAATCCGACAACTTGCACTGCCTTTAAAGAATCAATATCATGTATTGATATACACACTGGAATTTAATTCTGTTTATTCCGTTGCAAACTAGACTTGAATAAGAATCTATCCATATAAAGAACTTATTCTAATTCATTCTGTACAATTTATGGTGAATTTTCAAAGTTGACCAACAAAATCTGTTTTGCAGAATCTGCTGTCCGATTTTTCTGACCTTTACTTGGTTAAAAATTCATATATCTTTGTATACACCTTGAAATTGATCCCCGTTTATTTTAAACAAAACTAGATCAATACATAAACATAATGTATAAAAATAATCTCGAAAGTATTTTTATATAATTTCTGGTGAATTTTTTAACCTACTGCCAAATTCAAAATCCAAACCGTTTTCTTTAACTTCATTCTTAGGTTCTTCATCAATTCTTACAACCAATTCTTTAAAATCACTTAACTCTTCAAAACCCATAAAACACAAGAACCCCTTTTCATCAACTCAAGATGAACTTGAACAACCAACAAGATTATCATGCAATATTGGTACCGAATGATAGCGTTTTTCCCATATAACAATTTCCTATTTTCTGCATACTCAAAATCCTAAGGAAATTGTTTGAAAATGAAATTAAAGCTTGCTCTTACCTTGGAAGAATCTCACATCTGGTTTTGGAGAAGAAGATGAGCAAATTTTGTTGAAATGTAGAGACATCTCATCTTAATTTACCTTAAATTCCACTTAAATGAATAAAATATTCATTTAATTGGGATAAGACCAAATCACCCTTAATGAATCTTCTTAATTACCATAAAACCATGAAAAATCATCCTTATCATATTTCAAAGTCAAAGCTGAATTATTTTGACTATTAATTCCGAAATTCCCCTTGAATTTTCAAAATTTGCGTTTTAGTCACTAAATTCCACTGTTTCGATTAAATCTAAAAAAATTGCACAATTCCAACCCAAATTTATCTGATCTAAAATATTAACATAATATTTCCAAACATTTTATAACATCCTTCAATTTTTTGTAATATTCCAATTCTATTCGAATTTCCGATTCTTTATCGGCTTTAACCCTTTCTAATTTTTCTTTACTAAAATTCCAATTCCATAAATGTGATTTCTATAAAACCCCACTCTCAAGAGTAAACCATCTATTTATGGAATAAAATTCTTTTTAGGAAATTATCACTTAATTTCCTAAATGTTTTCCCAAATTTCTACTTTGACCATCAAACTTTCAAAATTTGCATTTTGGTCATTATCTAAATTTTTGGGGTATTAAACAGCTATTCGATCCAACATTTGATCGATGAACAGCAAAGAGAAGTGATATTTTTTGGTGGCCTTGTTGAGTTTGTAGTAGTCCATGGAGATTCGCCACCTGGTGACAGTGCGTGCATGTAGTAACTCGTTGTCTTCACTTGTCACCACGGTCGTGCCTCCCTTCTTTGGCACACATTGGACGGGACTCACCCAAGAACTATCAGAAATGGGGCAAATCACTCCAACGTCAAGCCACTTGAGAATTTATTTCATCACAACTTGTTTCATGATTGAGTTTAATCTTCGCTGCGATTCTATGGATTTGTCATGGCATTCTTCCAACAGGATTTTGTGCATACAAATAGTTGGATTTATTCCCTTTAGATATGTCGTCATCCATCATAACACTCTTTTATGTTGTGACAAAACACTTAACAAACTAGATTCTTGGTTAGGAGTAAGGATAGAGGAAATAATCACAGGTAAAGTTTCATTACTACCCAGATACACATATTTAAGATGATGTGGCAAGTTCTTTAGCTCTAGGGTAGGAGCATGTTGTAATGAGGGCTTAGGAGGAACAAACTCTTCGAAATTAAGAGGTTCAAAACTCGTACCGGGGCTAGTTTTGAGTAAGCTAGCCTGCTGTTCCTCGGACGAAATATCATTAGGCTCTTCTGCCTTTAAGTCTTCAAGTAACCTCTCATCAGTTTCCAGCTGAATGAAATTGTCATGGTAAAATTGATCTATTTCTCTTGCGATTAATGTATCAACTTTAAAAATGCTCTGGCATTCTTCAGAATCATCCATGCATTTGAGAGATCGGAAGACATTAATAGTGGCACATTGGTTGGTCACTCTCATGGTCAACTCGCCCTTCTCGCAGTCGATAAGAATGTGACCGCTGGTTAGGAATGGTCTCCCCAAGATTATGGGTGTTGTGGCATCGACCTCACAGTCCAGAATTAGAAAATCGACTGGAAAAACGAATTTGTCAACCCATACAATGACATCTTCGATTCGCCCTTCAGGTCGAACATGCTAACGATCGGCCAATTGCAAGATCACATATATGGGTCTCGTATTTCCTATCCCAAACTTCACGAAAATTGACTTAAGCATCAAGTTCATGCTTGAGCTAAGGTCACATAGTGCCTTCCCAACAAATTTGTCTCCTATCGAACATGGGATGATAAAACTGTCCGGATCATGTCTCTTTGGTGGCAGCTTGCTTAAGGAAGAGCAAAATTCTTTTACCGTGGCAATTGTCTCGTACTGCTCAGCTTTTCTTTACTTGGTAATAATCTCTTTGAAGAATTTAGCATATATCGGCATTTGCTCCATAGCCTCTAGAAAAGGAACATTGATTTGAAGTTGACTCAGAATGTCTACAAACTTTCTGAATTGAATATCCTCGTCTTGCTCAGCTTTCACGGTCACAGGGGGTGAATCAGCCTTCGGTCTTCCCCCATACTTGTCTTCGACATTTATCTGTGTACCACTCCGTAGATTTAGCACAGTGCATTGTTCCTTTCCATGAGGTTTTGTGACTTCAGTGTCACTAAGAAAATGTCATGGTCGTCATTCTTGTAATGCCGTAGTGATTTGACCAACTTGACCCTCCAATACCCTCAACGATGAACTGTGGCTCTGAAGTAGGGCTCCTTGATTATTAATAGAGGTTGCATGGTCTTGCAGCATATTCTTCGTTGTTTCTATGAACTCTTGCATTGTGGCCTCCAAAGAACTGGTATTAGATGAAGATGATCCTCCATTGTGAGAATTATGCCATGGCATATTCGTTTGAAAACCTTGGGAGTCATTGAAATTCTACTGCCGAACTGGTTGATGAGCATTGTTGGTTACTTGATTTCCCCACAAAAAAGTTTGGATGTTGACGCCATCTAGGATTATATGTGTTAGAATAGGGGTTGTTGTTACCTCGGTTGAAGTTGCCTATATAATTGATGGATTATTGATTGGTCGGGCAATCACCCTCATTGTGATTGTCGTGGCATAATAAACATGTTGAATTGGTTGCCTTTACTTATCTCACCTCACTTGGCCTTTGCAAATTCTTCAACATATTGGTGATAGCAGCAAGTTGGGCAGACACCGTATCCTTAGAGTCTAGTCAAAAGCTCCATGTAATTTTTCGCCCAAGTCCAAGCCTTGTAGATGGAAATTGATAATCATTGGTGGCAATCATATCCAAAATGTCAAATGCCTCTGCTAGTGATTTGTCAAGTAATGTTCCATTTGTCGAGGCATCTAGCATCATCCTCGTGGGTGCATTAACCCCATTATAGAACATCACCACTTATATCCAATCTTGAAAACCATGATTCAAACATTTATGAAGCAATCCTTTATACCGATCCCAACATTCATACAATGACTCGTCATCAGCTTGACGAAAAGAAGCAATGTCATTCCTCAGTTGGGTGTTCATGTTCGGAGGATTATACCGTAGCAAAATATTTTTGCACAGATCAGTCCAAGACTACATTGAACCCACTGGAACGCCACTAAACTAAGCCCTTGCTCGGTAACGCAGAGAATATGAAAATAACTTTAACTTCAAGACATCTTCGTGCACTCCTTGTTGACGAAAAGAATCGCACACCTTCAAGAAGTTACGAATATATTGTCTGGCATCTTCATTTGGCATGCCCCCAAATTGCCCTATGGAATTTAGCATATTGAACATGACATGTTTGAGCTCGAAGTGGGCTGCCTGAATATCTGGTGATACAATTCCAGGATTTAGGTCACCTAAGATTGAGTTTAAGTGATCACGATTAGCACGAGGTCTGGTTGCATTCCCAGCATTTGGAATTGCCTCGGCATCCTGATCTTCCTCATGACCAATGCCTTGATTTCTGATTTGATACATATTTGCACATTGATCACGTCTTCTTCTCCTAAAAAGCTTCTCGATCTCAATTTCAACCAGTTCTAATGGCTCGTCAGAGTGTCCTCTGTCCATACACCAAGAAAAACCTGTAAAAGATAAGGAAAATAAAAGGTAAAACTATTTATAAAAAAATAAACAAGTAAAATAAAAATTCTATGACAAAACAAATTAACTTCCAGTTGCCAATTCCCGACAACGGTGCCAAAAACTTGTTCGACTGGTTGTGAGTACTAAATATGGGTGCAGATATATGTGCAAATATACACAATCGAATAAGTAATACAGTGATAAGTGAGTATCGTCTCCACAGGGATTGGAGGAAATCGAATAAGTTCTATCAAAGCGCTTTACTTTGTCACCTAAGTAAAGTTAGTGACGGTATGTACAAATGATAATGTTGAGGCAAAATGAAATGGATGTTGTGGAAATAGAATGATGGGAATGTGGTAGCGAATAGAGATGTCATGGAAAATTGGATGGAAATGTCTTGGCAAATTGAATTGTGTTGAGTGCAAACAAAATGTCAAGGCAAAATAAAATGCAGATACATGATTTAATTGATATGACTTTGTCTTTCTCACACGACAAACTACTATGGAAATGAGTGATAGGAGTCACTAAGGTAAACCTAATTCTACTTCTCAGAATGGTCTTACTTCTATGCCTTGTCTGCCCGACAGAGTCTACTAAGGTGCCCTATGCTATCTCTAGTAAGGGACTCGATAGATTGAAGATGCCCTGGCAAAACCGGTTGGCATAAACCCCTACAGTGATCTTATTGGTCCAGATAACAGGATATGTCTCGGCAATACCTTTTTGTGGCAGCATTAACATCTAACCTATCGTTTATGCATAATTCATTTTAGTCGAATGAAATCCTAGCCTTATCTCTAAGGTGGATTACGCCTAGTTATTATGTAGAACCTCTTGCTTATGTGGTTCTTCCCTAGTTTCCCTCGAACACTAAGGATGTGCTACCTAGATATTTTCTTAAACCCTAAGTAATCTTCTAAGGAATGGCTACTCTCGTAGCTCCTACAACCTTAAGGCACTTATCTTCATAAATAAAACAGATTACAACATAGAAAAACAAATATTCATTAAAGTAAAACTTAAACATCCAAAATAAACTCCCACCAAATAGGATTAGTTCATGGTGGGGTTCGAAATAAGTAAGCACAAAGTAAGTTAATCCGTTCCTTACAACCCAAATGACAAAATATGAAAGAAAAGAGCACAGGGAAGGAGGAAAAGCCTTCGACGTGCACTGCCAGAGCTTCCCTTGGCCACCACGAACTGCCCTAGTGAACTAGCTCCTCTCGGACGCCTAGAAC
The DNA here is from genome assembly GCF_006381635.1 of Hibiscus syriacus. Taxonomy (NCBI): domain Eukaryota; kingdom Viridiplantae; phylum Streptophyta; class Magnoliopsida; order Malvales; family Malvaceae; genus Hibiscus; species Hibiscus syriacus. The sequence continues at coordinate 1,396,765 of NW_024061960.1, forward strand.
GACACTTCCTCTAGCTTGTCAATGGAGAAATTCCACGGCAAAATGGATTGACGGATAAAGGTAAGACCTTTTTCCTCTCAATCTTAAGCTCCAAACGGCGTGGATCAAAAGTCTTTTTCATTGTGGCTTCATCCTCTATTTATAGGGAAGATTAACCCTAGGACTTGGTGTTGAAATTCCTAGGATACCCAAACCATGCTTAATTCATGTGAGGATCAGGTAGATCTGGCAGTGGTCTAGTTGGGCAGCTGACATTGATCCAGCCTGGGTGGCTGGCTTAGTACTAGACATGATCCCGCTGCAGAATCTTAAGGCCAGAAGCAGCAGGGTGGTATGATTTAGTATGATCGGTTATAGCAGCGCTGATCCCCTCCAGGCGGATCCTCGAGGTGGATTTCTCGTTCACGGTTAAAGGTCACGTGAAAGTAGGGACAACTGCTTTCAAAAATATATTCTTTCATTTGTTTGCTCTCGAAATGCCAATTCAACTCTGCATTTTCATTATGTTCAGCAGTCTCCTTATGTCACGACATTTCCCTTTTGCTTTTCCTTGCTCTCAAATCCTGCACATCACCAAACAAACACCTTCCCCATAAAGCAACACTAATTACAAAATAAAATGCATCGACAAGCATAATTACACCACATGCAACTATATGCTCCTAAATGCATCTATATGGTCCTAAATGGGCTCTTTGACATTCAATAACTTAAGTGAAAAGGTCCTAAATATGACATTTTTGTAGATTTATCAATACACAGTCTTTTATTTTTTTATTTCAGATTCACTTGAACCCAAAATTTTCAAGAAGCTCAATTTGATTCTCGATGGGTTAAGGTAATGCAGGAGGAAATTCATGTTCTTGAATTAAATAAAACTTGATCTCTTGTTCTTTTGCCTCCAGGTAAAGTGTGCATTGGGTGTAAATGGGTTTTTAGAGTTAAGTTCAAAGCCTTGGGTGAAGTTGAGAGGATCAAGGCAAGACTTGTGGCTAAAGGTTATAATCATAGAGAATGAGTTGACTTTGTGGATACCTTCTCTCTTGTTGCCAAGCTCACTACTGTTCGATTTGTTATTGTTCTTGTTCCCATTTTTTATTGGCCTCTATGGTATATGGATGTTCAGAATGCTTTCTTGCAAGGTGATTTACATGAAGAGATTTACATAGAGTTACCTTAAAGGTTTTGTAGTCAGGGGAGAATGTGGTATGTAGACTAAAAAAGTCTCTTTATGGTTTAAAGTAAGCCTCAAAACTGTGGAATACTAAACTTATAGAATCTTTACTTTTAGCCGGCTATGATCAAAGTATACATGATTATTCTATGTTTACTAAAAAACATGGGGCGAGTTAAAGTATTTTCTTGGTTTAGAAGTTTTGAGAACAAATGAATGAATACTTATAAATCAGAGGAAGTATGTTCTTGAGCTTATTCAAGATACATGAATAAGTCGTGCAAAGCCTGTTGCAACACCTTTGGAGTAGAATACTAAGTTCAATACAGTGGATTATGATAACTCATTTTAGCAGCAGAACCAAAAGGAAGATAGTTTAGTTGACAGAGCATAATTTCAGAGGCTTATTGGAAGGTTGTTGTATTTGACACACACAAGGCCATATATAGCTTTTTCATCTCAACACTTGAGTCAATTTATACATCAACCAAAGAAATAACACATAGAAGCAACTCTTAGGGTGGTAAGATACATCAAAAAGAATCTTGGTTTGGGAATTATGTTGAAGGCTTCAAGTAGTTGTCAGCTTGTAGCAAGTTGTTACTTAGACAAGAAAATCAATAACAGGTTTTTGTATTAAACTAAGAGATTCATTGGTTTCATGGAAATCTAAAAAATAGAATACCATAACAAGATCTTCAGCAGAAGCTGAGTATAGGAGCATGGCCATAACAACTTCAGAGCTAGTTTGGCTAAAAGGGCTGTTAAAAGAGCTTGGAATCAGCAATGATCAACCAGCAAAAATCTATAGTGACAACAAGGTTGCTTTACAGATTACAACTAATCCAGTGTTTCATGAGAGGACAAAACACATAGAGATAGATTGTCACTTCATAAGGGAAAAAATTAAAAGGGTTTGATCCATACAGAGTTTGTTCCAACCTTAGAACAACAAGCATATATTTTAACAAAGGCACTTGGTGTTTCACAGCATGAATATTTGTGTAACACCCCCAACCTGTATTCAACCCGAATACGAGTCTGAGGTGTCACATTAACTTTTCAAACGTTTTTCTTTAGAAATGACAAAATATATTCAAATTCATAATTCAAGAAAATGATTCTTTACATTAATTAAAACAATTGATTTTATAAAATTTATAAGAGCGTATTCAACTCAATTCTATTAATACATGCCAACTATATTCAAAAGAACAAAATACCTATTAATCATTACTTTTTTTATCTGAATTTCGTAAGGGAGATGCTAACCTGTCTTGCTCTTCTTAACTTCTCTTCTCACTTCCAAACCTAGTGTGAAACATTCACACGCTAAGTCAATGACTTAGTGAGGCATATGAACATATAATGGAAACTCTAACTCATAACAATGCATGAACACTTAATATGCTTATATTATGCACAAACATACAATCTTTCATATAACAAATAAACACATGCACATGTATATCATTATCTTCACACTTAGCACTATTGTCAATCCTTCTTATCATATGATCTTTATTCACTAAATGTGTACATCATATATCACTTAGAGCAATTCACAAAGAATCAAACATATCATCATAAGGTTTCTATAATTCATCTCTTATCATCTAATCATATCCATCAAATATATAAGGTGTTTGTTGTTATCTTTGTATTAGCCCATGTACACATATGAGAACTAAAGATATGCGAGTACATTGAGGTTGTGGATACATATGCTGTCACCACAGCTTGTATAAAGTTCCACTGAGTGGCATGTGAAATTTGTGTTCCGAAGGACCTATCCATATGTTCCGAAGAACATATGTAACTGTCCATATATCCCGAAGGACATAGGTAATCTTGTCCATATGTCCCGAAGGACATAGGTAACCCTAACTCTTGGCATGCCAACTATACCTCTATCTCTCATGACACATAACATGGGCATTATCGTTTATCATTTCACGTATTCACATACACACGTAGATCACTTGCACGTAGAACATTTTCATATAAATCACATATCACATGGCTTATAGCTTGTTCTTATATCTTCTTATAAACATATGCTCTTATAACTTCTTGTTATATCATTCTCATCACTTAATTTCACCTACCCATAGATCATTTCCATACCTAAAGCATATAACACCAAGTCTTCCTCATAAACTTATACTATATGTTCATATAATCTCATATTATCCTACAAGTAAATACTTATCTTATAATTTGGTATCATCATTTATATTTATGCACCCTAATTTACATACTATTCTCATAGTCTTATAACATTTCTTGTATAATCTCTTATACCATATAATATAACTTATAATTGATTATCTTATGTTCACACACACACACACACGCATATATATTTATATATATATATATATATATATCAAATAATTCTTTAACTTATAGCCTATGTCACATGTTCATTTCATTCCTTATGTCTTTGTCACATATCTTATTTCATATTCTTATATGATCATATAGATCATTTGTACTGTTTCACATGACTTATCACACTAACATATACTTATACAAATCATGTAACATACATAGTAACATGTTATCACATATACTCATGCACAAATATAAATCATAACAAACAAATACTTCTATCTATGAATTCATTCATTTTACTATTGGAAATAAACTTATCGCAAGTCTTATTTCCCATTAAGCATCATATACTAAATAATGTGCACTCACCTGGCCTCACTAGTCAATACCGAACCCTTATCTCTTAATTCAACTATTTAACTTATCAACTCATTTTCAAGATTTCACTTAAAAACTCTTTAACTTTAATCTCTCCTAACTTCTTCATTCCTTGATTTTAAGATGACTTAAGCTTTCCTTAAGCTTTCCTTAAGCTTAATTATTATCTAACGAACATAAATTAAGCTTAAATTCAAGAAATAATCAACTAGTAAACAAACTCACCTTTTTCTATGAACCCACGATGGAGAGGAAGAAGAAAGCTGAAGAAGAAAACTCTAGATACTTTCTCACATTTTTCACATTTTTATATTACTCAAAAAAGGAAGATAAAATCTTTCCTAAGAAAATACCATTTTACCCCTTTAATTCATCTATCTTTGCTATTTAATCCAACATTAAAATTATTTACTTAAGTCCATGAAATTTTAACTTATTTCAAAATCAAGCACATAGTTTTCAAAATTTGTATTTTAGTCACTATCCCTGTTTTGGGATGTTACAAATCTCCTTTCCTTTTAAGAAAATTCTCCCTCAAATTTTCACTGCATACCTGAATAAGAACATATCTTCTAATGTTCACATGTTGCTTTCTCTACCTTATTCCTTTGCAATTGCACTCAATGATTTGCCTTCAATTTCCAAAGAACCCAATCCATTTCTATCTTTTCTCTTCTTCTATTGTACACTTACTTTTAACCGTTGAAAATTCATATCATGTCACTTATCATATAGACAGTAACATCAGTTCTTATCACTCAAAATCATAAATCTTTAATTGCCTTGCAATCATAACTAAACTTTTATTCCATCCTTACTTGACTGCCTCTAAAACTTCCTTAATACATATAAATCATTCTTTATTTCTCTGACTACGTCTACTTGACCAAGAAACATAACCTTAAATCTTCATCATAGATGATTAAGACATACACTTTGCATAATTAAACAATCTCTCATATCACCCGACGTACCTTTCTTACTTCTAGTCAAACTTATAATTCTATACCTCAACATAACCTTTATCACATCTGATTCTTTAAACTTCATCCTCTCATTTCCTTATTCCATTATTTTCCATAAATCAAGATCTCTTTATAGCATAACTAAACCATAATTTTCACCCATGTTCTCATACTCTTCTCATATCGCTTATACTTATTTCCTTGCCTACATCATATCTATATAATCAGAATACAGAACCACATTCAGATCACATCATACTTAATTAGCTTACCCTGACATCATCTTCTAATCATTTAACTTTAATACACTACTATCTCATAACTCTATTAGTCAACACCAGTTCTTCTAATCTAAAAAGTAAATCTTCATCAAACTATTCATATACATTCTTTCCAGTCAGAATTAACATATCCATAATTTACATAACTTATCAAATTCGAAATCCTTTCTAATATACCATGAAATTTTCTTTGTTCACACTCAATATTCCAACTTCCTCTGTCTTATAAACTAATCACCGATATACCCATTCTTAAACTCCTCTTAACCATATCTACATTATTTTCCTTCAAATTAGCTGACCATTATTCATTCAACTTATCAAACTGCACTCTTATCCATACACATTATGATTCTCCTGTTTCAAATTCATAAACTATGTCTTCATATTTCTGATAAACTTATCACTGAGATACTTATTATCGAACTTTTCCAAACTAATAACCAAATCATTGAATCTTCTATCATTCCCATGATAACATCTGTTCACTATACTTCAACTCGTACGTATAGTAGCTAAACTACTTCATCTAACTTCTCTACTTCAGAACAGTGGAGACCCTATAACATTATTCTAACATGTTTTCAACTTCCTGAAAACAACCTTTACTATTTCAAAGCATTTCCTGAGGTGTCCGCTCTTCATCTTACCTTGTCAGGGCAGGTGAATTACTACCACCATCAGGTTTATCAGCTATCGATTAACTTCGACAATTCTTATAATCAATTTCTACTATATCATACAAATCTTATTCTATTAGCAATACAATATACTCCTTACACTATCAGATCAGAAATTTTCACTTTTAGTTGGCATGTACACATTTTTAAAACTCATTTGACTTCGTTTAAGCTTATAATTTACTAAACCTTAGCTCTGATAACATTAAATGTAATACCCCAGCCTGTATCCGACCTGAATACGAGTTTGAGGTGTCACATTGACTTTTCAAACGTTTTTCTTTAGAAATGACAAAATATATTCAAATTCATAATTCAAGAAAATGATTCTTTACATTAATTAAAACAATTGATTTTGCAAAACATATCAGAGCGTATTGAACACAATTATATTAATACATGTCAACTATATTCAAAAGAACAAAATACCTATTAATCATTACTTTTCTGATCTGAATTTCGTAAGGGACATGTTAACATGTATTGCTCTTCTTAACTTCTTTTCTTGCTTCCAAACCTACGTGTGAAACATTCCCACGCTAAGTCGATGACTTAGTGAACTCATAACAATGCATGAACACTTAATATGCTTATATTATACACAAACATACAATCTTTCATATAACAAATACACACATGAACATGTATATCATTATCTTCACACTTAGCATTTTTGTCAATCTTTCTTATCATATGATCTTTATTCACTAAATGTGTACATCATATATCACTTAGAGCAATTCACAAAGAATCAAACATATCATCATAAGGTTTTTATAATTCATCTCTTATCACCTAATCATATCCATCACATATATAAGGTGTTTGTTGTTATCTTTGTTTTATCCCATGTACACATATGAGAACTAAAGATATGCGAGTACATTGAGGTTGTGCACAGATATGCTGTCACCACAGCTCGTATAAAGGTCCACTGAGTGGCATGTGAAATCTGTATCTCGAAGGACCTATCCATATATCCTGAAGAACATAGGTAACTGTCCATTTGTCCCAAAGGACATAGGTAATACTGTCCATATGTCCCGAAGGACATAGGTAACCTTCAACTCTGGGCATGCCAACTATACCTCTAGCTCTCATGACACATAACTAGGGCATTATCTTTAAGTTATAGCCTACATAGATTACTTGCACGTAAACATTTTCATATAAATCACATATCACATGGCTTATAACTTGTTCTTATAACTTCTCATAAACATATGCTCTTATAACTTATTGTTATATCATTCTCATCACTTAATTTCTCCTACACATAGATCATTTCCATACATAAATCATATAACACCTAAGTCTTCCTCATAAAGTTATACTATATGTTCATATAATCTCATATTATCCTATAAGTAAATACTTATCTTATAATTTGGTATCATCGTTTATATTTATGCACCCTAATTTACATAATGTTCTCATAAAGTCTTATAACATTTCTTGTATAATCTCTTATACCATATAATATAACTTATACTTGATTATCTTATGTTTATATATATATATATATATATATCAAATAATTCTTTAACTTATAGCCTACGTCACATGTTCATTTCATTCCTTATATCTTTGTCACATAGCTTATCTTATATGATCATATAGATCATTTGTATTGTTTCACATGACTTATCACACTAACATATACTTATACAAATCATGTAACATACATAGTAACATGTTATCACATATGCTCATGCACACATATAAATCATAACAAACACATACTTCTATCTATGAATTCATGCATTTTACTATTGGAAATAGACTTATCGCAATTCTTATTTCCAATTAAGCATTATATACTAAATAATGTGCACTCACATGGCCTCACTAGTCAATACCAAACCCTTATCTCTTAATTCAACTATTGACAAGTCAAATTTAGTTTCAAATTTAACTTATCAACTCATCTTCAAGATTTCACTTAAAAATTCCTTAACTTTAATCTCTCTTAACTTCTTCATTCATTGACTTAAGCTTTCCTTAAGCTTAATTATCATCCAAAGAACATAAATTAAGCTTAAATTCAAGAAATAATCAACTAGTAAACCAACTCACCTTTTTCTATGAACCCACGGTGGAGAGGAAGAAGAAAGCTAAAGAAGAAAACTCTGGATACTTTCTCACATTTCTCACGTTTTTATATTACTCAAAAAGGGAAAATAAAATCTTTCCTATGAAAAGACCATTTTACCCCTTTAATTCATCCATCTTTGCTATTTAATCCAACATTTAAATTCTTTATTTAAGTCATTGAACTTTTAACTTATTTCAAAATTGAGCACATAGTTTTTAAAATTTGCATTTTAGTCACTATCCCTGTTTTGGGATGTTACAATTTTTTATCCAAGTTGGAAGTAAAAGATGTGTTTCACCACCCAACTTGAGGGGGAGTGTTGAGCATAGAAAAGTTAGTTAGCTATTCTTGTATAGTTAGGAATTAGTTAGAGGTTGGTTAAAAGCAGTTACTTTATTTTTAATGCTATATATATGTATTCTGTATACATTGATTTAATGCATAAATGAATCAGAGGTATTCCAAGTATTTTAGTTTTAACAAGCTTAAATCGACGGTGATGTTGGTGTTGAGATGCACAGACGGAAACCCGGAGAATCGACCTAGCATGTTGGAAGTAGTGGAGTGGCTAAAGGGTGGTGTTGAGAGAAGAGGAAAAGTGGTGACCAATATCCAACACATGCTTGAGGAAGATGGAGATAATGAAACTGATACTGTTTTGGAAGGTTTTAGAATGCCACAATCTGATTTAAGGAGGAAAAGGACACGCTGAAAACAATAACTTTGATATTGGAAATGTAAGATTATTTTTGTGTAAGAAATTGATGTTCTATTGGTGGCATTTTATTAATTATTAATAAAGGGGAATATCACCATTTGGATAGTGACTCAATTTTATTTTATTTTCATTAATGTTTAAATATATTACAGAAAGATTATTTTTAGTCTCTATAGTTTAATCATATTTTCACTATTTTAGTTTTCTCTCTAAATTTTCTCTCATTGGTAAACCGTTCATCCCTTTTATTTATCTTTGTTGATAAGTAACGACACTAATTTTAATATTGTTGGCCGATCATCGATATTCTCTATTGTCCTTTTATTTTCTTATATTACATCTTTATTTTTTTCAATTAGTATGTTTGTATGGAACGTTTTCATTTATTTTTATGGCACGTTTTCTTTTGCCTTTTGATACGTTTTTCGGTCGTTTGGTCATTGTTTTCACTTATCGTTTTCTAAGGGTTAATTTGACATCGCCACAACTGATCAAGATGGCGCTTTTTGTTATATTGTTGGTCATCCATGCTTTGGACCATCGGATTGGATTTGGATACCCGTTATGCGTTCGTGGATAGATTTTCATGTCGCTCGAGTCTGATTTGCGGTTTGTCGGTAATCTTTTAGTTGCTTGATCCCCTTTTGTGGTTTGTTTGCCGATGCGATCAGATCTGTTTGTATCTATATTTTTTCAAGTTTTTCTTGGTTAGATTTTAGTCTTTCCTTGTATGATCTTTATGCGATCTTAAGTTGTTAGTTTTGTTTTAATAATTATAGAAATTTAACTTAATTATGATGCTTAATTTACTATTATGATTGTAAATTTTTATTTTAATTTAGGATATTTCTTATTTTGAATAAAATTAGTGATTTATATATATATATAGAAAACTTTTAAGAAAAAAAAAGTTGAACCCATTAAATGGGAAAAAAGTATTGTTTTCCCTGGAAGTATTGGATTCGAGCAATTACATGTGTGGAGTATGTGTTGTCAGTGACTAAAAAATATTATGAACAAATTCTACCCTGTAATAATCTTAGACTATTCAAAAATAAAAATAACAAAGATCAAGTGTGTTTATAACAAGGTTCTTGAGTGATTTTTCGGATAGCAAAAATTTTGAATTTTTTAAAAAATGATAAAATATTATTTTTAAAATTCAAAATATTTTCTAATATCTTTCCATCATATTAAGAGATATTTGAATTCACTTCAGCAAGTTAACAACAAATTTTTAAGAAACCGCAAAGATCAAGTGTGTTTATCAAAAGGTTCTGGAGTGATTTTCCGGACAGCGAAAAAATTGAATTTTTTTTGTTGGTTCTAAGGTTGAAAATGATGTCTTTTTGAGGTGTTCTAAATTAAAGCTAAGTAATATATTTGAGTTTAGAATGATTTGGAAGGATTTCACCAACTCTACTCATATTTTCAGTTTACGAAGAAATTAGTTAAGATGTTCTTAGTAAATTTTAGATCAAATATGATCTTTAGTCATTGTGTTTTATGTTATATGAGGTTTGTTTAAAGTTACAAAGTCGAATTCTATCATTCGGAGAGGAAAGGCGAAGGTGACATCGGCTTTTGATTACGTTAAATGTTATGAGTTGTTGCTCGTCCATGCGATTCAGTATGTTAATTAAAGACTTAGAATTAGCTATAACCACTTTATCTAAGCTTCATGTTTAAGGGAAATTCTTATTTTACTCTATTTAATTTTTTAATGAGTAAGTAGAGTTACGATCCACCTACAATATATAAAACTCTTTAGTTTTACATAGATTTAGGATATTTAGATGAGTGAAAATAAATTGTTGAAATTAACTCTTTGTTTTTTTAGTGAATATTTTTTTATTTCCTATTGTTAATCTCAATCATCTATTATCACTTATCCAACGATCCTAAATTTATTGAAAACTAAAAGAAATTTAGATTGTGTTCAACATGTAAGCCTGATTTCTCTGCTTTGGTGAATACATTTATGATAAAATATTATATGAACCCATAAAATTCTGATTTGAAGCCCATTAGTACAATAATCTGATTACGAAAACGTGTTATCTAAATTTGTTGAAGATTATAATTACGACAATTAAATCTAAAAAGTGTGCATAATACAAGTAAATCTCTACCTGTCAAAGAGTTTGGTGTGCAATTCACGAAGCTGGGGTTACACTCTAGGCGAGCTTTAGAAGCGTCGTTTGTGGAGGAGAAAAATTGGTTTGCCTTAAGCTCCGCAGATGGGTCAAGAGCACCCGGCCCAGATGGATTCAACTTCGACTTTTATAAGAAGTATTGGCAGGTCATTAGGGGTAAAGTCGTGGATTTTTTCAATGATTTCTTAAAAAGAAAAGGTGAATGATTTGTCCTTTATAAGTTGTTTATCGCCCTCATACCGGAAAAACCAAACCCGAGTAAGATCGTATAGTTCAGACCCATTTCTCTTATTAGTAGCATGTATAAATCGGTGGCCTAAGTACTCGTAAAGAGATTGGTTAGATGCATCAACGAGGTTGTAGGGGAGAGCCAATTTACGTTCACTGCCGGGAAACAAATTGTTGAATGTTCTCTTATCGCAAATGAGTTGATTGAGGATTTATCTTGTCGGGAGCGGGAAGCAGTTATTTTGAAGGTCGATGTCAGCAAGGCATATGACTCGGTGGATTGGGGTTTCTTGGATTTAATCATGAAATTGATAGGTTTTGGAAAAAGATGAAGGCGTTGGATTCACATGTGTATCTCGACTGCGTCAGTATCAGTTCTGGTAAATGGCTCCCCATCTGAGAGTTTTACAACCAAAAGGGGTTTAAGGCAAGGGTGTCCTCTATCCCCTTTCCTTTTCAATCTTGTTGGAGAGGCGTTAAGTGGTCTGTTCAGCAAAGCTTCAGCTAGTGGTCTGATTAGAGGAGTACCAGTGGAGTCATCTGACATGCAGGTATCGCACCTTCAATTTGCGGATGATTTGATAGTGTTCTCGGAGGCTAACAATGGAATGGTTAAAAGCATTGAAAGGTTGCTAAGAGTATTCGAAGTGACCTTAGGTTTAAGACTCAACATGTCAAAATCTAATTTGTATGGGACATGTGTTGAGGAGAGGCGGTTGATGGAGTGGGCTGAGCATGTCAAGTGCAAGTGGGATTGTTTCCCGATTACCTATTTAGGCCTCCCACTTGGGCGTAGAAGGAATTCCCCTGAAATGTGGAAGCCCATTATGGACAAATTTCGTTCAAGATTGGACGGTTGGAAGGGGAAATTACTCTCATTCGGTGGGTGTATCACCTTTATCAAATCTGTTTTATCTAACCTGCTGATGTGCTTCTTATCTTTATTTCAGTTACCGTCTGCAGTGGCTTCTGTCTTGAACAAATTGATTGCAAATTTCTTGTGGGATTCTGGCTCCGGGAGAGTGATCCATTGGGTGAGGTGGGAGTTAGTTTGTGTTCCAAGGATGTATGGTGGTCTGGGTTTCTCGACATGAAAACAAGAAATCGATCATTGTTAAATAAGTGGATTTGGAGATATGGGACCGAATCAAATTGCCTATGGAGGAAATTCATTGACGCTAAATACGAATACTATTCATTATCTCAATTGTCGAATTCTAACCAGTGGAAAAAAGCGTCGTGGATATGGAAAAATATTTCTCAACCTTTAACCTCAAATGTTGATATTCTCTCAAAAGATCTAAGGTGTGTTGTGGGTGATGGCAAGTTAGTGGATTTATGTGAGGACTTCTTGACAGATGTTCCATCCTTGAGAGTGGCTTTTCCCGTACTTTTGCCGTTGTTGTTAAGAAGACGGGTAAGATTTGCGAGTTTGGTCGGAAGCTCAATGGTGTTTTGGTGCTGGAAAATAGTGATCAGGAGAGTATTTTTTGATTGGGAATAGAGCATGAGTTTTTGGCAACAATTAATAGAGCAGTGAGAGGTGTTATTGAGGCTAATTGTTTGACATGGAAGGGGTCTCCACATGGTTATTATGAGCCGAAGAATTATTGTGAAAGAGCAGTTTGTGTAGCAAAGGTTAAAGATAATGTATGGAAGTTGGTCTGGGCTAATTTGGCTCCTTCCAAGGTGGAGGCTTGTGTCTAGAAAGGGGTTCTTCATTGACTTCCGACCTTAATCTAGCTAAGAGGGGAGTACCTAATTTGGACTTGTGCTTATGTGTCTTGTGTCGTGAAGAGCAGGAATCGATGAATCATTTATTTTGTCAGTGCAAGGTGTCATGGAGATTGTGGCAAAAATGGTGCTCTCTATGGAAGGGTAAACTTTATCTGTCCCGGTAACATAAAAAGCTTCATGTTTGCTTGAGAGGAACAACCAATAAATTATCCCTTAAACTGGTATGGAAATTAGCTTTTTTGGGGATAATTTGGAGTATTTGGCTTTATAGAAATGACGTTTTGTCAATAGTAAAAGCTATTGCGAGAACCAACTATTTGAGTTATCTATTCTTAGGATTGGTCAATGGTGTAACAGCAAGTGGCATGTGTTGTTCCCTTCCATATCTGATATTTCAGAGAAGTATATCCTTTTCAAGTTAAGATCCCTGTACTTATTATAGCTTTGTTATCTGTTCTTGGGGCTTGTCGAGCATGGTCGGGGCTGAATGGTTCGTTGATGTGCGTGTACAGTCAGTTTGGTTAGTTTGTGTTGTGAGGAGTAATTCTGCCTTTTTGTTGCTATGTTTATGATATCATTGAAATGTTGCCATCTGCCTGTTGTGGAGTTATGATGAAGGAAGGCTGGTCTGGTGTGCATGTTGGTAGAGGCGTGCCTTTGGATGTTTATGCCAAGGTTTTCGATATATGGTTTAGTTCTGCATGATTTGCTTGGCCTTTGTAAACTGTGATGAGTTCTGATGTTTGTATTCCCATGGTTTTGGTTGTCTTTTTGTAGCTCGAGTGAATTTGGTTCGATGTTTGGTCTGTTGGTTTCAGTCTGTTGAATTGTTAGGTGGGACCTTGTGTGGCCACTTTGCTCGGTCCTAATGTTCAGATTTATGGAGTTTTTCTAAGTTGCAGTTTGTGGTGTTGGTTCGAGGTAGTAATGCTACCTTAATCTTTAGCTTTGTCTTGTCACCGCGTGGAAGATGGGGATGTGGTTCCTGGTTGTTTTGTTGTTCCTTTGTAATGGTGTTTAACATTTGCAACTTTGTGGTCCTGAGGGTGGAGGATTTGTGTGAGTTGTGTTGTCCTTTCCTTCCTCCATATGCTGTTTGTCATTGAAATATTGGTCCTCCATTTAGGATTAAGGAGGTTTTTTAATGAGGCCTTTACATTTTGTTATGTTTTGTATGTGTTGTTCGTTTTATGCCATACAAAACTCCCTTTTAAAAAAAATGTTTGCATCGTTAACGTGAGTTGTTTTGGTTTATTGTTCCTCTTAAGACCATTAGATATAGTTGACATGCTATAAGATCGAGTATACTCGATTGGGATATGCTTGTAACACCCTGAAACCAGTCTAGAATTTTTTTGATGTCCGACGATTGGGAAATTCTTTTTCGGAGTGTTATTTGGATATTTGGTATTTTGGAAATTTGATTTATTTTATTCTATATTTTATATTAAAGAATAATTGATTTTGGATAAAGATTTAGTGACTAAAATGAAGTTAATGAGAAATTTGGATATTTTAGTAAAAAGGTGAAACTTAGATGCTAAAGTGAAAACAATAAAAAAAAATTAAATGACTAAGGATTAATTAGGTCATACCTTGAAAAGATGGAGGACTTGTAACAAAATCATTATTGGTTAATTGTTCTTCTACCTTCCTAAAGTTAAATTTTTTTAGAGTGATTAAATTAAGCTAAATTGAGCAACTTCATTTGAAGCGGGTGTAATAACTTTTATTATGTTATTATATTTGATTTGTTACCACCGTATAGGTAATATTCTTATATGTTATTGATTCAATTAGAGCAACATGGATAACAACTAATGTTATTGGTAAGATTATCAAATTATGTGATTTTTTTAATAATAATAATTTGTATTAAAACCAATGATACGTTATTGTGCATTAAAATGTTATGAAATTCGAGATGTATTTTGAATAAAATTAAGTTTAAATGATTATATGTACATCCAAGGGCTATGAGCTTAAGATTGATTATTCATAAATATGATTATTGTATTATTGTGTCCGTGAGTATCTTGTTAATTGCTGGATACAATTGGCATGCCATAGATTTTACAACGTTTGTATGAGTATTGTAAGATTTCATTCTTATAAGTGATAGATGGATGATGATTTAGTCGAATTTATGTGTAATATCCCAAATTTTGGATTGGTGACTGAAAAGTAAATTTTGAAAGTATGGGGACTAAAGTGTATTTGTAAAAGTTCAGGGATTAAAAATGTAAATTTTCAAAATTTATATTTTTGGGTCTGTAAATGAATATTCAGCACTAGAATGGAATTGTAACGGGTTTTAGATTTTTGATCTGGAGTTTGTATAAAAGTTTATTAAGCTATAAAGATCGGTTGAATTATAATTGATTTTTTAATTAGTGGAATTTGGTGGAATTTTCATCTTAAAGTAGAATAGTGAAATTTACTGACTAAAGTGAATTTTTGGAAAATTTAAAGGGCAAAAATAAAATTTGATGAATAGGATTTTTATATTTATTTAATATTATCAAATGGAGATAAAAGGATGGTGGGGTAAATATTTGGATTCATTAAGGGTAACTTTGACTTTTGGGCCAAAATAAAATTTTAATCCATTTTAAATTGGGTTTTTAAAGAGATTATGAGACATTTTGTAAGAAATTTCAAGAACTCTTAGCCTATCTTCTTCAACTTGGCGAAACACCATAGCCAAAGTAAGAAAAGTTTTGTTTTTTCATTTTTGATAAATTTTAGTGAGAATTTGGATCAAAGTGTATTAAGAAAATGTTATACACTTAATTCTCTACAAATTGGTATAGATATTTCATTGTTTCATGCTTAAATGGTGAAGTACGTATTTATGGTGGTTGAAGAGATTTGATTGAGATAAGATTGTAATCTAATTTTAGGAGTGTTATGGAAGCATAATTAAGCATGAAAGTTGGAAATGTATATATAACTATAGGGACTTATGTTGACATTCGACCATGATAGAACATTGAAGGAAAATCATAGAATTGCTGTGTTTTGATATTAGAATGATTTGGATTAAATAGAAATGATGTGTAAATGATAATTTAAGGGATTTGAAAGGTTATTTGATTGGAGTTGAAATTTGTTTCAATTGATGAAGGAAAATTAGTATTGAAAATGTGTCGATTGCAATTTTTAGAATTTTATTAGAATTCGAGTTTATTATAATACTAGTTAAAATATTAATTTGTGTTTGAAATTATACATGTTAGGAAAATGATTGTCGTGTAGTTCGTGATCACAATCAAGTTCAAAGCGAATTAAAAGAAAAGGATTAATTTCGAGACTAAATCGGTAGTAGCAAATAAAGCTAGTGAGTCAAGTGAGTGCAACCAATTTTTTTATATAAAATGATACAGGGACGACTTGAGATGAGTCAACCTCAATCGTTTTGAAAAGAAACTGTTTTCAAATCGTATTTTTTAAAAATAAAAATTTTATTATTGTTTATTTTATAACATGTGAATATTTTGGGTATGAACTGCCCAATAGTGGTTTTTATGAATTTTTATTTATATTCGATTAAATAAATGTTTTATAAGGAGAACAATATATGATTTTGAATTTACGTATTGTATGAGATTGAGAGTTAGTGGTACAAATGGCATGCCATGAGGTGGAGTGATATTTTATATCTGATTACTGAAATGATCTAGTACATTTGTCTGACACTAAATGTGCATTATGATATTCAAGATGTTTTGACGTCATGAGTTATCATATATGTTTCTGATTTGCACTAAAAGTATTATATGTTACTGCAGTGGATTTGCATATAGCGTGCACACTCGTTATCTGACTCAGTACCATATATTCTTATGAAATATAGTGGGTGACAATTTGAAGGAATGGTGACTGAAAAGTAAATTTCAAAAGTTTAGAGATCAAAGTATAAATTTATAAAAGTTTAAGGACTAAAAATATAAATATCCAAAAGTTATATTTTGAGTTTGTAAATGAGTAGTTCAGCCGAAGAATGGAATTATAATGGGTTTCAGATTTTTAATATGGAGTTTGTATAAAAGTTTATTAAGTGATAAAGATCGGTAAAATATTCGAATACCCGGATTGAATCGAAAATATGTAAAAATTTGAAGGAAGGTCTTTGGGGCTAGAAATATTATATTGATATTTTTAATTAGTGGAATTTGATGTGAATTAGTGGAATTTACTTGTTAAAGTATAATAGTGAAATTTAGTGACTAAAGTGAATTTTTAGAAAATTAGAAGGGTAAAGAGGGAAATTGATGAATATGATTTTTATTAAATTGTATTTTATTTTAGTTTAAATGAATATTAAATTGACTAGTTATTTTTATTATTTTAATTATATTGGTTGTCTTTTAAAAGAAACAAACTTTTTTTTTTCTTCGAAAAGTAAATATTTTATTTGATTGATAAGACATCTTTAACTCGTAGATAGGGATGGGCATTTAAACTCGACTCGACGGGTTCTGACCCGACCCAATCGGGTCGGATTTTTCTATAAAAAAATTTAGGTTCGGGTCGAGTCGGGTTTAGGATGAAAAAATTCAACCCGATCCGACCCGAAAAAATATATAATTTTACCCTATATATTTAGAAATAATTACAATAATACCCCTCTATATATAATTTTTTTCAATTAAGTCACTATTTTTATTGAATAAAAACAATTTTTTTATTATTTCAGGTCAGGTCGGATTTCTATGTCATATATTCGGGTCGGGTAGAGTGAAATCTTGTTTTGGTCGGGTCGAATTGAATCTCGGGTGGAGGCTCTCTTGCTCTCGGATCGGGGCGGGTCGGGTGGACCAAAAACCCGACCTATGTCCATCCCTGCTGGTAGATGGGAACGTACATGAGTTAAGGGTTAAATATTATGCCTACATAGTAATAAAGGGGTTGACCACTATTGCATATTATTACACTATTAACAGTGAAATAAGAATTAATTTATCCATTGTTTGAAAGAGTACCCTTGAGCATGATTAATATTATAGTTATTATTATAACCAATTAACTATATAAAAAAAAAGGAAAATGGTTTGGTGACAGTCTGTGTGTTCCTAGAGGAATGACGGACACCTCTGTACCGTTGGATTCTTTTCTTAATGCTTTCAAAATCTTTTTCATTTTTAATTTAACATTTTTTCTTAATATAAAATTGGGTAAATTACATGTTTTCGGATTATAGAGTAATGTTTTGTTGAGTCTATTGGCTATTAAAAGTAACAAAATGATCATTCAATAATAGAGTGTTGTTTTGTTGAATCCGTCGACTATTAAAAGTTACAAAATATCATCTGACTATTTAGTATATTCCAAACTCTTCGTTTTTCGTTAAAAATTAATGATAATCTTAGTTAAATGTTAACTTTATCACTAAGATATAATAAAATATTATCTTAGAATCCAAAAAAATTATCTTATCTCAGTCAACAGGTTAACATTCAGCTCAGACTATTGTCAATTTTTAACGAAAAAAGACTAGTTTGGAATATACTAAATAGTTGAGTGTTCATTTTGTAACTTTTAATAGTCGATGACTCAAGAAAACGTTGAATGAACTTTTTATAATTTTTAATAAACGAATGACTCAATAAAATATCACTCTATAACCGATGAACTATTTGTGTAGTTTAACCTACAAAAATTATAGTTACGTCCCTATTACATAATTTATTTAGGCAATTTTAGATCCAAAACGTCTATGTCCGCTGTAAAACCAGACGCAGCTTTAGAAACAAGAAATAAAGCTTTGGTATTTATCTTAAAAAACTGATCTATTCGATGTCGGGTCAACCAATAACGGATCCGTTCGAATATCTTCAGGTCGTCCTCAACCCCGATGGCAGCCTCAGCCGCAATTTCAACTGATTCCCCGCTGTTACGCCTACACCCAATGATCCCCACAACCACACTTCGGCAGTGAAAAATCCAAAAATTTAAAATAGGGATCTAAAATTTTATTTTTTTTCATAAAAATAATAGATATACAAAATTTATACTTTTTTTTTCTTAATATATTAAGCTAAAGTTAACCAATTTTTTAAAATAATGGGATGCACTCCTGTGCTTTCCAAAGACGTTCCCATCAACCTATCAAACAACACATGGGCACGTATATTTCTACCCCGTCAGGCGCTGGCTCCTCCTCCATCGGTCAACCACAACATGAAGTTGCCTCTCATAGTTTTCTTCCATGGCGGAGGCTTCATTCTCTTGAGCGCAAACATGGTGATTTTTCATAACTCTTGCCCCGACTTGGCCAACACCGTCCCCGCGTAGTCGTTTCCGTTGACTACCGTAAGCGTTGCACTGGATTAAAACATGTGAGGAGGAGTGGTTGAGAGAGTACGATGATTTTTCTAAGTGTTTCCTCATGGGGTCTAGTGCAGGTGGTAACATAGCTTACCACGTGGGCTTGCGAGCGGCAACGACGGTTCAGCAGCTAGAACCTTTGAACGTCAAAGGGTTGGTGTTGCATCAACCTTTCTTTGGCGGGAACCAGAGGAGTAAGTCGGAGTTGAGGTTGATAAACGATCCCGTTTTACTGCCGATCGTCAGCGAGTATTGCAATCCAACGGTGGGAAGCGGATCAGAAGAGGTGGAGAGAGTGAAGTTGGTAGGGTGGAAGGTGTTGGTGAATGGTTGTGATGGGAACCCACTGGTTGACCGTCAGAGTCAGTTGGCGGCGTTGATGGAGGCGGAGGGCGTGTAAGTTGTGAGGAATTTCAGGGTCGGAGGTTTCCATGGAGAAGAGGATCTTGATCTGTCCTAGACACATGCCATGCACATGGTTGTAAAAGATTTCATTGCATCTTTTTAATTTCTGAAACAGTGTCTTGATAAAATAAACCATTGGTCAAATGAAAATGATGGTTCAAACTTTATTTAGATTATTTCATTGTAACTTTTGTTTTATCAAGCCGTAATCAATGATTTGGTGATATTTAATGTTTTTTTTATAACCTAAGGTAAAAATAAATTGTTTGACATTTAACGCTTGTATATCTAATATATTTTATGTTTGAATCTTAAACATCAAGAAATAATAATAATTTGTGTTGATATTTAATGTTGGGTATAGAATAAGGAAATAAAAATGACGCGGTGTTTCTCTATTAAATAAGCAATTTCGAGACAAAGTTAGTCTAATATCGTGGGCATCAAAATTAATTAATCCAATAAGGATAAAAAAATTATTTTGCAATTTACAACAATTGTTATTGTGTTGGGTAAATTCATATGACGAATTTGTTAAGAAAATATATTTTAATAGACTCATGTATGTGTGCCCTATGAGATCGAACTTTTAAATATTTTTCTTGGAACTTATTACTCCTACGTAATGAATTCTAAAAAAATATATTAACTTTTTTTATGTAAATAATATATGTATATATATTGTATTGTGGAAAGAAATAAAGGGAATTTGTCACGTAAAAACAACGAATCTATTTAATTTTGAAAAATATAACGATTACATAAACGTTGGACAAATGATCATATTCCAATGATCATAAACGACTAATCTATAAAAACTCGTAACATAGGAAATTCATTTATCTTTTTCTAATGCCCCATAACCCCGGTAATCTATTTATCTTTTAGGGTGCGTTTGGTTCACGAAATATAAGATTACCCGTGAAAATAAAAGATTACCAGGGAATAGGATTACTGGGAATGTTGTATTTTGTGTTTGGTTGGTTTAGCAGGAATGTAAGATTACAGTGTTTGGTTGAAGAAATAAAAGATTATTGGAATGTATATTTTACCAAATTATTCTTATTATATATTTGTTTTTTAACAAGTTGAATTCTACTATAATATTAATATAATTAATTTATATATTTTCTTTAAAAATTTTAAATTCATAAAATTTATATAATTCTTTTTAAAAAATTGAAAAGATAAATAGGTTTAATGAAAGGGTAAAATTTTATTTTAACCCCTGAACTTCATATAAAATTCTAATTATGGACTTTTTTTTTGTAAATCTAAAATAGTTTAAAGATAAATTTGTAATTTAACCTTCGTAAAATTTTTATTATTCAACGACACAAGAATGATATTTTTGAAGAAAAAAATTTAAGGGCATTTTAGTTCAAAACGCCAGTAATCTAACAATACCTAAGGGAAGAGAGATAATCACATTCCCAGTAATATATCCCAAAATACCACTGTTTGTAATAAAATATTACCGGGAAATGTTGGCCAACAAAACGTGAGAATGAGAATTTTATTCCCCGATAATCTCACATACCCCAAACCAAACACGCCCTTAGGGTCATGTCAGCCACCTATCTAAATACAACTATGTCTAAATAAACCCAAATATTGGCACCCAGTACGTGGCCCTTTTAATTCATGTTCGTGCCCAACTTGGAACTTGGATGACTCTCAACTAGAGATAGACATTTCTTCCGGACTTGATGGGTTCGATTTGATCAAGTAAGATCATCAACTTTTTATTTTAAAAATTTGAGTTAAATTATGTAAGGTCAAATTTATATTTAAGATGAAAAAAAATCAATCTTATTCAATATAATATTATAATTATCTCTTATTGTATATTTAAAGATAACTACAATAATATTCTTTTTTATTTTATTTTTTCCAATTTGATTCATATTTTACCTAATATATATATATATATCATGTGTGTGTCAATTCAAGTATGAATTTTGACATAAAAAATTAAATTGAATGGAATTCTCTTAAATCTGAGTTGAATAAGGTGCGAGTGGATAAATTTAATTTTTTTAATTGAGTTGATAAAAATCTAATCCGATCCAACTCATAACAATCCTTATTCTCAACTCTCGTGAGTTTTTATAATATTACAAAAGAAAAGCAAATTAGAGTAAGAATATTATAATGACTTTATATAATTTTTTATTTGAATTAATGGAATCGAATATCGAAAGATAAAATCAGAAAAGAAGGTAACTTTACCACCAATATACGGAAACATGTGTCAACTTTTGAATTTCCATTTCTTCCTCTTCTTTATTCCTTAATATTATTTAGACTTGACAAATTGACTCATATTTGATTATTCGAACCGGTTTTTTCGATTTGAGACCCAATATAAACCCATATAATATGACCTAAAATTGATATGAAACCCGGACTAACTCGAACCGAACCGAAATCGACCTAAATTTTAGTTTGATCGAAAGCAACTCAAATTTAATTTACCCATATTCGATCTGAACCAAACTTCGAGCCGATTTTAAATCAATAATTGAGTCTAAGTAAATGAATAATTTATTTAATTATTCTATTTTTAATATTGATAAATAGTAAAATGATGTAAGTTTTATTCTCATTTTATATTATACTACTTAAGGTTGTTCATGGACGGTTATGAGATTTTTCTAACCATAAACTAATTGTTATTAACGGTTCGATTATTTTAAAAAAAAATAACACAACATGAATGTTTTAAAGTATCATAATTCATACCACAAAAAATATAGCGCTTAACACATATTTACACTGGTGTAAGTGAATAAAATAAAAACGTGTAGCACTTAACACATACTTACACTGGTGTAAGTATGTACATCTCCCAATATAATTATAAACTTAATTTATTAATGGTTAACCAAAATTCATAACCGTAATCTTAACCGTTAACCATCATTTCTAGCGGTTCGATTAACCAAAACCATTTAGCATTCATGGATCGTTTAATTAACATGTTAAATGTAACAGTTATACCGATTAGCGGTTACAAGTTTATTTGAACATCCCTAATACTACTAGTTAACCATCACTTCTAGTAATAAACTAATGGTTCAATATAATCTTTCCTCAATTAAAAGACCGTTCATATATCTGATGAAATAACTTCTAATTATAAATTTGGGTTGTGGCATTATAAATTCACATAAATTTTTTTATTTTAAAGATTTATTGATTCGATTGATTAAAACTAAAATTCTACTTTTGAATTTGGGATGTGAAAATATATATTCACATAAAAATATTGAATTATAAGTAATAAAGAGCAACACCGAAAGTTATGATGACAAAAAGCAATAACATTTGACCTGAAAATCTAATGGTTTACCCGAATTGAAACCGATCCAAATTGACCCAATTCGAAGCCAATCGATCTGATATTAATCCGATATGAAATCAACCGATATGATTTTGACTCGATCTGATAGTCGATCCGAACTAAATTTTCATATACTCAAATTAAACTTGAACCAGAACCGGTCCGACCCGAACTGAATCTAAATCTAAATCGAAGTAATCTACACTCAAAATAATCTGATCCAAATTCGATCTGAATGACCTGATTGCCCGCTTTTTTTTTACTAACCAACCGTTGAAGCTGGATCCTAAACAAAACGATTCATATAGGTGGTCAATTTCACAAAGCAAACATCTACCAAAAATGACAAATATGTTGATATCGAAGCCACCGTTTCATTTTCTCTTTGTACTTCATGCAAAACCAAGCATTTTTAAAGCCACTCAAACAATACAACATGTGACGTTAACACAAGAATTAATGGACCGCTACACTACATGGCAAGCAACAATTTTCCTAAAACGTCTCTTCCTAATATTTGTCTCATCTAACCATATCTCCAAACCTTCAATTTGGTTATCTCTTCAACCAAATTAAACTCTATAATTATGTATATATTTCTTTAAAAATTTGTTTTTCATATGCTAATATTGATTTGTTTAATATATCTTAATAGGTATTGTCATTCTATTATTTTCGTTTACCAAGTATTTTCATTTCTTTTCTCACCGAGGATTGAAAAGAAAAATGATAAATATATTAGGGTCCGTTTGCAGAGTTTGAAAGTTTGGATAGCTTCTTTACTCAACTCATTAAACACCCTTAATAGTCACTATTAACCCGACTCTGAAGAATGTGCCAAAGTCCAATCACCTCAATGCCTCCACTTGGGTCTCAAGCAGGCGTTAACCCACTTGACCGATCAAAGAAGAAAAATAAAAAGTTAAATATATATTTTGGTATCTGAAATTAATTTTAATGTTTAATCTAGTATTTTTATTTCAATTAGATACATAAAAAACTAAATTTATGTATTAATTTGAACCTTAAATCTTAAAAATTTTAACTGAATTATGCCATGAGATGACTTGTATAATAAAATTTAAAAGTTCAAATTAATATATATGTTGAATGATGATGCATGCCATGCAAATTGTGATTCACGTGAGGCTCACGCATGGGGGATTGTTCTAGAAAAGTGGGTTGTCAGCCTTGATTAACTTTGTTGAATTTTGTTGTTAGCTTAACCGATAGGCTGTTAGTCTGTTAGGGGTAGCTGTAAATGCATTTGAGTGCTATAAAAGCAATATGTAGGTTGTACTTTATGAACAGTTTTTCCATTCAATAAAGAATATATTTCATTTCTCTCTTTTCTGCGTTTCTCAACATGGTATCTTTCGCTCAAGGTTCGGGAGGTTTTGTTGGCTAGTTGCGATTCTTGTTTGAGAAGAAAGGGCAACTAGCCAACAAAACATTAAAATTAAATGGTTGAAACGGTTGTTGATGAGCATGTATCGCTAGGGGCAACAATGTGCTTGTTGTGGTGGAAAAGGCAGTATGTATCGCTAGGGGTAAACATAGTTGGTAAATCGGCGTTACGTACCTCTTCTCAAGCTTCGTTATTAAGTGATATCTTGCATGTGTGAAAAATAACGAAACATTTACTTTCTATTTCAAAGCTTGCTAGGGACAACCGTGTATTATTCGAGTTCCATGCGGATGAGTATTGTGTTCGTAACGAGAGTACTGGTGAAGTAATTCTTCGAGGGCAACAACATGATGGTCTCTACACGTTTGCTATGGATTCTAGGTCTCATGCTTGTAATAAGGCAGAAGCCAATATGGCCAATGCTTCTTGCATTTTTGAACTTTGGTATAGACGCTTAGGGCATCCTGCCTTTAATACTTTGAAAACAATTTGTAATTCCATTGATGTTCACATTCATAATAGTATCAATAATACTTGTGTTGCTTGTTGAATGGGAAAAAGCCACAAGTTGCCCTTTGATGATTCACACGCTGTGTATGATGGCCCTTTTCAGCTTGTATTTATTGATCTTTGGGGTCCTTCTCCTGTCCCTTCTTGTAGCTATCGCTATTATGTTTTTTTCATTAATTCTTGTACACGTCATACTTGGGTTTATATGTTGAAAGATAAATCGCAAGCTCTTGTTGCCTTTCAGTTGTTTCAGAGTACGGTAGCAACGCAGTTTTCTCTGTCCATTAAGTCTGTCCAAAGTGACTGCGGAGGAGAGTATAGAAGCATGTCTTGTGAATTGGCTCAGGCAAGCATTGCTCATCCCATTACATGTTTGCATATATCCGAGTAAAACGGAGTTGTGGAGCGTAAGCATCGTCACTTAGTTGAGCTTGCTCTTGTGTTGAGCCATTCTCTTTCACTTCATTTTGGTCATATGTTGTTGCTACAGTAGTTCACCTGATAAATCGGCTACCCACGAGAGTTCTAGGTAATATTTCTCCTTTTGAGAAGCTGTTTAGTTTGAAGCCTAACTACACGACGCTGAGGGTGTTTGGTTGTTGTTTCTTTCCACACCTACGTGCATTCCAACAACATAAATTTATGTTTCGGTCTACAACTTGCACCTTTCTGCGTTATAGTTCTCAATATCGAGGGTTTCAACGTCTTAGACCAGATGGAAGAATTTTTATTTCAAGGCATGTAAAATTTGATGAGTTAGTATTTCCTTTTGCAGATAAGCAGCAACATGTTGCTATTGATTCAAGTTATTCTCAGTGGTCAGCTCCTCTTGAAGTTTTTGCTGAACGTGTTCAACATCCGCCTTACTGCTCTAGCAAATGCAACACATGAAGATGGTGTTGCTGCGGGTAACGATGATGTTGTAGGTGCTGCTAACACCACATCTCCGGTTGGTGCTGCTATAGGGGTCAATGAATCTTTTGAACAACACTCAATGTCATCATCTACCTCGATGTCTAGTGTTCAGCCAACAACTCCTATGACCGGTTCGTCTTCACATTCGTTAGAGGTTGGTGATGCCAACCTGGAGGTTCCTTTGGGTGCTGGTGTTTCCCATACAAATCAACATCGCATGCTCACGCAAAGCAAATGTGGAATATTCAAACCCAAAGTATTTGTAAGTACAATGGAGGCTACATTATCTACTTCTATTGGTGAAGCCATGAAGTCCAAGGAATGGGAAGATGATGTTCGTGCTGAGCTCACAGCTCTCCAAAATAGTGGCACTTGATCTCTAGTTAAACTGCCTGAAGGACAATCAACCGTGGGGTGTAAATGGTTGTTTAAAGTGAAACGTAATTAAGATGGAACGATTGAACGCTACAAGGCTCGTTTGGTTGCTAAGGGTTTCTCTCAAGTTCTAGGGAAGGATTTCAAGGATGCATTTAGTCCGGTTGTTAGGTTTTCCACTTTGAATGTCATACTTGCTCTTGCTGTCTCTAATGGTTAGTCATTGAGACAAGTTGAAGTTAACAACGCATTTCTTCACGGTGAGTTGAGTGAGGACATGTTTATGCAGCAACCTCATGGCTTTGAGCGATATGCTGTTGATGGCACCAAACTAGTATGCAAGTTGCAAAAGGCACTATATGACCTGCGTCAAGCGCCACAAAACTGGTATGGTAAATTGAAGGGATATCGTGTTCAAATAGGTTTTAAAGAATCTAAAGCTGATGCTTCACTCTTTGTTACAACAAAGGATGGTGTGTTCATCTATGTACTTGTTTACGTTGACGATATTATAGTCACAAGGCAGTCTTCAAGTGAAATGGAGCGGGTTGTTGAACCGCTGAGCAGTTAATTTCCACCAATAATAACAAATTCACCTTGAAAACTATTATCTAGGTGACTAGTGTGAAAATGATTGTACTAAAAATCACCCCAAGGTAGATTCCCAGGAAAGAGTGGAGGGGTCACAATGGTCCCTCTTAAAACCCACTCTCCTTAGACAAAACTACCAAGACAAGTAATTTTAATAAGACAATAATTAACAACTATACCTGACAATAACTATTAAATAGACATAAAAGAGAACACCAAAATTTAATGAGGTTAGGCCAAAATTATGCCTACGTCCTCGAACACTACTAAAATAATATTTCACTAATAGAGGAAATATTACAAAGAGAGAGAAAGAGTACAAATAGCCTTTAATATAGAAGAAGGCTTAATTTGTGGGATGCTAAACTAAGGAGGATGAGGACTCTATTTATAACAAAATAATTTCTCCTCATCCTTATACAAAACCAATGTGGGATTCAAAATTTGCCAAAAAAACCAACAAATCTCCACCTTGGCAAATTCCACATACATCACTAAAAAATCCAATCTTCAGTAGTGTCTGCAAATTCATCTTTCAATTTGTAACAATATTGACCAAGTCTAAACAATGTTTAAACTTGACCACAATTACCACTTTTGTCAACATATCAACATGATTCTCAGTGGTCCGAATCTTCTGGATTATGACTCCACCTTCTTCTAGAATCTCTTGTACAAAGTGATATCGAATATCGATGTGCTTCGTCCTTGCATGGTAAACCTGATTCTTTGCTAAATGAATAGCACTCTGACTGTCAATGTGCACTTTGATGTGCTTCTATTCCATTCCCAATTCACCAAGCAACCCTTGAAGCCAAATTGCCTCCTTCACAGCCTCTGTAACTGCCATATACTCTGCCTCTATAGTAGACAAAGCCACAGTTGGCTGTAAGGTGGACTTCTAACTGAATGGTGCTTTTATAAATGTAAACACATAACCAGTAGTTGATCGACGCTTGTCCAAATCACCAATATAGTCTGAATCACAATACCCAACTACACATTGACCATCTTGTTTGTCCTGTTGAAAGACCAAACCAACATCTATGGTGTTCAGAATATACCGTAGAATCCGTTTCACAGCTTGTCAATGCTCTTTTCCAGGATCATGCATATACATGCTCACAACCCCAACTGCTCACAACCCTAACTACCTATGAAATATCAGGTCTCGTACACACCATTGCATACATCAAGCTACCAACAACACTTGCATACGGAACCTTTGACATGTATTCCCATTCTGCATCATCCTTAGATGACATGGATGCACCGAGCTTGAAATGAGGAGCAAGAGGTGTACTAATTGGTTTTGACTTCTCATTCATGCCAAAACTGTAAATGATAAGTTTGATATAGAAACCCGAAAAGTGTGCAAGGTGATGTGAAAATATTGTTTGACTCCTTAAAGTATATGTTTAATCACAATTGAAGAAGATTTAAAGTTGAGTTTTGGTCAAATGATGACGAAATACAAGTTTGGTATGGTTATAAGGTAATTAGAGAGTTATGAAGAAATAGATGGATTTCTGATATAGAGTGATGAGATGGATGTTACTGTCAACGTGATGAGTGACATTATATGGAATTTTAGAAAGGTCAAAGGAAAAATGCATAATCGAATGAGAGAAAAGACAACAATGGATTGGTATTACTGGTTATTGTTTATATGATAAGCAACAGAAGATGAATGTATAAACGAAAAAGATAGTTGGAAAATTAAAGGATTGAAAAGTAAGTTTCTGATGATGACAAGAAAGAATAAGTCAGGGAAGCAACATAAGAACATTAGAAGATATGTTCTTATTAAGATGTTCAGTGAAAATTCGAGGGCGAATTTTCTTAAAAGGAGGGGAGATTTGTAACATCCCAAAATACGGGTTAGTGACCAAAATTGTAAAATTTCAGAATATGGTGATTAAAGTATAATAGTTTAATAGTTTAATGATTTGTTCGGAAATATTTCCTAAAAGTTTATAGTAATTATCCAAAGAATTAAAGGGCAAAATGGTCATTAGACTTGAAAATTATAATTAAATGATATATATATATGGATAAGGATGGGAGATTTTCCAGAAATCTCTTCTCTCTTTTCTTCTTCATTTCCTCTTCTCCACGTGTGAAGCCAAGCAAAGGTGAGTTTTCTCTTGAGCTGATTATGTGCTGAAATTTAAGTTTAGTTTTGATTATTAGATGCTAAGTAAGATTAAGGAAGGATTAATTTGCTTTAAAACAACAAAATGAAGAGTTTAGGAGGATTTAAAGATTTGGAGTTTTTGAATGAAATATCGAAATAAAGTTTATATTGAGAATTGAAAGTTGAATTTGACTTGTCATCAAGTTAATTAAGGGATAGGAAGTGTTAGAATAGGAATTTGAACATGTTGCAAAACTAGTATAATTTTTTGCAATTACATAGGAATGACTAGATTTGAAGTTAAAGAAGTGATTATGGAATAGAAATAAGTTTAAGTATGTGTATTAAAGTTAGGAGTATTAAAGGAAGTGAAATAGGAAGGTTTGAGTTGAAAATTGATGATTTTCGAGCTTAGAATACAATTTCTGGGTAGAGGGAACCGATACCCTATGAATGGGAATCGATTCCCCCTCTTGAACGAAAAATTCCAGTATGTTCAGGGGGTATCGATTCCCCTGGGGGGGTATCGATTCCCCCCTAAATGAAAATATAGAATTTGATTCATTAAACCGGTTTAAGTTATTAACATCAAGTTTAAAGTTTAGGCTTCTGATAGTTGTTTTGAAATGATATATTTATGTAGATATTGAACCTAAACAAGTTCCGGAATAATCAAAGGATTATAATCGAGTCAAAGCAAGGCTAAGGTGAGTGCAATTTAAATTGTACTTATGTGATTGATCAAACATTGGCTTGCGATGAGTCAATGATAGAGTTACTATGGTAAGAAGTAACTTATATAATGTTATGTGATTACTCTGTGTGCATTAGTACATAGAAATGGATGTATGTTTATATGTTACATGATTTACACGCTTACATGAAAATGCAACATATGATATTAGATATGTGCTTACACATACATTTGATATGTGATAGAAGAGAAGGAACATGTGATTATGAGATCAAGGATTACACGTACATGTGATACGTGACTGAAAAGAAAAGATATGTGTTTATAAGAGAAAGAATATGAATAAGTAATGTGAACGGTCATAAATGATAATGCCCATGTTATGTGATATGAGAGCTAGGAGTATAGTTGGCATGCCAAGGGTCGAGGGTTACCTATGTTCTTCGGGACATATGGACTGTTTACCTATGTTCTTCGGGACATATGGACTGTTTACCTATGTTCTTCGGGACATATGGACTGTTTACCTATGTTCTTCGGGACATATGGACTGTTTACCTATGTTCTTCGGGACATATGGACTGTTTACCTAGGTTCTTCGGAATCTATGGACTGGTCCTTCGGGACATTGATCGAGCTGTGGTGACAGCATATGTGTGCACAACCTCAATGTACTCACATACCTTAAGTTCTCACTAGTGTACATGGGCTAATAAAGTGATTAAACAAGCATACTGAATGTGATATGTATACGATGGGTTTATAAGTGGTTTGAAATGTGTTACATGAACCGTATGATGTTATGTGTGTTTCTTAATGATAATGATGGTATATGTTTATGTATGATTTATGTTATATGAAATATTATATGTTTTATATGCCTCACTAAGTCAACGACTTAGCGTGTGATTGTTTCACACGTAGGTTTCGAGAAGAGTAAAGAGTAATGCGAAGCAAGACAGGTCAGTTCTCTTTACCAAATGTCAGATCAGAAAATATATGTATTGTATATAGAGTGTAGTTGGCATGTAGTCTAAAGATAAAAATTGTATGAACTCTGATATATTTTGTAAATGTTTTGAATAAGTTAAATGTTATCAAAGTTTTTAAATTACTCACTATTTTATACGAATAAATGTTTGAAAAGTCAATGTGACACTTCGGACTCGTATCCGGGTCGGATACGGGTTGGGGGTGTTACATTTAATGGTATCAGAGCTAAGGTTTAGCCGATTCTCGGCATAAACCGAAGTCCAAAGTGTAATAAAATGTGTACATGCCAACATAGAGTGAAAAATTTCTGATCTGATAGGGTAAGGAGTGTGTTGTCTTGTTAATAGAGTTAAATTGTTATGTGATATAAGATAAGTGAATACTGAGAATGAGTTATGAGATATATATATATATGTTTATATAATATGATAGATGATATGTGAACATATACAAATGACATACGTTATATGATACAAATTGAATGATCATATGCACACGTGATATGTAATAGAAGTAAGGATATGAGCACATGAATATATGAGAGCTTCCAAAGTGAAGCACAAGGTGATAGACCTGAGGGTAATAGCATTCACCTGCCCTGGCCAGGTAGGGAGAAGAGCGAAAACCTCAGGGAATTTCTGTATAAGATTAGAGGATGTTTCATGATGTTGAATGATATTCTGATGTGTTTTTAATTGTATACTTCGTTAACTCATAGAATGAATGTATCGAAATAGTTAAAAGAGTTATGAGCACCCGATCTCAAGGGTGAATTTGAGGAAGGCTCTGTTGTTACAGACCTTTGGGTATATGATATGAAGATAATGCTAGAAGATGTTCATTTCTCCATAGTGGAGAAATTAAATTGAGAAGTTTGTTATTATGTGGATAAAATGGAATATGGTGAACGAGTGTCACCATAAGGATGTTAAAAGATCAAGTGACGCGGTTATTGTTTGTTAAAGAGTTTGTATTCTAGATGGAAATAGTTAGCATTGGTTAACAAGAGCATGTGATGAAAATGTAATGGAATTATAATATATTGACAGGTTATGATAACCAAATATGAAGAGGATTTGGATACAGTTGTATAGTTTGATCATTGTAAGGTGTTGTGGTGAAGAAGATAAAGATTTGTATGTTTAAAGGAAATACAAGTATAATAGATGATAAGAATGAGGTTCTGTACAAGTAAGGTTGATTATCAAAGTTATGAAAAGATATAGAATATTATAAGAAGATTATAATGAAAGGATTTTGATAAATGATTATAAGAAAGTGCAGATTATAAGTTTGATTAGAAGTAAGAAAAGTATGTAAGGTTATATGAAGAGATTATGTGTATCGTAATACAGACAATGATGAAAGATTGAGCAAAAGTTTGGATTGTGGTGAATTAATTAGGAAATGAGGAAAGAAATCAATTGATTGATTTTTGATTTTGAGTGATAAGAATTGATGTTACTGTCTACAGGATAAGTAACATTATATGAATGAAATCAGAGTTATGAATTTGAAACAAAGGGATAGTATTGTGTATAAGAAAGAGTGTGGAGATGATAAGGATTTGTACTTTAGAATGAAAGAGTTAGCGTTGACTAACAAGATTTTGTGATGAAATTGTATTGGATATAGTTGTATATTTTGATTACGTAAATGTGATATAGTGAATGAAGTGAGGATTCGTATAGAAGTGTAAATGATAAGTTCGATATAGAAACCCGAAAAGTGTGCAAGGTGATGTGAAAATATTGTTTGACTCCTTAAAGTATATGTTTAATCACAATTGAAGAAGATTTAAAGTTGAGTTTTGGTCAAATGATGACGAAATACAAGTTTGGTATGGTTATAAGGTAATTAGAGAGTTATGAAGAAATAGATGGATTTCTGATATAGAGTGATGAGATGGATGTTACTGTCAACGTGATGAGTGACATTATATGGAATTTTAGAAAGGTCAAAGGAAAAATGCATAATCGAATGAGAGAAAAGACAACAATGGATTGGTATTACTGGTTATTGTTTATATGATAAGCAACAGAAGATGAATGTATAAACGAAAAAGATAGTTGGAAAATTAAAGGATTGAAAAGTAAGCTTCTGATGATGACAAGAAAGAATAAGTCAGGGAAGCAACATAAGAACATTAGAAGATATGTTCTTATTAAGATGCTCAGTGAAAATTCGAGGGCGAATTTTCTTAAAAGGAGGGGAGATTTGTAACATCCCAAAATACGGGTTAGTGACCAAAATTGTAAAATTTCAGAATATGGTGATTAAAGTATAATAGTTTAATAGTTTAATGATTTGTTCGGAAATATTTCCTAAAAGTTTATAGTAATTATCCAAAGAATTAAAGGGCAAAATGGTCATTAGACTTGAAAATTATAATTAAATGATATATATATATGGATAAGGATGGGAGATTTTCCAGAAATCTCTTCTCTCTTTTCTTCTTCATTTCCTCTTCTCCACGTGTGAAGCCAAGCAAAGGTGAGTTTTCTCTTGAGCTGATTATGTGCTGAAATTTAAGTTTAGTTTTGATTATTAGATGCTAAGCAAGATTACGGAATGATTAATTTGCTTTAAAACAACAAAATGAAGAGTTTAGGAGGATTTAAAGATTTGGAGTTGTTGAATGAAATATCGAAATAAAGTTTATATTGAGAATTGAAAGTTGAATTTGACTTGTCATCAAGTTAATTAAGGGATAGGAAGTGTTAGAATAGAAATTTGAACATGTTGCAAAACTAGTATAATTTTTTGCAATTACATAGGAATGACTAGATTTGAAGTTAAAGAAGTGATTATGGAATAGAAATAAGTTTAAGTATGTGTATTAAAGTTAGGAGTATTAAAGGAAGTGAAATAGGAAGGTTTGAGTTGAAAATTGATGATTTTCGAGCTTAGAATACAATTTATGGGTAGAGGGAACCGATACCCTATGAATGGGAATCGATTCCCCCTCTTGAACGAAAAATTCCAGTATGTTCAGGGGGTATCGATTCCCCTGGGGGGGTATCGATTCCCCCCTAAATGAAAATATAGAATTTGATTCATTAAACCGGTTTAAGTTATTAACATCAAGTTTAAAGTTTAGGCTTCTGATAGTTGTTTTGAAATGATGTATTTATGTAGATATTGAACCTAAACAAGTTCTGGAATAATCAAAGGATTATAATCGAGTCAAAGCAAGGCTAAGGTGAGTGCAATTTAAATTGTACTTATGTGATTGATCAAACATTGGCTTGCGATGAGTCAATGATAGAGTTACTATGGTAAGAAGTAACTTATATAATGTTATGTGATTACTCTGTGTGCATTAGTACATAGAAATGGATGTATGTTTATATGTTACATGATTTACATGCTTACATGAAAATGCAACATATGATATTAGATATGTGCTTACACATACATTTGATATGTGATAGAAGAGAAGGAACATGTGATTATGAGATCAAGGATTACACGTACATGTGATACGTGACTGAAAAGAAAAGATATGTGTTTATAAGACAAAGAATATGAATAAGTAATGTGAACGGTCATAAATGATAATGCCCATGTTATGTGATATGAGAGCTAGGGGTATAGTTGGCATGCCAAGGGTCGAGGGTTACCTATGTTCTTCGGGACATATGGACTGTTTACCTATGTTCTTCGGGACATATGGACTGTTTACCTATGTTCTTCGGGACATATGGACTGTTTACCTATGTTCTTCGGGACATATGGACTGTTTACCTATGTTCTTCGGGACATATGGACTATTTACCTAGGTTCTTCGGAATCTATGGACTGGTCCTTCGGGACATTGATCGAGCTGTGGTGACAGCATATGTGTGCACAACCTCAATGTACTCACATACCTTAAGTTCTCACTAGTGTACATGGGCTAATAAAGTGATTAAACAAGCATACTGAATGTGATATGTATACGATGGGTTTATAAGTGGTTTGAAATGTGTTACATGAACCGTATGATGTTATGTGTGTTTCTTAATGATAATGATGGTATATGTTTATGTATGATTTATGTTATATGAAATATTATATGTTTTATATGCCTCACTAAGTCAACGACTTAGCGTGTGATTGTTTCACACGTAGGTTTCGAGAAGAGTAAAGAGTAATGCGAAGCAAGACAGGTCAGTTCTCCTTACCAAATGTCAGATCAGAAAATATATGTATTGTATATAGAGTGTAGTTGGCATGTAGTCTAAAGATAAAAATTATATGAACTCTGATATATTTTGTAAATGTTTTGAATAAGTTAAATGTTATCAAAGTTTTTAAATTACTCACTATTTTATACGAATAAATGTTTGAAAAGTCAATGTGACACTTCGGACTCGTATCCGGGTCGGATACGGGTTGGGGGTGTTACAAAAACGTTTTAGTACCTTCCTCAGATATTCTTTCTAAGACAAACAAAGCCTCCCCAATTTCTTATCCCTTGACATCTCAATGCCTAGAATCTTCTTCGCTTCACCAAGATCCTTCATCTCAAACTCCCTGTTCAATTGAGTCTTTAGTTTCGCAATTTTTGTCTGACTCCTGGAAGCTATCAGCATATCATCAACATAAAGAATAAGATATATATAGGACCCATCTTGTAACTTGCGTAAATACACACAATGATCATATTTGCTTCTTGTGTGCTTCTTCCCTATCATAAACTTGTCAAATCGCTTGTACCACTGCCTTGTAGATTGCTTCAATCCTTACATCAATTTTTCTAATTTGCA
Source organism: Hibiscus syriacus (assembly GCF_006381635.1). Taxonomy (NCBI): domain Eukaryota; kingdom Viridiplantae; phylum Streptophyta; class Magnoliopsida; order Malvales; family Malvaceae; genus Hibiscus; species Hibiscus syriacus. The sequence continues at coordinate 1,431,969 of NW_024061960.1, forward strand.
CACCATCTCTTCTTTTTCAGCAACTTTGAATCCGTCTGGCTGAGTCATTTAGATTTTCTCATCCAAGTCTCCATGTAAAAATGTAGTTTTTACATCCATCTGAACTAGTTCCAAATCCAACTGCACTACCAAAGCCAACAAAATTCTGATGGAGGAATATTTTACAACTGGAGAAAATACTTCATTATAATCAACTCCCTCCATTTGAGCGTAGCCTTTAGCCACCAATCTTGCTTTGTAGTGGATGTTATTCTTGTTAGGAAATCCATCTTTCTTTGCATATACCCATTTGCACCCAATTGCATTCTTTCCCTTCGGAAGACTAGCTAGTTTCCACGTCTAATTCTTTTGAAGGGATTGCATTTCTTCATTCATGGCGATCCTTCACTTTTTATGTTATGAACTTTGGACTGCTACATTAAAAGTGGCAGGAATGTCATCAATTACAATTGGTGATGCAAAAGAGACCATATCAGCATAACGATCAGGTTGTCTAATGGTCATCTTTCCCTTTCTGAGTGCAATTGATTCATGTTGCTATGGAGGTTCTTGGGTCTGAACCTATTCTTCATCTGACTCTTCTTCTACCATAGGAAAGTCAACATCAGTTTCTTTACTGGTTGGGATAATTCTGCTTCCTTCAAACTCCACCTGTTTGGGAGTTCCATCTGTCTGCTCTAATTTTTCTGAAGTCACCTTTCTCAACATGGTAGATTCATCAAAGGTAACATCCCTGCTGAAGATTATTTTCTTTGTTTCTAGAAACCAAAGACGATAGCCTTTCACACCAGAGGTGATCCCCATAAAAATTGCCTTCTTTGCTCTTGGATCCAACTTTGACTCCTTAACATGGTAATATCCAGTGGAACCAAACACATGTAAGGAATCATAATCTATAGCAGGTTCTCGAAACCATTTCTCTAATGGTGTTTTACCACCAATAGCAGTCGATGGTAAGCGATTGACAAGGTGACAAGCATAGAACAAAGCCTCAGCCCAATATTCTTTGACTAACCCAACATTAGACAACATACACCGAACCTTCTCCACTAATGTCCGATTTATATGCTCTATCACCCAATTCTGTTGTGGTGTATATCTGACAGTGAAGTACCTGACAATACCTTCTTCTTCACAGACTTTCAAAAATGGATCATTTTTGTACTCCTCACCATTGTCTGTATGGAGACGTTTGATTTTTCTGCCTGTTTGAGTCTCCACCATTTTTTCCATTTAAGGAAAAACCCTAGCACCTCATCCTTTGTCTTCATTGTATACACCCAAAATCTCTAGGAAAAATCATCAACAAAGGTGACATAATAGTGTGTTCCTCCCAATGAAGTTGTCTTGGAAGGCCCCCATACATCTGAATGAACATAATCTAAAATACCTTTAGTATCATGGATTGTTGTTCCAAATTTCACCCTCTTTTTTTTTCCTTTGATATAATGCTCACAAAAAACTAATTTGCAAGCCCGAGCACCCTTCAATAATCCTTGATCTATCAACAATTTCAAGGATTTTTCACCAACATGCCCTAAGCGCATATGTCATAACCTGGTTGCTTCTGACTCCTGTTCATCAGTAGAAGCTGCCACTGATGTTGTCCCAACAATTGTACTAACTATAAAGTAATACACATTGTTCTTTTTCTGGATTCCCTTCATTATCACCAGTGCACCAGAGATAATCCTCATAATCCCATCTTTTGCCCTAATTTCTAAACCTTTTGACTCTAAGGTTCCCACAGAGATGAGATTTCTCATTAAATCTGGTACATAATGGACACCTGTTAAGGTTCTGATTGATCCATCCTGATTCCTCAAGTGAATTGAACCAGTCCCAAGTGTGTCAAGAGGGGAATTATTTGCTGTGTAGACAATTACACCTTTTATTTCTTTAAAATCAAAGAACCATTTTCTATTGGGGGTCATATGGTGGCTACAAGCTGAATCTAACAACCATGAACTGGAATAGTTGGTTGATGGCATAGCAGCGAATATGAAATCTGAATCTGCATCATCATACTCGACCACATTTGACTCTGAGACAACCTTTCCCCTTTCAGGTTTGCCTTTATTCTTTAGCCTGAGACATTATTTCTTCCAGTGCCCTTTTTCTCGACAAAATATGCATTCATCTTTGCTCAATCTGAACTTTGACTTCGATCTCCCTCTTCTTCCTTTATTTTGACTCTTTGAACGACCTCTAACAACAAGAGCTTCTGCTTTGACACTTGTGTTTTCTTATTTGTCTTTCTTTCTCAATTCATAACTATACAAGGAAGATGTTATTTCACTGAGAGACACATCAACCTTCTCATGAAGTAGAGTAGTTTCAAAATACTCAAACTCATCAGGAAGTGATCCCATCAACATCAGAGCCAGATCTTCATCTTCAAAAGTCTCGTCCATATTCATCAGATCAATCACCAGCTGATTAAAGCTAGTAATGTGATCATTCATAGTGGTACCTAGTACATAGTTGAAGCGAAACAATCTTTTTTTCATGTAGAGCTTGTTCTGACCGCTTTTCTTCAAAAAAATTCTTTTCCAGTGCCTTCCAAAATTTACTTGCAGAAGTTTTCTTAGAAAATGCATACTTCTGCTCTCTAGAAAGACACGATCGAATAGTACCACATGCCAATCTATTGATCATCTTCCATTCTTTCTCCTCAACATCATCTAGTTTCTCTCCTTCAATAGAAATGTCTAGACCCTGCTGAAATAGGGCATCTAGAACCTCACTTTTCCACATGCCGAAATGACCGGTGCCTTAAAAAATCTCCACTGCAAATCTAACATTTGTCACATCATTTCTTACCAAAATTGAAGATGAAGAAGCTGTTGACGACGATGCGGATGTTTTTATGTCGTCTGCCATTTTTGCTACAAATTCTATTTAATATCTGTCAATGCGGAATGTCAATTAGCCAAAGGAAATTTTTTTCTGATGTGGAAGATCAGCCTAAGCCGCAACCACAGAGAATACTAAAATAAACCAAGAGCTCTGATGCCAATTGTTGTAAAATTCAGGTTAATTTCCACCAATAATAACAAATTCACCTTGAAAACTATTATATAGGTGACTAGTGTGAAAAATATTGTACTAAAAATCACCCCAAGGTAGATTCTCAGGAAAGGGTGGAGGGGTCACAATGGTTCCTCTTAAAACCCACTCTCTTTAGACATAACTACCAAGACAAGTAATTTTAATAGGACAATAATTAACAACAACTATACCCAACAATAACTATTAAATAGACATAAAAGAGAACACCAAAATTTAACGAGGTTAGGCCAAAATTATGCCTACGTCCTGGAACACTACTAAAATAATATTTCACTAATAGAGGAAATATTACAAAGAGAGAGAAAGAGTACAAATAGCCTTTAAAATAGAAGAAGACTTTATATCTGTAGGATGCTAAACTAAGGAGGAGGAGGGCTCTATTTATAACAAAAGAATTTCCCCTCCTCCTTATACAAAACCAATGTGGGATTCAAAATTTGCCAAAAAAACCAACATGTTCATCTATGTACTTGTTTACGTTGGCGATATTATAGTCACAGGGCAGTCTTCAAGTGAAATGGAGCGGGTTGTTGAACTGCTGAGCAGTCGGTTTTCCCTAAAAGATTTAGGAGAGCTGCACTATTTTTTGGGTATTGAGGTGAAGCGTTGTGATAAGTCGCTTCTACTCAGTCAACAAAAAATATATTTTGGAGCTTCTAGAGAAGAAAAAGATGACCAAAGCATCGTTTACTACCACCCCAATGGTTGTTTCCACAAAGCTGAGCAACGATGAAGGTCATCTGCTCGATCACGCTCGTGAATTTCTTAGTCTAGTCGGGGGGTTGCTTTACGTGTGCTACATGAGGCCTGACATCACCCTTAGTGTGAGTAAGGTATCACAATACATGCATGCACCACGAGAGTTACATTTACTTGCTGCCAAACGGATTCTGCGTTATTTGGCGGGTACATTGGATTATGGACTTGTGTTTTCACCTGGAAAGTCAGATCTACATATTTCTGCTTTTTCTGATGCTGATTGGGGTGTCTGTGTAGTTGACCTGCGGTCAATGTCCGGACACTGTGTGTTTGTAGGAGGCAACTTAGTCTCCTGGAATGCAAAGAAGCAGAAGGTGATTTCAAGATCCACCATGGAAGCTCAGTATGGAAGCCTTGCAGATGTTGATGTTGTAGCAGAGGTAGCTTGGGTTAATGCTTTGCTGGCTGATTTAGGAGTTGCACAGAACAAACAGTCTGTAGTTTGGAGTGATAACATCAGCGCAATCGTTGTAAGTGCCAACTCGGTGTATCACGCTCAGTCGAAATATGTGGATTTAGAAGTTCATTTTGTTCATGAAAAAATTGCTGCCAACCAGTTGTGCGCGAGCTATGTTCCAGTAGCTCACTAAATAGCAAATGGCTTGACTAAGCCATTGTCCAAATCTGCGTTTGTTGCGTTTCACGAGAAGGTCAACGTGTGTTTGTTTGTTGAAGAATGGAACAAGACGGGAGAATTTCGGATGATGATGCATGCCATGCAAATTGTGATTCGCGTGAGGCTGCTGCTGTTCTAGAAAACTGGGTTGTTAGCCTTGACTAACTTTGTTGACTTTGGTTCCTAGCTAACCGATAGGCTGTTAGTCTGTTAGTGGTAGCTGTAAATGCACTTGAGTGCTATAAAAGCAATATGTACTTGATGAACAGTTTTCATTCAATAAAGAATCTTTTTTAATCTCTTTTCTGCGTTTCTCAATAATATATTTCTATTAAGATCTAAGATTTAATGTTCAAATTAATACATATATCTAATTATATAAAAAATAGTTTTATACGTTAATTCAATTCTTAAATTTTGTTATACAAGTCATCTCACGGCATAATTTAGTTAAAATTTTTCAGATTTAATGTTCAAATTAATACATATATCTAATTTTATAAAAAATAGTTTTATACGTTAAATCAATTCTTTATATTAAATTAAAATACTAATTTTTTGAATAAGCTAAATGTGATTACAAAATAATATTTATTTTAAATACTCTCAATTATTTGACAATGAACATTCAATCATTCTTGTACTTACTGGTGCTTGAACCGATAACTTCAAAGAATAACAACAAATCCTTTAACTACTAAGTTAAGTTAATTCGTGGTAAATTAAAATACTAAGTTAAGTTGGATGACGGAGGAATTGCATGCAACTTATCTGAAGAAAGTAATTTAAAAATCTAAGGAATGAAAGCTTCTAGAGTATGATCTAAACACCAAGAAAGATAATGATCAAATTTTGAGAAGGCAACTTACGTGGCAAAATAGTAATCTAGTGATGTTAAATTTAAATATAGTTAATAAACTACTCGATGATGAAAAGAGTCGTGAGAAGGTAAAGACATTGTTAGAATTGTGATTCAATTTATTCCTAGATCAGATCATGAAGTTACATTTAAAATAATGGTAAAAGTAAGAATAGATATGGAGTGGGATGGACCATTTTTAGACTGTCTCGGTCTCGAATCGAAAATATTTGGTTTATATCTGATCCCGCTTTGCCCCAATAATTTTTAATCTTTTTTCTCTCCGATCCTTGATTTTTAGATTAAAATTCCGATCTCAACCCGACTCAAACCAATTATATTAATATTTTAAAATAGTTAAGATAATATATTATATAATAATATATTCTATAATATTTTACTATTCTTAACAATTAAATCATATATTTTAACACTATAAAAATAAAAATTCTTAAAATTTTATACATATTATATATATAAAAGAGAAATATAATAATTTATATCAGATCTGATCAGATTGATGATTTTTCACTTTAAATCTGACTTCACCCCAAAACTATTTTTTGCATAATCCGTTCTGTTCCACCTCGAATTTGAATTTGTTAAAAAAAGTATCCCTATAAGATCGGTTTGAGTATAATAAAAAAGTATAGATTAGGATTTTGTGATGGAACAGAACTTATAATTTTTTGGTATAATGAATTTTTTTCTCTCTGTTTGTAGTTTTTTTTATAGATTTTTTACATAAATTTTGATGTTATTTTTATTTTTCTGTTCGACCATATTCATTTATTGTTAATCATTCTGATGACTTAAATAGATATAAATGAAAATCCCCCGACAATATCACTTGCAGTTCACAATCAAACGAAATGGCCATGACAAAAAGACAAGGAAACAGAAGAAATAAGATTTTGGGTGATTGATTAACCCTTTTATATGTGTTGGACGTCCTGGCACTTAATTAGTATGTATTATGTAAACCTGTATCCCCTAATTATTATTATTTTGACAAGCATATCCCCTAATTATTTAAAAATAAGTTAACAACTGCATTTTCATCAATAGACAGCTTTTGAGTAGGCTAATTTTGTAAGTGATGTTTGTAGGGATGGCAAAAAAACCCGAATCCGACGGGGAAAATCGAAAACCGAATTAAACGGGTCGGGTTCGGGGATGATAAATGGGGACGGGGACGGGGACGGGGAAAACCCATTTATTTTAAACGGGGACGGGGACGGGTTTGGTAATCCCCGCCCCGATTACCCGCCCCGATTACCCGCCCCGATACCCGACCCGATAAATATTAAAAATAATTATTTATATATATATATATAATATTAATAAATTTAATTTAAATAAAAAATATATATTTATATATTTAATTTAAATATATATATATATATACCCGGCCCGATTCTCGGCCCAATACCCGACCCAATACCCGGCCCAATACCCGTTTAAATAACCGTTTATGCTAAACGGGGATACCCGTTTCCCCGCGGTTTTCCCCGATTACCCTACGGGAATCCCCGTTTAAATCCCCGCGGTTTTTTAAACGGGGACGAGTACCGGTTTTTTAAACGGGGACGGGGACGGGGGACCAATACCCGGCCCGAACCCGGCCCGTTGCCATCCCTAGATGTTTGGGTATTAAATATTCTCGTCCTCGTAATCAATAGAACTCCCGTTTTTGTCTTTTTCTTTTTCAAAAGTTGCCCTCCACCTCCTGTTACATGAAAATTGCAGAAGACTAGGATATTTTTATATAGGGTAAACTACATGTTTAATACCTAAATTATTACTTTTATTCCATTCCAATACTCAAACTTTATTTTTTTTCAAAATCATACCTAACGTTTAAGTTTATGTTTCAATTTGGTATACGTCGTTAAAAAAATAACAAAACTATTGGCGTGACCTTTTTATCTTATGATAACATGTCAACATCACAGTTATGTTTTTAATAGTGGGGTATCAAAATGAAACATAAACTAAATATTAAGTATGATTTTGAAAAAAAAATTAAATTTAAGTACCAAAACGAAAAAAATAATAGTTTAAGTACTAAATGTGTAGTTTACTCTTATATATTATTAATTAAAAGCGGCATTAACTCTTGAGTGAAAGAAGGCAACCTTAGAGCTCCAGCATGTAGCTATTAAAAAGATAAATTTGGTTAGCATTAACCGGACTAAAGGTTTTTTTTTATAGTTTATGATTATTATAAAGTAATATATGTTCAAATATTTTTTAACTTATTAATAACATATATATATATCTTGTAGACACAGCTACTTAAATATAAAATCTCTAGAGAAGACAATATTTCTTATTAGGGAGACCACTTAATCGGTTCTAGACTAATAAAATATAGGGTAAATTATATATTTAGTACTTAAACTATTAGTTTTATTTCATTTTAGTACCTAAACTTTTATTTATTTTAAAATCATACCTAACATTTACTTCTGTTTCATTTTAGTACCTAAACTTTGCTAAATTGTTGATGTGACAATTTTATGGGTAAATTACATCATTCATCACTTGACTATCTTCTCACTCCTATTTTGATCACTAAAGTTTAAAAAATTCAATTTAACTACTCAACTTTCAAATTGTTCATGTTTTAATCACTCTAATTTATTTTATTAATAAATTTTGTGACATGACTTTTTTATTTTATTTTATTAATATATAATTAAAATAAAAAAAATAAATATGAAAGTTAGAGTGATTAAATTAGGAGTAATTTGAATGTTAAATAATTAAATTAAAAAATTTTAAACTTTAGTGACCAAAATAGGAGTGAGAAGCTAGTTGAATGATGAATGATGTAATTTACCCATAAAAACTGTCATGTTGTAACGGTTCTCCTAATTTTTTTTAATGGTGAGATACAAAAACGAAACAAAAAGTAAAAGTTAGGTATACTTTTGAAACAAATGAAAGGTTAGGTAAAAAAATGAAATAAAACTGATAGTTTAGATACTAAAGTTGTAGTTTATCCAAAATTCTATTACGGTAGGTTTGTACATTGAACTATTGATTGTCAGGATAGTATTAGAATTACAATGGATAATTATAAAGATAATATTTATGTTATTTTATAGTTACATACATTTATTATTTAAAAGTAAATAAATAAAGTTTAAAAGATATTATAGCGAATTGCATGCACAATTTTTTTCAATTCTCAATATCTATAAGAATTAAATAATGTAAATGGAATGTTTCAATTGTTTAAGGTTTTGAGAGAGTATAAATTAATTCATTGGAATAACATCTTATTCATACAAATTATTTATAATATTCATTATTTTATCAATATTTAATAACTTACGATACAACAACAACAACAAAACTCTATTCCCAAATGTAATTGGGGTAAGGGGGAGGTAGGGTAGTTGGCTGCCCCCAATGCCAGGTTGAGAGCAGCTTCCGTGGAAGACCTCCGGCAGTTATAAAATTTAAAAATAAAGATAAAATGTAGTGCATGTATAAATAAATATATAAATACATAGATTAACAGTCTTCATATGCAGTCTTCACGTCTGTAATGGGAAGTAATCCCTGCAAATGAATCCCTGCATAAAAATCTCTGTATATAGACAGAAACGTTAGACCCGACAAAATTTAAAAAGATGAAACCATGACGAGAATGATACACAATAGTCAACGATAACAAGCAACGAGAAGGAATAAAGTCAAAATGAGTTAAAACCTAAACTAAGGCAACACTACTCCGCTACACTAGTTCTAAGCCTTCATAAATTCCAATGACAGAGACGATAAAAAAAATAGAAGTCATGGAAATTACTACAAAGTCATTAAAAGAAAACAGAGATGATACACCCTATGGATGTGACATGCACTACTCGACTACCCTGATCTTAAGTCTACATACTTTCCTATCAGAGGTCATGTACTCGGTAAGGGAAATCCTTCAAATAAGATCTCAAGCAGTCTTCCCACTTCCGCCTTGGTCGTCCTCTCCTTCTGGCACCGTCGACTGTAATCGACTCTGCTCTCCTGACTGTATCCGACGGTTGTCGCCTAAGGACATGCCCAAACCATCATAGTCTTCCCTCCCTCAATTTTTCGGATACAGACGCCACCCCCAAGGACATCCTAATAGCAGAGTTTGGTGTCATGTCCCACAGGGTCCTACCACATGTCCATCGAAGCATTCTCATTTCTGCGGCCTCCATCCTCCTTACGTGATCTTTCTTGATTGCCCAACATTCTGATCCATACAACAGTGCTGGTCTTATTGCCATTCTATAAAATTTTCCCTTAAGTTTTAGAGGCACCTTCTTGTCACACAAAACTCTAGTAGCAGCCCTCCACTTTAGCCATCCCGCCTTTATACGGTGTGTAACGTCATCATCCACACCCCCATCTTTATGTATCTTGAAATAATTTGGAGATGAAATTGGAAGATTCAAAATTTTGGGGACTAATTTAGAATTAGAGTCATAGTTTGGGGATGAAATTGTAGTGTTCAAAAGTTTAAGGACTAATTTAGAATGAGAATCATAGTTTGAGGATGAAATTGGAATGTTTAAAAGTTTAAGACCAATTTAAAATGAGGATCATAGTTTAGGGACATATGATGTAATTTACTCTAAATTTTAAAAGAGTGATCCTGCAGTGTTTATGAGATTGGTTGGGCTAAAATTCATATCTTGTTATCGAAACAATTTTTAAAAAGGTATCATTTCGAATAATTTGATGATCAATTAATAATAAAACGTAATTCGACGAGTCACCACCAATATTTGATTAGAGTGTGATTGGGCACCAAAAGACGTATTTGTCATTTTAATAAAAATATTAATTTTAATTAAAACAAAAAATTTGCGGTATGCGTTACCAAAATTTGAGTCCGGAAGTCGATTAAGTGTGGGGAAGGATTAACACCCCCACAGCGCCCTAAATTGGTACCTAGTAGATTAATTAATTGTCTTTGCAATGAAATTTACTAGTTTGAATTTAATTTAATTTAAGATCCCTTTAAATAATATTCTTTAAATTTTATGCCGAAACACAATAATATTTAATTATTTCTTATCGAGAAGAATCAGCCTCTCATACCTTAAAGCAATCGATTCTTACTCCAATCGAAATAAAGAAATGTTACAATTCCATCCTAGAGTTCACCATTTATTCAAAATTTAAGCGCATAAATAACAAAACAATAAAACAAAATAAATCTAAGACCCCTTTTTTTAAACATACTCTTTGAATTTTAAGAGGAAAAATGATAATATTTAATTATTTCCAATCAAGAATAAATGATCTCTCATGCCTTAAAGTAGTTATTTATTACTCCAACCGAAATAAAGAGATATTACTATTTCATCCTAAAATTCAATATTGATTCGAGAGAAAATGATAATATATAAATTATTTCCAATCGAAAATAAATGACTTCTCATGCCTTAAAGCAGTCATTTATTACTCCAACCGAAATAAAGAGATATTATTTTTTTATCCTAAAATTCAATATTGATTCGAGTATTACTTATTTTTGAAACCATATTAAAACATGTAAAAAAATAAAATAAAAATTACAAACATGTATCGAGCAAATACGATTAATTAATTATTTTACCAACCATTAATGAGAATAAAGATGTTCAATTATTTAAATACATCGAGACGGGACCTTAGATTCGATCTAACAGTCTTTTCTCGGTGAATTTAATTAAAAGAGCATAATTTTTTCTCAGACTCAAATTTTAATGTAATCAATTTTATTAGTGGTTTCACTTAATGAGACACACTTTCATTTTAAAATTATCGAAAATAACTTTCTTATACGTTAAGACAATCACTTCACAACAATCTTAAAATGAACATTTATTCCCTTAGTCAAATTATTTCGATCAAATCAAGAAATATTTGTAAGGTTTCATATAATTTAATATGCAATTTAACTAAAGGATGCCACATATAATAAAAATGAAGTATATACATGTCTTAGAAAATGAAAACATAAATATAAATCTATGCATATCATACACCTACATATAATACAATAAAATATATAATACATAACTATATACATAATCACCATATAAACAATACGCCTTTAAAATACCATGTTATATAGACATATTTATATGTGGTATAGTATTTACATTCGTGTAATATAATCTATAAATATTACAAATATAAAGTAACATGCATAAAAAATTTGACCAAATAAAAACATAACACCTAAAGTCTAAAAATGAATGAAATTGTAAATAAACAGATTAAATTCTAGAAACAACACGAACATGAACAACACTGCAATATGGGATTAAATTGAACACAAAGCAAATAAGTAAATTAAAATATGAAACTTTCAAATTAAAAGGCCAACTCACAAATAAGCAAACACATTTAAGGATGAAAATTAAATGATTATGACATTCATAGCTCAAAGTAATAAGAACAAGATTCAAATAAGGACTATAATGAGATTTTTCAGAATTACAATCCCAAAATTAAAATAAATAAAAATAAATAATTGAAAGTGACCGAATTGTAACACACATGAAATAAGTGGCCAAAATCAAAATCTCTAAAAACCTTCAAACATGGACTAAAACGACTCCTAACGAATCCAGAGACCCTCCTCGTGTAATTTACCCATGCACGAAACACATAAACCCTAAGACCCCTTAAAACGATATCGTTTTAAGGGTTTTAAATACCCCTTTTATGAGATTTTTTGACTGAATCCTTCTCCATTTTCAATTTCCAGCCATTTCTTCTCCCTTCTCTCTACTTCTTTTTTTTTTTTGGATATCAACCAGTGACCACGAACCACCGTAGCCACCACCATCCACTGCTCCAAACGGCATCGACGAGGGGTCAATAACCCCCTAAAACTAACACTAAACCCTCCCTAACACAAAACTGAAACCCAAATCAACAAAACCACACAAACCGACCCCCAAACCTAGGTTCTAAAGTCTGATCCCTACGGTAAAAGATTACCTTTGTAACCCCCATAGACCGATAAGGGTAACCAGATCCGATCCGGGGTGTCACATTTGGGCCACAGGAGCGACCCACTGTAAAAATAACGGAAAATTTAAAACTTTTTAAAATACATGTAAACTAATAAAATCAGTTGTCAATATTTAAAACTAAAACAGATTTTTAGACTCGTATATAAATTAAAATACAATTTCATGCCCCCTTAATCACATGTACCATACTCTGCAACAACGCCGGAAGAACTCCCTTACTGAAGTCGATAGATGAACTGGTACAATTCTTATATCCTGAAAAGGTTAGTGATAGAGTGAGATTCGAAAAGCTCAATACATAACTACCAGATGATGCTGAAGAACGTGCATATACAGATAAACATACATATCCTTATTATTTCCAAACATTTACAGATTTTTATGCTGAGCAGAGATCCTACTGATATTTCAGATGGTAACGGACAATGAGCTTTCAGTTCAGACAAATATTTCAGATGACTGAGTTCAGGAGATCAGAATAGGTTATCTAGTGTGTTCCCAAAAACCATATAACTTTTCAGATCTTTTTAAAACATATATATATATATATATATATATATATATATATATACCCCAATCCCAACACATCATAATGTGTAGGTTCCCCAGAACCATACACCCAACCCAACACATTATATAAGGCCCTGAGCACAAAGCCGAGGAACCTGCGAAACTTCTTCATTCAACAATACCCCCAATTAAAACATTTTCCGTCCGTAAACGGATATATCAAAAATCCAAACATAAATCAGGTCAAGTATCATATCAGAAATCAGGTCAAGTAACAGATCAGAATCCAAGTCAAGTATCAGATCCGAATCCATGTCAGATATCAGATCAGAATCCATGTCAAGTATCAGATCAGAATTCAAATAAAAAATCAGATAATATATTCATGTGAGTAGGGAACACACCAGAGTTTATGGACATTATTTAGAGGGACTAGATAATCTTATAAAGCAGAGAAACACGTATCTTCAGTTTACCGATAGAATGTCGGTATTTAGGATCACTATAGGAATATTTCAATAACTATCGGAATCATCAGTTATTCAGAATATGAATTATCAGGATCATATCTTATTCGGACAGTTTTCAGAAGTTGTACGTAATCATAAGGGTATTCAGGATCTTTTACATCCATATCAATTGAGTGGATAATCGAACAACTTAACAACGAAGATTCAGAACCTTAACAATCTATGTCGATTGATCGCATTATCGAACAACTCTTAGATGAATAGTTCCCAGAACTAATACTTATCGACTGGTCATTTCGTGTCCTTCTAGGGTATTTACACTTTAATACCAAAAATTCTTATCCATAGATCATCTTCAGAATCATCACTGAATAGATCTTCCAATGTCTTTATTTCATTTTTACGCTTCCACTATATCATGAAATACTGACATGTTTGATTTGTAGTTCATGATCCAGAAGAACAGTACATCGTGTATGTTCATTAAAGTTTCCAGACTCATCCAAATCACTTATTAAAATCTTAGTCATTGAGGTTACTTATTTCACTTAGTAGTCAAATCCATTCCAATTACTTCAGAGTTTTCCAGATTAATTTGGACGTCTCTAAATTTTAGATACATATTGTACTTCTGTTCAGTTCGGTCTTCGTGGTTGATTTATCGGACAAATATCCAATTCTTAGTGCTTAACGCGATCTAGAGTTGAGCTGAGCTGAATACTTCCAAAATTATCATCGAGCCAAACTTGAGAAGACAAACACGCATTCAAGTAATATTTATGCCGTTCAGGTATTGACATATCATTAAGGTTGATCGGCTCACTTAAGATGTGTTCCATAACTTTTAAAGGTAGTCCAACACCTATGCTTATTTGGATTCCTTAATTAATCCAAGACATTTAATTAGAATAGGACACAAGGGTATTTTGGTAATTTTGGTATTCATTTTTATTCCATTTATTTCAGAGCTCGAAGATATCCAATCATTCTTGAGCTTGGTGGTATTCTTGGATCATTTTCATTACAGGGGTATTTTGGTCATTTTACATATCTACAGTATTTCAATATTTTCCTGCCATCCGGTCTTATTATTTAATTCAATCTTATCATTTACTTCATTCCTTTCGAACAATTCTGACAGCGGAATACACCCGATAAATTATTCTTCAAGTATTTACTCATTATTCGAATATTTACGGGTCAATTGTCTTCTCAGATTTTACAAATGAAATATCTGGAATTTTCCTGCACTAAGTCAGGATTTTATCAATTAAATCCGTACTTAATCGAGTTAAGTACGAATCCCCTAAGTATTTTCTCATTCAGTTTCAACTCAGACTATTCTACCTCTTAAGGGCATTTTCGTAATTTCTTAACCAGATAATTTCGATATTAGCTCTTAACGAAAATAATATAATTTAGAGATCCTATGATTAATTGCTTTCTTGAATACTCTCTGATCTTTAAACGGTTCTCTTAACAAACTTCTAGTATCCTTCACAAACTCTCATAGGATTAAAATCGGTTATCCATAATTTCCAAATAAAACTAACATTCCTTATGCACATCAATATTTTTATCAGATTAATATGTCTGTAAAATCCTCTTATCTAACTTCCATATTCAAATCTTGTCTTTTTATAACATAAGGGTATTTTCGTAATTTTACCCTACCGGTGTATTCTCATAATTTCTCATCCAAGTACCTTTAACATTTAACCTTTGATGAAATAAATTATAAGTTGCAGATACAGGGCTGATTTCCTTATCACTAATCACAACCTTGTAATTTAATCTAACAATTCCTCAATTTTTTATATTAGTCATTCAATCCGTAATTAGTTACAGAATTTCAATCACATCATATCGAGTGTATAAATTATTCAACTCCACCAAAATGACCAACATTATCTTGTTCATGCATTTATCAATATAAACATGTTCCATAAAGCATAAAGAGGTAGTAAAGTATTACCTCGATTTCTGTGCAATACTGATCGACCATAAAAACCATTCAAATGCCATTGATCTTCAATTCAACTTCCAATAATTCCTCAGATACATATCAACATAAATTATATAAAAAACGGAGCTTAATTACGATAAACGGATCGAATCGGGTGATAAATCAGTGAAAAATAGCTTACCGGGTTCGAATTTGGAAAAACGGACATCAGATTCGGATTCAGGACGTCGAAAGCATAAAATATGACTTTTTGAAAATTTGGAATTTTCGGTCAAAATCAAAGTCAACGGGTTTGACCGGCAATTTCGAGGCCTTCGGGTTCGAATTTCAAAAAACGGACAGCGGAATCGGATTTGGAACGTTGAAAAATATCAGGATAAGTATACTCGGTCGAAGTCAAAGGTCGTTTAATGCCCGGTCAAAGCCGGTCAAAGTTTTGGTCAACAGTGGTCAACGCCGGTCAACGGTCAACAGGTCGGGTCGGGTCAACGGGTCGGGTAAACGGGTCGGGTCGGGTTATGACCGGTTAAACCGGTCAACTATGCACCAAAACTGGTCAAACTGGTCATTTGGAACATCCCCACGCGCAATGGCGGCGCGTGGGGGCCCTTTCGGCTGCCTAAAAATCACGGAAAAATTCTCAAAAATTATTTTGAGCGATTTCAAGATACTTACAAAGCTCGGTTTCACAATTTTGAACGGTGGAGAATTCGATTTCAACAAATCAAAAAATTTGACTGCTTCACCTCCTCATGCGCCGCCGTCGACGGAGACCAAGGATGACACCGACAAACTTAGAACGATGCAACGAACACGATGGTGCGAGAGGTGTCGTAAACAGATGACCCGATCGTCGTGAATCGATGAAAAACCAACTAAAACCGAGTTATTACCGACGATACTTCCGACTGAAATTAACGACAAACGGAGATGATTCATGACGAAAGGTTTGAGGGGTTTTGTTCCTCGGTTGACAACGAACACGACGGTGGTTTCAGCTCGTCGATCGGAGGTCGGACGGCGAGTAGATCGGAGTTGAAATGAGGGTATTTGGAGAAGATAAAACTGGAAAAAAAATGAGAACCTGCGCACGGGGAGAAGAAATTTATAATTCATCCTATATAAAAAAATGGGTAAACCAAGAGTTTAGTCACTGAACTTCCTGTACTTCTTAAAACGGTCTTCCAACTTTGAAATTTTACAATTTAATCCCCGATTTCATCCAAAAATACCAATTAAATTCATCACTTTATAATTTCTTAAATTTAGCCCCTAAATTGGGGTGTTACAATTCTCCCCTCCTTAAAAGAATTTCGTCCTCGAAATTCATTCATGTCACATAATTACAGAAATAAAACTTCCATCAGTTCTTTCATATCTTTCATGTAGCTCTTATAGAAATACAGATCCTCCATTAATCTTTAACCAGTTGAACATATATTCTTATCAGAATTTTTCCTCATTTCAATAAAAGAAGCATAACGGAAATATCCTTGTGGAATCAATTCAACCTTGGTGACGATAATAGATTCATAGAGCAGTAGCATATCCCAATTTCATTTCTGGAGTCGGGTCAAAATTTCTAAAATGAGTACCTCTCATATGCCTCGTGTGGTACTTTACATCGTTTAGACAGATGTTACTGGTTTTCCTTTTTGTAAAAATATAGCCTTAACGGATAAAAACTTTGGTCTACTCGTTATAGATAAAGACTCAGCCCTGGGGTTCCAGCTCAGAGAGGTACGATTGCAGTCTAGGGGCATGCACTGACCAGACATATTTTGACATTCGACCGGCGGTCTATCTTGAAAAATTTTGACTCAAACCTGGCTCTGATACCATTAAATGTAACCCCCACAGACCGATAAGGGTAACCAGATCCGATCCGGGGTGTCACATTTGGGCCACCGGAGCGACCCACTGTAAAAATAACATAAAATTTAAAACTTTTTAAATTACATGTAAACTAATAAAATCAGATTTCACTATTTAAAACTAAAATAGATTTTCAGACTCGTATATAAATTAAAATACAATTTCATGCCCCCTTAATCACATGTACCATACTCTGCAACAACGCCGGAAGAACTCCCTTATTGAAGTCGATAGATGCACTGGTACAATTCTTATAACCTGAAAAGGTGAGTAATAGAGTGAGCTTCGAAAAGGTCAGTAATACAGAACTACCAGATGATACTGAAGAACGTGCATATACAGATAAACATACATATCCTTATTATTTCCAAACATTTACAGATTTTTATGCTGAACAGAGATCCTACTGATATTTCAGATGGTAACAGACAATGAGCTTTCAGTTCAGACAAATATTTCGGATGACTGAGTTCAGGAGATCAGAATAGGTTATCTAGTGTGTTCCCAAAAACCATATAACTTTTCAGATCTTTTTAAAACATATATATATATATATATATATACCCCCATCCCAACACATCATAATGTGTAGGTTCCCCAGAACCATACACCCAACCCAACACATCATATAAGGCCCTGAGCACAAAGTCGAGGAACCTGCGAAACTTCTTCCTTCAACAATACCCCCCAATTAAAACATTTTCTGTCCGTAAACGGATATATCAAAAATCAAAACATAAATCAGGTCAAGTATCATATCAGAAATCAGGTCAAGTAACAGATCAGAATCCAAGTCAAGTATCAGATCAGAATCCATGTCAGATATCAGATCAGAATCCATGTCAAGTATCATATCAGAATTCAAATCGAAAATCAGATAAAATATTCATGTGAGTAAGGAACACACCAGAGTTTATGGACATTATTTAGAGGGACTATATAATCTTATAAGGCAGAGAAACACATATCTTCAGTTTACCGATAAAATGTCGGTATTTAGGGTCACTATAGGAATATTTCAATAACTATCGGAATCATCAGTTATTCAAAATGTGAATTATCAGGATCATATCTTATTCGGACAGTTTTCAAAAGTTGTACGTAATCTGAAGGGTATTCAGGATCTTTTACATCCATATCAATTGAGTGGATAATCGAACAACTTAACAACGAAGATTCAGAACCTTAACAATCTATGTCGATTGATCGCATTATCGAACAACTCTTAGATGAATAGTTCCCAGAACTAATACTTATCGACTGGTCATTTCGTGTCCTTCTAGGGTATTTACACTTTAATACCAAAAATTCTTATCCATAGATCATCTTCGGAATCATCACTGAATAGATCTTTCAATGTCTTTATTTCATTTTTACGCTTCCACTATATCATGAAATACTGACATGTTTGATTTGTAGTTCATGATCCAGAAGAACAGTACATCGTGTATGTTCATTAACGTTTCCAGACTCATCCAATTCACTTATTAAAATCTTAGTCATTGAGGTTACTTATTTCACTTAGTAGTCAAATCCATTCTAATTACTTCAGAGTTTTCCAGATTAATTTGGACGTCTCTAAATTTCATATACATATTGTACTTCTGTTCAGTTCGGTCTTCGTGGTTGATTTGTCGGACAAATATCCAATTCTTAATGCTTAACGCGATCTAGAGTTGAGCTGAGCTGAATACTTCCAAAATTATCATCGAGCCAAACTTGAGAAGACAAACACACATTCAAGTAATATTTATGCCGTTCAGTTACTGACATATCATTAAGGTTAATCGGCTCACTTAAGATGTGTTCCATAACTTTTAAAGGTAGTCCAACACCTATGCTTATTTGGATTCCTTAATTAATCCAAGACATTTACTTAGAATATGACACAAGGGTATTTTGGTATTCATTTTTATTCCATTTATTTCAGAGCTCGAAGATATCCAATCATTCTTTAGCTTGGTGGTATTCTTGGATCATTTCTATTACAGGGGTATTTTGGTCATTTTACAGATCTACGGTATTTCAATATTTTCCTGCCATCCAGTCTTATTATTTAATTCAATCTTATCATTTACTTCAGTCCTTTCGAACAATTCTGACAGCAGAATACCCCCGATAAATTATTCTTCAAGTATTTACTCATTATTCGAATATTTACGGGTCAAGTGTCTTCTCAGATTTTACAAAAGGAATATCCGGAATTTTCCTGCACTAAGTCAGGATCTTAACAATTAAATATGTACTTAATCGAGTTAAGTACGAATCCCCTAAGTATTTTCTCATTCAGAGTCAACTCAGACTATTCTACCTTATAAGGGCATTTCCGTAATTTCTTAACCAGATAATTTCGATATTAACTCTTAACGAAAATAATATAATTTAGAGATCCTATGATTAATTGCTTTCTTGAATACTCTCTGATCTTGAAACGATTCTCTTAACAAACTTCTAGTATCCTTCACAAACTCTCATAGGATTAAAATCAGTTATCCATAATTTCCAAATAAAACTAACATTCCTTATGCACATCAATATTTTTATCAGATTAATATGTCTGTAAAATCCTCTTATCTAACTTCCATATTCAAATCTTGTCTTTTTATAACATAAGGGTATTTTCGTAATTTTACCCTACCGGTGTATTCTCATAATTTCTCATCCAAGTACCTTTAACATTTAACCTTTGATGAAATAAATTATAAGTTGCAGATACAGGGTTGATTTCTTTATCACATTATATCGAGTGTATAAATTATTCAACTCCAACAAAGTGACCAACATTATCTTGTTCATGCATTTATCAATATAAACATGTTCCATAAAGCATAAAGAGGTTGTAAAGTATTACTTCGATTTCCGTACAATACTAATCGACCATAAAAACCATTCAAATTCCTTTGATCTTCAATTCAACTTCCAATAATTCCTCAGATACATATCAACATAAATTATATCAAAAACGGAGCTTAATTGCGATAAACAGATCGAATCAGGTGATAAATCAGTGAAAAACAGCTTACCGGGTTCGAATTTGGTGAAACGGACATCGGATTCGGATTCAGGACGTCGAAAGAATAAAATATGACTTTTTGGAAATTTGGAATTTTCAGTCAAAATCAAAGTCAACGGGTTTGACCGGCAATTTCGAGGCCTTCGGGTTCGAATTTCGAAAAACGGACAGCGGAATCGGATTTGGAACGTCAAAAAAATGTCAGGATAGGTATACTCGGTCGAAGTCAAAGGTCGTTTAATGCCCGGTCAAAGCCGGTTAAAGTTTTGGTCAACAGTGGTCAACGCCGGTCAACGATCAACGGGTCGGGTCAACAGGTCGGGTCGGGTCAACGGGTCGGGTAAATGGGTTGGGTCAGGTCGGGTTATGACCGGTCAAACCGGTCAACTATGCACCAAAACCGGTCAAACCGGTCATTTGGACCATCCCCACGCGTAGTGGCGGCACGTGGGGCCCTTTCCGACTGCCTAAAAATCACGAAAAAATTCTCAAAAATTATTTCAAGCGATTTCAAGATACTTACAAAGCTCGGTTCACAATTTTGAACGGTGGAGAGCTCGATTTCAACAAATCGGAAACTTTGACCGCTTCACCTCTTCACGCGCCGCCGTCGACGGAGACCAAGGATGACACCGGCGAACTCGGAACGATGCAACGAACACGATGGTGCGGGAGGTGTCATAAACGGATGACCCGATCGTCGTGAATCGATGAAAAACCAACTAAAACCGAGTTATTACCGACGATACTTCCGACTGAAATTAACGACGAACGGAGATGATTCATGACGAAAGGTTTGAGGGGTTTTGTTCCTCGGTTGACAACGAACACGATGGTGGTTTCGGCTCGTTGATCGGAGGTCGGACGGCGAGTAGATCGGAGTTGAAAGGAGGTTAGTTGGAGAAGACAAAACTGGAAAAAAAATGAGAACTTGCGCACAGGGAGAAGAAATTTATAATTCATCCTATATAAAAAAATGGGTAAACCAAGAGTTTAGTCACTGGACTTCCTGTACGTCTTAAAACGGTCTTCCAACTTTGAAATTTTACAATATAATCCCCGATTTAATCCAAAAATACCAATTAAATTCATCACTTTATAATTTCTTAAATTTAGCCCCTAAATTGGGGTGTTACAACCTTCGACCTTGAGACTCTGGTGACACCGATGGCCGCTTCTTCGAAGAAAAGGTATTCATTTTCTCCTTTTTTCTTTTCGTTTCTTTTTTCCGAAAACTCTCTCTGTCCTTTTTCTTTGATTTTTTTAAACCAAACCCCCTCGATTTTTTTAAAACCCAAAAAAAGCTCTCTTTTTTTTCTTAGATCTGGTTCGAATCCCCTTTCCCCCTCGTTCGGATCTTGCTTATATGATATCCTTGCGTGTTTGGTCGGTCTAAAACCATAGGGAAACGATTTCCCCATTCTTGCGTGTTTGGTGAAGCTTGACAGAGAAATGATGATGGATCTGACCCAAATATTTTAATATCATGATTTTCAGGATTTTTCAATATTTTTAATGGGTTTCGGGTTGATTTTCTTATCTACTTCATTGTTTGTAGGGATGATGACATTGGTGGTTGAAACGACGGTTGTCAGGTGGTCGGAGCGATGACAGAAATGACAACGACAAGGGTTCTTGGTTCCAGTAGCGGTGGCGGCTGGTAGAGACTAGGGTTTAGAAACCCTAACTGATTAGGGTTAGTATATTGGGCCCGAGTTTGGGCTTGGACCAGTTGGGCTTCGAGTACTGGGCCACTTGTTGGGTTTGAGTTTGGGTTTGTTGTAACTTGAAAACAAAGCAAAACAAAACAACAACAACAATAATAATAATAACAATAATAATAACCTGAACAAAATGGGTATCGACACTTGTATTGATAGTTTGATTGTGGATTTGTCTTTAGACAAGCCCTTCCATATGGAGGAAGTGTTCATTTTCTCTTTGCATTTACATTCCAATTATTGTTTTAGTTACTCAACTAGTTAAAACTTGACCTAACACCACTTAAGATTCATCCAATAAAAAAAAACACATAAATTTGCTACCGTTAATTTCAATCATTTATCTCCACTCATCTGAGATTCTTAAAAAGATATAAAAGTAAAAAGTTTTATACGGTATGAACAAATCTTGCCTCATATATACAAGAACGAATCTATTAAGGCCATATATTTTAGTACAATGACATTTTAGATCATTTTTAGTTTAAATATTAGTCGAATAAGACCTTTATCCCTCTTATTTTAGATGTCATAATGCAAAAAATAGCCCCCAACTTTTACCAAAATGATCATTTTGCCCCATATTTTTTTGGAGCATTTTAGCCCCCAATATTTCATTTTAGGGCAAAAATGTCCTAAAATTTGACAGAAAAATCATTTTGTCCCTTATTTTTTTCTTGGGTCATTTTTATTTTTAGCCTTCAATGTTTCATTTTAGGTTAAAAAGGCTCCTGTTTTGGAGTGTTAATCATGTGTTAACTAATAGTTTTCATCTATAGAGGGAGCTTTTTGTCCCAAAGTTAAACGTTGGGGGGTAAAATGCCCCGAGAAAAAGAATAAGGGCCAAATGACTATTTTGATAAACATTAGGGGCTATTTTTGGCATTATACCTTTTGATATTAAATACTTAATAGAGCCTTCTTCTTTGGTATAATGACATTTTAGATCCTTTTTTAGTTTAAATATTAGTCAAATAAGACATTTATCTTTCTCACTTTTTAGATTAAATACTTAATAGAACCTTCTTCTTCAGATATTAAACAATTTAGCCCTCTCAATGTTTGATCCTAGTTCGGTCCCACATATAAATAAAAAAATTGAAATCAAGTATAGAATCTTGAAGAGATGAGATGTGGTTTATAACATGTATTGTTGGAAAGAAAAGTTAAATGGTCGATGGGGATGTAGTTGGGAAGAAACAAAGGGGTGACAAAAGAAACAACAAAAGGTTCCACGTGATGCGGGCCTTTTGGATGTGAGTACGGGAATGGGACTGTCATTGTCCTTACTTGTGGCGGCTCTTTCTCTATTCTCTTCATCAACCACTTCCAATCATACAATTTCCTCACTTGTTCAAATAAAGTAACAAAGTTCAAGGACTCGTTTAATATTTTAGCCTAAACTTAATCATATAATATGCGCCCATCCAGATCTTCAGAGGTGTTAACTTACTTCAACTCGCAAGCCGTTTGAGTTCGACTTGGTCAAGCCTGAATTAACGTTCGATTTGATTTGGTTCAATCTAAACTCGACTCGAGACTTTAGCGAGTCGAATAAGACCTAACTTGACTGGATAAGTTCGCGAACATTTCATTACTTTTTAAATTTTTTTGAAGATGTTGATTGCCTTATTTTTAAGATTGATTATCTATTGTTAAACTTCTTCTTTTTTCCTTTCAAAAATGGTTGTAATATGTTAATTTGGTGTATTTGTAGATTGATACTTTAGAGTTTAGAATTTGAAAATACTTCAAACACTATTAAGATGTATATAGCATTACTATAAAAAAAAGATAAATTCTGAATAACTTAACAAGTAATGAATCGAGTCGAGCAACGAGATTTTTTAACAAGCACAAATCGAACTAAACTTTATTGAACTTATCGAATATTGAGTTGAACATGATTTAAATAGTTTTCGAATCGAGTGTTGGAAATATTGACTGCAAAATCACACCGTTAACAATGACTGGAAAAATAAATAATAATAAAATAAACGTTGAAATCGTGTTCGTGGTAAAACCACTGCCTTAGAAACGAATTTTCGCTTGGAGAGATTTCTTACACTTAAAATTGGAGTGGACTGTCGACGATATTGCTCTTCTAAAGCTATCTTTCCTCATGAATTTTTTCTAAAAGATAGTATCCGTGCGAGAATACCCCTTGTTCTCTATCACTCAACAAGGGTGCGGAGAATGCAAGCCTTAAATACTCATTCTTAATTGTATTTCCCATATTATGTGAGATTGAGCATTACCAACATCGAGTAATACTCAAATTGTTACCGACTCATTCGATAAGCACCCCATCCTGAAATGTCACCCTACCTTCTACATATGAGAATTGCTTATTCTTTTGGAAGGTGGGAGAGGGTCAAAGAGATGAAATATTTCCGACAGTATGAATTGATTATAATTCTTAATCTTTTATCTTAGGCTAATCCATAATAAAGTAATATAAGAGCTACAAATTCTTCTAAGAAAATCGGTATTTGATGCTCACTGGTGAGTAGATACGGTGGTTAAGTATCAATGCATATTAGTTAAACGAATAATGAGATTATAATTACATGGGAACTTACATACGCACGCCCCTCATTTTCAAAAAGAAAGATGGCAGTATTATTATATTATGAAAAGAATGTTGCAGCATTTAAGGACAAACAACTCGACAAATGTTGCTTAGTATTCCTTTGCTTTTTATATATCCATAAACTTCCAAATCTCTATTTGTATAAAATTATATATATGTTTGCAGAAAAATACATTTTACAGTGAAAGCTCTGCCAATCCTCAATGGATTGTAGCACCCTGTTCCTCAGAATCATTCAATTTGTGGGCCACTTCCTTCTCTCTAATTTATTTGACACCCTTACCCCTACTCCATGTAGGTCCAACATCGTCAAATGGAACATGCTTGTTGGTTCATACAAAGCTAGAATATTTGTTTTCAGAAAATGAATCATCATGTTATTTAACAGTGTTTTGAGTTCCTTCATATGCATATAGGTTCAAACATTTCAGCAAACGTCCTGTTCGAACCTGAAACATTTGGTTACCAAAAAACTAATGAGTTTTAGGCTTAAATCATGGAGTGAAACAAAGAGTTTTTTTTTTCTTCTTTGTTTTTGCATATGTGGTTAAGATTTTTGTTCAATTGAAAAACGTAAGCAAGAGAATGAGAAAATATAAAACCAGTGTGTACAATGAATGAAGTCGCTTGAGAAAAGTAGTAGTAGTAATTAAGTAGGCTAATTTTGTTTTTTACATGAAGAGGAGAGGTGAATCTATTGATTGCCTTTCAGTATTATCAATGGATAAGAGAAAAGGAGAAAGGAGAAAGGCTGATCCGAGGTCCTTATTGGGTTTTTTTATTGCATCTCTTGTCCTGCCTTGTGTCCATCACTACCAAAAAATCCATCCCATCTCTTCAATTCAATGCCATGAGTTTGTATTTTGACACAAGAAGGGTTCAGCTGTGTCTGTGTTGAACCCAGTTGGAGAATACTTGGAGAGTGTTCATATCGGCTCTGTAATGTTTCTGTACGAATTCATGCAGCATAGGCCATGTAAAATCTGGGTACACTCGGGGACTGTTTTGGTTCACCAACTCGGCTGGTGGGGTTATCACTTTATCCCCCGCTGGACACAAAAAGAAAGCGAGAGATTTTCTTGTCTTCTGGCTGTTCACCACCGCCCGGTGCAAGCAACTTTTGTATCTCCCGTTCGACAGTGCCTGAGAAAGAAGAAAAAGAAACCCACTAAGCTTAACCGATCATCGACGACAGTAAGGGAATAAGTTGAAAAAGGTATGTTACCATAAAGGTGTCGCCAATGTTAACGACAAATGCTTCGAATTTCGGGCTGATTGAACGCCATTCGTTGTCTACAAACACTTGAAGGCCACTAACTCTGTCTTGGTGAAGGATGGTTAACGACGTTGGATCACAATGAGGCCCTGTTCCTAAAGTGAGGTCTGGTTTTTGACATGGGGGGTAGTAGTTTAGCCTCATTATTGAATCGTTTTTCTCAAAGAATTCCCTGAAATGTGCCCTTTTTACGCCCAGACTAATGGCTAAAATCTCCATTATCCCCAACGAAAGCTTGCTCATCGCCTCGCAATAGGCCTGGTAAGCCCTCCTATACACAAAAACACACAAAAAACTTCAGATTTTACCATAACATAGATCAGTTTTGGATGTTAACATTCGAGTTTCTCACCCGAATTGCCGGAAGTCATCTCCCATTTTATTAACAAGGTAGTTTTCCACTATCTTGGATGAGTTATTCTTAGCCGAATAGCGAAGAGAAAGAGTTTCCTTCCATGGCAACTTGGTGGAGAATCTGCCTGTGAAGCTACTAGCATATCCACACTCCTCACCGAATTTTCTTTGAGCCCTTTGCTTTTCGGATAGTGGCAATTCGAAGAAGTTATCCATGTAGCTATGAGCATCGGCCAAGAGTTTCGAATCGACTCCGTGATTAACAACGAGGAAGAAACCATGCTGCCGACATGCCTCGCTGATAAGCCTCGAAGCTTCCATTGTAGCAACAGGGTCACCAGAGAGGAAGCCTCCTAGATCAATGAGGGGTACTTTGAGTTCTGGTGGATTTGAACTAGGCTTTTCATCATCAGGCCATATAAATTCTTTCGGAATTTGGGATTTGAACCGAAGGACCGACGCGTCGAAAACCAGCTTTTTCGGCTCATCTTTTCCTTCGTCTTTCTGATGGGAAGGCATGGATGCTATGTTGGAGATGAAGTCAATAGCCATTGCATGAAGAGTGAATATAGTGATGCCTAGAAAAGATGGTATATATATTTATATGTAAGAGTTATTTTGAGAGACAGAGAAGGGAATAGTGAGTTAGAGGAAAAGAAGCGGAAGAGAGCATACGCTCGAGAGGTGGGATGAAAGAAACGCCAAGGCCGTTCTCATTGGGGAAATCACTGAACAAATATTGGAATCTTATAGTGTACCTCCTTTCTCCCCCACTCCAATTTATGTTTTTGCAAATAAGGTGTTACTCAAAATGTCAAAATTGCACTATTGGTGCTTTGTCAATTGCAAAATTAGGTAACATGAGTAGAAATAAACCCGAAGCCGGTCCCTTAAAAATTTCAAATTATCATATATTTTAGATATTTTTTGTATTTTCTATTGATAATATGTTTTCGTTGCCTTTATAAATTCATATCTGCATAAAATTTTAGAAATTATTCTCCTAACATAAATTCATATTTCTGTCCCTATTTTTATGGGTGAGTTTACTCATTATTTGAAAAATGATTATTACTTTTTATTATTTTACATATTTCTTAAACAAAGGAATAACTTTCAAATCCTTAACTAATTAACTAATTATAATAGAGGATATTATTTACTTAAAAGTACATGAACTTTTAATATTTTATTATAATAAAAATAATGTTAAATTGTTAATTAAATTACTTCATCCGTCTCACTAAATCTGTTGCTTATTGATTTTTTAAAAGTTAAATTTTTAAAATATAATCATGATTATTTTAAATATTTTAAACAATTAAATTTTACAAAATAAATATTTGAAAACTAATTAATTGAAAGTTTTTAAAATATATAATTTTATCAATAATAAATTTCAAATAATAATGAATCAAAGTTAAAAAATTGACTAATAAAATGTCAACAAAAGACATATTTAATAGGAAAGAGGAAGTAATATTTAATCAACCATTACAGTCATATTTATATTAAAATGAACAACTTTGGAGACTATTTTATCATTTGTTCTTGTTAAGTAATTATTTTTACGAGTGATATTATTATTTCTTCAAAAATAAATGTTTGCCGTTATTAAAAATTAAATATTATTTTGAAAACATCAAAATTCGCATGCATATTATAGTAATTATTCATTAATAATTTTTGAAATATTAGGCATGTATTATAAGTTTAATACGTTATGTATATATTTGAAGTAGAAAAATATATTTATTGAAAGAAGAATAAAATAAAATATAAGGTGTTGCTTGATAAGCCAAAAAATTAAGTGTTAAATTATTAATATTAAATTTTATAGGTAATGAATTTATATGAAAAAAATTATTTAATAATTTAATAAAAATTAAAATTACAAATATAATTATGGGTTTTTATATAATATTTATTTATAATTACAAATATAAAGTTTAAAGAAAACATTGTACATACATTATTTAAAAGTCCCTAGTTAGATGATTTCCGAGAACACTCATCCCCCTTATAATTAGTTAAAAAAAAGATAAAGTGATTATTTATTCAAATGTTAGAAGACTTTTTACTCAAAAATAAAATGTTGAGAGCCAAAATGCTTTAAAATAGAATTTTGGTTAAAATGACTATTTAATCAAACGTTAGGGATATTTTTTTGGTAATAAAAATCCAATCTATTTTCATTAATTTAAAAGTGGATACAAATTACTAAAATAATAGTAACAAGAAATCATTCTTTTTAAAATATACAAAGCAATCACGTACTCGATCAGTTAAACATAACGATAATAGGAAAATATATTGAATTATCTACTTATCGCTATCAGCGAAAGTTCTAGAACTTAAGTACTAAAGACAAGTAGATTATTATTATGATACAAATCAAATATGAACTTTACTATGATAATTTATGGAAACATAAATACAAGTAATTTTCTAAATACAATCTTTCGAGTGAGCTCGGAATTGAGCTTCGACTTAAATAAATGTGTTAGAGTCGGCACCAATAATTTATTTTAAGAACAAAAATTAGTTGATCGGATACCTCGGTTTCTTACCTGATCTGAATCTTACCAAAAATATGTCTGGCAAGGGAGTCGGTTACAGTCAAGGAATGATTAACACCCTTGTACTGCCATTTCGGTACAAATTTAATTTCCAGTTATTTTAATTAAGAAAATTGAAAGTTAAATAGAAAGATAAAAGTTCGATCCAGATTACTTACCTCCGATTGATTAAAATATCCCTAAAAGGTCAAAAAGATGTTAAAAAATGAAGTACTTAATTGATCAAAAAAAGATAAACAAAAGTTAACTTATAATAATTTAAACGAAATAAATATACATGCCAAGCAATAGAAATTAACAAAATAGAAAATAGAAATACATATGAAAAAAAAAAAACAAATCACACATAAAAAACACAAAGTAAATAAAAAATGACGTAAGAAAAAAAATTAGCGAGATTAAACAAAGACCAACGATTACTAAAATAAAAATAAAAATAAAAATAAAAATAAAAATAAAAATAAAAGGAATGAAATAAATAAAAATATAAAAACCCAAAAATTAACTAAATTGAAAAGGAAAATAAATAAAAAAATAAAGATGATTATGATCAGGTTAAAATCACGTAAAGCATAATAAATTAAATGAAAATGTAAAATATATACAAAGAAAAAAAAAGGATCAACTTCAAAAATAAGACCAAATGAAGGAAAAATTTAAAAGAAAACTTAGCAAAATTAAGAAAAAAAAGGATGAAATGGATTTCCAGAAAAACTTTAAGGGACCGAGAGCATAGTCAATCGGGTTTGCGGGTAAGGTATAAAGCCCAAAATGAAACAACACTTCTTCATTTTTCCTTCTCCCTCAAAACAAATCAAACTTCCTTTTATTTTTTTTTCTCTCAAATGTTCTTCACATACCAAGAACATTTGGTCGGGGTTCATAGAGAACCTAATTCCCGGTCGGTCACCGCCTCGCCAGCCGCCGTTCATTGACAGTGATTTTTTTTTTACATTTTTTGATAGCTTTCAGTTTACTCTATTCGAAAATACCTTTTGTTTTCACAAACAAGCCTTGGGGAGGGCTAGATCTGAGAAAGATCTTTCGAAAACCCTCCCCTTTTCATCGACTTCCCCTTTTCATAGGGGTTTTTCGAACCAAAAGAAAAACATAGCAAAAAAAAAAAAAAAAAGCTGAAGCCAACAACACACCAAGAACAAAAACGAGAAAGGTAAAAGTGATACCTTTTATTGATGTTTTCTTTTTTGCGATTACAAGTGCGTTTCACTTCCAAATCTAACCTATTTTTCCTCTTGATTTTGCAGGAATTTATATAATAAGAGTCCCTTTTTTTAGTTCAATTTTGAGTCCTAGTTGGGTTAGGATTCTATATTGGTTGTTAATTTTTACGAAACCATTTTCCAACTAAGGGATAACGGGCTGAAAAATTTGGGATTGTGAGGCCAAATTCCCTACTGTTAGGTGATTGCATGATTTGAGGTTGTTGGGTTTAGAAACCCTAGGTCCATGTCCTATCGTAGGCCATTGGATCTCATCTTGATCCAACGGTAGAGATACTGGCGGCGGTAGTGCATTAGGACAAACCCAATCCTCTTTGATTTTAGACCATTAGATCTAGAATAGATCCAACGGTGCATAATCAGCTACGAGATAATCTTAACATCACAAACCCTAGAATTAAAACGAGTGTGGTTTAATTTTCTTCTGATTCGACGGTGGACATTTGAGTGGCGCATTTGACCATTGGAATCTCTAGTGGTTTACATACGGGCCATTTCCACCTTTGGGCTTTGGCCTGCTTTTAAGGTGGGTTGGACCTGGAAGGAAAAAAGAAAAAAAGAATTTGTGTATAATAAAAAATATATAATATAAATATACTATGTAATATATGAATAATGTAAATAACTATAGCTATATAATATATATACCATATAATGTAAATAAGTCACATAATAAATATAATATAATATAATATATCATATAATAACAATATATCACAAGGTTGGACAAAAATGTGTCTACAACTACCCCTCTTTGCCCATAGTCGTGTAACGGGGATAGGGTAAAGACTAAAAGACACCATTTTCATCCATCATGAATGTATCACTGAGTTTAACATCCTTTATTATGGGGATCGATCCCTATCCTATCGAATATCCTCTATCGTAGAGTTGAAATCTAATGTTATGATTGGTTTGTTAGTTTGGATTGAATCACAGGCGACTCATTCATCGTGAGGTTGAGTTGAACTGGAAAATCCTAAGCATGATATCCTTCGTTGTGAAGTTGAAAACGAGCTCAAAGCATTGGAAAGTAGCTCATTGATCGTCTTCTAGCTCAATATACTTCGTCGTGAAGCTGAAATTTAACCTGAAGACTTTGGTATGAAACTTGTTTTTTCATTGTTGTATTACAGATGACTCATTCGTCGTGAAGTTGGATTAATCTTTTGGGGTACGATATCTTTCATTGTGAAGTCGAAATCATAGGTGGCTCATTCGTTGTGAAGTTGAGCTTTGAATTGGATGTCCTTCGTTATGAAGTTGAAATCCAATCTTGTAAATTGAATCGCTTTGAGATTAACATCTTTCGCTGTGAAGTTGAAATTGTGGATGGCTCATTCGCTGTGAAGTTGAGCTTTGAATTGGATGTCATTCGTTGTGAAGTTGAAATCCACTCTTGTAAATTGCATTGCTTTCGAGTTCAATATCTTTCACTGTGAAGCTGAAATTGACTATAACAAGAATCTACAAAATTATGCATATATTCGATGCTATGGATGTAATGCTCTTATGTGTGCCTAAAATGCATATGTGAAATATGTTATTTTAGGATTTAGAGAGAAATCTCAATCTCTGGTTGTTAGTCTTGATGACTCTTGACTCTAGAATCTTGAATTCTGACTCTTGATCTTGGATTCTTCAACATGCTTAAATCCGATGTACCAAATGTTGTTTTTATTCTTGATTTAGGCAATGCCTTTCAGTTATCTCAAGTATGGTGCCTAGGACTTAATCGACTTCCGAATATCTGTACCTTTCAAAAATCTTTGCACGGTAATACGCAATTATGTTTTTAAAAGTGAATAAGATTTAAATTCAACCCAAGATGCTTAAAAGAAAGAGATGGTCGTATTTATTTATAAGGAAAAAAGGAAAAACAATATATGACAAACATTCTGGAAAGTCATTACGTAAAAGAGGTATAAGTAGATGCCTTAGATCTTAATAATGCATGTACTTTTTGAACTGATATATTGTCAGGTGACTTTTGAGTACAACCTTTGTCAAGGGAACCTCGAAAATGCGACAATATTCGGAAGAGTGCAACGTTTCTCCGAATCGTTAAGTATGTAGAAGATTTGGATGCTGTGACGCTTTTCTGTCTTGATCCGAGTCCTTTCCAGAATCATTATCTAAATTTCCCTTTCGGGTTTTCATCTTGGACCCATCCTTGGTTTCAAGACGCCCTTTGCGGGTTTTTATCTTGGACCTACCTTATTTTTTCTTTTTCGTTTTTCCCTCTTTTTTTCATTTTTCAATTTAAGGCTCCCTTTTGGGTTTTCACCTTAAATATTTTTTTCAACTTAGGGCGCCCTTTCGGGTTTTCACCCTAAGAGAAATATTTTTTACTACATCCGAATTAACGGGATTTGGCAGTTCCGGCCCATCCATTTTTGTCAGTACAAGTGCTCCTCCGGAGAAGGCATTTTTCACGACATAAGGTCCCTCCCAATTTGACATCCATTTTCCTTTGAAGTCCTTTTGCATTGGCCAAGTCCTCTTTAGCACAGGATCTTTTTCAAGGAATACTCTTGGGCGTACCTTCTTATTATAAGCTCAAATCATTCGCTTTTGGTATAGTTGACCATGATGAATAGATCTCAACCTATTTTCCTTTATCATGTTCAACTGATCATATCGAGTTTGTACCCATTCTGCGTCATCTAGTTTAACTTCTGATAAGACCCGGAGTGACGGAATCTCCACCTCAATGGGTAGTACTGCTTCCATCACATATGCTAATGAGAACGGGGTTGCCCCAGTCGAAGTTCGTACTGAGGTTCAGTAAGCAAATAAAGCAAAAGACAATTTCTCGTGCCAATCCTTGTATGTCTCAGTTGTTTTCTCCACTATCTTTTTGATGTTTTTGTTTATTGCTTCTACTACTCCGTTCATCTTCGGTCTATAAGTAGTAGAGTTGTGATGTTTTATGTTGAATCGTTCACAAGCAGCGTCCATCATCTTATTGTTCAAGTTTGTAGTATTATCGGAAATGATTCTTTCCGGTAAACTATACCGACATATGGTCTATTTCTTCTAGAACTTACAAATAGTGGACTGAGTGACACTGACATATAATGCAACCTCTACCCATTTGGTGAAATAGTCAATTGCCACAAGAATGAACCGATGACCATTTGAAGCCTTCGGATGGATTTGCCCGATAACATCCATGTCCCACATAGAGAAAGGCTATGGCGTCGTCATCACATGAAGAGGTTAAGGTGGAACATTTAGTTTATCCCTATAAATTTGACATTTGTGACATCTTCTAGCATAATTGATGCAGTCCCTTTCCAATATGGACTAGAAATATTTGCATCTCATTATTTACCTCGACATCATATGTCCATTCGTATGCGTTCCACAAACTCCGTCATATACTTCTTCCACTATCATCTTTGCCTCTTTTGCATTTACACATCTCAACAGTACTTGATCATGGCTTTTCATGTATAAGACTTCTCCATCAAGAACATATCCAGTCGATATCATTCTTATAGTTCTTTTATCAGTTTCTGTGGCTTCCTCTGGATAACTTCGGTTTTTGATGTATTACAGAATGTCGTGGTCCCAGGGCTTAGTGTCTTTTACTTCCTCGATTTGGTAACAATGAGCCGGGTACTCATACGAATGCATATCAATTGACATCATATCAAACTTCCTGCCAGCCTTGAATACGGCTGCCAAGGTAGCTAAAGCATCAACCATTTGATTTTCTTCTCTAGGCACATAATGGAAGGTGACTTCATTAAATTCTTCGAGTAGATCCAATATTAACTTTTGGTACTCCAACAGCTTTACATCCTTCATCTCTTATTCTCTGCGGAGCTTATAGATCACTAAGGTCGAATCCCCATATACCCGTAAGGTATTTATATTTTTTCCAATAACAGCTTGAATTCCCAAAACACAAGCCTCATATTCTGCCATGTTGTTGATGCAATCGAAATTCAGTCTTCTAGTGAATGGGTAATGAATTCCTTCAGGGGAGACTAGTATTGCTCCAATTCCATGTCCAAATGCATTTGATGCACCATCAAAATGAATTTTCCAGGAATCACATATGGAAGTACTTGCTTCTTATAAGGATATGGCCATCAAGTCTTCGTATGGGAAGTCAAAGTTTAACGGCTCGTAATTTTTAGCAGTTCTGCTTGCCAAGAAATTCGATATTGCACTTCTCTTTATAGTTTTTTGGCTCATGTACTCGATGTCAAATTCATATAACAACATCTGTTATCATGCTAACCATCTAGAGAGAGCATGCACACCCATCATATACTTTAGCGGATCTAACTTGGAAATCAACCAAATGGTGTGGTACAACATATATTATCTGAGTCTTCAAGTAGCTCAGAATAAATCACAACAAACCTTTTTGATGGGTGGATATCTAACCTCACAATCAGTAAACTTCTTGACCAGGTAGTAAATGACTCCCTATTTCTTCCTAGATTCTTCATGTTGGCCCATGACACATCCCATTGAATTCTCAAATATAGACAAATACAAGAATAGAGGTTTTCCCGGGATGGGGGCAATCAAGATAGGGGTGTGAGATAAATACTCCTTTATTTTCTCAAATGTAGTCTAACAATCCTCATCCCATGCTTCGAAGTTGTTCTTTGGAAGAAGGTGAAAGATTGGGTCTCACTTATCAGTTAGCTGAGATTTGAACCATGCTATGTAATTCAATCTACCCAAAAAACCTCGTACTTCTTTTTCTATTTATGGGGAGGTAAATTCTGGATGGCCTTAACTTTATCGGGATCAACTTCGATGCCTGTCCTGCTGACCACAAAGCCTAACAACTTTCTGGATGTTACTCCGAAGGTACACTTGCTGGGGTTCACACTCAGTTGGAACTTTCTTAATCTTTGAAAGAGCTTTATCAGATTTTCGACTTGTTCATTTTCGATTTGTGCCTTGACAATCATGTAGTCGACATAAAACTCGATTTCTTTATGCATCATGTTATGAAACAGGGTCACCATCCCATCCCAGATTCTTCATGTTGGCCCATGACACATCCCATTGAATTCTCAAATATAGACAAATACAAGAATAGAGGTTTTCCTGAGATAGGGGACATCAAGATAGGGGTGTGAGATAAATACTCCTTTATTTTCTCAAATGCAGTCTGACAGTCCTTATCCCATGCTCCGGAGTTATTCTTTCGAAGAAGGCAAAAGATTGGGTCGTACTTATCAGTTAGTTGAGATATGAACCGTGATATGTAATTCAATCTGCCTAGAAAACCTCGTACTTCTTTTTGTGTTTGTGGGGGAGGTAAATTCTGGATGGCCTTAACTTTATCGGGATCAACTTCGATGCCTTTCCTGCTGACCATAAAGCCTAACAACTTTCTGGATGTTACTCCAAAGGTACACTTACTGGGGTTCAGTCTCAGTTGGAACTTTCTTATTCTTTGAAAGATTTTTTCAGATTCTCGACTTGTTCATTTTCGATTTGTGCATTGACAATCATGTCGTTGACATAAAACTCGATTTCTGTATGCATCATGTCATGAAACAGGGTCACCATAGCTCTCTGATATGTTGCCCCACCATTCTTTAACCCGAAGTATATCACCTTGTAGTAGAAAGTTCCCCACATTGTGACGAATGTGGTCTTTTCCATGTCTTCAGGATGCATCTTAATCTAGTTATATCATGAGAATCTGTCCATGAACGAGAAGAAAGCATTCCCGACAGTATTATCCACCAAAGTGTCTACGTGTTGCAAAGAAAAGTTATCTTTGGGACTTGCCTTTTTAATGTCCCGGTAATCGACACACATGCGTAATTTCCCATCTTTCTTTGGAACCAACACTATGTTGGCCACCTATTCCGAATACTTGGCCACTTGAAGGAAGCTAACATCGATTTGTTTCTTGACCTTTTCTTTGATCTTAAGGAGTATTTCAGGTCTCATTCTCCTTAGCTTTTGTTGCACGAGTTTGTATTCTCGTTTGATAGGCAGTTTGTGGACTACCATATCTGTGTCTAGCCCCGGTATATCTTGATACGACCATGCAAACATGTCTCTGTATTCTTGAAGTAAGACTATCAAGTTTTGTCTTGCCTTGGCCGAAAGAGTAATTTTGATCTCCTTTCTCTCGTTTTCGGTACTTAGATTCAAGACTTCTATTTTCTCTTTATGTGGCAATATTTGTTTGTCCTCTCTTTCTACTATCCTCAACAATTCGGTAGGTAAGTTGCACTCTTCTACATTGTCACATTCATCAATTTCCCCGAGACAATTGGATGATTCAAAATCCACCTCTGGGTCAGGATCATCAGTGCCTGCATTATCGTTATCATGGGACCTGAAGGAGAAAAGAAACGTGTATACGTGAAAGGAAAATATCCCACACATAATGACAGAAAATTAAATTCAAATGAGAATGTAACACCCCTAACTCATATTCGACCTGAATACAAGTCCGAGATGTCACATTGACTTTTCAAACTTTGATTCTTAAAGAAAAATCCCGGGAATTTAAAACTTTCATTAAAACAAAATTCTTTAATTTACATAAAAGAGACCACTTAATACAAAATTGATCAGAGCATTCGTAATTAACCACTTATTACATACCAACACTTTATACACAACAAAATACCTACTTTGTCAATTACTTCTGATCTGATTTCTTAGTAATGTTGCTGTCCGTGCCACTGCTATTCTGAATCTTCTTATTTCTTGGTACCTACCTGTAAATCACTTACACGCTAAGTTATAGATTAGTGAGACTATATATGAATATGCAACAATATCTTCATGAATATGCATTCTTACCATTTCCTTCATGACATTTCAATATGCATGTATCTATTACACAATAACATATATAATCATATAATGCATGTAAAAGAATTACCTTCTTGTACCACTTTCACTTTACTTTGTATTTCAATTGCCCATGTATATTATTGAGAATAGAGATATGTGAGTACATTGAGGTTGTGCACTAATGCTGTCACCACAGCTCGTATCAATTCCCTCATGGGGCACCGAACCTAGTTCAGTATTCGTCCCAAAGGGCTGTTATATATGTCCTATAGGACCACTACATCCCGAAGGACTACGTCCCGAAGGACTATTATACCCTCGACTCTTGGCATGCCAATTACACCTATAGCTCTCATATCGTATACTATGGGCATTATTCTTATATTTCATATGTTCATGTACTCATGTCATTTCTCTTGTGATCATGTAGCTCATGTCATTTCTCTTGTTATCATGTAGCTCATGTCATTTCTCTTGTGATCATGTTCTCATATCACATATCATATCACATATGTATTTGAATCTATTCATATATATACATCATTTATCCATTCACATGAACATATATATGCCTTATGCATGTATTACAATAATTATCATGTATGCATGTTCACAACTATTATACTATGAAAATCAATATAGGAATTAGACTTATCACAAGTCTTATTCCATTATACTATACATATAGTATGCACTCACCTTAGCTTTGCTTTGATTCGATTCTAATCCTTTGATCGTTCCGGAATAAGCTTATTTTTAGTATCTTTATAATCACACATGGATCTATATCAGTATTATAGCTAATATACTCTAATGGTTCACTCTTTAGATTAAGATAAATGCCAATTTCCTCTTTTAATGAAGGTATGCATCGATGCACTATTTGTGCATCGGTGCATAAAATGCATTCGATGTTTTATTATTAATGGAATGCATCGATGCATGCCTTATACAGCGATGCACTAATTGCATTCGATGTTTATATTTTAAAAGAGTGCATCGATGCACTACCTGTGCATCGATACACCTTCAAACAATTTATGGGTTTTAACCTTGATGCATCGATGCACTATGAATATGCATCGATGCACTCTGCCCAGAATCCTCTTTTTTAACCCGAAAATTCATTCATTTTGGATTAAATCCTTCATGTTTAATCCCCTTTTTCATTCTTAACTATAGTACACATCCTTAAACCAATTTATACTCATTATTCATCTAAACCTCCAAATCCTATCCTTCATATGTAATTCAAGAATTACATCAATAATTCAACATGTTTGAATTCCACTTTTAACACTTCGTATATCTTAACTAGATTGATGACAAGTCAAATTTAACTTTCAATTCTAGTTATGAACTCTATTCCAAGATTTCATTTAAGAACTTCAAATCTTAAATCTCTCCTAACTCCATCATCCTTTGATGTTAAGATAACTTAAGCTTTCCTTAAGCTTAGTTATCATCTAATAATCAAAACCCAATCAAAACCCAATAAGAAATTTAACAAGAAATTCAATAATCAGAAATCTTACCTTTGCTTTGGTTCACACGCACAAGGAAGAAAGAAGAAGAAGAGAACTCTGGAAGCCTTGGGTGTTTTCTCCCCTCATCCACGTGTATCCTTATATACACACTTATCCTTCTTTTAATTATTTTTCCTTGCAATTACTATATCCTTCATTCCTTCTTCCTTTCAATTCCACATAATAATTTACATGTAAATATTTATACTATTCATTCATTTTATTTTAACCACAAAATTTTGAGACTTTACAATTTAGTCACTAACCCTGTATTGAGGATGTTACAACTCTCCCCTTAAGAAAATTCGTCCTCAAATTTTCAGTATGCAAAGAGGTAGGGGTACTTAATCCTCATGTCCTCTTCATGTTCCCATGTTGCTTCCTCTACTTTGTGATTCCTCCACAAGACTTTAACAAATGGAATAGTCTTGTTCCTTAGTTGCTTGACTTCGTGAGCTAATATTTGAACAGGTTCTTCCTCATAAGTTAAATCTGGTCGAACTTCAATTTCTTCAGTAGTCACAATATGGGATGGATCAGATCGATATTTCCTAAGCATTGAGACATGAAAGACATTTTGTATCTTTTCCATTTCAGGTGGTAAAATTAGCTGATATGCTACTGGTCCTACTCTCTTAGTAATCTCGTAAGGTCCAATGAATCGAGGAATCAACTTTCCTTCCAAACCTCAATACTCTTCCACGGAGACACTTTCAAGAACACTTTATCTCCGACTTGAAATTCAATCTCTTTCCTTTTTAAATCAGCATACGATTTCTGTCTATCAGCTGCAGCTTTCAGATTATTTTGAATTACTTGAACCTTTTCTTCCGTATTCTGAATCAACTCAGGACCAATAATTTCTCGATCCTTAAGTTCATACCAGTTCAAGGGTGTACGACATCTTCTTCCATATAGAGCTTCTTAGGGAGCCATTTTGATGCTTGACTGATAATTATTGTTGTACGCAAATTCAGCAAGTGGTAAATATCTTTCCCACGATCCTTTGAATTCAATGACACAAGCTCTTAGCATATCCTCCAGAATTTGAATAGTTCACTCGGATTGACCATTGGTTTGAGGATGAAACACTGTACTGAAGTTCAACCGAGTTCCCAGTGCTCCATGTAATGACTTCCAAAACCGTGAGGTGAATCTAGGATCTCAATCAGAAACTATGGAACCATTGAGGAATTGAAATTGGTTGTAACTATCCTGAACAAAATGCCCAGCGTCCCCACATCTAAAGCAGACTCTAGAAATCATTCGGTATATCCTTGAATGATTCTTTCCATAATGTGGGCATTTTCTGGCTTGACTCTGATTAGATCTCCCAACTCCGGATCCCACTGACTTAGTTTTTCTATCTCTCATCTGATTTGATCCTCTAGCGGAGGATGCCACTGACTCTGATCTAACTTGGGGTCGAAAACTAGCATCTCTGCCTCTTTTTGATGGTGCAGAACTCGAAGAAGCACCCGATCTTTTGATTGTCTGAGCTCTCGAATTTTCAAACCTCTCGTTCTGAGCTTTTTCCAGAGCCTTGGCACGGTTGACTACCTCTTGAAACGAGGATAAATTCAAGATAATTAACATTTCCTTCAACCAAGGACGTAACCCCTCTACAAACCACTCACAAGTATCATTCTTTGTAGGAATTAACTCGGTAGCAAAGCGGCTCAACTTATTGAATTCACACTCGTACTCATATACAATGTGATTCCATTGCTTCAGATTCATAAACTCTTGCTTCATTTGACGAACAAATTGATCTCCGATGTACTTATGCTTGAATTCTTCTAAAAACAATGACCAAGTTACTTGGGCATTAGACATCCTCAATGTAACATTGGTCCACTAGATCCTTGCTTGTCCTCTCAACAAGGAAATTACTCCATCCAGCTTCTCAGCATCGGAACAATGAAGTCCCGTAAGCATGACCTTCACGTCATTAAGCCAAAGGTCCGCAGTAATAGGACCTTCAACGGCTTCCCCTCTAAACTCTGGAGCTCCTAATCCCTTCAACTCTTTCGCAACATTCATTTTTGGAGTTGAAGTAACAGGAGGATGGAAACACGTCAATACCGCGTCTAACGTTCTAAAGAATATATCTTGATCATTAACAGGCATTCCAGAGGATGTCTGTTCTTCACTCTACCTGGCCAGGGTAGGTGAATTACTGCTTTCAACGGGTCTATCATCTCTCGCTTCATTCCTAGAACTACCTCATCCGGACATCTATAAAAATACAACCATATAGTTCTATTAGCAAAACAACATACTTACTATTCCATCAGATCAGAAGTTTCCACTATTTTGTTGGTATGTATACATTATCAGACACTCTAGACTCCAGTTTATGCCGAGAATCGACTAAACCGTAGCTCTGATACCATTAAATATAACACCCCTAACTCATATTAAACCCAAATACAAGTCCGAGATATCACATTGACTTTTCAAACTTTGGTTCTTAAAGAAAAATCCCGGGAATTTAAAACTTTCATTAAAACAAAATACTTTAATTTACATAAAATAGATAACTTAATACAAAATTGATCAGAGCATTCGTAATTAACCATTTATTACATACCAACACTTTATACACAACAAAATACCTACTTTGTCAATTACTTATGTTATGATTTCTTAGTAATGTTACTGTCCGTGCCACTGCTATTCTGAATCTTCTTATTTCTTGGTACCTACGTGTAAATCACTTACACGCTAAGTCATAGACTTAGTGAGGTAATAAATGAATATGCAACAATATCTTCATGAATATGCATTCTTACCATTTCCTTAATGACATTTCAATATGCATGTATCTTTTACACAATAACATATATATCATATGCATGTACAAAACTTACCTTCTTGTACCACTTTCACTTTACTTTGTATTTCAATTGCCCATGTATATTATTGAGAATAGAGGTATGTGAGTACATTGAGGTTGTGAACTAATGCTGTCACCACAGCTCGTATCAATTCCCTCATGGGGCATCGAACCTTAGTTCAGTATTCATCTCGAAGGACTTTTATATATGTCCCGTAGGACCACTACATCTCGAAGGACTATTATACCCTCAACTCTTGTCATGCCAATTACACCTATAGCTCTCATATCGTATACTATGGGCATTATTCTTATATTTCATATGTTCATGTACTCATGTCATTTCTCTTGTGATCATGTAGCTCATGTCATTTCTCTTGTGATCATGTAGCTCATGTCATTTCTCTTGTGATCATGTTCTCATATCACATATCATAACACATGTGTATTTGAATCTATTCATATATATACATCATTTATCCAATCACATGAACATATATATGCCTTATGCATGTATTACAATAATTATCATGTATGCATGTTCACAACTATTGTACTATGAAAATCAATATAGGAATTAGACTTATCACAAGTCTTATTCCATTATACTATACATATAGTATGCACTCACCTTAGCTTTGCTTTGATTCGATTCTAATCCTTTGATTGTTCTGGAATAAGCTTACTTTTAGTATCTACATAATCACACATGGATCTATATCAGTATTATAGCTAATATACTCTAATGGTTCACTCTTTAGATTAAGATAAATGCCAATTTCCTCTTTTAATGAAGGTATGCATCGATGCACTACTTGTGCATCGGTGCATAAAATGCATTCGATGTTTTATTATTAATGGAATGCATCGATGCACTAATTGCATTCGATGTTTATATTTTAAAAGAGTGCATTGATGCACTAATTGCATTCGATGTTTATATTTTAAAAGAGTGCATCGATGCACTACCTGTGCATCGATACACCTTCAAATAATTTATGGGTTTTAACCTTGATGCATCGATGCACTCTGCCCAGAATCCTCTTTTTAAACCCGAAAATTCATTCATTTTGGATTAAATCCTTCATGTTTAATCCCCTTTTTCATTCTTAACTATAGTACACATCCTTAAACAATTTACTTAAACATCTTATCCTATCATATGCAATTCAAGAATTACATCAATAATTCAACATGTTTGAATTCCACTTTTAACACTTCGTATATCTTAACTAGATTGATGACATGTCAAATTTAACTTTAAATTCTAGTTATGAACTCTATTCCAAGATTTCATTTAAGAACTTCAAATCTTAAATCTCTCCTAACTCCATCATCCTTTGATGTTAAGATAACTTAAGCTTTCCTTAAGCTTAGTTATCATCTAATAATCAAAACCCAATATTAAATTTAACAAGAAATTCAATAATCAGAAATCTTACCTTTGCTTTGGTTCACACGCACAAGGAAGAAAGAAGAAGAAGAGAACTCTGGAAGCCTTGGGTGTTTTTTCCCCTTCCGCCCACGTGTATCCTTATATATACATACTTATCCCTTCTTTAATTATTTTTCCTTACAATTACTCTATTTTCCTTTCATTCCTTCTTCCTTTCAATTCCATCCTACACAATAATTTACATGTAAATCTTTATACTATTCATTCATTTTATTTTAACCACCAAATTCTGAGACTTTACAATTTAGTCACTAACCCAGTATTGAGGATGTTACAGAGAATGAAACGAAGTACTGAATGAAAGAAAATTGAATTCAAAAGAAATGAAGTAAAAAAATATTTGTCATGAAAGAAACTGCATCTTTTATTATATTTAAAACAATATTTATTCACCCTTACAAAAGATCACCTATTGCTCCAGGTATAAGCGAATAGGGATAGTTTGGATATTACTCTGAAATAAATTTGAAAATCACACGTAGTTCTTCCGCTGACCAGTTGCTAAGCACAAACCTGAGTGGCAGTGGGCAGATTCCGGATCTATCTGTATCTTTAGCATTCTCTGTGATTTGCTCCAGGTATAAGCGAATAGGGATAGTTTGGATATTACTCTGAAATAAATTTGAAAATCACACGTAGTTCTTCCGCTGACC
The DNA here is from genome assembly GCF_006381635.1 of Hibiscus syriacus. NCBI lineage: Eukaryota > Viridiplantae > Streptophyta > Magnoliopsida > Malvales > Malvaceae > Hibiscus > Hibiscus syriacus. Next base: position 1,475,176 of record NW_024061960.1, read on the forward strand.
AGTTGCTAAGCACAAACCTGAGTGGCAGTGGGCAGATTCCGGATCTATCTGTATCTTTAGCATTCTCTGTGATTACGGCGTTGATGCTCAAATCTTTCAAAGTAACTTCCCAATCTGGTGAGGTGGTCTCAAACACATAACTACCTGATTTAAATGTGTCGTAAAGAGGTGGGAATACCATGAGTTCCCATTAAAATTCATTTCCACTTAATCTAGCCAATCTCCTTTCTCGGTTCTTCTAAATTTCCTTCCTCTTTTGTTATTGACTAGGCTGAAAACCAAGCCCAAACTGGTCTAACTTTGTTATAGGAATGACAAGATTAATCATTTCTTGCAGCAGATTCCCAAATCCTCTTCCTACCTTGACACCTCTTCCCAATGTCTGCTTAATCTCCTTTTTAGTGCACTCAGAAAGTCGGGGTTTGAAATTTTTTTCTCATTCAACCATAAATATGGCATTCACAAACTCTAAGGAGTGGAACGAACATTCTACCACTTCCTCATCTACTTCTATGTATGGGGATTTAGTGGTCACACTTGCCACGATATCTTCTTCAACATTATTAATTACTAGAGCCTCATCAATGACAAACTTGACTTTCTAGTGCAGTGTGGATGGTACTGCACCAGCTTGATGAATCCAAGACCTTCCCAAAAGGCAGTTTTAGGAAGGCATGATGTCCATTACCAAAAAATCAATATTGTAAGTGGCAGGTCCGATGGTTAAAGACACCTCAATCTTGTTGACTACCTCCCTCTTGGTCCTGTCAATTGCCCGAACCACGCTCTGGCATGTTCTCATGTGGGAGCTATCCATTGGAAGCCTTTTCAACGTTACTAAAGGCATCACGTTAAGGGCTGAACCATTGTCAATTAACACACTCGGTAAGGTGTGCCCCTTACAATGAGTGGTAATGTGTAATGCCTTAGCTCGACCTCTTCCTCCAGACGGAATCTCATCATTAGAAAATGAGATGAGATTATCAGCTTGAATGTTGTTTACCAGTGGATCCATCTTGCTGACTAGTATTTCTTAAGGTATATATGTCTGATTTAGGACTTTCAGGAGTGCCCCCTGTGTGCCTCTAAACCTAGCAGCAGTGCCAACATTGAAATACGTGTCGGTAGGCTATGTAACTGTTCCACGACGCTGTATTCGTTATGCTTTAAAATGTTTAGAAACTCTATGGTTTTTTCCTCCTTTATTGGTTTGTTTATTGTTAGCACATCCCTTTTGAAGGGTTAAAGTGGTCTTTGGGGGGACTTATCCTCTTGGGAGTAGCGTTTCCCAACGGCATGCCCTACTTTGCTGTCATCTTCCTTCAATGTACTTATTTGGCATTCATACTTCCTAGGCACTTGCTTGCTATCCTTATAAAGAAGGTCGGGGTGCTGTGATCACCACCTTTGCTTGTGTTTTCTCTGCCATCTTTACTTTAGGGGTAATTACCAAAGGACGACCCTTGTTATAACTTTCAGATGATTCTTTGGTAGCACAAACATCCACTTCTAGAGAGTCTCGAACATCTTCATAGAATTCTAGCTCATTCCTATCCTTAATAAGCTGGATCAAAGCTTTAAACTTCGTGTAATCTTGCACCTCATGCCTTTCTTCATTGTGGTAACAACAATGGTTACCATCTCTACTCCTTGATGTATCTAAATGTGGTGCAAGAAGCCCTGCTTTCACCATCTGGCTCCATTCCCAAGCCAAATGAGACTTTATTTCAGAAACACTAGTTTTAACTTTCTTGCTTTTCTCTGTAGTGACTGCATTAATCCCAGTCTCTTGATGAGTAGGCAAAGGTTTTTTTTCAACATTTGGTGCTCCTGAGTTTAAGTGGATCCAATTCTTGTTGCACATTCTTTGTACGATCCTCTTGATTGCGAGGCAATTTTCAATAGTGTGCCACGGTACACCACCATGGTATTCGCAGTGAGCGTTCTCATCATATCATCTGGGGTATGGGGGCTTCATCGGTTCCACAGGGTATGGTGACACCATATGAGTGTCAAAAAGCTGTTGATATAATTCCTTGTACGACATGGGAATAAGATCAAAATGCTCATTTTCTCCTTCTTTCCTAGGTTCCCTCAAATTTTGATTAGAAGTACCTGACGGTACAACTGCAATTATTTTTGAGTTTGAGATTGTAACACCTTTATTGGCATTATAGGTGTTGATGTTGTTAATCTCTTTATCTTTATTCTTCATGGGAGGTTTCTTGCTTGATTCCCCTCCCTCGATCTTGCCTTGTTTTATGGCCATTTCAATCATTTCCCCAGCCATAACTAAGTCTAAAAATTTTCCTGATTTGATTGCAATTAAGTGCCTGAAGTAAGGAGCATTTAGGGTCTGTACGAAGAGTTTCCTGGTTTCCTTTTCATCAAAGGGTGGATCTTGCACAGCTAAATCCCTCCATCTCTGTGCATACTGTGTGAAACTTTTGTTATTCTTCTTTTCAATACTTTGCAGCATAACTCGATCTGGTCTCATATCATTTATGTTTTTTTATTTTTCCAAGAAAGATTTGACTAGATCTTTCCAGGTCTTGATATGAGATCGGTTCAACTGATTGTACTACCGGATGGCTGAACCAGACAGACTCTACTGGAAGCAATGAATCAGGAGTTGATCATTTACTACATATCCCGTCATCTTTCGACAGAACATGGTGATGTGAGCTGAAGGAAAACTATTTTCATCAAATTTCTCAAACTCGGGGACTTTGAATTTCGGTGGAAGCACCAAATCTGGGACCAAGCTTAGTTCTAAGGCATCGACTCCATAATAATCATGGTCCCCTTGACCACCTTCATTTGGTCTTCCAGTAGACTGATTTTTTCTTCCATCTTCTTTTCCTTATCTTCCTCATCAAAATCTGGTATATGATAATCATCCGAATTATTCTCAGGGTTGGATACAGAAGTTTGTACCTTTATAGCAGATGAGGCTTTTACTTTTGCAGTAGATGAGTCCCCTTGCAGTCCTGGTAAGATTCCAGGTGAGATAACCACATGCGGGGTAGGTGGCATAGCTACCCCCATTAGACTAACCTGCCCCAGGTGCACTTGCTTGATGTAAGCCAGATAACTTGGCACAATCTGATTGACCAAGGACTCTTAACTCATAATGATCGTATCCAGAGTACATTGATTGCCATGGCTTATCTTTTCTTCTAACTCCCTCTGCAACCTCAACATGTTTTCTTCGAGTTGAGCGATTTTGGCTTCCATTTGTCTTTTTTTTGTGCGGGTGTTGTGAAGATGAAGCGTGCCCAAAGCTTGTGAAGGTAAACTCAGTGTTTGTTCCCTCTTCTTTTGAGACATTTTTTGTTAGTTAATGTGAAAGTAAAAACATGGAAAATAAAAATGAAATGCAAAGTATGAAAAACATTGCATGATTCATGAGAATTAGAGGCACTGATCCAGAAACGTGTTTGTTATTATAAATAATCTTTATTGAGGCAAAAGTGTTTTATTTTTTAAGAGACAAAAATATCTTAAATGTATATTCTGACTAAATCCTTTAAACCCCAAATAGATTCTAACAGGTTAACAAGTCTTCTTCCTTCATCTATCACTGGTTGAATGCCTTGTCGAACTACTCCAGCTTCTCTTGCTAACCCATGCAAATAACGAGCTACCTTTCGTACTTGCTCCAAGAAATCTCGGATGACTGCATCTCTAACTTTCACCCTTTGCTGAGCCTGCTCCCAACAAAAATACCACTGAATCCCTCCATCAAAGGGAACTATCTGAAGCTCACTTGCTTGTTTCTTGAACCCTTCCATAATGACCTCCAACTCAGCTATGGTTTTGCCATCCTGTTCTTGCTGATTCTAAAGAGACTTCTCTAAATCAGTTACTTGGATCCTCAAACGCTTGTTCTGGTGCTGACAGTCTAGCAAACATCTTTGAGAAGTCTTTAGTTGTTCTTTCAAGGTTTCTCTTTCATCATGCCCTTCAAATTTCCTTTTCAGGCTGCTAGCTTCACTTTTCCAATACTCAGAAGATCTTTTTAGATTAGAATTGCTATAGACTTGTTCTTGGTATCATTTTCTCAAGTCTTCGAGCTCAAAACATGTTTTTCTTATGTTCCTTCTCTAACTTGTCTGCCCGATCATTCTGAGTATCGACATCTAATTTCCATTGGAACCTTTCAGCCTAAAGTTCCCTTAGCCTTTGTTTTAGTTCATTCTTTACAGTTTCAAATTATTTCCTTGCTATCTCTAGCTCGAAGGGAATAGGATTAAGATGTTCTTCCATGGTTCGAGTATCTTTTTGATCTAGCATGAGGATGATGTCATTTTTTCTTAACCTCTGCCAATCCAAATAGTCTGTAGTAAGCATGTATTTGGCGGCCACGACATCCATTCAGAACACTTTATTTCATGACTCAGCTACTTTTTTGACCTTTTTCTTGTAATTATCCCCATAGTATGCAAATTTTGATCCAGATATTCCGTATGTTGCTGGGACAAACTGGTGTGCCCCACACTATCGAAGTACCAAAAGTGGAGAATATCTGACTCCTCCATATAATCCAAGTAATGTCATAGTTTCTGAATCTCCAATCGAAAAAGAATGTCATTGTGGGTTAACCAAGGAGCTCTCCAGGCAATATCCCTATCCTGAAGGTGTGTGAATACTTTCATCCACTTTTCTTTTGGGATGCCTTCTTTCCATTTCAGGGTAAGGAATTCCCCTAAAGGGGAATAAGTAGTGCTGAATCGGCGGTAATAAATCTCGTTAGTCTTCCAGAAGTGACTATGGATCCAAACTTGGAGAAACTGTGCACACCCTATAAATCTTCCTACGCCAGACTTTCTGCAATGGTTTGAGGGAGCGAAAAGTTTCAGCTAAAATTACCGGTGCTGAATTTACTCGTCTTGCGAGTTGTTCGAACAGTTCCACCACAGTTGCCTCAATGTACCCCAAAGTCTTTGGGAAGATAACCAAACCATAAAGGCCCAACGCAAAAATGTCCATTGCATTCCATTCATTAGGGTGATTTTTCATTAGTTGCTTAATATGGGTCTAAGCAATTCCATTCTCGCTATCTTTGTGTTGAATCCAATCAGTTACCCATTTCTCATCTACCCCCGCAACTTTTACCAGCCCGTTCTTGAAAGGCTGACTTTTGATGTGCTTGATGTAGACCTGATCTATTCTGATTCCCTCGCAATGTAGTAAAGTGGTATACTATTCTATTTTGGGTACCATGTCTTTATGGTTAAAGGTGAAACAGCTGTACCCTAGAATCCAGAATTGTACAAGGGCTCTGATTAGGATTTCATCTGTCTTAACATAGAGTAGAAGTGCAATATCACCATACCGCTTGCTGAACCTCGGCTTCTGGTCACTTTTCTAGCTGTTCCATATGCTCCGTAGTTCTTGAACATCATTCTTCTTTAGGCTGACAGAAGCATAGCTAACCATATCAGACACATAGCTTCCTTGCAAACTGGCCCCCTTTTCTTTCTGAGTCTTTTCGAACCATAGTCGTACCTTGACATTTTTCACCTATTGTATTACAACCCCTTTGTCCATCAATGCATATTATTTATGTGTAACAAACACTTTTTTGTGGATCAATTACCTCTTTTTATGATGCAAATGATAAAAAAGCAAACATGAAAGAAAAATAGTTAGTAAGATAGTAATAATAATAAAAGTAAAAAAAATGATAAACTGCATGATAAAAGTAAAAACATCCTAGGTTTTGAAATGGAATTTTGGGGTGGGCTCTAATTCCCTGTAGTCTCCCGGTTTAGGTTCTAAAGAAAGGTACCCGAGTTCTCCTTGCTGGTACCCCTTTGGGCCTGCCAGATCCTTAGTCCTAAGCCCATTACAAGCCTATGTGGAACAAGTTAAACTCGAGAGGATACATTCCTTTATGTCTATACGGAGAATAAATTCACACGAAGACATAAGGTATATGAATCCCGAAGGTTACTTGATAGGCCTATATGGAGAATAAATTCCAACGAAGGGGTCGCTTTCACGTTCACTTAAACAAGGGTTGGAGCTCGGGTATAGATCTTGAGATGAAAATTTTAAAAATCTTAAATCATTAAAAAAACGTCAGTACAACTATTTACTTGAAAAATAATCAAAGGTAAGTAAAAAGGATCGAAAAATTAACTTAAAATTTAAACTTACAATTTTCACCTAAGAAGACAATTAGAAATTAGCCTTAGCCTGACTCACTTACCAGTCCCCAATAGAGTCACCAAGTTGTCGTAACTGTCTTTCAGGTGGGCCCGAAATTGGGCTTCGACTTAAATAAATGGGTTACTGTCGCCACCGATCATTTATTTTAAGAAAAAAATTGGTTGATCGGAAACCTCAGTTTCTTACCTCATCTGCATCTTACCAAAAATATGTCGGGCTCGGGAGTCGATTACAGTCAAGGAATGATTAACACCGTTGTACTGCCCTTTCGGTACTAATTTAAATTTCAGTTGTCTTAATTAAGAAAATTGAAAGTTAAAAAGAAAGATAAAAGTTCGATCCAGATTACTTACATCCGATTTATTAAAATATCCATAAAAGGTCAAAAAGATGTTGAAAAATGAAGTACTTAATTGATCAAAGAAAGAGACACAGAAGTTAAATTATAATATTTTAAACGAAATAAATATACATGCCAAGCAATAGAAATTAACAAAATAGAAAATAGAAATACATAGGACAAAAAACAAATCGCACATAAAAACACAAAGTAAATAAAAAATGAATTAAGAAAAAAATAAAAAATTCCAATAGCAATATTAAACAAAGACAAACGATTTACTAAAATAAAAATAAAAATAAAAATAAAAGGAATGAAATAAATAAAAATATAAAAAACCAAAAAATTAACTAAATTGAAAAGGAAAATAAATAAAAAATAAAGACGATTATGATTGGGTTAAAATCACGTAAAGCATAATAAATTAAATGAAAACGTAAAATATATACAAAGAAAAAAGGATCAACTTGAAAAATAAGACCAAATGAAGTAAAAATTTAAAAGAAAACTTAACAAAATTAAGAAAAAAGAACAAAATGGATTTCCAGAAAAATTTTAAGGGACCGAAAGGATAGTTTTACCCTACCCATGCGAAAACACACGGGTCCTATGGGTCTTCAATATGGTTGGCAGGTTAGGTTAAAGCTTGAAATGAAACAACACTTCCTCATTTTTCCTTCTCTCTCAAAACAAATCAAACATCCTTTTATTTTCTCTCTCTCAAATGTTCTTCACATAACAAGAACATTTGGTCGGGGTTCATAGAGAACCCAGTTCCTGGTCGGCCACCACCTCACCAGCTGTCGTATATCGGCGGTGATTTTTTTTTACATTTTTCCAAAGCCTTCGATTTCCTCTCTTTGAAAATACCTTTGGTTTTCAAAAACAAGCCTCGGGGAGGGCTAGATTTGAGAAAGATCTTTTGAAAACCCTCCCCCATTTTCATCGGCTTCCCCTTTTCATAGGGGTTTTTTTAACCAAAAGAATACATAGAAAAAACAAAAAAAATAAAAGCCGAAGCCGAAGCCAACAATTTACCAAGAACCAAAACGGGAAAGGTAAAAGTGATATATTTTATTGATGTTTTCTTTTTTGCGATTACAAGTGCGTTTCTCTGCCAAATCTAACCTATTTTCCTTCTAATTTTGCAGGAATTTATAGCCTAAGAGTCCCTTGTTTTTAGTTCAGTTTTCTGTCCTAGTTGGGTTAGGATTCTATATTGGTTGTTAATTTTTACGAAACCATTTTCCCACTAAGAGATAACCGGCCGAAAAATTTGGGATTGTGAGGCCAAATTCCCCACTGTTAGGCGGCTGTATTATTTGAGGTTGTTGGGTTTAGAAACCCTAGGGTCAAGTCTTGTCGTAGGACATTGGATCTCATCTTGATCCAAAGGTAGAGATGCTGACGGCGGCAGTGCATTAGGGTAAACCCAATCCTCTTTGTTTTTAGACCATTAGATCTAGAATAGATCCAGCGGCGCATAATCAGCTACGCGAGAATCTCCCTAGAATTAAAACGGGTGTGGTCTAATTTGCTTCTGATCTGATGGTGGACAATTGAACGACACATTTGACCATTGGAAACCCTAGTGGTTTGCATACGGGCCATTTCCACCATTGGGCTTTGGCTTGCTTTTAAGGTGGGTTGGACATGGAAGAAAAAAAGAAAAAAATGAATTTGTGTATATATAATATAAATATACTATGTAATATACTATATAAATATAATATGTAAATAAGTCACATAATAAATATACTATAACATATCATATAATAATAATATATCACAAGGTTGGACGAAAATGTGTATCTACACATACATATCTACTGGATGAGAAGTGTCAAATATGATTAATACTCGATCAGATGAAACACGAGTATATATATAAAATAAAATTTTAAATCACTTCATTATATGGAATATATTAAACAAATTAAAATATCGAAGTTATAATTTTATGCTTGTTAACGAGTTTAGTTTGAGGCTCTCGGGTTAGAAGTTACCAAAACAAATTGTAAAAACATAACTAAACGTTAACAAAATTATAGTCAAGGTTAATGGAAAGGGTCAACACTAGTCAATGTTAATAGTCAACTGAATCAACTAATAGTTCAGACTAGTTCGATTCAATTTGGGTTAGGCTTCAATCCAGGGTTGGATCAATATTTAGGCCTTAGTAGATTGGACTAAGGTCTACGAGTTGGGCCAAGTATATTGGCCCAAGAAACTTCGGTTATAGACATGTCTGGTTCGCAGTTAACCCAAAAATAAGTGGAAAAATGCCACATGTAGTAAGTGACATGTACAACGTCTACCACAACCTACATAATTTAAAAAAAATTCTTGAACTAAAGAAAATAAGATGAGGAGTCTATTACCTAAGTTGGTTTGTGAAGGTGTGTCGGAGAGATGTTTTTATACTCAGTTGAAACTTTCCCTCATCCAAGCTCCAAAACAATGACACGATGATGAAATTGAAGGCACCGATCGACTTGGGACGAGGGCGGGAACACGCTGGTACCAATGTTGTTGCAAAAAAAAAAATGGTCGGATGGCAACAAAACAAAAGTGTTTAACGCTTGAATGATAAAAGGTTTGAAAGAAAATGAGGAAGGTAGAAGACCCAGGGAAAATTGAATTTGAAGGGTTTCTAAATCTTAAAAAGCTTTTTAAATACTAGAGTTTTAGGGTTTTGAATGGGGAAAGATTAACCTTAAATCAAGGCATTCTTATCATCGAAGGTATCGTAGCATTATGGTTAAGTAGGTTGCTTACCAACTTTAGGATTTAAGTTCAAGGACTCCAATTAACACATATATTTTGCATATTTACATTTTTTTTCACAAAGAAGGGGAAATTACACAATGAGTCATGGGGCTTTCTATGCTTTACAAATTAGGCTGAAGGTTTAACATAATTTTCAAAATAATCCTTAATTTAGAGTTGAAAATTCAACCCAAATTTGGGGTGTGACAGTTTGTGTAATACCCCAAATATCAGGTCAGGGATTTTAGTGAAAAGTTTTAAAATTTTAGGATTTATCTAATTAAATGATAAAAGATGATAAATGATTTGGATTAGTGATATAGGCAAAATTGTAACAAGGGATGATTAAAAGGGCATTTTGGGTATTTTGAATAAAATGAATTTAAAATTCATTCTTTATAAGGTATTAAAGTAAAGAAATAAAGGGAAAAGACAGTTAGCTAAAAGTCATATATTTTTCTTCTTTCACATGGATAGCTCTCCTCCATAGCTAAAGGTGAGATTTCAAATTACTAGTTTATTCTTTCGTTTTTGGTTGATTATTGAAGCATTGAGTATGATAAAAGCTTAATGAAAGATTACATAGGATCAAAACTAAGAGATTGATGAAATATTGGAGATTTAAGGTAATGGGTTTTTGAATGATATGTTAGAATATGGATTTTTACTGATGTTTATTAGTATATTTGACTTGTCAAAAAAAGTAAATAAGAGATTAGAAACATTGGATGGGATTAAGAACATGTTAGAAAAAGTGGTATGATTCTTAAATTGATATGTTTTTGGGAGATTTTGGATGTCTCAAGAAACTAGATAAAGGATAATTAGTAGGGAAAAGTAGATAAGTATTTAATAGTATTGTTGGGTGTAAGCATAAGGAAATTTCACCAAATTTGGGTAAGAATCGGGTTGAATAATGGAAACTATTGGTAAGGGTATCGATACTTATAGAACAGTACTGATACTATAGGCTTAAAATTTGATGAATCAACTGAGTAGTATCGATATTGATGCAAGTAATATCAATACCAAAAGGGGGTATCGATACTATGCGGAAGGTATCGATACCATTGATAACAGAATGCAGAAATGGTATCGGTACCATAATAGAGTCTAGATACCATAGTATACTAGTATGGATACCATGGTAGGGGTATCGATACCATAGTGTAGAAGTATCGATACCATGGTAGGGGTTTCGATACTATTGAGCTAGAAATGTGAATATAGGCTGAGATTGTTATAAAAATTATAATAATAGTACTTTTGAGTATTGTTTAAGTATAAATTTTAGGGAATATACAAACAATTGATATTGTACGTGTCTTTTAATGGATGATTAAGTAGATCAAAAAAAGCTCCTGAGTATAGCAAAACGAAAGGCAAAGGCAAAGTAACTGAGTAATCAGATTTGCGTATTGGATATAATAGCAAGGCAAGCCAGCTGAGTGCATTTAATTTGTACCAATATGTGATGATATTCATAGATGTATGATTTCTTATTATATGTATTTTGATTACCAAAAGGTACTAAGTGTGTAATTCACGGAATTCATCATATGATGATGAATAACCGTTTTGGCACTAAGTGTGCAATTCACAGAATTCATCATATGTTGATGAATAATCGTTTCGGCACTAAGTGTGCAACTCACGAAATTCATCATATGTTGATGAATAACTGTTTCGACACTAAGTGTGCAATTCACGGAATTCATCATATGTTGATGAATAACCGTTTCGATACTAAGTGTGCAATTCACGGAATTCATCATATGTTGATGAATAACTGTTTCGACATTAAGTGTGCAATTCATGGAATTCATCATATGTTGATGAATAATCGTTTCGAAACTAAGTGTACAATTCACGAAATTCATCATATGTTGATACATAACCGTTTCGGCACTAAGTGTGCAATTCACGGAATTCATCATATGTTGATGAATAATCGTTTGGGCACTAAGTGTGCAATTCAATGAATTCATCATATTTGGATGAATAACCATTTGGGCACCAAGTGTGCAATTCAATGAATTCATCTATGTGGATGAATAACCGTTTGGGCACCAAGTATGCAATTCAATGAATTCATCATATTTGGATGAATAACCTTTTCGGCACTAAGGTTGCAATTCACGGAATTCATCATATGTTAATGAATAACCGTTTGGGCACTAAGTATGCAATTCAATGAATTCATCATATGTTGATGAATAAATGTTTTGACACTAAGTGTGCAATTCACGAAATTCATCATAAGTTGATGAATAACCGTTTCGACACTAAGTGTGCAACTCACGGAATTCATCATATGTTGATGAATAATTGTTTCGACACTAAGTGTGCAATTCACGGAATTAATCATATGTTGATGAATAACCATTTCTACACTAGGTGTGCAATTTACGAAATTCATCATATGTTGATGAATAACTGTTTCAACACAATGTGTGCATTTCACGGAATTTTGATGAATAACCGTTTAGGCACTAAGTGTACAATTCACGGAATTCATCATATGTTGATGAATAACTGTTTCGGCACTAAGTATGCAACTGGCGAAATTCATCATATGTTGATGAATAACCGTTTCAGCACTAATTGTGCAATTCAAGGAATTCATCATATGTTGATGAATAACCGTTTCGACACTAAGTGTGTAATTCACATAATTTATCATATGTTGATGAATAACCGTTTTGATACTATGTGTGTAATCCATGGAATTCATAATATGTTTTGAATGACCGTATGGGCACTACGTGTGCATTGCAACAATATGATAATAACTTGAAAATAATGAATTGGTATTTGATCGTTATGAAAAAATGATATAATGATTCCATCGTACTATTAGTTTTGCCTCACTAAGTAATATTTAACATGTGTTTATTTCACACATAGGTTTTAATACAAGCGGAGTAAGGAGATCAACGAATATCAAAGCGAGTGTCGCCTCATCAGTAACAATATGGCATTCATGTCTACTTTTGGATGTATCTAGTTGGCATGTAATAGATTTAGCAAAAACACTCTGAAAAGCTTTTGAATTACCATGATGTAAAATGGTGAAACATTTAAATATTACTTTTTGTTTAACTACTTAAGTTTAAAGCATGTTTTATTATTTTTAAAATAAAATGTTTTATAAAAAATGAACAAAATTTTATACGTTTTCAAATGAAGAAATGTTTTAAAAGTGATATGACATTTGTATATCATGTACGGAAAGGTATAAGGGAGATGGGTGTTACATTTATTTGTATCATAGTTATAGGTTTAGCCGATTCTCGGCCGAATCAAGTGTTTTTTTTAATGTAAAAAGGGCTTACATGTCACTAAGATGTCAAGATTACTGATAGGGCATAGAAAGAGTATGATAAATGTCTCTCCTTACTAACTTAAATATTATCTTTATGTATGTTATACTAGATGTTAGATTCTACGAATTTCAGAAGAGCGACTGAACGAGAGAATAGAGATGGATCAGGTACTGAAAGTTCTGAGGGGAATAGTGAACATCCGATTCCGTCTGAGAATGCCAGCGTACATGCACATCAGGGTATGCCCATGCCCGAGTTTAGAGCTTTTATGCAAGCTCTGGATGAGATATTGATGAGGTTCTAACCTCCTCCGCCTCCGCTTGCTCCTCCAACACTGCGAAGGTTAATCTCTAAGGGGTTAAGAAGTTTGGGAGCTCCTGAGTTTCGGGGAGAAGAAGGTGAAGGTTTGATGAACGTTGATTTATGGTTGAATGATGTGATGGTAATGTTAGAGAGTCTACAGTGCTTCGATCATGAAAACCTGGGCGGAGCTGTATCGTTACTCCAAGGATCAGCTCGGGTGTGGTGGTCAAATACGACGATGTATGCATCACTCGAACAAGTGAACTGGCATTTCTTTCAATATGAGTTCAAGAAGAAGTATATCAGGAAGCAGTTTATGAGGTCAATGCTGTTGAAATTTCTTAACTTGAAACAAGGTGATCGAGCAGTGCATGAGTACGAGGCTAAATATAATAAGCTTAGTTGTTATGATACTGAAGTAGTTCCTAATGATAAAGCTCGACGAGATTGGTTTATTGAGGGTTTGAGGCCCAAGTTGAAAGAGATGATGTTGGCCTTAAACTTACCTAGCCTGTAAGAAGTTATAAACATAGCTTAGACTATTGAAAGATCTTAAGAGGAAACTTTAGCAGCGGAGCAGAGTATGCAGATGGGTAAAAGGATTAGAATGTCTTCATCTACACATCATAGTAAGAAAAAAAAGGGTTCAGGTTCTCAATATACAGATAGAGTTTATTCACCTGCAGCTTCACAGAAAACTAAACAATCCCAATCTGTTGCTGTTAGCTCGGGTAGAGCTTATGGAGAAAAAATAATCAATGTCAGACGTGTGGCAAATTTCAACGAGGAGTATGTAGAGTGCTCTCTGGCGCTTGTTTTCTTTATGGAGAAATGAGTCATTATGCTCAGAACTGTCCACAGAGATCCGGAGATAGATTAGTGCAAAATGAGATATCACTAGTAACACCTAGTATAAGAAGAGGAAGAGCAAGATCAGGCGGTCAATATGAAGCTGGCCAGTGACAAGAGACTCGGGGAGTGCCCCAAATTTATAATATAAAGACCAGTGAGGATCGGGATAATCCATAGATCATAATAGGTACATTCCATCTTTTTGATGAGCATGTTTTTATTTTAGTTGATCCTGGTTCTACGCACTCTTCTATTAGTACAAAGTTGGTTAGAACTAGAGGAATTCCTTTAGAACCAATTTCTAGTGAAATGATAGTGGTAAATCCTATGGGTCATAGTGAAAGGGTGGCTTGGGTATGTAGAAAATGTCCCATTAAGGATCAAGGGGTCGTGTTCTTGGCAAACTTGATTGAGTTGCCTTTTGATGAGTTTGAAATCATTTTGGGTATGGATTGGTTGTCTCCACATCATGGATGGGTAGATTGTATCCAGAAGTGATTATTCTTAAAGGATACGGAAGGCTCCAAAATTGTAGTGATAGGGGATATAGTGAAATCACTATTCAATGTGATATCATCCATGATTGCAAAGAAAATGATGTCAAAAGGATGCGCATATTTTCTAGCTAATGTGATAGACACTCAAGTGTCGGAAGTGAGATTGCACAATATTCCAACAGTTAAGGAGTTTCCAAAGATTTTTTTGGAAAAATTACTAGGTTTACCTCTAAATCATAAAGTAGAATTCATGATTGAGGTTTACCCGGGTACCGAACCTATTTCTATGGCTCCGTATCGAATGGCTCCAACGGAGTTAAGGGAATTAAAAGCACAGTTGCAATAGCTACTCGATAAAGGATTTATCAGACTTAGTGTTTCTCTTTGGGGATCACCTATTTTTTTTGTTAAAAAGAATGATGGGTCTATGTGGTTATGTATTGACTATCGTAAATTAAATAAATTAACAATAAAGAAGAAGTATCCTCTTCCGACAATGATGACATATTTGATCAATAGAAAGGAATAACAGTGTTCACTAAGATAGACTTGAGGTAGGGGAACCATCAGTTAAAGATTGAGAAGGATGATATTTCAAAGACAACTTTTCAGACTCGGTATAAACACTACGAATTCATGGTAATTCGGTTTGGATTGACAAATGCTCCAGTAACATTTATAGACTTGATGAATAGAGTTTTTCAACCATGCTTGGATCAATTCATGGTGGTGTTTATAGATGATATTTTGGTATATTCCAAGTCAAGAGAGGAACATGACGCTCATCTTCGAGTAGTTCTTCAAACACTTCGTGAAAAGAAGTTGTATGCAAAATTGTCTAAATATGAATTTTGGTCAAAGGAGATTCCTTTCCTTGGTCATATAGTCTCTGCAGAAGGTATAAGAGTGGATTCCAAACATATTCAAGCTATAGTGGATTGGCAAACCCCAAAGAATATTTCAGAAGTTTGAAGTTTCTTAGGGCTTGCTGGGTATTATAGGCGATTCGTGAAGAACTTCTTAATGTTAGCTCTGCCGCTAACTAAGTTGTTACGAAAAGGTGTGCTTTTTGTTTGGACAGAAAAATGCCAAGAAAGTTTTAAAATGCTAAAGAGAATAGTAACTGAGACCCTAGTGCTTGTGCAACCTGGGTCAGGAAAAGATTATGTCATTTTCAGTGATGCATCCCATAATGGGATGGGATATATGCTGATGCAAGAAGGGAAAGTGGTGGCTTATGCCTCAAGACAACTGAAGAATCATGAGAGAAATTATCCAACACATGATTTGGAATTGGCAATAGTAGTGTTTGCTTTGAAAATTTGGCGCCATTATTTGTACGGTGAGCATTGCTATGTTTACACGGATCATAAAAGTCTAAAATATTTGCTAACTCAGAAAGATCTGAATTTGAGACAGAGAAGATGGATTGGCCTTTTAAAGGATTATGATTTGATTATTGACTATCATCCTGGAAAGGCTAATGTGGTAGATGATACACTCAGTCGAAAGACTTTTACAACTCTACGGACTTTAGATGCACGCATGTCTTTAAAGGAATATGGTGCCTTGATTGCTGAACTTAAGTTGAAGCCAATGCTTTTGGAGCGGGTAAAAGAGCTGCAAGGTAAAGATGAAAAATGCTTGGAGAAAATGGTGCAAGTCAAAAAAGAAGAGGCCAAAGATTTTGAAATGAGGGATAATGAATGTTTATATTACCGTAGAAGACTTTGCATTCCTGATAGTGAGGAATTGAAGAAAGATATTCTTTGCGAAGCACATTATAGCCCTTTGACGATGCACCTAGGTGGGAATAAGATGTATCAGGACTTGAAGAGTCGTTATTGGTGGCCTGGTATGAAAAGAGCTGTATCGAAATTTGTTGCAAAATGTTTGACATGTTAGTAAGTGAAAGCTAAACATCAAGTGCCTTCTAGATTGCTACAACCGATATCCATACCTGAGTGGAAGTGGGAGCGAGTTACAATGGATTTTGTTTCGGGGCTACTTTTATCACCAGATAAAAAGGACTCAATATGGGTAATAGTGGACAGATTGACTAAGATGGCTCATTTTATTCCAGTTCGAGTAGACTACTCGATGGATAAGTTTACGAAGTTGTATATTAAAGAGATAGTTAGATTGCATGGAGTGCCTATATCGATAGTGTTTGATCGAGACCCAAGGTTTACTTTAAGATTCTTGAAGTCGTTGCATGAGGCATTGGGTATTCGATTGAACTTCAACTCATCTTTTCATACGCAAACGAATGGGCAGTTAGAACGAGCTACCCAGATACTAGATGATATTCAAGGGCATGTGTGATTGATTTTAAAGGATCATGGGAAAGGTATTTGTCGTTAGAGGAATTTACTTATAATAACAGTTATCAATCCAGTATTAAGATGGCCCCGTATGAAGCTTTGTATGGGAGGAAGTGCAGAACGCCATTAAATTGGTTTAAACTAAAAGATCGAGACCTAGTTGGCCCAAATTTGATGAAAGAAATGGAGGAAAAAGTGAAAATTATTCAGAGAAATCTAAAGACAGCCTCTGATTGCCAGAAGTCTTATGCTGATTT
Source organism: Hibiscus syriacus (assembly GCF_006381635.1). NCBI lineage: Eukaryota > Viridiplantae > Streptophyta > Magnoliopsida > Malvales > Malvaceae > Hibiscus > Hibiscus syriacus. The sequence continues at coordinate 1,492,021 of NW_024061960.1, forward strand.
TAAAAGAAAGGAAATCGAATTTAAAGTTGGGGACAAAGTATTTCTGAAGGTATCGCCTTGGAAAAAGATATTACGGTTTGGACGCAAAGGGAAGCTGAGTCCGAGATTTATCGAACCTTATGAGATCTTGAAAAGGGTCAGACCCGTATCTTTTCAATTAGATTTGCCTCTGGATATGGTCAAGATCCACAATGTTTTCCACGTATCGATGCTTAGAAGGTACATATTGGATCCATCCCATGTTATCACCTCTGAAGAAATAGAAATCCGATCAGATTTAACTTATGAGGAAGAACCAGTTCAGATCTTAGCTAAAGAAAACAAGGAATTACGTAACAAAAGGATTATGTTAGTTAAAGTGCTCTGGAAGAATCATAAGGTAAAGCTAATTGGGAAAGAGAGGATGACATGAGAAAACAGTTCCCACACCTCTTCGTTTCATGTACTTCTTTAAATTTTAGGATGAATTTTCTTAGGGGGAGAATTGTAATACCCCAAAATCAGGTCAGGGACTTTAGTGATAAGTTTTAAAATTTGAGGATTTATTTGATTAAATGATAAAAATGAGTTTAAAAGGGCATTTTGGTCATTAGGAATAAAATGAATTTAAAATTCATTCTTTATAAGGTATTAAAGTAAAGAAATAAGGGGAAAAGTGAGTTAGCTAGAAGTCATCTATTTTCTTCTTCTTTCACGTGGATAGCTCTCCTTCATAGCTAAAGGTGAGATTTCAAATTGCTAGTTTATTCTTTCGTTTTTGGTTGATTATTGAAGCATTGAGTATGATAGAAACTTAATGAAAGATTACATAGGATCAAAACTAAGAGATGGATGAAATATTGGAGATTTAAGGAAATGGGTTTTTGAATGATATGTTAGAATATGAGTTTTTACTGATGTTTATCAGTATATTTGACTTGTCAAAGAAGTAAATAAGAGATTAGAAGCATTGGATGAGATTAAGAACATGTTAGAAAAAGTTGTATGATTCTTAGATTGATATGTTTTTGTGAGATTTTGGATGTCTCAAGAAACTAGATGAAGGATAATTAGTAGGGATAAGTAGAGAAGAGTTTAATAGTATTGTTGGGTGTAAACACAAGGAAATTTGACCAAATTTGGGTAAGAATCGGGTTGAATAATGGAAAATATGGGTAAGGGTATCGGTACTGATAGAACAATACTGATACTATAGGCTTAAAATTTGATGAATCAGCTGAGTAGTATCGATACTGATGCAAGTAGTATCGATACCAAAAAGGGGTATCGATACTATGAAGAAGGTATTGATACCATTGATAACAAAATGTCGAAATGGTATTGGTACCGTAATAAAGTATCAATACTATAGTATAGTAGTATAGATACCATAGTGTAGAAGTATCGATACCATGGTAGGGGTATCGATACTATTGAGCCAAAAATGTGAAGATAGGCTGAGATTGTTATAGAAAATAAATAATAGTGCTTTTGAGTATTGTTTAAGTATAAATGTTAGGGAATATACTAACAATTGATATTGTACATGTCTTTAATGGATGATTGAGTAGATCGAAATCAAGCTCCTGAGTCTAGCAAAACGAAAGAAAAAGGCAAAGTAGCTAAGTAATTAGATTTATGTATTGGATATAATAGCGAGGCAAGCCACGTGAGTGCATTTATTATGTACCAATATGTGATGATAGTCATAGATGTATGATTTCCTAATATATGTATGGTAATTACCAAAAGGCACTAAGTATGCAATTCACATAATTCATCATATGTTGATGAATAACCGTTTCGGCACTAAGTGCACAATTCACAGAATTCATCATATGTTGATGAATAACCGTTTCGTCACTAAGTGTACAATTCACGGAATTCATCATATATTGATGAATAACCTTTTCGGCACTAAGTGAGCAATTCACGGAATTCATCATATATTGATGAATAACCATTTTGACACTATGTGTGCAATCCACATAATTCATAATATGTTTATTAATGACCGTATGAGCACTACGTGTGCATTGCAACATTATTATAATAACTTGAAAATAATGAATTGGTATTTGATCGATATGAAAAAATGATATAATGATTCCATCGTTCTATTAGTGTTGCCTCACTAAGTAATACTTAACGCGTATTTATTTCATGCGTAGATTTTAATACAAGCAGAGTAAAGAAATCAACGGACATCAAAGCGAGTGTCACCTCATCAGTAACAGTATGACATTCATGTCTACTTTTGGATATATCTTGTTGGCATGTAATAGATTTAGTAAAAATGCTCTAAAAAGCTTTTGAATTACCATGATGTAAAATGGTTAAAAGTTTAAACATTACTTTTTGTTTAACTACTTAAGTTTAAAGCATGTTTTATTATTATTAAAATAAAATGTTTTATAAAAAAGGAACAAAATTTTATAGGTTTTCAAATGAAGAACTGTTTTAAAAATGATGTGACATATGTATCTCGTGTACGGAAAGGTATACGGGAGATGGGTGTTACAGTTTGCCTCACCAAGAGGGGGTTTTCACTGTTTGGATTATCAAAAAAATCCTTTGATCGTTGAAAATCACCATGAAAAAAAAGAGATAAGTCTTTTTTTTCTGTTTTTCTTATTTTATCTCTCTTTTTTTTTGTTTCTTTTTTTTTCTAACAATCTTTTGGATATTTTTTTTCAAGATTTTTGTTTATTTTTATATAGAATTTTGCTCTTGGTTTGGTGAATACTGGGTTTTGAAAGTTGATGTTTGTTTAGGATAAATTTTCACCCCAAATTTCGAGACAGGTTTAAAACATGTTGGGGACTCCCTCTACAGTTGATTCGAGTTACGTGTTGGATAAAATTATGAAATTTTAATGCCATGATAGGGACAATTTAAAATATGATCTTATTTGACCCATATTCATCTCTAAATGTATCTAATAGATGAATGTTTAAGTAAGCAGAGAACAATATGAAATCACTTATCAAATGTCAATTATAAAAAATAAAAGTTTTATTTTTAAATAATTTTTATTTGGTGAAAGGAGAATTTTTACTCCTAATGAATATTGAACCCACAATCTAAGAGAAAAGTGAGATATTAACTGTAAAGTTTTAATCAACTACTCGATAGACCATTGACATAAAAATTAAAAGTTTAAAAGGAAAGAAAAGAACTTTGAAATAAAGACAAATTTATTACTATGTTTTCGTTGTTGGTATCATAGTTGCATCATCATTTAGGGTTTTAATCCTAGACAATGATCCAGCCGCCTCCGCCAACGAATGTGAACTGCCTCCGAAGGACTCTCATGTCGCCGTCGTCAGCAATCCGTACCGAACAATGACAAGATACACCTAAATTAGTTAACCAAAAACAATCTAACCCAAATCTAAAACCCACTAATTTCTTTTTAAATAAATCCCAGAAAAACATGATTTTACCCACCAAAATTAAAGATATGCTACCATCAAATCGATCCCAAATCAACACGCAAAGGAGGAAGAAAAAAAATAGAATGAAAAGGAAAAAGGGGTTCAGTTTAAAAAAAAAGAAGAGAGAAGGAACTTACAAAAAAACTGAGACTTTCGAAAGAAAAAAGAGAAGTAAAGAGAAACCTACCACCGAAACCACACTTCTCGTCACTGGAGAGAGAGAATGAGCCTTTGAAAACCGAAGGTAACCCCTTCATTTCTTTTAGATCTAGGATGATAAAGATAATTTTAAGGGGAGTTAGGCTAACTTTTGGGTTTAGGGTGTGGAGAGCGTCGTTTTGAGCGTTTTCTTTTTAACCCTGATCGTCGTGTGCAACGATAGAGAGCTCTAGCAAACCGTGATCGTTGGCCTCCCTCGACGGGTAAGAGTAGAGAGAAGGAAGAGAATAAATTTTTTTATCTCTTTAGAGAGAGAAAGGAAATGAATAAATGGGGGTAGGGGGCATTTAGGTCAGTTTTTTAGGTATTTATACCCTACCTTAAATGACACCGTTTAGGGAGTTAGGGTTGCACCTGTTTCGCGTGTGGGTAAATTGCTCGAGTGGGGGCTCTAGTTATGAGAAGTTTTCATTTTAGTCCCGAATTAAAACTTTCCTAAGTTTATGATTTTGCCTCTTTTATTTACGCGTGTTCATTTTGGTCACTTTAAGCTATGTATTTTTGTTTATTTCAATTTTCAGCATGTAATATTGAATATTAACATTTCGGTCCTGAATATATGAGTTTATTACATTTTTAGTGTTTGTAATATGTGATTTTTACATTATGTGTTGTGATATTTATTTAATTTGCTTTTGAGAAATTAAATATCCAATTTTATTATTTAGTCCCACGTTGCTTGTTATCTTATTTTTAGAAATATTTTAATTTGAGTGCCTTACTTTAAATATGTTTATTTTGGTCCTGAATGTTTGAAGTTGGTCTATTTACAATTGTAGTACCTAGTTTGTAAAATATTTGCAGTGGTTGCCTTTATTTCTTGTTGGTTTTATAATGTAATCCCTAAAGTCTCCATCTTTATTATTTTGATCCATCATTTATATATTTGTTAATTTCTTGCTAGTTGTAATATTTTCAAAAAATATTTTACACGTGGAATTTATAGAAATGCCCTTTAACTGATAAGGAGTGTGTTTCCAAGAATTGCTCGAACAAAATAATACCTTTAATATTCGAATGAACTTATTTTTTAAATATATTTAATATATGTATTTTATCTAAAGCTTAGGATAATATTATTTTGTATGAGGAATCAATGGAAATGCCTCCTTAATTGATTAGGAAGGTATTTTCGAGGATTGTTCGTACAAAATAATATCCCTTATATTTTTTTCTAAAATGGATCATAATTTAAATGTATATTCAAATTTGCAAATTTCAATATTTAGATGACGTATAATCCCTTAAGTACCGATTCCAGGCGCTGTGGGGTGCTAATCCTTCCCTACATGTAATCGACTCCCAAAGCCTTTTTCAAGACAAATTTCTGGTTAAACGCATATCACTTTTTTTATCTTTTAAAGTTATTTTTCATAAAAATATTTTAAAAGATATTTGTAGGTATTCGACATACCTAACCCAAAGGTCGACGACGACTCTAATTTTTTTTATTTATGCATTTATTTTAAAACCCAACCTTTTCCAAGATTAAGTTGGATCATTCCCCGCCATATCCCTAAAAAGTTTAAGGTCCGTTCTGACTACTTGGTGACTCTACTGGGGACATTAGAGAGTCAGGCTGTAATCGATTATACGTCATATTTTTAGTTAAAAATGGTAAATTTGAATGATATTTAAATTTTGATCCTCATGTTTTGTTTGCATTACATCGTACATCTTTTATTTATTAGTTGTACTAACATGTGATTTACATGTTTAAGATTTTTTACTTTTTTTTTTAGTCTGTTGGTTTTTGGATCGAGGCAAAGGATTATGAGTTCCCCCTTACTTGCACTATAACTGTTCGAGAATTTAGAGCCTTCTAATTGTTCTCTATCCTGTTAAGTAGGGGTGAATGTTACACTTACGTGAGAAAAATTATTTTTCTCCGCATAAGCTTTAGCAAGTAACCGTTGGTAACCTCTAGGGTGAGAATCGGGGGTCTGGCAGGCCCAAGGGGGCACCAACGAAGGACAATTCAAGAACCCTTTTAGTAGTACCAAAACTCTTCCCATTTTGTACTGAATTTTTGTTCACGGTTTTTCAATAGTCTAAAAGGGGAACTCACTCTAACCTTTTCCTTGAATTTATTTATTTATTTTGAAAAAAGCATGAGAATTAGATGAGTATGCGGTTAGGTTCTTTTTTTCTAAACAAACATGCGAACTAGATGGCATGAGGTTAGGATTTATATGTTGAACAAAGCATGGTGTAGAAAACACGTCTAGGTAGAACTATTATAAAAGCATGTCAGAGTATATACGATGTTGGGTAGGATCTTTTCTTTTCATAAATATTTTTTCTGCTTTTTTTGGTTGAATGACACTAACAATTTCTTTTGTTTTATCTTATATTTGTATATCTTTTGTTTGCATTTGTATTTTCACATCATAACCAAACCAAGTGTTAATTCATAAGTGATTAACCAAATTAGAAGGTTTTCATATCGACATAAGAGTTCCATAACTAGGTAGTCGAATCCGTAAGAGAGATGACTTACAAACAAAGCTGAGCGACGATAGAAGAACTCAGAGTTAATCAAAGACTCCTATTAAATCAACGAAGATTGAGATGGTACCAAATAGTCAGATGCTAGTTGAGTGAAGAATGAGAAGATCCTTCACAAGATATCAAGGCCACTTTCCTCTTGGATAATCCCACGAAGATGGAGGTCTGAAGATCTAATAATCATAATAGGTGAATTAAAATGAATATAGGCGATGTAACATTTTGTTTATTTAAAATGACTATAAAGAAAACATTAGATCTTAAGAAGTGCCTAGATCAAGGAAACAAAAAGGATGAAGCCTATAAAATTCCACTATCTAGTGTAAGGAGAACTTATGGTCTGAGAAAGGTTGTTTTAGGGTGGTCTCTTTTGGAATTAACACCCTATGCATTTGCATTTGCATTCTTGTTTTGTATTAGCTCATTAATTTATTAATTTTGTTATTATTGCTTTTATAATAATTATTGTCACTTTGTTATCTTATTTTTACTAACTTGTTTTTATGTTTTTTTTTCTTTTTGCTAGTATCGCATGATCATAACATTTTTCATAGGTGTTGATTTGTGAGTGATCATCATAGTAAAAGGTTTTTATGATGGACAAAGGGTTTCATGATCAAGTAGACTATAACACAGTTAGGGAATGACATTTTGACAAAGCTTCGAGAATAATGGAGACCTATGCACCCAAAGATCAAATGTCCGACGAAGAAAAAATGGAGATAAGAGAGATGAGATAGCAAATGTCCAAGATGATGGATAGAATAGTTGATTTGACCAAATCAAATGAGACTTCAACAAAAGAAAGAAAAGAACTCGTTGAGAACGATCATGCGATGTCAAGTACACAAAGGACTACTTTAGAACAAGCTAATCCTAACTAATCTGAGAAATCATGCACAATCACCATTCGTATCAACAAGCTGTCTAGAGACCCCAAGGAAATGGTGACAATTATAGAAGTTCAGAAAAATGAAAAGAAGCCATGCAATCAGAACTCGTGGGCATTTGAGAGTATACTTACAATGTCAGGAGAAATAAACCTGAAGACTTCAGTTCAATCCAAACCAAGAAGTGGCTCTCATTTTGATTCTATCCTTATATCATATAAGGAGTTGTATAATAAGGTTTTAGAAGCCCGAGAGGTGGCCTCGTATTATGTGAAACCTCAGAGAAATACCCCAGAGGAGTGGACAATAGGGGTCACTAAACTGAAAAACAACACTGAACACTGGAGAAAGAATTGAAAGACACATGAGGGTTGAGTCAAGAAGTTCGCTTATGATATACATATTATAGAAAAAATGCGCAATACAACTGGTAATGATTTGGGAAGATGTCAAGCTGAAAATCAGATGTTGATTATGTCTATAGCCAATATAGAAGCCTTTTTTCAGCGCCACAAGTGTGGGAATGATGTTGAACTAGAAGCCACAAGAGCCAAGAGCAAGACATTGATAAAGATTGTAGATAATTATGGAGATCTTGCACGAGAACTTCATAACCACAAAGAGTTTCTTACAAGGAAAAATGAACAACATTGTCTACAGCTCCGAGAGTTAACACAGAAGATAAAGGAAAAAGACGAAGTCATGCAAGAAGTTGTTGCCCAAGCAAGTAATGTGGCTTACAAATTAGTTGAGTTAGCTGGCTTTGCAAGAGAATTGAAGCAGATTGACAACTCAACAGTTGAGCATGAGTGGAAGTTAACTTGTCTTTTGAGAGAGATCGAGAAGTTAGGAGTGAAAGTCATCCCTTATATGTAAAATTTGTTTGATATATCAAAATATTTTTTTTTAATGAAAGTTGTTTTAAGATAGTCACTCTGGAATGACACATTTTGCATATATGCATTTGAATCACATTTGTTTGTTTAAGCATTTTTACATGTATTAGTTATGAAAACGTGAAAATAATTTATAGAGGGTTATGTGATAGTAATACCAAGATCATTCATTCATACTACTTCCTCATCATCATGAACAAACAAATGAAAACAATGGACCAATCTCATGAGGGATCACAAGATCAGTTGCAAGGGCAGCTGGTCGGGTTACAACAAGATATGAGAGATTAAACATCAGATTCTCTTCAAGATGTATCGAATCAGATGATCCAGGTGATGACAACCAATGCTGCTTATAGAGAGAATATAGATGATAAATGATATCAATGTTATCATACTACTAAGTCGAGAATAATAACATGCCCTGAAGCATCCCACTCAAACTTAGGGAAGGGCCTTATTATTCATGAGAAATTTCAAGATAAATTCAAGTGGTTGAAAGGAATCAATTGAAGCTATGAAAAATGTTAATGCCTCCCACAAACAACTAGAAGTGAGAGAACTCAGCCTGGTCCCTAATTTAGTTATCCCATAAGAATTTAGAGTTCTTAATATTGAGAAACATAATGGCACCAATTGTCCCCTAATCCACTTGAGAATATTTTACAGAAAGATGAAAAGGTACTTAAATGATGATAATCTAGTGATTCACTACTTCCATGATAGTCTCGCTAGGCTAACGGTAGTATGATACAATCATTTGAATAGAGAGTAGATCAAGACGTGGGTCGATCTAACTGTCGCCTTTTTATGTCGATATGTTAAAGGCTTAGCCCCAAAACGTCAAGATCTTCAAAGAATAAGGATAAGCTATCGAAAACTTTAAAGAGTATGCCTTAAGATGGGGAGGGTGGTAGCACAAGTTCAACCTCCCATGTTAGAAGAAGAGATATCATATACGATTCATAATTCTCTCACAGATCCTTTCTTCGAGTTAATGCTGGCAAACTCAACATGGGACTTCAAGGATCTTATGATAGTTGGGGAATTAATTGAAAATGCAATTAGTGAAGAAAACTTAAAAGTCACTTCCAAAAGCCCAACCGATCAAAAAGCAAAAGCTGATGATGTAAATGAATGTCACGTCCAGAGCCCCCACAGCTGAAAAAGAAAAGGAGCAGCTAGTCATTCGGACCGACCAAAGAAAGTCTCACGATCGAGAAATACTTTGGAGGTGTTCCAAAATTCTATCTCAGATCTGTACCCCCATTTGATTAAAGGTCAATACCTCACATTGAGGCCAACAAAAGTACCACTAAACCCTTTAGCCCATAACTATGATCAAGATAGTGTTTGTGATTTCCACTTTGGGGTATCTGGGCATTCTACGGGGAATTGTAGGCCGCTGTTAAAAGAGATAGATATGCTTGTTGAAAATGGGACATTGACACAAGAATTAATGGAACAGTGGATGACGAACTCAAATGGGACATCAAAGAACAATATGTAGCATTTGATTGAGTCAAGTGCCATTACATTATATGATTAATAGGGCATCCAAATTAGGAAGAGATCATTTCATCCATCATAGAGCTTTATTCCATTTGTAACTTTTTGTTTGAATTTGTTTTTTGTTCTTTCTCAGCTTTTTTGTAAGGATATTTTAAATGAACTTATGCTACTTTAAGGATGGTGAACATTGAATCAAATTTGCAATCTTGCAGTTCTTCGAATATCAACTGAATTAAAAACTCTTTAAATGATTAGAGTTATAAATCTTTGACAAAGTGACAATATTGAAAACTTGTAAAACAAGGACCCTTGACCTTACCCTAGAAGATACATTCAAACAACATACCCTTCTCTTGCAGTGACCAATATAGCCTTCTCCTCTCATAAGGAAATGAACAAGAGGCTTGGTATTCAGGTATGCATAGGAGAAGACAACATGGGGTATCTCTTGTGTATGCCATTGTAAAAATAACTAGACTACACTTCTATTGAGAACTTTCAATGATGATCATAATCTTTACAAATGGAATGATAGAGTGGATGAATTTAGTATAGACCAGTTGTTTGGGATTTGAACTCTAAATATGAGATTTTCTGACCATTAAAGACACATAGACTATAACAGGCTCTTCTCGATGAGCTTAAGAAATTCTAATCTGAATACTCAAAAGGTTAATAAATTATTATTATATATTATACAATAAAGATTAGTTATTCCACTTAAGAAATTGGTTATAGAGGAAACTTAAAAGCCTCGACTTTATGAATAGATTGCATTTAAACCATGACATTGCTTGGGTACTCGGTAGTTCGGTGTTTGCTCCACTACAATTAAAAAGTCAAAGACTTTGTGATGAGATGAACCCTTCAACTAGCCCAATGAAGGCGATTATAATATATATATACAATAAAGCTAAATTCAACTAGCCAAACAATGAAAAATTAAATCAAATTTATATAATAATGAGTTTCACTAAAATGGACTAAGGGAGTTGAGGAACACCTGTTATAGTCAATCTCACACAAGCACTCATGATTTTATATTTAGACTGATATCTCTACACTACCTCTGTTAAGGAAGTCTACAAAGCTTGAACAAATGGAAAATCTCAGAGAATCGAAATCAAAGTGTCCTAGAAAGTCTAGTAATTGATTATGCAAGTTACGTCATTTTGTCTGCGTCAAGTTAAAATATCAAGCCAAGAAAGAGAGGCATGTTATAATGTTCACAAGGACTGAGAAAGAAAGGACATCTTCGATGACTAAAACCTTTGAAAAGAGGAAGCCAACCTGAAATCAACTCATCAATTTTGAAACTAGTCAAACATATAAAACTTTGAAAATATTAAAAGAGTTGTTGATTCTTTTGATATTCTGTGAACCCATATTCATGATTTGCTTCAATTGTGAGCCTGAATTAAGGAGTAATGCTTTACAAAATTCTTTCATTATTTGATTTTTAAAATAAAAGAAATGAGAAAAATATTTTCAAACAGGATAGTCTCAAATGCGAAAGGTCCTTCAAGTAGGTGGGGCCTATTATGCCTCTATTGGAGAAAAAGAATAAGCGATGCTAGAATAATGATGCATTTCAAAATCTTGAAAGCAAGTAGTCTGGTAGATCAGAAGGAATGGAGGATAGAACTTGTAGAAATTCCTTGTGACGTAGTCAGTAACCCATCGAGAAGCAGATGATCGCCATATTTAAAAGGGGCACATGTCCCAGCGCATAACAAAAATGCAAGAGTGCGGCCAATCAAGGATGAATTTTGGCACCCAAATAAGAAGGAGCCATAAATATCAACCTTGGGTCATGACCAAAAATATAGATCATGTGGAGATAACAAGGATCAGACCAAAACGATATTGAGAGTGAGTCTTACAACTTGGAGTGTCAGGGGTATACCATGAATTTGAGCAGGGCTTACCTTGAAAAGAAAACCAGTCGAGCATCAATAAACTACAGAGTCATATAAAATAAACTCTGACAATAATTGAGTCAAGGATAGAAAGGGGTACCAATATCATATTTCTGACCACAACAAGAATTCAGGAAACATTTTTTCTAGGATTTTAATGCAGATGAGAGGTAAAGAACATGGAAAGACATAAAATGATAAAATGGCTCTTCAAAGTTGCAAGCTTGAAATCATAAGTTGCTACACTAATATATGATTAAACCCTAGAGAATAATGATAAAGAAGAACAAGATTTGGTTCCCCACTTTGGAGTCACAAGAAAGTTGAATCAACATTTAGGCATGCATGAGAACACCATTTGCATAAAGGAAAAATGCATTACATTGCATTCGTATTTCACACATAAACGTATGATTTTTATAGATCTTCCAATGAAAAGAAAGGATTCATGATATCATAATTCTAACAAGTGAAAGCTAAAATTCAAACCTCAAATACAAGGAATCATGTTTAGAGAGACAAAACCTGAAGAACAGGGCGGGCCTAATCCACAGAGGAAACATTATTTTGAATGGGGCATGTTGCCGACCATTAAGTCATTTTATAAGTTAAAAAATGAGAAAAGATTCTCATTTAAATATGAAAATGGAAATTGTTGAAAAGTAAGGAAAGTTTCTTACCTAGTAAACTATTTCCAAAATCAGTAAGTTTTTTGGGACATCAGTAAGTTTTTCGAGCATGATGCTTAAACCCTTCAGGTCATCTGTAAGTCTTCTGAGCAAGGTGATAAGTGCCTCAGGACATCTATAAGACCTTCGGGCAGGATGTTTTCATGTGTCTCTTGAAAAAAATAAGAAATGTTTCTCACTTAAATATGAAAATTGAAATTTTAGAAAAGTAAGAAAAGTTTCTTACCTAGTAAACTATTTCCAAAATTGGTAAAGTCCTTCAGGCCATCAGTAAGTCTTTCGAGTATGATGCTTAAATTCTTCGAGTCATCTATAAGTGTTTCAAGCAAGATGATAAGTCCTTTGAGCCATCCATAAGACCTTCGGTCAGGATGTTTTCACATGTTTTTTGAAAAATGAGAAAAGTTTCTTATCTAAATCTAAAATTTGAAATTTTTGAAAAGTAAGAAAAGTTTCTTACCTAGTAAACTATTTCCAAAATTGGTAAGTCCTTCGGGCCATCAATAAGTCTTTCGAGCATGATGAGTAAATCTTTCGGGTCATCTATAAGCCTTTTGAGCAAGATGATAATTTCTTCGGGCAGGGTGTTTTCGCATGTTTTTTCAAACAATGAGAAACGTTTCTCATTTAAATCTGAAAATTTAAGTTTTTTAAAAGTGAGAAAATGATTTCCAAAGCTTCTTAGTAAACTACTTCCAAAATTAGTAAGTTCTTTGTGCCATCAGTAAGTCTTTCGAGCATGATGATTAAATCCTTTGGGTCATCTATAAGTCCTTCAGGCAGAATGTTTTCACGTGATTTTCAAAAAATGAGAAAATAATTTCCAAAGTTTCTCATTTAAATCTTTTCTGGAAAAAATGATATTTTTGAAAAAAAAATAACCAATTCAGATTTTCATGTTTGGTGGCGGCAAGACAAGCTCCCACAAGAGAAATACTTCCCAAATATTATCCTTCAAAGACTTTCAGGTATGATGTTTTCGAATTCTCAAACACATAATAACAAGGGTTAATGTTTAATTTTCATATTTGATATTCTTGAAGACAAGAAAAGCGAATCGAACTCGATTTAATCTTCCCTAAGTAATAGTGGAATGAATAAAAGATCCTAGATTTGATTTTCCCTCAAGAAGAAGTGGAATATATCAATCTTTTTCAAGATTTGATGTTCCTTGAGTAACAGTAGAATAAGTCTGCCTCGATTCAATTTTCCTTGAGTAATAGTGGAATGAATCAAAGTCCCCAGATCTGATTTTCCCTCAAGAAGAAGCGGAACATATCTATTTCTTTCAAGATTTGATGTTCCCTGAGTAACAGTGGAACAAGTTTTCCTTGATTCAATTTTCCCTGAGTATTAGTGGAATGAATCAAAGTCCCCAGATTTGATTTTCCCTCAAGATGAAGCAGAACATATCCATCTCTTTTGAGATTTGATATTCCCTGAGTAATAGTGGAACAAGTTTGCCTCGATTCAATCTTCCTTGAAGAACAGTGGAATGAATCAACATCCCCAAATCTGATTTTCCCTCAAGAAGAAGTGAAACTAATCTATCTCTTTCAAGATTTGATATTTCCTGAGTAACTGTGGAATAAGTTTGCCTCGATTCAATCTTCTCTGAGGAACAATGGAACAAGTTTGCCTCAATTCAATCTTCTCTTAGGATTAGCGGAATGAATCAACGTCCTCATATCTTATTTTCCCTCAAGAAAAAGCAGAACATGTCCATCTATTTCAAGATTTGATATTCCCTGGGTACAGTGGAATAAATCTGCCTCGATTCAATCATCCCCGAAGAATAGTGGAATGAATCGTCCCAGATCTGATTTTCCCCATGAAGAAATAGTGGAGAATATCTCTCATCAGATTTCAAAGAAAAACAGAGAATCGACAAAAACTCATTGTCTTATTATCTTTGCCCTATTCTTGTTAACACAAGAAATGGCAAAGAGAGGCAGCTGTAGACACCCATTTTTGTCCGGGTTTTAATTATTATTATTATTATTTATAATTGTTATGACTATTATTATTATAAATAAAATATACTAACATAATGTATTTTACAGGTCCAAATATACAAACCAAATTACAAAATTTTACAAGGCAACCCAAAATACACCCCAAACTTGATACATGTGATCCAACAGGCCTAACAGAGACCCAAGCCCATGAGTGAGAGCCATCACCTAGGGTTTCTCACCCATAGCTTCATACGCCACCTATTTTCCACCGTTGGATCCGATTGAGATCCAATGGTCTATAAACATCATCATTTAGGGTTTTAACCCTAGACAAAGATCCAACCGCCACCACCAATGAATATGGATCGTCCGATTTGTCATGCGTGAGATGCAAACGCCCAACTCTTCAACTCTCCATCGTGTGAACCATCTCCGAAGGAATCCCACGTCGCTGTCATCAACAATCCATACTGAACAATGACAAAATACACCCAAATTAGTCAACCAAAAAATCTAACCCAAATCTAAAACCCATTAATTTTTTTAAATAAATCCCAAAAAATCGAGAGTTTACACACCCAAATCATAGATCTGCTACCATCAAATCGATCCTAAATCAACACGCAAATGAGGAAGATAAAAAAGAAGGAAAAGGAAAAAGGGATTCAATCTTGAAAAAAAAGGGAACTTACAAAAAAAACGAGACTTTCGAAAGCAAAAAGAGAAGAAAATAGAAATTTACCACCGAAACCACACTTATCGTCATCGGAGAGAGAGGAGGAGCCTTTGAAAATCGAAGGTAACCTCTTCGTTTCTTTTAAATCTAGGATGATAAAAATAGTTTTAAGGGGAGTGAGACTCATTTTTTGGTTTAGGGTGTGGAGAACATCATTTTGGCATTTTCTTTAGAGCCCCAACTGTCGTGTGCGACGGCGGAGAGCTTCAGCAAATGGTGGCTGGTGGCCGTTGGCCTCCCTCAGCGGGTAAGAGAATAGAGAAGACAGAGAATAAAAAAAATTCCCTCTTTAGAGAGAGAAAGAAAATGAAGAAATGGGGTTTGAGGGCCATTTAGGTTATTTTTTTGGGTATTTATACCCTACCTTAAACGATGATATTTAGGGAGTTAGGGTTGTAACTGTTTCACCTGTGGGTAAATTTCTCGAGTTGGGGCTCTGGTTTTGGGGAGTTTGTATTTTAGTCCCGGATTAAAACTTTCCTAAGTTTATGATTTTGCCTCTTTTAATTACTCGTGTTCATTTTGGCCACTTTAAGCTCTGTATTTCTGTTTATTTCAATTTTCAACATGTAATATTGAATATTAACATTTCGGTCCTGAATATATGGGTTTATTATATTTTTAGTGTTTGTAATATGTGATTTTTACATTATGTGGTGTGCTATTTATTTAATTTGCTTTTGAGACATTAAAGTTCCAGTTTTATTATTTAGTCCCATATTGCTTGTTATCTTATTTTAGGAATATTTTAATTTGAGTGCCTTACTTTAAATATGTCCATTTTGGTATTGAATGATTGAAGTTGGTCTATTTACGATTGTAGTGCCTAGTTTGTAAAATATTTGCAATGGTTGCCTTGATTTCTTGTTGGTTTTATGATTTAATCCCTAAAGTCACCATCTTTATTATTTTGATCCATCATTTATATATTTGTTAATTTCTTGCTAGTTGTAATATTTTTCAAAAAATATTTTACACGAGGAATTTATAGAAACGTGCCTTAACTGCCAAGGAGTGTGTTTCCAAGAATTGCTCGAACAAAATAATACCTTTTATATTCGAATGAATTTGTTTTTTAAATATATTTAATATATGTATTTTATCTAAAAATTAGGGTAATATTATTTTGTATGAGGAATCCATTGAAATGCCCCCTTAACTGACTAGGAAGGTATTTTCGAGGATTGTTCGTACAAAATAATATCCCTTATATTTTTTTCTAAAATGGATCATAATTTAAATGTATATTCAAATTTTCCATTTCAATATTTAGATGATGTATAATCGCTTAGGTACTGATTTCGGGCAATGTGGGGTGTTAATCATTCCCCACGCATAATCGACTCTCGAAGCCTTTTTCAAGATGAATTTCTAGTTAAATACATATCACTTTTTTATCTTTTAAAATTATTTTTCTTAAAAATCTTTTAAAAGATATTTTTAGGTATTCGACCTACCTAACTCAAAGGTCGATGTTGACTCCAAATTTGTTTATTTATGCATTTATTTTAAAACCCAACCTTTTCCAATATTAAGTTGGATTGCTCCCCGCCATAGCCCTAAAAAGCTTAAGGATCATTCCGACAGAATATATTATTATTTTTCTATATCGATTAATAATTTTAATAAAAAAAATTAATGACCAATAATTGAAATAGAAAAAATATAATATTATATATAATTTTACCAAAAAAATAGTTGAGTGATCAAAACATAAATATAAAAATAAATTAAGTACCAAATAAACAGTTTACCTTAAATAATACAAAACAAACCATCCACAATAAATATTCTGAAAAAATCTATTAACGATATTGATCATTTAAATAAACTTTATAATTGACTTATTTTATAACTAATGAAGTTAACCGATATTATATATACATGTGTTTATTTTAATCTCAAATCTAAATATTTTAATTTTGAATTCTAAAATCTTAAACTTAATTTTTAATTATTAAATTTAAAACTCTTAACTCCTAATCCCTAAATAAGATATGTTCCATTTAGTTAAACATTGGGAAGATAGAAATTATATTTGTTTTTAGGTTTAGGTTTAGCGTTTGTTTATAAGTTGTTTTAAACTTTTCTTAATAATTATCTTTATAAAGAAATTTTCTTATGTATAAATGTAGGCAATGGAGGTCAAATTATGTTTTCTCTTGCATAAACTTATTAAATGGTTTCAATGATAAAAGTTAGTATTACTTTTTAAAATATTCGAGTTTAAGCAGTTGTGTCTATAGAGTGTATACACGTTATTAATGATTTAGAAAAATTCTGAACTTATAAATCATGAGATCAAATGACATCAATTTAGTGATTTTTTAGGATAAAGTACACAAATGGTCCCTCAACTATAGAATATTACTTTGTCGAGTCCCTTGACTATTAAAAGTTACAAAATGATCTCCCGACTATAGGGAGTTACTTTGTTGAGTCCTTCAACTATTAAAAGTTACAAAATGATCACTCAATTATTCATTATGTTCCAAACTCGTCATTTCCCATTAAAAAAATTAATTGTCGTCTAAGCTGGACGTTAACTTGCTGACTGAGATATAATAGTCGTTTGAGATAATGAGAATAAATTTTATCATATCTTAATCAACAGGTTAACGTTTAGATCAGATTGCCGTCAATATTTTTTAACAAAAAAGACAAGTTTGGAACATAATGAATAGTTTGGTGACTATTTTGTATCTTTTAATAGTCAAGATACTCAATAAATCAATATCTTATAGTGGGGGACCATTTGTATTCTTTACCCTTTTTTAAAGTATGAGAGAGAAATAAAATAAACTAAAGATTAGAAGTCCACGCCTAAATTTTCAAACCAAAAATCATAGAATGTTTTTCCTTCCTAAGAATTCCATGAACTACTTGACTTTAACATACCCCCGACAATATCTCGTGAAGAAGATTGATCACTTCTATAATGCTCAACGAAAGTAATGCTTAGCTTCAAAGAAGGGAAAAAAACCCTTTTAAAGTATTTTCTAATTTGGGGTTTTAGAACTCCTCATTAACTACTTGTTTGTTGAGGCATTAAAGAAATGGTATATATTCAAGGCTTTTTATTAATTTTAATATATTATATTATATAAGATCATCAATTAATGGTAAGATTTTGATAGTTCAAGTTGCTTTTAAGCTGGCCAGTTTGCATTGAATTGAAGATTTTTGACGCACATGCAACAAGGTTATAAACAAAAGTTTGGCTTAATATAAAAATAAGTGATAAAATTATAATTATAATTAATTTTAATTATCTAATTTTTTTTGTTAAAAGTATGTATCTAACATTTTATTCGTTATATTTTTGAGTTTCTATCTCATAATGATAATTAAAAAATCGTTAATTGACACATATCATATTTATATTTTGAATTTCCATCTCGTCCCCCTCCCATATCACAATGTCACGCTACAATAATGAGTTCAAACTTCAACAAGTCCAATCAATCAACCAAAATAAACAAAAATTAAAAATATCACCCCTAACAACTATGGACCTTAAACTGAAATCCTAAAACTACAATACTTGGATGAAAATTTTGACTGTACTAAAACAAAGTAATCTAATAATTATCCAAAAATCAACTCAATTCAACCATAGCGGAACCTTGAATCGTTGTGTTCATAAAAAATGCTGGAAGAAAATAAAAAAATGGTTTTGTTCGCTCTTTCTGCCGTAAAAAAGCACTTCTTTTTACTCTAAAAAAGTAAAATAAAATCAGCCATACTTTCATGGGTAAAGTATGGTCCCCGATTATAAGATATTGCTTTATTGAGTCTTCTGATTATTAAAAGTTACAAAATGATCCCCTAACTATAGGATATTATTTTGTTGAGTCCCTAACTATAAAAAAGTTACAAAATGATCCCTTGACTATAAGGCATTGCTTTATTGAGTCATCCGACTATAGAGTATTACTTTGTTGAGTCTCCAAACTATTAAAAGTTACAAAATGACCCCCAACTATTCATACGTTCCAAACTCATCATTTTATGTTAAAACATTAAAGACAATCTGATTTAGACGTCAACCTATTGACTAATATATGATAGTTGTTTGAGATCAGATTTTATCATATCATAGTCCATATGTTAGTGTCCAACTCAAACTACCATTGATTTTCTAACAGAAAAAGATGAGTTTGTAACATATGAATAGTCTGTGGATCATTTTGTAACTTTTAATAGTCAGAGGACTCAATAAAGCAATGCACTATAGTTGATGGATCATTTTGTAACTTTTAATAGTCGAGAGACTTAAACAAAGCAGCACGCTATAATCGGGTGATCATTTGTGTACTTTACCCTACTTTTATTTAATGGCAAAGTGAAAGAGCTTGCACATAATGGGACCCAAGCCCAACAATGAGTTTTTACAAATCACAATGTAATCGATGCAGACTGAAAGGGAAGGGGGGAAATTATGTTCAGTCTCACCAAAGAGGGAAGAGCCAAGTGAGCTCAAATCCCATGATATTGATAGACCCAACAAGGTTGGATCTATGCACAAAATTGTAGTTTAAAAGAGGTTTGTTGTTCACAACAAGGACAAACACAACAGAACACAGTTCCACCCTCTCATAAAATGTTATCCACTAAAAAGATTGCTTACTTTTTTTCTTGTCCTGGGTGTTGTGGATAGCATTATTTAGTTGGTGGGTCTGAAAGTGGGATTTTAAATCACATTTACAAATGGGGGGCAGAGACAATCCGGATTGATTTTGGTTTTGGATTTTTGAAGGAAAAGATGGGGCTGAGTGGCATGATTTCAAAAGTGTGTCTGTTTCCCATCTAAATAGCTAGGTCTAGGGTACCCCAGTTTCACCCATCATAATTTCTTCTTTCCAACTTTAATGCCCTTGAGCTTAGAAACGGGAATAATAGAGAAAAGTTAAGAAATTAGACAGTTCTGCAATGCTTTCTTATGTTTATAAAAATTTTTGACGTCAAAGTGTGCATGGTGGTGGTCTTAGGTGTACCATAAGAGGTGGTCGGGGACACTGCCAATGGATGGGTTTGAAGTCTGAATCAATCATGGAAATCTCATCAACGCAAATGAAAATCAGAAACCAGGAAATATTGTTGCAGACGACATGCAACTGGTGATCCAGTCAAAATCAATTCACTGTACTAGTGACATGGGAATTTCATCTACTGACCATCAACATCTGCAGGGAACTGTAATAAAAGCAAATGAATGGAATTTCTACAGGAAGAGCACTAAGATCACAAGTCAAACATATTGTAAATTTTACAAGGGAGCAAGAACAAGAGATTCTGCATACTGCAATTCAACCACTGCTAAAGTGTTGGAAAATTACCCATAGTCATACTGTCCCATTTACTAAATGATAAACTCACACCTTATGGTACTCCATGATAGAATGAAGTTTTTGGTAGGAGGAATCCAACACTGTTAAATATAGTTTAATTAATGATGAATAATGTTGATGTATCGACTTTCTTTTGGGATATACACTTAAAAAGCTGTTTTATTATAATGTGAATAGGAAAACGTCCTAGTATGAATTTATTTAATAAATTTAATAATTGAATATATATATATATATATATATATATATTCTGGCACTTGACTCAATAAAATCAAACACAGTTAGAGACGTATATAAATATATATATTTAAGTGAAACTCGATTTGCCTCGATATATTCATTAAAATATTTTTAAAATTAAAGAATATATTTATTAAAATACACTTATTAAAATATTTTATAGTATAAATTGTGAACTTTAAAATTTTCGTCTTGTCTTGTGTTGTTTTTGGAAAACAAATTTATAATAAGTTATATGTTAATCTGTAACCGAATAGTTAATAATAGTTTGCTGTTTCTTAACGATTATATTAAGGTTAATAAAATTTAATAATCGTTATAGCAGTGAATCGACTATTTAAGTTAAGCGATACGATTAATCGTATTTAAACAGTATGATTAACTGACCATGAACACTACTAATAGATTAATAGAATGTAAAAAATATTATTATTAAGTAATTTATTAGATTTTAAAAATATAAATTTCTCATTAATTGGTGTCACTTGATTCAGTAATACTAATCTGAATATAGATTGATAATACTATGGTTATTTAAGTAGCCAAACCCAACAAAACGAAACATTCAATTGGTCCAAAGCATGGGCTACAAAATTTAGTAGAACATTCAATCGAGAAAACAGTACTCACTCACTTACCAATAGTTTAAAATCAATTGCACGAACAACTTACATCAATGTTTGAAGAAATTGTTATTGTTCTTAAATATCACAAGTTCAAACATCAACATGTACAAGAGTGATTGAGCGTTCTTTGGTAAATTATATAATTAATAACTGAATTTTCTTCTCACTCTTATTTTAATTATTGTATTTTTTAATTTAACGACTAAATTTTATACATTAATTTTTTTTATGAATTGGCCTTTTTTATTAGAAAATCGCACAAATTCTTACATTAAAAACCTTGAAATAACTTTAACTAGTTAAAGAAATTTAATAACTCGTGAAAAAAATTTAAGAAAAGAAAAAATGTTACAGAGAGAGATGTTGGTCTCCTAATGATCATTTGTATAGTAGTGATCATTCTTATCAAATAGGACAATAGATAGAGTTTAAATTGTAGATTTTTATTCTTTTGGTTTATCCTAATTCTAATACAAAACAAAGAGAGAATTTCAATGGAAGTAGAAATGTCATCCAACCTTTTTTCTCTTTAAATGTTCAAATTTCATCAAAATCATCGATTTTAGTTCTAATATATATTTTAGTTAGTAAAATACAAAATCTAATAAGAGATAGACTTATAAATAATTTATGTCACTACAATATAGGAGAATTAATACAAAATATATGCAAATTTATGACTTATCAAATTTTTCACACTTAAAACATTGATTGCCCTCAATATTCTACGATGTGAAATTTTAGATCTTTGAAGACTCTCTTTGAAAAAAGACTCTCTTTGAAAAAAGGCTCTCTCCAATAGAGAATCTTTCCAAGAAAAAAATTGTTATTAACAGGGAGGTGTACATGGCTCGCACGAGTGATTTGTAGCCCGAGGGAAAACCTACGCTGAAATAGCCACTGGCGTGAGAGCTCTTAGACGACAATAACCATCGGAGCGTTGGCGTGTGACTTCTGGTTATCTGGGCACATGGAAGAGCTCAACGAGCCCCGAATGGGCTGCACGTGCATGCAAAGATGACTGACACTCAGGAGGAGCCTTCTAAAACAACTGACAGATGATGTTCAAGGATTCGGGTTTCCCCAAACCCTAACTTTTTTTGTTAGGTTGAAATGCAACTGGGCCTGTTTGGATATAAGACTTGTAGGCTGGGTTTGAAAGTAGGTTTGATGGGTTAGCAAATAGGTAAATGTTTTGGGTAGTTGGCCTAGCAATTAGAATCATATAGGTCCTTTCATCAAAGCAATTTGAGGTTCACCTATTCACCAATTAAAGGTCATAGCATCACCGACCTAAAAAAATGCAAATATATAAACCTTAATTATTATTTAATCAAATGAGAGCTTCTACGTTATCTAAGTTGATTATCAATCTAAAATATTATATATACTGGTAATATTTTTTATTGCAACTTAAAATGTTATCTAATTTTTTAAGTTGATTTCAACTTAATATTTCGTGACAAGTATTGAAACTTTTGCTCTGAGTTTTGATACTTACTGTTTTCAACCTTAAATGCTACCAATATATATATATATATATATATATATATATATATATATATATATAATTATTCCATAAGGTTTGATATTTATCATCTCCAACTTAAAATGTTACCAATATATATAACATTTTAGGTTGATTGGGAAGTATCGAAATTAGGAGTCAAATTTTTTATATTTGTCGTGAACTATATTCAATTTAGAAAGATCAAAAACTCAGATAAGTATTTAGGTTTAAATCTGAAATGTTACCAATATCAACCTAAAATGTAATATGTTTGGTAACATTTTAGGTTGCAACCTAAAATACCTTCAATATTAAGTTGGAATCAATTTAAAAATTTAGATAACATTTTAGGTTGCAACCGAAGATTTTACCAATTTTATGTTGCAATAATTTTTTTTACCAATATTAGGTTGATAATCGATAACAAAGCACTACATGGTTACTAACCAAGAATGTTAAAAATAAACTATAAACTTAATAACATTTTTGGTTGTATCAACTTAAAAAGTTACCCTACTATGTAACATTTTCATGTGATTGTTAGGCCCACCATTGACTTATTGACATTGCAGTACATAAAAATCCAAAAGCCATAAAAAGAGAAAAAAAATTTATTTCTTTGAGAGTGGCTGTTATTTATTGTTAAAATTATTTTGGGTATGTTGGTGGGCACCAAGATGGGGAAAGGAAAAGTGGTGTTGGAGAGAATAAAGAACAAAATCAATCGGCAAGTAACCTTCTCCAAGAGAAGGAATGGTTTACTGAAGAAAGCCTACGAGATCTCTGTCCTCTGCGATGCTGAGGTTGCTCTCATCATCTTTTATGGCTGTGGCAAGCTCTTTGAATAAATCATGCTTTTTGGTTTCATTTTAAGATAAAATAGTAAATTTGATTTATATATAAAAAAACTCTCATCTCAAAGACTAAAGGAAAGAAAATCATGGTGGTACTCTAGGGTGAGGGGTTAGGTTAAGGACACTAGAAAATCATTCCTTTAGTCTTTCCAAAGTACTTTGAATAATTGTATTAGTAAAAACTAAAAAAGAAGAAGAAGAAAATATAAAGATGTGGTTAAAATAATTAAATAATATTCTTAATAAGATGATCAAATTCGTTAAATTTTAACATTTTTCATTAAAACTATTTTATTTGGGGTATATGTAAATAGAAAAGAAATATAAAAAACATTGAAATATAAAAAGTACCTTCGAATTTGGGGTATAATTATAACTATTTTATTTTTTTCACTAAAACTACTTTTAAATTTGGGGTATATGTAAATAGAAAAGGAAACCTTAGGGCAAGAGGTTTAGGCAGAAAAATTAAAGAGGGAAAGCAATCTTTCCCCCCAACTTTACGTCCAATCAAATATCACACATTCAATGCCAAATCTTTCCCCTCATGTAAGGACCAATTTACCCCAAAACCGCCCATTACTTTCTAGAAAAAAACCGCCCAACTCCTTCTTCTTCATCCGTGCCTCACTCTCTCTCTACCAAGCAAGAATATTTTTCTTTCTTTTAATAAAATCTTCCCCATCATCGCCGCTAACTTCACTACACCAACCAAGTATCATGGCCAGATCAAAGAAAAACCCATCCCAACATCGAGCTTTGAGCGTTTCCAAATAGCCGAAGCACGCTTCAAATTCCTCAAAAAATGACAAGTGTATTTAGAAGACGGGTTTGTCTTTCTGTGAGAGGATGAACAATCATTTAGACCAAAGGTCATGGACGTGATTAAGAAGCACAACTGGGAGAAGTTTGCTCACCATCCCAAAGTCGTAGCACCAACGATGGTAAGGGAGTTCTACGCCCATCTCGAAGACCTGTCCAACCACACGGTGTATGTCCGAGGAAAGCTCATTTGATTTCTCCCTTTAGCACTCAATAGATACTTCAAGTTGGGGAAAGTGGATGAGCAGCACAAGAAGTTTGTGGCTGAGGCAGACCAGGAAACATACAGCAGAGTTCTTGAAGATCTATTCTTCGGGTGGGCCAAGTTTGAAGGGAATGCCCCAATGAGGATGAGAGTTGATCGCCAAGCCCTTAAACCGATCGTTAAGTTGTGAAACCATTTTCTCAAGGGAAAACTTATGCCAATATCTTACAACATAACTGTGCTCATGAAAAGATTGATGCTCTTACACTCGATAATATATGGGAGGAAAATTGATGTTGGAGAACTCATCTTCGAGCAAATTCACGAGTGCGCCAAAAGAAACCAGGGTAATTTATTGTTTCCTAACTTGATAACCGCTCTGTGTAGGAAAAAAAGGTCCCCGAGGAACCCTTTAAGGATTTTATTAAATCCAAGAAGGGAATCACCAAGAAGAAAGTACCCGAGCTGATGAGTTTCGATGACAACGCCCCGCATGAAGGTTTGGAGAGGGGAGCAAAATCTGTTGCCGTGGTCAGAATGGTCGCAGTGGTTACGTACACGTGAGAAATGCATGAGAAGATAGGGCACCTAGAGGATTATATGGAGTTCTTTTTCGAGTATGTCAAGGCAAGGGATGCGCAACTCAACACCTTTGTTTAAGGAGTTACTCCCGATCACAAGCAACAATCTGCCACCCTTCCCCAGCTTCATCCTCAAATACATTGCTGGTGGTAACACATTCCATGCCTCGACATCGAATGTCCCCCCATAGGCCCCCTAGAAGTACCCACAGACGTGTCACCACTGGCAACTCATGACTCATATGTATTAGAAGAAGGCCATGGCGACACAGACGAGTTCCTCAGCTTCTCATCTTTCTCAATCTCCGAGAGTAGTTAAGAGACCCCACCCAACTTCTTCTCCAATGAAGATTTCACCCCAGACCCGAAGCAACCCAAGCGAGGTCCCATATAGTCTCTTGTCCGTCAAGCAACGCCAGTCCCAGAAGCAATTCAAAGTCCAGCACCAGTTCCTGCACAATAGACTCCTACTGCCGAGCAACCAACTCCAGCACGAGCCTTGACCAGTAAGAAACAAATCAAGCGAACGGTATGTCGTATCCTTCAGCCACCACCTTCGAAGATAGCAGTAGTAAACTCGGGATCAGAGAGTCTCTGTCCTCCCAAACGACGCCGAACGAAAGCGTCCAGTCAAGCCATCCCACCACAGTAAGTTTACATTTTAGTTTTTTTATTTTATTTTCGCATCTGTATATAGCATCATGTAGTTTTGGTTCTCATGCATTGAGGATAATATATCCTTCAAGTTTGGGGGAGGTATTGTGTCATATTTTTCCATACTTTGTTAAAAAGAAATTGATGATATTTGGTTGAAAATTGTAGTTGTCATAATATAAGAAGGTTAAGATTATTGTTTGGAATGAATTAGGGATGCCCAATGATGAATGCATAATTTAATTGCCTAGGCCAATTATTGTTAAGACTGTCTAAAGAAGAGAACCAACCCTAGGCCTGATTCTTTGAATTTTACAAACACGATTGTAGGTTATCCTTGCTTAAGGTAATCTGTAAAATTTTTAAGAAATAACTTTCTGATTGTCGAGACTTCAAAAATATTTTAAGATTAAGGTGGAACTCCCTAGTGTTTAAAACTTGAAAAATAAAAGGGACACTCCTCTATGCAATGTCATAAATAGAAAAACTCCATAAGAAATTAAGAGTTACCGAAGCATATGAGTGAATGAAAGCAATCACAGGATTACTCTGCCCAACTAGCTTGGGGGTGGAAGGTATGCTCCCTTTCACCTAGAGTGTGGGACGGTAGGTGTGATGAGCTGACTAAAAAAAACAAGAAAAATTTGATAAATAACTAGGACTATAAACTAAGCCTGACAAATAATTTGATGCATTGACAAACCAGAAGCGCTTAGTTTAAGTTTTCTAATTACCTTTATGCATAGACTGGTTACAATCATGCGCACACAATAGCAATGAATCCTGACTAGGGAAGGGACTTAACTGATATGACTGTCAAACATTTTTAGGCAACTATTTTTGCTGAGGGCTGAAATCTCAAACCATATGATTTTCTTAACACTACTTTGCCATGACCATTTTAATTTTCTTCTAGCTATTGTACATTGCTTGGGGACAAGCAATAGCTTAACTTTGGGGGTGTGATAACTCCGTAAAAAGACTCAATTTCTAGTCTTTTCACTTAAGTTATTGCTCGTCTAAACAAAGTATGCACATCATTTTAGTTGCATTTAGGTTATATTTTCTTGTGGTGGATAAGTTTTACTTTGGCAAGATTTATTTGGTTTAACTGATGTTGCTGATGAGAAAGGTTTGTGTAGATTGTGTATGTGCAGGAAAATTACAGAGAAACAACATTTCAGTTGTGACAACGTAATTTACAAGGGCCAATGGAAGAGAGAAGAATGTGAGGAGCATATTTATCTAACCGAGACAAGGTTTATCTGAAGAGTCTGAAGCGGGTATGACGATACCGCCTATGTCACACACCAGCTGGATGACCTCCTTCACGTGCAAACAAGCCTTAAATATTCTGACAACCACCATATGCCTTTCCTTTTTGAATCTAGACAAGATATCAACGTTTATTTAAGGAATCTCCAATCATGCGAAACCCTAGGAGATTATTCCCTATAAATAACCATCTGTAGCCACCAAAGAGAAAAAAAGAAGAAGAGATAAACGCTTTACTTAAGGCGTGAGCAAGCAACTACATTGCTTTCCCACCGTTTACCAACCAACCTTCCTTGGTGTCCTCCATATCCAGACTATAGCAGAGCGGTGATCAGGTCTCGAGAGAGATTGATCAGTAAGGCAGACATGGTGCTGATCATAATTGTCACGATCAAGCCCCCTGTTTTGGGAGTCGTTCTTCCTTTGTTCTTAATTTCTTTACATATTTAGGGTTGTATTAAACGATGATACTTGTATGAGTTTTTGATAGCACCATGCTGTCTTACTTGACATTAATCTTTGTTTTTCTTAGACAATTATTTTCTATTTTATAAATGATGAATTATGATTTTGCTCATGACTGTTTTGTTCATTGTTTAAATATTTTACCTGGACACTGTAAGAGCATCGAGAGATTGCATGGGGTTTTGGTAAAACATGTCTTGGTAATGTAATAGCATCGAGAGATCACCTTTTGTCTAGATAATGATCCTTAGATTCGAGAGAATTAAGATAAATCTACGTGAACAAGGGAATAGATCCGGGATGGTGATATTCTTACTTGTCTACTTTAGAGATAAGGAGCGAGTTTTTAATCGACTAAAAGGGATAGACGCTAGAGTAGGATAGATAACACCTATAGTTCACGCTGAGAGGTATTGCTACAACAACAGTCTGACAAACTAAGGGTTATAGTTAACGCTGAGTAGTATTGCCATAGCAACCGTCTAAGAATACTTAGTAATCTTGTAGGGCAGCTTAACCAAGTCATAATAATTCATTCTAGACTTAGAGTAATTGTTGTCAATATAAAAGATTAGCATAAGTGCTCTGTGATAAGTCTGAATATGTGAGGTTGTTTGAATTATATTTAAATCAACACTTGTCTTTACTTTGTTTTATTAGTCTGCGTATTTATTTTGTCTCAACCAAAATTTTCTGAACTCATACATTATAGCACTTTATTGTTTTATTATTGCTAGTTTTTTAGTTTGACAAGATAGTAGGAATTAGCTTGTGACAACTAGTTCTAGTTGTGGTTAAGAGTAAATTTCCAAACCAATCCCTGAGGAGATGATAACTCACTTACCCTATATTACTTGATTCGATTGTTTATACTTGCACAAAATTGCTTGCCTTAACATATATATTTACAAGCGATCACTCCACGAGAATGGTCACTGGTTGGAGAATATGCATGGACTATAGGAAGCTCAACCAGGCCACTAAAAAATCATTTTCCCTTCCTTTCATCGATCAAATGCTAGACCGATTGGCAGACAAAACATTTTATTGTTTCCTTAATAGATACTCAGGCTACAACAAAATTGCTATAGCACCGGAAGACCAAGAGAAGACAACTTTTACTTGTCCCTATGGCACTTACACCTTTAGGAGGATGCATTTCGGGTTATGCAACGCATCAACCATATTTTAAATATTCGTGCTAGCCATCTTCTCAGACATGGTGGAATAATTCTTGGAGATTTTTATGGATGATTTCTTGGTCTCCGGCGATGATTTCAAATTATGACTTGGCAATCTAGCAAATGTGCTTAAAAGGTTTGAGAAAGCATATTTGGTTATGAAATGAGAGTAGTACTACTTTATGGTGTCCGAGTGAACTGTTTCAGTACACAAAATCTCACAAAAGGGCATTGAAGTAGACTGAGCTAAAATAGAAGTGATCGAAAAACTACCCTCTCTCACCACAATCAAAGAAATTTGAAGCTTTCTAGGGCATGCTTGCTTCTATCGAAGATTCATTAAGGAGTTTTCCAAGATCTCTAAGCCCTTGTGTACTTTGCTACAATAAAATCAACCCTTTTTCTTTGATGATAGTTGCACTGTAGCATTTTAGGAACTAAAAGAATGACTCATCTCATCCCCTATAGTTGTCTCACCTGATTGAAGAACCCTATTTGAGCTAATATATAACACGAGTAAACTATGTTGTGGAAGAAGTCTTGGGCCAACATCTAGGTAAACTTTTCCATATCATTTATTATGCTAGTCAAACTCTAAATCATGCACAAATCAATTACGCAACCACTAAAAAGGAGTTGCTAGTTATAGTATTTGCATTTGATAAGTTTAGGGCATACTTAATAGGAACTAAAGTCATTGTATATACTGATCATTCTTCTATCAAGTATTTAGTAACTAATAAATGTGCCAAACCTAGACTTATTATGTGGATACTCTTACTTTAAGAATTTGACCTTGAGGTTAGGGATAAAAAAGGCACCGAAAACCAAGTAGTTGATCACCTTTCTATACTGAAAAAATAAGGTTGAAATAGGGCATGAACTAGATATTAAGGAAGAATTATATGATGAGAAAATATTACATGTTGCGGTAATTCAGTGGTATGCTAATATTGTTAACTTTGTTGTTAGTGGTGTTTTGCCTTTTGACTTGACTAGCCAGGGAAGGGAAAAATTCAAGCATGACATGCATTTCTATTACTTGGATGAGCCATATCTCTTCAAACAATGTGATGACCAAATGATTTAAAGATATATCGCAGAGGATGAACAAAAAGAGATCCTATATCATTGTCACTCTGCTTCTTGTGGTGGTCACTTTAGAGGTACGAGGACTGTTGTAAAAGTCCTTCAATCAGGATTCAATTAGCTCACGTTATTTAAGGATGCTCATGACTTCTATAAGTATTGTGATAGGTGCCAAAGAATTGCAAATATCTCATGGAGACATGAAATGGGATTGCAAAATATTCTGGAGGTGGAACTGTTTGATGTATGGGGCATAAATTTTATGGGGACATTTCCTTCGTCATTTGGGAATTTATAAATCTTGTTGGATATTGATTATGTCTCTAAATGGGTTGAGCCTATTGCTACACCGAAGAATGATTCAAGAACAGTCCTCAAGTTCCTACTCAAGAATATATTCACGAGATTTAGAGCTTCACGAGCAATTATAAGCGACGAGGGAACTCATTTTAACAACTGGTTTATTACCAAGGCCTTGCAACGTTATGGGGTGCGAAACAAAATTGTCACAACATATCACCCCAAACTAATGGTCAAGCCAAAGTCCCTAAGAGAGAAATCAAACAAATATTAGAGAAAGTTGTCAATCAAAGGAGAAAAGAATGGTAACCTAGACTTGATGAAGCCATCTGGGATTATAGAACTGCTTTTAAGACGCATCTGGGAATGCCTCCATTCAAGCCAATTTATAGTAAGACATGCCATCTTTCTTTAGAACTTGAGCACAAAGCATATTGGGCGATAAATAAGCTTAATCTGGATGCCCAATTGGTTAGAGAATGAAGGTTGTTGAAGTTGAATGAGTTGGAAGAATTCCACACACATGCCTATGAAAGTGCAAGACTGTACAAAGAAAAAACAAAGAGGTGCCATGATAAACACCTTTTGTCGAGGCATTTTTCTAAAGGCCAACAAGTGATTTTGTACAACTCAAGGCTGAAGTTATTCCCATGAAACTTAAGTCTAGATGGTCGAGTCCATTCGTGGTACACTACGTCTATCCTCAAGGAGTTGTAGACATTAAAAACCTTGATGATGGAACTATGATCAAGGTAAATGGCTAAAGTCTAAAGGCCTACAATGGTGCTCCAATCATGTGCGACAAGTCAGCCATAATTCTTCAAGACACATGAGATTTTGCATATCTTTACCCTTTAACTTTTGCTATAACATATTTTTGTTTTTCTGCATGTGTAACTAAATAAATGTTTCCTTTCGTGTGTGTATATAAATATTATTTTGTCTTTTAGTTCATTATTTAATTCCATTTTTATTTTTGTTTTATTGTTTTATTACTTAATCAATTTTTTATCCTCTGGATATAGAAGGCGTGAGAAAAGCTTATTTAAAGAATGAAATTTTTTTCGACTTTGGGTTATTTGTCGCCCCCAGTTTTCACGTCACCTACAAGGCCGCCTTAAGCGCATAACTGGCCATATTTGGAACTCCTCAACCAAGGAATCTGAGGAGGATGCACCAATGCCAACTACCGAGTCCAACCAGCTCATTGCATCCCTTCGCAAGAAGTGACTTAAACACATGGCCATTAACTCCACCCCACCACGCAAATATTCCCCAGATAAGGTACCTTGCATTGCATTTAGATTAGTTTAGTTTATATTTTCATGCATGGAGGGTAATGCATCTCTCAAGTTTGGGGGAGGTGTTGTTCATAGTATAGTTTGTATTTGCATTTGTGGTATTGAACATAATTTTGCTATGGTATATTTTTGCTTGATTGAGGACCATTTTTTAATAAGTTGATGATGTCCGATGATGATAATTTTTATGGCTATCGAGAACTGAATGTAAATGACAAGATTGATAGAATTTAATATAGGATGTGATTCCATATGCTCGAATGTTTATACGATTGCATGTTTTCTATGCTTAAAAGCCTTAGAATTTTTTATGAAGAACCCTTGCATACCTTGGTTTAAATTGAAAATGAAATGAATGTAATGCTCAATGTTAGCATTTAAAAAAAAACCCTTTTGAATATTGAAAAATCTTGAAATGTGAATAAATGCCTAAGGCATAAAACTATTTAGGACATTCCTCTTTGCATTGAATTACCTGGAAACAATCTTAAATAAATGGTAGCAATTGCATATGAATGAATGAAAATCTTCACAGGGTGACTCTATTCAAATAACTAGGGGATGGGGTGTTTGTTCCACTTCATCTTCAAGTATGTGAAAGTAGTTGTGATGAGCTGAAGCCCCTTTAAAAACAATGTATTGCTAAAGAAATGGGTGTAAAAATGTGTGAAAAAATACTAAGGTAGAATAGGGAACTTACTTAGAAACATTCTAAGTTTGTTAAGCATAGGCTAGATGAAATTATGCACACACTTAGAGGGAACTAATCTTAGAGAAAAATTATTGATGTCTTGATTTTGTCAAACATGTTACAACCTATATATATATTCCGAGGACTTAAATTTCTACCACAACATGTCTTTTATTAGAGCTATGCCATAAAATTTCTTCTGTTGTCTACTACTCATTGCTTGGGGAAAAGAAATAGCTCAAGTTTGGGGGTGTGATAACCCTGTAAAAATGATACATTTTAGGCCTTTTTACTTGGGTTATTGTTTGTTCTTTAGCTCATTTAGTTGCATATTAGTTGCATGTAGCTGTATATTTCATGAATGTGGTAGATTGGGCTGAATGGTCTTTATTTTATTGATTAATGGTTCTGCTAATACGTGGAAGGTAGTGTTCTAGTGTTGTGCATGTACATGTTTAGAAACTAGGTGTAGACGAACTTTTGCGGTAACATTTCTTTGCATTTTTCCTGGACGCACTAAACGAAAAAGGTTGAAGATATTTTCCATGCTTGCAAGTGAATCCCATGACAACTGTGCCCTACAAGTATAGGGAATATTTTCCCTAGAGTACAAGGAATTAAAGGGTACAAAACCCTAGGAGCCCCCACTATATAAAGCTAAGAACATCCCACCTTTAAGGGAGGATGGAATTTATGAGATAAGAGAGAGAAAAGGCGACCACTCTTCATTCTTCTTCTCTTCTCCCTCTTTGCTGGTGTTCCATTTTTTAAGGCTCCAAGGAAAACAACAAACTGGACTTTGAGAGAGGCATATTGGTTAGGGTAATTCATGGCTATTCACGAGTTTTCTTCCTTTTAGTTTGCTTCTGCGTTTTTAGCATTTCATTTGAGTTGTTTAATATGAATGATTTTATGGATGTTATTAACCCAGCCATGAACTAACTTAGCTTGGTTTAGGTTTATTGTGGATGATTATATTTTGTTTAATGGATGTTGAAGCATTTCCAGATTTATGCTTTATTTGTTCATTGTTTTGAATGCATGATTTGTAAGAGCTTTCGAGAGTTATACAACAAATTGTTTTATTTACAGCATCTAAAATATTGTCATTGAAACTTACATTTACGTCACTATTTTTATTTTGTGATGTAAAAGTTGACTTCACGACGAACGTCACCCTGGTGTGTAACTAAATGTCAAATGTGACAATGTGTATGTTTTCCTCGCGTATTGCTAAACTTATCGTGATGTTAATCCATAACGTCACATTATAATTTGTATTTAGTAACAATTAATTCCGTCATCAAATAATATAAAAAATTTGTCACTAATTATTTATAATATCATTAATAATATAATATTTTTTTGTATTAATGATGAAAAATATATCGTCATAATTTCTTTATTAAATTATAAAAAAATATAAATTTACAATAAAAGGCAAAACTTTTTGAAATTTACAAAAAAAAGACAACTTTTTGAAATTTACAATAAAAAACAAAACTAATTATAATTTACAATAACGGCAACAAAATAGGTTTTAGCGGCGTTTTCCAGTCATATAACGACGTTTCTAAGCGTCGCTAAAAACATTTGTGGCGAAAAATGCCCCAAATGTGTCGCTAGAGCCAACACTGCAAAAGGTATCGACATTTTTTGTCTATAAACGCCGCTAAAGGTTATGAGTTTTAGCGGCGTTGTTGAAAAACACTACTATATATCTTTTTCTTTTGTGGTGTTTGTAAAAAACCGCCTCTAAATGTTATAACATATAGTTATGTTTGTTCCCAAAAATGCCGGTAAAGGTCATGACATATAGCGGCGTTTGTAAATTAAAACGCCACTATTGACTATGTCTATAGTGGCTTTTTTGTATAAGCTGCAAATGTTTTAAAACTTTGTGTCATTTTTTCTAAAACATCGTTAACTTTGTGGCATTTTTTTCTAAAACACCGTTATTGATTATGTATTTAGTGGCGTTTGTTATACAAACGCCGCTAATTAACATAGATTTTACAAACGGTGTTTTTCGCTCTTCTGTTACCCAAATTAAAATTTTTAACCTCTTGCATTATCCAATAAACATGACATCCATAACAACTAAATTTATTTCCATAACAATAAAATTTAGTTCCATAACAACCAACTTTAAATCCATTATAATAAATCAAATTTTACATTAACGTAATATATAATTCAATTCAACATTTTTAACTAGAATGAACAAAGCATATATCTCAAATAAAACCTAAGATGGTGGATTTTGAGGTTGATTTTTTCGTATCATCTGCATCATAGCATCAAGTCGATTTTTAAATTCTTAACATTTTTGCTGATATGTTGTTTCTCTCTCTGCCTCTCTTGCTTCATTTTTGGCTTTCATGTTAGCCATTTGTTTGATCCATTTCAGCTAACTGTTGTTTTAAAGACTAACTTCTAATTGGGAAGACTAACTCTATCATGACATGTACTGAGATGAACTGGATCCAAAATATTTGGTGGGAGTAACGAATGATCCTTGACAGTGAACCGACCATATCTTTCAAGACCCAAAATTTCATTAATAACTTGATTTTCTATGTCATCCGCATTAACGATACCATGACTTGAAGTCGTAGCTTCATACTCCGCCCTTTTATCCTCATTTTTCTTAATAATCAATTCAACAATTATTTTAACTAAGAAGGTCATACTATAGATATAAATATAACATAATTCAAACCCCGTGTCCAATAAATGTATTACAATTTATGCAGTTTCAACAGTAATAGGAGTGCCATCCTTTTTTGTATGTGTCATGTCGAAGTGTTTTATTCGTACAACTTTACAATCAGACGCATTTTCCTACAATGTAAAATAAAAATTAAGTCTTGCAAAAAATAATTAATAATATAAATAATTTTCGTTAGTATGTGCTACCAACTTTAAATCACAATGTGAAAAATCTATAATACCTCATCATTAGCTATACAAACAAAGCTCTTCGATCTAGCTGTGTGAGTAAACTTTTGTTTTTTTCTGCTAGCAACACCAAAATGCTCTCGATCATAGAATTTGAATTATTTACTTATAAAGTCAATATTATAATTCCTTTATATTATTTTTAAAAAATACATCATACGTGTCCTTTCTTTGAACTCTAAAATCTGACTGTATCTTCCCATTGATACCTGAGCATTCCAGGTGGGATAGTTTGTAGCTTCTCTTCAAGGCTTAGATCATTCTTGAAGTATTTTTTTTAATGAACTCTGCTGGTCTCTCAATCTCTTCCCTGACGCTTGCTTCAAATAATCGCCACAGACCTCTACAGAAAGTTTCTCCTACAAATAACATAAGTGTTCAAAGTAAGTATAAATTACTATTGAACTATTATGTATTATCTATTATAATGACATTATTACCTTAACAAATACAAAGCCTGATTTTTGTTACTATTTTGCATTTCACGCCATGACTCAAAATTAATCGGTAAAAGATTAACATTACATGCAACCATGCCTAAGTAACCAGATAGAAGACGTGCTTCTAGGCTAATAGGTTGACCGACATAATTTTTTGTAACTTTCACACGGTGCCCAGGAGGAAATTGGAATAATTCCTTCAACGTTGTACGTCCTCTAGTCTTGCATGTTCCACCATTTTCAACTATATAAGAAATAATTAAATGTAAGTTTTCAAAATGAACCAACAATTAAAGAAAGTATCGAACATTACCTTCAATTTCTACAGCTTCTTCAACAGTAATAGGAATGTAATATCCCAAAATAAAAGCTAGTGACTAAAATAGAAGTTTTAAAAATTTAAAGTCTAATTTTGAAAGATTGAAAAGTTTAGGGACTTGATTGAGAATATTTTGTGAAGGATTATTTAGTAATTATATGATGGAGTAAGGGGTAAAATGGTCATTTGACAAGAAAGATTTTTATCTTCCATTTATAAGAGAATTACCCACGTAGAAGAGTGAATGAAGGAAAAAGTTGGTTTCAGAGTTCTCTTCTTCTCCTTTCTTTTTCATACATGAGAGCTCAAGGCAAATATATCAATCGAGAGCAAGTCCAGATCATTCGATAAGTATTGGGCATCGAAGAAAAGATAAGAGAACGATATTGACTAGTGAGGTCATGTGAGTGCATACTAGTGGTATCTGGTGTTAATAGAAATATGACTTGCGATGAGTCCATTTCCTATAGTAGAATGTATGAATTCATGAATATAGGAATGTGTTGATATGATTGTTGTTTGTGACTTAGTACTTGAATATGATTGTATGCCTTATATGTTATGGTATATGTTATATGATATAAGTGGGTACATGTTAGTGTAATTGTAAATTAGTATACATGATATATGTGATAATATAAGAATCTGTTATAAGATATATGATATGAACATAAGAGATCATATGAACATGATATATGTGATTATGAATGGAATGATATGTTTATATAAATATAAGAAAAGGTATACGTGACTATGTAATCATATGAAAATGTGATAAAGAGCTATGTGATATGAATGTGTGAATGTATAATAAGATAAATAATAATGCCCATGTTATGTGTCATGAGAGCTAGAGGTATAGTTGGCATGCCAAGAGTCGAGGGTTCTATTCGGTCCTTCAGGACATAGTGGTCATTCGGGACATTTTTATGCGGTCCTTCGGGATAAATTCACATGCCCCTAGTGGGACCTTATACGAGCTGTGGTGACAGCATATGTGCACAACCTCTATGTACTCACATATCTATAGTTCTCACATGTGTACATGGGCTAATTAAGAGATAACAATAAACATATTACATGTGATGTATATGCTTTTGTGATATGAATTATATATTATATGATTTATATGATGATGTGTGTATTGTTTGGTTAAATGAGTCATATGTTGATTAAAAAGGTCAGGTATAATGGGATATGATTAAAAGATATAAATGATAATAATATTGATAGTGGAATAAGGTTATTGATGGAAATAATGTGTGATGTGTATATGTGTACATTATATTATATATAATGTTATATTGTTTTTTGTGACTTTATGAGATGATAAGTTCATACATGTTTAAGTAGTTAGAGTTTCTTTTATAAGTTTTATATGCCTCACTAAGTCATCAACTTAGTGTGTGATTGTTTCACACGTAGGTTTCGAGAAGCAAGAAGGGGTGTAAAGCAAGGGTAGGCAATGCAAGATAGGTCAGCACCTCCTTCCCAATTATCAGATCAGAAAAGTCTTTTATTAATATGTATTTCGTATCTGGAATTATAGTTGGCATGTAAAATAAATTATTTGAATTGTATATGCTCTAATGAGTTTGTAAACTTTTATTTTGAAATAATATTAAGTTCTTATAGCAAGAAATTTTCCTTATTTTGAACAAGTAAAGGTTTTGAAATTTGATGCGACACCTCGGACTCGTATCTGGGTCAGATACGGGTTTGCGGTGTTACAAGGAACTTCTGAAGAGTCAACAATAGTCAATTCCTCATTATTTTTTTGTTCATCCTCTTGAGAAGCTCAAACAATCCGCAAATCACTTAATTTTCTCCTGGGCATGATATCTGTAATAAACAAACAATAATTTTAGTAAAAAAATGGTTCAATTAATGAATATATTGAAGGACAACATGTTATAAGTTATAATATTATAAATTAATAAATTAAGATATAAAATCTAACTACATTCTTATGTCATATCAATTCTCATAAATATCTTCATCCACGTCCTCTCGAACCCATTGAAATTGTGTAGTATTAGTGATAGTTCCATCTAAGTTTTGTGCTAAAAAAGGTAAAGATTCTGATCTTATTTCAATGTTATCTCTACTTCCATCCCCGATGTCTATCAAGTCTCTGGGGGTATTACGGAGCACAACACACCAACTCTCATCCATTGGATCATGACAGTAAAAAACTTGTTTGACTTGAGAAGAAAATACATATGGATCATCCATCAATTCTTGACCTGTGTGAATTAATCGAGAGAAATTCACCATTATAAACCCGAATTCATCTCTTTTTATGCCTCGAGTAGTGTTTACATCAACCCAGTCACACCGAAACAACACAACCTTTCGTTTTCCATAATAATCCAACTTAATAATGTCTGTAAGAATTCCATAATATTCTACATCTCCCTCCAAAGGATGATTGTCCCTGACACTAGTATAACTTGTAGTTGAAGAAGTAAC
The DNA here is from genome assembly GCF_006381635.1 of Hibiscus syriacus. NCBI lineage: Eukaryota > Viridiplantae > Streptophyta > Magnoliopsida > Malvales > Malvaceae > Hibiscus > Hibiscus syriacus. The sequence continues at coordinate 1,530,101 of NW_024061960.1, forward strand.
AACTACTCTACAATTTTGTGTCCTCCTTAATCTTTCACGAGATTTTGTGTAGAACCTAAACCCATTAATGAGGAAGGCATTATATCTTTTAACAATTTTATTCGGACCTTGAAAAAAACCATTTAACACCTTCACTAACTTCTCTCCCACTCCAAACATATTACACGTGAAAGGTGAATTAATTAGCATTTATGTCGATATAAACAAACAAGATTTATATATTATTTACAACTATGTGCAATGATTTAGTTGCTTACCGTCTGCCCTAACCATTCATGAAAAGTGTATGTGAATAACTTATGTATCTCTCACTGATGTAATCTTCGGGAGCATGCATGAGATATCAAGACTTCTTTAAACTCACTATAAAGTATATTATGTCGTTAAAGAATGAGAAATATAAAAGATTAAGTAAATACATTAGGATTTAGTTCATAAAACTTCATAAAACTTCATAAAACTTATGTACGAAAGGGATCTATTGAATCGTGATGGAAAAGAACATATCGGTGTGCTTGTACCCAAGACGTATCATCTAAGTGTACAATTTCAACTTTACCGAGTTGTTCACCATAACTTCCAAACAAATAAGTCTCAGCTAAGTCATTAGTACTGAACACATCATTCCTATTTGGTCTATTCATTATTGTTTCAACATCTTCCAAATATCTAGAGCAAAATTTCATATATTTCTTTCCCAAATACCCTTCAGCAATTGATCCTTCCGGTTTACGCTTATTACGACAGTAAGACTTCAACTTGCACAAGAACCTATACACAAAATAAAATACTATGTAAATAGGCTTGATGAAAAGGTATAATCACTATTCATTTAATACATATAATTCAATTAACACCTCTATATATGGTATATTCATCGATAGAAAATTGGTCCACCAACTTTTGCTTCTGAGGAAGATGAATTAGCAGGCGCACCATAATTGTGAAGAATGGATGTGGAAATATCTTCTCTAAGTTGCATAAACTCAAGCAACTCGATCTTCTAGTTTCTCAAGTTCTTCAACCATCAGAACTTTCCTGCACACAACTTTCATTATATTAGAAAGTTCAATGATACAAGATGTCACCTTACTCGACATGCAACTGCGTAAAGCTACTGTCATTAAATCTTGCATTAATATGTGATAATCATGTGACTTTAAAGAATAAAGTATTCGATCTTTAACACAGACACATCGAGATATATTTGATGCATACCCGTCTGGGACATTTATATCATTCAACACCGTGCAAAACACTTCTTTTTCTTTCTTCGAAAGAGGAAAAATAGATGGCGGTAAGAAATATTTTCCATTAGGATGTAATTGCGGATAAAGATCATGCCAAATTCCGATGTCGACTAAGTCAAGTCGAATCTTTAGATATCTTTATATTTTCTGTCGACATTGAGAATAGTCCCGATAATATACTCACAAACATTCTTCTCAATGTGCATTACATCAAGATTATGTCTCAAAATGAGATCCTTCCAATAAGGCAACTTGAAGAAAATGCTCCTCCTTTTTCCACAAATCTATCTCATTTGGATCATCCTCTTCATCAGACTCATCATCACTCTGTTGGTTAACATCACAATCATACACCTACTTTGCCTTTTTCTTTGATCGTGTATTCGGTGGTTGATTAATCTTTCCATAAGTAAACTAGATATGTTTCAACATGGAGAAGATATCAGACCTGGTTGTTTGCTCATGAGCTTTTCGAAACTCTTCAGTACCATCAAACATATTATTTTGACTTCTAAATCTATGATTTTCAGCTAACCACCAACGATGTCCCATATAAGAGAACTTATTTCCACTGAACAACCACTTCGAACATGTTTGTGTAGCACAACAAGGACGAGCATAACGACCTTTGGTACTCAAACCAGATAAATTTTGCATATGTAGGGAAGTCATTAATTGTCCATAATAAAGTTGCGCATAACTTATATTGCTCATTCTTCAACACATCACATGTTTTGACCCCTTCTCATAACTGTTTCAAATCTTTAATAAGAGGTTTCATATAAATATCAATATCATTTCCCGTACCTTTCTCTCCAGGGATTATCATGGATAAGATAAAAGATGATTGTTTCATGCAAATCCATAGAGGCAAATTGTATGAAACAAGTATAACAGGCCAAGTACTATACGAAATACTCATGATTTTGAAAGGATTAAACCCATCTGTTGCAAGACCGAGCCTGACATTTCGAGAATCTCTCGCAAAACTTGGAAACTTGTTGTCAAATGAATTCCAAGCTAAACAATCTGCAGGATGCCGTAATAATTCATCATCGGTTCTTCCATCATGATGCCACCTCATAGACTCATTAGTTAGTCTTGGAGGAAATAAAAAGTCTTTGAAGCCTAGGTATTAGAGGAAAATATCGCATAATCTTTATCAGTTTCTTTCTTGATCGTGCTTCAACTTCATCCTCACTCACATTTTTTGCATCCTTAGTCATCCATCGAGATTTTCTGCATACATGACAAGACTCGTGATTTTTTTCGATTACCCCAATACAACATACAATCATTCGAACAACTATGAATTTTCTCATAACCAAGACCCAAATCTTTTATCATTTTCTTCGTATATTTTCATGATTGAGGGATTTTTGCAAAAGGAAACATTTCTCCTAGAAACTCTAATAATTGTGCAAAAGAGTTACTAGTCCACCCTCTCAAGCATTTTAAGTGGAAAATATGAATGCAGAAAGAGAGAGATTTCAATATTTTAATCTCTCATAAAGTTGTTAATTCATTTCATTAAGCAACTTGTAAAACTTTTTTGCTTCTCCATTTGGCTCTTCAGCACATCCATTTCTTCCCATCTCAGTGAAAACATTAACATCACTGTCACAATCATTTTATCTAGAGATTGATGATGATTATACATATTAAATGCATCTCGCAACATACCTTTCATGGAATCTTCTCTAACAGATCGATGGTGAGAATTAGAAGAATAAGTCAAATAACTCGTGGAAGAAGATCTATGAGACGTAAACTTTCCATGATATATACATTTTCTATAGCTCCGAACAAAGCCAAAAACAACTAGATACTCGTAGATAACTTTGCGAATGTGCCAATTAATGTTAGAACACTTCTTACAAGGGCGAAGAATCATATTCTCTTCGCTTGCATTCACAAAAGCTAAATTTAGAAAAGTTTTGACTCCATTTCGATATTCGTCGCTTACCCTTGACAAATCCATCCAACTCTTATCCATTTTGTATTTCTGGAATATCAATTTCAAAGATTAATTGCTAATATTATACAGAAAGAGCGCAACTAAATATAATCATTACATTTCCTCCCTTATTGCTAACATAATGCACATAACTTATTGGTGATACTTAAGTACAAAAGAGAGAGAATTTGCTTTTGTTTCCGTGATTACTAATTAAAATATTTTCATTAATGAAAATGTTTAAGTAATTAAACCTCCATAATTTATTGGGTTATTTTCATCAATTGACTACATTAATCTTATATTCATTATTTTTAACTATCTAGTTTTCCATCTCAATTTGTCAATGTCAAATCTCAATAAAATCTTATTTTCAGCACTTAAGTTTTCAGCATTCTATTTTTCAGTCGGTAAAAGAAGTCTATTAACTTGGGCTTCCAGAAAAACTGTTCTTTTCAATTAAAGGGTGTATGTTAACCAAACAAACATGGTACTTCAGTTATACCTAAAGAAGTATAATTCCACAACCAAAAGACTTGATGATAAATAAAAATGATTCAGAATACTTGGACATTTGAGCAGAAGCTAAACAAATACTGTTTACTGTACAAAGAAATAGGAGGACGAGAAGAACAAGAACACCAGATTGTTTCACTTTCTTAATTCGTATATATTTTTATAGTATATAAAATCAAAATGAGAATTGAAATGGAAAGCCTGCAAATGAAATGAACTGGCCTAATCAACAAGGTATCTTCTTGCTTCGATGTGTAAACAAACACCAGATTCTTTCACTTTCTTAATTCCCAAACAAAAAAAAGTTGGGTTATTCTGTTGGGTTTTGTCTGATTTTAAAGGCTACATACACCTTCAACTTCATCTACTATTTATTTTACTTTTATATTATTCCTTCTTTCTTTTATTTGGTAAGGAATTAAGGATCAATGAATATACTATAGAGAAAGTAATCAACTAAACATAAGCATTACATTTAATTTTCACAATTTATATTATTATTAATGGATAAAATTTCTAACTAATGGATAAATGCTCTTTCAAAAGCCGGATTCACAGAGATTCTTCCTACCATGTTTCCATTTTAAAACTTTTCACTAAATACACGTAGTTTAGAGTTCAGAGGTATCTGATTAAGGCAAATCTCCACTAAACCCAAGTAACATAGGTTCAAAAACAAACAATCACACAAGCACACCAGAAATAGCAGAGTTTGTTCTGAAGTGTTTCTAGCTATCACCTATGACATACGAATAAACACAAATTTCAGTGAGTGTCGCACTGCAACTGCAAATTATTTCTTATATGCATGCACAAAAAACGTTAGATATGCCACGAAGCATGTGACTGCATGATAATTTCTCCATGACTCAAAATGTCAGAAGAAGCATAGCCACGAGCTGTATAATTCATTTAGCGAGAGAGACAAACGAAACATTTCGTAAAGACCAACTTACAGATGAATATCCCGATATGCAATAATCAAGATGGCGAAGTAAAGCCAGTGTTGTCTCGCAAAAAACAAAAAATATGTAAAAACTTCCTTGGTACACACAATCAATCTAACAAACACGAACATGACATGTTTAAGCAACCACAGTTGTGCTATAGAGCTAAAAGGTTTATGCATTGCCTCTTACGATATTATCTTTAAGCTCATACTGCATCCGACAATCACATTCAACCCTTAGTAACATTGGGATTGATAATGGAGGATTGTTAAGATGATTGCTACAAGAGTTGATAGGGAAAAGCATTTTCATCAATATGTTGCCATTCTTTACGTGTGTAACATGCAAAACATCTACCAGTCAATCCAAGGTAAAAGAATTAATACGGACCAATCTTAGAGAGCTTTACCCGTCAACACAAAGTTTAGACCCTCAGAGGTAGAAGTATCAGCAACTTCTGCAATCCGATTTAGATCCCTTTGAAGATATCGTCCTGAACCCAACAACCCAACCTAAAAACGGGTATGAAAACAAATAAAGGCGAGACTGCAAAAAAAATCAAGTCTAAAACTTCATTAAAGAATCAATTCACATAGCATTAGCCGATTATAAAGGCAAACCGAAATTCATATTTGCGCTGCACTCTATACATTTGTGTTTCACATCGAACCTATGCAATTGATAATCCTAATTTACCACTTGCATTGATTGGTCTTCATATTATGTTTTAATTAACCAATCATTTTTACTTGATATAATCAATATAATCTTAAATATCGCGCATAGCAAATACTATTTGCACCTCAAATCAGAGAGTCAAGCGTTGATGGCGACACATTGGAGGCCTCGACGGCTTCGACCGGCGACAAGCAGCACCAGTTTTGCATGGATATTTGGCTATGTCCGGCGGAGATGGGAAAGAGTAAAAGGGGATCATGGGAACATATGGAAAAGAGGAAAGGGATTTGCATGATTAAAATTATCAAATATTGCAGTGTTTGAAGACACAAACGCCACTATTTATCATTTTATAGCGGCGTTTTCTAAAAAATGCCTCTAAAGTACATGTTTTTGCGGCGTTTTCTTATAAAACGCCACTAAAGTACTTATCTTTAGCGGCGTTTGTCAAATAAATGCCATTAAAGTACAAGTTTTAGCGGTGTTTGTTGAAAAATGTCGTTAATGTTTCCATTTAGTGGCGTTTTTAATATAAACACCGCTAAATGTATAAATATAGTGGCGTTTGCTTTGAAAACACCGTTAAAAATGCCCTTAACTGCATTAAAATAGCTTAAGAAAATCAACAAAATGGAAATCGTCCAAAAGAATATGTAACTGAAAACCCCTAACATCAACTAAAATTTTAAAATTAACCAAGTAAAAAGTAGGGATTTGAACTAGAAGAACAAAAAATTTAAAGAGGAAAGAGAGTTGTACGAGAGAGCGATGTATGGTCGCTTGAACATTTTAATTATTTACATTATCAATTCATTATATTTTGATCATAGAATCCTTAATTCTAGTTAATTTGATTAGGTGATATATTAATAAAAAGAGTTAATTTTATCGAGTGATTTTGGTGGTAAAGAAATTGATCGCAGAATTAATTTTTGAATTAAACATATTCGACTCTTCGGTTCAAATTCTTAAGGAGCCCAAGCGAACTACTTTATATTTTACTCGAAAAATTCACATGCAACTCTAAAAATAATATATTAAATTTTTAGATATTTTAATATTGTTAATATTAAAATTTATATGTTGTTCTTTTAAAAAAATATACAACTCTGTTGCGGCGTTTGTTGGAAAAAAGCTGCAACAGATGAAACCTATTGCGACGTTTGTATAAAAACAGAGCTAAAGCACTACATTGTTGCGGCGTTCGTAAGAAAAAAACACCACTATAGGTGAATCCTATTGCGACGTTTGTATAAAAATGCCACTAAAGTACTAATCTGTTGTGACATTTATTGACAAAATGCCACTATAGTAAACCCTATTTCAATATTTGTATAAAAATGTCACTAAAGTATTAATCTGTTGCAGCTTTTATTGAAAAAATATCACTATAGGTGAACCCTATATTGGTGTTTGTATAAAAAAGTCGCTAAAGTACTACTCTGTTGCAACTTTTGTCGAACAATTCCACTATAGATGAACCTTATTGTTGCATTTATAAAGAAACGTCGCTAAAGTTACCATTTTGTGTCATTTGGAATGTAAATGCTACTATATGTTTCAAGTTAGTGGTCTTTAATCTCAAAACGCCGCTGTCGCGACCTTCTTTCGGGTAGGCCCGGAATTGGGCTTCGACTTAAAAAAAGTGTTAAAGTCTCCACTGATCATTTTAAAAATATTTTGGTGGATCGGACACCATCTTACCTGATCTGCGTTTTACCAGAAATGTTTCAGGTTCAGGAGTCGATTACAGTCAATGAAGGATTAGCACCCTTTTACTGCTCTTTCGGTACTAATTAATTTGTCGGTTGTCTTAATGGCGAAAAATTAAAATTTAAAATTTAAAAACCCTATTCAAATTACTTACATTCGATTTGTTGGAATTCCTATAAAAAAGTCAAAAATGTTAGATAAAAAATAATAATAAAAAATAAATATTAAATAAATCAAAGGAAATAAAAACATTAAAAAATAAATCAAAGGAAAAAATAAAATAAAAAAAATTAAAGGGTCAAATTGAAACAAATTGAAATTAATGGACTAAATTGGTACTAAAAATGAGCTGCAAGACAAAAATAAAGAGTTAGAGAGGTTAAATTGCAAAATATAAAAAGTATAAACAGGGATTAAATTGAATAAATTAAAAATTCGGAGGCAAAATTGAAACAGGTAACCAAAATGAATTACACTTCAAAAGTATAGGGACTGCGAAAATAATTTAACTATTGGTTAATTACATAGTGATCTCCTATAAATATCCCCCAAATGACAAAAACATTTATCATTCCCCTCATTTCTCAATTCTCAAATCCTCTCACTTCTCTCTAACCCTCTTCTTCTCGCTCTCCTTTAGTGAAAACCCGGCCACCACTCCGATGACCAACCATCGCCCAAACGCCACCGACCGCCGCTCCAGCCTCCGCGAGCGGCAGCCGGAAAAAACTAACCTAGGCCGAAATACTCTCCTCGAGTCCGTGAACCCAAAACCGACTACCAAAACTCCAAAACAAACCCCAGTAATTGTAGATCTAAAAAAGAAACCCTCGGTTCTCACATTTTTTCGATGAAATCCTTCGACTTCCAGCGACTGGCTCCTCCCAGTTCCGATGAGACTTTTGCTTCCCCGGTGTTCTCCCCCGAAACAAAGTTTTAAACTTTGTTTACCTTCACTTTCGGTTTTGAAAGTCCCCGCCTTTGGGTTTCTAACGTTTACCGAATGTTTTTTTTGTTGTTGTGATTTGTTTCGAAACTATGTTTACTGCTGATATTTGGCTTGTGCTTTGTTCTGGTTTTCTTATCTGTGTACGATGTTGTGTTTGGTTTCTCATCGTGGTCCCGTTGGTTGGCCTCACCGGGGCTTTTATAGTTATGGTTTTGGTCATTTTTAGCCCTGAAATGGGTGGATTCGTGGTTTGTTACGGGTTGACCAGGAACCCCGAGATGGTGCAGTCTCGTTGGTGTGCCGGAAAACTCTCTGGCCGTTTGGAACCTTGCTGGCGCGTGCCCTCACACGCCTGATGACTATTCCCTTGTGACGCATTGATAAATTATTATAACCCTAATATGGGATTGGGCTGGGTCAGGCCCAAACCCGGTTGGGCAACCCACACCCTTGCTTGACTTGGACCCAATTAAAACAAAAAAATAATTAATTAAAAAAATATATAATAAAAAATTAATAATAATAATAATAGTAAAAATAATAATAACAATAATAATATATTATATATAAAAAATATTTCCAAAAACTATATAATATATATTTTCAAAACTATTTTAAACTATATATTATATATATATTTTTTAAAAATGTTTTCAAAACTATATATTATATAGTTTTCAAAAATGTTTTAAAACTATATATTATATATGTTTTCAAAAATGTTTTAAAATTATATATTATATATGTTTTCAAAAATGTTTTAAAAACTATATATTATATAAGTTTCCAAAATGATTTCAAAACTATATATTATATAAGTTTTCAAAATGATTTCAAAACTATATACTATATAAGTTTTTTAAATTGTTTTCAAAAACTATATATTATATATATTTTCAAAATATTTTCAAAACTATATATTATATATATATTTCAAAAATCATTTGAAAACTATAATATATATATATATATAATAAAATAAAATCATCAAAATCCGGACGAAAATGAGTGTCTACAGCCGCTAAAGAACATTTTTGCTGTAGTGAATAAAGGACAACTTTTTGGAATTTACAATAAAGGTCAAAACTTTTTGGAATTTACAATAAAATACAAAACTTTTTGGAATTTGCAATAAAGTACAAAATATTTTATAAATTACAATAAAATACAAAACTTCATAGAAATTCCAATAATGACACTTCTTACAAATAACCCATGATTTGTTTTGTTATATTCTTCCTTGCCTTTCCCTTAGCAGCTTTTCTTTCTATCTCTTCTTCTGAAGGAGGTTCTTCGATTGGTGGTGGAACCCATGGGAGCATCCAACACCTAGTTTTATCTTCCGCTTCCTTGCCACCTTTTTGTTACAGAATTTGACCTTTCAGCAGTTGCAAAGAAAACAACAGAAAAAGAAAATGTAAGTCAATATCTGAAATAATCAAGCTTCTAAGGCATAATCAGGTGCAATATAACAATGTTCCATCTTCAAGTCATCGACCTTTTCCCACCTTATTATAAGAATTAAAAAAAAACATTAGAAAACACCTATCTAAGAAAGTCATGATTCTGAAAATCCACAGATTTATAATCAAATGTGATAAGGATACTTAAGGGAAATAAGTTTCTTCAAATAGTTAATAACATGGAATCCACTAATGTTAGTTCGATGGCATCCGTTGTAAATTGCTCTCCCTAACAAATTGTGTCAAACAAATTACATTATAATTTGAATTTCAATGCACTTGCTTCATGTTAGTCAAATCTAATATATGAAAATCTAAAAATTAATATAACATATACCCTAGCAGCTCCAACGCTGCTAGGAATGATATTGAAGGAAGCAGCTCTACCGACTCTCTTGTCCTTCGTTGATGATCCATCAACAATATTCTGTGCAGCTGAATTAATATTATAGAAACATCAGCCAATAATACACAAATGGTTGCAACAATAATTACCATAACAGCTGAAGTACTAACCAATAATAGAGTGGACAATGGTCATAAGACCCTTGACAAATGGTTTCAAGAAGTATCGTTAATGGAAAAAAATTCAGATGAATAATGCAATAACTCACCAAAGGATTAACTCCGTGTTTCTCCAAAATCTTATTCACTTCAATATTCTTATAATATAGTGCATCCTCCAAAGTCTATTACACCAAAATAAATGTATATTAGAATACAAATTAAAAAAGAGGATGAATTGAGAGCAGGGTTGCAGGGTTTTTAAGGAACCAAACACAAATGGAGAAACATAAGCAGTACATATGTCTAAAGCTTACAAACATATATAACCTAATATGACTAACAACACTAATATTATCCTATTTTTATTTCCACTATAGCTTGTTGCATGTTTCCATTTCTTTTCCTTACTGTTTTCGAAAGAATGAACCCCCTAAGAATTCACATTTCTTTGAACCTCATCCTATACACATATATTATTATTAAAAGGCACGAAAGTAATTATTATACTTTCTTAATAAATCACATAAATTCAAGACCCTAATAAAATAAATTTTAAATTTTCCATAGGTTAACTCATATCTTACTTATTACTATTTAAAATAATAATATATTTTCCTTTAGCATTCGAAAACCATGGAAGGAATTGGACCTTGAAGATTTCATAACTCTAACAACCAGTCGATAATCAATAAAGCGTCGGAAGAGATAGGCAAACCCTTACCAGTCAAAAACGAAGGCACAAAGAAAAAAAAAAGACAACGATAAACGGTGGTAGCATTCGATCTCAACGGTGATGCCTCAAGTGACCACGTGTGATCATACAAATCAGCGGCGGCGCGATGGTAGCAGATAACCCAGCAAAGGCGCTAGCTTCTAAAACCTAAGGATTGTTTTTACCTTTCGCAAACTCATGCTACAACTAAAGAATATTACTTCTTTTCTTAATTTGAGAGATGGTTATCGGCTGCAAGCTTTAGGCTTTACCTCCAAATACCGTTAAAGTTTACTTTTATTAGCATTAAATTACATATACATATAAAATATATTACAAAACTCTTTTAAAAATAATTATTTTAATTCACCATGTTAAAAGCCACTTTTATATATATATATATATTACTCTCTTAATCCACATGACAATTATAAATTATTTTTCAATACGTAAAACTTTTAGTTTTACATTAGGTGTAAGTGGATCCTAACCATATTAAAAACTTATTTTTAAAAAATATATGTCAAAAGATAAAAATTAAAGGTTTGGTCCTTGAATAATTTATAGCGTTGTTCAATCAATTAATTTAGTCATTGATCAAATCAAATTAGTCAAAATTAAATTTATCAAATTTCTTTTTCTTTAACCATTAATCGAATTGATTTTTTTAAAAATTATTAACTGATCTTAACAAAGTTTGATTAATTCGATCAATTTTTGGATTAACGAAAATTTATTATAATTTTTTAGATAGATTAATTTGAATTTAAATAATTTGTTACCATACGGATTATAGTTTGATTGGATCTTGAAAGTTTAATGTGTATATTGTTGTTTAAAATAATTGGATCTTGATTCTTATTAGGTTTGTGCTTAGAACATATATTGGTTAATTAATCAGTTTCAAATCGAATTAATCGTTAATCAAATTTAAAAAAAGTCTTAATCATTAACCGATCTAACATTTAATTACTCAACCAACTAACCAAATTCAGTTTCAATTCAATCGATTAATTCAGTTAAAATCTAACAATGTACACCCCTAGCAGTCTATAGTTCACATTAATTACTTGGGATTTCTAAAAATTACTAATTGACCATTGAAACTTTATATATTTTTCAATTTAATAAAAATTTCATAATTAATATATTGAACATTAAATTTAAACCCCTTTTAATCTTTATTTTGGGGCTCTGCTTATATAATTATCTTATTAATACTCAACTTATATAAGTATCTTATATGTATTAAACAAAAAAGGTCTTCAATATATATATATATATATATATATAAGTTTGAAAAAAATTAAAAAATTATTTAAAATTGTCATATAAAACATAAGAGATTGTGACAGATAATTGCCTTCATCACGTTAAACTTATTTTTTGCACGAATAAAATGTCATCTTTTATATGTTACATAATATGTCGAATCAAATTGTTACAAATAAAACTTATTAGTGACAAATTTAGAATGTCACTAATTCAAAATCATTTCGTCATAATAATAAATCCTCACTGATACTTCCATTTTATTAGAGACGATTTTAAGGTGTTTCCATTTGATCTAAACGTCATTGAAAGATTTCCCACAAATTTTGGTTTATAGCTAAATTTTGACTCCAAGCGTATAGAGACGAAAAGCAACGACCAATTTTAAAATTATCATAAAATATAAAAAATAAATCACTAAATATGACAAAAATAGAAAAATGTCACGTTTATAGTATATTTTGTGACGTTATTTACAATGCCATATTGAAATTTTGTCATAAATTAATAAATTTGTTGTAGTTTAGCATTAATCTTGTTTGATAGCTTAATATTCGAGAGAGTTAAGCTTAGATGTACGTGGACAATGGGGGTGCTGAGAGGTAAACCTAACTGACCTTAGAGATAAGGATAGGGTTTCAACGACTAAAAAGAGTCAAACTTCATAGATAGTAAACTGCTAGGGTTCACACTGAGAGGTATTGCTATAGCATTTTCACTATCAGATTATTGCTAGAGATAGTGTAGAACACCTTTGAATACTCTGTTGAGCATGTTTATTTAGGGTAGTTGTTAGACATCTATGAAGACAAGATATAGGATTCCACAGTAGACCCAACCATTTGTCGTACTTAAGAGTTTTCACATGTGTGAGAGTCATTCCATTGTCTTATCTTATAATACAGTCCTCAATATTCTTTTTTTCATAGCATTTGTTTAATTTGTTCACATCACACTTCATACACCATACTTTTGTTTATATTTTTGTGTGCATATTCTATACTTGAAATACCTCCAATCCCTGTGGAGATGATACTCACTCATCACTTTATTACTTGTTCGACGTGTATATAATCACTTGTGAATGTATATGCTAAGGAAAGCAAATCTTTGCAAGTGTACACAATCGATGCAAGTAATATAGTAGTAAGTAGAGTTTCGTCTTCTCATGGATTGGTGGAAGTTATTGATATTTTGCTATAGCTAGAACTAGGTATCACGAACTAGTCCTGAAATTATTGTCGAACAAAACAAATAGGACTAAAGAAAATAAACGAATGGGAAAGTATTGTCCAGGTAAGAAATATTGTGAAGTATGGTGTGCAGAAAAGTATAGTCGAGGCAAGGAAAAATTGCAAAAGTTAACGAATCAAAATTATTAAAGCAATTAAAAGTGTTGGGTTCAAAATATTCAAAGAAACTTCACACATGCAGACTTCTTTACAGAGCTCTTATGTAACCCCCTCAGACCAAAGCGGATAACCAGATCCGATCTGGAGTGTCACATTAGTGCCACCGGAGTGACCCACTGTAAAAATAACGGAAAATTTAAAACTTTTATTAAAACATGTAAACTCATAAAATCATTTATGAGTACAAAATAAAATTTATCAGTATTCGAAATAAAACAGATTTTCAGACTCGTATATAAAACAAAATAAAATTACATGCCCCCTAATCACATGTACCATACTCTGCAACAACGCCGAAAGAGCTCCCTTACTGAATTCGATAGATGCACTGGTACAATTCTTTTAACCTGCAATGGTGAGTAATATAGTAAGCTTCGGGAAGCTCAGTAATACAGAACTACCAGATTATGCTACATGACATGTAGATAAATGGGAAACCATAATTTCCTTATTGAATCAAATGTATACAAATTACGGAATAATCTGGAGTTCCATTAGTAGTTCATCGAGTAGAAGCCATGAATCTCAGTTCATAAGAAACCTTTCATACTATCACGTTTTCATGAGGTCAAATAGGATGCCTAGTGTGTCCCATCAGTACGATAAAATCATAATAGGTACACTAATCAAATGATAGTTCAGTAAAATCCCATAAACCATATTGTAGTGTAGCTTTTTAAACTCGTATTTTAAAACCATCTTACAAAGAGTTAACCTAAGGGAATATCTTAGGGCCTGAGAGCCTACCCAAGAAAGTTCGGGGCCATGGGGCCTACTTATCAACATATCTTAGGGTCGTAGGGCCAACCCGAGAATGATCTCAGGGCCGCAGAGCCTACCTCAGTGTCACATTAGGTCCATAAAAATATTACAGCTTGATAAGAGATGTACTTTACAAATCTGTATCTCCAAGATACAATTTATACTGTGATACAAATCCATAAGCCATCACCATTAAGTCGGTGCATCCATAAAATAGTAACCATAGATTTTAGTGTACCTCATATTAAAACAATAAAACAATTTATAAAAAAAAAGGAACACACTAGAGAAATCCCAATATTTATCAGAGGCATTTTGTAGTATCGGATTTTAGGAACGAGGTCCTATTGAAGAGAATTGATTACTAACCGATCTAATCAGACCTTTAAGGTTGATACTTTAGAATTCCACTATGTTTTCATGTGCATCAGAATAACCGGAGTGATTTGAGTTGATAAAGAATAAACGAATATTCAAGGAAATTACCATCCATGCCAATCAATCGGATTATCGAACAACTTGAGCTGAACAACTCTCAGAACTGATGCCTGTCGACTGGTCAATTCATTACCCTTCATGTATTCACTCTATAATACCAACCATTCTAATCCATATATCATCTTCATAATCATCGCATAATAGATCTTTCAATGGTCTTTATTTCATTTTCATGTTTCAACGATATCAGGAAATACATACGTACTTGATTCATGGTTCATGACCTATAAGGATAATTCATCATGTAAATTCAACAGTGTTTCCAGATTCATCCAAATCACTTATTTAATCCTCAATCATTGAGGTTATTTAGTTCATTTAGAAATCATGTCTATCTTGGTTACTTCAGAGTTTTTCGGAGTAATACAGACGTTTTTGAATTTCGGATAAATATCGTACTTTCTTTCAGTTCAATTTAGTCATATAATAATCATTCTGATATTCGTGGTTGATTTGTTTCACGAATATCCACTTCTTAGTACCGAATGAGCTATAGAGTTGAGTTGAGTTGAGTACTTCCAGAATTATCATCGATCCAAACTTGAGAAGATGAACACACATTCAAATGATATCTATGTCGTTTAGGTACTGACATATCATTGGGGTTGATCGACTCACTTTAGCTGTGTTCCATAAATTTTAAGGGTAGAACAACACCCATGTTTATTTGGATTCCTTAATTAATCTGATACATTTACTTAGTCTAGGCCATAAGGGAATTTTGGTCATTCTGGTGCTCAATTTTATTCCATTTATTTCAGAGCTCGAGGATATCTAATAATTCCTGAGTTTAATACTATTCTTGGGTCATTTCCATTCCAGGGTATTCTGGTCATTTTACAGATCCAGTGTATTACAATCATTTTCTTCCATTCGATCTCATTATCAAATTCAAACTTATCATTATTTTAGTCATTTCGAACAATTCTGACAAAATATCACCATCGATAAATTATTATTCTTCATGTACTTACTCAAGTCGGAGATTTCCAGGTTAAATTCCTTCTCAGATGTTACTAACGGATTATCAGGAATTTTCCATACAAAAATAGGATCTCAACAATCAAATCAATAATTTATCGGTTTAAAAACAAATTCTCATGTTACTTCCTCATTCAGAGTTAACTTGGACTATTTTTACCTTTTAAGGGTATTTTTGTAATTTCTTAACCAGATAATTTCAGTATTAACTCTTAACGAAAATAACTATAATTTAGAGATCCTATGGTTAATTGCTTTTCCGAACATTCTTTGATCTTGAAATGATTCCTTAACAATCTTCTAGTATATTGCATAAACCCTCTTGGGGTTAAAATCAGTTATTCAAATTTTCTAAGCAAAACTTGCATTTATTATGCACATCTATAATTTTATCAAATCAATATGTCTTTTCAGAGTTATTAATCAACTTCCAGGGATAATTCTTGTCATTTTTCAACATAAGGGTATTTTCGTAATTTTCCCCTATCGAAATATTCTCATAATTTCCCATTCAAATACATTTGATGAAATAAATTATATGATATAGATCTAAACTGATTCCTTTATCACTAAACACAGAACTTGTAATTTTAATTCTAATAATCCATCAATTTCTTATAAATGTCATCTGAACCATAATCATTTACCGAATTTTTATTGTATTCGGATCGAGTGTAGAAATTAATTAACTACACATATGAGACCACTAATATCTTATTCATGCATTTACCAATATTCACATGATCTATAAAGCATAAAGAGGTAGTAAAAAATTACCTCGATTTTTGTGTCATACTGATCGACCATATAAAATTCCATTCGAATGCCCCCAATCTTGAAATCATCTTCCAATAATTCCTCAAATGCATATCAATAGAAATTACATAAAAAACAGAGCTTAATTCCGAAAAACGGATCGAATCGAGCGATTAATCAGTGAAATCCAACTTACCAGGTTCGAATTTGGCGAAACGGACTTCAGAATTTGACTCAGAATGTCAACGAAACCCAAATATTACTCTATAATTCTAGTTCGCCAACTTGATTTCTAGCTTCCAATCTTTTTCTAACGAACACGGACAATCTATCGTACAAATACAACTTCAAATAATTTTCCTCGCCATAAAAATAACTTATTAGAATATAACTAATAATTTGGGGACCTAATTGTTAAAACTAAAAACTTTAGGAGTCAATAAAATTTTTAATTACTAAAATCAGGGACTAAATCAATTTGATTTAAACTATCATTGCTTGTGTGAAATTTTATTAAAACTAGAGGACAAAGTCGAAACCATACCAAAATGGATGACTAAAGCTGCAATTTATCCTTCATTCATTATCCACCTTTATCAAAACCCACGTGATCCTTACCATTATTATAATTCAAGTAACATTTTTTTCCTTAACACTCTTCCTCCAGTGTTATGAAAATAAGACGAAAATGGCTGACTGAAAATCAAAATACTGATGACCAGCACGCCGCTTAACGCCATCGATCGTCGTTCGAGACCCAAAGTACACTATCAAACTTGCCTCACCCTCCTCGTCACGGATCTTACCTCTATTGATCGATACTCACGATGGACGATTGTAGATCTACAATAAAAATATCGAATGCGATGAGTTTCAACCTCTCCGTTCTTTGCCTTCACCGTTGGATGGTGATGCTTCCGAGGTATGATGGTCATCTCGTTGTTAAGAACAATTTCACCGATGGAATTTCCCGACAGTGGCCCAGATTGTCGGGACCAAAACCCAAAAGCTTCGTTGAACTTTGCTCTCGTTTACACTATTTTTGATCGATTTGTTTGCTCTATTATTCCCGGTGAACTCAATGGTTCATGCTCTAGGTCAAGATAGGGAATGAATAATTTTTTTATTTGAAGTCGGTCAGGTTTCTTCCAAATCCTCTGATTAAAACCAATTCATCCCAAAAATATCTTTCAAACACGTGGTTCTCCATTTTCCATATTATAAAATAATAATAATAAACAAATTCACATCACTAAATAATCGATAGAATTCACGTGAATTCTAGAGTCCTCTAAACCCATATTCAATTAAAAACTAACCCCACCAACTGGGGTGTGACAATTCTCCCCTCCTTAAAAGAATTTCGTCCTCGAAATTCATTAAAGCAACAGAAATGCAGAAAAGAAAATTCCATCAGTTCTTCCATATCTTCAAATAACTTTTACAGAAGTACGTGTTTTTTTATTAATCCTTAACCAACTGAGTATACATTCTTATCAGAACTTTTCCTCGTTTCAATAAAAGAATCTGAACAAAAATTTCCTTGAAGAATCAATTCAGTCTTGGTCACATGAATAGACTCATAGAGCAGTAACATATCCCAATTTCATTTTCAGAGTCGGGTCAGAATTTCTCAGAATAGTAACTCTGACATGGCTCGTGTAGTACTTTACAGAATTTAGACAAACGTTACTGATATTTCTTTATAAAACGATAGAGTTCTAACGGATAGAAAACTTTAGTTTACTCGTTACAGATAGTGACTCCACCTTGGAGTTCCGTCTCAGAGAGGTACGATTGTATTCTAGGGGCATGTACTGATCAAACATCTTTTTGAAATTTGACCAGCCGGTCTATCTTGAAAATTTTGACTCAAACCAAAGCTCTGATAGCACTAAATGTAACCCCCTCAGACCGAAGCGGATAACCCGATCCGATCCGGAGTGTCACATTAGGGCCACCGGAGTGACCCACTGTAAAAATAACGGAAAATTTAAAACTTTTATTAAAACATGTAATCTCATAAAATCATTTATGAGTACAAAATAAAATTTATCAGTATTCAAAATAAAACAGATTTTCATACTCGTATATAAAATAAAATACAATTACATGCCCCCTAATCACATGTACCATACTCTACAACAACGCCGGAAGAGCTCCCTTATTGAATTCGATAGATGCACTGGTACAATTCTTTTAACCTGCAATGGTGAGTAATAGAGTGAGCTTCGGAAAGCTTAGTAATACAGAACTACCATATTATGCTACATGACATGTAGATAAATGGGAAACCATAATTTCCTTATTGAATCAAATGTATACAAATTGCAGAATAATCTGGAGTTCCATTAGTAGTTCATCGAGTAGAAGCCATGAATCTCAGTTCATAAGAAACCTTTCATAATGTCACGTTTTCATGAGGTCGAATAGGATACCTAGTGTGTCCCATCAGTACGATAAAATCATAATAAGTACACTAATCAAATGATAGTTCAGTAAAATCCCATAAACCATACTGTAGTGGAGCTTTTTAAACTCGTATTTTAAAACCATCTTACAAAGAGTTAACCTAAGGGAACATCTTAGGGCCTGAGAGCCTACCCAAGAAAGTTTGGGGCCATGGGGCCTACCTAATAACATATCTTAGAGCCGCAGGGCCTACCCAAGAATGATCTCAGGGCTGCAGAGCCTACCTAAGTGTCACATTATGTCCATAAAAATATTAAAGCTTGATAAGAGATGTACTTTTCAAATCTGTATCTCCAAGATACAATTTATATTGTGATACAAATCCATAAGCCATCACCATTAAGTCGGTGCATCCATAAAATAGTAACCATAGATTTTAGTGTACCTCATATTAAAACAACAAAACATTTATAAAAAAACAAGGAACACACTAGAGAAATCCCAATATTTATCAGAGGCATTTTGTAGTATCGGATTCCAGGAACGAGGTCCTATTGAAGAGAATTGATTACTAACAGATCTAATCAGACCTTTAAGGTTGATACTTTAGAATTCCACTATGTTTTCATGTGCATTAGAATAACCGGAGTGATTTGAGTTGATAAAGAAGAAACAAATATTCAAGGAAATTATCATCCATGCCAATCAATCGGATTATCGAACAACTTGAGCTGAACAACTCTCAGAACTGATGCCTGTCGAATGGTTAATTCATTACCCTTCATGTATTCACTCTATAATACCAACCATTCTAATCCGTAATCATCTTCATAATCATCGCATAATAGATCTTTCAATGGTCTTTATTTCATTTTCATGTTTCAACGATATCAGGAAATATATATGTACTTGATTCATGGTTCATGACCCATAAGGACAATTCATCATGTAAATTCAACAGTGTTTCCATATTCATCCAAATCACTTATTTAATCTTCAATCATTGAGGTTATTTAGTTCATTTAGCAATCATGTCTATCCCGGTTACTTCAGAGTTTTTCAGAGTAATACAGACGTTTCTGAATTTCTGATAAATATCGTACTTTCTTTCAGTTCAATTTAGTCATATAATAATCATTCTGATATTCATGGTTGATTTGTCTCACGAATATCCACTTCTTAGTACCGAATGAGCTATAGAGTTGAGTTGAGTTGAGTACTTCCAGAATTATCATCGATCCAAACTTGAGAAGACGAACACATATTCAAATGATATCTATGTCGTTCAGGTACTGACATATCATTGGGGTTGATCGACTCACTTTAGCTGTGTTCCATAAATTTTAAGGGTAGAACGACACCCATGTTTATTTTGGATTCCTTAATTAAGCCAATACATTTACTTAGTATAGGCCATAAGGGTATTTTGGTCATTCTGGTGCTCAATTTTATTCCATTAATTTTAAAACTCAAGGATATCCAATAATTCCTAAGTTTAATACTATTCTTGGGTCATTTTACAGATCCAGTGTATTACAATCATTTTCTTTCATTCGATCTCGTTATCAAATTCAAACTTATCATTATTTTAGTCATTTCGAACAATTCTGACAAAATATCACCATCGATAAATTATTATTCTTCATGTACTTACTCAAGTCGGAGATTTCCAGGTTAAATTCCTTCTCAGATGTTACTAACGGATTATCAGGAATTTTCCATACAAAAATAGGA
Source organism: Hibiscus syriacus (assembly GCF_006381635.1). NCBI lineage: Eukaryota > Viridiplantae > Streptophyta > Magnoliopsida > Malvales > Malvaceae > Hibiscus > Hibiscus syriacus. The sequence continues at coordinate 1,550,623 of NW_024061960.1, forward strand.
TCTCAACAATCAAATCAGTAATTTATCGGTTTAAAAACAAATTCTCATGTTACTTCCTCATTCAGAGGTAACTTGGACTATTTTTACCTTTCAAGGGTATTTTTGTAATTTCTTAACCAGATAATATCGGTATTAATTCTTAATGAAAATAACTATAATTTAGAGATCCTATGGTTAATTGCTTTTCCGAACATTCTTTGATCTTGAAATGATTCCTTAACAAACTTCTAGTATATTGCATAAACCCTCTTGGGGTTAAAATTGATTATTCAAATTTTCTAAGCAAAACTTGTATTTCTTATGCACATCTATAATTTTATCAAATCAATATGTCTTTTCAGTGTTATTAATCAACTTCCAATGACAATTCTTGTCATTTTCCAATATAAGGGTATTTTTATAATTTTACCCTATCAAAATATTCTCATAATTTCCCATTCAAATACATTTGATGAAATAAATTATATGATACAGATCTAAACTGATTCCTTTATCACTAAACACAGAACTTGTAATTTTAATTCTAATAATCCATCAATTTCTTATAAAAGTCATCTGAACCATAATCATTTACCGAATTTTTATCGTATTCGGATCGAGTGTAGAAATTACTTAACTACACATATGAGACCAATAATATCTTATTCATGCATTTACCAATATTAACATGATCCATAAAGCATAAAGAGGTAGTAAAGAATTACCTCGATTTTCGTGTCATATTGATCGACCATAAAAAATTCCATTCGAAAGCCCCCAATCTTGAAATCATCTTCCAATAATTCCTCAGATGCATATCAATAGAAATTACATAAAAACGGAGCTTAATTCCGAAAATGGATCGAATCGAGCGATTAATAAGTAAAATCCAACTTACCGGGTTCGAATTTGGCGAAACGGAATTCAGAATCGGACTCAGGATGTCAACGAAACCCAAATATTACTCTATAATTCCATCTCGCCAACTTGATTTCTAGCTTCCAATCTTTTTCTAACGAACACGGACAATCTATCATACAAATACAACTTCAAATAAATTTTCCTCGGCATAAAAATAACTTATTAGAATCTAACTAATAATTTGGGGACCTAATTGTTAAAACTAAAAACTTTAGGAGTCAATAAAATTTTTAATTACTAAAATCAGGGACTAAATCAATTTGATTTAAACTATCATTGCTTGTGTGAAATTTTATTAAAACTAGAGGACAAAGTCGAAACCATACCAAAATGGATGACTAAAGCTGCAATTTATCCTTCATTCATTATCCACCTTTATCAAAACCCACGTGATCCTTACCATTATTATAATTCAAGTAACATTTTTTTCCTTAACACTCTTCCTCCAGTGTTCTGAAAATAGGACGAAAATGGCTGACTAAAAATCAAAATTTCGTTGACCACCAAGCCGCTTAAAGCCATCGATCGTCGTTCGAGACCCAAAGTACACTATCAAACTCGCCTCACCCTCCTCGTCACGGATCTTACCTCTATTGATTGAGACTCACGATGGACGATTGTAGATCTACAATAAAAATATCGAATTCGATGAGCTCTATTATTCCCGGTGAACTCACTGGTTCATGCTCTAGGTCAAGATAGGGAATGAATAATTTTTTATTTATTTGAAGTCGGTCAGGTTTCTTCCAAATCCTCTGATTAAAACCAATTCATCCCAAAAATATCTTTCAAACATGTGGTTCTCTATTTTCCATATTATAAAATAATAATAATAAACAAATTCACATCACTAAATAATGGATAGAATTCACGTGAATTCTAGAGTCCTCTAAACCCATATTCAATTAAAAACTAACCCCACCAACTGGGGTGTGACAACTTAGGTTGGTTTTTCTAAGATAAAAAATTATCCTATGTCTAGAATGAATTGGTGTGCTATGATTAAATTGCCCGACAGGATTAATAGAGAATTCAAGAATGGTTGCTACAACAATACTACTCGGCATGAACTATAACCCTTGGTTTGTCAAACTATTGTTACGGCGATAACCCTCAGCGTAAATTGCATTCGTTGCCTATCCTACTCAAGTAACTACCCTTTTTAGTTGAATAAAACCCTATCTTTATCTCTAAGGTGGATTAGAACCTCACCATCCCGGATCAGTCCCATTGTTCACGTAGATCTTCCCTAACTTTCTTGATATTAGGCATTTATTCCTAGAATAATGGCAATCTCTCGAAAGCTCTTACAAAGTCTAAGAATGTTTTGTCTAGGCACCAGGAAACCTCTCAAAAGCTCTTAGAGTGTCAAAGCAAAATATTAAAATGATGAACAAAACAATATTAAGCATAAACAAACTTCTTCATTCAAAAACATCCAATAACGTTTCATCAAAACCATAATCAACACCAAGTAAAGCAGTTCATAGTGTGGTAAATATCATCCAAGAGTTAAACTTTAAGTACAAGCTCTTTTAAGTGAATCGAAAATTAAGAACAAAGGAAGAAACACTCGCAAATAGAGCTCTGTCGTGACATTCTGACCACCACCACGCTTGCTCCAGCGGCCAGCCTTTCTCGAGGACCTAGTCGTTGCTCCGAAGAAGTCTAACTATGGAGGGCACCAAGGGCGGTCGAGTGGGGGAACGATTAAAATAAGGTATTACAGGTGCTTACTCCACGCCTAAGGTAAATCCTCCCCTTACTTCTCTCTCTTTTACTGGGCGGCTATAATAAAGTATTTATAATGGGAATTTCTAGGGTTTTGTGTCCTTGTAAATTCCCTAAATACCCTCGTTGACTTGCCCATGTTATGAATAGAAAGGCGGATGGAGGTGGTCGATTTCTTGAAGGGTGTGATTGCACATGAGGATGAAGCTAGGCAAATGACGTCAGTAATTGTTGAACCACGTCAGATCTGCAAGATAAATCTTGCCTTGGCAAGATAAATCTGTTCCTCACTGTCGTCTTCTTATGTTCCTCTAGCCCTGGGAAATAGTTGTTTTCTTGGTAAATAAATTCTTCCTTCGTTATTTCCTGCATTAACACAGCCAACAAAGAACCTTCCTCCTTAGCAGTATCAGTTAAGCCAAATAAATCTTGCCTAGGCAAAACATATCCACAACATGCAAATATGACATAAATGCAACTAAAATGCTATTAAAACAACTTTTAGAAACACAATAACTTAAGTAAAAAGACAGAAAACATAGTCTTTTTACGGAGTTATCAGTATACTTGCACAATTTACATATATAATTATAGTACATTGCACAACGTAACACGTATCTACATGAGTTTCTACTATTGGAATCTTCTGTAATGAAATATTTACTACTTCAAACTCCCAGTTGCATTAGCATATGAAATTTTTATCATATATTCTCGTTCTTCATAAATTTTTGGAGATAGTTGAGCACAAAGCTTCAAATAAGAAACAAGTGGGGTACTTATAGTTTTGTGTTTCCATTCATGTCTAAAAATTGTAATATTTTTTTCGGATATTATTTTTGTAAAAAAGTCTATCTCTTTATTTGTCTCTACTTATCTCTATATCACTAATCTTCTTGGCATTACCTAGATTTTTCATATCTTATTTTTTAATCAACTAGGCCTTCAATTTATCTAGCTCTTTTTGAATCTTTAAAGTGATTAACATATCATTAACATACAATAGTGGATACTTCTGTAAATACACATAATGGTTATATGTCTACCTTCTTATAAAGATATCAAATCGTTTGTGTTGTTGCCTCGAATAGTACTTTAATACATTTATCAATTTGTTTAGCTTACAAACCCCTTTTTTATCACCAACATCATTGTATCCTTCTTGCTTAGTTTTTTTTAAAGGAAATAATATCCTCTTCTAAATCATCGTGCAAGAAAGTCATACTTACATCAAATTGGGTACCTCCAAATTCTACTGTGCTACTAAAGTCAACAATATTATAATGGAGTAATGTTTAACAATAAGGGAAATAGTTCATCGTAATCAATTCCCTCATTTTGAGCATAGGCTTTAAGTTTCAATTGTTTCTTCTTATTAGAAGATCTAACTTTCTTTGTGAATACACACTTCTATTCGATTTCCCTTTTTGCCTTAACGTTTTCCCACTTGTTACTTTCTAAGTTTTTTATTGCTTCTTGATAAGTGAATATAATTATGAAAATTTTGAAGGACATAAGCCACCAAATCTGTAAATCAAACAAGTTTATAGATTTCTCTCATTAACCTTGTAACTATAAGTGATTTTGGTACCTCTAATGGTTCTTCTATTTGAACCTCTTCATCTTTTGATTCCTTTACTAGAGTAGGAGAATCATCAATTGTTTTATTAACTAGGTTAATAATTTTTTTTGAAACTCCACTTGTTTTGGAGTACACTTGACCTCTTGTAGAGTATTACTTGTTTGTCTTTTTATTTTTCTTCTTTGCTCTCAAATCAAGTTTTGATTCATTCATATGATAATAGGTAGTGGATCAAAAATACATGTTAAGAATTATAATTTGTAGAGCTTTATATAGCATACCTCCAATAATATTTTCCTCTTATTACAAATGTCGATAGAGGTCGATGATATAGACTCCATATTTCATAGTCCTGGTTTAAAATGACATCAAACTTTGTCTCATAATGTTCGATTCATATGCTTTGTCACCTCATTCTAGTATGTTGTATATCTAATGGTGAAGTTTTAAATAGTATCATACTAGCAAACATTGAAGAACATATCACTTCTATGTTCCCCTCCATTGTTTTTCCTAAGCCATTTCGCTTTCTTATTAGTCTAGTTCTCTATCATATTTTTTAATTTCATAAAAAAATTGAGCACATCATCTTTAGACGTCATTGTGAACACCCAAGCTCCTTTAGAAAATCCATCAATAAATATTATTAATTAGTGTTTTCCTGTCAACAAATTGTCATGTATTATGGATAACAGTGGCAAACTCTACTCTCTTTTGTTCTCCTGGAACACAATGCTTAGAAAATTTTAACTTACAAATCTTTGTACCTTTAAACATTTCTTAGTTATCCAAAATTTGGAAGGATTTCTCTCCCTCATATCCAATTGCATATGTCAAAATTGGGTTGAATCCGAATTGTCACCACTAAGAGCTATTATAACTACTCTAATAATTATACTGCCTTGATAGTACTATAAATTATTTTTTCTTATTCCCTTCGTAATTATGAGTACATCAAATGTAACTTTTAAAACTATATCTATCATAATGATGAATGAGCTTTTGGATTCCAGTGCTTCAAACAAGATGTAATTTGTCTTCAAATTTGGCATATATCGAACACCAGTAAGAACTCTAGTTAATATATCTGGATTCTTCAATTGGATAGAATCTATCTCAACACTTTTATAAATATTTTTATTTCCTATTTAAATAATTCATCAATTTAATTCTATTAAATTAAAGAACTACTCCCGATTAGATGACATATGATAGGTGCAACTCAAATCCAATATTCATTTATTTGAACAGAAGGATAATGATGTAGAGAGTAGTAATATTTTGGAGTAACTAGTAGAATGCTTTCAATACATGTGTCTAAAGCAATTTGTCATTTTTTTCTTCAGCTTCGAACAATTTTTCTTCCAATGACCTTTTTTATGGATAAAAGACTCGTTCATCTTTTTAAAATCTAGGATTCGACTTTGATTTTCTTTTCCTGTTTTTTCTTTTGGCTTTTAGAGCAAGCTCATGCCATCATGGTGTCTGTTGCATTGTACCTACTCTCCTTAGTTTTCTTTCTAAGATCGTAATTCTACACAGACACAATTACTTCTTGAAAGGTTACTTTATCCTTTTTATGAAGTAACATTCTCAAATTCATCTAAAAGAGATGAAAAAAACATTGAAGTCAATTCTTGATTTTTAAAAGTTTCATTCATGCCAAATAAGTTTGTCAGTAACTTGTTGAAGACGGTGGAATTTTCATTGATACTAGTGTCTGATTTATAATCAAATCCAATTAATCTTTTATTAATAAGACGATGATTCAGAGAGTTTTTCTTTAGAAGTTTTTCTTCCAATGTTTTTCACAACTTGTAGAAAATCTTATTCTTGAAGCCATGCTTATTGCTCCTTGAAAAGATAAAAACTAATAGTGTTACATGTCAAATGATTTTTTTTTGTTCACCATATTATCTTTTTTCTATTTGTAGGTTTTTCTTCTTCAATGGTGATGTTAGACCTTGCTAAAATAAAGTGTATAATACCTTACCTTGCCACATGCTGAAATGATTTGATCTATTGAACAACTCTACTGAGAAGCTTACATTTGACGTTATCATCCTCATCGATATGGATGAAGAGCTTGATGTCTAATCTGGTTCAACTTTTATTTTTCATTTCAACATCAACGAATAATATTCAACATTGTGTATTGGATACGAAAATGGTAAATATAATACGATGTGTTTCCTAACTAAAACTTGGATCACACATTTAGTTAATATACCTTGTGTTTCCTAAATAAAACTTTCCTAGAATATTACAAACAAATAAGATTCTTTTAAGAATTTTCAAATGTTACAAATAATAATTTTACTATTGTCAAAATATTGCAAACAAATAGTATTCTTTAAGAATTTTCAAATGTGACGAATGAGAGAAGAGAGAACTAATTAGGAGAGACGATTGAGAGATTTTAAATATAATAAGATTAGGTATATTTATAATTGAATTTAAGGGGTCAATTTGTAAATAACTTGAAGTCTTATAGATCATAATATACAATTATCACGTGAGAAAACAATAATTCTCTTTATTTTAAGTGAAAACATTTAATTGTTAAATTAATTAGCTTTGAAACATTTTCGTTTCAACTCATCTTTAACAATATATGAATTGATATTTTACATTGAAGCTGACGAAAAACATATTTCAATAATATCAATATTTTAAGAATTCAAAATAACCTTTCAAAATTTTATACCTTAAAATCTAGGTCAGTGGTGCAATTAACTCTATATACTTATGTTTGTAACTCTTAAAATGGATGAAAACTCAATGTTGATTTGCTTTTTTTTTTATTATAATAATTGGTAACCGATTTATTGATTGATTAATCCGGATGGGGTACTACAGAAGCGAGGGTGACCCTCTCAACTCAATTGCTTGATTTGCAAACGAATAGGATTCAAACCCTTGATCTTACTTAAAGGATCTAGTGCCTCATCCCACTAGACCAACTGGCTGTTTGTACTCAATGTTAATTTGTTAATAATGTTTAGTTTCATACACAAACAAATATTCATCTGTAACATTTCATAGCTAAAGCATCAAACAATCAAGACTTTATCTTCCTGACAAAACTGTTTAGTTACCTAACTGTCATGACACTGCCTGTTGCTACTTATGAACAAATCATTTGCTGTTACCATAACGTTGAAACTTCAATTTCTTGATTAAAAATTGCAGATGTAATTGTTGTTGGAACGAATGGAAGAGTTAAACAAAAAGGTAAAAGAAACCTATTAGCCAAAGAGCTTTCTTATGATGAAATGCTGCAAAAAAGGAAATGGAAACTCACTTTCTATTGTTTTGTATAACATTGTGCTTTCTGTCATGGTTTTGATGCTTTGCATCAACATTAAGGAACGTGAACTTGAAGATGAAAACAAGCAGCTTAAGCCTTAGGTTTCTTCTTTTTTATTGAATTCGATCAGATCATATTCGATCTCAACTTAACACTTGGTACTTTTATGGTATTTTCAGCTAGAATTAGAGAGATGTTTGTCGACACCGTTTTTTGCATGGGTGGGGAAAAACTTAGTACGACTTTAGGGGTTTTCTTTGAAAATATTTTGAAATGTGAGGAGTTACCACCAATCATTTTAAGGTGCGATGGGGACACCAAAAAAACCGGGTGATTTTAATAAAACATTTTTTTTATCAAAATTCCAAGTTTAGGGTCTACAAAAACCAAAAAATAGGTTCGAGAGTCAGTTACGTGTGGGGAAGGATTAGCACCCCCACAATGCCAAAAAATTGTTACCTAGTTGATTACCCTATATTTAGAATCGAAAATTTTGAGTTCGAACTTTATCTAATTTAAAAATCATTATGGATGCAAAGTTGAAAAATATATTCGTTTATTGAAGCCAATAGCATTCGCCCCTAACATGAATGCGGGAGATCAGCTATTGTGCCCAATAACCGGACATTGTCTCGATTTTATAAATCCTGATAAAGTCATAAAAAGGATGTCGACCTATTTCGAGAATCGCCAGTAGCCACCCCTGAGCATACTTGAGGGAGATATCTTATTGACTCTCTAATAAGTGAATATTGCCTTAGTTTTAAAATAAGATGCAATCAAACATTTAATTATTAATCCTAATTAAACCAAAGATAGATTAAAGCTTTATTTATCTTAAAGTGTCAAATTATGAATAATTAAGGAACCTAAAGGCATAAACCTAAAAAATGTAGATTCTAATATTATTCCTACTTTATTTTAACCAATTATTAAATCGAATGATCGAGATGGTCCCTTGAGCATTTAGATGAGGGCCAACTCAGATTATTCCCTAAATTAAAAGGACTAGATTGAAACCTGGCTAGAAATGGAGGCTCTCTTTAACCTATTTAAATATATTACTTAAAAATTCTATTTAATGTTTAAGGACTAAAGTATAAGAGAACTATAATCAGGAGATCTAAATGTAATAGTCTAAGGTTTAAGGATCTAAGTCAATAATGCCTAAAGTTTAAATAATAACTCAAATTTCTAATAATTATCCTAATTAATTATTATTAATAGACTAAATTAGAATAGCTTTAAAATTAGTTAATGATTAACAAATTAAGGAGTCAAACAATCGACTCAAGTAATCAGACATTTTATGTGAAAATTCTAATCGAATTTTCCCTAATTGAAACTAGGATAAGACCCTAATTACTAAATCACATTTGGTCTACAAATCTTATCTAGGGAAAATTCTAAAAAAATTAAAAATGAAAATTCAAATAACCACAAATTAAATTAAAATTAAGGATTAAATAAACAAAAAAAACATTCAAAATAAGATAATAAATATGCATGGATTAAATTGCATAAACATCAAACTATAGGGATTAAAAAAATTGGACATGCAATTACAAGGGATCCGATAAAAAAATAAAATTTACATAATTAAATCAAAAAAAAGATCAGTGACAAAAAAAACATGTTGAAACTGTAGGACCTAGTTGAAAATTATTCATTTTTTACAAGCCTAAAATACACTATTAAGTAAAAATGCTTAAATTACTAAATCAATCCAAAAAATTAAAATGAAATTAAATTATCACTATAGGTGACCAGAATGAAAAACACGCTTAAATAAGAGGGACTAATTAGAAAATATTCCAATAAATATATAACATACATGAAAAAGTGGTAAATAACATATTTTGTCATCGCAAGTGACTAAAGTACAAAAACACGCTTAAATAAGAGGGATTAAACAACAAATATTCCAAATAATATATAACATATATGAAAAAAGGGTAAATAATATATTTAGTCCTCGCAGGTGACCAAAGTGAAAAAGCGCTAAACTATGGGGGACTAAACAACAAATGTTCCAATAAATATATAAAATGCATGAAAAATGAGTAAATAATAGTTGGTCCTCGCAGATAACCAAATAACAAAAAATGAGCTAAACCTGGGGACTTAAACGTGATTTTATCCCCAAATTTCCCTATATAACATACTTTTTTTCATTTTCAGCCTAAAATAAAAAACCAAAAAAAAAACTTTCTCCCCTCTCTCCTCTCTCTCCTCTCTCTTAGTCGACCCCCTGTCGGCCACCTTATGCCGTCAGTCCTCGCAGATAACCAAATAACAAAAAATGAGCTAAACCTGGGGACTTAAACGTGATTTTATCCCCAAATTTCCCTATATAACATACTTTTTTTCATTTTCAGCCTAAAATAAAAAAACCAAAAAAAAAACTTTCTCCCCTCTCTCCTCTCTCTCCTCTCTCTTAGTCGACCCCCTGTCGGCCACCTTATGCCGTCACTCTAATCGCCATTTCGGCCACCACACGCGATGGTCGGAGCTCCTAAACCAAGCCAAAAACAAACCTTTCGCTCAGATCTACACTTCTAAGCCCCTTCTTAGGGTTAAAACCAATGAAAATTACTCCTAAACATCATAAAAAAGCCTAGACGCTTCGATTTTCCTCACCTCTGGCCACTAGGAAGACAAAACGACCCTGGTTAGACTCTTCTCGTCGGTAACCTCTCAATCTATTCTCTTATTTTATTTATTTTTCTGTAAATATATATATATATATATATTCAAAAATTAAAAAAGAAAACTATTTTTTACCTTCAAAAAATTTTGCTCTGTATTCCTTCCAAAATATGAAGGAAGTCACTCCCCTTTTTTTTTACACTAATTTCGGGTTTTATAAACCAGATTTACATAGATAAAAAAACTAAAGTAAAGACCCTAATCTGTAGCCTTTATGACCATCATTGTTTGGTGATGATTTACATTTTTAATGCCCATGATTTTCAGGTTTTACAGATTTGATCTGATGTTTCTCTTTTTCTTGTTGTGTTGCTGAGATGATGATGATGAAAAAGAAGAATCGGCCCCTTTGGGTTTTTGATTAGGCCAGGGTATTTGTAGTGGGTTTTGTAACACCCCTAACCCGTACCTGACCCGTATACGAATCCAAGGTGTCACATTGACTTTTCAAATCATGGATAATTAACAAATATGAACCAATTAAATATTTTTACTCATAAAAGAAAGGTGGAAACCCTCAATTTAAAATAAGATACTAAAATTCTCATTCATACTTATATAAAAGGTTAAATAAATTTACATAAATACAAAAGTATCAGTTTACAAAAATAGATCAGAGAATTTCAAATTAAACGTGTAATACATGCCAATAGTTTACATAATTAACAAAAATCTACATTCAATTTGTCTTGATCTGATTTACAACGGAGTATAATATCCACGACTAGCTTCACTCTTCTGCTTTCTTCAAACCTATGTGTGAAACAATCACACGCTAAGTCGATGACTTAGTGAGGCAAAACTAAAGAGTACAAAACTTTACAGATGAAATCTATATATATATATATATATATCTTAGCGAAACATTTTATAAAGAATTCCAATTTATTTTTCATATCATGAAGATATACTTATGTATATTATTCATTTTGTATAATTTTGTTTCCAAATGCCCAACGTATACTACTAAGAACTCTAGGTATTTGAGTACATTGAGGTTGTGCACTAATTGATGTGATCATGTCTATCACCAACTTTCTTAATGACATACTCACATCATTGAAAATCCATCAAGCTCAATATAAGGGAGTTCTACCATACTTTATATTATATTTACTTATTTGCATATATTTATTATGAGCATACATTTTCATATAGACTATACTTGAATTATCATAACATGTGTATTCATTAGTACTAGGTTTGCATCATTGATTGATATTAAGCATATAATCTATAGTTATATTAATAATATTCATTCTTATCATATGAGCATGAGTTATTATTAACCTATAGTACACATCTTTATCTTATACACATTTATAGTTCATGTACTAACTTATTCTTTTGTTTTAAGTGTAGGTACATTCAGCCACCACTTGGAGCTAATTGGGCTAAATAGAGCAGCAACACAAGGAAACTTACATAGGCGTTTAGGAGAGCATAAGGAACCATTGGTGAGAAGTTGTTCGGAGACCCGTGAGCTCATAGCTGGATTGAGCTGAAGATTTGAGCTGCAAGATGGCCTCATTTCAACTGGGGAGCCGCACCAACATCATCACCACTTAGGACACTTCAAATATGTCCTAAGTCAAAATTTGTGAAATCGTACTTTTTCGCGAATAGTTGCCACCTCAAGAGGTACCTTTTGACAAGGAGCTGCCATAGCGTTCATTATCCTACAAGTCACCTATGGCCAGCTCACCCCCATTTCCAAACATTGTGACCTTCCATGAATGATGATGCCCATGAAGATGCCCTTTCATTTATGAGCACGTAGGTGAAGAGAACACAACCATTGGAGGCCTAAATCATTAAGGGACATGAGATAGAGCTTCATACCTATTCGGCCACAGCACATGCCTTGCACAAGAGAGCATTTGGTGCCAAACATGAGGAGGCACATCACCATTCAGCCAAGGAGAGGAAATAGGCGCCAATATGAACCAACATGCACATTCGGCCATGGGAGATGACTTCCCATCCTTAGCCGAAACATTAAGTCCCTTCATAAAGGGTTAGCCGAACCAACACCAAGCCAAGGGACTTCTCCTTTCATCTTGAATCATCATGTACTTCCACAAAGACATGTACCTAGCCGAATCCCTATGTAACCATTCGGCTAAGCCCTCTCATTCCCTATAAATTGAAAGGCTTACCTTCGTTTATAATCATCTCATCTCATATATAAAACATACTCTTATGAGTTAATTTCTCTTCAAAGTTCTTTGTGAACTTTATCGATTAAGCAAGTATAATTCATATACTTGTGGCGTCATTCCTTCTATTTTGATTCTTAAATTCTTAGATTGATATCTAGTGAGTTGAAGACACTATCACCACCCCTCAAGCAAGTTTGTGAAGATCAGGATTGTGCTTTCTAGGATTGTTTCCTCTTTGGCGTGCTTGAGATACAACATCACCACCATCTCCATTTCATCATCAACACCATCAACATCATCCATCAAGACCATCAATTCCGCAACCATATCTATTCATTTTCTTTCATTTCATTATTTATCTTATTATTCCATTTATTATTGCAACACTAATCATATTTCTTTCTTATCTTTATTGCAGCCCAAACTTATAATTCAAGGACATCAGTACTTGTTAATCCTAGATCGGGACATAATAAGGCTATCTACTCTCTTTCTCCAAAGCGTGTAGATCAGTTTACATCACTAATGTTGTCACCATAGCACGTAATTTGTGCTGAAGTGCCACATAATTGTCCCGAATGACCACATAAGTCCCTCAACTCTTGGCATGCCAACTATACCTCTAATCCTCATACATATACCTTGGGCTTTTAACCACATAATTATTTGTCATTCCTTATTCGAAGTCTTTTATTCTCATATGCACTTCCACATTGGTTCTTTTCGAATACGCATGTTCAAAGGTCACATTTCCATAATTAAATACATATAGTCATAAAACATAGATTACATAATATAAATTGAAAAAAACATTGCAAATATAACATAAAAAAATTGTAAAGTTTTCAATCGAAAACACTGAGTTTGGCTTATCGCAAGCCTTCCTCAATTCTAATACGAAATCAAGAAGTTGCACTCACCTTTGCCTAACTGAAATTCTAACGAAGTCCTTAATACTTTTGATTGAACTTATAATGTCAAGCTGACCGAAAGTGGATTATGTTCAACAACTACACAAAATAATCGAAAATCAATATTGTACTACCACTACAGTACCGATATTTCCCTTCAATGGTATCAATACCCCCTACGGTACCGATACCATTTTGACATTCTGGATTTATCTTGAAAATGGTATCGATACTATACCCTTGGTATCGATACTCTCAACTCAGTATCGATACCCTCTTCAACCAGTACCGATACCATACTTCGAAATCCATAAATTTTTCCTTGAATTATAGGTATTGTTCTTCTAGTACCGATACTCTATGCCTAAAATTGCAATTTTCATTTCAAAAATCAACCAAAATCTTCCTAAATATCTTACTTTATCTCTCATTAAGCCTTTAAACTCAGCCTTATACATCCAAACCAACTCACCTTCATTTATTACTCCTAATTATCCAAAATCTCGTTTGAACTCTTTACTCTCAAAATCATACCAAAATTTCAAACATGTTCTTAACCATTTCTAATCCTCCTAACCCTTTAGTTAGATCATTGACAAGTCATATTTATCTATAAAACCCCAAAAACTACATCATATCAAGAATTCCTCTCCAAACCCATTTTACACATTCATCTCTAATTTATTTCTCTTATTGTTTTACTCCTCTTATTGTTTTACTCCTCTTATTGTTTTGCTCTCATACAAGCTTTCTTTAAGCTTAATAACACTCAATCATCAAAACCAACCCCAAAAATTGAAGTAAATCCACAAATTTCAGAATCTTACCTTTAAAATGGCTTCCACGAGCAAGAAGAAAGAAGATAGCTTACTCTCCAGACTTTTCCTCCTCTACCACGTGTCTATCCCTTAAGAGGGGAGATAAAAAATCTTTCATTGAGAAAAGACCATACTTCCCCTCCACTAATCCAAATTTAATATCTAGTCCTACACAATAATTTCACAATTAAATCCTTGAATTTTCAACTTATTCTAATTCAACCACTAAATTTAAAATTCTTACATTATGGTCACTAATCCGATGATTGGGATGTTACAGGTTTGGTTGTCAGGTTTGTAATAATATATATTTTAAATAATAATAATAATGGTAATAATAATAATAATGGTAATAATAATAATAATAATAATATAAAGTATTAAATTGAAAAATTGGTGACTACAGTTGCCCCTCTTTGCTCATTACAGTGGAACTGGAATAGAGCAAAGACACGAGGCACCATTTTTCCACGTGATCACTACTCGTCGAACTACAAGCTCTTTTTTGGGGTTGTCAATCCATCTTCTTTTGTGATGGATGAGATGTGGTTTGAACAAGTTTGTCTCATTATGAACTTATTCTCTTGGAATGTTGACCCAACTCATTTGCGATGGTTGAGCTAAGGTTGAACAAGTTCTTCTCATTATGAACTTTTTCTCCATCATCGGATGAGTTCTTCTCATTATGAACTCTCCACTGGAAATGTTAATCCACTATTTCTGTGATGGAATCGAACAAAGTGATGATGCTGATCCAACTCAATATACGATGGATGAGCCAATTATCGGTACTGTTCCAACTCTTTATGTGATGGAGTTAAGCTAAGGTTGAACAAGTTCTTCTCATTATGAACTTTTTCTCCCTCATCGGATGAGTTCTTATCATTATGAACCCTCCACTGGAAATATTGACCCACCTCCTTCTGTGATGGAGTCGAACAAAGTGATGATGGTGATCGAAATCCATATGTAATGGATGAGCCAAGTATTGGTGATGTTCCAACTCCTTATGTGATGTAGTCGAGCTAAGATTGAACATGTTCTTCTTATTATGAACTTCTTCTCCATTATCGGCCGAATTCTTCTCATTATGAACTCTCCATTAGAATTGTTAATCCTCCTCCTTTTGTGATGGAATCGAACAAAGTGATTATGCTAATCCAACTCCACATGTCATAGATGAGCCAATTATCGGAGATGTTCCAACTTCTTATGTGATGAACTCGAGCTAAGGTTGAACAAGTTCTTCTCATTATGAACTTCTTCTCCCTCATCGGATGAGTTCTTCTTAATATGAACCCTCCACTGGAAATGTTGATCCACCTTCTTATGTGATGGAATCGAACAAAGTGATGATGCTGATCCAACTCCATATGCGATGGATGAGCCAAGTATTGGTGTGGTTCCAACTCTTTATGTGATGGAGTCGAGTTAGGTTGAACAAGTTATTCTCATTATGAACTTCTTCTCCCTCATCGGACAGGTTCTTTTCATTATGAACTCTCTACTGGAATTGTTGATCTATCTCTTTATGTGATTAAATCGAACAAAGTGATGATGTTGTTTCAAATCCAAATGCAATGGATGAGCCAAGTATTGGTGATGTTCTAACTCCTTATGTGATGGAAACGAGCTAAGGTTGAACAAGTTCTTCTCATTATGAACTTCTTCTCCCTCACTGGATGAGTTCTTTTCATTATTAACTCTCCCATTGGAAATGTTGACTAGTTTATCCTTTCTTCGAAAAGTTTTAAACCTGTAAAAGATTACCATATGTCAGTGATTTGTATTTAAAGTACCCAAAGGTAATGACCCAATGGTAATCATGTAACACCCCTAACCCGTATCTGACCCGAATATGAGTCTGAGGTGTCATATTGACTTTTCAAACTTTGACACTTAAAGAAAACAGAGAAATTTTAAACTTTCATTGAAACAAAATACGTTAATTTACATAAATGAGACCACGAAATACAAAATCGATCAGAGCATTCGCAATTAACAACTAATCGCATACCAACACTCTATACACAACCAAAATACATACTTTGTCAATTACTTCTAATCTGATCTTTTAGTAGTGATGTTGTCCTTGTCACTCCTATTACTACTCTTCTTGTTTCTTGGTACCTATGTGTAAATCACTTACACGCTAAGTCATAGAATTAGTGAGGTAATAAATAAACATGTAACAATAGATTCATGAATATGTATTCTTACCATATGATCATGATATTTCAATATACAGGTATCTATTACACTAAACATATATAACCATATCATGCACATATAAAACTTACCTTCTTGTGCCACTTTCACTTTAATTTATTTTTCATTTGCCCATGTATATTATTGAGAACAGAGGTATTTGAGTACATAGAGGTTGTGCACTATGCTATCACCACAGCTCGCATAATTCCCTCAAGGGGCACTGAATATTTATCCCGAAGGACCACTGGATATGTCCCGAAGGACCACTATAACCCTCGACTCTTTGCATGCCAACTATACCTACAGCTCTCATATCATATAGCATGGGCTTAAATATGAATATATTTCTCATTTCATATCTCTTTCATCACTTTTCATATAAACACATATAATTATTTCCATTATTTCACATATTTGGATTGTATTCTCTGGCAATGACATCCGTTCCTTTAATATCATATTAACACATCATGAATTATGCTTGTATATGAGTATAGAATCATGAATTAAACTATCATAGATAAACGTATCACAAGTCTTATCTCTATACACTTTAACTATAAAAATACACTCACCTTAGCCTTACTTTGATTCGATTCTAATCCTTCGATTGTTCTGGAACAAAATTACGTTCTATATCTACATAGTAATACATTGATACATATCAATATAGTAATTAATATAATCTAAACTATTACTCCTTAGACTAAAAAGAAAGCTATTTTTATCTTTTAATGAAGGTATGAATCGATGCACTCTACAGTGTATCGATGCATTTCATAATGTGTGCACCGATGCACTACCTGTGCATCGGTACACAAATCACATTCGATGTTTTAATATTAAGGGTGCATCGATGCACTACTTGTGCATCGATGCACTGATGGCATTCGATGTTTTTATTTTAAATGAGTGAATCGATACACTTCATGTGCATCGATACACCTTGAACAATTTCTGAGATTTACTCTTGATGCATCGGTACACATTGAATGTGTACCGATTCACTCTGCCCATAATTCACTTCTTAAACCCAAAAACTTATCCATTTTAGTTTAAATCCTTCATGTTTCATCCCCTTTTTTATTCTTAAATCTAGTACACATATTAAAACCAATCTATACTCATTTATTTCATCTTAAACCTCAAAATCCTATCCTCTTCATGAAATTCAAGAATTTCACCAACTTTAAAACATGATTTAATTCCACTTTTAACACTTTGTTTGTCTTAACTAGATTGATGACAAGTCAAATTTAACTTCCAATTCTAATTATGAACTCTATTCCAAGATTTCATTCAAGAATCTCTAATCTTTAATTTCTCCTAACTCCGTCATCCTTTGCTTTTAAGATAACTTAAGCTTTCCTTAAGCTTAGTTATCATTTAATAACCAAAACTAATCTTAAATTTAACAAGAAACTCAATAATCAGAAAACTCACCTTTGTTTTGCTTCACACGTACAAGTAAGAAAGAAGAAGAAGAAGAAGAGGACTCTGGAAGTCTTTGTGTTCTCCCCTCTTCAACCCACATGGATTAATATATAACCCTTCTTTACTTATTTCCTTGTAAATGACCCATTTTCCCTTCCATTCATTCTTCTTTTCAATTCAATCCTATACAATAATTTAAATACAAATCTTTATACTATTCCATCATTCGATTTTAATCACCAAATTCTGAGACTTTACAATTTAGTCACTAACCCGGTATTGAGGACGTTACAAATCTCCCGCCCCCCACTTAAGAAAATTCATCCTCGAATTTTCGTTACGCAAAGAGATAGGGGTACTTATTCCTCACGTCGTCTTCACGCTCCCATGTTGCTTCCTCTACTTTATGATTCCTTCATAAGACTTTAACCAATGGAATAGTCTTGTTCCTTAGTTGTTTAACCTCATGAGCTAATATTTTGAACAGGTTCTTCCTCATAAGTCAAATTTAGTTGAACCTCGATCTCTTCGGTAGTCACAATATGGAATGGATCAGATCGATATTTTCTAAGAATTGAGACATGAAAGACATTGTGTATCTTTTCCATTTCAGATGGCAAAGCTAACTGATATGTTACTGGTCCTACTCTCTTAATAATCTCGTAGGGTCCAATGAACCGAGGACTCAATTTTCCTTTACGTCCAAATCTCAAAACCATTTTCCAAGGAGAAACTTTAAGAAACACTTTGTCTCCAACTTGATATTCTATCTCCTTTCTCTTTAAATCTGCATACGATTTCTGTCTATCAGCTGCTATTTTTAGGTTACTCTGAATCACTTGAACTTTTTCTTCCATTTCCTGAATCAACTCGGGACCAATAACTTCTCTATCACTAAGCTCAAACCAATTCAAGGGCGTACGACATCTTCTTCCATTATGATAAACATAATCTTTACGTAATCAAACAATCTTTACGTAATCAAACAATCTTTCACATTACCTTGCACACTTTTCATATTTCTATATCAAACTTATCATCTAAACTTTCATATAACCTTTATCACATCTGATCCTTTATACTTCATCCTTTTATTTCTTTATTCCATTATTTCTTCAAAATCAAAATCTCCTTATACATAGGCCATATCCTTTAATTCATGTTCATTTACTATTTTCCTATCACTTATATTCATCTCTAATTAACGATCTTTATCACATCTTTATAACTCTATCACCTTTACTATTACAGTTAGTAAATATCAACTGTTCAATCTAGGGCACATGCCCTAATCAATTAATCATATACACCCTTTTCAATCATAATTATTTCAACAATAGTTTACTTAACTTATCAAATCACATTCATTCTCATGCACCATGAAATTTCTTTGTTCACGCTCAATATTTCAACGTCTTCTATCTTATAAAATAATTACTGATGTATCATTTCTTTAAACTCTTCCGAAACAATATTCACCTCAATGAATCTTCTATTATTCCCATTATAACATTTGTTTACCATGCTTTAACTCAACTGCATAGCAACTAAATTACTTCATCTAAATTTTCTATTTTAAAATAGTGGAGATCTTTTAACCTTGTTCTGTTGCACATTCAATTTTCTGAACATAATCCTTAAGTTTTTAATCTAGGGTACAACCCTTATCAATCCAAATCATATACATTTTTTCCATCAAAATTTTCTTCAACGATGTCTAACTTCAATTTTTGTTTCAAACTCGGACTCTTACTCACACACAGTATTATTCCTCTATTTCAAAATCAAACGTTGTAACTTCCTTTGTCTTATAAATTGATCACCAATATACTCATTCTTAAACTCTTCTTATCAATCCTCAGCTTTACTCAACCATATGAATCCTCACTTCCTTGACTATATCACATTATTATGATCAAAATATATAACTATATCCAATACATTTTTTTCACAAAATCTTGTTAGCCAATGCTAAGTCTTTTCTTCTAGAGTACAAACTCTTATTGTATCCATACTCTTGTTTATACACAATACTATCTACACGTATACTATTCCTTTTTACATATCACCTCTTCAATAAATTTGTCATGCTATCATAAACTTCACTTCATTACTTTAATTTTTCATTACCTTTTTCCCTTATGTTTTTACATTCTTTTCATATTATTTATACTTATCCCTCTTTATCCTTTTAACTTTTCTATCAATCTTTTATTTCCGTCAAACATGCATATCCTTTAACTTTAATACATTCACTATCATACCACTTTATTAGTCAACTTATTTCTTTCAATCAAAATGTAAACCTTCATCAAACTATCCATATATATATATATATATATATATATATATAATCTTTCCAGTCAAAATAATTTAGCCTCTATTTCATGCACTTATCCAACCTTCATTCTCAATCATCCATAATACAATTCCTTTGGTTCGAATTCAACTATTTCATTTACCTTTGTCTTATAATTGATCGCTGATATACATATTCTTAAACCATTCCTTAGTCTTTTAATATTCTCCAATTAACATCAATCTCCTCCACTTTATCTTGTCCATGCTGTAAAGAAATTATTCTATTTCAGATCGATAAAGTTCCTTTAATACTATAATTTCCAATCCGTCTGAACCGATTGGTTTTATTCTCTGGCGGAGAATACAACTAATTCATGTCTAGTTTAAAGTTGAAAACCAGAATCTCTACATTTCTTTGATGGTGCTTAACTCTATGAAGAACTAATTCTCTTAATGAACTTAGATTTTTGTTCTCCAATCCTTTCATTCTGAGCTCTTGCTAGAGCTTTAAAGTGATTAATCATTTCTTGAAATAAGAACAATTCAAAACCAATAACACTCTTTTAATTTAAGGCGTAAGGCCTAAACAATCAATCACATGTATCCTTCTTAATCAGAATCAACTCAGCAATAAATCTGCTTAACTTATTAAACTTACACTCGTACACATGCATGTGTAATTCCCTTGTTTCAAGCTCATATATTCAAGCTTCATTTATCTTATGAACTGGTTGTCCATGTACTTATTCTTGAATTATTCTACAAATAATAACCACGTCACTTGATCTTTTAACATTCTTATGGTGACATTTGTCCACCATACTTTAGCTTGCCCACGTAGTAACGAATTACTCAATTTAACTTCTCCACTTTAGAGAAATGAAACCTTCTAACATTATCTTCATATCATTTAATCAGATGTCTATAACAATAGAACATTTCTCAAATTCACCCTTGAACTCGGGTGTTCTCAACTCTTTTCGATACATTCATTCTATGAATTATAAAAGTATAAAATTGAAAACACAACAAAATATCATTCAACATCGTGAAACATTCTCTAATCTTATACAGACACTCCCTCAGGTGCTCGATCTTCCCCCTGCCTAGCCAGGGCAGGTGAATGATATTACCTTCAGTTTATTGCCTTGTATTTCACTTTGGAAACTCTTATGATCATACATCTAATATAAAATAGCATTTTAATTCTATTAGCAAGACAGTACACTCCTTACACTATCAGATCAGAAAATTTTTCACTTTGTGTTGGCATGTATACTTTTTTAAAACACTTTTGACTTCATTTTTAGCCTAGAATCGGCTAAACTATAGCTCTGATACCATTAAATATAACACCCCTAACCCATATCCGACCCGAATATGAGTCCGAAGTGTCGAATTGAATTTTCAAACTTTGACACATAAAGAAAATAAAGAAATTTTAAACTTTCATTGAAACAAAATACGTTAATTTACATAAAAGAGACCATGAAATACAAAATCGACCAGAGCATTCGCAATTAACAACTTATCGCATGCCAACACTCTATACACAACCAAAATACCTACTTTGTCAATTACTTTTGATATGATCTTTTAGTAATGATGATTTCCTTGCCACTCCTATTACTGCTCTTCTTGTTTCTTGGTACCTACGCGTAAATTACTTACATGCTAAGTCATAGACTTAGTGAGGCAATAAATAAACATGTAACAATAGATTCATGAATATGCATTCTTACCATATGATCATGATATTTCAATATACAGGTATCTATTACACTAAACATATATAACCATATCATGCACATATAAAAACTTACCTTCTTGTGCCACTTTCACTTTAATTTATTTTTCATTTGCCCATGTACATTATTGATAACAGAGGTATTTGAGTACATAGAGGTTGTGCACTATGCTATCACCACAGCTCGTATAATTCCCTCAATCGGCACTGAATATTTGTCCCGAAGGACCACTACGTCCTGAATGACCACTGGATATGTCCCGAAGGATCACTACATCTCGAAAGACCACTGGATATGTCTCGAATGACCACTACGTCCCGAAAGACCACTGGATATGTCCCGAATGACCACTATAACCCTCGACTCTTGGTATGCCAACTATACTTACAGCTCTCATATCATATAGCATGGGCTTAAATATGAATATATTTCCCATTTCATATCTCTTTCATCACTTTTCATATAAACACATATAATTATTTCCATTATTCCACATTTCTAGATTGTATTCTCTGGCAATGACATTCGTTCCTTTAATATCATATTAACTCATCAAGAATTATGCATGTATATGAGTATAGAATCATGAATTCAACTATCATAGATAGACTTATCACAAGTCTTATCTCTATACACTTTAACTATAAAAATGCACTCACTTTAGCCTTGCTTTGATTCGATTCTGTTCTTTCGATTATTCCGGAACAAGATTACGTTCTATATCTACATAGTAATACATTGATACATATATATATACTAATTAATATATTCTAAACTATTACTCCTTAGACTAAAAAGAAAGTTATTTTCATTTTTTAATGAAGGTATGCATCGATGCACTCTACAGTGCATCGATGCATTTCATAACATGTGCATCGATGCACTACCTGTGCATCAGTACACAAATCACATTCCATGCACTGATGGCATTCGATGTTTTTATTTTAAAGGAGTGCATCGATACACTTCATGTCATCGATACACCTTGAACAATTTATGGGATTTACTCTTGATGCATCGGTACACATTGAATGTGTACCGATTCACTCTGCCCAGAATTCACTTCTTGAACCCGAAAACTTATCCATTTTAGTTTAAATCCTTCATGTTTCATCCATTTTTTATTCTTAAATCCAGTACACATATTTAAACCAATCTATACTCATTTATTTCATCTTAAACCTCAAAATCCTATCCACCTCATGAAATTCAAGAATTTCACCAACTTTGCAACATGATTTAATTCCACTTTTAACACTTCGTTTATCTTAAATAGATTGATGACAAGTTAAATTTAACTTCCAATTCTAGATATGAACTCTACTCTAAGATTTTATTCAAGAACCTCTAATCTTTAATTTATCCTAACTCTGTCATCATTTTCTTTTAAGATAACTTAAGCTTTCCTTAAGCTTAGTTATCATTTAATAACCAAAACAAATCTTAAATTTAACAAGAAACTCAATAATCAGAAAACTCACCTTTGTTTTGCTTCACACGTACAAGGAAGAAAGAAAAAGAAGATGACTATGGAAGTCTTTGTGTTCTCCCCTCTTCAACCCACGTGGATTAATATATAACCATTCTTTACTTATTTCCTTGTAAATGACCCATTTGCCCTTCCATTCATTCTTCCTTTCAATTCAATCCTATACAATAATTTACATATAAATCGTTATACTATTCAATCATTAGATTTTAATCACCAAATTCTGAGACTTTACAATTTAGTCACTAACCTGATATTTAGGACGTTACACATCAATTTTGGTAAGATCTATATTTTTCAACGGTGAAAAATATGGAATGATTCTTTGCTAAAATAAAATCATGAAATGAAATCTTTGTTGACTCTTTGAATTTCTGTCATATATTCAAAACTTGATGAAAAATGAATGTGTATGTTCCTATTTGCAAATAACTAAATATTCATGATGTGATTTTCGTGTTTCAAGTTCTAAGGTTTGGTAGATCTTTGTTTTTCTATCTTCGTCGAGTCATTGTCTTTACTGGGTCCCTGCTTAATCTGTAATCCTGGCCATCTTTATTTCTAAAATCCAGATTGATCTCTTAATAATCTATGCGTACCTCTGCTCGGGAGCGACTGAATATATATCTTGGAACAAATTGTGTTATTGTCATTTCAGTATTCATTTTGTCATTCAGGCTGTTGACATCTCTTGTGTCGCCTTTTTTCAACCACTTTCTTTAATGATGTAAATATCGATATGGTGGATTGCCTTGGATTCCCTGTATTTTATAGGTTAATTCAAAGTAATACTGAAAAATTACTTGTTTGGAATTATATAATGTTAGGTTGTTTATGAATAAATGAATGATTTGAAGCTTGAAGTGATAATCATGAAATTTATTGATAAAATATAGGTTTTTTTACACAATCATGGCGGTTAAAATAATTGAATAGAGACCCTGGAAACAAAGGAATATGTCCTAATGAGTTCTAGCACAAGTGTTCCTGAATCAATTAATTTTACACCTCGAGGTGATCCTCTGTCTTGGAGATCTCAATGTCATGGAGTTGTTTGCAGATGTGAATTCTCTGAACTACTAGGCTTTTGAGAGGGTTTATTTGTCGGATGCTCCAACATTAAAATGCATTTGAGTCGCCTTTTCAGGTTTTCAACTCAAATCCCTCAATTGGTTTCAAGACGCCCTTTGCGGATTTTCATCTTGAACCCTCCTTTCCATTTTCATCATTTTTCTTTTCTTTTTCTTTTCTTTTTGTTTCTTTTCCTTTCTTTTTTTTATTATTTTTTATTATTTTTTTTCTCTTTCTTCTCTTAAGCATAATATTTCTTGACAGAGTCTGATTTTATTGAATTCCTCAACATTTTTTCGTCCATCTCTCCCAAAATCAATGCTTCCCCAGAAAAAGTCTTTTTGACAACGTATGACCCTTCCCAATCAGGCATCCATTTCCTATGAAAATCCTTATGAATATACAATATCTTTTTAAGTACTAGATCACCCTCATGAAACTCTCTTGGGTGAACATTCTTATCGTGGGCTCTCATCATCCTTTTTTGGTACATCTGTCCATTACATATAGCTTTTAGTATCTTTTCTTCGATGAGATTCAGCTGATCAATGCGAGATTGAACTCATTCTGCTTCCTCTAACTGTACTTCTTTCAAAACTTGAAGTGGTAGAATTTCAACCTCAATGGGTACGACTACCTCTGTCTCATAGGCCAAAGAGAAAGGGGTTGCCCCTATCGATGTATGAACATTCATCCTATATCCATATAGGGCAAAGGGTAATTTCTCATGCCAATCTCTGTAAGTTTCAGTAGTCTTTGTAATTATTCTTTTGATGTTTTTGTTTGCTACTTCCACTACCACATTCATTTTCGGGCGGTATGTTACAGAATTGGCATGTTTTATCTTGAACACAGAGTTTATCTATCATCTTGTGATTCAGATTAGTAGCATTATCTGTGATGATCCTTTCTGGAAACCCATATCGATATATTATTTCTCTCTTTATGAACTTTCAAACTATATATTTCATGATATTAGAATAAGAAGAAGCCTCTACCCACTTCGTGAAATAATCAATTGCCAGTAAGATAAAACTATGCTCATTTGAGGCTTTTGGTGTGACTGCCCCAATGACGTCCATACACCACGTGGAAAATAGCCAAGGTGAGCTCATAACATGTAAAGGCGAAGGTGGTGCTTAAATTTTATCTGCATATATCTGGCATTTATGGCATCTTCTTATATAATTGACACAATATGTATGCATCGTGGCCCAATAGTATCCATATCTCATGATTTTCATGGCATAGACAAACAATTTTCATGTGTTCCACATATTCTGTCATGCACATCTTCTATTATACTCTTTGCTTCTTTGGCAGTCATGCACCTTAACAAGACTTTATCGCTACCCTTTCTGTATAAAATCTCTCCATCAAGGAAGTATTTGGTTGTCATTCTGCTAATTATTTTCTTGTCAAATTTAGATGCGCCTGGAGGATATGTTTGGTATCTCATATACTATAATATATTGTAGTACCATAGATGACCATCCATTTCTTCTTCTAAAAGATAGCAATGTGCTAAGGTTTCATACACTTGCATATTTATTGGCATCATGTATGTATTCCTATTAGCCTTAAACATAGCAGCCAACATAGCCAAAACATTGGCCATTTGATTGTCCTCTTGGGAAGATATCAGAATGTAACATCCTCAAATTCTTTCAATAGTTAGAGGACCAAATTTAGTTATTCAATTAATTTTGGGTCCTTTGTCTCCCATTCTCCCCTTAGTTGATACACTACTAATGATGAATCTCCATATACTTTAAGCATTTTAACCTTTCTTTCGATGGGTTCTTTTAACCCCATAATACAGGCTTCATATTCTGCCATGTTGTTGGTGCAAAAGAATTCCAAAATACTTGTAAAAGGATAGTAGATTCCTTCTGGGGAAATCGGCACTGCCCAATTTCTTTCCCCAAAGCATTATAGGCTCCATCAAAGTATAATTTCCTGGATTTGTCGCCTATAAAACTTTATTCTTCAGTGGAGATGCACATCAAATCCTCGTCTGGTAAATTGAAGTTTAGAGGCTCGAATCTTCAGAGGCACGAATCGTAAGAAAGTCGGCTATGATACTCCCTTTTATTACCTTTTGGCTCACATAGACGATACCAAATTCAGATAACAATATCTGTCACCTAGCCAATCGGCCAGTCAATGCGGCTGATTCCATTAGGAATTTTAATGGATTCATCCTCGATAGTAACCACGTGGTATGATATAACATGTACTATCTGAGCCTTCGAACTAAAGCACAACACAACTTTTGAATCGATGGGTATCGAGTTTCACAATCAGTGAATTTCTTACTCAAGTAATAAATAGCTCTCTTCTTTTTTTCTTGCCTCGTCATGTTGTCCTAGCATGTAACCCATCAAATTCTAAAAAGTTGTTAAATAGAGAATTAGCACCTGCCAGGTACTGGTTCTACTAGAATTAGAGCATTGTACATGTATTTCTTGATAATCTCCAAAGTCTCTTGGAATTCGTCATTCCACGCCTCAGGGTTATTTTTCCTGAGCACTTTAAACATCGGATCACACTTATCAATCAGTTGAGAAATGAATCGAG
The DNA here is from genome assembly GCF_006381635.1 of Hibiscus syriacus. Classification (NCBI taxonomy): domain Eukaryota; kingdom Viridiplantae; phylum Streptophyta; class Magnoliopsida; order Malvales; family Malvaceae; genus Hibiscus; species Hibiscus syriacus. The sequence goes on from NW_024061960.1 coordinate 1,577,580, forward strand.
ATATATAGTTTAGTTTTTCAAGAAACCCTCGAACTTCTTTCTACGTGTGAGGTGCTAGAAGATCTTGAATTGCCTTGACTTTGTTTGGATCAATCTCGATTCCTTTCTGATTCACCACGAAGCCAAGTAGTTTCCCTGACTTTATTCCAAATGTGCATTTGGTTGGATTGAGCTTTAATTGGTACTTTCTTATTCTTTCAAAGAGTTTTCTCAGATTCTATATATGTTCTTCTTTAGTTCAGGATTTGGAAATCCTGTCATCCAGGTATACTTCAATTTCCTTATACATCATATCATGGAAGAGAGTTACCATGGTTCTTTGATATATTACCCCAGTATTTTTCAATCCGAATGACATCACTTTATAGCAGAAAGTGCCCCACATAGTTATAAATGTCATTTTCTCCGTGTCCTTAGGATTCATTTTGATTTGATTATATCCCTAGAAACCATCCATGAAGGAAAACCATGAATACTTTGCAGTGTTGTCCACCAGAGTAATGATATCAGGCAGGGAAAATTATCTTTCGGGCTAGCCCTATTAAGGTCTCGATAATCCACGCACATATGAACCTTCCTATCTTTCTTAGGTGCCAGGACTATATTGGCTACCCATACAGGATAATTTGCCTCTTGAAGGAAACATGCACCAATATGTTTCGTCACCTTTTTTTATCTTTAATAAAATCTCTCACTTCATTCTCCTAAGTTTCTGCTGAACTGACTTGTATTCGAGTCTAATTGGCAATTTATGGACTACTATATCAGTGTTTAACCCAGACATATATTGGAATGATCATGCAAAGATGTCTCTGAACTCCTTGATCAAACTTATCAATTCTAACCTTATTCTTGCGGATAGAGTAGTGTTAATTTTCATATCTCTCTTCATTTCTATTGTTCCCAAATTCACAAGCTTGATTTTTTCCTTATGGGGTAGAATACTTGTTTCTCTTCTTTTTCCACCAATCTTAATAGCTCGTTAGGAACCTCATTATCTTGTTCATCTTTGCACTCATTGACTTATTCCAGACATAAAGGTTGATCAAAATCTATCATGTAACTGGCCTCAGGAACATTCTTGCTAGTATTATTGTGACATCTGCATAAAATTTGGCTAAGATATATTGGAATATGAATGTAAAGAATAAAAAAATATTAAATAAAGAATATGGTGCTAAGAACATGGTGCAAAAATGTGAAGAATGAAAATGATTTCCAGTTGAGAAATAAGAAAAGTATATTTCATTAATCAACTTTTGTAACATTGATTTCTAAACAAAGTTTCTTTTGATACTTTTAAACACTGGCAACAAGTTATTTTTCAGCATTACTTTGAATTAACCATAAAAACTACAGGGAGGTCCCCAGCCTTCCAATTGTCAAGTTCTTCACCAGAGAAGCAAGGACGAATTCCTGCTAAAAACTTTCTAGGCTGGTTGTCCCTTGTAATCATGTTAACAGATAGCCATTCCAAAGCTTCTCCCATCAGTTCCTATTCTATCATACGCTCCTCAGTCATAATATAATTGGTCAATTATTGTTCTATGTCGTACACTCCTCCAAATTTGAGGGGAGGGAAAGACATGTGTTCCCCAAGGGTATCATCTCCCTTCATTTTGGATTTTCTTACTTCAGCCCTCTTTCTCAGCTCTTGGCCACGTTGTTGTAATATGGGCTTGAATTTGAGCCCAAAACGGTCACTCTTCCACTCAATGTGTATGGGTTTTGCCATTCATTGTAGATCATACCCAATCCTTTGCTTGTCTTTGTCCTTCTTCCCAGAGTTTGTCTTACTGCCATCTTGGTACAATCAGATAGCATGGGGTGTGGAATTTTGCTTCCTTCAGCTACATATGTTGCATTGATGAACTCTAAGACCCTAAAGAAGCATTCCAAGGCATCCTCATTGACATCGATGTATGGGGCATCCGTTGTTACTGAAGCAATGATTTTATCTTCAGCCCCGATGTTGACCAACTTCCCATCAATCACAAATTTTAACTTCTGATGTAGAGATGAAAGAACTGCCCCTGCAACATAGATCTAGGGTCTTCCTAATAAGAAATTTTAGGTCGAGTGGTTGTCCATTACAACAGTCAATATTGTAAATGGTAGGTCTAATCAACAAAGGTATCTCCATTTTGCCTATCACATTTTTTTTGGTTCACAAAAATGCCTTGACAATATTGTGGTAAGCTCTCATGTGCGTGTTGTCCACGAGCATCCTTTGCAGTGTAGCCAAAGGCATCACGTTTATTGCGGACTCATTGTCTATTAGAACCCCTGATAGGACATGGTCGTGGCAATGAGTAGTGTTATTTAAAGCTTTGATGGATCGCATCCTACCTTCCAGGATCTCATCATCAGTGAATGTGATATAGTTAGTTATCTGCAGCTATATGTCCTACGATTCGATCTAACTTATCCGTTGATATATCCTCATGGACAAATGTCTGGTTTAGCACTTTCAGCAAGGCATTCCAATGTAGCTCTAAATTGATTAGCATATCAAATATTTATATTTTGGACTGATGTTTGTAAAGTTGCTTTACTATACTATATTCACTATACTTTAAGAACCTCAGGAATTCACAAGTCTGAGCTTCAATCAGTGGCTCGTTAATTACTGATGAAGGTTCATTAAATATTTTTGGCACTAATGTTGCCTTGGCTTTGGCTTTTACCTTGTATGCCTCTGTTGAAATCTCATGTGATTAACATCTTCCACTCCTCGTGAAGTGGCCTACCTTACTCACTTCTTCTGTGATTGATTTCTTTTGCTTCTCTATTCTCTTAGAGGATCTCGACTCTTCTGGTATAGACACACTTGCTGCATAAATCTAAGGAATCTGTCATGTGTCCTTGAATGGGAACGGAGATGGAGTTATAATTACGACTTTATGAGTCATCGACGACGAGCTCTCATTCCTATGCTTGACAGTGATGATCATATGTTTTCTCGTTCCTTGAATCCTAATAGAGTTATCCACCATGAAAACATCCATATTTTTTTGCTCTCATATTTAGTAAAGAATTCAACTTCACCATTCTTCATCATTTCTTGAAGTACTTCTCGGAATTTATAACAACCCTGAATATCATAACCCTCATCTTGATGATAATCACAATACATTCTACGCCCAGTACATTTCGACTCAAGATTACCCTTGATCATCCTTGATTTACATAGTTGTTTCAACACCCGCCTAAGAGGAGAATTGATTTCTGATACATCCTTCTTCAACCTCATATTTTCGTCTTTGCTGATCATATTTACTCCTTGTCCCCCATGATTGGGCAGGGGATGAGTGTTTGCATATGGTACTTTGAACTCTAGGTCTCCAATGTTGATAAGATTTTGCACAATCTTTTTGAACGCCATGAAGTTCTTGATGCCATGGTCGGCAATCCCTGCATGATACTCGTAGTAGGTGTTGTCATTATACCAATGAGGTTAAAGAGGCTAAAGTGGAGTCAACCTATAGGGGCCTACCATATCCGCTTTCAATATAGGCATATATTTCAGAATATGTTACTGGCACAAGTGAGAAGGTCATCCTCGTAGCCTCTTTCCTTGGCACTCTGTTATTATGCGTATTCACTTTCTCTGACTTAGGTTGGGTGATCGTAACACTAGTTGCGACGTTTTTAAGGTAAGTGCTCGTATGATTCACCTTATTCTCATTTTTTTAATAATAGGGCTTCTTTGACACTTCTCCATCATCAATCTTACCATTCTTGATGGCATTTTCAATCAATTCTCCTAAGATGACTAGATCAACAAAGTTCTTAGTGGCATTTTTAAAACCTTAGCAGTGTGATGTAGACCCTTGGCTTTCATATTCTTCTCCAAGTCCCTGAAATCTCAGTCTAGGGCCTCGAAATTCTCTTAGATTTTTTTCTTTTCCTTAGTTAATTGTTTTACTACCCCATCTTGCTTTACTAGTTTGGTTCCCATGTCATCTTCTCATCTAAGAAACTTTTTTGCTTCTTTTATCTATCCAGACTCATCAACCTGATTTATTCTCTCAATAGTTCAACTTCAGTCAGAAGCCTTCTTAACCATTCCTCCATGGTCAACCCATCTTCTAAATTAGGTTTCAGGGTATTATCTTTGATTTTCCCTGTCCTTCAAACCTCATAGGCTGATTTGAATGCTAGTTCTATCATCTTGAAATTTATAAAATAGGGCTTTTGTCAAGCAGTGTATATCTTTGAGATTCGGTCTCTATAATTTGGGTCAAAAAAAGAAAACTCTATCTCTTTCAATCTACAAGTAGCTGGTATGAACTATCAGTTACTAAATTGTCGAAGTACCATCAAGTGAGTGTAGCCAATTGCTCTCTACAGTCCGTGTAACATCATAAAGTTATCATTGCCACATCTGTACAATATATATCTTCCTTGGGCAACCAATACGCTCTTCAGACTACTTTAGTATCTTACATATTTCGTAGGGCCTCGATCCAATCTTTTCCTTTTACGATGTTCTGGAATATGGAATTTGTCAAGGAAATCCGCTGAGAGAAATTTGACTGATGCTTTCGAGCCCAACCCTTTTCAACTATCCAGGAATGACTCTACCACCATACCATTAATAGAGATACACAACTAGCAAACTAACCCCACCTGGTCACCTACACTAATTTAAAGACATAAATGTTTTTGCTACGATGGCTGATGCGGGATTTGTTTCCTAGCAATAACTTCAACAAAATCTATTATGGCAATATCAAAGTGATCTTCTTTTCTTAGGAAAACTACTAAACCATATATTGCGAGTGCAGACTGGTCTCTCCTTTTCTTGGATGATGTTTGCTCATATATCAAACTTTTTAATTGAGCCCACGAGATCCCATCGCTCTGAATATACTCTTCAACCTATTCTTTCGTCTTCCCATTCAAAGTGACCATCTTGGTTGTGAATCCTTTGGTTCTGATTGCCTTAGTGTAAAGCAAATACCTTTTGACATTTGGTATGTTTAGTAAAGCATTATATTCTTCGAGGGTAGGGTCATGTCTACTTTACCAAAGGTGAAGCAACTATACGCATGATTCTAACATTCCGTCAAAGCCCGAACAACAACTATGTCAATTGGTACCCTTAGTAACTCTATTATGTCTCCATATACTTCTCTGAACAATATTTTCTCAGTCTCATCCCAACTAGACCTAATTCTTGACAACTCGATCCAATATGTTTACTTGACTCCAATAATAACCTTCTCTGGCATCACATAGTCTTCACCAGCAGTAATACTATCCCCAAACCACGCTTGTCCATACTTTGACCAAGACTGAACATTTATCATAGTCTCAGTCCTATCGTAAGACATTGTTGCCTCAAGCCCTTTTTACAGTAACCATATGATTCAGGAATCAATATCTTCTATGTAATATTATGAAATGAGAATGAGAATGAAAATGATACATGCAAAAAAGAAACAAAAGAGATAAGTCAGTAACGTTTAATTAATTCAAAGAATTAAAAGAATAATTAATACTGACTAGAAAAATTCAAAGAATTCAAAACATAATAAACGCTAATTATTGGCACACAAAGAAAATTAAAAACCTAATTGCATGCATTCTAATTCTCTTAAGATATCCACATGGCTCTAGTAGGGTGTGTTTACTAAATTTTTGCATGAGGTTTACAAAGGTTCCCAAGCCATCTTTACAACATGCTAGGGTTGACCTCGATTATGGCCCATTACAGACTTGCAAATCGAATTCAGCTTAGGAAATCACATCGCTAAAAGCTTGCCTCGAAACTAATATTCGAAAAAGGCAACTTAGGATGTTTTCCCAAGGTAATTTATCAATAAAAGGAAGTCCAATGCTCCTCATGACGTGTGGTGTTTCCCCTACTTATATAAACCGGGATTGAGCTCGGGTTTAGAGCTATGATATGCAAAAGTCCTAAATATTCACATAAGTGTAAGCATTAACCATAGAGAAAATCTTGTTTTCTTTATTCTTTGAAATAACATATTGAACCATAAATTAAATAAGAGTTCCAAAATCCTAAATATAGGATAGCCAACTCGTGGCTAGACTCTCAATTTGTTTTAAAAACAAAACATCCCTAGTGGAGTCGCCAAGCTGTTGACACCGTTTTTCGCCTGAGTGGGGGAAAGTTTAGTAAGACTTAGGTGTTTTTTTAAAAAAAGATTTTGAAATGTGATGAGTCACCGCCAATCATTTTAAGGTATAATCTGAACACCATAAAAACTGGGTGATTTTAATAAAGCATTTATTTTTATCAAAATACTAAGTTTAGGGTCTACGAAAACCAAAAAATAGGTTCGGGAGTCAGTTATGCGTGGGGAAGGATTAGCACCCCCATAACGTCCAAAAACTAGTACCTAGTTGATTACCCTATATTTAGAATCGAAAATTTTGAGTTTGAACTTTATCTAATTTAAAAATCATTATGGATGCAAAGTTGAAAAGGTTATTCGTTTATTGAAGCCAATAGCATTCGCCCCCAACATGAATGTGGGAGATCAACTATTGTGCCCAATAACCGAACATTGCCTCAATTTTAGAAATCCTGATGAAGTTTTAAAAAGGATGTCGACCTATTTTGAGAATCACCGGTAGTCACCCCCTGAGCATACTTGTGGGAGATATTCTATTGACTCCCTAATAAGTGAAAATTTCCTTAGGTTTTAAAATAAGATGCTATCAAACAATTTATTATTAATCCTAATTAAACTAAAGATAGATTAAGGCTTTCTTTATCTTAAATGCAGGAGATATGCTATTGACTCCTTAATAAGTGAACATTGCCTTAGGTTTTAAAATAAGATGCTATCAAACAATTTATTATTAATCTTAATTAAACTAAAGATAGATTAAGGCTTTATTTATCTTAAAGTGTCAAATTATGAATAATTAAGGAACCTAAAGGCATAAACCTAAAAAATGTAGGCTTTAATATTAATCTTACTTGATTTTAACCAATTATTAAATTGAATGATCGAGATGGTCCCTCGAGCATTTAGGCGAAGGCCAACTCAGATTATTCCCTAAATTGAAAGGACTAAATTGAAACTGACTAGAAGTGTATACTCTATTTAACCTATTTAAATATATTAATTTAAAATTCTATTTAAATTTGAAGGACTAAAGTAGAATAGAACTATAATCAGGAGATCTAAATGTAAAAGTCTAAAGTTTAAGGATCTAAGTCAATAATCCCTAAAGTTTAAATAATAACCCAAAGTTCTAATAACTATCCTAATTAATTATTATTAATAAAGAGACTAAATTAGAATAGCTTTAAAATTAGTCGATGATTAACAAATTAAGGATTCGAACAATTGACTCCAGTAATCATGCATTTTATGCGAAAACTCGAATCAAATTATTCCCTAATTGAAACTAAGATGAGAACCTAATTACTATATCAAATTTGGTTTATAAATCTAATCTAGGGACAAATTCTAAAAACTAATTAAAAAATGCAAATTCAAATGACCATAAATTAAATTAAAATTAAGGAATAAATAAACAAAAAAATAAAAATAAGATAATAAATATGTATGGATTAAATTGCATTAACATCAAACTATAGGGATTAAAAAAATTGGACATGTAATTACAAGGGACTTGATTAAAACAAAATAAAAATTACATAATTAAATTAAAACAAATAAAAAATAGATAAGTAAAACATGCTGAAATTGTAGGGACTAGTTGAAAATGATTCATTTTTACAAGGCTAAAATACACTATTAAGTAAAAAAAGTGTAAATTACTAAATCAGTCTAACAAAATTAAAATGAAATTAAATAATCACTCCAGGTGACCAGAATGCAAAAACACGCTTAAATAAGAGGGACTAATTAGCAAATATTTCAATAAATGTATAACATGCATGAAAAAGGGGTAAATAATAGATTTGGTCCTCGCAGGTGACCAAAGTGAAAAAATGTGCTTAAATAAGAGGGACTAAACAGCAAATATTCCAAATAATATATAACATACATGAAAAAAGGGTAAATAATGGATTTGGTCCTTACAGGTGACCAAAGTGCAAAAACGAACTAAAATCAAATGTTCCAATAAATATATAACATACATGAAAAATGAGTAAATAACAGATTTGGTCCTCACATGTGACCAAAGTGCAAAAACGCGCTAAACATGGGGGAACTTAAACGTGATTTTACCCCGAAATTCCCCTATATAACATACTTTTTCTTTTCTTTTCATTTTCAACCTAAAATAAAAAAAACCAAAAAAATTTCTCCCCTCTTTCCTCTCTCTTGGTTGACCCCCTGTCGGCCACCTCACACCGCTGCTTCGACCGCCGTTCCAGCCTCCACACGCGGTGGTTGGAGCTCCTAAACCAAGCCTAAAACAACCCTTTCGCTCCGATCTACACTTCTAAGCCCTTACTTGGGGTTAAAACCAACAAAAATTACTCCTAAACACCATAAAAAAGCCTCGACGCTTCGACTTTCCCCACTTTCGGTCACTAGGAAGACGAACCGACCCCGGTTAGACTCCCCTCGCCGATAACCACCCAATCTCTTCTCTTCTTTTTATTTATTTTTCTGTAAATATATATATATATATATATATATATATATATATATATATTCGAAACTAAAAATGAAAGTTTTTTTACCTTCAATAATTTTTGCTCTGTACTATTTTCAAAGTATGAAGGGAGTCGCTCCCTTTTTTTACACTAATTTCGGGTTTTATAACCTAGATTTACATAGATAAAAAAATAAAGTAAAGACCCTAATCCCTTACTTTTCTGGCTATCACTGTTTGGTGATGATTTATAATTTTAATTCCCCGAATTTTTAGGGGTTTATTGAATTTTATTTGATGTTTCTCTTTTTCTTGCTGTGTTGCTGAGATGATGATGATGGAATAGTGAAGACGACCGGCCCCTAAAAATGACAGGCTTCAGTTCGCGGATGGAATGTCAGATCTGGTGGCGGCGGCGACAGTTGAAGGGGGATTCTTAGGGTTAAGGTTAGATTAGGTTAGGATTTTAATTTGGGCCTGAGTTTAGGTTTGGTTTGGGCCTAGGTTTAGGGTTTCTGTTTGGGCCAGGATATTTGTAATGAGTTTGGTTGTTGGGTTTGTAATAATATATATTTTAAATAATAATAATAATAAAAAGTAATAATAATAATAATAATATAAACTATTTGAATGGAAAAAATGGTGACTACAATGTTTTCAACCAGCAAAAGGATTAGGAGATGAATATGATATGGTACCTTCACAAGCAAATACATGTCCACCTACAACCTTCAACTCAGATGGGTAAGCTTTCCCTCTTCGATCGAAAACGAAGTCGAAAATTCGTCGATGGAGCATGTTTTTCATTTCGATGATTGTGATGAATATCTGCAGTTGTAGCAGGTACAACCAGTTTATCCCCCAAGAAAGGGTAATTGAAGATCGAATGATGAACAGAGGTGGCAATAAGAGTGCAGCAGAGTGGCTTTGATCCTTTCGACATCTCTGCGAGACATTCTTCATTATATACTTCTTATCTTATCGACTAAATTAAGATAGATCTGTATGTTTGATCTATTATATAGTTTTTATTTACGATGCCTATGTATGCCTAAAATATTATATAGATTTAAGGAAAAATATTGTTGCTAAAACAGTGTTTACTTTCGGGAGTTTAGGTAAAATTTATAGGAGATCCCTACATTATAAGGTCAGAAACAATTTAATATCTCTTAAAATAAATATGACAATTGGATTCAATTTATGATTGATTAAATTTTTAAAATTCAGAATAAAAGTCAACTAGCTTATAAAAACGTGTCCTATTTCTTTTAAAATATCATATAATATAAAAAAATCCTAAAATTACTATAAAATTTTCCATATATATATATATATATATTTTTAAAAAAAAACTTGACATAAATGTTTTTCTGTTGAGAAAATTTATCCATAAATTGTATTGGTATCACTTCTAACTTTTAAGGATTTTTAAAGAAATTTGTTAAAAAGTTTTTATCTTATAGGTAATATCTTTCAAAAATAGAATCTTCAATTAAGTTTCATTTAAAAGTTTTAATTTTTTTCTCGTTTTTTCTATCCGAGGTTAACTTTTTTTTCTTTTTGATTTTATAAGTGACAACACTAGTCTTGATGCTAGTTGTCGCTCGTCGATGTTCATCTTTATTATTGTTTTCTTATATTTTACTTTGATTTTTTTATTCAGTTTTTATTCTAATTTTTAATAAAAATCTCTTTATTTGACTTCTTATTTTTCGCATATTTTACTTTTTTTGTTTGACTTTTTGGTACGTTTAACTCTGCTCTTGTGGCACGTTGTTCGTCTACTTCTTCGATATACTTACGATCGTGTAGAGATTCTCATATAGCTCGTATCTGATTTACAATTTTTGATGGTCTTTCAGTGATTAGATTCTCTTTTGTGATTGTTTATAGATGTATCATATCTATTTTACAAAGCAGCCTATATGTTTACTTTGGTTCGCCCGCCATTCCTTCATTATCTCTAAATCGTTTAGTTGGATAGAGACAAATGAGTAATATTGACGATTCTTGTGTTACTATGGATGATGAATTTCATATTTAAAAGAATACTTCGATTGTTATTGTGCTTTTGGATTTTCTTTTTTATTTTATTTTTGTTTGAGTTTTTTTGATGGACATAATCCCTAAAATTCTCTCTTTGATTGATTGCATAGTTAAGATTATTTTTTCTTTTGTTTCAATAAAATTCATAATCGTTTCAAAATTTAAAAAAATATAAATTAAAAAATAATTTCAGACTAATTTTCCTCGAAAATCTTTTTTTTTCTTAAAAAATGTTTTGGACAATTATTTTGAAATTTTAAAAATTATTTTTCCAACTAATATTTAATTTAAATTATAACGACTCAAAATCGGAATTACAATACGAAACGTCATAATATCATTCTCAAATAATTACAATGTCAGATTTTATTATATTTGACATAAGTACCACAAGATTTATCGATAACTAATACCGTAATTTTCTCTTTAAAAAATTAATTTGTAATCTTGGAAATATATTTATAGTGCTGATGAATATTTTTTTGGACTTTTAATGATTATTAGATATTATTTTGGGCGGGTAGCAGCTACTGGATACTAATTGGGATAAGGATTGATTCCAAAAAAAAGATGTAATTGGATTTTTATTTTAAATTGATTATGGACTATTTAAAAAAAGGAGAAATTTAAGAAACCAATAACCCAAGGGCCAATTAGCCAACTTCACATTATACTGCAACTGTTAGCTTTTGATGGAAAAAAAGGTAAACTTTTTATTTGTTGATCAAACTAGTAGGTTTCGTACTTTTTTTAATTATCTCTTAATTAATTTTTTATAACATTAAATTCAAGTAAAATTCTAACAATTTTCACCTTAACATAATTCTGAAAGTGTAAAAAGTTCAAAATAAAATCTCAAATTTGATGACACTCATCCTCAACAAAATAATCAATTCTTCACCTCTACGAATAAATTATCCACATTAAGAACATATTCTCCACTTCTTCCACAAACCCAAGTATTCTTAAAAAATGATTTCCAATTGAACCCAAGGCTTGCCAAAGCTTGAATTTAATCTTCACATCGATAAGATCATTATGGGTGCCAACTTTACTCACAATTGTATTACCACGAGTAATATCATGCACAACATTATTAGAGTATTATGTAATTGTTGTTAGCTGTAACAGCTGTAATTGATTTGGTTAATCTGTTATAACTGAATTCTAGTCAGTTGGGTCGTTCAGTTGGGCTAGTTGGTTAGCCTTAGGTGTATATATAGTGGGTCTGTCCACTATACATAATTAAGTGAAGTATATTTTGTAATTTCCATAATATTGTATCCATTTTTATGCTATACGATTGTCTTCAATAAACATATTCCCCTTTCTTCTATTTTGATTCTTACCTTCTTTTCCAGTTTATCACAGATTGCCTTCTGCTCGTTTACTTACATGGTATCATTCGCCTAATTTCCTACAGTCGTTTGTCTTCCGTCCTGCGTATTTTTGCTTCCTCGTCGCTTTCTTTCCGGTTGCTCGTCAATTTGGATTCGTGATTCGCCGCATCTTTTTCCCTCCTACGGTTGTTCTGTTTTCCTGATTCTGGTGAGATTGTTCTGTTACTATTCTCAATTGAAATCGCATACTGCATCTTGATTTGCCTAAGTTCTTTCGGCATCCTTCAATTCTGTTCTACGTCAATATTTTGCTGATGCGCCTTCACTTGCCCTAATCGGCCAAATTGAGGCATATCTGCATTTTCCTTTCTTTCAGCTGCTTGTTCAGATTCGGTTTCTTTCTGTGCTGTGTTCTCAGGTTGATTAGCGTGTTGTCTCCAATTGCTGCTTGAATCCTTGTTTTTTTCTACTGCATTGCGTTGGTTCGTTGACTCTGGTGAGATCGTTCTTTTTATTTCTTGCTGACTTAGCTTTCTGCGTTCTGATCTCCCTGGTCTTTGGCTGGTTGTTTGTGATTAGTTCTCTATATGTGTTGCATCTGTATGGAAAATATTGTTGATGAAAGTTTCCTAAATACTACTGGTAGTTCTGTTACTGCTGCTTCTAATCGATTGTTTTCTACTAAGAAGATTAATGTCACTCTAGATGATCACAATTACCTGATTTGGCATCAGCAGGTTTTTCTTACTATTAAAACACATAGACTTCAGAAATATATAGATTCAAACGTTTCTTGACCTACACAGTATATTACTTCAGAAGGTGTAGTTAGTTTGAATCCTGAATATGAGCTTTATGACGAGCAAGATGGTGCTCTTGCCTCATGGTTGTTTTCTACTGTTAGTGAGGAAGTTTTACCTCATCTCATAGGTCTTAATACTGCAGCTGAAATCTGGAATACTCTTCATAGGTTATACAGTGGTAAGACTACTTCTAGGTTAATATCTTATAGGAGAATGTTTCATTCTCAGAGGAAGGGAGAGCTAAGTATTAGAGATCATTTTATGAAAATCAAGTCTGTTTGTGATAATCTAGCTAGCTGTGGAGAGATAATATCAGAACATGAACACATTACTGCTATTTTAAATGGGTTACCACCTAAGTTTGAATCAGTTATCACTGTTATAACTGCTACTCCCACTCCTCTAGATTTAAGGTCTGTGAGTACTATACTTCTGGATGCTGACACTAGACAATCACATTCTTTCAATCATGTCACAGCTTGTGCACATGTTGCTACTCAAGCTACAAATGATCAAGTGGTCCCTAATAGTATGTCACAATCAGAATATCAAAATAAGAGTGAATTTCTTAATAATGCTGGTCAAAATTTCAGTAATAATAACAACAGTACTAGGGGTAGAGGCCGAGGGTGTTTTTCATCCTCTAGACCACATTGTTAACTGTGTGGCATAATGGGACACCTTGTTGAAAAATGCTACTATAGGTTTGACATGAGTTACAAGAATGAGTCATCTCGACCTATAAAAAATAGCAATAATAGAGGCTATTCTAATGTTCAAGCCAATGTTAGCTCATATAATTCAAGCAACGACAGCTTCACTCCTTATAATTTCCCCAATAACTCGATGTATTATGGTTCTTCACCCTTGATAACAACCCCTCAAGGTCATGTTTTTCGTCCACAGGCTTTTCCCTTTAATTTTCATCATCAGGTCTGCCCACCTCCTTACAATATGTCCTTATATCCTTCTGGGCATCCATCACAGTCCATAGCTTCTACTCAATCTCAGGTTCCATCTCAAGCTTACATAGTTACACCTGAAACTATAGATGATAATGCTTGGTATCCAGATTCTGGAGCAACACATCATATAACTAAAGACCTTAACAATTTACAGATTAAAGACACTCACCCTGGAACAGGTAGTGTGATTGTTGGTAATGGTAATTGTTTACCAATACAGAGCAGTAGTCACTCTTTCTTTTTTGCTAATTCCAATAGGTTTCATTTAAATAAATTACTGTATGTTCCTAATATCACTAAAAATATGTTATATGTTTCCAAATTCACTCAGGACAATCAGGTTCTGCTTGAATTGTATCCTAATTTCTGCCAAGTTCGAGACCTGCGCACTGGAAAAATTCTGTTAAAAGGGAGTGAAGATGGAGGACTGTACAAATTTAATGTCGCTATGAATAAGTCTGTTGAAAATGACATCTGTCTGCGTATTAATAATTCTGATCGTATTAATTCTGCTTGTATTGATAATTCTGCTCGTTTCAATTCTGCTTGTAATAATTCTGCTAGTATTAATTCTGCTCATTTCAATTCTGCTTGTAATAATTATGCTTCGTATTAATTATGCTTGTAATAATTTTGCTCGTATTAATTATGCTTGTATTGATAATTCTGCTTGTATTAATTCTTCTTGTAATAATTGTGCTCATAATTTTTTATCTTCAATAAGTTGTCATATTGTTAATACTAGAGTGTCTATGGATATATGGCATAAAAGGCTTGGCCACCCCTCTAAAGAGGTTTTACTTTCTGCTCTAAAACACTACAATGGTATTCCCTTTGATGCTAATAAAGAAAAAATGTTGTGTAAAGCTTGTCAACTTGCTAAGTCACATAAATTGTCATTTGTTGATTCACACACTTATTATACATAGCCCTTAGAGTTTGTTGTATCTGATGTATGGGGCCCTGCTCATGTGTACTCTAATGGGTTTAGGTACTATGTTGCTTTCACTGATGCTCATAGTAGGTATACTTGAATTTATTTTTAAAACAAAAGCCTGAGGTCAAGTCTGTTTTTCCTCAATTTCATAAACAAGTAGAAAGGCAGTTTGGTGTCAAGCTCAAAGTGTTCCAATCAGATGGAGGGGTGAGTTTGGTGTTCTTCAAGCCTACATGGAGGAGAAAGGCGTTGTGCACAGGCTATCATGCCCTCACACTTCAGAACAGAATGGCTTGGTAGAAAGAAAGCATCGACAAATAGTTGAGGTAGGTCTTTCTATGTTAGCTCAAGCTTCAATGCCTTTAAGTTTCTAGAATGTTACTTTCTCTAGTGTAGTATTTCTTGTTAATCGGTTACCTACACGGGCATTGGCTGGCATTTCACCATATGAAAAGATTTTTCATAAAACACCAGATTATAATTTTCTGAGGGTTTTTGGTTGTCTGTGTTACCCATTTTTAAGACCTTACAATCAATATAAACTTCAATTTAGATACTCTACCTGTGTATTCTTGGGATACTCCCATGCTCACAAGGGATGCAAATGCTTAGATTCTATTGGTCGAGTCTATGTGTCAAGACATGTTCGTTTTGAAGAAAATGAGTTTCCTTATCAATAGCTCCTAAATCATTCTAGCATTCCCACTTTGCCAAAGGTGTACAACCCTACTAGAACAGATCAAAAACAATCCATTGCTAAAAACATTAGTTCTCAAAACAGTTTGTTCTTTCCTTCATTTCTTTCTTCTACTAACACACACAGTCACAAGACAGTTCTACCATCTTCTACATTACCACAGCAAGGGACAGAACTGCCATCTCCTATATTATCATCTCATCCTTCAAATCTACCATCTCTATCACTATCGACATCATCACATCAATTCGTTTCATCACCACATGATATCTCTCCATTGCAACCTTCAATCTCATCCTCATCTCATCCTTTCACGAATGCTACATCACATCCATCCACTTCTTCATCACATGATGAAACTCCATCACTTCCATTATTACCATCATTATCACTACCACCACCACCACTACCACTATCAGGAATAATTCAGAATGTTCAATCCATGGTCACCCGTGGGAGGGCTGGCATCTTTAAGCCTAAAGTGTTACTTGCTGAGACAAGCCCTCAAGAGCCAGATAATTTCCATGAAGCATTACAGCACCCTGACTGGTGCAAAGCAGTTCATGATGAGTATACTGCTCTGATGAAGAATGAAACTTGGGAGCTAAAGCCTTTGCCACCAACACGCAAAGCAGTGGGTTGCAAGTGACTTTTTAAAGTGAAAAAGAAGCCTGATGGGTCAGTTGACAGGTTGAAGGCCCGTCTGGTTACCAAGGGCTATTCACAAATGGTAGGAAGAGATTTTTCAGAGACATTCAGTCCAGTTGTTCAAGCTAATACAATAAGGATTGTTCTGGCTGTTGCTATTATGAAAATTTGGCCACTTAGACAGATTGACATTAACAATGTGTTCCTCAATGGAAAATTAACTGAGGAAATTTATATGAGACAGCCTCCAGGATTTGAACAGAAGAGTGAAGATGGAAAGGAGTTAGTATATTGTTTAAGAAATGAACTTTATGGGCTTAGGCAAGCTCTTAGGGCTTGGTTTGAGACCCTAAGGAAGTTTTTAGTTGAGAACCTTGGTTTTACTGTTTCAAAAGCTGACTCCTCTCTATTTATTAGAAATTCAGCATGTTCTCAAATGCTCTTGATGGTGTATGTTGATGATATAGTCATCACAGGAAGTCAGGAAATAGAAGTGGATGCCAAAGTGCAAGCAATCAATAAGGAGTTCTCACTCAAAGATTTGGGTCAGCTAGAGCTTTTTCTTGGAATGCAAGTTGAGCATATTTCAGAAGGCTTGATCTTAAATCAGAAGAAGTATATTTCTAATTTGTTGAAAAGGTCAAACCTAGATGAGTCAGCACCTACACCTACTCCTATGGTTCTTATGCCCAAGCTTAAGGCAAATGATGGACAATTATTTGGAGATATTCATCTCTATCGTAGCATTGTGTGAGGATTGCAATATGTGTGTTTAATAATACCTGACATAGCCTATGTTGTTAACAATGTTAGTCAGTACATGAATAGCCCATGTGATACACATTGGAGAGTAGTAAAGCACATATTGAGGTATCTCAGTGGCACACTTGAGCATGGTATGTTTTTCACTCAAGCTGGAAACTTTAATCTAGTATGCTACACTGATGCAAACTGGGCAGCCTCGGTGGAAGATAGACGATCCACAACATGTTACTGTGTATATCTTGGGGGAAATCCAATTGCATGGTGCTCCAAGAAGTAAACTGTTATGTCTAGGTCTACATCAGAAGCAGAGTATAGGAGCCTTGCTAATTCTGTTTCTGAGTTGGATTGAACAGTTACTTGATGAAATTGGCATTAGTGTAACTAGAAAGCCAGTTGTATGGTGTGATAACACCTCTGCAATTTCTATGGCAGCAAATCCGACATATCATGCTCGAATAAAGCATGTAGAAATTGATATTCACTTTGTGAGGGAAAGGGTTTTGGCTGAGCAACTCAGTGTAAATTTTGTTCCCTCTGCAGAACAGGTGGCTGACATACTCACCAAGCCATTGTCACCTGCAGTGTTTAGTGATATGCGCTTGCGTCTTGGTGTTAAGTCTTGGACAGAAGTCAACAGTACCAGTCATGTGAAGCAGGTCTAAAAAAGCCAGGAAAATGTTGAAGTGACAATTCATATCATAAGAAAACTAGGAGAATATTAGAGTATTATGTAATTGTTGTTAGCTGTAACTGATTTGGTTAATCTGTTATAACTGAATTCTAGTCAGTTGGGCCGTTCAGTTGGGCTAGTTGGTTAGCCTTAGGTGTTTATATAGTGGGTCTGTCCACTATACATAATTAAGTGAAGTATATTTTGTAATTTCCAGAATACTGTATCCATTTTTCTGCTATACGATTGTCTTCAATAAACATATTCCTCTTTCTTCTGTTTTCATTCTTACATTCTTTTCTAGTTTATCACATATTGCCTTCTGCTCGTTTACTCACAAACATGATCCTGATCATCAACGATAATTCTATCCTTAGCCACTCATAATGCTTTAGCCTCATTAAATCTATGTAGAGGTCTAGTTTCTTTCCTAGGCATATTCCTGATAGTAGAATATTGTGAAAATGTAAATTCTTTCCTTAACGATATTAATCCCTATGGCGAAAGTATAATTTATTCTGAAATTTGTTATGCCCACGAAATTGATTTTTTGCTTCACAAATATGTTATGTGCATGAAATTGAACTCTTTTTTTCTTCTTAAATCTGTTATACGAATGAAATTAAACTTTTTGTTGCTCCCTAAAATCATTATACTTACAATTGTTTTGTTCAATACAAAATCCTCATTTGTTTTATTTAATCAAGACGTGTTTACTAATAACACCATCATCTAACACGGTGGAGAAAATAACAACCTCATCTCTTAGAATTTTTGAAACCTACAAAACACAAAATTTAACAATCTTTCTCTACTCTTTACCACAATAAGAGAGCTATTGCAATTTTTCATACCTTCATCCGTCTGTTCATGAATCGGGTATTGTGATTCAACAACGAAATTTAATTCTTCAATGTCACTATTACCGTGATCAAGACAAGTACTTTAAATGCTCTGATATCAATTTGTGAGAAGATAATGATAAATATAGTGATCACACAATAAAATAAACTTCAAAGTTTTATGTGAAAAATACTTCCGAAAAAAACCACTAATAGAAAAAAAGAAAATTCACTAATGCAGAAAGAAAAAGAATACAAGTCAAATCCTCATGGATAACCTAATATCTAACTATAATTCATAGTATCTAATTATCTTTTAATTAATTTGTGTTACATTAAAGAAATGTACATACAAGAATACAATGTACCTTTGGCTATTGTTTCCTCAACTTGATTGTCCGAAAGAAATGAAATTAGAGAACTTCAATGGTTTTCTGATTTAGACTGGTGTACCTCCACCGTTCCTTCTCCACAAAATCTGCATCAAGAAACTGAGCAATGAATGCCCAAAGCTTATATATGTCTTGAAAATTGGCTAAGAACCCCAATGCAGCAGTAACCACAGCTATTCCCATTTCATTTTTGTCTTTTCCCTTGTTTCCATTGGCAGTATTGGTTTCATTACTTCTCCTCTCCATCACTTTTTCCTTCTCTTCTTGATACTTATCTGCAAACCATATATGGTATAGGAGCCCATAGCTGAGGGAGATATTGCTCCGATCCGCTAGTTTTTGTACGAGAACCGGTTCGATTTTTTCTCCCTTCCAATCGAATACATTGAACGCGATCGCGGGTCCTCGATCGAATTTCACCTTTGGGCCGTATATTCTAACCAGGGGAGTCCCTTTGGTGTTGGGATGCTGGAGTTTCAACAGAGCACTCACAAGCCAGTTGATGAGGCACCTTGCTCTATTGCTGATTGTTACCAGTCCTAATGAGTCCACCTGGTCTAAGCCCCTACACTCGATCTCCCCTTTTAGTTTAACATTGTCCTCTTCAATTATCTCAATAGCCTTGTCTGATTCTGAAACTTCAATCATTTCAAGCCCTTTCAGTTTTTCTGCTACTTCTGCATGATCAATCTCATATGTCGTTTTCCCTTTCTCAACTCTTCCGGATTGTGAAGATAAATTTTCGACTTCGGTATCGGTGCCTGGAGATTCAGTCACTGCTTGGAATAGCTTCTCGGCAGGGATAAGACCTACAATTCCTGAGGTTGTTGAAGTTTCTAATATCGAAATGGTCGAATTCTTGACGAAGAGGCAAGCGAATCCAGAAGGGTTTTCTCCAAAAACCTTGTAGAAGGAGCAAATGAGGAAATCTGGACGGAAGAGTGAGAGGCCAAAGCTGTCCATGTCTTTTGGACCCAATGCGCAAGCATCAATCAACACATGCCATCCATTTTCCTCTGCTATTGTCATCCAGAGATAAGGATATCTGGCTCCAGTCATCCTGGAATGAAGTGGGAAAACGAAAAGACCGCTTCTTTTCTTCATTTGCTTCTTATTTTTCTTGCTCACCAACATGTTTCTCAGCTTTGATGATTGGATCCTCAGTCTGGGCCATGAGAATTCTGCAGACATAACTCTAGCCCCTTTCTTCTCCGAGCTATTTGCCATGGCTTCAATTGCTTCGCTCTCGTAGTCATAGACCGATAAAAGCTTCCTATTAGACCGGAAGGGATACGATTCCGCCACGAGTTTGAAAGCCGATGTCTTGTTTGCTGTGAAAACCATGGAGTACTCGTTTTCCGAAACATTAAGAAAACTCATGATCCTCGTCCTGATAGCAGATTCCATCTCCGATGTTGGTCCCCCGTGAAGTAATAGTGTCTTGAGATTCCCCATCTTGTAAGTCACCCCAAAGAAAGGAATATCCAAGACCGGAGGAGGCGATTGCGGCGGCACGGGGAAGGAAGATGATGCAATCCGACATGTCGTGGACTCTTGCTTTTGCAGCTGAGAATAGGAGAAGAGGCCAGTACCTAGATAATCAAGGCAGGTATGGTTGGAGAAGGAGAGATGGTAATACCCTTGAGCTCGTATTTGGTCAACTCGACCGGTATCCGAGTACTGCGGGTAAGCCTTGGTGAATTCAGCAAAGGATTCATGCATAGATGGAAGAGATTCATGGTTGCTGAATTGGGCGTTGGGAAAAATAGATGAACTAGTTTTCGAGGCGAAGTCACGGCGACATGCCGCTGACGAGTTTATCGGTCTCGAAGGTCTGGTTTGAGGGTCATGTGAGGTAAGGAAATGGTTACATGTATTGTAATGGAGGTGGCCGATGAGTGAGTTGAGAGTGAAATCATTGACCGAGTCAGACCCCATTTTCAACGCTTTTTAGTTATAGGGTCGTTGTCCCTAATCTAGGCCACTTGATTCTTCATGATCAAACTGTGAATGCCGCATCAAATCACATCACCCATGGATGAAGTTCTCGTGTAATAGAACCAAGCATTAAATTTGAATGGGGAGTCCTCATGTTCATATTAAATCACATCTCTCGCAGTTCAGAAAGGCAGGTGTTTTCTTAATTCGTGTGGCCCAAGGAGAGGCGTACAAGCGAGTTCGGAATGATTTCAACATGACCTTCGATGAGGTTTGAAGCCGTAGCGGAATTTGATGACAGAATTAGGAGGTCAATTTAAATTTTTTAATTTTTTTTGTTGAAAATAATGAATGTATAAATTAAAATTTTTAAAAATTTTGAAAGAGATTTTTCAAAAAAATGGAGTTTAGCTAAAAAAATTTAAATTTTGAGAAGCTTAATGAGAATTTTTAAAATAATGGGAAGGATTTTCGGAATGATTTCAACATGACCTTCGATGAGGTTTGAAGCCGTAGCGGAATTTGATGACAGAATTAGGAGGTCAATTTAAATTTTTTAATTTTTTTTTGTTGAAAATAATGAATGTATAAATTAAAATTTTTAAAAATTTTGAAGAGATTTTTCAAAAAAAATTGGAGTTTAGCTAAAAAAATTTAAATTTTGAGAAGCTTAATGAGAATTTTTAAAATAATGGGAAGGATTTAATTAAGAATATTAAAAAAATGAAAATTATTATGAATTTTTAAAAATTTTATAGGGCTCAAATTATACATTTTAAAAATCTAAATTATAATTTTTCAAATTTTGGGAGGACTATAGCCCCACTAGCCTCCATTGTGTTGGTTTGAAGGAAAAATTAGGATAATATTGTGAGTAAAAAATAGAATTAGAGAAATACGATTAGTGGGAAATTATTTTAGAGTTTATGATATTAGTTATGTTAAAAAAAATATATTTTATGAAATTTGTCGTGCTCACCTAATGAGTTCTTAATTTACTATAATAAATGTCATAGATCTCTAAATAATTTATTCACCAACTGTACTAAAATAGTTTTAGCGTAAGGATTATCTATTAAATTTGTCAAAATTTGAATACATTTATTTTTTCGGTGTTTTTAAGTAAAACTTTTTTAAAATATTAAATTAAGTCTTCAGATTTAACATATTAATTCTGTCCTATTTGAGATTTACTAGTATATGTTTCATTTAATACTATTATAGAAAATGAACTCTTGAATTTTGTCACTTTAAATAAAGAATTTTTTATACTTTTATTAAACTCAAATAAACCTTTAAGTTTTAGTTGGTTCTCAGATAAGCCATTAATTTTTAAGTTAGTATAAACAACAGCAAACGTTTTAATTTATCCTTAATTAAATATAAATTTTTATTTCATATAATATAAAAGTCGTAAATACAAATCAAAATACTTGGGTTTGAACCCAAATATTTACCTTGGAGTGTAAACACCTCTCTACTTAATAGATAAGGGATAAACTGTGTATTTAGTCATTTAATTATCACTTTGATTCCGTTTTAATCATTCAATTATTTTTTTTCCAAAATCATATATAATATTATATTTTGATTCTGTTTTAGTCATCGGTCATTAAAAGATTAACGGTAATATTTACGTGTTATTATAAGATAATGTCACAATACCAACGAAAAAATAAAAAATATCACGTCAACAATTTTGTTTATTTTTAACGGTGAGAGGAAAAAACGAAACCAAAACGTATGATTTTGAAAAAGAAATTAAGTGACCAAAATAGAATTAAAGTGATTCTTAGAAGAATAAATATGTAATTTATCCTAAAAATATGTTAAAAGTTTATTTAATAGAAACATATTTGTACCAATAACTAGTTGATCTAATTGATAAGAAACTAAATTCTTTAAACAATGTAAGAAGTTCGAACTTTGACATCTGTAAATAAAATAAACTGGGTTGAGTCACACTCACCGCTAAACTACCTAATATAAATTAGTGAATACAGTAAATTAGCTGATCCTATTCTCATATGTAATAGGGTGAGGGGAGGTTGGATAGTAGGTTGCCCTAACACCAAATTGAGAGCAGCTTCCGTGAAAGACCTCCGACAGTCAGAATTATGAATTAACCACCGTAGAACTTGATCCCACGATCATAAAATTAAGAGTTTTGCGATCTACCAACTGAATTAAAAGGTAAATTCAAAAGAATAGAAGCAGTTTGACCTTTTCTTGGGAACGGCAGGAGGTGGGAAACATAAAAGCAACAGTGTGGTAGTAATTTAGTGGACGACAGAACCGCCTTTGATAATGCCAGCTTTTGTTGCCCGAAAAAAGCCACTTTAGAAAGCTTGTAACATGATTACTTCAACCATCACATTTTGGGGTCCTAAATAGTTATGTCGATCCATGCAAAATGATATTTTTAAATATAATATTAATTTGAAAATATTAAATTACGAGAAGATTCTTGAGAAGATTCTTTGAAGACACGTCATCTTCTTCGGGGTGCATGTAGTCTAAACATCAACCTTAATAGTGTAGCAACCTAAAAGACGTTGTCTCTTCAACATGGTTTTTAGAATTGGATCGGTTAGCGAACTGATCATGCTATCGGTTCACTGGTTCAATCGGTTGAATCGGTTTGACCGGTCGGAAGAATCGAACGACATCATAATTATTTAAAAAATTAAATAAAAATACAAAAAATATTTAATAAAAAATAATTTTTTATATCACAAGTCATATTCAAAGCAAGTCATAACATATATATAAGTTAAAAACTATAAAATCAAGTGAAACAAAATGATTCAAATTAACTAAAACATAATATTTAAATTAAAACATATTAAATAATAAATATAATTATATAACTATAATTAAAAAATAAATTTGAGGTTAAAAAAATCATAACAAAATTATATAACTATAATTATATAATTATTTTTTTCACTTCAATCAAGCTCGAATTTTAGGATTCAATCGAACTTCTAATTTTTTTTTGAGTTCAAGCCTTTTTGAGTTCAAGTTTCAATATTATATTTCGAGTTTGAGTTGAACTTGATAATTTTTAGCTTGTGAGTTTGAGTTGAGTTGAGCTTACTTTTAAAGTTTTCAAGTTCGAGTCGAGCTCAGCAATATTCGAGTTCGACTTGGCTCTTTTAACAAACGACGTTGTTTGGTTTTATTTTTTTTTTTTAAAAACAAAAATCCCAGTTTTTCCCGATTTTTTCCGATTTTCAGCCGGACCAGTTCGAACGGTTCAGCGGTTCTGGACGGTTCACTAATAGCGGTTCAACCGGTTTAGGTTGAACCGGACTAAGCAACGGTTCCCGGTTGAACCGGTTGAACCGGCCGATCCGGTTTTCAAAACAGAGCTCTTCAAGACTTCTTCTCAAACACGTCAATTGGTTCGACCGTTTTCCCCCTATATTATTTATTTCATTCTCGTTGAATGAAAAAATAATTTTGAACTCATCAAGTGACCTTAGTGATAAAAGATTTTTCTTACAAGTTATGGGTTCGAGCAGCTGCGTCTGTAAATATGTGTACGTTGTTTTATCTAAAAATAACAATAATTGGAATAATTATTTCAGCACCACATATATTTTTCCAACCACATTATCTAAAGAATTTTTCCCATTATAATTATTGTAAGATACAAAAAAATTTAATTTAAATATAATTAAAATATATTATTTTTGGTATAACTACAAATTTTGATTTATTGATCAACTAATCTAAATCTAGTACTACAGAGGCAAGGTAACCCTCCCAACCCAATTATTTAAATTCTTTTTCACTTATAAGTCGGAATAGAATATATTAAACATATTTAAATGCACAATCTCACCAACAATTATATAAATCGATTTAAATTTGATAAAAATGTCTAAATATAATATGAAAAGTAAAAATATGGTATATTTTTTTAAGAAATGACATGTGATAATTTTTATTTCATTTATAAAATAAAGAATTAATTTTATTATTATATTATAGACAGTTATCAACAGGTAATGTCAATTATTATATTGAACTTTTGGCTTCTTGCATTTGAAGTCAAGTCCGTTTTGTGTTCTTAATTTTGCCGAGGTATTATTGAGCTGGATATTCATATAATAATAGTCCAAAATTAGATGTATTCATATTGATATTTTTTGCTATATTATAATTATATTCAAGGTAGTTTATATTTATATTAAATTTAAAATTTAAATATTTATATCTTAAGGTATTTATATTTTATATTAGTTGGTCAATATATCAGATACCGATAGTGATAAAAAAAAGTATATTAGTTTTTTAATTTATTTAAATAATGATCTGATTTTTCAAACAAAAAAATAATGACTCAACACTTTCGAGTCTTTTTAATAAAGATTTAATATTTTATAATATATTCAAATGCTATTATTTTTAATATTTTGAAAAAAAACAGATCTTTATTTAAATAAACTTAAAAATATTAATATTTTATTTGAATTTTTTGGAAGGTTAAAACATTGGTTTTTAACATCAATTTTAAAAACCATTAATCTTTATTTAAACATATTTAAAAATATTAACTTTTAATTAGTGTTGTTTCCCCAAATTCTATCTAAGTGTACAATTTACATTCCCAAAAATAGTTTTAACCTCAATTTTAGACATTATCAAAATGATATTTGATATTATAAGTAGGGGTAAACAAAATTTGATTCGACTCAAAATTTAAATTTTTCAATTCAACTCATAATTTTATAAGCTAGATTCAATCTGGAAAAAAATTGAGTTGAGTTATAAAATATAACTTTATTTTTATAATAATTAGTGGATTAATTTTTAAGTTTTATCGAGTCTTTTAACTATATATGATATATTATATCACATATAAAATATGAAAAAACATACATGTATATCATATATGAATATAGAAAACTGTTAAAATTTGAATCAAAAAGTATCATAACATTATAAATGTTTACAATTAAATTTAAACAAAAACTCAAATAACTCAATTCGAATCAACTCAAAAAATTAAATAAAATTTAAGTCATAAAAATAATTCACCAATTCAAATAGCTTAAATTTTTTTAACTCGATTTTATCAAATATTCACTAGGGAGTAAAAGTGGAAAATAAATATTGGTCAAAGGTAATGATTAAAAAGGGAAAAGGACTGAGCCTAAATAGATAGAAAATGAAAAAGGGTTTAGTTGAAATTTTCGTAATGATGACTTGTCCTTCACTTCACCGTTACGTTCCTTCAAATCAAACACATTTTTTCTATTATATATTAAAGATAAAACCGTTTTCTTCTAAGTTAAATTATAAAGTTTATCATTTAACTTTATTCTCTCTCATATTTCTCTCACTGAATTTAAAAAAAATTCAATTTTCACTAAACTTTATATATTAGATATTTTATCACCCTGTCGTTAAATAGTTAACGACATTAAAATGACGCTATTTTAAAAAATATATAAATTTTTTACCAAAATAACATCGTTTTGCATTTATATACAATCAATTTATAACGTCGTTAGTGAGAAAATGGCTGAGTGACAAAAAAATCCATTGTATTAAGTTAATTCAGTGAGAAAATTGAAAAAATTTAATATACAGTGAGTGAAATAGGATAGAAAATAAAGTTTAGTTACTAAATTTGCAATTTACCCTTTCTTCTATTAGTATTCCATTTAGAATAAAATTATATATTTTTGGGGAGCCCACTTAAGATAATATTATTAAAATTTAATAATATATTGTCTTTTAAATTGATAATGCTACATATAATATATTATTAAAATAATAATTCAATAATCCTTGACTCTGCTGACTTGCATATATATATATATATATATATATATATATATATATATATATAATCACGCACTATGCATGGATAAAAAGAATAAAAAAATTCAGAAATTTATAATCTGCCAATTGTCGATTTATGAATTAATTTACGGTTTAGATAAAAGAGTATTAAAATCATGAAATTTATTATCTACCAATTCAGAAATTTTCGACTTATGAATAAAAAATGTTTTTCATGTCGATCTCAAAAAGATTTTGTTATGAAAATAATCGTTTAAAGATTTTATAAATATAAAATAACATATTTTATAATGTTTACTTCAATATTTATATACAATTTTTTTATTTTTAATTTATTTCAAATTTATTATAAATTTATAACGGATATTTTTATATAAAATTTTTAATATTTAAAAGATAATTAATATATTTAAATTAAATTATATATTTAATTTATATTATTTATTTAGAAATATGTAAAATTTAATTTTATATATTAAAAAATTATTAATGAGTTGTTATATATTTTTTATAATTTAAATTGATCGATTTCATATATTATAGTGTTAATAAATTTTAACACTACTTAAATTAACTTAATTTTACTTTCTAATATTATATCTAAAATAAACATTTTATATTTCCAAAAATAATTTTTAAAATAAATTTCAAGAACAACCCAATTCAAAAGTATTGCTAAAAGGAAGGAAACTTGATTGCTGATAGAATGGCGAAAATAGGGAAAGGTAGAGCACTGGAATGCAGTGTTTATAGACCCCCGGAGGAGATAAAAGCTTTGTTGCAAATTGAAAGGAATGCTTTAGGGCAGTTGTAATCTGTTAAGGACAGACCGTTTTCAATCCAAAAAAAAAAAGTATTGCTAAACTGACCCAAAAAATGAGATAATTAATTCAATGAATTTGTTATTAGAATTAGATTTATATTTTGGGTATAAAAATTAATTAAATAATTATTTATTTAAATTTTAAAATAATGACAATAATAGTTCATAATGCAAAGATCATCGAGGAGCTCTTGAGGAGGGAGACCGTATGGCTTGGAGGAGTTAAGATCACTGGAAGAGCCGAGATCCTCGAGAAGACCAGGAGTAGTAGTGTTTGTCGACAAGTTAACAAAAGAATCCATACTTCTACCCTTAAGGAAGCTTTCCAAGGTTATGGGGTCATTTTGAATGTGTTAGGTCAAGCGTCATAATTGTCAAATAAATAAAATATTTTTCTCAATTAAATAAGTAAAAAATGTAGTCTAGGGTCGATCCAGAGGGATTTAGAAATTTCAAATGTTGGTTTTAATTGATAAGAAAACTACAAAAGAAAAATAAAGGGAGTTCAGTAAAATAAATTGAATAAATCAAAATAAATAAAAATAAAAAAATAGATGATTGAAAATAACTATATTGAGAGATAGCCTCCAACTTCGCTTCGTCTCAATTTGTTTCGATCATTGAAATAAGTTTTATTTCGGGAATATTGTCTGTTACAGTCTACAAGGCATAACCCTTGTAACTTGCTCTTTTCTAGTGTGAACTAATTTTCGATGTTAATAGCAATGCTACTTTAAGTGCTTGAAAAGTCCGTGTTTAGATTATGGTGTCTCAATGAGAGTCAAATTTGATCTCAATTTCCCTTAGCAAACTGCCGCTAAGTTTGTTCTTAGGAAGTTGAATTTGCTACAAGTTGACTCTTCTCCCCCATGGTAAATCAAAACAACATTCGAGTCAAGGTGCACTCTTTGAATTGAAAGTGTTGAGATATTTAAAGGAATTCTCACGAAATGAATTAAGTTGTTGCTCAGCTTTTGACTAATAGGAAAATGGATTGGATTATGCTTAACATTGTGAGAAATAAAAAGATGAAAGCAAAATCCCATCAATTAAAACATATTATTTCTATCCCAACGTTACTACCAAAATTTCTTAATCTTAATACCCAAATACCTAAATCAAAACCCCTAAATGCCAAAACTCAAACTTCAAAATTCCAAACAGATTTAAAAACCTACTCGCAGATGTTCATGGAGGTGGTGGGTTTAGACGGTGCCACCATGCGTTCACACTGCATTCAACAATTTGTGGCGTGGCAGCAAGAAAGGGGTAGGGGTAAGCAGGGGGTTTGATATGAGAAAAAGAGTTTTTTTTAAATAATTTTATTTTTATTTTTGAAAATAAAAGAAAATATAAGTGTAACACGTGTCACTTAACAGTTCTTTTTAACAGTCGTTACGGTCGAGACACTTAAAATCGTAACCTTTGTAACATTAGGTATCTGGATTGATCTAAAAAAAATTAGACATCTAAATAAGAAAAAATGTTTTATTTGAACACTTTTTTTTGTATTAAGGCTAATATTATATTTAGTATTACTAAGTGTCAAATATACTAATTAGGTATCTCTAAGCATCAAGTGTTATCTTACCAATGATATATGTTTGCCTAGTATCGCTAAGTATCAGGCTATAGAATCATGGATATTTGGATAGTCTTTCGTTACTAATGTTGCAATATAAAGTATCGAGTGGCCATATTATTTTATCGATCCTCAGTCAAACAAATAAATAATAATGTCTTGTCACTTAGAACATACAAATAGACGGATAAATACCATTTCGCCCTCGAGGCTAAATAATGGAACTCAATATCTCATTAAGCAATCAACCTATCATTTTACTCAATTAGTCTCACATGAGTATTTTTTTTTTCTAATGTTACTCAATTAGTCTCTTACGATCATTTTTCAATTACAACTGAAAATGTTATATTACAGTAGTTTTAGAAGTTACAACCGAAAAAATTACATAAATTTATAAAATTTTCGGTTGCAACCAAAAATATTATAGAGAAATATTTTTTGTTCAACCGAAAATGTTATAACCCAAAATGCTATATGAATTTATAACATTTGTGGCTGCAACCGAAAATATTATAAAGAATATAATATTTTCAATTCAACCTAAAAAATTACACTTTTAATAACATTTTCAGTTACAAATTGATTTTTTTCTTTTTTTTCCTTCGATTTTTTTTTCTTTTTCTTTTCACATTCCGTTAACAAGATATAGTTTAAACTCTTCAATATGATGTATGATTGAGTATCTATTTTATTGATGGTGTCCATCGTGAAATTTTATTTATGTTTATCTCTATAAAATTTATATATATATATATATATCAACTCTTAAAAATATTTATTGATCTGTCACGGGACATGTAAAGACCTTCCAAGACCGTGGTGGGTGAGGAAAGTTTGGTAATCTTGGCATCTAGGAGCAACCTAGGTAGGTCTGTAAACGAACCGAATGCACACGAACGGATGTATGTTCATATTCGTTCATTTAATAAATAAACGAACAAAATTTTTTTTGTTCATGTTCGTTCATTAAGGAATATAGCTTGTTCATGTTCGTTCATTTAAATAATAAACGAACATAAACGAACACGAACGAATGAACAAAACGAACACACACAATAAACTTATTCGAACACAACAAACGAATGTAAAAAAAACTAAACAACAAGAATAACAACTTAAAATTCATTAATATAACCTGCAACTTTAGAGTCAATTTGTTCGAATACGATAAAAACATACATAAATCATAAATAAGTTATATTAACATAATAAAGTCTTAAAGTTAATTTGTTCAACAAAACAATCTTCTTAAAATCCAAATAAATCAGATTAAGAAAACTAATGCTTTTAAGTATCTAGAGACTAGAAAGATGCTTCTTCATATTCAGCTTATGCTGTTCACAAAAAGGAAAAGCTAACTGATACAAAAGATCTGCGATGTTTAAAGAAAGAATATTAATGTCGTTTCTTTAAGTAGCTTTAATGGTCCTTCAAATGCTTATAATAATTGGCGTCTCTTTTAAATTGGATCTTTCTTCAGGATGAGATGGACACTATACTGCAGTTTTCTGACAAGATTCAAGAATCAGAATCAGAATCAGTTTATACAGTTGATGATATTATCTTCCCATCTATTTCTAGAAAGAAGTATGATATTTTTTTTGAGTTTTAGATCTGAAGATACCCGTAATAATTTTACATATCAAATATTAAGTCAAATAAAACAGAGAAAGAGATGAAAACAGACCTATAAAACTTCAGATTACACTATAATATAACTTGTTTTGAAGCTTTCACCGATCGTCTCAACTCTCCAGTGAATACTAGGATTTGGGAAAAAAATAGGGGAAATGAATATAGGTGCGAGGTGACTCACAGGTTAACATATTGAATTTAATCTCCAAATAAAATTGGGTTAATTATGAAGTTGATCATCAGAATATCAGATTAATTAATATTTTTAAGATACTTACAAATTGGTCACCAAAATTGATTTAAGAAGATTGTGTTAAACATAAATAAATGAACATAAACGAACATAAACGAACAAACATAACCGAACGTTCACGAACGTAAATGAACGAACGAGACCTATGTTCGTGTTCGTTTATTTAATTAAAAGAACACAAAATCTTGTTCATGTTCGTTCATTTAATAAATAAACGAATATAAACGAACTTCCCACCGCACAGTTCATGAACGCCTAGGAGGAAGTTCCGGGCACTTTTGAGCAGACTCGTTTGGGGTAGCGGGAAAAACGGCGAGCGTTGTACACAGCTTGGGCATTCCCGGTTCCTCTTTCCAGCGAAATGAGACCGAGGCTGCTGAGTCGTAAAATGGTGGGGTTAACGTCCCTGATCCTTTTGGCGGCATCATTTGCCAAATAAAATAAGAGAGAGAAGGAGATTAAAGTTCAAAGTTCATGCATTTGTGCCGCTGTTGATTTTTTTTTGTTGCTTTTTGATTTTTCACATTACGGCTAATTCGGATAGATTTATATCATACACGTGATTGGTTATGTTATTGATTGTTATATTTTGATCATCGAATCGTTAACTTCTATTAATTTAATGATGTGACACATTAATTTTACTCCTAAACTTTAGGTAGAATAATAGTTAAAACTTAAACTTTACATGAAGTATCATTTTGACCTTAAACTTTAGATGAAGTGTCTTGTCGCCGCCACAACTCACCACCGTCACCACCAATCATTGTCGATCGACATCAGTCATCTTCACTATTATCACACACTAATTTAGGGGCAAAAATTTATTAATTTTAAAGTATCGAATTAAGGTAGTAACAATGGAAAATTAAAGACCAAATTGTAAATTTTTAAAAGTTGTAACTCGATTTGAAACATGTGGAAAATTCAGGGACTTGAACCCAAATTATCCCATTTTTATTAGGCAATGAAAAATAAACCCCCTCCCAATCGTCTTCTCCAGTTGAAACTTAAACCCGAAATGTTTCCTAGCCCCCGTCGCTTCTGTCCCTAATTGTGGTCCTCTGACCACCGTGTTGTGCACCGTCGGTATCATTGTGACCGGCGTCAACCTACAAAAAAAACCCCTCAAACTGTTCATCGTATAAGGCTTCTTGTTGCTAAAGCAACCTTCGAATCCTTCGATAAAAACCATTGCTGCCGTGAACCTTATCGCGATTTACACCGATTTCGCCACCGTCGCCACTGAGTTCCTCACTCAGTTTCGATCAAAACTCGACCCCTCCGGTCCCTTGGCGCCAGCAAATTATCCGTCGTCGGCATGGATAAGGTCGATATAGTTCGGTTATTTATTTGTACCAGTTTTGGCTTGGTTTTGGTTGATGTTATTGGTCTGATTTGGTTTGAAATGATGTTTAGATGCTAGTGAATTGATCGACCGATAACTTCGAGACCGCCGCCGACGTCACGCGCTGCCACCCGCGCGTGGAGCTTGTTTTGGTCCAAGGAGATTTCCAGAACCGGGTCGACCCGCCTAGTCCGGTCCAGTTACTGAGTCAACTCAGCTGAGTCAACTCATTAACTTTGATAGAGTCAACCCGTTGACCGTTGACTTTGACCAAAAAGTCAAATTTTTTTAAAAGCACTATTTTATGTTTTTCGACGTCCTTAGTACGAATCCAAAGTCTGTTTTGCCAAATTCGCACCCGAAAAGCCGTTTTCAATGATTTACCTTTGGATTCAATACGGTTTCTTAATTAAGTTCAGTTTCTGACGTAAATTCGGTTGCCATGTATCCGAGGAATTATTGGATGTTGAATTCAAGTACGAGAGTGATCGAATGAAGTTTAAATGTTCGATCGGTTGGCACAAAAAATGAGGTAATATATTACTACCTTATGCATGTTTTATGTAACATGTTGGAAATTGGTATATATAAGGATGAATATGATTGTTCTCTTCTATATAGTAAATTATTTTTAAACTCCATTCGAATAAGATAAAAAGTCGGTAACCGAATATGACTCATATGGCTTGCATAAGAAGCTAGAAGATCGATCTGAAATAATTATAAGTTCAATGATTCATTAATAAATGAATTGACTTTAAGATCCTTAAATTTTGATAAATTTTCTTTAAAAAATAAGTATCGGGATTCTTTGGAAATGAAATTACCAAAAAAAACCCTATAGGGTAAAATTACGAAAATGCTCTTGTACTATAAAAGACCAAGACTTCCACTGATGGTGAAGAATAACTTAGAAAGGACATACTTGACCAATTATCATAGAAAATGCATATTGTTTGGATTGAAATGAATTACCGAAATATCCTTGGGCTACGAAATAACCCCAATTGTTCTAATGGCCAAAATAACCTAAACTCTAAAGGAATTAGAATATATTGAAGCCTAAGTTATCATAGGTAAATCCTTACAAGCCTAAGGTGATCATTGGGTAGACTCTGAGGCCCCGAGAAACTTTCTTGGGTAGGCTCTCAGGCCCCAAGGCATTCCCCTTGGGTTAATCATGAGACTACATATGGTGTACGGGTGGAGAGAAGTTATATGGTTTACTTCATTGTCACGCTTATGAGATTTTACTGGATTACGATCTCAAATTTTACTGTTATTGTTAAATCTAATTTCTACTAGATACTGTATGGGTAGGATTCTAGAGTATGGAGGTTCAGCTCTAATAAAGCTGGTAAATCCTTATGGACCTAATAATACCCTTGACTAGGCCCATAGGCACCAAGGCATTCCTTTAGGGTGGCTCCCTTTACTGTGTGCTTAGGGTAAGCCATTTTGGATGCAGTTTTGGGAGCTGTATAATGATGTTTGGTTGGAGGGTTCTACTATGGTTTTGAAATATGTTTTAAACAGTTAATGTTTTAAAAAAATATATATATCTTTTCATTGGTTTTAATTGGAAACACACTAGACATCTTATTCCAATCTCCTGAAAACATGGTACTCTGAATGTTTCCTATAAACTGAAATCTTCGTGACTTTTACTCGAAGGTGTTGAACTATGTTTTGATATAACAATTTAAGGCAAAATGTTTTTGGACTTGAATTGAATTTATTCAAAATTTTCAAAAGTTTTCAAAAATAATTCAAAGTCCATTAAATTCGGATTTGAGCAAAAATATTAAGAGGTACCGATACCCCTATGAATGAGTATCAATACCCCCTATGAATGAGTATCAATACCCCTTTCAATACCTCTTATGAACGGGTATCGATACCCCTATGAAAGGGTATCAATACCCCATGAAGGCTCAAATTATAGAATGCAAAATGGGTACCGATACCCCTTTAGAGGTACCGATACCCCAAGGCTCCAACGACTAGTTGATTTGAATTTAATGAAGGGGTACCGATACCCCTATCAACACCCCCTGTTATGGACATCTTTGTTTTGCAGAAAAATAATCCCTAAATGGCTCCAAAATATCCCCAACGACTAAATACGATTTCAAACTCATTTCAAGCTATAATTACAAGCTAAATACACTTGAAGAAGTGAGAGAACACCTATCCAAGTATTCAAACATAAGAAAAGAAGTTTTTCATTCTTATTTTCATTCTCACTTGTAAATATTGTTCTAGTGAGCTTAATTCTTGTAAACACCTACCTTTGAGAGGTTTATTTGTTTACTTCTTTTATCCTTTTGTAAAGGGGAAAGATTCTAGCTGATCTTGTGAAAAGCTAGGGAAATGTTCTAGTTTAGCCCATGAAAAACTAGGGAGTTTGTAAATGTTATCTCTTTGTCATTAAAAAAGAAACAACAAATTAGTGAATTTGTTAGAAAATCCTTTGTGAGGAACTAAGGTAGTGATATAGATTTGGTTGAGAAGTCAAACCATTATAAATCGTTGTGCAAATTTTCTATTTTTCAATCTCTTTATTCCCTAAACACAAAAAATATTCTGATCTCTATTTGTAAAC
Organism: Hibiscus syriacus; assembly: GCF_006381635.1. Taxonomy (NCBI): domain Eukaryota; kingdom Viridiplantae; phylum Streptophyta; class Magnoliopsida; order Malvales; family Malvaceae; genus Hibiscus; species Hibiscus syriacus. Next base: position 1,612,251 of record NW_024061960.1, read on the forward strand.
CATTTTGATTGTCGATTCAAGCTTCTGTAAATCCCAACAATTTGTATTAGAGCTTGACTCGTTAGAAGGTTTAACATCCTTGAGATGATCCTCGAAGAAGCTCTACCGATTCCCGACGCAATCGACAAAAAGATGGCTTCAACCTCTTGTGCGTATTACATTGAAGATTCACATATTATGGATTCACAACCGATCAACAAGCCACTCTTCTTCAATGGAGCAAATTATGCACATTGGAAGAATAAAATGATGTCTTTATTCAAGCATACAATCTAGGAGCTTGGAACTCAATCATGAATGGTTACTCCATTTCACCCGGTGAGATAGATGATTGGAGTAATGAAGAAAAGAAAAAGTTCCAGCACAATGCAACGACTATGCACATTCTCTTTTGTGCTTTAGGCCCAAATGAATATGAAAGAATTTCATCTTGTTCAAGTGCCAAAGAGATTTGGGATAAGCTCCAAGTCACTCATGAAGGAACCAACGAAGTAAGGGAATCAAAGAAAAGTCTTCTCAACCATAGCTACGAGAACTTCAAGATGAAACCCGATTAACACATCAAAGCTATGACGGATAGATTTTTCGTGATTATCAACGGTCTCAGGGGATTTGGAGAAGTAATCCATAATGAGAAGCTTGTGAGGAAGATGATATACTCTCTTCCAAAGTCTTGGCAATTGAAGAATACAACCATTATCGAAGCTAGAGACTTATAGTCTCTCACTCTCGATGAGCTAATTGGTCCCCTTCTCACTCATGAGATGATGTTGAAGGAAGAGGAAGAAGGTGAAGAGAAGAAAAACAAGAAAAAGAAGGAGGTAGGCATTGCCTTTAAGTCCACCAATAAAAGCTATCAAGATTCAAGTGATAAGGTAGATGAAGACGATGATGAACAAGAAGATGAGATGGCCAAACTCTTGAAGGAACTCAAGAGATTCATGATTTCCAAGGAAGTAAAGCATGAATCAACCAAGAAAAAGAGTCCCCCGGTGTGCTTAAATTGTCAAAGAAAGGGACATGTTAAAAATGAATGTCCTCTTCTAAAGAAAAAGGGGTCAAGCAAGAAGAAGGCATTTGTTGCATCTTGGAGTGATGAAGATGATTCCAATAATGATGATGAAGTAGTCAACCTATGCCTAATTGCCACTCATGAAGAATTCGAGGTATCTTCTAACTCAAATGAATTTAATTCATTTACTTTTGATGAGTTAAAAGATGCTTATAACAGGTTGTATTTGGGATTTGAGACCATGAATTCCAAATATATGAAATTAATTTCAAAACTCAAAATTGAAAATAAATCGATTTTGAAAGCTAGAGTTGATTTTGAAAATCAAAATGAAATTTTAAAAAATGATTTAGATCTTTCAAAAATCAAAATAAATGATTTAGAAAAAGTAAATTTTGATTCAAAAGTTAAGCTTGAAAGCTTAACAAAAGAAAAAGAATTAATTTCTAAAAACAACCTATTATGTTTAGAAATGACAAAATGCTCACATTGTCATTTTTATGGTCACTTGGAACATGCTTGTCTTATAAAGAAAAGAAATTATTTTAAAATTAGACAAGTATGGGTTCCTAAAGGAACAAGGGGCATTGAAACTAACGTTCAAGGATCCAAAGCAATTTGGATACCAAAATCTACTTAAATGTCTCTTGTAGGTGTGTGGGAGCAATGGTGATGAAAGTGATGATATTCAAGATGCTCTAGCCACACATGAAAAAGAAATGAGTAACCTCTAAGCCTAAAGCTTTTAATTTGGGTTATTTGGTTGCTCATTTGATTTTAATCATCCTGAGTTTTTGTTTTTAAATGATTATTTTTTATTAATCTCATGTATGTTAAAAAGGTTGTATGATGAACATTTTAAAGTTTTAATGATTTTTCAGAATTTTTAGTTCATCATAATAAAATTTTGGTCAAAATTGGTTTTAATGAAAATGATATCTCTCTAACAATTGATATCAACTTTTCAAATACTTTGATTTTAAATGCAAATGATATCTCTCTAACAATTGATATCAAAATTTTAAATTTTTTGACCTAAATTTAAATGTTTATGCATGTACTTAAAATTGTATAAGATATCTCTCTAACAATTGATATCTATTTTTTTTTTCAAATGCATAACATTTTTGAAAAGCTTTATGCATATGGACTTAATTTTAACAATTAATATTGCATAAAGTATTTTAGACTTGGATACATTGAATTTCATGTACTACTAACATGTTTGTTGTTCTTTGTTGAAATTCAATTTTGTTTAAGTGTCAAGTTCTTAAAGCAATTTTTTTTTTTGAAATGCATTTATTGTGGGGGAGCTTTTTGATTTTTCAAATAAATTTTTAAATGTCACATTTATCACTTACTCTCCAATGTTATTTTAGAATTTCAAAGATTAAATTATTTTTGATATAACAAAAAAGGGAGAAGTATGGTTTGAAAAAAAAATCAAATTCTTAATGAAAAATGAGGAGCTTAACATTTTTCCAACAATTGGTAACAATTAATATCTTTTTAACAATTTGTATCCTTTTGTAAACAATTGGTATCTTTTTCATTAAACATTTTATTAAGGGGGAGTGTTGCCTAAAACGATTTTTCAAAGGTTTTGTTATATCAAAAAGGGGGAGATTGTTGAACTATGTTTTGATATAACAATGTAAGGCAAAATGTTTTTGGACTTGAATTGAATTTATTCAAAGTTTTCAAAAGGTTTAAAAATAATTCAAAGTCCATTAAATTCGAATATGAGCAAAAATATTAAGAGGTATCGATACCCCTATGAATGGGTATCAATATCCCTATGAATGAGTATCGATTCCCCTATCAATACCCCTATCAATACCTCTTATGAACGGGTACTGATACCCCTATTAAAGGGTATGAATACCCTATGAAGGCTAAAATTACAGAATGCAAAATGGGTACCGATACCCCTTTAGAGGTACCGATACCCCAAGGCTCCAACGGCTAGTTGATTTGAATTTAATGAAGGGGTACCGATACCCCTATCAATACCCCCTATTATGGACAACCTTGTTTTGTAGAAAAATAAACCCCAAACAACTCCAAAACATCCCCAACGGCTATATACGACTTCAAACTCATTTCAAGCTATAAATACAAGCTGAGGACACTTGAAGAAGTGAGAGAGCACCTATCCAAGCATTCAAACATAAGAGAAGAAGTTTTTCATTCTTATTTTCATTCTCTCTTGTAAATATTATTCTAGTGAGCTTAATTCTTGTAAACACCTACCTTTGAGAGGTTTATTTGTTTACTTCTTTTTTCCTTTTGTAAAGGGGAAAGGTTCTAGGTGATCCCGTGAAAAGCTAGGGAAAGGTTCTAGTTTAGCCCGTGAAAAACTAGGGAGTTTCTAAAGGTTATCGCTTTGTCCTTGAAAAAGAAAGAACAAATTAGTGAATTTGTTGGAAAATCCTTTGTGAGGAGCTAAGGTAGTGGATGTAGACTTGGTTGAGAAGTCGAACCACTATAAATCGCTGTGCAAATTTTCTATCTTTCAATCTCCTTACTCCCTAAACACAAAAATCATTCTGATCCCTCTTTGCAAACCGTTTCAATTTTTGATTCGAGCTTCCACAAATCCCAACAGAAGGAAATACCAGTGGAACCACAGTTCATCCCGAATACATGTAGACATCTGAATCAACAAGAAAAATATTATGTTTTTTCATTTATCTGCATGTCCTTCAGCATCATCTGGTAGTTTTGTATTACTAGGCTTCCCAAAGCTCACTCTTTTCCTCACCATTTCAGGTTAAAGGAATCGTACCAGTGCAACTATTGACATCAGTAAAGGAGTTCCACCGGCGTTGCTTGTGGAGTACGGTGCATGTGATTAGGGGGCATGTAGGTTGTATTTTATTTTATATATGAGTCGGAAATCTGTTTTATTTCTGACTATTGAGAAATTTTACTTTTGTATATATAAATAGTTTTATGATTTTACACGTTTTAACAAAAAAATTTTATTTTCAGAGATTTTTTCGGTGGGTCACTCCGGTGACCCTAATGTAACACCTCGGATCGGGTCATCCGCATCGGTCCAAGGGGGTTACAGCTATCGACTATTAGACCCCAAAATTTATAATTCACTCCCTTTGACATTTTGAATACGAATCTAATATTCGTTTCACCAGAAAATATATGAAACTCAATAAATTTAGCATTAAATCTTTTGACTTCCTTTAAAATTAAATCATAATAATAATTTCATCCATTAATATTCCTTTAAATATAAAAACACTAAAAATCTAAATATATATCATATATAATTTTTTTATAATATTATTATGTTATTTTTTTGTTAGATTTATAATATTAATTATAATTCGTTTGTATAAATAGTAGATTATGTACTCAGTCTATTTTATAATACTAATGACATTAAAATTCAAGGATATGCTTTTATTTTTTTCATTCATCTATTTTTCTTATAAAATATAACTTGTATATTACTTCAACTTGAAAATTATTATTACTTAGATTTGAATAGTCATGATGAGAAATAATTGCATGGAACATGTTTCCATACTCTAAATTTTAGATTGATTGAAATTTATTTTTAAAATATTACAAATTAATTGAATTATTTTAGCTTGTATGAATTTAATATTAAATGTGAGTCTCAATATATCTTTTATATAGTCCATTTATATATAAAAATTATAATACTCAAATTTTATTCGAATAGTTGGACTTGAATTGAAAATAATTAAAAATTTATTTTTGGGACAATTTGTAAGCTGATTCAAATTATAATTATATTATGAACATAATAATATTATAAACAAAATTTTTATGTATTTGATTATAACAAATATTTAGATTTTTAGTATTTTTATTTTTAAAGGAATATTAATAATAAATTTATAATTATGATTTAATTTTAAAGGAAGTTATAAGATTCTAGGCTAGATTTGTTGAGTTCCATATATTTTCTGGTGAAATAGATACTAAATTCGTATTCAGAATGTCAAAAAACGAGTGAACTATAACAGTCGATTGTGACGATGATTGATGTAGAGTGATGGTGATCGAAGATGACGGTGGTGAGTGGTGGCGGCAATGAGAGACTTAGGTCATATTCAGGAGTTAAAATGATATTTTATCTAAATTTTATGGATTAAAATGGTCCCTCATCTAAAGTTCAAGGTCCCTCATCTAAAGTTCAAGGTCTAACTAATATTCTATCTAAAGACGAGAGGTAAAATAGAAAAATAACCCCTTTTCACTAAAGTGTCACGACATCCAGTGTTTTGAAAACCGTACCGGACCGGCCGATTCAATCGGTTCAACCGGGAATCGCTGCCTTGTCCGGTCCATTCTACCCCGGTTTAACCAGTTCTAGTGAACCGCAAGGAACCGTTCGAACCGTCTTTGAATAGCTCGAACCGAATCGGACCGGACCGTGAACCGGTTCAACCTAATTTTTTTTATTTTTATTAAATGTTTTTGGTATTTTTATTTAATATTTTAAATAATTATGACGTCGTCTGGTTCTTACGACTGGTCTGACCGGTTCGACCGGTTGAACCAGTGAACTTGTAGCACAACCGGTTCGCTGACCGATCCCGATTCTGAAAACCATGACGACATCAAATTAATGAGATTTAACGGATCAATGACCAAAATATAGCAATCAATAATAAAAGTGACCAAAATTTAACAATTGATAACATAACTGACTAAAACTTAAATATTTATGTATTTACTAAGTAAAAATATATAAATATAAAAGAAAAATAATCAATCCAATAGTTTACCCTTAAATATTCACACGCTTGTTATTTTCAAATATTATTTTTATGTTATAATTATGTTTTCAAATATTTTATATTATATTTCTTAGACATGTATATCATATTTTAATTATTTTTATCTGTCTAGTAATTGTGTCGGATCTAATATGATTAAGTTTAAAATATGGTTTACGGACTTTATACATATATATAGAATGTTTCTAATTAATGTAACGTTTTAAAAGATGACGATAGGAAAAGGGGTTGCACGTAATTAAATTTTCTTAATTTCATTTGTAAGAATAATTATTATAAATTTAATTTTAAAATTAGAAGATGATACATTTTAGTAAAAATATTTCGTCGGAAGATGGCGCACGTTAAATCTTTTCTCTTAGTGCATGTTAGCTGGGCTAATGGTGATTGAAGGCAAGGCCATTTCTTCTTCTTACTTTGTTTATTTTTCTTGCGATTTATAGTTTGATTTACTGGGGTTTCTTGTTGGGCTATGTCTGGTGGGTTGCTACTAATTGGAGGAAGCTGTTTATGGTGGCGGATGAGCAGGGGCTTGATTTTTTCTCATTATCGGAGGTTGAGGGCTCAATTGTTGTTAAGCCACCTCGATATGTGTTTGAAAAAGGGATTTCGGAGTGGAGATATGCACTTTGGGCAATTTATTGGTTCGACCCCTAATTTTGGTTCTCTTTAAAAGATTATCGAGCTAATGTGGGGGGAAATTTTCTCCAATAAAGGTCAGTTTAGCTGGCTCGATTCTGTTTGTTTTTTCTTTTGTTAATTCAACTACTAGTGATTGGATATTAGAGAATGATCATTGGCATGTACATCATAAGCCAATTTTTCTCAGAAAATGGGAGACAAATTTGAAGGAATTGCATTTTGATTTGGTTCATATGCTAATATGGATTCAATTATACAATGTCCCTTTGGAGTTATTTTCAAAGAAGGGTCTTAGTTACATTGCAAGTGCTCTAGGTAGGCCTTTGCACATGGATTCTCTAACTACAACTAGAGAACATCTTGATTATGCTAGATTTTGTATTGAAGTTTTTGCTGGATTTAAAATTTTGGATCATGTTGATGTATTTATACGTGATGGTTCTATTGTTAGGATTAAGGTGACTGTTCCCTGATTGCCTTCATCTTGTATTGATTGTGGTCAGTTTGGGCTTATAGGGAAATATTGTTCACAAGGCAAAAAAGTTCAGTAGGTCTGGAAAGTAAAGGTAGCTGAGAAAGAGACGAGTGTTGATATTCATTATGTGTTGGTCGAGGTTATGTGGCTAAACAAGATGCATTTGATGTAGATTCTAGATTATCTCCTGAGACTATGTCTGTTGTTCATGAAGTGGTTAGCTCTGATGGGGTTGTGGCTACTGTTCTTTAAGTTATGGTTAATTTTGATTTGGCTGAGCAGGAAGTGTGTTCTGAGCAAGGTAGTAAGTTAAGGTTTCCTTCTCCTATGATAGGGAGAGGTAGACCTTCTAAAGATAGGAGTAATGTTGCTTTGGTTGGATCGAAAAAACAAGTTTGAGATCTTTAATTCTGTTGACCCTGAAAATCTGGTGGTGGTAGCTACTAATAATTCTGGAAGAAAGCAAAGATGTGCCTCTCTTGGTGTGGCAAAGATGGTGCAAGATATGAAAATGAAGTAAAAATACCACTTTGAAAAAGTTAAGAGGGTTGAGGATGGCCTTTGTACTGAAGGTGGAGCTTCTTCCTCTTCATCCTTACCATGATTGTTTTTTTTTCGAGGTCAGAGGATTTAATAATCCTCTAAAGCAGTACAGAGTGTTGCATAGAGCTGGTAGTTGTTTGGTGGATGTTTTGTGTCTTTTAGAAATAAGAGTTAAGGAGGGAAAATCAGTGGATATTTTGTAGAGGAGGTTTTCAGACTGGGAGTACTGGTGTAACTTTGGATATGATGTAAATGACAGGATTTGGGTCCTTTGGAAGAAGGGTCTAGCCTTTTCTGTTTTTTTTTTTGCATCTGATCAAGTTGTTTCCATCAAAGGTTTATTTGGTGGTAGGGTGTTATGATGACAGGAAAGTTAGGGTTGGATAGTGTTGATTTGGGGGAAATGGTGAAGGGAAGAATTGGGAAATCACAACAGTAATTAGGGGAAGATTGAATGAAGTTAGGGATTGAGAGGGAAGCTAGGGATTGAGATCCTATCTAAGGAATTGGGGATTGGAATCGGGGAAAAAAGGAAGAGTATGAGACGGTATTGAAGACTTGGGCAGACGAAAGGATAATGGTTTTTAATACTCAACCCATATGAGTTCAGGTGGGCTTCTATGTTGGGCTTGCTGGATATAATCATTTTAGGAGAGATGTTTGGAGGGTGAGTCATCTTCAAACGGTTATTTTGTTAGATTGTTGTTATGACAGCTGGTACGGAGTATAAATAATGTGTACCAATCCTTTAAGGGTTATCATATGAATGAATTACAAGTTTTCTGTATCTATTTCTCTCTACACATCTTAAATCCCTAAAATTCTCTCTTATTTGACCCGAAAACATAACAAATTGGTAATCAGAGCTGAGTTTTAGTGATCCAAAAGCAATTTTTCACGCTGGGAAAGACAAGAAAAATGAAAAAAACTGGAATCACAGAAGTACCAGAACAATCAGCAGTGGAGGCTAAGGAGGAGACTTTACCTTCTTGGTGGGCAGAGCAGAAAGAAGAGCTGGAAGGGAGGATTCAAGCATTGGAGGATGGAATGACTGAAAATAGGGGGTATTTACAGAGGATCCTACAGCTGGTCAATCAAGCAGCTGAGGAGAAAGATTCACCTCAGTCGGTGAAGAGTCAACCAACAGTAGCTGAAAAACAGAACAAAAATGGAAGTAAACAACCATGTTTGATTACGATTCTTAGTGAGCATGAGAAGTATACTTTTCAACCTAATGAACTGGGGATATTATCTGCTAAACCTGTGGGGTTTACTGGACATCAAATTTTTAATCAGAAGATGCAAGAAGATAAGCTTATGGGTAGTTATAGTGAGAGTAAGGGGGAGGAGAAGAGCAAGTTGATACTAGAAACTATTGTAAAAACCCTTTTGGGAATCCTAGTTCTGTATTACCTAGACCAAAAGTGGAATTACCTTTGTTTGAAGGCAATAATCCGAGGGGTTGGGTCAGGAAATGTTAGAAATTTTTTAATCTGTTCGAAATACATGAGGATCAGAAACTGGAAATAGCTGCTATGTATTTAGTTGGGAAGGTTGAGACGTGGTTTGATGGGTACATTATGCAGAAGAATAAAGTGACATGGCATGAATTTGAGGATGATTTGTGTCACAGATTTTGTGATAGAAATTATTCTGATATTATTGAAGAATTCAATAAGTTGATGCAGAAGGGGAGTGTGGAGGAGTATCAAGAAAAGTTTGAAGAATTAAGGCCTTATTTGTTGCAACAGAACATGCAGTTGGGGGAGAATTATTTTGTGTCCAGCTTTATTAGTGGTCTGAAGGAGGAATTAAAACATAAGGTGAAAGTGTTGGAGCCTAAGAACTTAGCTAAAGCTTATAGGCAAGCTAAACTATATGAGTTAGCTAATGAGATTGAAGGAAAGAAGTACAAATCTCCTAGTAAATTTTTGTCTTATACTCCTTCAAACAGTCAACAGAACAGTGGAAATAGGAGTTTCTTACCTAAGTCAGTTCCTCCCAATACTAATCAAAAACAGAATTTGTTGGAATACAGGAGAGCCAACAATTTGTGCTTTAAATGTGGAGAAAAATTTGTTCCAGGGCATCAGTGCAAAGTTAGACAGCTGAATTGTATGGAGGAAGAGGAACCTATTGATTCTGTTGTACACGGTTTAACAGAAGAAGAGAATAGAGAGGTAGAAGATCAAGCTAAAGAAATCCTGGAAATTTCTATCAATGCAATTACAGGGAGCGTGGGACATACTACTTTGAGGATTCAAGGTTTTATCAAGGGAAAACCTATTAATGTGCTAATTGACAGTGGTAGCACTCATAGTTTTGTAACTCCTCAATGGGCCAAAGAAGGGGTTGAATTGGTGTATACCCAACCATTAGTTATTACAGTAGCTAATGGGGAGAAACTGTTTAGTACGGCTAGAAGCAATAAGGTTAGTTGGAAGATGCAAGGTTATGATTTCCAGCATGATTTCAGAGTGTTATCTCTGGGAGGTAGTGATATGGTCTTGGGGGTAGATTGGATGGAAGTATTTAGCCCTATAATGATGGATTTTAAAACTAAAACCATCAGTTTTGAGAAAGATGGAGAAACGGTGGTTATAAAAGGGTCTCAAAAACTGCCCTTACTCAGATCCATCACGGGAGAAAAACTACAAAAGTTAGCAGAAAAAGACACTGAACTAAGTGGGGAGCTTTATTTGCTAAGTGCTGAAGTGGAAGATAACTTAGTTCCTCTACCATTACAAGAACTCCTAGAAGAGTTTAAAGAAGTTTTTGAAGAACCAAGGGGAATGCCTCCTAGTAGGCAACATGATCATGCAATTATCCTTAAACAGGGGACACCACCAGTAAACCTGAGACCTTATAGATTTGCTCATCATCATAAGGCTGAAGTTGAGAAACAAATTACTGAAATGCTGTCCTCCTCTATTATTCAGGTGAGTAAAAGCCCTTTTGCTTCTCTATGTTTACTTATAAAGAAGAAAGATGGAACTTGGAGATTTTGTGTGGATTATAGGAAACTTAATTCTGCTACAGTAAAAAATAAGTTTCCTATTCCTATAGTGGAGTATTTGTTAGATGAATTGAATGGGGCTGTGTTCTTTTCAAAAATTGATTTGAGGTCGGGATATTGGCAAATTAGAATCAAGGAGGAAGATATTCATAAAACTGCTTTTAGGACTCATCAAGGACACTATGAGTTTAAAGTAATGCCTTTTGGTCTTACTAATGCTCCAGTTACTTTTCAAGCTTTAATGAATGACTTGTTTGGAGCATATTTAAGGAAGTTTGTTCTTGTATTTTTTGATGATATATTGATTTATAGTCCTAGCTTGGCAGAGCATAAACAACATTTAAGAATTGTATTGGAGGTTCTGTTGAAAAATAGGTTATATGCTAAAAGGAGTAAGTTCTTCTTTGGACAACAACAAGTGGAATATCTAGGGCATTTAATATCAGCTGATGGGGTGGCAACAGATCCTAACAAAAGTAAAGCTATGCAACAGTGGCCCTTGCCTAAGAATTTGAAAGCTTTAAGAGGATTTTTGGGATTAACTGGTTACTATAGGAAATTCATAAGAGGATATGGAGAAATGAGTAAGCCCTTAACTAATATGTTGAAAAAGGACGGGTTTTGTTGGTCAGAGGAAGCCATAACAGCTTTTGAAAAGCTAAAGAAAGTTATGTGTAATGCTCTTGTGTTGGCTTTGCCTAATTTTGAGCAGAAATTTTTTCTGGAAACTGATGCTAGTTCTAAAGGGATTGGAGCTGTTCTTTCTCAAGCAGAGAGGCCTATAGCATATTTGAGTAAAGCTTTGGGTCCTAAGCATGCAGATCTTTCAATTTATGAGAAGGAGTATTTGGCCATTTTGATGGCAGTTTCACATTGGAGGCATTATTTGGAGAGTGGATCTTTTGTCATTAAAACAGACCATGAATCCTTAAAACACTTACTTGATCAGAAGTTAACTACAACTATCCAGAAGAAGGGACTTACAAAGTTATTGGGGTTGGATTATATTATTCAGTACAGAAAGGGTAAGTCTAACAAAGCTGCAGATGCACTCTCTAGACAGCAAATGGATTCTGGTGAGTTTGTTCAAATGGGAGTTAATGTTATAACTCCTACTTGGGTACAAGATATTGAAAAGAGTTATGAAGAAGTTGCTATAGCCCAAGCAAAAATTCCTATTCTGGTTATTAATCCAGATGAATTACAGGACTGGAAATTATTGAAAGGAATTTTGTATTTCAAAAATAGAATTTATGTGGGCAGTAGAGGGGATTTGAGGCAGAATATAATTGAGGCTTTGCATGATTCACCACAAGGAGGTCACTCAGGCATTCAAGCTATTTATCAGAAAATTAAGTCTTATTTTTTCTGGCGAAGGATGAAAGTTCAAGTTCAGGAACATATACAGCAGTGTGATGTGTGTCAGAGAACAAAAATAGAACATGTTTCTAAACCAGGATTATTACAGCCTATTGCAGTTCCAAACAATGCTTGGGAAGTGATTACAATGGACTTCATTGAAGGTTTACCAGTTTCAACAAAATATAATTGCATTTTGGTGGTGATTGATAAATTCACTAAATATGCTCATTTTATGCCAATATCTCATCCTTATACAGTAGTGGAGGTTGCTAGAGTTTATCTTGATCAGGTTTACAAGTTACATGGTCCTCCTAAGGTGGCTATATCTGATAGGGATAAGTCTTTTACTAGTATGTTTTGGCAAGAATTAATGAAGCAATTGGGGTCAACTACTTTATTTAGTACTGCCTATCATCCTGAGACAGATGGCCAGACAGAGAGGTTGAATAAGTGTTTAGAACAATATTTGAGGTGTATGTGTTTTTTGAAACCAAAGACTTGGTCCAAATGGTTAGCTCAAGCTGAGTGGTGGTACAATACTAATTACCACTTTGCTCTTCAAATGACACCATTTGAAGCTTTTTATGGATATAAAGCTCCTAATGTGACATGGACAACAGATTCTAGAGTGGAGGCAGTGCAGAATGTTATGCAGCACAGGGAACAGTTAAATGCATTACTACGAGAGCAATTACTTAAAGCTACCAATAGAATGAAGCAAATGAGTGACAAACATCGAACAGACAAGGAATTTCAAATTGGTGATGAAGTTTACCTGAAGCTCCAGCCATACAGACAAACATCACTAGCCCTAAGAAGAAATTTGAAGCTTACTGCTCGCTATTTTGGACCCTACAAGATACAACAGAGAGTGGGTCAGGTTGCTTATAAACTGAAGCTGCCAGCAAATTCAAAGATACATCCAGTTTTCCATGTCAGTTTACTTAAGAAGAAAGTAGGAGACAAAGGACTTATCTCGATCGATCCACCAGAGGTCGCTTCGGATGGACAACTGAAGATTTATCCAGCCCTAGTTTTGGATCAGCGAGTGGTTACAAGACAGAATCGAGCAGTCATTCAACTGCTCATTCAGTGGACAAATATGGGATCAAATGAAGCAACATGGGAGGATTATACCGTACTAAGATAACAATTTCCTCAGTTCGATCCTTGGGACAAGAATCGCCTGGAGAAGGGGGTATTGTTATGATGACAGGAAAGTTAGGGTTGGATAGTGTTGATTTGGGGGAAATGGTGAAGGGAAGAATTGGGAAATCACAGCAGCAATTAGGGGAAGATCGAATGAAGTTAGGGATTGAGAGGGAAGCTAGGGATTGAGATCCTATCTGAGGAATTGGGGATTGGAATCGGGGAAAAAAGGAAGAGTATGAGACGGTATTGAAGACTTGGGCAGAGGAAAGGATAATGTGTTTTAATACTCAACCCATATGAGTTCAGGTGGGCTTCTATGTTGGGTTTGCTGGATAGAATCATTTTAGGAGAGATGTTTGGAGGGTGAGTCATCTTCAAACGGTTATTTTGTTAGATTGCTGTTATGACAGCTGGTACGGAGTATAAATAATGTGTACCAATCCTTTAAGGGTTATCATATGAACGAATTACAAGTTTTCTGTACCTATTTCTCTCTACACTTCTTAAATCCCTAAAATTCTCTCTTATTTGACCCAGAAACATAACATAGGGATGTTTTGATTACTGTTGTGTATGGCTCTAATGAGGGTAGTGCTAGAAGGCAGTTTTGGCATCAACTGATATCTATGGAGAATGTCGTGGGTTCTATGCCAGGGATGATAGGTGGGGATTTCAATGTCATATTGAATTCTGTTGAAAGTTCTGAATCTTTATGAGCTTTCACTAGTTCTGATATTCAAGATTTCCAAGGCTGTGTTGAGGAATTAGGGCTGGTTGATCATCCCTACTTTGGTACTCTTTTTTACTTGATCAAATAATCAACAGGAGACTTATTTGGCTCGTAAATTGGATAGTGTCCTTATAAATTCAAATTGGTTTGTAGCATTTCTTGATTCGTTTGTGAAGTTCATGGTTCCAGGTGATTTTGACCACTGCCCTGCATTAGTTTGGCTGTACAAAGATGCCTCTGTGGCTAGACCTAAGCCATTCAAGTTCTCTAACTTTTGGGTGTTTCATCCTGAATTCGTTTTCATTGTCAAAGAGTCTTGGCAGATGCTGGTTACGGGTAACCCGCTTTAAGTTTTATTTTAAAAATTGAAACGGTTAAAGTGCAGTCTTAAGGAGTTGAATATGACACATTTTAGTGATATTTCGGGTAAGGCTAAGCAGAAAAGGGAGAAGTTAGCTAGGATTCAATTGCCTAATTTAACTTATGGTTCAGTTGGTGATAATATTGGGGCTGAACTCCAAATACAAAAAGAGTTGAAGTTTTTTTAGGATGTTGAGCTGCTCTTTTATAAACGAAAAGCTAAGGTGAACTGGCTTCGAGATGGAGACCAGGGTACTCGATTCTTTCATTTTATGGTTTCTAGAAAAAAGAAAAATAGTACCATCAGGGTCCTTCATGACAAGCATGGTAATAAGCTAGACTCATTTGAAAGCATGTCTAATGAGGTGGTGGATTTATTCAAGAATCAGTTGGGGTCTGTAGATCAAAATGTGAAAATGGTTGTGAACCTAATTTGTTGAAAGAAATTCTTCAGTACACTTTACCTCTTGGGGCTGTCGATTCTTTGTGCAGGGATATTTCTAATGATGAGATTAAGGAGACTATTTGGGACCAAGAGAATGAAAAATATCTTGGGCCATACGATTATTCTTCTTATGTTTTCAAAATGGCTTAGTCAATTTTGGGAGATGATTTTAAGACTGTTGTCGTAACCATTTTCGGCAGGAATACCGATCCAACGTGTCATAAAATAAAAATCTTATGAAAAGATGAGAGTCGTCATCAATCATTTTTAAGGTGAAGTTAAAAAAGTGAGACTAGAAAACCTAAAATTAGGTAAATTTAATAACATAATTTTATTTTATAAAAAAATACCACGTTTTGGTCTGTGAAATCAGAAATTGGGTTCAAGAGTCAGTTACACATGGGGAAGGATTAACACCCCCATAGCACCCAAAATTGATATCTAGTCGATTACTCTATATTTTAAAATTGGAAATTTTGAGTTCAACATTTTATTTAATTTAAAATCCACTATGTATGCATATTTTAAAAAGGATGTCGATTTACCAAGACTAATAACAACCCCTCCAAGCAAAAGCAGAAGTTTCATTATCAACCACAATAAATGAACATTGCCTTAATGATTTATAAATCATGATGTGGGGTTTTGAAAATGATGTTGATTTATTTCGAAAATTAATAGCGGTCACCCCAGGAAAAAGCGGGAGATACACTACTAATCCCCTAATAAATGAACATTGTCTTATTTTAAAAGCAAGATGCAATCACATAATCAGTTATGGAATGATAGGTGTTTTATTTAGTTATTATTTTATCTTTAAATTGCTCCTTAGTTGTTAGTTTTTGTGGTTGATTTATTCTTTTTTATTCATTTTCAGTACATGACACTAGATTCTATAAATTGAACTTAAAGGACATAATTATGCAATTTTTTTTTATTTCGGAATCAAGGCTGGATTAGTGGGCATGACTCCGGGTGTGATGCATCTGACGAGGCGATGAGTCAGCACCTTCCAGAAGGTCCAGTAAGTGCTTCTAGAAGGACGAATGAGTCTTTCGTGTTTCTGAAATTCGAATCCAAGTCAAACTCATGTTTTTAGGATTTTAGTTTAAATATTTTAAGAATTATATTTTATCTTATCCTTGTTTTTAGTATTTTAGTTTAAATAGTTTAAGAACAATCATTAGGAATTATCTTTTATTTTTAGGATATATCTTTTATTTTTAGGAATTATCTTTTCATTGTTTTTAGGATTTTTAAAGGCTATAAATACCCTGTCAGGGTAAGCCTAGAAACACATTCAGAAATCATTCTTCTTCTTTCCTCTGGTTTTTAATAAAAGTTTTTCTTTTCATTTTCAAAATTTTTCTTTGTTTTATTTTTATTTTCAAAGATGCTAAGTATGATTGTCATACTTAGTTAATTTCTCCATAACCAAAGGCTGAAGCGATGACTCAATCCCTATTGTGAGGATTGAAAAGAACTAAAATAAATTCGAGTTATTTTCTTAATTTTCTGGAGGAATAAGATTGGTAATCGACCTATCATTTTAAAATCAAAACGTTATTTAATCAAAAAGAGCTCATTGATTCAGAAGTTGTTCTGATTTATAGTTGGAAGGAAGAGTCGGCTGGTAGCAAATTCGACTTCCTGTGAATACAGTTAGCGGCGATTCGCTAAGGGATATTGAGATCGAACTCGATTCTTATTGAGACAACATAGTATGGGTCAGGTTTTTCCAGATCTATAAAACAGGTTGGTGTTGAAGATGATAGTCGTAGCTAGTCTCATTAAAGGACTTATATCCAAAAATAAATTTTGGGTTATCGGTTCACAAGAGAGAAAAATAAGTTACAGGATTTGGGCCCTGTAGACTGTAACCGGCAAATAACCGAATAAAAAACTTATTTCGAGGATTAATTGGAATTTGAGGCAAAACCTGAAGTCCAAGGCTAATTTCCCTATAAGTTTCTCTTTATCTTAATTACTTTAAATTTAATTATTTATTTATTTTATCCTTATCTTTTATTTAATTATTTATTTATTTAATCTTTATCTTTTATTTTATTCTAATCTTTTATTTTAAAAATAATTTTTATACCCCT
Source organism: Hibiscus syriacus (assembly GCF_006381635.1). Classification (NCBI taxonomy): domain Eukaryota; kingdom Viridiplantae; phylum Streptophyta; class Magnoliopsida; order Malvales; family Malvaceae; genus Hibiscus; species Hibiscus syriacus. Next base: position 1,628,886 of record NW_024061960.1, read on the forward strand.
TATTTAATCTCATCCAAAACTCTACTTTATCTCATCCTTATCTAATTTAAAAAATTCACTTCAACAGAAACACCAGAGTCCCTCTGGACCGACCCTCCTTCCCTACTCTACTCTCTCTCTCCTCCCCTTTATTTATTTATTATTAAGATGCCAGAATTATTTGACAGTAAAATGACACCTGTAAAAATTGGCGCTGTTGACGGGGACTTCAGCAATAGTAACTGATAAAATTGTTTCATTTTTATTGATGACCAAAAGTAATACATGTGATTTGGTAGAATTTGATCCAAAAATCGAAGCTCAAACCAGATTAATTCACGCAAAAATGCTTTGAGAAAAAAGAACAACTGGAGCATTTATATCCAGAAGGATCATCTTCCTTTGATACAAACAAAGAACCAATAACCAAAGATACACTATGCACAGAGAACACGCCATAACCAATGGAAGATCAGACGATTAAACAGTTAGATGTGGCACCTGTTGTACAACAACCTCTCTGCATCACTTTTCCTCAAGGCGCAACTTTGTTTACTCTGAAAATGGACATTATTCATCTTCTTCTTATATTCCATGGGCTTCCCAGTGAGAGTCCACACAAACTTCTCACAGAGTTTCATATGGTCTGTTGAAGCATAAACCTCAGGGAGTATTTGAAGACCAAATAAAACTACGAGCTTTCCCTTTTTCTTTATCTGGTTTAGCTAAAGAATGGCTATTTTATTTACTTCCCAATTCTATAACTACTTGGGATGATTTAACTCGGATTTTTCTTGATAGGTTTTTCCCAGTAGCGAAAACAAGTGAATTAAGGAGAAGTATTCTGGGAATAAGACAAAAGGATGGAGAATCACTTTACGATTACTGGGAGCAATTTATAAAGCTTTGTGCAAGCTGTCCACAACACAAGTTATTAGAGCAAACACTTTTCCAATATTTCTATGAAGGATTGCTTCCAATGGAGATGAAAACTATAGATGCTGCAAGTAGAGAGCTCTTGTGAACAAAACACCAGCCGCAACAAGGGAATTAATTTCGACAATGGCTGTCAACTTTAAGTAATTTAACACTTCAAGTGAACCCAGCTGTCGGGTTCACGAGATAAGTACTATTTCCTTAGAAAATAAAATTGATAAGTTAAATGACATAGTTAATTCTTTGGTTGCAGGGAAAATTGGATCAGCAAGAGTATGCAGAATATGCACAATGCCAGATCATCCGACAGACTATTGTTCAATGTTACAGGAGGAAGTTGGCACAGAAGCAAATTCTGTAGGGAACGTTTCGGGACCTCCCTAAAGACCCTATAACCCATACTCCAATACTTATAATCCGAGATGGAGAGACCATCCAAATATGAGCTATGGACAAAACTCAAGGCAAAATCAATCCTATCAGCAAAGGCCCCCACAAACATTTCAACCACGAAAGTCCTTTCTGGAATCCATTGTTGAACGTTTTACCTTGTCCCAAGAAAAATTCCAAAATCGAACCAAGGTATGCTAGATTTCTTAAAGACCTTTGTACCACAAAAAGAAATCTTACCGGAACAGAAAAGGTGAATTTGGGAGAGCATGTTTCAGCTGTTTTCTAACGAAAGCTTTCACCAAAGTTAAAAGATCAAGGTATGTTTGTTATACCTTGCAAAATTGGTAAAGTTGGAATTAAACGTGCAATGTGCGATTTAGGAGCTTATATTAATATTATGCCTTTATCTGTGTAAAACTTACTTTCTAATGTGCCTTTGAAGGATACAAGAGTAACGATATAGCTAAAGGATCGATCGATAATTTATCCCGAATGGCTCTTGGAAGAAGTCTTGGTTAAGGTAAATAAGTTTATATTTCCAACGGATTTCTACGACATTGACATGGAAAAAGACCGAAAAAATACTTGTTCAGAAATACTTTTAGTTCATCCCTTCCTTAGCACAACAAATAAAAAAATTGATATAAGAAGTGGAATTCTTATAATGGAGTTTGACAGTGAGATCGTAAAATTTGATGTATACAAAGCAATGCGTTATCATGATAATATTGCTAGTATAAACTTTGTATATATCATTGAGCCTGTCATTGAAAAATTTATAGAACATAACTTTGTTGATAATCTGTGTAGGGAATTGGAAGAACTTGACTATGAAACCAAGGAGTTTAAAGAAATATTTTCGGTTAATTTTGATTCATGTTTTTTTCCTTCAAATCCTAAGTTTTTACCTTCTTTTATATAGAAACCTCAAGTCGATTTGAAAGAATTACCGGAGCACTTGAAGTATGCATTTTTAGGAGAAAACAAACTTTACCAGTTATAATCTCAAGTAAATTGTCAAAAGAAGAAGAGGATGACTTGGTAACAGTATTATGAACACATAAAAGGGAAATCAGCTGGACTATTGCCGATATCAAGGGACTTAGCCCCTTAACTTGCATGCACAAAATTAAGATCGAAGAAGGAACAAAATCGTCAAGGGAAGGACAATGTCGACTAATTTCACCTATGATGGAAGTGGTGAAAAAGGAGATCCAAAAACTTCTTGATGCAGATGTAATTTACCCAATCTCAGACAGTAATTGGGTAAATCCAGTCCATGTGGTCCCAAAGAAAATCGAAGTTACGGTAATTGAAAATTCAGAAGGTGAGTTAGTTCAGACAAGAGTTCAGAATGGGTGGAGAGTCTGCATCGATTACAGGAAGTTGAGTTTGTTAACTCAAAAAGACCATTTTCCTCTTCCATTTATAGATCAAATGATAGAAAGATTAGATGGTAAATCTCATTATTGTTGTCTTGATGGCTTTGAAAGATTTTTCCAGATCCTAGTAGCAATAGAAGATCAGGAAAAGATAACAATCACATGTCCCTTTGGCACCATTGCTTACCGACGTATGCCTTTCGAACTTTGCAATGCACCTACCACATTTCAAAGGTGTATGGTTATTATTTTCTCTGACTATATCTAGAAAGGTATTGAAGTCTTCATGGATGACTTCACTATTTAAGGTAATTCATTTAATGAATGTCTATTAAATTTAACAAATGTGCTTAGACGGTGCCTAGAATTTAACGTTTTAAATTATGAAAATATCATTTTATGGTTCATAAGGGTTTAATTCTAGGTCATACTGTTTATTCTAAAGGGATTTCCGTTGATAAAGCAAAAACGAATATTATACGCTCATTTCCTTACCTCACAATTATGAGGGAAATTCATTTTTTCTTGGACATGCAAGATTTTACCACATGTTTATTAAAGACTTTTCGAAGATATCTAAATCCTAGTAGCAATAGAAGATCAGGAAAACACAACATTTACATGTCCCTTAGGCATCATTGCTTACCGACGTATGCCTTTCGAACTTTGCAATGCACCTACCATATTTCAAAGGTGTATGGTTAGTATTTTCTCTGAGTATATCTAGAAAGGTATTGAAGTCTTCATGGATGACTTCACTATTTACGCTAATTCATTTAATGCATGTCTATTAAATTTAACAAATGTGCTTAGACGGTGCCTAGAATTTAACCTTGTTTTAAATTATGAAAAATATCATTTTATGGTTGATAAGGGATTAATTATAGGCCATATTGTTTCTTCAAAAGGGATTGTCGTTGATAAAGAAAAAAATGGATGTTATACTCTCATTTCTTTACCCCATAACTGTGAGGGAAATTCGTTCTTTTCTTGGACATGCTGAATTTTATCGCAGGTTTATTAAAGACTTTTCGAAGATAGCTCAACCTTTATGCAATCTACTTTAGAAAGATCAAGAGTTTGATTTTAATTTTGAATGCAAGGAGTCATTTGATTTATTAAAGGAGAAACTTATATCAGCCCCAATTGTTAAGCCACCAGATTGGAATTACCCTTTTGAGATTATGTGTGACGCATTGGATACAAGTGTTGGAGCCGTTCTCGGTAAAAAAAATCGATAAATAGCCACATGTCATAGCCTATGCGTCTCAAACCTTGGATTCCGCTCAAAGAAATTATTCCACAACGGAAAAAAGAAATATTTGGTATAATTTTTGCTTTAGAAAAATTTAGATCTTATTTGCTTGGCACTAAAATTATTGTTTATTCTGATCATGCAACTTTAAGATATTTGATAAGAAAAAAAGATACGAAAATCTTGTAGCGGATCACTTGAGTCGAATTCCCCTTTATATAACTGATCCACCACTTCGAGAAGAATTTCGTGAAAAAAACCTGATGGTGGCGCAGAGCATGACTCCATGGTTTGTGGATATGGTCAATTATTTGGCCATAGGTAAGTTACCATTAGATTTACAGAGAGTTGAAATCAATCGAATTAAGAGAGAATCCCGATATTATATTTGGGATGATCCTTATTTATGGAAGCACTGCTCGGATCAGGTAGTTTGGCGATGTATTGCTGAAAATGAGGTAAATTTAATTTTACAATTTTGTCACTCTTACTCTTGTGGTGGTTATTTTGGGCCAAAACATGCAACTCATAAAATTCTTGAATGTGTTTCTTTTGGCCTAATATCTTTTGGGATTCTTATTTATTTTGTAAAACTTGTGAAAGATGTTAAAGTACTTGTAATTTAAGATGTAGAAATGAGATGCCGCTTAATCCATTTCAAATTTTAGAGATTTTTTATGTTTGGGAATCGATTATATGGGTCTATTTGTTTCTTCATTTGGAAATACTTATATAATTTTGGTTGTGGATTATGTTTCTAAATGGGTGGAAGCTAAGGCTACCCGGAATAATGATGCTAAAACTACAGTTAACTTCTTAAAAAATTCTATCTTTTCCAGGTTTGTCACGCCATGGGCTATAATAGCGATAGAGGAACCCATTTTATTAACCGAGTAATTGAATCGCTGATGAAGAAATTTGGATTAACTCAAAGAATTGCTACCTCTTACCATCCAAAAACAAATGGCCAGGAAGAAGTATCGAATCGAGAAATTAAAACAATTCTTGAGAAAATTGTTAAACCAGACTGTAAGTATTGGAGTCAAGAATTAACCGATGCACTTTGGGCATACCAAACCACTTATAAAGGTCTCATTAGTATGTCTCCATACTGACTTGTTTTCGGTAAACCGTGTCATATGCCAGTTGAATTAGAGCACCAGGCATATTGGACAGTTAAACAATGTAACATGGACATGGATGTGGTTGGTGAAACTCGAAAATTACATATTCAGGAACTTGAAAAAATTCAGAGAAACACCTATGATAGTGCTCATATATTTAAAGAAAAACAAAAGAGCTCCATGATAGTAGAATTTCTTTTAAAACATTTTTTGTCGGTCAAAAGGTTTTATTATTTAACTCTAAATTTAAACTATTTGCAGGGAAACTCAGATCAAAATGGCTCGGACCGTTTACAGTAACTCAAGTATTTCCTCACAGTGCTATTGAAGTTGAAGATAACTCAGGAGTTTGATTTAAAGTTAATGGTAAAAGGTTGAAGTCGTATTATGAAAATGCTCTGTTGGTCTAATCGAAGAAATCAAATTAGAGGAACCCAAATACTGAAAGAAAAAATGGGTCGTTGAGCTAACGATGTTAAACAAAAATGCTTTGTGGGAGGCAACCCATTCAATTTTATTTATTTTTCGCATGTTTTATTTCATTCCATTTAATTTACAGTATATTTTTATTTTGTTTAATGCTCATTTTATTTTATATTCAAATTTTGATCGACTATATAACCAAGAAGCAGTGTTTCAGATATTGAGATAGGAGACGGTGCAGGTTAGCATAACCCACCCTTCCTCAGGTGCACGATAGTAATCCCCAAAGCCAAAGCTTTTTCTCTTCTATCGAAACTTCTAACTTGGGGGGTTTAAAATTCTTTTTCAACTTTTAACGGGGCCCACTTTATAATTTTTATCTTACATTTTAAATCAAATTCAATCACATTCTTTTTACAACTTCTCATAGGTCCCACTTGAAAAAAACAAACCCAACTTGTTTTGCATTGACCGAACACTTTTTCTATCTCCCCCAAAATTCTTTTTAATTTCTTTTCCTATATTTTAACATTCCATGGACCTATCTATCACTTTCAAATTCTTTTAAACTCAAATTCTTTCAAAATTCTCTCTTTTGCTTTATAACCCACGTGACCTAGTCCCCATTTACCAAAAACAAAATATTTTTCTTTTTTTCCCTCAGCTGCACGATACACTCACCATCTTCTTCTTATATTTTTCACCGATTGGCCTCCACACCGATCACGCCACTGCCCGCCGATTCATTGTGCCACCGTCTCCATTTCAATATTCTTTACCCTCTTCTTTATTCAAGATGGTTAGAACACGTAACCAAGCCAACGAAAGTACCCCTCCGTCGCTCAACCTATGAGGATGCCGTCGCCATGACACACTGACCTTTGTGACCGTCTCGGGATATTCTAACTCGCTTCCCGCTCTACCCCCTCTTCGTCGTGGTGGGTGATTACCACAAGGCTCTCTACCGCGAACTCCAATGTCTACACGCGAACCTACCGCCGCTTCTCCATTCACCGACCTTTTCGCCTTCTCTCATCATCATACTGCCAATCCAAGCAATCTACGGCCACCCAGACCTTCATCATCGACTACCTCGATGTTCTAATATATGCCATCGAGTTTCACTTCTCAGTCGATGTCGGATGTCGTGCCACCATCATTTGTTATCCCTGAACAACATGAGGTAAACTCTACACTGTTGGAAATTGAACCTTTACTGATGTGGCACCCTTCTTTTAGTTTTACAGAGGACTTTGAACAAGGTTTTTCCATTCCAAGGGTGATGCCGCTGCCTCCTCTTCTCATCAGCATGTTGCGCCACCACTATCTCCTTCATTTACTACAAGCTTTGCAGTTGATTCTGGTGAGGATTCTGCTCACAGGGGTGATGCTGATAATTACGGTTCTTTTGAAAGTCACCATCGAGACCGAACTTATTCGGTCCCAATTGAAGAGGTTCTCCAGGGATATCTTCAATTTGATGATAACGAGTCATGGAGGTTCGACAACATCTGACATCGTCGGTTTCAGGTCTTCAAATATATACCCTCTCGTACTCTTTATACTTTACATTTATGATGTTTTGTCTCTAATTATTTTTGGGAATTGTATCCTGAAATTAGGTGTAGCACGTATTATGAATCGGTGTTTGAATTTTATGCTACGTTTACCTTTTTACAACATCGAGTTGTTTCTATCGTCTCTCCTGATGTTATATCGTTTCGATTGCTTGGACAGTACTTTAGAATGTCTGTGAATGATTTTTCATTTTCTATTAGGTTCGTGACGGATGTCACGAATCAAGGATATCTGAATGCTTTACTTTTGATGCCTTAGGATTTCGACACTAACATAGCTTATGAGGCACTCACAGGATCGGCTGGAGTTCAATACAATGCACGCACTACTAAAGCATGGCACATTCATGATCCTGCTCTCCGCTATATCCATCGATTCTTAGCATACAATTATTCCAGCCATAATATTACTACGTAAGGTTGAGATGTTCTTTTTATGATCCCGTTCTCCGCACAAAGTAAGGTTGAGATGTTCTTTTTATGGTGCATGCAAACCGGTACTAAAGTAAATTAGGGATTTTGGTTTGCTCGCACCTTTGAGCAGGTTGTACGCTCCTATCTCCCTCTTATTCCTGGGTCTTATATTACTCACCTTAAATCTTGTTTGCTTCCATTGACATTTCACACTGCCCAGTTTACTTATGATTTTGCAATGGATGATAGAGGTTTGGACACAATGGGCCTCCTTGTCGGCATCCTCGACATTCCTCACATGGTTCCTCCCAGTAGTATCACGCTTCACAATCAGTGAGTTTTTCTCCAGAGGACTACTCCACAGCCACCACTGGCTGAACATCCACACAATGAAATCCATGAGGTTCATGGATGCCTCTATTCTATCGAGGCTAACTTAGCTGAGATCTTATCCAATCTTAGACCGGGTTCGTCTTGTCGTGGCCATAGTCGCGTCTGCCATTAAATTAAAAGAGTAATTCTGTTCATTCTCTTGTGTTTTTATATTCATATTGGGACAACATGGTCTAAGTGAGGGGTTAGAATTTGCTAACAAATTTTTCGTTTACTTGTTTGATTGGTTGGAATTGAGTAGTTCTGATATTGATGTGTTGGAATATTTAGTGGCTTATCTTGAAATTCACCTTATACTCTTGCTTCCTTTAGGATTGTGACCCTATTTTGATCGAATTTAATTTGCATGATGGTGATTGGTATATCTGGTGATTTTCTACTAAGTATTGATATTTCATGCATTTGTTAATGGAGATGAACTTGACTCAGAACATATAAACCTTTATTGTGAGATTTGAGTCTAACAAACATACATTTTTTTTTCTTGCTCATTGTTTGACTTCAGTGTACCAGACTAGTTATGATATTATAGAAATTGTAATCACAACACATATCAAGACTACATGTTGGACATAATGTTTTAATTTGATAGAGGCACCTAGGATAAACCTACTTTTCCCAAAAGCCTACACATTTATATATCCACTAGTAAACCACTTTTTGAGTCTTTATCCTTTTTCTTTGTTTTTAACACATAATTAAACTCAAGCCTTTATTTTATCCCTATTTTCTACCCTTATCAAGACGAGTATATTAGTTGTTTCCATTGATATATGTTCTTTATTTTATTATTTCATTATTTTTTTATTTGCAAAAAAAATGGTTCGAACAATAGTATAATGCAGAAAACAACAAGAGAAAAACCAACAAAAAAAGAAGCAAAAAAAAAAAGTGAAAAAGAAAGAAAAAACAGAAAAAGATTGAAAAAAGATGTTTATGTTTACGTTTATGTTTATGTTTATGTTTTTATATGTTTATAATTTTGCTTTTATTTTATTTTATTTTAGGAATATTTTGTAAATCTATTGTCATGGTATTTAAACCGATATCATGGCCTTTTCCCTACCTTAACTTAAGCCCCATTACATCTTGATTTAAAGACCCCTTGATTATTGCATTATTTTCACTTTTAATAGTGAAGACTTGATTGGATTCCAAGCCTATGGTAATATCTTGATTAGTTTTGGTTTGAGCAATTTCATTTTACCCTAAACACTTTGAGTGGATATGTGTGAATATTTTTGAGATATTGAGTTATGTTTCATTAAAGTTAGGAAATAATTGGGATATCTTGCTTGCTTAAAATTTTTCTTAGTTGTGTCTTTACTTGATTGTACCTTGAATTCGACAATTGTCATGGACTTAGTTCGATTGGAAGTTTGAGGAATAAATTGAAATTGAAGATGGCAACTTGTGATTTTGATATGTTAATTGAGGAATGCTTGAGGGAAAGCATTGAATATGCGTGGGGGAATTTGATAGGTGCTTTATTTAGTTTTTTGATTAATTTTCTGCACATGACACTAGATTTTGGAAATTGCACTTAAATGATAGAATTATGCAGTTTTTTTTTATTCGGAATCAAGGCTAGATTAGTGGGCATGAATCCGGGTATAACGCAGCTGACAAGGCGATGAGTCACCATCTTCTAAAAGGTCCAGTCAGGGTTTGACTCCGATGATGACCTGACTCGGACGAGGCCCTACTCGGCTAAGGTAGCAAAAGCTAAGCCTTCACTCTCCTCTGCTAAGCTACGAAAATAAAGAAAAAGGACACAAAAAACAACCTTTTGAAATGTTCCGTTTCTTTTTGGTATTGCTTGGTTGTTACAAAAAAAGGATGAAGGGAAAGCTTCATTCCTTCCTGTTTTCTTTTTCGAATTAAGGGGAATCGTTTACAATGTTCTCCTTTTTTCCTAAATAAAATGGTCGACCTCTGTTTTTTCAAAGAGGGATCTCTCCCTTTACACCGATTTTCTTTTGGGTTTTATATCCCATGCTACAACTAGAAAATAAAAAATTACATATTCTCTTTGTTTGTTTGTTTGTGCATGAAAATATTGATGAGGCTCTTGGGGACCAGCATTGTGATGTGGTTATTGAGAGAGAAGTTGGTGAGCTTGTTTGCTGTCGTGGCTTCTCGCGGCTACTACAACTTGGACTTAAGACCACTGGGGCTATTCGATACGCCAACGTGGAAGAGGAGAATTGGGATTCAAGGGTCACTGTTGGTCTAATTTGTTTTAGGGTTAGGGTTTATTTTGGGCTATTGGAATGGGCAAATGGGTTTTTGTTATGGGTTTGGATAATGGGCTTTGTGAATGAGTATTTTGTAATATAAATTTGGGTGATGTATTGGTTTAGTTTAATTTGTAAATGGACTTTTAACTTGGAATAAATTTAATCATTTGGGTATTTGGTTTAATTTAAGCTTTATGCCCATGATGTTCATGTATGGTTCCAAGCCCAACTAAGCCTAATTAAGCAAAGGCTTAAATTCATCATTAAGAACCAAATTTCTTCCGCGCTCCTATCACATGCATACTTCCATGAACTACTTTCACCAGTGCCATCAATGCTACTTAAATTAATTTGTCCTTAATGCACAATCATCTTTCAATTGGTCTTCCATCATCTCTAATCCAATTTTAAATGTTTAGAAAAACTTAGGGTATTATAGTTGCCCCTCTTTTCTTATTTTATGGGAAAAATAACGTGGCAAAGATAGAAGATAGTCTAATTTTGTCTGATCTGATTGCAACTCCATCTTCTGGCACCAATGTCACTCATCAGTCTTCTATTGATTTTTGCCTCTATGTTTCGATCAAATGATTTTCCCCTTTGTATTTGAAAATCTCTTCATTTGGTTTGCCCCAATCTCACAGGTGATGAACCTGCAAAAGACAATGACCATTGATTAGCCTTTGAGGATTTGTTTTTGTCATTTATTTATTTTCGTTTTTCTCTCATTTTCATTTTCTTTTTTCATTTTCATTTTCATTTTCATTTTCATTTTCATTCTTCTTCTTTTTTTTTTATTATTTTTTCCTTTTTTCCTTTTCCATTTTTTTCTCCTTTTTTTATATGCATCAAGCAAAAATTAATCTTTGACAACTAACTCCTCTTATACGAGGAAATCAAAAGGTTTCGCTCCTTTTTTCTTGAAAGATTATGTGGGTTCTCCTATATGAACTACAAATTCTTCCATAAAGGTCATGTTGAGGTCGAACAAACTCTACTATATGAAATTTTTATTCCTTTGATTGTGCTGATCCACCTCCTTCTGTGATGAAATCTAGAAAGAATGGAATGTTGATCCATCTCGTTTTGTGATAGAATCGAGCAAAAGGTTGAACAAGTTCTTCTAATTATGAACTTCTTCTTCTTTCGATTATGCTGATCTACCTCTATCTATGATGAAATCTAGAAAGAATGGAATGTTGATTCATCTCCTTCTGTGATGGAATCAAACAAAATATTGATGTTGATCTATCTCCTTATGTGATAGAATCGAGCAAAAGGTTGAACAAGTTATTCTCGTTATGAATTTTTTCTCTTTCTTTGGACGAGTTATTCTCATTATGAAGTCTTCCATTGAAACTGATGATCCACATCTTTATGTGATTGATTTGAATCTATAAAAACATTATCATATGTCAGTAATAATTGTGTTTGAAGTACTCGAAGGTTTTAACCCGAAGGTCAACGAATCTTTGGTGAGATCCACTTTTTTTAAAAATTGAGATGTGGATTAATTCTTTTCTAAAATCTTCTTCTTCGTCATGAAATTGTGAAATGAAATCTCTGTTGACATTTTTTTTGAATTCCTTCCAAGTATTCAAAATTTAGATGAAAATGAATGAGAGAAAAAAATCATTTCAAGAGAAACTATCTCAAGTGAGATAAAATTTCGCTTTGAGTGAAACAATTTCAAAATTTGTGTTTCATGAGAAATTGTCTCAAGGGAGACAAAATTGGTTTTAAGAAAAACAATCTTAAGTGAGATAAATTTTGTTTTGAGTGAAATAATTTCAGAATTTGTGTCTCAAGGGAAACTATCTCAAGCGAGACAAAATTGATTTTAAGAAAAAACAATATCAAGTGAGATAAATTTTGTTTCAAGTGAAACAATTTTAAGATTTGTGTTTCAAGGGAAATTGTCTTAAGCGAGACAAAATTGGTTTTAAGAAAAACAATCTCAAGTGAGATAAATTTTGTTTCAAGTGAAACAATTTCAAAATTTTTGTTTCAAGGAAAACTATCTCAAGCAAGATGAAATTTGTTTTAAGAAAAACAATCTCAAGTGCGATAAATTTTGTTTGAAGTGAAATAATTTCAAAATATGTGTTTCATGGAAACTATCTCAAGCGAGACAAAATTGGTTTTAAGAAAAACAATCTCAAGTGAGATAAAATTTGTTGTATTAAATGAGAAACTTTGAAAATCGATTTCTCAGTTGTCACAAATCATATGAAAACATCTTAGTGGTCGGGTAACATGCCCCACTTCAAAGTAATGATTCTTCTATGGATTGGGCTCCTATATTCTTAATGTTCTTCCACTCCAAACATGATTTCCTTCATTTGAGGTTTGAATTCTGATTTTTCTTCTCGAGATCTTGACATCGTAAATCTTTTTCTTTTCTAGGAATATCTGTAAAGAATCATGCATGTATTTATGAAGATATAAATGCAATTAAATGTATCTAAATGTAATGCATTTTCCTTATTCAAATGATGCTCCCATGGATGCAAAGATGTTGATTCGATTTCCTTTTGACTTAAAAATGGAGAACTCACCCTTCCTTCACTTGATCAATCTTGTATAGAGCCTACCCTAAGATTGGCGTGAAAACTTATCAGTTCAAGGTAGCCTTTTTTGAAGAACAATCTGATCACCTCGTGTCATCATGTCTTATCTCTCATTTGTTTTGTTTCTTTATGAAAATCTCAGAAGAAATGTTTTTTCTTTAATTCTTGTTGCGGTCAGATACATGATCTTGACGCCCTTTTTATGTCTGACTCTATTTGTCTATCAGTGCCTTCTTCAAAACTCTTCTGCTAACTGAAGCATGAATGATTTTCTTTTCAAATTAAGCTCTTCTTATCTCTATTATATCCTTGACATTCCGAGCGGCGAGGTTCATTCTCAATACATTATTGATTTGAATCTTGTTATCCCAACATGATCTAGGTCTTTGGCCATGCCCCAATGTGGGTACTTTCATGTCTCATCTTTATTTGAGTGCCAAAATTTCAATTTTGAATGATCTTACTCTTGTATCATCCATCAAAAATCACATCCTATCAGTTAGATAAACATTGGCCTTGGTTCATTACAAAGCTTTTGAACGTCAACGTCAGCTTCAATTGCAGAAAATATTTCTTATTTTTCAAGGCTATTAAGAAGGCTGATCAATATGCCTGACACATGAATGTCTTGAATCTTTGTTACAAGTTGAAATATCAGAAAAATCTCAAAATAACCATGCCTCTTCTTATTAAGGCAATTGTCTGCTTCCTGATCAATTATTGATGATGTCACAAAGAAGTGTGAAAAGTTTTACTCTTGAATTTTTTGATCTTTCATATTTTATTGTTCCAAGGATCGGAGAATGTCTCATTTTCCCTTGCATTATTTTCATTTGAGGCAGAATAAGCCTCATCGTCTTCAAGAATCTCATTTGTTCTCAAGAGACCATCTTATTTTTTGCCCCAAATCATAATATCTTAGAAAAATGTCTTTGATGGGGATTGAATAGCTATCCTCATGTAGTTACGTACATGGATTCAGCTCATATATCTTTCCTTGACATGAACTCTTTAACAAATGAACATGAGTCTCAAGGTTTTGGGCTATTTTGGATCCCTGCATTTAAAAGATTATTTCAAAGTAATACCAAGAAATCTTTCGTTGTCTTTTGAACTATGTTAATCTACTTGTAAGATGCTTGTAAATGAACAAAATTGGGGATTGAAATGATAAAATTGGATTTTTTTTCAAAGTTATTGCAATCATAGAAAGGATAAAATCAAGAAATAAAGTCAGATGCCTCAAGCATCACTAGCATGAATGTTCATGGAAAAATCAACTTGATAAAATTTGGAGCACTAAGGTAAGCTTCTATCTAGAAGATCGCAAGTGTTGCCAAAATGTTTGTAGATGTGAAGCTCCTTTCAAAATATCAGGCTTGCTAAACCAATCAACTGAATATAGCCCCAAAGCGTCGAGGTAAGCTTTTGTCTAAAAGACTTCAAATGTTGCCACAATTGTTTACAGATTTGAAGCTCATCCTGAATTACCAGACTCTTGAGAGGGTTTCTTTGTCAGTTGCCTAATATCAAAACACATTTGAGTCGCCCTTTCAGGTTTTCAACTCAAATCCTTCCTTTGATTTCAATATGTTTTTCACAGATCTATATCTTGGACCCTTTTTTTCTTTTTCTTTTTTTCTCTTTTTATTTTTTTATTTTTTCTCTTTTTTTTCCATTTTTCCTTTTTCCTTTTTCCTTTCTTTTTTTTTATTTTATTTCTTTTTATTTATTTCTTTATTTCTTATTTTTTGAACAAGTGTATTACTTCTCGATAAAATCTTTTTTCAGCTTTTCTAAAAACATAGTCAATCATGAATTAAATAAACTTGAACTCAAAATTTCAAACTTTTAAAATATTGGATAATCGATTTGTGGCTCGACACATTTTTTGTTTTAAAAAACAAATGTCTCCAGCAGAGTCGCCAAGCTATCGTAACTGATTTTTGATGGGAAAACCGATCCGACGTGTCAGAAAATAAAAATCTTATGAAAAGATGAGATTCACCACCAATCATTTTTAATGTGAGATTGGGACACCTAAAATCAGGTAAATGTAATAAAACAATTTTATTTTATCAAAAATACCACGTTTTGGTATGTGAAATCATAAATCGGGTTCGAGAGTCAGTTACGCATGAGGGAGGATTAACACTCCCACAATGCCCAAAATTGGTACCTAGCCGATTACCCTATAATTTAAAATTGGAAATTTTGAGTTCAAAATTTTATTTAATTTAAAATCCACTATGTATGCATATTTTAAAAAGGATATCGATTTACCAAGACTAATAACGACCACCCCAAGCAAAAGCGAAAGCTTCGTTATCAACCACAATAAATGAATATTGCTTTAATGATTTAAAAATCATGATTTGGGGTTTTGAATAGGGCATTGATTTATTTTCAAAATCAATAGTGGTCACCTCGGGCAAAAGCGGGAGATACACTACTAATCCCTAATAAATGACCATTGCCTTATTTTAAAAGCAAGATGCAATCACACAATCGGTTATGGAACCTAATTATACTAAATGAATTAGTTAAGGCTTCCCTCTAACTTAAAGTATCAAATTATGAAATTTAAAGATCCTAAGGACTAAACCTAAAAATGCAGGCTCTAATATTAACTTAAATCATTTTTAATGAATTATTGAATCGAATAGTTAAAATGGAACCTTCAGCAAAAGCGGATACCAAATCAAACATTCTCCTAAATTAAAGAACTAGGTTTGAAACTAAACCTAAAATGGAGGCTCTAAATATAAACCTATTCAATTTTAATCAATTATTGGTTTGAATAATTAAAATGAATCCTCGAGCAAATGCGAGGACCAAATTAAGAATTCTCCTAAATTAAAAGGACTAAATTTAAAGTTAGGCCTAAGTGAAGGCTCCAATATTACTCCTAATTAATTTTAATTGATTATTGAATCGAATAATTAAAATAGAACCTCAAGCAAACCAAATTAATAATTCTCCTAAATTGAAGAACTAATTAGGAATCGAATAATTAAAAGGTTAGGGACTAAATTAAAAAAAGTCTAACTTTAAGGACTATATCAAAAAAAGTGATATATCAGGGACTAAATTAAAAGAAAACAAATATTAAAGGTAATTAAAATACATAAAAGGACTAAATTTAAACAATTTTAAAAATACATAACTAAAATTAAAACATTAAATAAAGGACTAAAATGATAGAAATCAGAATATAAAGATTAAATTGGAATAGTACAGAAAATTTAAAGATGGAATTTAAATGACTGCAATGTAAACATTAATAATTTATAGTAAAAATTTAAATAGCAAAAATTTAAAAGGCAAAATTGTAAATAAAAATAAATCAATCGAATAAAATTAAAAGTTAAGGTTTAATTTTTAATTGTTACTCAGGCCATAAATACGAATCATACCCCATGACTGGTCATATGCGAAGTCGTAAAATGATTCAAATATTCAATAAAAAGTTATCGATTAGTGGTAAATAAATTAGCAAAATTAACAGTTAAATTAGAATTTTACCAGGACTATAATAATGTGAATCATACCCTAGGACGGGTCACCACAAGATCGTATTAATTGTTCGAATATTTAAAAGGAATAATAATTATCGGGTTAGTGACCAAAATAAAATAAAGTAAAATCAATAATCTAATTTAAAATAAACAGAAAAGCATATATTGTGACTAAATTGAAAACAACAGAAAAAACAAGCCAAATCTAAAATAAATGAAAAGAACGAGGCGTTGGTAACCTAAATAAAAAAATGCGGCAAGGTTCAGGGCCCTAAAGTAGGAGTAACTCGAAAACTAAGGTAATATATTATATTTTGGCTAAAATAGGTTAAACTTAACCCTAAATAAATAAAAAAATAAAGCCTCCCTAAACTCTCCCTCTTCATCTCACCATTCGACCGACCATTCCCCAAAGGGCTCCAAGGCCTCACGTCAGCCACCAAAATGGTGGCCCCTCTCATGCTCTGACCAGTACTGAACCACTCCTTCTACCGCCGCTCATGGTCGTAAATCGCCCCTACCATCCTCCTCCAATCACCAAACAAGCCCAAAACCCCCAAAGTCAAAGCTTTTTAACCTAAACTCCTCAAAAAAAAAAGACCCAAAAAGCCATAGCCCCCCTAAACACCCGACGAACCCTGACGGTTTGACTCCAACAGTGACCTGACTCCGACGAGTCCCTACTCGTCTGAGGTAACGAAAGCTAACCCTTCACTCTCCTATGCTATGCTTCAAAAATAAAGAAAAAGGGCACAAAAAACAACTTTTTGAAATATTTCGTTTCTTTTTTATATTGCTTGGTTGTTACAAAAAGGGATGAAGGGAAAGCTTCCCTCCAGTGGCAGATGCACTAAGCCCCCATAGGGGCCAAGTGCATCCCCATTATTTTGGAAAAGTGGTTAAATTTAGCTTAATGTGTTAAAGAAAAAAGAAAAAAATTACAATTTTTTGCATACCCATTATTTTTAAGAAAAGAAAATTAAAATTTTGGACCCTTATTCTTAAATTTCTGGATCCGCCACTGCTTCCCTCCCTATTTTCTTTTTCGAATTTGGGTTGGGGGGAGAACCATTTACAATGTTTCCTTTTTTCCTAGAGAAAATGGTCGGCCTCTGTTTTTTCAAAGAGGGAACTCTCCCTTTACATCGATTTTCTTTTGGGTTTTATATCCCATGCTACAACTAGAAAATAAAAAATTACATATTCTCTTTGTTTGTTTGTTTGTGCATGAAAATGCTGATGAAGCTCTTGGGGACCAGCCTTGTGATGTGGCTGCCGAGCGAGGAGTTGTCGAGCTTGTTTGCTATTGTGGCTTCTCATGTCTGCTGCAGTTTGGACTTGGGACCATTGGGGCTGTTTGCTGCGCCAACGTGGATGAGGAGAGCTGGAATTCTAGGGCCATGGTTGGGTTAATTTGTTTTAGGGTTAGGGTTTGTTTTGGGCAATTGGAATGGGTAAATGGGTTTTGTTATGGGTTTGGATAATGTGCTTTGTGAATGGATTTTTTGTAATTTAAATTTGGGTGATGTGTTGGTTTAGTTTAATTTGTATATGAACTTTTAACTTGGAATGAATTTAATCAGTTTTGGTTTAATTTAAGCTTTATGCCCATGATAATCATGTATGGTTCCAAGCCCAACTAAGCCTAATTAAGCAAAGGTTTAAATTCATCATTCACAACCAAATTTATTCAACGCTCCGATCACATGCATACTTCTATGAACTACTTTCACTAGTGCCATCAATGCCACTTAAATTAATTTGTCCTTAATGCACAATCATCTTCTATTATCTCTAATCCGATTTGAAATGTCCAAACAAAATTAGGATATTACAATTGTTATTTGCTAGTTCCTCAATTCTCCTTGCTTTTAATGCAACAAATGTGGTTCTTGTTCCTAAGGCCCCTAACCTGACCATGGTTAAGGATTTTAGACCTATCTCTTGTTGTTCGATGATTTATAAGACTGTTTCAAGGATTATAGTAAGTCGTTTATCTGTTGTTTTTCCTAGGATGATTACTTTAAATCAGACTGCATTTGTGAATGGAAGTAGCATAATGGACAATACTTTACTTGCTCAAGAGATTGCCAAGGGTATGCGTGGAAAACTATTTCCCTGAGATGCGACTTGAAGATTGATCTTTAAAAGGCATTTGACTCATTGAATTGGGAGTTTGAGGGAGCTATTTTGCGTGATTTGTGTCTGTCTAAAAATTCATCGAGTGGATTTGGGCATGTTTTACTACTCCTAGATACTCTGTTGTGTTCGATGGTAGTTTAGTAGGGTACTTTGAGGGTGCGCTTAGCATAAGCATGGGGATATGTTCTCGCCTTATATTTTTGTCCTTGTTATGAATGTTTTGTCCAATATAGTTAATGTGGATGCTGCTAAAGGGGTCTTCAGTTATTGTCCTAAATGTAAAAATATTTGCCTCACCCATCTTTATTTTACAGATGATCTGTTTATTTTCTGCAAGGGTACATCTGATTATATTATTGGGGTGCAGTGTGTTTGAATGAGTTTTATTTTATGTTTGGCTTGAGATTAAATGCTGGTAAGTTTGAGTTTTTTATGACTGGGATCTCTGATGAGCAGAATAAAGCTATTAGGATGATTTCTAATTTTCATTTGAGTAGGCTCTCTGTGAGGTACTTGGGTGTTCCCTTGGTAACTAGGAAGCTTACTGAGAAGGATTGTCTTAGCCTCATTGATAAGATTAGGGCTAAGCTAGAGACAGATCTACCTATTGAGGTCTGAAAGAGGGTTGGGTGTGAAAGATATTAGTGGTTGGAATAGAGCCTGTATTGTGTAGATGATTAAGAACACCCTGGCTGACGAGGGCTCCCTTTGGGTGGCGTGGATTAGGGTCTATGTTGTGAATAATAAATATTTCTGGCAGATGAAAATTCCCATCAATGCAAGCCAAAGCTTTTGGAGAATTTTGAAGTTAATACCTATAGATTCTCACTTGTTTGATGTCTTAGATGGTAATCATCTTAAAGCTGGTTGGATTTGGAACGATTTAAGGGTTAAGCTCCATAAGATTCCATAGCATAGTCTTGTTTGGCATGCGGGACACTTTTTTAATACCCCAAACATTGGGTCAGTGACTAAATTGTAAGAATTCAAAATTTAGCGATTTGATTTTAATAAATTAAAATGTTCAAGGATTGATTTGGAAATTTTTGGTTTAGGATATATTATCAAAGATTGAAGGATAGATGGGCAAAATAGTCTTTTAGCATGAAATGAATTTAAAATTCATTTTTAAGGTTATTATAACATGTGAGGAAATAAGAGAAAGGAAAAGAAAAGCCTAGAGAATTCTCTTCATCTTTTTTTCTTCTCTTCCACCGTGAACTCCATTGTTAAGGTGAGTATTTTTGAAGTTGATTGTTTCTTGTATTTTTGAATTTGTTTAGAGTTTTTAGGTGGCATAGAAGCTTAAGAAAGCTTAAAGATGATTAGAAGCTACGAGATTGATGAGTTAATGGTGATTTGGTAAAATGAGTTTTTAAGGGAATTGATGAAAATTGATGAGTATTTGGATTTTAAAGATATATTTGACTTGTGAAAGGTCTTAAAAAGATGTTTGAAGTATTAGAAAGGATTGAAAACATGTTTGAAGAATGGGTGTGATTTTTAGTTTTAAATGTTCTAGTGAAAATTTTGGATGTTAAAGGGAATTTAATTGATGTAAGTTGATTTTGATAAGTGTTATTGAGTTTAAGGGCTTGAATGGAGTTAGAAGTATGAGATTTAGGTGAGTTTTGGGTAAAATTTGAAATGAAATAAGTGAATTCCGGGTAAGCGTATCGGTACTGGAAGAACAATACTGATACTATAAGGTTAAATGGAAGGAAATTATATGAATCAGATGAACAATATCATACTGAAGGGGGTAGTATCGATACTGGGGTATCTATACCAATAATAAGGTACCGATACTGTAATTGAAGAGGAAATTCTAGAATGATATTTGGGTATCGATACTATGGTAGGTATTGGTACCATAGAAGGGAAGTATCAGTACTGGGTGTAGAGTACCTATACTGTTCAGCCTGAAATTGTCAAATAGGTGTTTTATTTAGATTATGTAAATGCTGATTGATTAACAATTATTTGATCTCCGATATTCATTTTGGTAATGTTAACGTATAGATTTGATCGAAAGCAAGTACTGATCGCTTGTAAATGTATATGTTAAGGCAAGCAAATCTGTGCATGTATACACAATCGATTCTAGTAATATAGGGTAAGTGAGTATTATCTCCACAGAGATTGGTCAAGAAATATATTTTCACCACAACTAGAACTAATGTAACAAACTAAGTCCTACTAAGTTGTCAACTTAAGAACTAATATTAATAAAACAAATAGGTGATTTAATGAGTGCAGGAAAGTTTGGTCGAGACAAAATAAATATGCAGAATGCTAAAGTAAATAAAACAAGATAAGTGTTGATTTAAATCGAATGCAAACAACCTTACATATTCAGACATATCACAGAGCACTGATGCTAAACCCTTACATTGTCAATAATTATTTCTAAGTCTAGAATGAATTATTATGACTCGCTCAAGCTGTCCGACATGATTACTAGGTATTCTTAGACGGTTTCTATGGCAATACTCCTCAGCGTTAACTACAATCCGTTGTTGTAGCAATACCTCTCAGCGAAAACTATAGGCATTGTCTATCTTACTCTAGTGTATATCCCTTTTAGTCAATTAAAACCACTCCTTATCTCTAAGGTAGACAAGTTAGAACTTCACCATCCCGTATTCATTCTATTGCTTACGTCGATCTATCTTAATTCTCTCTCGAATATAAGAATCACTATCTAGACAAAAGGCTATCTCTCGATGCTCTTACAATTCCCATACATGTTTTACCAAAACCCCAGGCAATCTCTCGATGCTCTTACAGTGTTAAGGCAAAATATTTAAACAATAAGCAAAACAGTCATAAGCAAAACATAATTCATCATTCATAAAACATAAAAATATTGTTCAGTCAACACAAAGTTTAACACCAAGTAAGACATTCATGGTGCTATCAAAGATCATCCAAAATTCAATGTTTAGTAGAACCCCAAATAGATAAAGAGTTAAACAATGGAAGAATGACTCCCAAAACTGGGGGCTCTGTCGTGACGATTCTGATTAGCACTACGCCTGCCTTGGTGATCACCCTCTCTCGAGGCCTGATCACCGCTTTGCTAACGTCTGGTTATGGAGGACATCAAGGAAGGTCGGTGGGTAGATGGTAAAGAAGCATTGCAGTTACTTGCTCACGCCTTGGGTAAAGTTCTTCTCTTCTTCCTTGCCTCTTTCTTTGGAAAAATCTCCTAGGGCTTTGCATGCTTTTTGGAGTTTCCTTAAATAACTGTTGTCAAATAAATGTCCAGACTTAAAAAGGAAAGGCGGTTGTCAGAATAATTAAGGCTTACTTGCACGTGAAGTATGTCATCTAGCTGGCTTGTGACATAGGCGGTTTCGTCACACTTGCTTCAGACTTCCTTAGATAAACCTTGCCTCGGTGAGATAAATTTGCTCTTCACATTCTCATCTGTTCCGTTGGGCTTTGCAAATTTACGTTTTCACGACTGAAATGTTCTTCCCCTGTAAGTTTCCTGCACAAACACAATCCAAACAACCCTTTCTCCTTAGCAGCATCAGTCAAACCAAATAAATATTGCCTAAGAAAAATTTATCCACCACAAGCTAATGTAACCTATATGTAACTAAAAGCAACTAAAATGCTACACATACTTTGTTTAGACAAGCAATAACTTAAGTGAAAAGACTAGAAATTAAGTCTTTTTACGGAGTTATTACACCCCCAAACTTAAGCTATTGCTTGTCCTCAAGCAATGTACAATATCTAGAAGAAAATCAAAATTGTCATGGCAAAGCAGAGTTAAGGAAATTATATAGTTTGAGGTTTTAGCCCTTAGCAAAAATTGTTTGGCCTCAACATGTTCGACAGTTATGTAAGTCAAGTCCTTTCCCTAGTTAGGACTCTTTGTTATAGTGTGTACGTGATTGTAATCAGTCTTTGCATAAAGGTAAATTGAAAACTTAAGTAAGCACTTCTGGGTTGTCAAGGCAACAAATTATTTGTCATGCTTAGCTTATACTCCTAGTTATTTATCAACTTTTTTTTCACAGGGGAGTCAGCTCATCATAATTACCGTTCCACACTCTAGGTGAAAGGGAGCATACCTTCCACCCCCAAGCTAGTCGGGCAGAGTCATCCTGTGACTACTTTCATTCACTCATATTTCGTGGCTACTCTTTATTTCTTATGGAGTTTTTATGTTTATTCCTTTGCACAGAGGAGTGTCCCTTCTTATTTTTAAAGTTTTCAAACACTAGAGAGTTTTTACTTCACCTTTAAAACATTTTGAAGTCTCGTCAAGCAGAAAGTTCTTTTCCAAAAATTTTACAGATTACCTGAAACAAAGACAACCTACAATCGTGTTTATGAACTTCAAAGAATCAAGCCTAAGGTTGGTTCTCTTCTTTAGACAGTCTTAACAATAATTCTGGCCTAGGCAATCAAATTATGCATTCATCATTGGGCATCCCTAATTCATTCCTAACAATAACCTTAATCTGCTTATGTCATGACAATCAAAATTTTCAACCAATTATCATCAACTGCTTTCTAACAAAGTATGGCAAAATATGGTACAATACCTCCCCCAAACTTGAGGGATGCATTATCCTCAATGAATGAAATTAAAACTACATGAATATATATGCAGATGAGAAAAAGAAAAACTAAAAATAAAATAGAAACTCACTATGGTGGGGTGGCTTGGATGGATGCCCTCGTTCGGCGTCGTTTGGGAGGATAGGGACTCTCGGATCCCGAGTCTACTGCTGCTGGCGAGGGAGATGGTTGAAGTATACGGTCTGCGGTTCTCTTGTAGCACTTCTTGCTGGACGAGGCTCGTGTTGGAGTTGACTGCTCGGCAGTAGGAGTTGGTTGTGCTGGAACCAGTGCTGGACTAGTAACTGCTGTTGGGACTGGTGTAGCTTGACTGACAGGGGACAGAATGGGATCTTACGTAGGTTGAGGCGGTGCTGGAGTAAAATCTTCATCGGTGAAGAAGTGGAGTGGAGTATCATCACTACTTTCAGAGGTTGAAAAGAATGAGGAGCTGAGGAATTATTCTGTGTCGCCTTGGCCTTCCTCTGGTATGGGTGGTGCTTGAGTTGCTAATGGTGGCACATCAACGGGTACTTCTGGGGGAACTTCTGGAGGGGCATGCGATGTCGAGGCATGGAGTGTGCTGCCGCACACATTGTATTTGAGGATGACACTGAGGAAGGTCGGCAGTCTGGTGTTTGTGTTCGGAAGTAACTCCTTGAAGAAGGAGTTGAGTTGCATATCCCTAGCCTTGACAAACTCAAAGTAAATTTCCATTTGGTCCTCCAGGCGTCCGATCTTTTCACGTGTTTCTCGAGTGTGCGTGACCACAACAACCATTCTAGCCGCGTCAACCAATTTTGCTCCTCGCTCCAAACCTTCCTGTGGGTCGTCGTCATTTAAACTCAACTAGTTGGACTATTTGGAGTTGAGTTGCCAAAAATGATATCAAATGTTTCAAATGTTTTGGGAAAGGACATGTTACCAGTCAATGTCCCAACCGAAATACCATGATGGTACTTGACAATTGAGATATTGTCTCGGATTTTGAAGAGCCTATTTATGAAGAGGAACCTGAAGCAATACAAGAAGAAGAATCTGAAGAGAATGCATACCATGGAGAGATGTTTGTTTTGAAAAGATGCCTACAATCACAAACGTGTCAAGAAGATCTTCAAAGAAACAATATTTTTCATACAAGGTGCCATGTCAAGGACAAGGTTTGCACTATGATTATCGGTGGAGGAAGTTACACAAGCGTAGCCACCACTCTTATGGTTGAAAAGTTGGGATTGGCCACATCAAAGCATCCCGCTCCATATAAACTCCAATGGCTCAATGAAGGAGGTGAGTTAAACGTTAC
Source organism: Hibiscus syriacus (assembly GCF_006381635.1). Taxonomy (NCBI): domain Eukaryota; kingdom Viridiplantae; phylum Streptophyta; class Magnoliopsida; order Malvales; family Malvaceae; genus Hibiscus; species Hibiscus syriacus. The sequence continues at coordinate 1,653,116 of NW_024061960.1, forward strand.
CAAATAGGTTCTAATTCCTTTTTCAGTTGGTAGGTACAAGGACGTGGTGCCTTGTGACATTTTCCCTATGCATGCTAGCCACATATTACTTGGTAGACCATGGCAGTATGATAATAGGGCCATCCATGATTGTTATCACAATACACTTTTAATCATGATGGATGCAAGGTAACCTTGGTGCCTTTAACCCCTAAAGAAGTACAACAAGACCAATTGCATATGCGAAAGAGTGTACAAGCATGGCGAAAAGACAAACCACTAATGAAGAATGAAGAGGGACAAAACATGAAACCAAACTTCTTCATGAAGAAATATGATGGTTCAATGCTGGAAATTGAAGGGTCTCATACGAAAATTGGTGATGGATGGAATTTAAAAAAACAACTCTTCACCAAGAGTCTTAATCATCAAAAGGTAAGTACCCCTTCATTTGAGATCTATTTTCTCCTCACTTTTCATGACCAACCACGTGAAAGGTCACTTCTAAAAGGGATATCCTTAAAAGAAGATCATTCCCAAAAGGTACCTATTGGTAAATCATATTCCAAAGAAAGACCTAAAGGGAAATCTTATAAAAGGGTACCGAATGGAAGAACACAAAATTTCAAATGATGCTTTTTTTTAGCAAAGAGACGTGAAGCTATGCAATGAATACCTGTTATGTAGTTAATAAATAACTTAATATGAACACTTCATGCACATTGTTATTTTAATATATTAAACATATTAGAATAGTCTTATAATCATATTAAGCATGATTATCACATATACATCAAGGCAACATACTTATAATTCATTTCATTAGTTCATATGCATTCATTTTAGCACTTAGTCTTTATGCATTAGTTCATACATATTATAAGATGATATATTTAGCTCATGACCTTCAATTATAGCTCACATTACCATATTCATGCATGTCATCAAGGTATTTAGCTCATATCAGCTCAATACCATGGACTTACCTTGTTTCCTCGCACATATAGGTACATTGGATCATAGCACAAGTTGGGGTAGCTTGGTGGATTATTTGGACATCAAATGCTGCTCACAGATAGCTCAAGGAACATGGAAGCTCACAAAACACTAATGAAAACTCAATTCAGCTAGATGAGCTCAAGGTTAGCTAAACTCAGCTAGTTGGTTCCTCTTAGTACATTCATGGATATGCTCGAAGATGAGTTCTCCAACGTTGATCTTCCTCCCGTATATGATCGAGTATAAGAGATTTTGTCTCTTCACGAAGACAGTGGTATTGTAGGACATTGTCATCAGCTTGCCTTTGAGAAAGTGGTTCCACAACTTCACGTGCGGGTTTAGTGCTCAGCAATCTACACTTTTCCTCGTTGGGGCATTTTCTTCGAACTTGGCCCACCCAAAGCATAAATCATGTAGTACACTATCGTACGTTTCTTGATCGGCCTCAGCCACAAATCGCTTGTGTTGCTCCTCCACTTTTCCCATTTTAAAGTATCGGTTGAGTGCAGAGGAAAATCGAATGAGCTTTCCTCGAACATAAACTGTATGGATAGACGGGTCCTCGAGATGGGCGTAGAATTCCCGTACCATTGTCGGTGCTACGGCTTTGGGATTGCGAGCAAACTTTTCCCAGTTGTGTTTCTTTATCACGTCCATCACCTCCGGTCCAGACGACTCCTCTTCCTCGGCGGGAAATACAAATCTTGGTTGATATCAGTGGTGACGATGGGGAGAGAAATAATTTTCTTTCTTAGTGATGAGAGGTTGAGGCATGATGAAGAAGAAGAAGTTGAGCAGTTGTTTCTTTGGATAGTAATGGGTGGTTTCGGGGTAGTTTTGTCGTTTCTTGGAGGGAAGAGATTTGTGCATTAATGAGAAATATATGATTGGACATAAAGTAGGGGGAAAAGATATCTTTCCTTCTTTATTCTGCCACCAAAACCATGCATCCTAGGGTTTCTTCTCTTCTCATGCATGCTCTTATTCCCCATGCAGCCACGTTTTCTTTGCTTACCTACAATAAATAAAGAAAATAAAATAAAACAGATAATGAAAGTAGAAAATAACTTAATTTATTTATGTACAAAATTCAAATTTTTGTTGCCTAGGCAACGAAATTTTGTATAAGAAAGTAAAGCAAACTCTTGGGTATCATGTGCCAACGATGTCGGTTTGTGGTGCATGACTGGGGCTCCTTTGTACTCCTTGAGTCTCTGCCCATTCACCTTAAAGATGGAACCATCGTTTTGGTTCTGGATTTTAATTGCTCCATTGTCATGGACTTGGTGTACAATAAAAGGTCCAGACCATCGCGATTTTAACTTGTCTGGGAATAACTTAAGACGTGAATTAAAGAGCAATACATGTTGTCCATAATAAAATTACCTTGGCAATATGTTTCTTTCATGCCATCGTTTTGTTTTCTCCTTGTATAAGCGGGCATTCTCGTATGCATGTGCTCTGAATTCATCAATCTCATTCAATTCCAAGAGTCTTCTTTCTCCAGCAAGCTGCGTATCCATGTTTAGCTTTTTGATGGCCCAGTAGGCTTTATGTTCGAGTTCAACCGGCAGATGACATTCCTTTCCATAGACCAGTTTGAATGGTGACATTCCCAATGGTGTCTTGAATGTTGTGTGATAAGCCCATAATGCTTCATCTAGCTTCAGCGACCAGTCCTTTCGATTTGGGTTAACCACTTTCTCAATGATCTATTTAATTTCCCGGTTAGACACTTCGGCTTATCCATTCGTTTGAGGGTGATATGCCATAGCAATCTTATGTCGTACTCCATATCGCTTCAATGCAATGGAAATCAATTTATTATCAAAATGAGTGCCTTCATCACTGATGATAGCTCGTGCTGTTCCAAATTGGGTGAATATATTTTTGTACAAAACTTTTAACACCGTTTTGGAATCATTTTTAGGTGAAGTAATGGCTTCAACCCATTTTGATACATAATCCACTGCCAAGAGAATGTACAAATCTCCAAAAGATGTGGGAAAGGGTCCCATGAAGTCTATTCCCCATACATCGAAGAGTTCAATTTCCATAATATTTTGCCATGGCATCTCGTGCCTGTTTGATATGTTTCCTGTTCGTTGGCATCTATCACATGACTTATAAAATTCATGCGCATCCTTGAATAAGGTTGGCCAGTAAAATCCAGATTGGAGTACTTTTGTTGCTGTTCTCATTCCACCGAAATGTCCTCCACATGGTGGCGAGTGACATCGGTGTATAATATCTTTCTGCTATTCTTCTGGAATGCATCTTCGAATTATTTGGTCTCCGCATTGCTTGAATAGAAATGGTTCATCCCAGTATAATGTCGTACATCATGTCGAAACTTCTTTCTGCCTTAGCTAGATAAATCAGGAGGAAAAATACCACTAACAAGAAAGTTAACAATGTCAGCATACCACGGCGCAGCGATAACAAATAATATTTTCTCATCAGGGAAATCCTCTTTAATTTCTGTTGTGTTAACACAATCAGGTTTTTTATCTAGCCTAGATAAATGGCCTGCCACTTGATTATCTATACATTTTTATCCTTAATCTCTAAATCGAACTCTTGTAGTAATAATATCCATCGAATTAGTCTAGGCTTCGCATCCTTTTTTATTAATCAGATATTTAATGGCTAAGTGATATGTATGCACAATTACCTTAGTGCCTATTAGGTTTTGCCTAAACTTATCGAATGCAAATACTACTGCTAAGAGTTCATTTTCAGTGGTAGTATAGTTAACTTGTGCATTATTAAGAGTACGGCTTGCATAGTATATTACATGAAAAATTTTACTTTTCCGTTGCCCTAGCACTGCTCCGACTGCATAGTCACTGGCATCGCACATGAGTTCAAATCGTTCGTTCCAATATGGCGGGACAATGATTGGTGCTGTCAAAAGCTTTTTCTTCAAATCTGTGAAGGCATTCAAATAATCATTAGTAAATTCAAATGAATGATTTTGTTGAAGCATAAGACATAAGGGTTTAGATATTTGAGAAAAATCTTTTATGAACCGCCTGTAGAAGCTTGCATGTCCAAGAAAGCTACGTACACCTCGCACACTGGTGGGTGGGGGTAGATTTGCAATTATGTCCACCTTGTCTTTTATTGACTTCATTGCCTTGACATGAAATTTTGTAACCCAACACTATTCCTTCGATCACCATAAAATGACATTTCCCCCAATTCAACACTAGGTTGGCTTCTTCACATCATTTCAGTACCTTAGATAAATTACCGAAGCAACGTTCAAAATCATCACCCGAGACAGAGAAATCATCCATAAATATTTCCATGCATTCTTCCACCATATCTGAAAATATTGTCATCGTGCATATTTGCAATGTAGCTGGAGCGTTACACAATCCAAACGACATTCTTCTAAATGCATAGGTGTCATACGGGCATATGAAAGTTGTTTTCTCTTGATCATTCGGTGCTATGGCTATTTGGTTATACCCTGAATATCCATCGAAGAAGTAGTAAAATGCCTTTCCCGCCAACCTATCAAGCATTTAGTTGATAAAAGGAAGGGGGAAATGGTCTTTCTTTGTGGTTTTGTTGAGCTTCCTGTAATCCATGCATATGCGCCAACCTGTGACTGTTCTTGTGGTGAGGAGTTCGTCATGTTCACTTTTAATCACGATCATACCACCCTTCTTTGGCACACACTGCACTGGGCTAACCCATGAACTATCAGATATAGGATATATTACTCCCGCGTCCAACCATTTTATGATTTCCTTAATGACTACCTTCTTCATGATTGGATTGAGCCTTCTTTGAGGTTCCACCAAAGTGCTATGGTTATCTTCAAGGTTGATTTTGAGCATGCATATAATCGGACTGATTCCCTTCAAGTCTACCATTGTCCATCCGAGAGATTTTCTATAATGTGACAAAACATTCAACAAACTATTCTCCTGTTCTGAGGTTAGGTTGGCAGAAATTATCACTGGTAGAGTTTCATCAACTCCTAGATAAGCATATTTTAAATGTGACGGCAAAGGTTTAAGTTCCAGTTTTGGTGCTTGTTGCAAGGATGACTCTTGAGACTATACTTCATCATATTCTAAGGGTTCAAATTTCATACCTGATCTATTATGAAGAAGTCTCAATTGATCCTTTGTCTCTCTTCCGTATCGTGCATTGGTGTCAATTGCAGGGTGTTCATTGTTCAAATTTTTGTTGTCAGGGCCATGAATTCTGAATCCTCTTCTGAGTTTAATTTGCTTGGGCCAAATGTATCTTGTTTGTACATCTCGGTTGTAGGGTCGTGATACAAAGCGTTGTATTCATCGAGTCGTAAAGATTCACCTTGTCCTAGGATTATCTTCTCCTCGACTTCTCTAATGAATTGGCACTCTTCTGAATCGTCCACATATTTCATAGAGTTAAATACATTAATGGTGACACTTTGCTCTCCTACTCGTATGAGCTCTCCATTTTCACAATCTATTAGAATTCTCCAGTGGCTAAGAATGGTCGTCCAAGGATGATCGAGGCATTTTTCATCGGCTTCGCAATCCAGGATAAGGAAATCAACTGGAAAGACAAATTTATCCACCTTTACGATGACTCCTCTATTCTACCCTCTGGCCGCACATATGACGATCGGCTAGCTGTAAGATGACTGAGGTTGGGCGGGTGTGATACCCGTTTAGTTTCATAGATATGGACTTTGGTATCAAGTTCACACTTGATATCAAAACAACAAGAGCTCGTCCTATTAGGTTACTACCAATTCAGTATGGTATTATAAAGCTTCCAGGGTCTTTTTGCTTTAGTGGGAGTTTGCTTACTGCTGAACAGATTTCTATTACCGTGGCAACACGCTCTACCTTCCGTTTCTTCGTAACAATGTCTTTAAGACACTTGGAATAGGAAGGCATTTGCTCGATGTCTTCAAGTAAAGGCACATTAATACATAATTGATCCAGAACATCAACGAATTTCTTGAACTGGATGTCATCATCATGCTTCTTTAACTGTTCAACACTAGGTTGGCTTCTTCACATCATTTCAGTACCTTAGATAAATTACCGAAGCAACGTTCAAAATCATCACCCGAGACAGAGAAATCATCCATAAATATTTCCATGCATTCTTCCACCATATCTGAAAATATTGTCATAGTGCATATTTGCAATGTAGCTGGAGCGTTACACAATCCAAACGACATTCTTCTAAATGCATAGGTGTCATACGGGCATATGAAAGTTGTTTTCTCTTGATCATTCGGTGCTATGGCTATTTGGTTATACCCTGAATATCCATCGAAGAAGTAGTAAAATGCCTTTCCCGCCAACCTATCAAGCATTTAGTTGATAAAAGGAAGGGGGAAATGGTCTTTCTTTGTGGTTTTGTTGAGCTTCCTGTAATCCATGCATATGCGCCAACCTGTGACTGTTCTTGTGGTGAGGAGTTCGTCATGTTCACTTTTAATCACGATCATACCACCCTTCTTTGGCACACACTGCACTGGGCTAACCCATGAACTATCAGATATAGGATATATTACTCCCGCGTCCAACCATTTTATGATTTCCTTAATGACTACCTTCTTCATGATTGGATTGAGCCTTCTTTGAGGTTCCACCAAAGTGCTATGGTTATCTTCAAGGTTGATTTTGAGCATGCATATAGTCGGACTGATTCCCTTCAAGTCTACCATTGTCCATCCGAGAGATTTTCTATAATGTGACAAAACATTCAACAAACTATTCTCCTGTTCTGAGGTTAGGTTGGCAGAAATTATCACTGGTAGAGTTTCATCAACTCCTAGATAAGCATATTTTAAATGTGACGGCAAAGGTTTAAGTTCCAGTTTTGGTGCTTGTTGCAAGGATGACTCTTGAGACTATACTTCATCATATTCTAAGGGTTCAAATTTCATACTTGATCTATTTATGAAGAAGTCTCAATTGATCCTTTGTCTCTCTTCCGTATCGTGCATTGGTGTCAATTGCAGGGTGTTCATTGTTCAAATTTTTGTTGTCAGAGCCATGAATTCTGAATCCTCTTCTGAGTTTAATTTGCTTGGGCCAAATGTATCTTGTTTGTACATCTCGGTTGTAGGGTCGTGATACAAAGCGTTGTATTCATCGAGTCGTAAAGATTCACCTTGTCCTAGGATTATCTTCTCCTCGACTTCTCTAATGCATTGGCACTCTTCTGAATCGTCCACATATTTCATAGAGTTAAATAAATTAATGGTGACACTTTGCTCTCCTACTCGTATTATGAGCTCTCCATTTTCACAATCTATTAGAATTCTCCAGTGGCTAAGAATGGTCGTCCAAGGATGATCGAGGCATTTTCATCGGCTTCGCAATCCAGGATAAGGAAATCAACTGGAAAGACAAATTTATCCACCTTTACGATGACTCCTCTATTCTACCCTCTGGCCGCACAAATGACCGATCGGCTAGCTGTAAGATGACTGAGGTTGGGCGGGTGTGATACCCGTTTAGTTTCATAAATATGGACTTTGGTATCAAGTTCACACTTGATATCAAAACAACAAGAGCTCGTCCTATTAGGTTACTACCAATTCAGTATGGTATTATAAAGCTTCCAGGGTCTTTTTGCTTTAGTGGGAGTTTGCTTACTGCTGAACAGATTTCTATTACCGTGGCAACACGCTCTACCTTCCGTTTCTTCGTAACAATGTCTTTAAGACACTTGGAATAGGAAGGCATTTGCTCGATGTCTTCAAGTAAAGGCACATTAATACATAATTGATCCAGAACATCAACAAATTTCTTGAACTGGATGTCATCATCATGCTTCTTTAACTGTTCAACACTAGGTTGGCTTCTTCACATCATTTCAGTACCTTAGATAAATTACTGAAGCAACGTTCAAATCATCACCCGAGACAGAGAAATCATCCATAAATATTTCCATGGCATTCTTCCACCATATCTGAAAATATGTCATCGTGCATATCATCATCATGCTTCTTTAACTGTTCAACACTAGGTTGGCTTCTTCACATCATTTCAGTACCTTAGATAAATTACTGAAGCAACGTTCAAAATCATCACCCGAGACAGAGAAATCATCCATAAATATTTCCATGCATTCTTCCACCATATCTGAAAATATTGTCATCGTGCATATTTGCAATGTAGCTGGAGCGTTACACAATCCAAACGACATTCTTCTAAATGCATAGGTGTCATACGGGCATATGAAAGTTGTTTTCTCTTGATCCTTCGGTGCTATGGCTATTTGGTTATACCCTGAATATCCATCGAAGAAGTAGTAAAATGCCTTTCCCGCCAACCTATCAAGCATTTAGTTGATAAAAGGAAGGGGGAAATGGTCTTTCTTTGTGGTTTTGTTGAGCTTCCTGTAATCCATGCATATGCGCCAACCTGTGACTGTTCTTGTGGTGAGGAGTTCGTCATGTTCACTTTTAATCACGATCATACCACCCTTCTTTGGCACACACTGCACTGGGCTAACCCATAAACTATCAGATAGGATATATTACTCCCGCGTCCAACCATTTTATGATTTCCTTAATGACTACCTTCTTCATGATTGGATTGAGCCTTCTTTGAGGTTCCACCAAAGTGCTATGGTTATCTTCAAGGTTGATTTTGAGCATGCATATAATCGGACTGATTCCCTTCAAGTCTAGCATTGTCCACCGAGAGATTTTCTATAATGTGACAAACATTCAACAAACTATTCTCCTGTTCTGAGGTTTGGCAAATTATCACTAGTAGAGTTTCATCAACTCCTAGATAAGCATATTTTAAATGTGACGGCAAAGGTTTAAGTTCCAGTTTTGGTGCTTGTTGCAAGGATGACTCTTGAGACTATACTTCATCATATTCTAAGGGTTCAAATTTCATACCTGATCTATTATGAAGAAGTCTCAATTGATCCTTTGTCTCTCTTCCGTATCGTGCATTGGTGTCAATTGCAGGGTGTTCATTGTTCAAATTTTTGTTGTCAGAGCCATGAATTCTGAATCCTCTTCTGAGTTTAATTTGCTTGGGCCAAATGTATCTTGTTTGTACATCTCGGTTGTAGGGTCGTGATACAAAGTGTTGTATTCATCGAGTCGTAAAGATTCACCTTGTCCTAGGATTATCTTCTCCTCGACTTCTCTAATGCATTGGCACTCTTCTGAATCGTCCACATATTTCATAGAGTTAAATAAATTAATGGTAACACTTATCTCTCCTACTCGTATTATGAGCTCTCCATTTTCACAATCTATTAGAATTCTCCAGTGGCTAAGAATGGTCGTCCAAGGATGATCGAGGCATTTTCATCGGCTTCGCAATCCAGGATAAGGAAATCAACTGGAAAGACAAATTTATCCACCTTTACGATGACTCCTCTATTCTACCCTCTGGCCGCACATATGACCGATCGGCTAGCTGTAAGATGACTGAGGTTGGGCGGGTGTGATACCCGTTTAGTTTCATAAATATGGACTTTGGTATCAAGTTCACACTTGATATCAAAACAACAAGAGCTCGTCCTATTAGGTTACTACCAATTCAGTATGGTATTATAAAGCTTCCAGGGTCTTTTTGCTTTAGTGGGAGTTTGCTTACTGCTGAACAGATTTCTATTACCGTGGCAACACGCTCTACCTTCCGTTTCTTCGTAACAATGTCTTTAAGACACTTGGAATAGGAAGGCATTTGCTCGATGTCTTCAAGTAAAGGCACATTAATACATAATTGATCCAGAACATCAACGAATTTCTTGAACTGGATGTCATCATCATGCTTCTTTAACTGTTCAACACTAGGTTGGCTTCTTCACATCATTTCAGTATCTTAGATAAATTACTGAAGCAACGTTCAAAATCATCACCCGAGACAGAGAAATCATCCATAAATATTTCCATGCATTCTTCCACCATATCTGAAAATATGTCATCGTGCATATTTGCAATGTAGCTGGAGGTTACAATCCAAAAGACATTCTTCTAAATGCATAGGTGTCATACGGGCATATGAAAGTTGTTTTCTTGATCTTCGGTGCTATGGCTATTTGGTTATACCCTGAATACCATCGAAGAAGTAGTAAAATGCCTTTCCCGCCAACCTATCAAGCATTAGTTGATAAAAGGAAGGGGGAAATGGTCTTTCTTGTGGTTTTGTTGAGCTTCCTGTAATCCATGCATATGCGCCAACCTGTGACTGTTCTTGTGGTGAGGAGTTCGTCATGTTCACTTTTAATCACGATCATACCACCCTTCTTTGGCACACACTGCACTGGGCTAACCCATGAACTATACTGCATGGGCTAACCATGAACTATCAGATATAGGATATATTACTCCGCGTCCACCATTTTATGATTTCCTTAATGACTACCTTCTTCATGATTGGATTGAGCCTTCTTTGAGGTTCCACCAAAGTGCTATGGTTATCTTCAAGGTTGATTTTGAGCATGCATATAATCGGACTGATTCCCTTCAAGTCTACCATTGTCCATCCGAGAGATTTTCTATAATGTGACAAAACATTCAACAAACTATTCTCCTGTTCTGAGGTTAGGTTGGCAGAAATTATCACTGGTAGAGTTTCATCAACTCCTAGATAAGCATATTTTAAATGTGACGGCAAAGGTTTAAGTTCCAGTTTTGGTGCTTGTTGCAAGGATGACTCTTGAGACTATACTTCATCATATTCTAAGGGTTCAAATTTCATACCTGATCTATTATGAAGAAGTCTCAATTGATCCTTTGTCTCTCTTCCGTATCGTGCATTGGTGTCAATTGCAGGGTGTTCATTGTTCAAATTTTTGTTGTCAGGGCCATGAATTCTGAATCCTCTTCTGAGTTTAATTTGCTTGGGCCAAATGTATCTTGTTTGTACATCTCGGTTGTAGGGTCGTGATACAAAGCGTTGTATTCATCGAGTCGTAAAGATTTACCTTGTCCTAGGATTATCTTCTCCTCGACTTCTCTAATGCATTGGCACTCTTCTGAATCGTCCACATATTTCATAGAGTTAAATACATTAATGGTGACACTTTGCTCTCCTACTCGTATTATGAACTCTCCATTTTCACAATCTATTAGAATTCTCCAGTGGCTAAGAATGGTCGTCCAAGGATGATCGAGGCATTTTCATCAGCTTCGCAATCCAGGATAAGGAAATCAACTGGAAAGACAAATTTATCCACCTTTACGATGACTCCTCTATTCTACCCTCTGGCCGCACATATGACCGATCGGCTAGCTGTAAGATGACTGAGGTTGGGCGGGTGTGATACCCGTTTAGTTTCATAAATATGGACTTTGGTATCAAGTTCACACTTGATATCAAATCAACAAGAGCTCGTCCTATTAGGTTACTACCAATTCAGTATGGTATTATAAAGCTTCCAGGGTCTTTTTGCTTTAATGGGAGTTTGCTTACTGCTGAACAGATTTCTATTACCGTGGCAACATGCTCTACCTTCCGTTTCTTCGTAACAATGTCTTTAAGACACTTGGAATAGGAAGGCATTTGCTCGATGTCTTCAAGTAAAGGCACATTAATACATAATTGATCCAGAACATCAACGAATTTCTTGAACTGGATGTCATCATCATGCTTCTTTAACTGTTGAGGGAATGGTGGTGGAGGTCTCACATTGTCTGTTGTTATTGCTGAAGAATTCTTGGCCTCGGCCATGAATTTCTCATTGTTTGAGCGATGCTCTGCAGTTTTTTTCGTCAGGCGCTTCTTCTCATTCAACATTTTCAGCTCGATCCTCAGGTTGCGTCATGCCATGGCGAAAACTGTTTGAGTGTTCTCCCCCAAACTTGTCATCTTGGTTGATCTGTTTTCTACTTCTTAGTGTAAGTACATTGCATTGTTCCTTCCCATGATGCTTGGTGATCTCCATATCACTAGGAAGATTTCCTTGTAGGCGAGAATGTAGTGCTGTGGCAATTTATCCCACTTGGTTCTCCAGTGCTCTTAGGGATGAATTGTGGCTTTGCAAAAGTGTTGCTTGGCTTTATAACAGATATCCTTGATTTTTAATTGTTGCAGAATGTTCATGCATCAAGGTCTTTGTGGAAGCCATGAAATATTTCGTTGAAGCCATAAATTCATGCAATGATAACTCTAACGAATTAGTATTGGAGGAAGAAGCTATAACTTTATTGTTTTTCCAGGACTACTGATGATGTTGATTCTGAAAATGTTGATGGTCCAAATTATTTTGATGTGGCTTGTAATTTGCTGCTTGATTGTTGTTGTTGTTTCCTTGATGACTCCATGAGAAATTTGGGTGTTGTCTCCAACCAAGTATGTGTTCGAATATGGGTTGTTGTTGCTCCAATTGTAATTTCCCATGAAATTGGATGACTCATGGTTTTCCGTGCATTCACTCTCATGATGATTGCTGTGACAAAATAGACATGCGTTATTGGTCACCTTTACTTCTCTTACCTCATTAGGACGTTGCAAATTTTTCAACATGTTGGTTATGGCAGAAAGTTGAGCGGCTACCGAATACTTACCCTCTAATTCATATGCTCCAGATGTTTTTCTGCTGGTTCCCAATCTTGTATTTAGAAATTGATAATCATTATTTGTTATCCTATCGAGGATGTCAAAAGCTTACTCGGGTGATTTGTCCAATAAGGTGCCATTTGCTGAGGTTGACACATTTTTGAAACATTACCACTTGCGACCAATCGTGAAAGCCATGGTTAACACATTTGTGAAGTAGGATTTTGTACCTATCCCAGCATTCGTACATTGATTCATCATCTACTTGGCGAAAAATAGCAATGTCATTGCGAAGTTGTGTATTCATATTGGGCAGATTGTGTCGCAGTAAGAAGCTCTTGCATAAATCTACCCATGACTCCATTGAGCCGGAAGGAACTCCGCTGAGCAAGGATCTTGCTCTATCACGTAGGGAATAAGGGAAAATTTTCAGTTTTAGCATATCTTCATGTACTTCTTGTTGCCGAAACGAGTCGCATACTTCAAGGAAAGCACGAACATGCTGTCTAGCATCCTCATTGGGTGAACCATCAAATTGTTCGATAGCGTTTAGCATGTTAAACATCACCGATTTGAGTTCGAAGTGAGTGGCTTGTATCTCAGGTGCCACTATACCTAGATTGAGATCATCGAGAATCGGGTTCAAATGATCTCGTATTGCTCTTGGCCTTGCAACTTGAAGATTGATAGCTACATCAGGTCTTAAATCTCCCATATTGTATTGCATTTAGAGTTGATTTGATTGTTCTCTTGTTCTTTGGGCGTGCAATCTTTGTCTGAGTGATTGCTCAACTTCAGGTTCAAATGGTTCCAAAGGCTTGCCAGACGATCTCAGGGTCATGCAACAATAAAAACCTACAAAAGAAAATAGTAAACTACGTTAGACTAAATAAATAAAATGTGACAGAGATAACTTGTTATGGCTAAAAACATTTCGTCGGTTGTCAATCCCCAGTAACGACGCCAAAACTTGATCGCTTGTAAATGTATATGTTAAGGCAAGCAAATCAGTGCAAGTATACACAATCGATTCAAGTAATATAGGGTAAGTGAGTATCGTCTCCACAGGGATTGGTCGAGAAATATATTTTCACCATAACTAGAACTAATGTCACAAACTAAGTCCTACAAAGTTGTCAACTAAAGTAAATAAAACAAGATAAGTGTTAATTTAAATCGAATGCAAACAACTTCACATATTCAGACATATCACAGAGCACTGATGCTAAACCCTTGCATTGTCAACAATTATTTCTATGTCTAGAATGAATTATTATGACTCGCTCAAGCTGCCCGACAGGATTACTAGGTATTCTTAGACGGTTGCAATGGCAATATTTCTCAGCGTTAACTATAATCTGTTGTTGTAGCATTATCTCTCAGCGTAAACTATAGGCATTGTATATCCTACTCTAGCGTCTATCCCTTTTAGTCAATTGAAATCGCTCCTTATCTCTAAGGTAGACAAGTTAGAACTTCACCATCCCAGATTCATTCTATTGCTTACGTCTATCTATCTTAATTCTCTCGAATATAAGAATCACTATCTAAACAAAAGGCTATCTCTCGATGCTCTTACAATGCCCATACATGTTTTTACCAAAACCCCAGGTGATCTCTCGATGCTCTTACATTGTTAAGGCAAAATATTTAAACAATAAGAAAAACAGTCATAAGCAAAACATAATTCATCATTCATAAAACATAAAAATATTGTTCAGGCAACACAAAGTTTAACACCAAGTAAGACATTCATGGTACTATCAAAGATTATCCAAAATTTAACGTTTAGTACAACCCCAAATAGATAAAGAGTTAAACAAAGGCAGAACGACTCCTAAAACCAGGGGCTCTGTTGCAACGATTCAGATCAGCACTACGCCTGCCTTAGTGATCACCCTCTCTCGAGGCATGATCACCGCTCTGCTAACGTCTGGTTATGGAGGACACCAAGGAAGGTCGGTGGCTAGACGGTAAAGAAGCACTGCAGTTGCTTGCTCACTCCTTGGGTAAAGTTCTTATCTCTTCTTTCTTGCCTCTTTCTTTGGCGGCTACGGCTGGTTATTTATAAGGAAAAAATCTCCTAAGGCTTTGCATGGTTTTTGGAGTTTCCTTAAATAACCGTTGTCAAATAAATGTCCAGGCTTAAAAAAGAAAGGTGACTGTCAGAATAACTAAGGTTTGCTTGCACGTGAAGTAGGTCATCTAGCTGGCTTATGACATAGGCGGTTTTGTCACACCTGCTTCAGACTTCCTCAAATAAACCTTGCCTCGGTGAGATAAATCTATTCCTCACGTTCTCATCTATTTCGTTGGCCTTTGCAAATTTATGTTGTCATGACTGAAATGTTCTTCCCCTGTAAGTTTCCTGCACAAACACAGTCCAAACAACCCTTTCTCCTCAACAGCATCAGTCAAACCAAATAAATCTTGCCTAAGCAAAATTTATCCGCCACAAGCTAATGTAACCTATATGAAACTAAAATACTATGCATCTTTGTTTAGACGAGCAATAACTTAAGTGAAAAAACTAGAAATTAAGTCTTTTTACGGAGTTATCAAGTACCGAACGAATCGACGTAGTAAAGAGATTGAGCGAAAGTGAAAAGGATTTTGCTTAGGGCTTAAGTGAGGCAAAGGTGAGTGCAACTTACTTATCTTATATTCAATATGAGGATGGCTTGCGATGAGCCAACCTTGAATATTTTTTATCAAAAACAATTTGAATTATTTTATGAAATATCTTTATAATGTTTTACCTAAATTGTATTTCAGAAGCATTATTTTAATTTCATTACTATGAGTATATATATTCTATGTGAATAATGCTATGTGAAATACTTATATGGTTAAAGCCCAAAGTATGTGCTATGAGAATTAGAGGTATAATTGGCATGCCAAGAGTCGAGGGATTCTACGCGGTCCTTTGGGACAATTCAATGTGGTCTTTTGGAATAATTCTATGTGGCACTTTTGTGCATATTCTACGTGGCACTCCGGTGAAAATTCTACACGGCAGTTTTGAATGCAATTACAGTTCACAACCTCAAAGTACTCGAGTTCTCAGTGATATATGTTTGGCTATTTAAACAAGTTAATATGAATTGAACAGTGCATAACAATATATGTTATTTATATGAAACAATGTTTCTCCTGAAATGTTTAAGAAAATGTTTTAATGTTTTATTATGCTCATTTATGCCTCACTAAGTCAAAGACTTAGCGTGTGAGTGTTTTCATACGTAGGTTCAAAGAAGTCAGCAGAGTAAAGCTAGGTTAGGACAACATACCTTTCCAGAAGATCAGATTAGACCATTTTGAACTGTTTATGATTTTCTTATGTTGAAATTTTGTTGGCATGTATTATAAATGTACTACAAATGTTTAAATCGCAAATGCACTGATCTGTTTTGTAACTATATTAATTAAGTTTTATGTAAGTATATTAAAATTTTGTTTTCACCATCTAAATTTTAATTTCGATATTAACTTGTGTTAATGAGGGCTTCGTCACTAAAAATAAAAAGTCAAATTTTATTCGGATTTTCACAGAGTCAAAGCGTTGAAAAGTCAATGTTACACCTCAAATTCATATTCAGGTCGAGTACGGGCCGGGGTGTGATATTTTGTTAGTATCAGAGCTACGGTTTAACTGATTTTAGACTCAAATGAAAGTAATTTATGTTTTAAAAGGTGTACATGCCAACGAAATAACAAAAATCTATGATATGATAATGTAATGGGTATATTATCTTTGCTAATATAGTTAAGTGATTATATCTTAATAGATGTTAGACTACAAGGACTCTCCAAGTGAAGCATGAGATGGAGTTAATGAGGGTAGTAGCAATTCACCTGCCCCAGTTAGGCAAGGTGAAGAACATGCACCTCAGGGAGTGCCTGTGCAAGATTAGGGAATATTTTTCTGGATGTTGGACGCGATTCTGAAGCGTTTCCAACCGTCTACTCCCTCGGCTCCTAGGATGAATGTTGCTAAGGAGCTAAAAAGTTAAGAAGCACTCGAGTTTAGGGGAAAACTGATGAAGGTTACGTTTATGCGGATCTTTGGCTAAATGATGTGAAAATTATGCTTGATGGTCTTTATTGTTCTGAAATGGAAAAGTTAGATTGAGTAGTCTCATTGCTAAGAGGTCAAGCACGTGTATGGTGGACTAATATGACAATGAGAGTGCCTAGTGATTAAGTGACGTGGTTGTTCTTTCTGGAAGAGTTCAAGAATAAATATATTGGTGATCAGTTCATTAGACAAATGAAGCAGGAGTTCATGAATTTTGAAGCAAGGGAGTTGCACTGTGTATGAGTATAAGTGCGAGTTTAATAAATTGAGTAGATTTGCAGTTGAATTGGCCCTTACTGAGAAAAAAATCAAGTGATTGGTTTGTGGAGGGTTTGCGCCTCGGATTGAAGGAGTTGTTAATAGCATTGAATCTTTCTACATTTTAAGAGGTAATGAATTGATCTAAAGCCTTGGAGCGAGCACAAAATGAAAGATTCGGGGAGCAAAAGACCCAGTTGACCAAGAGAGAAGGTTCCTCATCGAGTGAAGCATAATCGAAGAGAAGCCGAGGTTTGGGTTTTCGATCTTAAACTAGATCAGAGTCAGCTGCATCCTCAGGCAGAGGATCAAATCCTGTGAGAGCTAAGCAGACTCAATCAAATGAATCAGGAGCTGGAAGGCCAAGTTAATGTCAGCATTGTGGCGAAAATCATAGTGGTGTATGTCGAGTAGTCTCCGGAGAATATTTTAGATGTGGGACAATGGACATTTTATTCAGGATTATCCGTTAATAACTGGAGAGCCTGCACAATCAGAGAGATCTGCTATTGTATCTCAGAGATGTAGAGGACGAGGCAGGGGAATGAATCATTCTGAATCGGCCACTCAACCTGAAATGTATGCGACTGGTCAGGTATACAACCTTAAGACTAATGAAGATCGTGATGATCTGGATATCATCGAAGGTACTTTCCAATTAATTGATAAACCTGTTTTGGTACTGATTAACCCGAGATCAACATATTCCTATATCAGTAGTAAATTGGTGAGAGATTTGAGAATCCAATTAGAAGTATAAGTAGTTATGTGATTGTGACTAACCCGCTAAGGTATAGTGCTCGGGTGAACCAGATTTGTCGAGGGTGTCCTATAAGGATTCAGGAAATTAAATTCCCTACTAATCTTATGGAATTACCCTTTAACGAGTTCGAGGTTATATTGGGAATGGATTGGTTGTATCGTTACCATGCTAATGTTGACTGTCGATTGAAGTGGGTAATTTTGAGAAGTTCTGATGGATCAAAGATAGTTATGGCCAACAAGAGAATTAATCCATTATCTAATGTGTTATCGGTAATGTCGGCTAAGAAGTTAATGTTGCAAGGATGCCAAGCTTTTATCGTCAATTTGGTTGATACTCGAGCCCCGGAGATGAGATTAAAGAACATTTCGACGGTCAAAGAATTTCTAGATGAATTACCGGGATTACCTCCAGATAGAGAGATTGAATTTCAAATTGAGGTAATGCCTGGAACGACACCAATCTCGATAGCTCCTTATAGAATGGCCCCGAAGGAACTGAGTGAGTTAAAGGCTCAGTTGCAAGAGTTATTGGATAAAGGATTCATCAGACCCAGTAAACACCTTGGGGTGTGCCAGTGTTATTTGTAAAGAAGAAAGATGGTTCGATGCGTATATATATTGATTATCGACAGCTCAACAAGGTGACAATAAAGAATAAGTATCCTCTCCTAAGAATCGATGATTTATTTGATCAACTCAAGGGAGCTTCAGTGTTCTCCAAAATTGATTTGCGCTCTGGCTATCACCACCTGAATATACAAGAAGAGGATATTCTAAAAACAAGTTTTAGGACCCGATGTGGCCATTATGAGTTTGTGGTAATGTCGTTTGGATTAACTAATGCACCAGTAGCGTTTATGGATCTTATAAATAGGGTATTGCAACCATACTTCGATCAGTTTGTTGTCGTCTTCATTGATGATATCTTGGTTTATTCAAAGATGAATGAAGAACGTGACTCCTATCTTCGAGTGATTCTTCAGACACTTCGAGATCAGAAACTTTATGCTAAGTTGTCTAAGTGTGAGTTTTGGTTACCTAGAGTTTCATTCCTTGGACATGTAGTATCTACAGAGGGGATTCGGGTGGATCCTCAGAAGATTAAAGCTATTATAGATTGGGAAGTTCCAAGAAATGTTTCTGAAGTACGAAGTTTCTTAGGATTAGCTGGATATTATCGAAGGTTTGTAAAGGACTTTTCGATGATTGCCTCCCCATTGACAAACTGTTGAGGAACGATGTGTCATTCATTTGGACGGATAAATTCCAAGAGAAATTTGAATCCTTAAAGAAGGTTATGACGGAGGCTCTAGTGCTAGTACAACCATAATCGGGAAAGGACTATACAATTTATAGTGACGTTTCTCATAATGGTCTTAGATGTGTTTTGATGCAAGATGAAAAGGTGGTAGCCTATGCTTTGAGATAGCTTAAGCAACATGAAAGGAATTATCCGACACATGATCTTGAGTTAGCAGCGGTGGTGTTTGCACCGAAGATATGTCACCATTATTTATATGGTGAGCGATGTTATACTTACACTGATCACAAAAGTTTAAAGTATTTGTTAACTCAAAATGAGCTAAACTTGAGACAGAGGAGATGGATCGAGTTACTTAAATATTATGATGCAATCATAGACTATTACCCAAGGAAGGCTAATGTTGTAGCTGATGCGCTTAGCCGAAAGACTTTTTCAGCTTTACGTATGTTAGATGCCTGATTATTTTTAAAGGACAGTGATGCTCTGGTGGATGAATTAAAGCTAAATCCTTTTATTGTTGGAGCGAATAAATGAGTTACAAACGAAACATGAAAAATGTTTAGCAAGAATGAAACAAGTGGAAAAAGGTAAAATCAAAGACTTTGAAGTAAGGTCTGATGGATGTTTATACTACAGAGACTGGTTTTTTTTCCAAGTGATGAAGAGTTAAAGAAAAATATAATTTTTGAAGCGTTTTGTAGTCCGTTAACTATGCATCCAGGAGGGAATAAAATGTATCAAGATTTAAAAGGTCGATACTAGTGTCCAGGTATGAAAAGAGCTATAATAGAGTTTGTTGCAAAGTGCTTAACCTGTCAACAAGTAAAAACTGAGCAACAGACACTTTCAGGACTTTTACGATGGATTTCGTAACGGGTTTACCATTGACACTAAATAAAAAGGATTCTATTTGGGTGATAGTTGATAGATTGACGAAGATAGCACATTTTATTCATGTTTGAACTAATTATTCGATGAATAAATATCAAGGAAATTGTTTGACTTCATGGAGTACCGAGTTCAATAGTATCTAACAGATATCTAAGGTTCACGTCAAGGTTTTGGAAGTCTTTGCATGAAGCCTTGGGTATTCGATTGAATTTTAGAACATCCTTTCACCCACAGGCAGATGGTCAATCTGAGCAGACTATCCAAGTTTTGGAAGATATGCTAAGGGCGTGTGTGATTGATTTCAATGGATTTTGGGAGAAGTATTTGTCGGTCGTAGAGTTTGCGTACAATAACAATTATCAATCGAGCATTAAAATGGCACCGTATGAGGCGTTGTATGGAAGAAAATGCATAACACCTCTTAATTGGTACGAATTAAAAGATCGAGACATTTTTTTGTCCTGATTTGATTAAAGAAGTAGAAGAAAAGGTCCAGGTGATCTAGCATAATCTTAAAGTGGCAGCTGATAGAAAAAAGTCCTACGCATATTTGAAAAGAAAGGAGATTGAGTATCAAATAAGAGATAAAGTGTTTTTGAAAGTCTTTCCTTGGAAGACAATGCTTCGTTTTGGCCGAAAGGGAAAGCTCAGTCCTAGATTCATTGGCCCGTATGATATTATAAAGAGAGTGGGACCAATGGTATATCAGTTAACATTGTCACTAGAAATGGAGAAGATCCACAATGTTTTTCATGTTTCAATTCTCATAAGATATCGATCAGATCCCTCTCACATCATAGCACCAGAAGAAATAGAAATCCAATCTGAATTGACCTATGAGGAAGAACCAGTGCAGATTTTAGCACATGAAATCAAACAACTAAGGAACAAGACGATTCCATTAGTTAAAGTTCTTTGGATAAATCATAAAGTAGAAGAGGGGACATGGGAGCGTGAAAAGGACATGAGAAGACAATTTCCTCATCTCTTTGTACAGTGAAAATTATAGGACAAATTGTCTTAAGGGAAGGAAAATTGTAATACAACAAATATCGGGTCGGTGACTAAATTGTAAGAATTCAAAATTTAGTGGTTTGATTTTGATAAATTTAAATGTTCAAGAATTGATTTAGAAATTTTTGGTTTAGGATATATTATCAAAGATTGAAGGATGGAAGGCCAAAATGGTCTTTTGGCATGAAATGAATTTAAAATTCATTTTTAAGGTTATTATAACATGTGAGGAAATAAGAGAAAGGAAAAGAAAAGCCTAGAGAATTCTCTTCATCTTCTTTTTTTCTCTTCCACCGTGAACTTTACTGCTACGTGGTCCTTCGGGATAAATCTATGTGGCACTTCGGTGCATATTCTACGTGGCATTCCAGTGTAAATTCTACGCGGCAATTTCGACTACAATTACACTGCACAACCTCAAAGTACTCACATACCTTGAGTTCTCAGTGATATATTTTGGGCAATTTAAACAAGTTAATATGGATTGAACAGTGCATAACAATATATGTTATTTATATGAAACAATGTTTCTCCTGAAATGTTTAAGCAAATGTTTTAATGTTTTATTATGCTCATTTATGCCTCACTAAGTCAAAGACTTAGCTTGTGAGTGTTTTCACACGTAGGTTCAAAGAAGTCAGCAAAGTAAAGCTAGGTCAGGACAACATACCTTTGCATAAGATTAGATCATACCAATTTGAACAGTATGTGATTTTGTTATGTTGAAATTTTGTTGGCATGTATTATAAATGTACTACAAATGTTTAAATCGCAAATGCTCTGATATGTTTTGTAACTATATTAATTAAGGTTTATGTAAGTATATTAAATATTTGTTTTCATCATCTAAATTTCAATTTTGATATTAACTTGTATTAATGAGGGCTTCGCCACTAAAAATAAAGTAAAAAGTCAAATTTCAGTCGGATTTTCACAGAGTCAAAGCGTTGAAAAATCAATGTTACACCTCATATTCGTATCCGGATCGGGGTGTGATACCACTCCCAAGCACGATATTATAGTATGGATGGTCATTCTTGATAGGCTTTTTACTAGGGCGAGCTCTTGCAGATGGGCTTGAATATTGAAAATGATATATGTGTGATATGTGGTAATGAGGCGAAGACCAGGGATCACTTATTTTTGGTTGTGATTGGGGGGGTGTTCTGGCTTTGTGTGGTCCTTCACGCAGAGTTAGTTGCTGGGAGAGGGAGTTTGCTTGGGCACTTTTTCATTTTAAAGGGAAATCCCTTCTCACAATGATTCTCAAAATTGCTTGGGCTTGTCCCTTTTACAACATATGGAAGGAGAGGAATTATAGACACTTCGGGGTTAAGGCTCGCTCGATGAATGTTGTATTGCAGGACATTAATGAGGTGGTTCAGGTTCGTGTTAGGGGATGGAGTATTAATAGGGTTGACTCTGTTAATGCTTGCCTTTGTGATAAATGGGGTATTTCTTAAGTGTTTGTTGTTGTCTATTTTGCTGTTTAACTTTAGGTTGCTGATGATATTGTGATTTAAGTAGTAGTTGTCTTCTTTTACTTGGGTAATAAAAAAGAATTATAAAAAAATCATCAAAATAAGGAATATTTAAAAAAAAGAAAAAAAAATTAGTGACTAATCATTAAATCCCAAACCGTGGTTGATTGTAAATGCCATGTGTATTCTAAACTATCATATTAATTATTCAACTGTTAGGATATTTTCATTTAAATCGTTAGAAAATTAATATTTTTTATCATAAAAGTTGTTTGAACTAATTTTAAGTTTAAATTCAAAAGCAATTATTTAATTTAATATTTTATGCAAATTTATATTATTATAAACAAAAAAATTATGAATTTGATTATGATTTATATGTATATTTAGATTTAGATTTCTAGTGTCTTTAATTTTTTTTAAACATTTAATGATATTATGATTTAATTTAAAAGGAAGTCGATGATTCTAGGCTAGACTTACGGAGTTTTGAGTATTTTTCAATGAAATTGATATTGGATAAAGCATTCAAGAGGCCTCAAAGGAGTGAATTGAAAATTTCAGGGTCCAATGATCATTGGTATTGGTGACGGAGACTTACAATGACCGATGAAGATGATGAGTGGTACTCATTACTGGAGGACTTTGAATTTATTTAGATATTAAATTGATATTTATCTAAAGTTCAAGCTAAAATTAATATTTTAGCTAAAATTAATATTTTAGCTAAAATTTAAAAATTAAATTAATATTTTATTTAAAAGTCAATGGTAAAATTAAATCTTTTATTATGTGTTATGTCATCAAAATAATGACATTTTAAGATCAAGTGATAAAAATATTATAAATTAAAAATATTAATAATCAAAATATTATTCTTTAATATATAATAAAAAAATGAAAGTGACTATCTATTAAGTAACCCAAAAATGGTAAATTTAGATTGATAATGTGATGGAAAAATTATCATCTAGAGTTGGAGAAATTATTTTCTGAAGTAATTGTTATAGTGTATGTTGAAAAATGTTTGGACAATACGACGTCTTCAAGTGACGCTCAAATGACACGACATCTTCTCGTAGCTGCATGCATGTTCAAAAGTTTCTTGCATGGTCATCTTCCTCTGCGTTGTCTGAACCATATTGAAGATGCCCCGTAAGTCATGCACCTTCATGAAGATGTCTTCTATTCCATATGTCTTCCATATATTATTGTTCAAAATATCTTACTTGAGAAAAATAATTATGGGGTGCGGAAGAAAAAGATTTCTCACCTCATTGTCTCGACAAAATTGCCCTAAAAAATAATTTTGTTTAAACATGTTGTTGTGCGAATTAAACATTGGCTTGTGGGTGACGAATATTTATATGATATTGGTCCAATCTCTATATGATATTAAGGTATGCAAGGCAAGTCACATTCAACTTTAAACAAATGATGGGGTTTTAAACATTGTCTTGTAGGTGAAGAATATTGATAATTAATTTTGTTGGTTGAGGATAACTATTCTAAAAAAATCTCTGGATTTGAGAATTTATGCATTAAAAATCGTAAAAAATAATATTATCCCTTATCAGGCATTAGGCTTAATAGCCTATTACCATAGATATTGGCAAATTGGATAAGAGAAAAGGATCCACCACCCCACTGTTCAACTCTCTACTGCCCTACAATTCCTCCATCACGTTTTCTTTTGCGTAAAGGACAGTGATACGTGGATTATTTATAAAACGTAAATAAATGAAAATTTGGAAGACGTAAATGTTTGATCCGTTTACAGCAATTAATTAACCCCATAAGAAATCTAATCCTACTTGTCACAATTTCCTCACTGGGTTTGCTTAGTTTTGAAAATGTTAATCAATTATATATATTTCGTTCAATGTAACATCAGATTAAGAAAAATACCTTGAATATTTAAGAGTTTGTTTGTTTTACGGAAAATAAATTTTGAAAAATAAATTCCGTAAAATAATTATATTTCCTAAAAAAAATTATGAAACTCATTTTACAGTGTTTAGGTGATACATGTAAATCATTTTTCATTGGTTGACAAATTTTTATAAATTATATTAATTAATTATTAAAATAAGAATATTATTTTATTAATTATATTAATTACTTATTAAAATAAGAATAAAATTATAATATTAAAATAAAAACATTATATTATATTCTAAAAAATGTTAATAAATATATTTTATATATTTAATAATTTAATAATAATATTTTATGAAATTAATAAATAAAAATAATTTTATTAATAATTTATTATATATTATTAAAATAAAAATATAATATCATATATTATTATAGTATGATTTAATATATTATTATAATACTAAAAATATAATATTATATTATTAAAATTATTATTAATTTATTTTAAATATTAATATTTTTATTAAAATGGTACTAAAATAATATAATAATATTAAATATATAGAACAATGTCATTTTGAATATTTATGCATTGAAGTGAAAATTTCAGAAAATAACTTATGGAAATTCAATCTGTAAGTCATTTTTTAGAAAATGTATAGGACATTCTATTGACCAAGAAAATAAATCATGTTGATCATTTGTTTCCCACCAACTAAACACTGAAAAATACGGAAAACGTTTTCTAAAAAACCAATTACAAGACAATAAACAGACCCTAATATTCTTCGAGTAGCTATGATCTATTGACGTGATCTACAGTAGACTTATGTGACCTATTAGAGTAAAATCTACCGCCAGCTAATCAAATCCACTTAAGGTATTAGTCTACAGATAATTATCATGATGATTCTATACCTATATCAATACTAAGACAGAACGTTTAGGTTTGAACGTGTTAAAGCATGGTGGTAAGTAGTTTTGGCTTGAAGAGGTATGTTCTTTTTGGTTTTGCGGTTTCTGTAACACTTTGTATGTCTTTCTATTGTTTGTGTTTATTTAGGTGTGTAGCGCGATCTCTGTTTTGTATTTAATCACTTAGTTGTCTGTAGTCTTTTTCTTCAAATAGATTTAAGGAGGTTTTTAACAAGACACAATTTTTAAATTTAAATATTTTTAATAAATTACTTTAATGAGCGAAAAATACTAAGAGGGAAGGATTTGGAATCACCTCACCTTTATTCATTTTTCTTTTACCTCCTTAAGAAGAAAAAAAACTATGATACCAGTCAAAGATTAGTCTCTCATTCAAAGTGTGAAAGATAACCTCACAAAACGTAATAACAAAATCTTTTGTTTCCAGGTGAATAAAATTGCCGATGATGAAAATTCCAAAGAAAATACTGTCAGTATCCAACAACGAAGAAAATGAATAAAGTAATTAATCACATAGAGTACTGGAACCCAATTTCCACGTATTAAAAAGGCTTTGAGCCATGAACTTATCTCCTATTACAAAACAAAGAAGAAAAGAAATATAAAACAGACTAGAACCCAGTCTGCAAGAGTGTAATTCATCTTCTGTTAACTCCTCTTCAAAGTGTCCATATAATATGATACAAGTCTATTAATTTGAACAAGAAACTATGCGAATAACAAGGCCGGGGAAAACATCGTCGGGATCATTGATGTGAGGGTTTCGCTCGACGATGAAAGGGTCGCCGCACTTGTCGCTGATCGTGTGAAGGGTCTCCCCTTCTCCGACCACATAGATTTCATCACAGGGTCGGTTCAGTAGCTGTCTCCCTTTCACATCTGCAGCTTCATAGTTTGCCCAGATGGAACCCATAAATATTAAGGCCAACAAGGCTACAGTACAGTACCACGAGACTGCTTCGACTAGTCCCCAAGGTTTCTTCATGCTATTGGTTTTGGTTGAAGAAGAAGACGACACCATAAAAAGTAAGCAACCAGAGATGAATTATTTGTTTTGAATGTGGATGGAACTGAGGGAATAATGGAGGAATACAATTAGAACAAAACCATATAAGTGTTTTTTTCCAAAAGCTACTTGTATAGATGCTTTAGGTTGGTAGGATGTCGAGGTCAATAGATATGATAAATCATTTAAAATAAATATTATTATTAAAATTATATATTTTAAGAAAACCCAAAAAAAAATCTCAAAACTTTAAAATTCATAATTCAATCCTATGCCCACACCGGCTACCATCGTTATCCAAAACCCCTATTACTGTCGTCGGCCATCACCAGTTGCCGTCACCAAATGGCCACCTACCCAGAACCCTTGCCAGCAGTGTCGCCTAACCAAATTCTCAATAATCCCAGCTGTAACCAAAAACCCTTCATACAAATCAAGCCTAGAAATCAAATTTCAGCAATGAAAATTCAAGAACCAATTGGCTTTCATTGTCAAAGATATTTTAAAATCGTAGTTGAGAACATGCTTTTAAAAAAATTATAGTTGAGAATAAATTCCCTTTATACAAGTTTCAGCGATACAGAGATGAAACCCATAAATCAAATTGTCGCTATTTTTTAGTGATACAGAGATGAAGAGGTAATCTTTGGGTAATTTTCAGCGATTCAGAGATGAAGAAAATGGAAGAAAAATGGTGAAACAACACTCATTAGCAGTGACCAAAGTAGAAGAAAAATCACAACGTGGTGTTTTAAGTGGTGGGTTTTTTTTATCGTGGTTTATTATTGCGGCAAAAACAGAAGAGACGACAGTGTTTTGACCTCCGGTGACTCAACGATAAACGTGACATCAAGGGCGATGACGGCCGATAAGGAAGATGTCAAGGGCAGCGGCAGTAGCCGTGGCTGGCAAGTGGTAAGAGATATGGTAAGATTAGGGTTAGAGATTTTAGGGTATTTGTATAGATTTGAGTTCTTTTTATGATTTTAGAGATTAAGATTTTTTTAAAATATAATAATATTTTTAATTAAAAAATATAAGCTTTGAAAAACAGAGGAGACGATAATATTTCGACTTCCAGTGACCCGATAAGCGCGACGTTAAAGGCGACGACAATTGTTAATGGAGATGCCAAGGATATGGTAAGATTAGGGTTAGAGATTTTAGGGTTAATTTTTAGGGATTTGAGTTTTTTTTTATAATTTTAGAGGAATTGTGGTTATTTAAATATAATAATATTTTTTAAATAAAATTTTTAAAATTATATAAATACGAAACGTGTCATCTAACGAATTTTTTTAACAGCTGTTACAACCAAGACACTTAAAATGATAACGTTCATAACGTTAGGCCCCTGGATTGGTCGAAAAAAATGTTTAGACACCTAAATAAGAAAAGATATATAGTTTGAATACTTTTTTGTATTAAGCCCTATAAAATTAGGAAAATGATAAAATTATATTAAAAAAAGTGATTGATCGATTTGTTTTGATATATGTAAAAGAATTATATGCATAAGGATCAAAAAAGAAATATAAATTTTTTAATTTTTTAATTTTTTTAATACGACATTTTTTAATGGTACAATTTTAAAATTCAAAAGAAACAAATTTAATGAGATGAACATGTATGAGTTTAAAAAATAATTATAAAATAAAATTAATATTATCTAAAATAAGCCATCTAAAAATATACAATATGAATATTATTATATTTGTAAAAATATATATAAAAAATTAAAACATTAAATATAAAATATGTATTAAAGTTTGAACAATACATTTGGGTTACTAAAATTCTCCAACAAATTTTATTATAAATTTTGAAATTCTCTATTATTTTTACTTAAACAGTTGAATTTAGTTTTAAAATTTCAAAAAAAATATATAAAAATAAAATCCATCCTTAAAATTATTCATCCAAAAACATCTATAAGTTTAATAATAGATTTATTTACTCACTTCCAAAGAGTAACCGACTAATTTACTCTTCTTTATTTCAAGAGGGATTAATTTGCTAGATCTTTTTTATTAATCTGGGATAAGTATAGAATAATATTTGTTCAAAGATAATTCTCAACCATTTAACATTGAACATTGAAAGCTCAAAACTATGGTATTCATGACGCTCGAACTCGGGACCTCGAAGAATAATAACAATACTTTTACTATTGAGGTAGCTTGGTTCGTGCAATTTACTCAACCTTAAAATTGATAAAGAATTAAAAGATATATAAATTGAACCAAAATATTTATTATTCTAAATATAAAAAAATAAAATATTTTTATAATAGAAAAACTAAAATAAACTTTTTATATAGTATAGAGACTTGTGAACTTTAACCGCATAATTTGTTTAGTGTACTAGCAATATCTTATAAAATCCTTTATTCAATAATTAATTATAAATGCCAACCATTCAATTTACAACATAGAATTCGCTACCTGCTGCCCTATTATTATATTGGAATGATGTGTACGTGTGCAGTTAAATTATGATGCAATTTGTAAGCAACATCGTAACCAATCGAAGTAGTTTTCAATATAAAGCTTTATTTCTGTTGGTTATCATGTTCCTAAGGTTTTGCCTTAACTAAGATGATTTGGACTGATCCAAGTTATATACCTAATTTTGGTAGATGAGTCTCTCGGCAGGGATTTTCTTCACATAAAGACACGAACTCGATATCTACTTAAGTGATATTAAATTGTTTACTACTTAAATCAATACCGTTAATAACAACAAAGCTATTCTTGTCATTAGTGGGGGAGTTCCAATTATTTGACATTAATTTATTTCATAATTTTTCCCTTTAATGAACATTTTGACTCAAGATGATTAAAATTGTTCATGACTCGTGTTTATTTGGTTGTCATTGCTGTTGAAAAATATAATTTATGATTTTTTTTACAAAATTTAGTTAATTGGAAAGCTTGTTTTATTATTTGAAATAAGATTTCTTTTAAAAGATGTAATTTAAATGAAAATAATATTGTCAGAACGGTCCTTAAGCTTTTTAGGGCTATGGCGGGGAGCAATTCAACTTAATCTTGGAAAATGTTGAATTTTAAAATAAATGTAATAATAAGTAAATTTGAAGTCGTCATCGACCTTTGGGTTAGGTATGTCGAATACCTAAAAATATATTTTAAAATAATTTTAAGAAAAAGTAATTTTGAAAGATAAAAAAATGATCAGCGTTTAACCAGAAATTCGTTTTGAAAAGGGTTCGAGAGTCGATTACGTGTGGGGAAGAATTAACACCCCCCACAACGTCCAAAATCGGTACCTAAGCGATTATGTATCATCTAAATACTAAAATTGGCAAATTCGAATATACATTTAAATTATGATCCAATTTTAGAAAAAATATAAGGGTTGTTATTTTGCACGAACAATTCTCGAAATACGTTCCTTCTCAGTTAAGGGGGCATTTCCATGGATTCTCCATACAAAATAACATTGTCTTGGCTTATAGTTAAAATACATATATCAAAAAACTCATTCAAATATAAAAGGTATTATTTTGTTCGAACAATTCTTGGAAACACACTCCTTGTCAGTTAAGGCGCGTTTTTATAAATTCCTCGAGTAAAATAACATTTGAAAATATTACAACTAGCGAGTAATTAACAAATATATGAATGATGGATCATAATAATAAAGATAGTGACTTTAGGGATTAAACTATACAACCAACAAGAAATCAAGGCAACCATTGCAAATATTTTACAAATTAGGCGCTGCAATCCTAAATACACAAACTTTAATCATTCAGGACCAAAATATTAATGTAAGACACTCGAATTAAAATATTCCTAAAATATTATAACAAGTGAAATAGGACTAAAATGAAATAGGAAAAACACGCATAAAGTAGAGGGCTCTAGAAGAAAAATACACCAAAAAGCTAGTGCTGAGAAATAAAAAAGGAAAATCTCTAAATTAGTCCTTAAATACTTAAAAATAAATAAATAGTCACTACACATGACCAAAATGCAAAACACGCATAAAAGTAAAGAGACCAAACAACAATTAAACCAAAACTATATAACATTCATCAAAAATATATAAATTACAAAAACGATCCCTATAGGTGACTATTTTATAAAACACACCTAACTTAGGGGGACTTAAGTGCAATTTCCCTTAAAGTTTTCTATAAATATCATTTTTCTTTTTCTTTTTTTCTTTTTTTTCATTTTTCCATTTTAATTAAAAACTAGAGAGAGGGTCTCCATTCTCTCTAGAAAATCGGTCGGTCGTAGTGGCTTACCCTCGCCGGCCGTCGTTCTATCTACCGCCGGCCGTTGCCGCCGGCATCGGTGGTCGTTAGCCACCAAATTTCACTAGTTTTCTCACTTCAAAGAGGTGGTCATGGATCTTCCCTTGGTTTCACGAAAATTGGCCTCAAGCTCCATAAAAAGGCCATAAAACCTTTCGGATTTCACTATCCAATCTACGTCGTCAGACCGTTGGATGGGGTCCATTTCAAACTATGTTCTTCTTCTCGATGGAAGAGGGCTACTCACCGTTCGGATGTGACAAAGAGCGTTCTATTCGCTGGAAAACACCAACGGCCGAAGGTGAACTTCTTTTCATTCTTCTTCTATTACTCTATATTCTTTAAAACAAGTCTTGCATTTCGAAATAAAAAAAGATTGCTATGATTTTTTTTGTATTACATTTTCTCGAAAAATTGGGACGATTACCTTTGTACAATATATATATATATATATATATATATATATATATATATATATTGAAGGGGAAAATCATCTTATTTTTTACAAAATCAAAATCTCTCTTCCCCTCGATTTTTTTTTGTTTTTCTTCAATTTCTTTATTTTTTTGAACTCCTCTCCACAAAAATTTGCTTTTTCTCTTTTTTTTTTTCTTTTTTTTCAAACCCCTCTCCCTGAATGTTGTCTTGCTAAATGGCCTCCTCTTGCATGCTTTAATGCCTATTCTTTTTTGTTTGGTGGGATTTGGGAGAGGAGTGATGATGGCTCTGTTGGGTTCACTGTTGAGATCCCGAATTTTTCGGGTATAGTTCCCGAATTTTCCAGGATATGTTGGGATTTGAAATAGTTTTTACTGTTTGGTTAATTTATGACACTGTTTGGGCCAAATTGATGACGACGATGGCAGTTCACGCGATTGGGGGGGCAACCAGTGAAGCTAACACGCTAGTGACGGATGGTCTATCTTCTACTGATAGCGACAGTGGCTGTAAAGAGCCTTAGGGTAAAAACCCTAATCGGGTCGGGTCAGCTGTAATTGGGTCTGGGTAGGCAGGTTAGACTTGTGAGTGTGCTTCTTTCTGGGTCGAGTGTCATTGGGCCTGATTTTGGGCTTGAATTGTATTTGGCCTGCAAAATAATAAATTGATAATAATAATAATAATAATAATAATAATAATAATAATAATAATAATAAATTGGTTTTGATCCGAACAAAAACGAGCGTCGACAGTTGCCCCTCTTTGCCCATTCTTATGTTAACAAGAATAGGGCAAACATAAAAAAGACAACGCCTTTTTGTCTGGTTCCATCTCCATGCTTTGAAATTTGATAAGGGATCTACTCTACTATTTCTGCAGGGTAGATCAAATCAAGAAATGTTGATTCATTCCACTATTCTTCAGGGAAGATTGAATCAGAATCGATTTGTTTCATTGCTTTTCAGGAAGATCAAATATGAAAGAAGAAGAATCTGCTTCACTACTCCTTAGGAGAGATTAGACTCGAGAAAATTTTGATCCACCTCACTGCTCTTCAGGGAAGATTGAATCAGAATCAATTTACTTCACTACTCTTCAGGAAGACCAAATTTGAAAGAAGAAGCGTATGCTCCACTACTCTTTAGGGGAGATCAGACTCGAGAAAATTATTATCCGCTTCACTGCTCTTTAGGGAAGATTGAATCATAATTGATTTGATTCACTTCTCTTCAGGAAGACCAAATCTGAAAGAAGAAGTGTCTGCTCCACTAATATTTAGGGGAGATCAGACTCCATAAAATTTTGATCCGCTTCATTGCTCTTCAGGGAAGATTTAATTAGAATCGATTTGCTTCACTACTCTTCAGGAATACCAAATCTAAAAGAAGAAGAATCTGCTCCACTACTCTTTAGGGGAGATCAGACTCGAGAAAATTTTGATCCACTTCTCTGCTCTTCAAGGAAGATTGAATCGAACGTGGTTTGATTCGTTGCTATTCAGGAATACCACATCTGAAAATCAAACATTGCTAATCATTATCGTATTGTTTGAGAATTTGAAACCAGCACACCCAAATGTTTAAAATCTGGGAGAATCTTTGAAAATCAATTTCTCTTGTGGAAATTTGTCTCACAACCATCAAATATAGGAATTGCCTTGACTCGAATGCCATTTGAACATCTCCCTTCTTGGGACTTTGAATTGGTTGATGACTTCTACTTGTCATAAATCTATAGTTTTCTTGAAAACCCTATAAAATATTCATCTTGAAAGTGCAACGTATCTGAATAATGAATGTAGTGATGCAATTCATTTATCATTAATCTTTTGAGAAAGTGTAAAGGTCTTTGAGAAATACAAAATTAGAACTTTCACCGAAACGACCCAAAATAGATAAGGTTAATTTCCAGAGTCTTATGGAAGATGAGGTTTCTAGGGAAACGATCTCAAGAAAGATTAAACTGAACTTTCTAGGACACAAATCCTAAGAGAGTCAAGATTGAAGACAACATTATAGAAAGATTGACTTCTCTATACGAGAGAGTAAAGTTGAGGAAATATATTACTGAAAGGTTAACTCTTCTTCGTTAGAAAGTCAAAAAGAATAACACTAAAAGATCAAATTCTCTTTATGAAAAATTCAAGAAGGACAACACTAAAATATTAACTAATCTTCACAAGAAAGTCAATGAAGACAACACCAAAAGATTGACTCATCTTCGCGAGAAAGTCAAGAAGGAAAACACTAAAAGATTGACTCCTCTTCACGAGAAAGTCAAGAAGGACAACACTAAAATATTGACTCCTCTTCATGAGAAAGTCAAGGAAGACAACACCAAAAGATTGACTCCTCCTCACAAGAAAGTCAAAGAAGACAACACCGAAAGATTGACTCCTCTTCGCGAGAAATTCAAGAAAGAAAACACTAAAAGATTGACTCCTCTTCACGAGAAAGTCAAGAAGGACAACACTAAAATATTGACTCCTATTCACGAGAAATTCAAGGAAGACAACACCAAAAGATTGACTCCTCCTCGCGAGAAAGTAAAGGAAGACAACACCGAAAGATTGACTCCTTTTCGTGAGAAATTCAAGAAGGAAAACTCTAAAAGATTGATTCCTCTTCACGAGAAAGTCAAGAAGGAAAACACTAAAATATTGACTCCTCTTCACGACAAAGTTAAGGAAGACAACACCAAAAGATTGAATCCTCCTCGCGAGAAAGTCAAGAAGGACAACACTAAAATATTGACTCCTCTTCATGAGAAAGTCAAGGAAGATAACACCGAAAGATTGACTCCACTTCGCGAGAAAGTCAAGGAGGACAACACTAAAAGATTGACTCCTCTTCACGAGAAAGTCAAGAATAACACTGAAAGATTGACTCCTCTTCACGAGGGAGTCAAGAATAACAATACCGAGAGATTGATTTCTCTTCACGAGAAAGTCAAGAATGACAATATTGAAAGATTGACTTTTGTTCACGAGAAAGTCAAGAATAACAGTAAAAGATTAACTCCTCTTCACAAGGGAGTCAAGAATAACAATACTAAGAGATTGATTTCACTTCACGAGAAAGTCAAGAATGACAATACTGAAAGATTGAATTCTCTTTACGAGAAAGTCAAGAATAACACTGAAAGATTGACTCCTCTTCATGAGGGAGTCAAGAATAACAAAGACTGACTTCTCTTCACAAGGAAGTCAAGAATAACATTGAAAGATTGACTTCTCTTCACAAGGAAGTCAAGATTAATATTGAAAATTGACTCCTCTTCATGAGGGAGTTAAGAAAGAAAATGAAAGATTGTCTCATCTTCACGAGGGAGTCAAAAATAAAAAAAATTGACTTTTCCGCGCAAGAAAGTCAATAATAACATTGAAAGATTGACTTTTAGGGAAACCATCTTAAGAGAGACAAAAAATTTCTCAAAACAAATTTTAAATACATCATCATGAGGGAGATCAAAATTTATCATGTATGTATGAAATGATGTATGATTCAATGATACAAATTCATGTATCATATATAAATGCATATTTTCTTGATCCGTTGTGGGGACGGCTGTCAGAGTGATCTTCATTCTCTTCCTGATTAAGTTATCTTCACTTTTTGTTTGCACCAGCGTGCACCCTTGCAATTCTTGAGTTGTGTCAATTTCTTCTTACCCCTACAAATTTTTTCCCCTGATAAGATTGACTTTCTTCGCCTGAACTTGTGTAGAAATCCAATAGAGCTTTCATGTTTGAAAAGAGGATCCACCATATTTAGCTTTGGAAACTATGTATGTGTTGTTGCCCTATAGCGAAAAATCAAAGGTCGTTGCCTAGAGCTGACCATCACTGCATTTGATGGAATATCAGACTGCCTAGGAGAGCCATGAGACACATCCATGCCAAGGATGATGGTTGGAACCATAGAAACAACTGGAATTGAAGGTGTTTGCAATTCATTGTTTCACCATTTTCATTTTTCACACCTTTATGTTTCATTGAAAATAATTGTTTGTTCAATTCAATGATCTTGTATTCATGGATGATACGAGCCTTCAAAAATGCCCCAATATTTATCATTTCCTTGCTCCAGCACTGATTCTAAGCATGAACTATGTGTCTGAGAGACATGTGTCAACTACCAAGACCTACTCCAAATAGATTGCCTTGTTTGAAAATGTTTTTTTTTCTTCATTTTATTTCCAAAAAATTGAAAAATATCAATTAAAAGAATTTTTAAAAATGTTTAATAAAAATTTTTGAAAACTTTTACCCCTTTATAGGCTTCACAATTGAGACAAATCATAAAACAAGAGTTAAATAAATATCAAACAAGTCAACTACTCTTTTAGTATTTCAAAAAATCATATCCCATTGGCAAGTGTCAAAATTACTAACATATTTAAGGTGTAGGTTGATTCTGAAAAGGTAAGGTCTCTCATGTTGGCATTTTATTATAGTATATCTGGCTCGTTGGGCGTCCACTTCTTGAGGAAGTGGTTGTTATGGTCATCTTCTGGAGATACTCACTGGTTTCAAACTCTCATGGACACATTTGAGATGTGTGGTGCTTCATCAACAGCTTTGTATGATTGTCTCTTATGTCGTCGTTGCACAATTTTAATATTCGAGTCGCCCTTTCAAGTTTTCAACTCGAATCCTCCTTTGACTTCAAGACATTATTCAAAATTTTACGTCTGGAACCTCCCTTCATTATTTTTCCTATCATGCATTAAAGATTTTAGAAAACCAATATTTGTAAATAAAAATTAATCCTGAGAAGCGAAATGAAATCTGAAGATAGTCTCTTTCACTTAGAAATCCATGTATGATTAGAATGGAATTTTCAGGAACGTAACATAGGCCAGGGCTCACTGTTATGAAAGAAATTGATAAATAGGCCCAAACAAGTGTTTAAGGCTAATTGAACCAAGGATCAATTCATTATTATGCCTTCAATCTTGCCTTGCTTGGCTTGGATATGCTTACTACTTGTCTTTTATCTTCTTTTCCTTTTTCTGGATCCCTCTAGACTGCCCATTTTTGAGTTTTCACCCTAGAGTTCATCTTCATTTTGTTATAGCTTCAGTGTTTCTCATTTTTCTTGTTGAATCTGAATCTTTGAAATGATTGCACTTGATCAACCTTGTGGCTTGAGGCTCAATGAGTCACTCATCTTGAAATACTTAATTTATTTTTTGTCTCATTTTTCTTTTTCTTTCTTCTATTTTTATTTATTTTTTATGAATTTATTAGATGAGTATAGGAATCCAATTGCTTTGAGCACCTTCTTGTCCTATTTGTTTCTTGCATTTGGAACTTCTTTTGTTGTTCTCGACTGGATTTGATCTCCAAGAACTTTACATTTGATATGCCTTGCGGTTCTTTGTTATTCCTCTTTATCTTATGGGGACTTGCCCCTGTAATAAAACCTGGATTGACGATCTTTACTCCTGCGAGCATATATCCTTCACCTTACCCCTCAATGTGAAGGGTGATCCTTGGTTAGGGTTGAATCTGAAGAAAAATAATCCAGGCTTAAATAAGGACAACAAAGGATATATTTTTCTCCTTTTGTGAATGGATAAATGAAATAATGTCGTTCATCGTTTCATACACTGAAGTCCTTGTAAAAAGAGGTATCCCCAGGGGATGAATATTCAAGATTAACTTTTATTTACATGAAAAATATGTAATTAATGCATGATAAAACTATTTGAATCATTCCCTTTATTTCTTATTCTTCTTACTTCGATCATGCCGTAATTATTCGAGCTTCTCTTCAAAAAGTTGATTCATGATGTCTCATCTCATCTCTTCTTGCAGAAAGATTCACAGACTAATGAAAACTTTACACTTGAGGCCTTCCGATTTTAATGGTATAAAGAAAAATGATAGTTTTGTATCTGAAAAGACAAATGTGTGACTTTGAAGTCGTGTATATGGAGAAAGGTAGTGTTATAAACAGATTGGCTCTACCCGAGAAGGTAAAAGTATGGATTTGGTGTCTCAAAAAAGGGTAAAGGTATGCCTTCAGAGTCTCAGATAAATGTAGTGTCAAAATTTGGTTTTGGTAATGACCATGAATTATGTAAGGTAAAACAGATCGAGTAATTGTGTTTTTGGCTTTGGAAGTGATATGAAAGGTCTAATTTTACCACTTGCCAAAGATCTATAATTCTTGAAAAATTAAAAGAATATTTAATTCACTTGGTACTCAAAGAACTTTAAGATTAAAAATTTGATTCATTGCTCATGACCTTAAAAAGTAGCATAAGTTCAATCACCAAACATTTTTAGTAAATATTTAGGTAAATAAAGAAATAAAGAACAAAAACAAACTCAAACAAGAAAATGCAAGTGAAACATGGCTTCATGACGGATAAAATGGTCTCTTCTTAATTAAAAGCCCACTACTCATCCGATATGTGGCGCTCGACTGGATCTTCAGGGTTGTTATAATCTGATGCCCCACTTGCTCATTAAAAAAACCATGTCTCCGAATCGATCAGATCCTGTAACTTGCTCTTCGGTATCCCGCAGTTCTTAATGGCATACCCCAAGCTTCATATCTATGGCTTTCAAACCTTCTTTAGGTACAAACGGGGTGGCTTCAATTTACCTTCAGCATTTTTGTCACAAGATTCTCCACGAGTTACCACCAAGATCCATGATTAATGCACGCTGAGATGAAATGTATATTATGCGATGTATGACATATATATGTGAATGTAAAGATGCAAAAATGCACATATTAATGCAAAAATACATAAATGATAATACGAAATGTGCGATGCAAATGCATATATGCAAAAGGTATCATTCTAGAGTGACCATATTAAAACAATTTTCATTGAACACAAGGATTTCAATATATCAAATAAACTTTACATATATGGGATACTTTAACTCCTAACTTTTCTATTTCTCTCAGAAGCAGATTTAACTTCCTATCATGCTCGGGTTATGAGTTGTCAATCTAATTCAATTTTCATGTAAATTCAATTAAATCAATCAACTTGTGAGCCACATTGCTTGCTTGGATTGAACTGGAGTCTTCAGGTTTACTCCCTTTGACGTTGGAAGTAGACTCTAAGATACCAACGAGTTTTGATCGCATGGCTTCTTCTCATCTTCCTGAACTTCCACCATTGTCACCATTTTCTTGGTGTCTCCCTACAACTTGTTGATACGAATGATGATTGTATGTGAATTTTCAAATCGACTATAATCTGCTTGTTCTAAAGTAGTCCCTTGTGTATTTGACATCGCAAGATTATTTTCATCGAGCTCTTTCTTTTCTTCTACAGAAGTCTCTTTTCCTTAAGTCAAATCAGTTATTCTGTCCATTAACTTGGACATTTTCTCTCTCATGTCTCTTATCTCCTTTTGCTCTTTGTCAGACATATGATTTTTAGGTGCTAAACTCTCCACTATTCACGGGGTTTCCTCAAGATGCCATTCCCTAGCTGTGTTATAGTTTACTTGATCACGAAACCCTTTGTTCATCATGAAATCTTTTACTCCGATCTCTACTCACAAATCAACACCTATGAAAAATGTTATGATCATGCGATGCAAGAAGAAAGAAAAGAAACAAAAAAATAAGTTAGTACAAATAAGATAACAAAGTGACAAGGATTAGTATAAAAACAATAATAACAAAATAAATTAATTAATCATCTAATGCAAAATAAGAATGCAAATGTGTAACACCCATTTCCCCATATACATTTCTGTACACAAGTTATAGGTGTCACATGACTTTTAAAAAAACATTTCTTTATTTGTAAACCCATAACATTTTTTGTTTCTAAAAATAAATCATTTTAATATAATTATAATAAAACATTCATTAACTTTCAGTAGTTACAAAAAAATTAAGGTTATAACATATTACAAAAAACGTAAGACAATTACAATCCATAGCATTTTTATAAGTCCAATACATGTCATCTAATTATCAAAAGTATACACAATTGTCCTACAGTTACTGATGAGTCAACCTTGGATTGATGACCTCTGCAGCACTTCTTACCCTGCTAGTCTTTGCTATAACCTACGTGTAAAATCAACACATGCTAAGTATTTACTTAGTGAGGTATAAAAATATAAATTAAGTGAAATTCATACAGAAGTATAACATGCCTATAAAAATATGAGTTAAATCATGCAATTCATAATTAAAACCATTTTAGTAAACCAAGTTTCTTTCATATAGTCATCAAGAAATATTCTTAGTATGCCCAGCATACCTATCTATCTATATTTTTCCAATTATCCTTTATTTTGCCCAATGTATGTCAAATGAGAATGCAAGGTATATGCATTGCACCGAAGTGCCAAAATGGAAATTTACAAACTCATTATGAATTAAATGGATTGCACACATAGTGTCGAAATGGTCATTCATAAACGCATTATGAATACCATGGGTTGCACATTTAGTGTTGAAATGCACCGTTATGTATTAAACAAAATCGATCGATAACTTATATACATAAGTGTATATCGAAATGGTAATTCACAAACTCATTATGAAAATCATGATTGCACATATAGTGCCAAAAGTACACATAATACTGATACGAAAAATGCACATTTATGCATTAAAGAAAATTGATCGATACCATCATACACGAAGTATGTCTCAATGCACCTATGACTCTCAATGCACATACAAATGAGCTTTTAAGTCAAATTCACAGATCTAAACATTTTTTTTCTGCAATATCGATAACCATTGAACAACATCAATGTTCATCTATTCATTTTAGAGCAGTTCATACTCTAAAACTTATTCATAATACCAATCCCATAAACATTATGAAAATATATACTAAAATACTGTAAAACATACTTTTAAAAAACATTTGAGGTTCACTCGTCGCAAGTCTTCCTCATCTTATATAAGTACAATAATTTCACTTACCTGATATGCCTCACTAGTATGCTGCAATGATGTCTGACTATTCAACAATTTTATCCTTGCCCTTTTTCTTGTTTGACTCAAGAGCTTGCTTACGATCTACATAAGCATCCATAATTACACATACCATACAAATGTTAGTATACTCTCTAATATTTATACATTTAATAATACTCAAAAGTACTATTATTTTCAATTTCAATTAAAATTCATCCTATCTAAAAATTCTAGGCTCAATAGTATCGGTACCCCTACTATGGTATCGATACTTCTATACTATGGTACCGATATTCTCTTCAGTATCGATACCATTTTTGAATTCTGGAATCCATAGTATCGATATCTTTCTCTTAGTATCGATACCCATAACAGTATCGATACTACTCGCATCAGTATTGATATTGTTCATCCTGTTCCTCAAATTTAAACCTATAGTATCGATATTGTTCTTCCAGTACCGATACCCTTACCCAGATGTTTCATTTTTCATTTCGATTTTTACCCAAATTTTGTTTAATTCTCTTACTTTTACCTCCAACAATACCATTAAACTCATCATCACTAAACCTAACTAACTTTCCTTCATTAATCTTCCTATAACAACAAAAATCTATATATAACACTCCAAACCAAGAATCACACTACTTTTTCATACATGTTTTTAATCACATCCAATGCTTCAAATCTCTCATTTGCTTATTTGACAAGTAAAATTTACTTGTCAATCTCAATAAAAACTCATATTTGATCATATCACTCAAAAACCCATTTTCTTAAGTCTCAAATAATTCACTAATCACTTAGTTTTAATCATCCTTGAACTTTCCTTAAGCTTTTATATCACCTAAGGTTTCAAAACATCCCATAAACTAAAGGAAAACCCAACTTGAAGAAATTTTACCTTTGGCTATGGGGGAGAGCACGGGACAAGAAGAAGGAGAAGATAACTTAACTTATCCAACTTTCCCCTTTTTAACTCTTAAATATCCCTAATAAAATGAATTTTAAATCCATTTCCCTCTAAAAGACCAAAATGCCCTTCCATTTTTTCATTCTTACTAAATAGTCTTAAACACAATTTCCTAAACTATTTCTTATACTTTACCATGTATTCAATTTAATCCTCCAAAATTTTAAATCCTTTCATTATAGTCACTGACCCAATGTTTGGGGTATTACAAAATGCAAATGCATATAGTGTTAATTCCAAAAGCGACCACCATAGAAAAATCTTCATCGGACCATAAGATTTCTTTACACTAGACAGACGAGCTTTATTTTCTTCATTTACTGCAATTGTTGAATCTCTAGACCTCCACTTCCGTGGGATTATCCGCGAGGAAAGCGACCTTGATATCTCATGATGGATCTCCTCATTCTTGTCTCAACTAGCATCTGACTATTTGGTACCATCTTGATCTTTGTTCATTTAATAGGAGTCATCGATCGACTTTGAGCTCTTCTCTCGTCACTCAGCTTTGTTTGTAAGTCATCGCTCTTAGGGATTCGACTACCTAGTTATGGAACTCTTATGTCTATATGAAAACCTTCTAATTTTGTTAATCACTTGCGAATTAACACCTTGTTTGGTTATGATGTAAAAATACAAATGCAAACAAAAGATAGAGAAAATTGGATAAAACAAAAGAAATTCTTAGTGTCATTTAACGAAAAAAACATAAAAGTATTTGCGAAAAGAAAAGATCCTACCCAACATGGTATCCTCCCTGACATGCTTTTATAACAGTTCTACCCAGACATGTTTTTTACCCCCATGCTTTGTTCAACGTATAAATCCTAACCTCATTTTTCAAGTTCACAGGCTTCGTACGAAAATATAAAACCTAACCGCATACTCTTCTAGTTCTCATGATGTTTTCAAAATAAATAAATAAGTCTGAGGAAAGGTTAAAGTGAATTCCCCTTTGTAACTTTCAAAGAACCACATACATAATTTCGGTACAAAATAAACGGAGTTTCGATGCTACAAAAAGGTCCTCAAATTATCCTTTGTTAGTGCCCCCTTGAGCTTGACAGACCCTCGATCCTCACCCATTATAGGCTTAAACAGGTCGAGTTCAAATCGAGAGGATGCATTTCCCCATGTCCATGCAAGGAAACACAATGTTTCGCTCGTAAACATGAGGCATATGTACCTCAGAGGTTACTTGCTAAAGCCCATGCGTAGAAAAATAATTTTTCTCACGTAAGCGTAGCATTCACCCCTACCTAACGAGACAGAGCAAAGTTAGAAGGCTCTAAATATAAAACAGTTATAGCGCGAGTGGGGGAAACTCACAATCCTTTCCCTCGATCTAAAAACCAACAAACTAAAACAAAGGTCATAAATCTCAATATATGTAAATCACACGTTAGTACAACTAAAAAATGTATGATGCGATGCGATGTAAACAAAACAAGGACCAAAATTTAAATTATCATTCTAATTTTCCATTTTCAACTAAAAAGATGACGTAAAATTGCTTACGGCCTGACTCTCCAATCTTTAGCGGAGTCGCCAAACTGTTGGAACGGTCCTTAAGCTTTTTAGGGCTATGGCGGGGAGCGCCAACTTAATCTTGGAAAAGGTTGGGTTTTAAAATAAATGTAAAACTAAGTAAATTTGGAGTCTCCATCGACCTATGGGTTAGGTAGATCGAATACCTAAAAATATCTTTTAAAATAATTTTAAGAAAAATAATTTTAAAAGATAAAAAAATGATATGCGTTTAACCAGAAATTCATTTTGAAAAGGGTTCAGGAGTCAATTACGGGTGGGGAAGGATTAATACTCCCACAACGCCCGAAATTAGTACCTAAGCGATTATATGTCATCTAAATACTGAAATTGGAAAATTCAAAAATACATTTAAATTGTGATCCCTTTTTAGAAAAATATAAGGGTTGCTATTTTCCACTAAAACAATTCTCGAAATACCTTCCTTGTCATTTAATGGGGCGTTTCCATGGATTCCTCATACAAAATAGCATTGCCTTAGCTTATAGTTAAAATACATATATTAAATATTCAAAAAAAGTATTTGAATATAAAAGGTATTATTTTGTTCGAATAATTCTTGGAAACACACTCCTTGTCAGTTAAGGCGCGTTTCTATAAATTCCTCGAGTAAAATAACATTTAAAAATATTACAACTAGCGAGTAATTAACACATATATGAATGATGGATCAAAATAAAAAAGATAGTGACTTTAGGGATTAAACTATACAACCAACAAGAAATCAAGGCAACCATAGCAAATATTTCACAAATTAGGCGCTGCAATCGTAAATACACCAACTTTAATCATTCATGACCAAAATGGAAATTATTAAAGTAAGACATTCAAATTAAAATATTCCAAAAAACATAACAAGTGAAATGGGACTAAAATGAAATAAAAATAAAAACAATATCCAAATCATAAACCATCAGTGACTAAAATGCATAAATTAAGATATCGTATCTAAATTATAATAAAATAATAAACATAACCCAAACAATGGCTAAAATGAATAAAAATAAAAATCAGTGACAATTTTTGAATAAACCACAATTATAATAGTGACTAATTTAAAACAAACACAAATTAGAGCACAAAATCAAAGAAATAAAATAAACTGATGACGAATGACCGAAATGGAAAACACACATAAAGTAGAGTGACCTAGAAGAAAATACACCAAAAAGTTAATGCTGAGAAATAAAAAGGGAAAATCACTAAATAAGTCCTTAAATACTTAAAAAAAATTAAATAGTCACTACACATGACCAAAATGCAAAACACGCATAAAAGTACAGGGACCAAACAACAATTAAACCAAAAATATATAACATTCATCAAAAACGAATAAATTACAAAAACGGTCACTGCAGGTGACCATTTTGCAAAACACGCCTAACTTAGGAGGACCTAAGTGCAATTTCCTATAAAGTTTTCTATAA
Source organism: Hibiscus syriacus (assembly GCF_006381635.1). Lineage (NCBI taxonomy): Eukaryota > Viridiplantae > Streptophyta > Magnoliopsida > Malvales > Malvaceae > Hibiscus > Hibiscus syriacus. Next base: position 1,696,767 of record NW_024061960.1, read on the forward strand.
ATATATTATATTTTTTCCTCTTTTTTTCATTTTTTCCATTTTAATTAAAATCTTGATAGAGAGGGTATCCATTCTCTCTAGAAAATCGGTGGGTAACCGGTGGTTTACCCTCATCGGCCGCCGTTCTATCCACTGCTGGTGTCATCGGTGGTCATTCTAAATTTCACTAGCTTGCTTGCCTCGACGCAGTGGTCACAGATCTGCCCTTGGTTTCACGAAAATTGACCTCATACTCCACGAAAAGGCCATGAAACCTTTCAAATTTCACTCTCTGATCTACATCATCGGACCGTTGGATGGGGTCTATTTCAAACTATGTTCTTCTTCTCGATGGAAAAGGGCTACTTACCATTCGAATGTGAGGAAAAGCGTTCTGATTGCCGGAAAATACCAATGACCGAAGGTGAACTTCTTTTCCTTCCTCTTCTATTACTCTATTTTCTTTAAAACAAGTCTTGCATTTCGATATAAAAAAGGTTGCACTGATTTTTTTTGTATTACTTTTTCTCGAAAAATAGGGTCGAGTTCCTTTGTACAAAATATATATATTTTTTGAAGGGAAAAATCCTCTCCTTTTTTACAAAATCAAAATCCCTTTCCCCCTCGATTTTTTTTCAGTTTTTCTTCTCTTTCTTCTTTTTTGTCAAAACCCCGAATGCTCTCTTGCTAAATGGCCTCCTCTTGCATGCTTTAATACCCCCTCTTTCTTGTTTGGTGGGATTTGGCAGATGAGTGATGATTGCTCTGTTGGGTTCACTGTTGAGATCCTGGATTTTCCGAGTACGGTTCTCAGATTTTCCAGGATATGTTGGGATTTGAAATAGTTTTTACTGTTTGGTTAATTTTTTTCACTGTTTGGGCCAGATTGATGACCTGTAACTGGGTCTGGGTTGGTGGGTTAGACTTATGGGTCTGCTTCTTTCTGGGCCGAGTGTCATTGGACCCTGATTTTGAGCTTGAATTGTATTTGGCCTACAACATAATAAAAATAAAAATAAATAATAATATTAATAATAATAAATTGGTTTAGATCCGGACAAAAATGGTTGTCAACAAATATTATTATATATGAATTTAGGTAGAGAACATGAATTAACAAAACTTTTATTCAAGTCTGATATGTGATAACTAAGTAAATAATTCTGATATTTTGATATGTATAACAAAATATATATAATATTGTTGAAGAGGTTTTTATGGAGATTAGTTTAAAGTATAATTATCGTTCTAAAATTTAAATTTTAATCATCAAAGTTAATATCAAATATTAAAAGTTAAATGATCAAATTTTTTTTAAAAAAATATAAATCTAATAACAATTTATTCTTAAAATTTAGAGAAGACAATTTCTAATTTTATTAAGGTCCAAACTCAACTTAAATTGCTATATAACGAAAAAAGTTTAGGAGAAACCAAATCCTCTCCCATTAATTATTTGAATTTGTCGCGACTAATTATCACTATTGAAACTCATCCTAGTGGTTACGGACCTAGTGTTATGCGTAACGATTCATGTGATCTTAGACAATGAAGCTTGAGTCACTCGTTTATGCCAGTTTGCAAAAGTACTCGTGATAACCGAATTCTCAAAGACATTGAAAGCATTAAGGCTACAAGTGAAAGTGAAACACCGCTTACATGGTTTAATCGTAAACCACGCCGGAGATATCACATTGATTAATTGGATCTTAAACACGGTCAAAACAATAACTAAATCAAATAATCGAATTAAGAAACAATCATTAACTGTTATTTTAGGGCTTGAATTATCAACCATATCAAAGTTAAGGGTTCTAGATCGATTACACTCACCAAAAGGGTTTAAAATTCACTAATATTTAAGAGTTGATGGGTCTATCGATATCAAAATCCTTTAAGAGAATTGATATTAACCCTCTAGGTATTGAAACCTAGTATCTAATATTAATGTTCAAAAGCCTTTTTTGACTCTTATACATCAATATCGAACTACTATGTTTCAAAAATTAATACCCAAAATCAAATGTATCAATCTTTAATACTTAAAGGAATATTATTAGTTAAAGAAACAAAGATAACTTAAGGCTCAAGAAATCAAATATTCATAGAAAATATGACACATAGGTATCAATACTATTGTTGAGGTATCAATATAGATTTTACCTTCAAAATACCTGAAAATGATCATAAATACAACCATTTATACTACTATTTGGATATCAATACTGCTATGATGCCATCAATACTCCTATGATGCCATCAATACTCCTATGTGGGTACCAATACTAAAATCAAGTTCGAAATAAAAAAATAATTCCTATTAATGCTCTGTATCGATACCCTATGTAAGATATTGATACCTAAAAGAAAATTTTAACTTTCTTAAGTCATAAGAAAACCCTTAATTCTCTTTTACACAACAAACAACCTCTAAGGACAAAATTTAACATTAAATTGAACCTGACATGAATGTAGATCCCAATGAGAAAAACATATGCAAGGTTTTATTCATTCATTTGAACATAAAACATACCAAAACTTCCATTCAAACTAATATTATAGATCATTTTATGATCGAACGAGGGGATGATACAAGATCATGGTCGATCGATATTGGCAGAGCGAAGAAGACATATTGAGGCACATACCCCATGTTGTCTCTCCCTTTATTCTTTATTTTTCTTCTCATTCTTCTTCTCTTTATTATCTGCCTCTTTTATGTTGAGAGATTAACAACTCTTGAAGAGTTTTCTGGATCAACTCTTGCTATTGTTGGTTATGTTGTTGCAACTACAATTGAGATGTATGTGAGACTCAAAATTACGCATGCAAGCTCCATAACTCTAACCATGTATGGTGGCTTATATACTGACCCTTAGTTATGATGACAGATCTAAGATTATGATGGCTATTCGTAGGCTGGAAGGGCAAATAGATAAAACTATCAAATAGCATATTTAGTTCTGGTGGATCACGTGGGTATGTTAGTGATCATGTCAAGAGAGGATAACTTGTAGAAGTATGTGGTACTCCAAAGACTTTGCATAGTGGTAAAGTTCCTCTGGAAGCCTCGCTATTCATGGGGCTTTGATCAACAAAGGATTGACAGTGGAAGTGCTGCTTGTAGAGGATATTTGGAGAAGGTATAACAAATTTATTTTTCAAAATCTCTTTAAAACTTATGAAATTAAATTAAAAATATTCTCTACATGTCCCACTAAATTTGTGCATTTTGGATTTTGAAATTATCTTATTAGAAAGTTAATTGTCGTAATCGATTTTTGACGGGAAGATTGATTTGACGTTTTTGAAAAATAAAAGATTTTTATGAAAAGATGAGAGTCGCCACCAATCATTTTTAAGGTTAGATTAGAACACCTAAAATCATGTAATTTTAGCAAAACATTTATTTTACTAAAATACCAAGTTTTGGTATGGGAAATCAGAAATTGGGTTCTGGAGTCAGTTACGTGTGGGGGAAAGATTAGCACCCCTACAACGCCAAACATTGGTACCTAGTCGATTATCATATATTTTAAAATTGGAAATTTTGAGTTTGAAATTTCATTTAATTTAAAATCCACTATGTATGAATACTTTGAAAAGAAAAGATGTCGATTCACCAATATCAATAACGACCACCCCAAGAAAAAGAGGAAGCTTCAATATCAATCACAATAAATGGACATTGCCTCGATGATTTAGAAATTATGATGTGGGGTTTTAAAAAGGATGCCAATTTAGTTCGAGAATCAATAGCAGTCACCCCGTGCAAAAGCGGGAGATACACTACTAACCCCTAATAAATGAACATTGCCTTATTTTGAAAGCAAAATACAATCAAACAATCGGTTATGGAACCTATTTATACTAAATGAATTAATTAAGGGTTCCATCTAACTTAAAGTGTCAAATTATGAGATTTAAAGAACCTAATGATTGAACATAAAATGTAGGCTCTAATATTATCCCTAATCCATTTCAACCAATTATTGAATTGAATAATTAAAATGTAACCTTGAGCAAAAACGAAGACCAAATTAAAAATTCCCCTAAATTAAAGGACTAATTTTGAAATTAAACCTAAAATAAAGGCTCTAAATAGTTAACCTACCCAATTTTAATCGATTATTTCATCGAATAATTAAAATAGAACCTCGAGCAAAAGCGAGGACCAAATTGAGAATTCTCTTAAATTAAAGGACTAAATTTGAAATTAAGCCTAAAGTGAAGGCTCTAATAATTAATCTAGCCAATTCTAATCGATTATTGAATCGAATAATGAAAATGGAACCTAGAGCAAAAGTAAGGGCCAAATTAAGAACTCTCCTAAATTAAAGGACTAAATTTGAAATTAAACCTAAAATAAAGGCTCTACTATTAATCCTAATTGATTTTAATCAAATATTTCATTCAAATAATTAAAATGGAACATTGAGCAAAAGCGAGAACCAAATTAAAAATTCTCCTAATTTAAGGACTAGGTTTGAAATTAGGCCTAAAGTGAAGGCTATAATATTAATCCTAATTGATTTTAATCAAATATTTGATTCGAATAATTAAAATGGAAACTCGAGCAAAAGTGATGACCAAATTAAAAATTGCCCTAATTTAAGGACTAAGCTTGAAATTAGGCCTAAAGTGAAGGCTTTAATATTAATCCTAATTGATATTAATCAATTATTTGGTTCGAATAATTAAAATAGAACCTCGAGTAAAAGTGATGACCAAATTAAAAATTCCCCTAATATAAGGACTAAAATGTGATAAGTTTAAATCTATGGATTTAATTTAAAAATATAAATAGACTATCAAGGATTAAATTAAAATAAATAAAAAAGGGAAAGCAAAAATTAAAGGCAATTAATAAACACAAAATGGCTAAATTAAAATAACTATAAAATGCATAGTCAAAATCAATAAGCAAACCTAGTGACTAAATTAAAATAAAAATAGAATATAGAGTCCAAACAACAAGAAATTAAAGTTGGAAATTCAAGGACCAAAATATGAACATTGATAATTTAAGGTAGGAATTGAAATAACAAAAAATTAAATGGAAAAAAATAAATAACAAAAATTAAGTCAATCGAATAAAGTTTTGATTTAGGGGGATAATTATGTATATTTAAACCGGACCATAAATAATGTGGATGATACCCGAGACGGGTTACGATAAAGTCGTACCATAATTCAAACAATAAAAGTTAGCGGGTTAGTCCAACAATAAAATAAAAAAGTTAGCGGGTTAATTTGAACAATGAAATAAAAGAGTTAGCGGGTTAGTGGTAAGAAAAGTTAGTGTTATAAGTTAATTGAGTTCGGGCCATAATAATGTGGATCATACCTCGGATCGGGTCACCACAAGGTCTATTTGAATATTAGTGTTGCGAAATAAATAAATAACAGTGATTAAATTGTAAAAAGAAAATCATAGCTTAAAATTCGAAGCGAATTAAAAGAAGGAATTTCAGTGACCACTTTGCAAAAGCACGCCTAAAGTAGGAGAACTAAAGCGTTATTTTCCTCTAACTACGTGACCTAAATGTAAAATACTCTAAACTATGGGCTCCTAAGGGGGAATAACGCTAAAACTAGTGACTAGACAATAAAATCATGCCTAAATAGGGAGGGCTTGCGCATGATTGACCCCTAAAAAAGGTGACCAAAATGTAAAATGCACTAAAATCCTAAGAAACACTGCATAGTTTTCCCTTAATGTTTGAAATTGAAACCAAGGCTTTTCTACTTTAGGAAAAAAAACTAAAAACCCTAAAAAAACCTTTCCCTCTCCATATTTTCCCTCTCAACCTTCACCCCTCAAACACTAACCTAGCAGTCGCACTTAAGCCTCAAAGGACAAACGCCAGCCACTGGCGATAACCAAACCCTCACCCCAAACGTTGATCGAGACGTGGAAACCGGGTGGGTCACCTAGTCGAGACGAAACAAACCCCTCAAAGTCTCATCCTCATTTCTTCTCAAAATGGCCGAAGTGGCCTAAAACATGACGCCGTTGCCCCTCGGCGGTCCTCCCTACCTTTAAACGACGACCATGTCGAGAGCGACCGAAAGGGTCACATAACAGCCCAAGGCAACCACCCTACGCCCTCTTCTCCTTTCCAACTCTCACGCTCGGCCGAGAAGGCCATGGATAAGAAAAAACGCCATCGTATCTCAGTAGTTCCACGCACCAGCCACCACCAATGGTGGCCAACGAAACGACGCTCAAACTAAGGCTAAAAAAGAGAGTCCCCCTTTCTAAGGTAAAATTGACGGTCTCTCCTCCTCCCTCTCTACTGCTATTCACATTTATATATATATTTATGCGAAAGAAAACGAATAATGAAGGAATAATCGAAGGCTTCCAAAATACCTTGATGATTTGTATGGCTTTTGGGTTTGCTGATTCTACGGGGTTGTCTCAGGAAATGCGGATTAATATATGACTAATATACGGCGTTACCAAAAACATAATAAGATATTTAACAAATTCGGTTTAGCGCTACCGGAAATGTTGAGTAATAATAATGTTGAAGGTGGAAATCATGAAGAAATATTAAAAAAAATTGGCAACCGACAAACTTAACTTGTCGTTATACAATTAAAATATGTATCGATCTATAACAATATAACAGGTAAAAATATGACAAAACTGGTTTCATTATGACAAAACTGGTAAAGCGCTACCGGATATGTTAAATGTTTCAATTCCATTGAAATAAGTATCGACACTTTTGGAATTTAAAAGAGAAGCAGTAATAGCGCATATATAGTGTCGATAATTTATAAAATATGTATCGATCCATAACAATATAACATGTAAAAATATGACAAAATTAGTTTCATTATGACAAAATCAGTAAAGCGCTACCGGATATGTTGAAAGTATCGATTACATTGAAATAAGTATCGACACTTTTGGAATTTAAAAGAGAAGCAGTAATAGCGCTTATAAAGTGTCGATACTTTATAAAAATGTATCGATCCATAACAATATTACAGGTAAAAATATGACAAAACCAGTTTCATTATGACAAAACCAGTAAAGCGCTATCGAATATTTTGAAATTATCGATTCCATTGAAATAAGTATCGACACTTTTGGAATTTAAAAGAAAAGTAGTAATAGCGCCTATAAAGTGTCGTTACTTTATAAAAATGTTTCGATCCATAACAACATAACAGGTAAAAATATGACAAAATCGGTTTCATTATGAAAAAATCGGTAAAGCGCTACCAGATATGTTGAATGTCTATACTTTAATAAGTTCGCGTAATAAATTATCGATACTTTTTAAAAGAAATAGGTAAATATCCTATCGAAATTATTGACACCTGACATAAAAGTATCAACACTTGGGTAATTGTATCGATTAAATATAAATAACATATCCGGTTAAAATATAAAAGGCATAGCTAAATTTCCTCTGAAAATAGATAGAACACGGCCGATTTTTTTAAATCGAAGTGTAATTGTTACTGCATTTCAGAAGGTGTTTTTAAAGCGAAGTTTGTTTGTTTGTTGTTGCAGTCGAATCGAAAAGTATGTTGTCAAAACCCTAGTTTTTTATTATCACAGTAATCAAAAATAGGAGTTTTATGTATTGTTTGGGGTTTTCGAAGTAAAGAAACATATATGACCGATTACAGGTAGAAAGTGATATTCTAGGTAGATGATAAATATTGATACTTTTATTAAATATTATAGGTAGAAAATGATATTATAGGTTGTATAAATGTGTCGATACTTGGAGTATTGAGTGTTCCCATTCATTTGAAGGAAATAGGGATTAGGGTTTTTGGGTTTGGTTTAGGGATTTTGAATCAAAGCTGAGAAGGATTTGGGACCGATTATATAATATTATAGGTAGAAAATAAATATGGATACATGTATATAATATTATAGGTAGAAAATGATATTGTAGGTTGTATAAATATATCGATACTTGTAGTAGTGATCATTCAAATTCTTTTGAAGGAAACTGTTTTACTACAAAAGTAGTTATCTATATTTGTATATTGAATAAAGTGTATGTAACCAGTATTTGATTTTGATTTGCGTAAACTGATATATGAAGGAAAAATGAAGTCAACGGATCTTGCAATTATTGGAGGCGAATATGATTTTGAAATTGAGGCCAAGATTCGAAAGCAACCAAATGGTGGATATATGTACTTCTAGTAAGTATCAATGTATTTTTGTTGAAATGGTAATTGGATTAAAGTATTTAAGAACTTTAAATTGATTAAAAATTTTAAATGTTGACAGTATGACCGAATGTCAAAGGATGAAGGAAGATGGGAATCACATCGGTTTAGTATGTAAAATGAAATTGACATTGAGTATTATTTAGTGTTAATGTATTGATTAAGAAATGTTTATGCTTAATATTAGGAGAAAAATAATGTGTTGGAGAAATGGAAGTTGATAACTAATGCTGATAAGGAACCTTACATGACACAGTCAAAGATGGATAGACAAGAATACAAAGCTTGGAGGAAAGCACATGAAAAGAATGTATTAATTAAACTTGTAAATACTTTGATAAAAGATATATAAGAACAACAATATTATATATTTTTAAAAAATGTAGGAAGTGTCGACGAGGTGCAACATAAAAAGTGTGAATTCATTAATTGAACACCTTAAGGAGAATGAGCAATTGAATGTGCTGAAATAAATGGGGTTTGGATCTTTGATAGGAGTAAGGGATCGACCAATTTAGAGGGAATTATGTCGATCCTTGGTGGAGAAATTCGATGTCCAACAATGTATGGTTAAATATGGTGATTATTCATTTCCTCTGGGGGTCCCATGTACTGCAGCCGTCTTGGGGGTAGAAAATAAAGGCAAAAGTGTAGTAGAAGTTAGTAAAACTAAGAACTGGAAAGCACTTGCCTACAAATATGATTTGAAACACAAGGTGACATATGCTGAACTTGAAGAGGAAATCAAAAGTGGATCTTACGAGAGGGATGACCTGAAGGCCCAAGTTCTATTGTACCTTGTTGGCATCTTTCTTTGTCAAATTGGTGATACATCAACGAGTAAGGACAATATGAAGTTGATTTGCGATGAAGGCTTGAAAGGTGAATTCAATTAGGCAGAATATGTCCATTCGAGATTGATTAAATCAATAATTAGCTTTCAAAAGGGCTTTGAGAGATACCTCAAAGGGTGCATAACAATCTAAGAGGTAAATGAGTTGAAGAACGTTTTTGTTTTTTTATATAAAATGATATTATAGTTATTATATAAAATGATAAATTTAATTATAAATGCAAGTTGCACTGTTCAATTTTTTATCAGACAGTAATAGTGTTCCTGAATATGAAAGAACCAGAGTGGCACGCATCCGTGCATGGAGGAAGGAAGAGGTGGTTAGAGTGATGGCGAAGTTGTAGTTGGATAGACCGACGAAGCAAGAAAGGGTAATAAATGTAGTTAAATAATATTAAGAATATAATCATTGTATTAATAATGTAATTTAATTTTGAAGGTTATTGGCGAGAAGGTAGAGAAGTCAAAGGAGGCAGTGGAGGTAGTGTATGAAGAGAATGAAGAAGAGATGGTAGTAGGGGGAAGACGGTGAGGGGGATGACGATGAGGGAAAACGGAGAAAATTTGACATTTTGATGTCTGAATTGGCGGATGTAAAAAAATTTCAGTTTTTGATATTTTGCAAAGACAATCAAGAGTTGAAGAGGCAATTGAGAGACTTAAGGGGGAAGTGGGTGGAAAAATAGATGGAGTGGTGAAAGAAGTTGTGAAATTGAAGGGTGAAGTTAAGATGGTGGTGGGTGGAAAATTGATGGAGTGGTAAAGGAAGTTGTGGATTTGAGGGGTTAACTTACAGGGGTAAAGGGAGTGGTTGAGAAAAAGTTGGATGAAGGGGAAAAATAAAGGGTGAAATAAAAGAGATGAAGAGTTATGTAGAGGAAAAATATGATGAATTGAAAAAATATGAAGAAGAAAAGATGGAGGAAGTAAGGAGGAAGGATGTGGATGTGATTTATATACCGGAGAGTGTTATAGATGCAGATTTGGATTTAGAATGTCCTGCACTAAAGAAGAAGCAGAAGGTAACCTGAATAAAAGAAAACTTAATTTGATTTTTATTATGTTTTTGTGACAAAAAATTGTATGCAAAATTGTAGGTTGAAAAAACGGAAATTCCAAGTGGAATTGGTGATTACGAAGCTATAATGTGTGATTATTTATGGAATAGTGGGTTAGAATCGTCGTAAGTGAAATATATTGCTTTGTGAGTGATATTTAAATATTTCATGACAAAATATTAATCCTAATGCTTCATACATATATGTTGTAATCGCAATGGGAAATCAATTCGCTACTGTATCCGACGTCAAAACGTTGAAGCCTATGGAATGGGTTGGCAGTACGGTAAGTAGAAAGTAAAAAATGTTAAAACCTAGTGAATATGTTGTGATTGTGTAATTAATTTTGTTAGATTATTGATTTGGTCGGCTAGACATTATGTTACGAATAGAAAAAGTTACTCGGGAAGATTGGCTACCTTCCATACCACTTAGCGGTGAGTTAACTTAATAAATGTTGAAAAGTAGTGTTATAGACGATAAATTAATAATGATTGTCGCGTAAATGCAGCAGCAGGCGTTGGAGGGTAAAGCTGATGTTTAACGTGTTGCGAGCTTTTAGGGGATGATATTGGATGACTATGTGAAATTCACCGAGTGTGACAAGGTAAGACACCATACGAATTGCAAATGATGTTTTCGGATATATAATGTTGATTTTTGTCAAATTGGGTGTGAAATTTATTTCAGATCTTGATCAGAATAAACTACAGTAGTTCCCATTAGTATCTGTTGGTGTTGGATATTGTTTCTTGTATTGCAACGGTATATGACATTCTATTTTATCTCCAGCGACCAAACAGAGAGTGAATGATGCTAAGAAATTGGTATGTATGAAATGAAATTATGTAAATTATAATGCATAATTTGTTTGGATCATAACTTGATATTTTTTAATGTAGATGACAATATTTGATAGATATAATTAGGAATGCATTTTTGTAGAAGCATGTGGCCATCTAAAGGTCCCATTGAATCAATTTAAATTTGTGGAGGATAAGATGAATGAGCAATTGAATGGGTATGAGATGTTATCATAAATAGAAAGTGTAATTTATGCAGGTTTCATAATTAACATGTGTGGTATTCAAATTTTGTGACATATATGATTTCGGCATTTATGTGATTATGTGGATGGAATCGATCGGTTCTAGAGGGGCAACTGGTGATTTTGTAAGTGGAATGAAAAATTATTTTGCGGTTAAATTGTTAAAAGTCGTAGATTGAATGATGTGGTTTACAATACTTAACGTATTGACAATTTAAATATAGGTTGTTGGAGAATGGGATCGTATGCGAATATTAAACGATCTCGTAAGCCACGATCAAAATAAATGAAGAGAGGAGATGACAAAAGCTTCCATCTGACACAAGAATAACAAAAGGGCGCGATGATGTAAATGTAAGGGAAATTTTGTATACGATTTATAATTTTGTATCTGAATGTAATTATGTATGAGATGAGAAAAGTTAGCAATAGGTTGTTGTACATGTTTCTTATACATAGTAGGATTCATGTTGATACTTATGATATATGGAGATAGTTGTCTGTATTATTCCAAATATCACTAACATAATTGTCATCATGTGCGGCACTGAATGGCCATTCTATTCTGTCTTTGAAAAAATCAGTTGATGTAGGCTGTGTGCTTGTTTCCAAACTGATCTTGACTTGAGGACATGTTAGTTTGTTATGTGTCTCACCGTTGCAAAACCCACATCGCCTAATTTTTTTCTCAACCTTGTTCTTTGGTACTTCTTTTCGCTTGCATTATTTTTGTTGAGGGTCGCGAACGTTGTTTACTACACTGCTTTGGTTGATTGAATCATTCAAACCAAATAAGTTTTCAAATTCTTTTGTTAGTCTTTACATCTCATCTCTTGCGGTTTTGAAAGAAGCATCTATCTTTGATAGCATAACCGACTTGACGTTGCATGTAGAGCAGCGAACCTTGCCATTTGCATTACTTATAGAGTCACATTCAAGTCAAAAAAATTGGGTGCACAAGCCTTCACATCCTTAGTCCACCTACTTTGAATCAAAGACCCGGGAAAATATGTGTAATCCAAGTGCTTCAAAACATGAAGTTGATGGAGAGATGGAATTTTGCGGTCTTGAATTTTTTATACGAGCAATATAGGGTTTTCGTACCAAAATCAAAACTAATTTCAAAGTAATTTTTCAAAATATAATTTTTGGCATTCATCTGTTAAGGATTGAATCTATTCGTGAAGCCGATACAATGTCTCCCATTACAATGTCTCCCGTTGAAGATCTTCTTGGAACAAACGAAAAGATTCGTACGTATAAATCTCAGCATCATGGCTTTAAAGGTCAATCAGTTTTGTGATATGGAAGGGCTTCGTCTGGGAACTTAAGTAATCCATTTTCAACTCGTTCATACACATTCTACTAATTCCTTCTTCAATTGCACAAACAACATTTAAATATGTCTTCTTATGTTTCAGTGCAATTGCGAGTGAAGTATTCATAGACTCGCACCTTTGTGTTGAGTGAATATTGGCTAAGAAATAGTTGGTTAGATATTCTTGTGCCCATAAGTGTCGAGTATTTCCCTTCTCAATCACCCATGGATTCTTTTCGACATTGAATTTTGAAACAACTGAACGCCTGTAAATATCAAATTTGTCGGTTGTCCACCAGGAAACCATGCATTTTGAGAATGTTGATGTAAATTTTGGGTCACCAATGTTAGCTTGTGCATTGCAAGAAAGATGCCAAGAACATATTATGTGCTTAGCAGAAGGGATAACATATTTGATAGCCCTCTGCATTGACCTATCCCCATCGGTGACAACTGAAATAAGCGATTTATTCATCTTGGCTTCTAAAAAATTCTTTAGCACCCACTCGAAAGATTAGGATGTCTCGTCAACGATTATGACAGTAGCAAACATAATTGTGTTATGGTGATGATTGACACCGACAATAGGCATAATTGGTCGACCATACAAATTATCTTTGTATGCTATATCGAACGTAATTATATCATCGAATCATGTGTAATCTGATCTCGATGTAGAATCCGACCAAATAAGATTATGCAATGCTCCTGATTCATCTACCGAGTATGTCATAAAAAAACTCAGGATCATCATGTTTCTTATAATCAAAGTAAGCAATAAGCACATTTACATCCCTATTGGCGATTTCCTTTGCTTTACCTCTATGAAGTGCATTGTAGAGGTCTTTATGTGTAAATCCAACATTATGATAAATTGAAAAGTGAAGGAATTAATTGAAATGTATTGTGTAGGATGAATTAATAACTGAAGGAGAAAAAAAGGGTAAAAGGGTCATTGAGCAAATAAAAGAATAAAACAATAGTTAGTGGGTATTATAATACCCATGTGAATTAAAATTTAGAAGATAAGTTTCCAGAGACTTATCTTCTTCATCATCGTCTTCTCCCAAACGTGAAGCACCCAAGCTCAAGGTAAGTTTGATTTCTTTTCGTTAATCCTTCAAATTAAAGCATGGTTTTGATTCTTGAAGCTTTAGGAAAGATGATGGAGATGAAAAAGGTCATAAAAACTCAAAGATTTGTAAGTTATGAAGGATTAAAGATAGGAAGTGGATAATTGAAATTTTGAATAAGGATGTATAAGTATTTAGAAGTTGAATTTGACTTGTCATGGGTGTGAATAATAAGTTATAAGTGTTAGAATTAAGTTTGGATAACAAGGAAAATTTGGTATGATTCTTAGCCTTAAGAATTTGGATGAAATATGGGAGATTATAAAGTGTTGGAATGATAGAAATTAGTTAAAGTTGTTATAGATGAGTTTAGTAGCATAATAAGGATTGTATACATGAAATTTTGGGTGAAGTATTGATGAATATCGGGGGGAAATAGCCTATTTTGGACAGGTGCATCGATACACTATGAATGGGTACCGATGCACTAAGATCAATTTTGAAGGTGCATCGATGCATTGAGTAGTGCATCGATGCATGAATATTTCGAAGCTATTTTGGGTACCGATGCACCTATAGTGCATCGGTACACTCCTAAAGAAAATTAGGAATATGAGTTTATTAAATTCATTTAAGTTAATAGCATTGAAGTATAAGGTTTAGGCTCCTGATAATCATCTTGAAATTATATTTATGTAGATATTGAGCCTAAACGAGTTCCGGAACAAGTGACAAGTAAGATCGATCGAGGAAAAAGCAAAGAGATATATGTGAGTGCATATGCATAGCATGAATATAGTAATATATTCAGTTCTAGACTTGGGTTAAGTCTAGATTCAATATTTTGATACTTGATCACATTTCATATTATGATACATGACATGAATTCATATTATATGCATTATGTGACAGTAATATACATGAAAAGTTATATGAGCTATGTCATAAAGGTATGGAAAATGATATGTCTATGTGATAAAGGTATGAAAATAATATAGGTATAGTTGGCATGCCAAGAATAGAGGGTCTACGCAGTCCTTCGGGACAAAATCTATGCGGTCCTTCGGGACATATATGTATTATTTGGAACATATATGAGGTGTTTTGAGACACCTACTTGATTCTTGGTATATGTATATGATTCTTAAGGAATTTCAATGTGGTCCATAGGGACATATTATATGGCACTACGGTGCAATTCTACGTGGAACTTCGGTGCAATTTATACGAGCTGTGGTGACAGCATTTGTGCACAACCTCACAGTACTCACATACCTCGGGTTCTCAGTATTGTATCATGGGCTATTGAACCTCTTGAACTTATTACATGAATTCATGATGGTTAATTTGATAAGATTATTGGTAAGATACATTGTTATGCAGATTACATGGATTGCATATTTCATTACATTTCATCTTATTATGGCATCATTATTATATTTCATTGTTATTATTATTATGCCTGACTAAGTCGATGACTTAGCGTGTAAGTTTTTTTTACACGTAGGTACCGAAAAGCAGAAAGATCCATAATAAGCTCAACAAAACAACATAACTCCACTTGAAGGTCAGATCAGAAGTATATTAAATAGTAGGTTTTATTATGTAAAAATAGGTTGGCATGTAAACAAAGTCGATAAATTAAGTATTTATGCTCTGATCGAGTTTTATAATGTTTTAAACGTATTTATGTAAATGTAAATGCATAGTAATGAATGGTTAAATTTTTACGAGTTTTATGAACGTTTTACGAAAGTACTGTAGAAGTACATCGATGCACTGTAGCAATGCATCGATATACAATTTATATTCGAAATTTTTCACTGTTCACGGTACTGTTCATAAATACGTTTTTGCCTTAAATTTTTATAATAAAGCATAATTTAATAGTATTTAATTGTATTTTCTTAATATAAGTCCAAAGATTTTGTGTTTTGTTAAGAATTTTGTTTTAAAAAGTCAATGTGACATCTTGGACTCGTATTCGGGTCGGGTACGGGTTGGGGTGTTACAACAAGTTTGGGGGAGAAAACTCCAACAGTTTTCACCATGACATAACACAACTAGAGGTTCAAACTGAAATTGTTGAACAAGAGGAAACACCTAAAGAGATGGAAAGAACTGAAAGTGCATAAACGCATCGCTCAAACAATGAGAAATTCATGGCCGAGGCCAGATATTTTTCAACAAATAAATCAGACAATGTGAGACCTCCACCACCATTCCCTCAACGGTTGAAGAAGCATGATGATGACATCCAGTTCAAGAAATTTGTTGATGTTCTGGATCAATTGTGTATTAATGTGCCTTTACTTTAACCCACTCGAAAGATTAGGATTCTCATAAGCGATTATGACAGTAGCAAACATAATTGTGTTATGGTGATGATTGCAATTGTGTATTAATGTGCCTTTACTTTAACCCACTCGAAAGATTAGGATTCTCATAAGCGATTATGACAGTAGCAAACATAATTGTGTTATGGTGATGATTGACACTAACAATAGGCATAATTGGTCGACCATACAAATTATCTTTGTATGTTATGTCGAATGCAATTACATAATCGAGGCATGTGTAATCTGATCTCGATGTAGAATCCGACCAAATAAGATTATGCAATGCTCTTGATTCATCTACCGAGTATGTCATAAAAAAACCCAGGATCATCATGTTTCTTATAATCAAAGTAAACAATAAGCGCATTCACATCCCCATTGGATATTTCCTTTGCTTTACCTCTATGAAGTGCATTATAGAGGTCTTTATGTGTAAATCCAACATTATGATAACCCCCTGCCTGCTGCGTTAAATAATTCATTACTCGTGACGTGCCAACACTGACCTCTTTCAATGTTATTGCCTCATTGATATCAGCCTTACTTACAGCTCTATTAGAACACATAAATGGTGTCATAGCAGGTGTACACAATTCATGATTATGTTTATGAGAAGACTTACATACAACCTACTGATCGTTTGTATTTGTTGTTGTAACTACGACTTTAGCCTTGCATCCCGTTCTTGTGACTAGCGTATAAGCACGTTGATGATCAACAGTATTGACTTTGGATACTCGAAACCCTTCTTTGGAATAACAAAATTCTTGTGTCTTTACATTCCCTTTCATATCAAGCCGTTTTGTTTCCTAACGTGCACTAAAACCATGTTCCCGTACGAATCCCTTGTAAAAGTACCAAGCTTGATCATGTGAAGAGAAGAGTTGACCAACCAATATGTCAGATTCATAAACAATATGTACTTCATCGCATTCCTCAGTTGGCTTAACATTGTTTGATGCAGTATGATCCATATGACAAAAATTTGGTTGTACAAGTTCAGTGGTCCCAACAAGAGTTGATGGAGATGTAAGTAGAGGTTCATAGAACAGCATGTTTTAGTGGTACTTTCAATAGGATGTGGTAGTTGAAGGGTGTGTACAACATTAATTTCGTATGACATATTTAGGTATGTACAATAACTACAAAATTCAACTTTTATTACTTTAAAGTAATAGGAAAATTTATAATGTAAATGGTAAAAATACACTTTTTAAATTTAATGACAAAATTAGTAAACACAAAGTTTCCTCAATAACTGCAAAACGAGATGCACACATAAAGTGTCGATACATTTATTGTAAGTATCGATCCTCAAAACATCGAAACAGATTATTATAAAGTAATAAGTAAAATATACTGGTTTAATGAGAGAATAGGTAAACATAATGTATCGATAATTTTTAAAATTGTATCGATCTTAAAAACATTGAACCCGATAATTATAATGTAATAGGTAAATTTACAATGTAGCCAGCAGAAATATACCAGTTTAATTAGAAAATAGGTCAACATAATGTATCGATACTTTTTAAATTTGTGTCGATACTTTTGGTCCAGAATGAATGCCCAACGAGGTGCATGCATAAAGTGTCGATACATTTAAAATTGTATCGATCCCAAAAACATCGAAATCGATAATTATAATGTAATACGTAAATTTGCAATGTAACATGTAGAAATATACCGATTTAATTAGAAAATAGGTCAACATAATGTATCGACACTTTTTAAATTTGTGTCGATACTTTTGGGGCAAAATGAATGCCTAACGAGGTGCACGCATAAAGTGTCGATACATTTAAAATTGTATCGATCCCAAGAACATCGAACCTGATAATTATAATATAATAGGTAAATTTACAATATAACTGGTAGAAATATATCAGTTTAATTAGAAAAAAGGTCAATGTATCGATACTTTTGGTCCAGAATGATTGCCTAACGAGGTGCACGCATAAAATGTCAATACATTTAAAATTGTATCGATCCCAAAAACATTGAAACCGATAATTATAATGTAATACATAAATTTACAATGTAACCGGTAGAATTATACCGATTTAATTAGAAAATAGGTCAACATAATGTATCGACACTTTTTAAATTTGTGTCGATACTTTTGGTCCAAAATGAATGTCCAACGATGTGCACGCATAAATTTTCTATACATTTAAAATTGTACCAATCTCAAAAACATCGAAACCGATAATTATAATGTAATAGGTAAATTTAAAATGTAACTAGTAGAAATATACCGATTTAATTAGAAAATAGGTCAACATAATGTATCGACACTTTTTAAATTTGTGTCGATACTTTTGGTGCAGAATGAATGACCAACGAGGTGCATAAAGTGTCGATACATTTAAAATTGTATCGATCCCAAAAACATCGAACCCGATAATTATAATGTAATAGATAAATTTACAATGTAACTGGTAAAAATATATCAGTTTTATGAGAGAATAAGTACACATATTGTATGGACACTTTTTAAATTGTATCGATATTTTTTAAAATTACACGTGTTTTTCCTTCATTATTTTTATGTTAAAAGAATCGATATAAACCTCAAATAAAAAAACCCTAAACCTAAAGACAGAAGAGAACTCTTCCACTCCGACGAATACCAGTGTTCATAACAATTACGATCAGATCTTCAGGTAAATTTATCGATATTTTGCCATAAAATTGGGTTTGATTGATTTCCAGATTGGACTCTTTTTTTTCTTAATGTGTTTGTGTTCCAATGTAACAACATCCACACCCAAATTGCTCCAAAACATCAGAGGCACGAGAACCCTAAACCTTCTTCTCAACCAAGCTCTTCTTAACGACAACCTTCACCTCAACCAAGCACTTCTTCTGAACAAATCAGGTAGTTCGAAACTCAGAACTTTAGAAATGATGAGGAGAAAGAAAGATGGCAGAGGAGTTTCAAAGTAAGGAAGATTCGTCCCGAGTGTGTCATTGACATGGGATTCTTGTTCGATGATAAATATAATTTTAGTTGTAAATCCACATTTACATCTTGGTGTTGGCTTGAATTCCTTGGTGTAGAATCAAAATATTACCCCAACCTAGTTAGAGTATTCTACAACAATGCGTCCTTCGAGCGTGAGCCTAATAAGACTAATATAATAGGAATTAATACCCATGTCATGGGGAAGGATATATATATCTCCAGATACTATTACTTCTGGTATAAGTTTCGAGAATAAAGGGGATTCGGATGAGAATGATTTAGATACTATAATCCAACGTGTTGATAGAAATAGCTCATTTCACCTAGATGTAGAGTCGAGAGTGTTTCAAAAAATGCTCACTTGGTTTATTCAGCCTTCTGGGGGAAAATATTCAGTGATTCAAGACTGCGATTATTGGTGGTTAGCAAAGTATAGATCCAAAACGGCTCCAAACATTGCTAAACTGATATTTAAGACAATTGCATATATGGTCATAAAGGGAGCATCAATTTTAACTTCACTACCATATGAATATGTCATCACCCATCTGTTGAAGAAGCATGAAGTTGATTTTTCGCAAGACTCCCATATTCGATTAACCTGCAATATTGACATGTTATTAATGACTAGAGCGGGATACAATTTTGTTGAAAATGTTGGTTGGAAGCGTGTCAAGGATGTTGTTGGATTAGAACAATAGAATGAGCAAATAGACCCCATTGGCTATGAAGACGACCAACCAATGTGAGACGCAATGATGGAAGACGCTCCAGGTGAAGAGGTGTTGAATTATGTTTCGATTTAACAAATTTAAAGGAAAAATGTTTTTGGACTTGAATTGAATTTATTCAAAGTTTTAAAAAGGTTTTTAAAAATAATTCAAAGTCCATTAAATTCGGATTTGAGCAAAAATGCTAAAGGCTGTCAAAATGCATCCATGCACCCCTGCAGTGCATCCATGCACCCCTGCAGTGCATCCATGCACCTGCCACTAGTGCATCCATGCACTACATTTTGAATGTAATTAGTGCATCGATGCACCCTGCTGTGCATCCATGCACCAAGGCTGTAATGGCTAGTAACTGCTAGTTTATTTGAATTTAATGAAGGGGTATCGATGCACCTTGATAGTGCTCCGATGCACCATGTTATGGGCAGCCTTTTTTAGTTGAAAAATCATCCCCAAACGGCACTAAAACATCCTCAATAGTTATATACGACATCAAACACATTCCAAGCTATAAATACAAGCTAATGACACTTGAAAAAGTAAGAGAACAACTATCCAAGCAATCAAACACAAGAGAAGAGTTTTTCATTCTTATTTCATCTTTCTCTTGTAAATATTTTGTTCTTGTGAGCTTAATTCTTGTAAACACTTACCTTAGAAAGGTTTTCTTGTTTATATTTCTTATCCTTTTGTAAAGGGGAAAGGTTCTAGTTTATCCCAGAAAAACTAGGGAGTTGTAAGGTTATCTCTTTATCCTCAAAAGAAAGAATAAATTAGTGAATTTGTTGGAAAATCCTTGGTGAGGAGCTAAGGTAGTGGACGTAGACTTTGGTTGAGAAAGTCGAACCACTATAAATCGCTGTGCAATTCTCTATCTTTCAATCTCCTTACTCCCTAAACACAAAATTATTCCGACCCATCTTTGTAAACCGTTCCGGTTGTCGATTTGAGCTTACGAAAATCCCAATAATTGGTATCAGAGCCTAACTCTTTAAGAAGGTTTAACCACCTTGAGACGATCCTCGAAGAACTTTACCAATTTCCAACGCAACCGACAAAGAAATGACTTTTTCCTCCGGTGCTTATTATCTTGAAGAATATCCTATTATGGATTCACAACCGGTCAACAAGCCACCCTTCTTCAATGGAGCAAATTATGCACATTGGAAGAATAATATGATGTACTTTATTCAATCCTACAATCTAGAAGCTTGGAACTCAATCATGGACGGTTACTCCTCTCCACCCGGTAAGTACAACGATTGGAGTAGAGAAGAGCAGAAAAATTTTCAGCTTAATTCTAAGGCTATACATATTCTATTATTTGCTTTAGGCCCAAATGAATATGGAAGAATCTCATCTTGTTCCAGTGCCAAAGAGATTTGGGATAAGCTCCAAGTCACTCATGAAGGAACCGACGAAGTGAGGGAATCAAAGAAAAGTCTTCTCAACCATAGCTACGAGAACTTCAAGATGAAACCCAATGAAGACATCAAAGCTATGACGGATAGATTTTCCGTGATTGTCAACGGTCTCAAGGGATATGAAGAAGTAATCTCAAATGAGAAGCTTGTGAGGAAGATGATCTACTCTCTTCCAAAGGAGTGGCAATCAAAGAAGACGACCATTATCGAAGCAAGAAACCTAAAGTCTCTCACTCTCTACGAGCTAATTGGTTCACTTCTCACTCATGAGATGATGGTGAAGGAAGATGAAGAAAGGGAAGAGAAGAAAAACAAGAAGAATAAGAAGAAGAAGGAGGTAGGCATTGCCTTCAAATCCACCAATGAAAGCTATCAAGATTGAAGTGATGAGGTGGATGAAGATGATGATGAACAAGAAGAAGAGATGGTCAAGCTCTTGAAGGAACTCAAGAGATTCATGATTTTCAAGGAAGTGAAACATTAATCAACCAAGAAGAAGAGTCCCCGGGCATGTTTCAATTGTCAAAGAAAGGGGCATATCAAGTATGAATGTCCTCTTCTAAAGAAAAAGGGGAAAAAGGCATTTATTGCATCTTGGAGTGATGAAAATGATTCCAATGATGAAGATGAAGTAGTCAACCTATGCCTCATGACCACTCAAGAAGAATTTAAGGTATCTTCTAACTCAAATGAATTTAATTCATTTACTTTTGATGACTTACAAGATGCTTATAATAGGTTGTATTTGGGATTTGAGATCATAAATTCCAAATATACGAAATTAATTTCAAAACTCAAAATTAAAGATAATTTGATTTTGAAAGCAAAAGTTGATTTTGAAAATCAAAATGAAATTTTGAAAAATAATTTAGAACTTTCAAAAATCAAAATAAATGATTTAGAAAAAGAAAATTTTGAGTTAGGAGTTAAGCTTGAAAGCTTAATAAAAGAAAAAGAATTAATTTCTAAAAACAACCTATTATGTTTAAATATGGCAAAATGCTCACATTGCCATTATCATGGTCATATGGAACATACTTGTCCTTTGAAGAAAGGAAAACATTTTAAAATTAGAAAAGTATGGGTTCCGAAAGGAACAAGGGGAATTGAAACTAACGTTCAAGGATCCAAAGCAATTTGGATACCAAAATCTACTTAAATGTCTCTTATAGGTGTGTGGGAGCAATGGTGATGAAAATGATGATATTCAAGATGCTCTAGCCACACATGAAAATGAATGGGTAACCTATAAGCTTAATGTTTTTAATTTTAGTTATTTGGTTGCTCATAGGATTTATGCATGCATGACTTTTGATTTTAAATTATTATGCATTGTTTTTAATCTCATGTATGTTAAAAAAATGGTTATGATGAACATTTTTATTTTTAGTTCATCATAATAAAATTTTGGTCAAAATTGGTTTTAATGCAAATGATATCTCTCTAACAATTGATATCAATTTTTCAAAAACTTTGATTTTACAAATTTTAAATTTTTGACCTAAATTTAAATGTTTATGCATGTGATTTAAATGAAAATGATATATCTCTAACAATTGATATCAAAATTTTCAAATGCATAACATTTTTGGAAAACTTTATGCATATGCACTTAATTTCAATAATTAATATTGCATAAAGTATTTTAGACTTGGATATATTGAATTTCATGTACTACTAACATGTTTGTTATTCTTTGTTGAAATTCAATTTTTCAATTTCTTAATGAAAAAGGGGAAGCTTAACATTTTCATATATTTTCAAACAATTGGTAACAATTAATATCATTTTGTTAACAATTGGTATCTTTTTCATTAAACATTTTATTAAGGGGGAGTTTTGCCAAAAACAAATTTTTAAATGTTTTGCTATATCAAAAAGGGGGAGATTGTTGAATTATGTTTCGATATGACAAATTTAAAGGCAAAATGTTTTTGGACTTGAATTGAATTTATTCAAAGTTTTAAAAAGGTTTCAAAAATAATTCAAAGCCCATTAAATTCAGATTTGAGCAAAAATGCTAAAGGGTGTCAAAGTGCATCCATGCACCCCTGCAGTGCATCCATGCACTCTTGTAGTGCATCCATGCACCAGCCACTAGTGCATCGATGCACCATGTAGTGCATCAATGCTCTCTATTTCGAATACAATTAGTGCATCGATGCACCCTGCTGTGCATCCATGCACCAAGGCTGCAACGGCTAGTAAAAACTAGTTTATTTGAATTTAGTGAAGGGGTATCGATGCACCTTGATAGTGCACCGATGCACCATGTTATGGGCAGCCTTTTTGAGTAGAAAAAATCATCCTCAAACGGCTCTAAAACATCCCCAACGGTTATATACGACATCAAACACATTCCAATCTATAAATACAAGCTAAGGACACTTGAAGAAGTAAGAGAACAATTATCCAAGCAATCAAACACAAGAGAAGAGTTTTTCATTCTTATTTAATCTTTCTCTTGTAAATATTTTGTTCTTGTGAGCTTAATTCTTGTAAACACCTACCTTAGAGAGGTTTTCTTGTTTACATTTCTTATCCTTTTGTAAAGGGGAAAGATTCTAGTTTAGCCCGGAAAAACTAGGGAGTTGTAAGGTTATCTCTTTGTCCTCAAAAGAAAGAACAAATTAGTGAATTTGTTGGAAAATCCTTGGTGAGGAGCTATGGTAGTGGAAGTAGACTTTGGTTGAGAAAGTCGAATCATTATAAATCGTTGTGCAATTCTATATCTTTCAATCTCCTTACTCCCTAAACACAAAATCGTTCCGACCCCTCTTTGCAAACTGTTCCGGTTGTTGATTCGAGCTTACGAAAATCCCAACAAGAGGATGTCACAATTAAGACAGTGATGGAATACATGGTCAATTTTCGGGACAATATTGATTCCCTTGTGAGCGAAATGCGAGCCAATATTGCATCATTGCGCGATGAAGTCTCCATCTTGCATGACGAATTACGTCAACGACATCAAACGAGTTAGGTAATTAATTATTTATGTTTCTAATTATTTACACGTTGTAAAAGGTATTTGATTTTCTTTTAAAATATGTGGACAACCAAGAGCTCAATGAAGATGACGATGAAGATGAAGATGATGATGATGATGATGATCCAAACAAGTATATCGTGTCAGCAACACCGCCGACAATAAAACTTGTAATTTTTTATGTCAATGGTGTCATTGCCTACTTCTCAAGAAATCCAAAAGGTTTTAATTATGTTCATTTATATCCATTATTTTAACATATAAGCGTACAACTTTAATCTCATTTTCTTCATGATGTAGATGTTATCCTGAGAATAGGAGTATATGAATTTATGCATTTTTGTTTAGAAAATTTTGTTGTTTCCATTTGGTCTTCCAAGATGAGGTTAGATTTGTTAAGTAGTTGAATTACTATAGACAAAATCGTTAATATACAATTAAATGTTAACATTCAAACTTGATTACAATCTCAAACATAACATCGACTGTGTACTTCAGAAACTACCTTTGTTGTCTGACCAATTTCTATTCATTTGGGTAAGATGAATGTCATTACACTTTGCTAACTTTTATTTGTCTATGATTCCTACATATTTATGTTTGACTCTTTGTAAACAAGATCAAGGAAAGTGAAAAAAAGAAGATAATGTTACCTACTGTAAAGATCTCAATGATGCTTGGAATGCATATCCTAATTTTAAGCCCCTAAATACAATGTTGTTGGTCGATGATTCAGTGCGAAAAATGATTTATAATCCGATAAGTTACATTTATACCATATGTCTTTCCAATTAAATAGGTGTTCATACATTGCTTGATTAACAATTTATGTTTTAATATAGCAATACAATTATATATGTCCACATCCCTTTGGCGTTTCCTATTCGGAGGACAATGATTTAGGTATGACACAAATTTATTCCTACTTATGCGAATTTAGTTTCTTGTTAGTAAAATCGCACCTGATTAGTTTGATAATTGAAATTATTTATATATGTCCTCAGAAAAAAGCAGTAACATACGATAGTATTTGGAAAATTTGTGGAAGGCGCCTAATGTTCCGGATTTCGTTAGAAATAACCATTTTCCATTGGATTAATTTCGTTGTGGGTACATTATTTGAACATTGTTATGTATAAATTTGTTGTGTATGTATGTTTGGTTTGATTATATTGTGTGTATATTTTCATTTGATTCACATAATACACATAATGCACTATTTTCAATTTAAAAATACTAAAACATATAACACAGTATAACATGTGACTTACACAGTAAATATTCCATTAAGATGGGTTGTGCATAACAATCTATCTATCTCTTCTTCTCTTCCATGTGAGTACTTTAGTACCATGTGACAAGTTTGATAACCTCATCAACTCACACCTCAGCTTTGAACTGAATCAATATTGTCTTTTACCGCCTTGATGGTTCATAATGCATGTTACTTGAACAATAAGAATCAATTATGCAATTTTCATGTTCAATTTAACACTGCATTTTATATTCATTTCATATTTAATTAGAGTTTGAACTTAAATTTCAATTTGAGTTTGAGTTTCAATAAAAATTTCGGCTCCACTATAAATATGAGCCCCGAGCCTTTGTTCCATCCAAACAACAACTTACTCAATGGATGCATCGGGAGGTAACATCAAATTCCATTTCTAAGGTAACAACTTACCTTATTCAAAACTTATTAACTTAGACAATTTGCATGTTATTATTGATTATTCCTAATTTCCATTGTTTTTTCCCAACTTGAAACGCGAGGGAAATCATGACCATCATAATTTTGAGTAACAAGCAGAAATATTGGATATCTGAAGAATGCCTTTTGGATATTATCCATTTTAGCCAACTTATTGAGATATGTTAACCCTAAATCAAAACTGTCTAAGAAAAACATACTTGATGTAGAAGCAGCTGCAGATTTAAAATCTCAACGGTGATGTATTTGGTTCTCGAACAGTTAAAGCGTCAAAAACGATTCAGACGTATGATCTGGGTGGTATACGGGAAATGCAACAAAGGGCAACTAAAAATCCCGATAATTGAGGGCTACAACTTGTAATAATAATAAGAATAATTGAAAGGTACACATGTATAACGTATTGATACTTGGCTAAATTAACAATGTAAACGTAAAATTCTACCGATGCAATGATAATAGGCGTACATGACAAGCGTCTCAACTTGTCATTTACGACTATTTTCTTTATACCAGAGAACTTTTATTTGTTTACATTGTTAATTGTATGGTACTTATACTTTACATGTGTATCTTGCATTATTTAACATTATTATTAAAAGATCTAGCATTTAATTCTCGAGAATTTTTTGATGCATTTTGTTGCATTTCCCGTGTACCACCCAAATCATAAGTCCGAAATGCTTCTGATGCTTTAAATGTTTGAGAACCAAATGGATCGCCTTCGAGATTTTAAATATGCAGCTGATTCTACATCAACTATGTTTCTCTCAGACGGTTTCGTTTTACGGTTCTCCTATCTTCATGAGCTGGATGAAATGGATAATATCTGGAAGGCATTCTTTGCATATCCAATCATCCTGCTTGTTAATCAAAATTATGATGGTCGGGATTTCCCTTGGGTTTTATTTAGGTTGATTGCTCCGAATATATAACGACATTTGATCTCCGAATCGTTGTTGGTTGATTGTTCGGGTTTTTATATCCATATTTTCTTCTCTGTATACCGATACATGAGGATTGTTGAAATATCAATACTAGTTATATTAATGTATTTTATATCTGCGTACAAATGTATCGATACACATTATTAAAGTATCGTTTTATATAATCTCCACAACAAAGTTTTCATACTTAGAATTTCTAAATCGGTTAAAATTTGAGAAAACAATAAAAAAAATTAAACAATCGATTAAATATAACAGATTGAAAAATGGACACAACCGGTTTCTATAATTTCTCCTATAAAGTATTGGCACCTTACAAACATGTATCAACACATTTATTATAAGTATCGATCCCAAAAACATCGAAACCAATAATTATAAAGTAAATAACTCCGTTTTAAAAAGACTTAATTTCTAGTTTTTTCACTTAAGTTATTGCTCGTCTAAACAAAGTATGCATAGCATTTTAGTTGCATTTAGTCGCATATAGGTTATATTAGCTTGTGGTGGATAAATTTTGCTTAGGCAAGATTTATTTGGCTTGACTGATGCTGTTGAGGAGAAAGGGTTGTTTGGATTGTGTTTGTGCATGAAACTTACAGGGGAAGAACATTTCAGTCGTGACAATGTAAATTTGCAAAGGCTAACGGAACAGATGAGAACATGAGGAGCAGATTTATCTCGCCCAGGCAAGGTTTATCTAAGGAAGTCTAAAGCAGGTGTGACGAAACCGTCTCTGTCACAAGCCAGTTGGATGACCTACTTCACGTGCAAGCAAGCCTTAGTTATTCTAATAATCGCCTTTCCTTTTTAAGTCTGGACATTTATTTAACAACGGTTATTTAAGGAAACTCCAAAAAGTATGCAAAGCCCTAGGAGATTTTTCCTTATAAATAACCAGTCGTAGCCGCCAAAGAAAAAAGGCAAGGAAGAAGAGAGAATAACTTTACCCAAGGCGTGAGCAAGCGACTGCAGTGCTTCTTCAAGTCACACCGACCTTCCTTGGTGTTCTCCATAACTAGACATTAGCAGAGTGGTGATCAGGCCTCGAGAGAGAGTGATCACCAAGGCAGACATAGTGCTGATCAGAATCGTCGCGACAGAGCCCCCACTTTTGGGAGTCATTCGTATGACTGTTTTGCTCATCGTTTAAATATTTTACCTTACGCTATAAGAGCATCGAGAGATCGCCTGGAGTTTTGGTAAAATATGTCTTGGCATTGTAAGAGCATCAAGAGATAACCTTTTGTATAGATAATGATTCTTAGATTCGAGAAAATTAAGATAGATCCACATGAACAATGGAATGAATCTGAGATGGTGAAGTTCTAACTTGTTACCTTAGAGATAAGGATGAGTTTCATCGCTAAAAGGGATGACGCTAGTGTAGATACACAACGCCTATAGTTTAGGCTGAGAGGTATTGTTACAACAACATTTGACAAACCAAGGGTTGTAATAACCTTTTGTATAGATAATGATTCTTAGATTCGAGAAAATTAAGATAGATCCACATGAACAATGGAATGAATCTGAGATGGTGAAGTTCTAACTTGTTACCTTAGAGATAAGGAGTGAGTTTCAATCGACTAAAAGGGATAGACGCTAGTGTAGGATACACAACGCCTATAGTTTAGGCTGAGAGGTATTGTTACAACAACATTTTGACAAACCAAGGGTTGTAGTTAAAATTGAGTAGTATTGCCATAGAAACCATCTAAGAATACCTAGTAATCCTGTCGGGCAGCTTTGTAAGTCATAATAATTCATTCTGAACTTTGAAATAATTGTTGTGGAAGCAAAAGTTTAACATCAGTGCTCTGTGATATGTCTGAATATGTGAGGTTGTTTGCATTATATTTAAAGTAGCACTTATTTTGTTTTGTTTTATTATTCTGCATATTTATTTTGCCTCGACCGAACTTTCTTGAACTCATTAAATCACCTCCTTGTTTTATTAATATTAGTTCTTAAGTTGACAGCTTAGTAGGACTTAGTTTGTGACATTAGTTCTAGTTGTGGTGAAAATATATTTCCCGACCAATCCCTGTGGAGACGATACTTACCCTATATTACTTGAATCGATTGTGTATACTTACACATATTTGTTTGCCTTAGCATAGACATTTACAAGCGATCAAGTTTTTGGCGTCATTACCGGGGATTGGCAACTGACGAAATTTTTTTAGCCATAACAAGTTCTCTTTGTCACATTATATTTATTTCATCTAATGTAGTTTACTATTTTCTTTTGTAGGTTTTAATTATTGCATGACCTTGAGATCTTCTGGTAAGCCTTTGGAACCATTTGAACCTGAAGTTGAGCAATCACTCAGACAAAGGTTGTGAGCTCAATGAACAAGAGAACAATCAATTCAACTCCAAATGCAACACAACATGGGAGATTTAGGACCTGATAGTGGCACCTGAAATACAAGCCACTCATTTCGAACTCAAACCAGTGATGTTCAACATGCTAAACTATATTGGACAATTTGGTGGTTCACTCAGTGAGGATGCTAGGTAACATGTTTGTGCTTTTCTTGAAGTATACGAATCGTTTCGGCAACAAGGAGCACATGAAGATGTGCTCAAACTGAAACTTTTCCCTTATTCCCTACGTGATAGAGCAAGAGCCTAGCTCAGCGGAGTTCCTTCTGGCTCAATGGAGTCATGGGTAGATTTATGCAAGAGTTTCTTACTGCGATACAATCCGCCCAATAAGAACACACAGCTTCACAATGACATTGCTAGTTTTCGCCAAGGAGATGATGAATCAACGTACGAATGTTGGGATAGGTACAAAAGCCTACTTTGCAAGTGTGTTAACCATGGCTTTCACGATTGGACGCAAGTAGTAATGTTTTACAACAGAATCAATGCACCAACTCTAATTATGCTAGATGCCTCAGCAAATGGCACCTTACTGGACAAATCACCTAAGGAAGCTTTTGACATCCTCGACAGGATAACAAATAATGATTATCAATTTCCAAATACAAGATTGGGAACCGACAGAAAAACATCTGGAGCATATGAATTAGAGGGTAAGGATTCGGTAGCTGCTCAACATTCTTCCATAACCAACATGTTAAAAAATTTGCAACGTCCTAATGAGGTAAGAGAAGTCAAGGTGACCAATAACGCATGCCTATTTTGTCACGGCAACCATCATGAGAGTGAATGCCCGAAAAACCATGAGTCAGCCAATTTCGTGGGCAACTACAATTAGAGCAACAATAACCCCTATTCAAACACGTACAATCCTGGTTGGAGACAACACCCAAATTTCTCATGGAGTCATCAAGGAAATAACAACAATCAAGCAGCAAATTACAGGCCATAGAAAAATAATTTTGACCATAAACATTTTCAGAATCAACATCATCAGCAGCCCTAGCAAAATAATAAAAGAATAGCTTCTTCCTTTAACACTAATTCTAATACTAATTCCTTGGAGTTATCAATGCGGGAATTTATGGCTTCAACGAATGATTTCATGGCCTCCACAAAGACCTTGATGCACGAATATTCTGCAAAAAAAATCAAGGAAATTTGTTACAAAGCCAAGCAACACTTTTGCAAAGCCACAATTCATCCCTTAGGGTATTGGAAAATCAAGTGGGACAAAGTGCTACGACATTACACTCTCACCCACAAGGAAACCTCCCTAGTGATATGGAGATCACTAAACATCATGGGAATGAACAATGCAATGTGCTTACACTAAGGAGCGGAAAACAGATCAACGAAGATGACAAGTGTAACATCCTCAATATCGGGTTAGTGACCAAAGTGTGAAATTTTAAGAATTTAGTGATCAAATTAAATAAATTGAAAAGTGAATGAATTAATTGAAATGTATTGTGTAGGATGAATTAATAAGTGAATGAGAAGTAAAAGGGTAAAAGGGTCATTGAGCAAAAAAAGAATAAAATAATAGTTAGTGGGTATTATAATACCCATGTGAATTAAAATTTAGAAGATAAGTTTCCAGAGACTTATATTCTTCATCATCATCTTCTCCCAAATGTGAAGCACCCAAGCTCAAGGTAAGTTTGATTTCTTTTGGTTAATCCTTCAAATTAAAGCATAGTTTTGATTCATGAAGCTTTAGGAAAGATGATGGCGAGGAAAAAGGTCATAAAAACTCAAAGATTTGCAAGTTATGAATGATTAAATATAGGAAGTGGATAAGTGACATTTTGAATAAGGATTTATAAATGGATTTAGAAGTTGAATTTGACTTGTCATGGGTGTGAATAATAAGTTATAAGTGTCAAAATTAAGTATGGATAACATGGAAAATTTGGTATGATTCTTAGCCTTAAGAATTTGGATGAAATATGGGAGATTATAAAGTGTTTGAATGATAAAATTAGTTAAAGTTGTTATAGATTAGTTTAGTAGAATAATAAGGATTTTATACATGAAACTTTGGGTG
This sequence comes from Hibiscus syriacus, assembly GCF_006381635.1. Lineage (NCBI taxonomy): Eukaryota > Viridiplantae > Streptophyta > Magnoliopsida > Malvales > Malvaceae > Hibiscus > Hibiscus syriacus. The sequence goes on from NW_024061960.1 coordinate 1,727,860, forward strand.
AAGTATTGATGAATTTCGGGGGGAAATAGCCTATTTTGGACAGGTGCATCGATACACTATGAATGGGTACCAATGAACTAATATCAATTTTGAAGGTGCATCGATGCATTGAGTAGTGCATCGATGCATGAATATTTCGAAGATATTTTGGGTACAGATGCACCCATAGTGCATCGGTACACTCCTAAAGAAAATTAGGAATATGAGTTTATTAAATTCGTTTAAATTAATAGCATTGAAGTATAAGGTTAAGGCTCCTGATAATCATCTTGAAATTATATTTATGTAGATATTGAGCCTAAACGAGTTCCGGAACAAGTGACAAGTAAGATCAATCGAGGAAAAGGCAAAGAGATATATGTGAGTGCATATGCATAGCATGAATACAGTAGTAAATCCAACATTATGATAAATTGAAGTGCATTGTAGAGGTCTTTATATGTAAATCCAACATTATGATAAATTGAAAAGTGAATGAATTAATTGAAATGTATTGTGTAGGATGAATTAATAAGCGAAGGAGAAGTAAAAGGGTAAAAGTGTCATTGAGCAAATAAAAGAATAAAATAATAGTTAATGGGTATTATAATACCCATGTGAATTAAAATTTAGAAGATAAGTTTCCAGAGACTTATCTTTTTCATCATCTTCTTCTCCCAAACGTGAAGCACCCAAGCTCAAGGTAAGTTTGATTTCTTTTGGTTAATCCTTCAAATTAAAGCATGGTTTTGATTCATGAAGCTTTAGAAAAGATGGTGGAGATGAAAAAGGTCATAAAAACTCAAAGATGTGAAAGTTATAAAGGATTAAAGATAGGAAGTGGATAAGTGAAATTTTGAATAAGGGTGTATAAATGGATTTAGAAGTTGAATTTGACTTGTCATGGGTGTGAATAATAAGTTATAAGTGTTAGAATTAAGTTTGGATAACATAAAAAAAATTGGTATGATTCTTAGCCTTAAGAGTTTAGATGAAATATGGGAGATTATAAAGTGTTGGAATGATAGATATTAGTTAAAGTTGTTATATATGAGTTTAGTAGCATAATAAGGATTTTATACATGAAATTTGGGTGAATTATTGATGAATTTCGGGGGGAAATAGCTTATTTTGGACAGGTGCATCGATACACTTTGAATGGGTACCGATGCACTAAGATCAATTTTGAAGGTGCATCGATACATGAATATTTTGAAGCTATTTTGTGTATCGATGCACCTATAGTGCATCGGTACACTCCTAAAGGAAATTAGGAATATGAGTTTATTAAATTTGTTTAAGTTAATAGCATTGAAGTATAAGGTTTAGGCTCCTGGTAGTCATCTTGAAAATTATATTTATATAGATATTGAGCCTAAACGAGTTTTGGAACAAGTGACAAGTAAGATCGATCGAGGAAAATGCAAAGAGATATAGGTGAGTGCATATGCATGACATGAATATAGTAGTATATTCAGTTCTAGACTTGTGATAAGTCTAGATTCAATATTTTGATACATGATCATATTTCATATTATGATACATGACATGAATTCATATTATATGCATTATGTGACATGAATATGCAGGAAACGTTATATGAGATATGTGATAAAGGTATGGAAAATGATATGTTTATGTGATAAAGGTATGGAAATAATATATCTACGCGATATAAACTATGTGAATTGTGAAAGCCCGTGTTATGTAGATGAGAACTATAGTTATAGTTGGCATGCCAAGAGTAGAGGGTTTAACCGGTCCTTCGGGATAAATTCTATGTGGTCCTTCGGGACATATATGTATTCTTTGGAACATGTATGAGGTGTTTTGACAAACCTACTTTATTCTTGGTATATGTATATGATTCTTAAGGAATTTATATGTGGTCCTTAGGGACATATTATATGGCACTACGGTGCAATTCTATGTGACACTTCGAAGCAATTTATACGAGCTGTGGTGACAACATTTGTGCACAACCTCACAGTACTCACATACCTCGGGTTCTCAGTATTGTATCATGGGCAATTGAACCTCTTGAACTTATTACATGAATTCATGAGGGTTAATTTGATGAGATTATTGGTAAGATACATTGTTATGCAGATTACATGGATTGCATAGATGATTTCATTACATTTCATCTTATTATGGCATCATTATTATATTTCATTGTTATTATTATTATGCCTCACTAAGTCGATGACTTAGCATGTAAGTTTTTTTACACGTAGGTACCGAAAAGCGGAGATATCCATAATAAGCTCAACAAAACAACATAACTCCACTTGAAGGTCAGATCAGAAGTAGATTAAATAGTAGGTTTTATTATGTGAAAATAGGTTGGCATGTAAACAAAGTCGGTAAATTAAGTATTTATGCTCTGGTCGAGTTTTGTAATGTTTTAAATGTATTTATGTAAATGTAAATGCATAGTAATGAACGGTTAAATTTCTACGAGTTTTATGAATGTTTTACGAAAGAACTGTAGCAGTGCATCGATACACTGTAGCACTGCATCGATACACAATTTATATTCAAAATTTTTCACTATTCACATTACTGTTTAAGGTACTGTTCATACGGTATAGTATTGTTCATAAATACGTTTTTGCCTTAAATTTTTATAATGATGCATAATTTAATAGTATTTTATTGTATTTTCTTAATATAAGTCCAAAGGTTAAGTATTTTGTTAAGAATTTTGTTTTAAAAAGTTAATGTGATAACTCGGACTCGTATTCGGATCGGGTATGGGTTGGGGTGTTACATTTAATGGTATCAGAGCTACGGTTCAGTCGATTCTTGGCATAAATCGAAGTCTATAGGGTATTATAATGTATACATGCCAATAAAATAGTGAAAACTTCTAATCTGGTGTAATATGGAGTATGATGTTTTGCTAATAGAATGATATGTTTATTCTTATTAGATGTACAGACATGATAGTTATAGAAGTGAAGCGGGAGATGATCGGCCTGCTGAAAACAGTAATTCACCTACCCTGGCCAGGCAAGGTGAAGAACAGGCACCTTCTGGAGTGCCTTTAGATGATCAAGATATGTTCTTTAGAATGTTAGATGCAGTATTGACCCGTTTCTAACCTCCTGCTCCATCAACTCCTATATTAAATGTAGCAAAGGAGTTAAGAGGATTAGGAGCTCCCTAATTTAAGGGAGAAGCTGAGGAAGGTTCGGTTACGGCGATTCTTTGGTTAAATGATTTGAAAATCATGTTAGATGGTTTTCACTGTTCTGATGTGGAGAAGTTGGATGGAACTGTGTCTTTACTTAGAGGACAAGCTAGAATATGGTAGACGAATGTCACCATGAGGATGTCAAGTGATCAAGTAACTTGGTTTATGTTCTTGGAAGAGTTTAAGCACAAATACATTGGAGACCAATTCATCAGGCAAATGAAGCAATAGTTTATGAATTTGAAACAGATGAATCGCTCTGTATATGAATACGAATGTGAGTTTAATAAACTGAGTCGGTTTGCTTCGGAGCTTGTTAATACGGAGAAAGATGCTTGTGAATGGTTTGTGGAGGGCTTGCGTCCTAGATTGAAAGAGATGTTGATAGTACCAAACTTGTCCTCATTCCAAGAGGCGATTAATCGTGCTAAAGCCCTTGAAAGAGCTCATAATGAGAGATTTGGGGACTCAAGAGTTCAGACATCCAAGAGAACTAGTGCTTCTGCAAGAGGAGCAAGTTATATGAGAGCTCGACAGACGCAATCAGTGGGATATGGTATTGTGAGATCAACTTTGGGTCAAGCAAGAAAGTGTCAGCATTGTGGGAAAAATCATTTTAGAACCTATTGAATGGCTTCTGGAGTCTATTTTCGATGCGGAGATGCCGGACATTTTATTTGGGATTGCCCATTAATGGTTGTTGAGGCGGCACCATCTGAAAGAAATGTTTCTGCCTCACAACGAGGATGAGGAAGAGGTAGAGGGAGGAATCAATCTGAATCCTCTGCACAACCTGAAATTCTCTCTACTGTACGTGTATATAATTTAAAAATAAGTGAGGACCATGATGATCCCGATGTTATAGCAGGTACTTTCCAATTGTATGATAAATTAGTATTGGTGTTGATTGATCCGAGTTCTAATTATTCTTATATTACAGTAAATTAGTGAAGAAATTAAGAATCCCATTAGAAACTACGAGTAATGAGGTGATAGTAACTAACCTTTTAGGGCACAGTGCTCGGGTAAATAAGGTTTGTAAGGGATGTCCTATAAGGATTCAGGGAATTGAATTTCCTGCTAAACTGATGGAACTACCCTTTGATGAATTCGAAGTGATTCTGGGAATGGATTGGTTGTTTCGTTATTATGGGAATATTGATTGTAGATTGAAAAAAGTAACTCTGAAGAGTCCAGAAGGGATAGAAGTAAAGATGATTAGTGAAAGGACTAATCCTTTAGCAAATGTAATATCGGCAATGACAGCAAAAAAGTATATGATACAAGGATGTCAAGGTTTTCTTGCAAATATAGTAGATACAAGAGTTAAAGAGAAAATGTTATATGAGATTCTGATAGTCAGAGAATTCCATGATGTGTTCCCTATTGAGTTACCAGGATTACCTCCAGATAGAGAAGTAGAGTTTCAAATTGAAGTCATGCCGGGAATAGCTCCTATTGCAATGGCACCTTACCGTATGGCTCCAAAAGAATTACAAGAATTAAAGAAGCAATTGCAAGAGTTGTTAGAGAAGGGATTTATTCGACCAAGTGTGTCACCATGGGGAGCTCCAGTGTTATTTGTTAAGAAGAATGATGGTTCAATACATCTCTAAATTGACTATCGACAGCCCAATATAACATAATCAAGATTGACACACTTGGTTATCATCAACTCTTGCTAGAATTGACAACTTTTTCGATCAGTTAAAAGGAGCTTCAGTATTTTCGAAGATTGACTTACGTTCTGGTTATCATCAATTAAAGATTCAAGATAAAAATATTCTGAAGACATCTTTTCGAACGAGATATGGACATTATGAATTCATCGTGATGCCATTTGGAGTGACAAATGCACCTGCTACTTTCATGGACCTCATGAACAGGATTTTTCAGCCCTGTTTGGACTAGTTTGTTGTTGTCTTTATTGATGACATACTGGTGTACTCGAAATCATATGAAGAGCATAGCGCGCATCTCAGGATAGTCTTGAAAATTCTCAGGGATAAGAAGCTTTATGCTAAACTGTCCAAATGTGAATTTTGGTTAAATGAAGTAATTTTCTTAGGGCATGTGATCTCTACAGATGGGATTAGGGTAGACCCTCAAAAGATAAAAGCTATAATGGACTAGGAAGTTCCAAAGAATGTATCGGAAGTTCAGAGTTTCCTTGGGCTTGCAGGTTATTATCGAAGATTTGTTAAGAATTTTTCAATGATAGTGTTACCGTTAACAAATCTGATGAGAAATAACGTACTATTTGTCTGGACTTCGGAATGCCAAGAAAGTTTTGAAGCTTTAAATAAAATTTTGACAGAAGCTCTTGTATTAGTTCAACCTAAATCAGGTAAGAATTTTGTGGTATACAGTGATGCGTCCCATAATGGGTTGGGATGTGTATTAATGCAAGAAGGGAAAGTGATGGCGTATGCATCCAAACAATTGAAACCGCATGAAAAGAACTATCCAACTCATGATTTGGAAATGGTTGCTATAGTGCTTGCTCTCAAGATTTGGTGTCACTACCTTTACAGAGAACATTGTTACTTGTATACGGATCATAAGAGCTTGAAGTATCTGATGACTCAAAAAGAACTTAATTTGAGGCAAAGGAGATGGGTTGAGTTCTTAAAAGATTATGATGTAATAATTGACTACCATCCCGAAAAGGCTAACGTGGTAGCAGATACTTTGAGCAGGAAAACGTTTGTAGCTTTATGAGCCATGGACGCAAGATTATCTTTAATTGGAGATGGTGTTCTATGTGCAGAGTTAAAGCTTAAAACAACGTGGTTGGATCAAATTGGAGAATTACAAAGTAAAGATGAAATGTGTTTGAAAAGAATAGAGCAAGTAAAGAATGGAGAAATTAAAGATTTTGAGGTTAAGTCAGATGGGAAATTGTATTATAAAGGAATAATGGTGATACCAGACGATGAAGAATTGAAGAAAGATCTATTGACAAAGGCTCATTGTAGTCCATTGACGATGCATCCAGGTGGAACCAAGATGTATATGGATTTAAAGGATCCGTGTTGGTGGTCAGGAAATTCAGTATGCGTAATTTTTGATCGATTGACTAAGTCAGCGTATTTTCTTCTGGTTAGAACAGATTTCTCTATGGAAAAGTATGCAGAGTTGTATATTAGAGAAATTATTAGATTACATGGAGTGCCTATTTCTATAGTTTTTGAGAGAGACCCTCGATTTACTTCGAGATTCTAGAAATTCCTACATGGAGCATTAGGAACTCGCCTAAACTTTAGTACGGCTTTTCATCCTCAAACTGACGGGAAATCAGAAAGGACTATTCAAATCTTGGAGGATATGTTGAGAGCATGTGCAATTGAATTCAAAGGGTCATGGGAAAAGTATTTACCATTGGTAGAATTCGCTTACAACAATAGTTATCAGTCTAGTATTAAGATGGCACCCTATGAGGCTTTATATGGAAACAAAATCTCGTACGCCATTAAACTGGTGTGAGCTCAAAGATCGAAGTGTTCTTGGTCCAGATTTGATTCAAGATGTGGAAGAGAAAGTTTGAGAAATTCAACATAATCTCAAAGTGGCATTTGATCGAAAAAAGTCATATTCTGATCTTAAACGAAAAGAGATTGTATTTAAAGTTGGAGATAAAGTTTTCTTGAAAGTATCTCCCTTGAAGAAAGTATTACGATTTGGTCGGAAAGGAAAGTTGAGTCCTAGATTTATTGGACCTTGTGAGATTCTAAAGAGAGTAGGTCCTGTGGTATATCAACTAGCTTTGCCACCTGAAATGGAAAAGATACATGATGTCTTTCACGTTTCAATGCTTCAGAGATATAGATCTGATCCCTCTCATATTGTAACACCAGAAAAGATTGAGGTTCAACCTGACCTGACTTATGAAGAAGAACTGGTACAAATATTAGCTCACGAGGTGAAACAACTGAGGAATAAGACTATTCCTTTGGTCAAAGTTCTATGGAGAAATCACAAGATAGAGGGAGCAACGTGGGAACGTGAAGAGGATATGCGGCATCAGTACCCCCATTTGTTCATGTAATGAAAATTTGAGGACGAATTTTTTTAAAGGGGAGATTTATAACATCCTCAATACCGGGTTAGTGACAAAAGTATGAAATTTAAGAATTTAGTGATCAAATTAAATAAATTGAAAAGTGAAGGAATTAATTGAAATGTATTGTGTAGGATGAATTAATAAGTGAAGGAGAAGTAAAAGGGTAAAAGGGTCATTCAGGAAATAAAAGAATAAAATAATAGTTAGTGGGTATTATAATATCCATGTGAAATAAAATTTAGAAGATAAGTTTCCAGAGACATATCTTCTTCATCATCTTCTTCTCCCAAACGTGAAGCACCCAAGCTCAAGGTAAGTTTGATTTCTTTTGGTTAATCCTTCAAATTAAAGCATGGTTTTGATTCATGAAGCTTTAGGAAAGGTGATGGAGATGGAAAAGATCATAAAAACTCAAAGATTTGTAAGTTATGAAGGATTAAAGATAAGAAGTGGATAAGTGAAATTTTGAATAAGGATGTAAAAATGGATTTAGATGTTGAATTTGACTTGTCATGGGTGTGAATAATAAGTTATAAGTGTTAGAATTAAGTTTGGATAACATGGAAAATTTGGTATGATTCTTAGCCTTAAGAATTTGGATGAAATATGGGAGATTATAAAGTGTTAGAATGATAGAAATTAGTTAAAGTTGTTATAGATGAGTTTAGTAGCATAATAAGGATTTTATACATGAAAATTTGGGTGAAGTATTAATGAATTTCGGGGGAAATAGCCTATTTTGGACAGGTGCATCGATACACTATGAATGGGTATAGATGTACTAAGATCAATTTTGAAGGTGCATCGATGCATTGAGTAGTGCATCGATGCATGAATATTTCGAAGCTATTCACTCCTAAAGAAAATTAGGAATATGAGTTTATTAAATTCGTTTAAGTTAATAGCATTGAATTATAAGGTTTAGGCTCCTGATAATCATCTTGAAATTATATTTATGTAGATATTGAGCCTAAACGAGTTCTGGAACAAGTGACAAGTAAGATCGATCGAGGAAAAGGCAAAGAGATATATGTGAGTGCATATGCATAGCATGAATATAGTAGTATATTCAGTTCTAGACTTGTGATAAGTCTAGATTCTATATTTTGATACATGATCACATTTCATATTATGATACATGACATGAATTCATATTATATGCATTATGTGACATGAATATGCAGGAAAAGTTATATGAGATATATGATAAAGGTATGGAAAATGATATGTATATGTGATAAAGGTATGAAAATAATATGTCTACGCGATATAAACTATGTGAATTGTGAAAGCCCATGTTATGTAGATGAGAAATATAGGCATAGTTGGCATGCCAAGAGTAGAGGGTTTACGCGGTCCTTCTGGAAAAATTATACGTGGTCTTTTGGGACATATATGTATTCTTTGGAACATGTATGAGGTGTTTTGACAAACCTAATTTATTCTTGGTATATGTATATGGTTCTTAAGGAATTTCTATGTTGTCCTTAGGGACATATTATATGGCACTACGGTGCAATTCTACGTGGCACTTTGGTGCAATTTATACGAGTTGTGGTGACAGTATTTGTGCACAACCTCACAGTACTCACATACCTCGGGTTCTCAGTATTGTATCATGGGCTATTGAACCTCTTGAACTTATTACATGAATTCATGAGGGTTAATTTGATGAGATTATTGGTAAGATACATTGTTATGCAGATTACATGGATTGCATAGATGATTTCATTACATTTCATCTTATTATGGCATCATTATTATATTTCATTTTTATTATTATTATGCCTCACTAAGTCGATGACTTAGCGTGTAAGTTTTTTTTTACACGTAGGTACCGAAAAGCAGAGAAATCCATAATAAGCTCAACAAAACAACATAACTCCACTTGAAGGTCAGTTCAGAAGTAGATTAAATAGTAGGATTTATTATGTGAAAATAGGTTGGCATGTAAACAAAGTCGGTAAATTAAATATTTATGCTCTGATCGAGTATTGTAATGTTTTAATCGTATTTATGTAAATATAAATGCATAGTAATGAACGATTAAATTTTTATGAGTTTTATGAACGTTTTACGAAAGTTACTGCAACAGTACTATAGCAGTGCATCGATGCACTGTAGCAATGCATCGATACACAATTTATATTCGAAATTTTTCACTGTTCACGGTACTGTTTATAAATACGTTTTTGCCTTAAATTTTTATAATGAAGCATAATTTAATAGTATTTTATTTTATTTTCTTAGTATAAGTCCAAAGATTATGTATTTTGTTAAGAATTTTATTTTAAAAAGTCAATGTGACATCTCGGACTCGTATTCGGGTCGGGTACAGGTTGAGGTGTTACAACAAGTTTGGGGGAGAAAACTCCAACAGTTTTCTCCATCACATAACACAACCAGAGGTTCGAACTGAATTTGTTGAATGAGTAGAAACACCTAAAGAGAAGGAAAGAACTGAAAGTGCATTAACGCATCACTCAAACAATGAAAAATTCATGGCTGAGGCCAGAAATTTTTCAACAACAACAGTAGACAATGTGAGACCTCCACCACCATTCCCTCAACGGTTGAAGAAGCATGATGATGATATCCAGTTTAAGAAATTTGTTGATGTTTTGGATCAATTGCGTATTAATGTGCCTTTACTTTAAGCCATCGAGCAAATACCTTCCTATGCCAAGTTTCTTAAAGACATTGTTACGAAGAAACAGAAGGTAGAGCGTATTGCCACGGCAACAGAAATCTGTTCAGCAGTGAACAAACTCCCACCAAAAAAAACCCTGGCAGCTTTATAATACCATGCTCAATTGGTAGTAACTTCATAGGACGAGCTCTTGTTGATTTGGGATCAAGTGTGAACTTGATACCAAAGTCCATATTTATGAAAATAGACGGGTATCACGCCTACCCAACCTCAGTCATCTTACAGCTAGTCGATCGGTCATATGTACGGCCATAGGGTAGAATAGAGGATGTCATCTTAAAGGTGGATAAATTATTCTTTCCAGTTGATTTCCTTATCCTAGATTATGAAGCCGATGAAAATGCCCCGATCATTCTGGGACGACCATTTTTAGCCACTGGGAGAATCCTAATAGATTGTGAAAAATGAGAGTTCACAATGTGAGTAAGAGAGAAAAATGTCACCATCAATGTATTCAATTCCATGAAATATGTGGATAATTCAAAAGAGTGCCAACGCATTAGAGAAGTAGAGGAGAAAACAATCCTATGACAAGGTGAATCTCGACGACTCGATGAATACATCGCTTTGTATCATGACCCTACAACCGAGATGCACGAACCAAATACATTTGGCTCAAGCGAATTAAACTCAGAAGAGGAATCAGAATTTCATGGCCCTAACAACAAAAATCTGAACAATGAACGCCCTGCAATTGACACCAATGCATGATACGGAAGAGAGAAAAAGGATCAATCGAGACTTCTTCATAATTGATCAGGTATGAAATTCGAACCCTTAGAATATGATGAAGTAAAGTCTCAAAAGTCATCCTTGCAACATGCACCGAAACTGGAACTTAAACCTTTACCATCACATTTGAAATATGCTTATCTAGGAGTTGATGAAACTCTACCAGTTATAATTTCTACCAACCTAACCTCCGAGCAGGAGAATAGTTTGTTGAATGTTTTGTCACAGTACAGAAAAGCTCTCGGATGGACAATGGCATACTTGAAGGGAATCAGTCCGACTATATGCATGCACAAAATTAACCTTGAAGATGGCCATAGCACTTCGGTCGAACCTCAAAGAAGACTCAATCCAATCATGAAGAAGGTACTCATGAAGGAAATCATAAAATGGTTGGACGCGGGAGTAATATATCCTATATTCGATAGTTCATGGGTAATCCAGGTACAATGTGTGCCAAAGAAAGGTGGTGTGACCATAATTAAAAGTGAACATGACGAACTCTTCACCACGAGAACAGTCAAGGGCTGGCGCATATGCATGGATTATAGGAAGCTCAATAAAGCCACAAAGAATGACCATTTTCCCCTCCCCTTTTTCAACCAAATACTTGATAGATTAGCGGCAAAAGCATTTTACTGCTTTTTCGATGGATATTCAGGGTATAACCAAAAAGCCATAGCACCGGAGGATCAAGAGAAAATAACTTTCACATGTCCGTATGGCACCTATGCATTTAGAAGAATGATGTTTGGATTATGAAACGCTCCAGCTACATTCCAAAGATGCATGATGTCAATATTTTCATATATGGTAGAATAATGCATGGAAATATTTATGGATGATTTCTCCGTCTCGGATGATGATTTTAACCGATGCCTAGGCAATTTATCTAAGGTACTGAAATGATGTGAAGAAGCCAACCTAGTGCTGAATTGGGAGAAATGCCATTTTATGGTGATCAAAGGAATAGTGTTAGATCATAAAATTTCATGTCGAGGCATTGAAGTCGATAAAGCCAAGGTGGACATAATTGCAAACCTACACCCACCCACCCACCAATGTGCGAGGTGTACGCAGTTTCCTTGGACATGCAAGCTTCTACAGGCGGTCCATAAAAGATTTTTCTCAAATTTCTAAACCCTTATGTATTTTGCTTCAACAAAATCATCCATTTGAATTTACTAATGATTGTTTGAATGCCATCATAGATTTGAGAAAACGCTTTCGGTAGCACCAGTCGTGATCCCACCAGATTGGAATGAACCATTTAAACTCATGTGCGATGCCAGTGACTATGCAGTCGGAGCGGTGCTAGGGCAATGAAAAAGTAAAATCTTTCATGTCATATATTATGCGAGTCGTACTCTTAATGATGCACAAATAAACTATACCACCACTGAAAAAGAACTTTTAGAAGTAGTATTTGCATTCGATAAGTTTAGGCAATACCTAATAGGCACTAAGGTAATTGGGCATACATATCACTCAGCCATTAAATATCTGATTAATAAAAAAGATACGAAACCTAGACTAATTTGATGTATATTATTACTACAAGAGTTCGATTTAGATATTAAGAATAGAAAATGTATAGAGAATCAAGTGGCAGACCATTTGTCTAGGCTAATAAAAAATTTGATTATCTTGATACAACAGAAATTAAAGAGGATTTCCCTGATGAGAAAATATTATTTGTCACGGTTGCGCCGTGGTATGTTGACATTGTTAACTTTCTTGTTAGTGGTATTGTTCCTCCTGATTTATCTAGCCAGGGCAGAAAGAAGTTTCGACATGATGTGCGACATTACTACTGGGATGAACCGTTTCTATTCAAGCAATGCAGAGACCAAATAATTCGAAGATGCATTCCAGAAGAAGAGCTGAAAGATATTCTACACCAATGCCACTCGTCACTATATGGAGGGCATTTCGGTGGAATGAGAACAGCAGCTAAGGTGCTTCAATCTGGATTTTATTGGCCATCCTTATTCAAGGATGCGCATGAATTTTATAAGTCATGTGATAGATGCCAACGAACAGGAAACATATCAAAAAGGCATGAGATGCCATGGAAAAATATCCTGGAAATTAAACTCTTCGACGTATGGGGAATAGACTTCATGGGACCCTTTCCCACATCTTTCGGAGATTTGTACATCCTCTTGGCCGTAGACTATGTATCAAAGTAGGTTGAGGCCATCGCAATATCTAAAAATGATTTCAAAACGATGCTAAAGTTTCTGCACAAAAATATATTCACCCGATTTGGAACACCATGAGTTATCATCAACGATGAAGGCACTCATTTTGATAATAAATTGATTGCTAAGGCACTGAAGCGATATGGAGTACGACATAGGATTGATATGGCATATCACCCTCAAATGAATGGACAAGCCGAAGTGTCTAACCGAGAAATTAAACAGATCCTTGAGAAAGTGGTCAACCCAAATCGAAATGACTGATCACCAAAGCTAGATGAAGCACTATAGGCTTACTGCACAGCATTCAAGACACCATTGGGAATGTCACCATTCAAACTGGTCTATGGAAAAGAATATCATATTCCTGTTGAATTAGAACATAAAGCCTATTGGGCCATCAAAAAGCTAAACATGAATGCTCAGCTTGCTGGAGAAAGAAGACTCTTGGAACTGAACGAGATCGATGAATTCAGAGCACGCATATGAGAATGCCCGCCTATACAAGGAGAAAACAAAACGATGGCATGACAGAAAAATATTGCCGAGGTAATTCTATTCTAGACAACAAGTACTGCTCTACAATTCACGTCTTAAGTTATTCCTAGGCAAGTTGAAATCATGATGGTCAGTATCATTCATCGTACGCCAAGTCTATGACAATGGAGCAATTGAAATCCAGAACCAAAACGATGATTCCATCTTTAAGGTGAACGGGCAGAGACTCAAGGAGTACAAAGGAGCCCCAGTCATCCGCGACAAATCGGTATCGTTGGCACATGATGCCCAAGAGTTTGCTTTACTTTCTTGAACAAATCTCGTTGCCTAGGCAACGAAAAATTAAATTCTGTATATAAATAAATTAAGTTATTTTCTGCTTTCATTATCTGTTTTATTTTAATATTTTTATTTTATTGTAGGCAAGCAATTAACACGTGGCTGCATAGGGAGTTAGAGCATGCATGAGAAGAAAACAAACCCTATGACACATAGTTTTGGTGGCAGAATAAAGAGGGAAAGATATCTTTTCCCCCACGTTATGTCCAATCATATATTTCTCATTAATGCAAAAATCTTTTCCCTCCAAGAAAGGACAAAACTATCCCGAAACCACCCATTACTTTCCAAAGTAACAATCTGCCCAACTTCTTCTTCTTCATCATGCATAACTCTCTCTTCACTAAGCAAGAAAATGTTTTCCCATCACCAGCATTGATTTCAACCAAGAACAATGGTAATAACAAGGAAAGCCCCAACACAGAGTTTTGAACGTTTCCAAACAGCAGAAGCACGCTTTAAAATTTTCAGAAACGTCAAGTATATCTGGAAGATGGATTCGTTTTCCCAGCCGCGGATGAGGAACCGTTTGGATCGGAAGTGATGGATGTGATAAAAACATAACTGGGAAAAGTTTGATCATCATCCCAACACCGTAGCACCGGTGTTGGTATGGGAATTATACGCCCATCTCGAGGACCTGTCTATCCAAACAATTTATGTTCGAGGAAAGCTCATTCGATTTTCCCCCTTTGCACTCAACCGATACTTTAAGTTGGGAAAAGTGAAGGAGTAGTATAAGAAATTTGTGGTTGAGGTCGATCAAGAAACGTATGACGGAGTACTACAGGATTTATGCTTTGGGTGGGCCAAGTTTGAAGGAAATGCCCCAATGAGGAAACGAGTAGATCGCCGAGCACTAAAACAGCATGTGAAGTTATGGAATCACTTTCTCAAAGGCAAGCTGATGCCAACATCCCACAACACCACTGTCCTCGTGAAGAGATCGATGCTCTTGCACTCGATCATATACGGGAGGAAGATCGATGTTGGAGAACTCATCTTCGAGCATATCCATGAATGTACTAAGAGGAACCAAGGTAACCTACTGTTTCCAAAACTTGATAATCGCTCTGTGCAAGAAGAAGAAAGTTCCTGAGGAGCACTTTAAGGATTTCATTAAATCCAAGAAGGGCGTCAACAAGAAGAAGGTATCCGAGTTGATGAGTTTCAATGACGACGATCCTCATAAAGGTTTGGAGCGGGGAACAAAATTGGTTGTCGCGGCTATAATGGTTGTTGTGGTCATGCACACTCAAGAAATGCATGAAAAGATTGGGCGCCTGGAGGACCACATGGAAATTTACTTTGAGTATGTCAAGGCTAGGGACATGCAACTCAACGCCTTCTTCAAGGAGTTGCTCCCGAACACTGACACCAGATTACCGACCTTCCCCAGTGTCATCCTCAAATACAATACGGGCGACAGAACATTCCATGCCTCGACATCACATATCCCTCCAGAAGTTCCCCTAGAAGTTCCCACTGATGTGCCACCTCTAGCCACCCATATCCCACCCGTACCAGAGGAAAGCCAAGGCGACACAAAAGAGTTCATTAGCTCCTCATATTTTCAACCACCGAGAGCATTGATGATACACCACCCCACTTCTTCACTAACGAAGATTTCACACCAGCATCGAAGCAACCCGAGCACGGCCCTATCCATTCTCCTCTCCGTCAAGCTACACCAGTCCCAACAGCAGACCTTAGTCCAGCACAACCAACTCCAACTACCGAGAAGTTAACTCCAACTACCGAGCAGTCAACTCCAGCACACGCCTCGTCCAGCAAGAAGTGCTACAAGAAAACGACAAGACATATACTTCAGCCATCTCCCTTTCCAGCAGCAGTAGACTCGGGATCTGAGAGTCCCTCTTCTCCCAAATGACGTCGAATGAGGGCGTCCAACCAAGCCACCCCACCACAATGAGTTTCTATTTTATTTTTAGTTTTTCTTTTTCGCATCTGCATATAGATTCATATAGTTTTAATTTCATGCATTGAGGATAATGCATCCCTCAAGCTTGGGGGAGGTATTATACCATATTCTACCATACTTTGTTAGAAAGCAGTTGATGATAATTGGTTGAAAATTTTGATTGTCATGACATAAGCAGGTTAAGATTATTGTTAGGAATTAATTAGGGATGCCCAATGATGAATGCATAATTTTATTGCCTAGGCCAAAATTATTGTTAAGACTGTCTGAAGAAGAGAACCAACCTTAGGCCTGATTCTTTGAAGTTCATAAACACGATTGTAGGTTGTCTTTGTTTCAGGTAGTCTTTAAATTTTTTGGAAAAGAACTTTCTGCTTGCCGAGACTTTAAAAATATTTTAAGGGTGAAGTAAAAACTCCCTAATGTTTAAAAACTTGAAAAATAAGAAGGGACACTCCTCTGTGCAAAGGCATAAATAGAAAAACTCCATAAAAAATTAAGAGTAGCCACGACATATGAGTGAGTGAATGAAAGTAGTCACAGGATGACTCTTCCTGACTAGCTTAGAGGTGGAAGGTATGCTCCCTTTCACTTAGAGTGTGGAACGGTAGTTGTGATGAGCTGACTCCCCTGCGTAAAAAATAGTTGATAAATAACTAGGAGTATAAACTAATCCTGAAAAATAATTTGTTACCTTGACAAACCAGAAGTGTTTACTTAAGTTTTCTAATTACCTTTATGCAAAGACTGGTTATAATCACGCACACATTATAGCAAAGAATCCTGACTAGGTAAGGGACTGACTTACATGACTATCGAACATGTTGAAGCCAAACAATTTTTGTTGAGGGATGAAATCTCAAACCATATGATTTTCTTAACTCTGCTTTGCCATGACAATTTTGATTTTCTTCTAGATATTGTATATTACTTGAGGACAAGCAATAGCTTAAGTTTGGGGGCGTGATAACTCCGTAAAAAGACATAATTTCTAGTCTTTTCACTTAATTTATTACTTGTCTAAACAAAGTATGTATAGCATTGTAGTTGCATTTAGTCACATATAGGTTATATTAGCTTGTGGTGGATAAATTTTGCTTAGACAAGATTTATTTGGCTTGACTGATGCTGCTGAGGAGAAAAGGTTGTTTGGATTGTGTTTGTGCAGGAAACTTACAGGGGAAGAACATTTCAGTCGTGAC
The DNA here is from genome assembly GCF_006381635.1 of Hibiscus syriacus. Lineage (NCBI taxonomy): Eukaryota > Viridiplantae > Streptophyta > Magnoliopsida > Malvales > Malvaceae > Hibiscus > Hibiscus syriacus. The sequence continues at coordinate 1,744,728 of NW_024061960.1, forward strand.
AATGTAAATTTGCAAAGGCTAACGGAACAGATAAGAACGTGAGGAGCAGATTTATCTCATCGAGGCAAGGTTTATCTGAAGAAGTCTGAAGCAGGTATGACGAAACCGCCTATGTCACAAGCCAGTTGGATGACCTACTTCACGTGCAAGCAAGCCTTAGTTATTCTGACAAGCGCCTTTCCTTTTTAAGTCTGGACATTTATTTAACAACGGTTATTTAAGGAAACTCCAAAAAAAAATGCAAATCCCTAGGATATTTTTCCTTATAAATAACCAGCCATAGTCGCCAAAAAAAGAAGGCAAGGAAGAAGATAGAAGAACTTTACCCAAGGCGTGAGCAAGCAACTGCAGTGCTTATTCACTGTCTACCCACAGACCTTTCTTGATGTCTTCCATAACCAGACGTTAGTAGAGTGGTGATCAAGCCTCGAGAGAGGGTGGTCACCAAGGCAGGCGTAGTGCTGATCAGAATCGTTACGATAGAGCCCCCGGTTTTGGAAGTCGTTATTCCTTTCTTTTTAACTCTTTATCTATTTGGGATTGTACTAAACGTTGAATTTTGGTTGATCTTTTATAGCACCATGAATGTCTTACTTGGTGTTAAACTTTGTTTTTCCTGAACAATATTTTTAAGTTTATGAATGATGAATTATGTTTTGCATATGACTATTTTGCTCATCGTTTAAATATTTTACCTTACGTTGTAAGAGCATCGAGAGATCGCCTGGGGTTTTGGTAAAACATGTTTTGGCATTGTAAGAGCATCGAGAGATAGCCTTTTGTCTAGATAGTGATTCTTAGATTCGAGAGAATTAAGAGAGATCCTCGTGAGCAATGGAATAAATCCGGGATGGTGAAGTTCTAACTTGTTACCTTAGAGATAAGGAGTGAGTTTCAATCGACTAAAAGGGATAGACGCTAATGTAGGATAGACAACACCTATAGTTTACGCTGAGAGGTATTGCTACAACAACAGTTTGACAAACCAAGGGTTGTAGTTAACACTGAGTAGTATTACCATAGCAACCTCTAAGAATACCTAGTAATCCTGTCGGGTAACTTAGTAAGTCATAATAACTCATTTTGAACTTAGAAATAATTGTTGTCAAAGCAAAAGTTTAGCATCGGTGCTCTGTGATAGGTATGAATATGTGAGGTTGTTTACATTATATTTAAAGTAGCACTTATTTTGTTTTGTTTTATTATTCTGCATATTTATTTTGCCTCGACCGAACTTTCCTGAACTCATTAAATCACCTCCTTGTTTTATTAATATTAGTTCTTAAGTTGACAGCTTAGTAGGACTTAGTTTGTGATATTAGTTCTAGTTGTGGTGAAAATATATTTCTCGACCAAACCCTATGGAGACGATACTCACTTACCCTATATTACTTGAATTGATTGTGTATACTTGCACAGATTTTCTTGCCTTAGCGTAGACATTTACAAGCGATCAATACTTTTGGTCCAGAATGAATGCCCAACAAGGTGCACGCATAAAGTGTCGATACATTTATTGTAAGTATCGATCCCAAAAACATCGAAACTGATAATTATAAAGTAATAGGTAAATTTACAATGTAACCGGTAAAAATATACCAGTTTTATGATATAATATGTCAACATAATGTATCGATACTTTTTAAATTTATGTCGATACTTTTGGTCCAGAATTGATGCCCAACGAGGTGCATGCATAAAGTGTCGATACATTTATCATAAGTATCAATCCTAAAAACATCGAAACCGATAATTATAAAGTAATAGGTAAATTTACAATGTAACCGGTAAAAATATACCGGTTTTATGACATAATAGGTCAACATAATATATTGATACTTTTTACATTTGTGTCGATACTTTTGGTCTAGAATGAATGCCCAACGAGGTGCACGCATAAAGTGTCGATACATTTATTGTAAGTATCGATCCCAAAAACATCAAAACTGATAATTATAAAGTAATAGGTAAATTTACAATGTAACCGATAAAAATATAACGATTTTATGACAGAATATGTCAACATAATGTATCGATACTTTTTAAATTCGTGTCGATACTTTTGGTCCAGAATGAATGCCCAACGAGGTGCACGCATAAAGTTTCGATACATTTATTGTAAGTATCGATACATAATGATATAAAAGGTTAAAAATTAATAAAAGCGGTTTCAATATACAATGTAATCAGTCAATAAATACCGGTTTTGAAAAAAACGAAACGTCAATAAAGTATTGATTCCTTTATATAAAGTATCGATAATTTTGTAAGAGTATTCAATATAAATGCTATATTGAGGTTACAAAGGAAACCCTAATCTAGAGAAATATATAAAAGACGACCGTAGTTTTCTCTAGAGGGAAGTTAGTTGTTGTAAATAGTGGTAGCGCATTAAATCGAATGGTACTTGTTTGTTTGTTGATGCAATCAAATCGAAAGTCAAAACCCTAATTTTTTAGAATTTTAGTCTTTAGAAATAGGGGTTAGGTTTTAAAGTTTGCTATTTTCGAATGGACCTAATATAGGTTGAAAGTTCAATCTTTGTTCGCGAAGATAATGACCTTCAAATTGAGCCCCAGCGTATCAACTTTGAAGAAAATCGAAAGAAACCAGTAAGTATCAATGTATTCATGTAATTTTTCTTGAAATAGTAATTGGATTAAAGTATTTAAGAACTTTTAATTGATTACAAATTTCAAATCTCTACAGTCTGACTGAATGCCAAAGGATAAAGGAAGCTCATAATCATGTTGACTGCATAGCTAATAAAACCCCCTTGCAGGGTCTAAATGGTAAGCTAGGAATTGGTAAGATAAGATTCCTTTGAGGGTTTAGGGACTGAATCCCTCCAACGTAAGGAGTGCATGATTGAACATTACATATAATAGTTGTATTCAATTCTTGAAGAATTGTTTTTCATTATATATAAGGATAGTTGTAATGATATCCATTCACGTTTCAGGACCAATTAGTTAGATGCATGCAGTACCCTATATCCTCGAGGTAGAGCACAAGAAATATGGCACTTAAAGATTTACCAAGAGTGGTAGCTTATGATCTGCATGAAGATTGAACCTAAAATCAAATTTGAAATTAATTGGTACTGCTGAAGAGTAAAATATGATTATAGGTTTTATTCAGCAGGTTCTCTTCAGCATGATAGGCATAATTACAAAGTTGATTCTAGGTTCGGTCTTCGTGCAGAGAAAAAGCTACTGCTCTTGGTAAATCTTTAAGTGCCAGATTTCTTGTGCTCTGCCTCGAGGATATAGGGTAATGCATGTATCTAACTAATTGGTCCCAAAATGTGAACGGATATCATTACAACTATCCTTATATACAATGAAGAACAATTCTTCAAGAACTTAATACAACTATTAAATGTAATGTTCAATCATGTTATCCTTACGTTAGAGGGATTCAGTCCCTAAACCCTCAAAAAAAGCTTGTATTACCAATTCCTAGTTTACCATTTGGACCCCCGGGTTTTACTGGCTATGCAATCAACATGATTAACCTGGATAAACCCAATTACAGAACTGATTTCAGCCATGATTTGTGGGAGACTCTATTCTACAGATTGTTTGGCAAGGTTAAAGTATCGATACTCCAAGTATCAGTTAAAAGTAAGCAAATACTGCATTGACACCCCATTGACGATTTCCTTTGCTTTACATATTTCAAGTGCATTTTATATGTCTTTATATGTAAATCCAACATTCTAAAAACCCTTTATGAGCTTTGTATAAGTAATAGTTAAATTTACAATGTACATGGAAAAATTATACCGGTATAATGATAATATCATAAACTTTTATATATGTATCAATACTTTGTTTTATCGATCTCAATACTTTAATTCCACATGAAGGCTATTACTTTTAAGTAATATTATACACGGGAGGCTCAAACGCATGCAAACTGTATCGATATATTTATTCCATAATTATAATTTCGAAACCTATTACTTTTAAGTAATAGGTTAATTGACAATGAAAACGGTTAAATTCATTTGGTATCATGAAAATATAAGTAAACAATGTACAAGGTTCTAAGGCTCCATCAGTTTTAACCCCCCCCCCACACACACACACATATTATATATATATATAATTCCATACTTATAATTTCGAAATCTATTACTTTAAAGTAATAGATTAATTTCCAATGAAAATGGTTAAAGTCAATCAGTATCATTATAATATGCGTAAACAATTACCATGTTGATAAAGCTTGATAACAAATCAAGTGATTAACCGGTTATGTTATCGTGGGATTCCTAATGGCTCCATAAGTTTAAATTTTGTTAACATTTATTCCTAAGGTAAGTTTATCATAACTAATAACAAATTAAGTAAGTAATTACCTATTTTGTTATCTTCGGATTTCTATCAGCTTTAATAATGAGCAACATATTACGTTACATAAGCTCTATCTAATATGTTATTATGCTTGATAATGTTTCCAGTAATTAACCGGTTATGTTATCATTTGTAACATTTTAGGCGTTTACCTATTATGTTGTAATAAGAAATTAAGTAATTAACCTATTTTATTATATAAGCACTACATATTACGTTATATAAACGCTACCTAATATGTTATTGTGCTTGATAATATTAACGGTAATTAACCGGTTATGTTATCGTCTATATATTTTGGCGTATTTTACACAGGACGATAACATAACCGGTTATTACCTTTTTTATTACCAACTCAATTAATATTTCCGGTTATATGATATAACATAATTGGTCTTGATTTTAACCAGACATTTGTTTAACCAGTTAAGCCGTTTTTTAGCCTTTTTTAACCATCGTACAGCAGAACTTCCCCTGATTCTACTATTTTTTGGTTGATTCGAAAAAAGGGTTCCATTACAATTGTTTTGTTTTGGGTTATATACTCGTTGCAGCATGGATGATGAACGAAAAATAAAAATCGCATCTTTTTATTTTTTTTTTCCTTTTTCTTTCTTTACATATGATTCTTTCATGATTTGTGCTTGAACGGTCGGTGACGGGGCTCGTACGGGTGCCTGCCTAAGGATTCGGCTCCCTGGATCGCATTAATGGCCTCGAATTTTTTGTGGTTTATCTAGGCTCGATTTTGACGTCGGTGCGGCTGGAGGTGGGAACGGTGATGGGAGGTGACTCAAGAGTTATGAAAAAACCCTAATTTGGATCAGATTTGATCTAACGATCAAGGCATGAGATGGCTGGAGCAAAAAGGGTGAAACCCTATTTGTAATGGGTCTTCAATGAGCTTCTTTTCTTGTTGGGCTGCTCCAAAAGGCACCAATTAGGTCAATTATAATATATATTTTTTGGGTTGGTTTGTAATATATTTCTACCTTGTATATATATATATACTTATTTTATTTTAATAATAATAATAATTAATAATAATAACACTAATAATAGTAATAATAATATAATATAAAAATAATATTAATAGTAATAATACTAATAGAATAGTTATACTGACATAATGTTAATAGCAATAATACTTAACAAAAGTAATAATAATATAATAATAGTATAAGGATAATAATATAATAATAAAAATACTAATATAATATTTGTAATATAATATAATAATATAATATCAATAGTACTAATACTAATATAATATTAATAATAGTACTAATGATAAGTGATAATGTTATTTAAATGATAGTAATAAGGTGGAGTAAAAATATGGTGATTACATTAACAAATAACAATATTTACATTTTCTTTTTAAATCTTTATCATTTTGTCTTATCAAAACAAATCTATCAAATTTATGAATAATTTTTTAAGATAATTTTATCACATATCTCATTTTATATGACTTGACATGTGTCAAATTAACTTTCTAAAACTATGTACTTAGTTAACGATGGAAAAATAATAATGGGACATGGGAGTATCATTTTTAGAGTTTTGGGACTTTCTCAAATTTAAAGTTTTGTGGTGTTTGTTTAAAAGTCTAAATGGTGAAAACTATTCATTCAAGAAGACAAACAACACACCTCAAAATTAGTCTTATTGGACGACCGTAAGAGGATATTGAAGTGTTAGTGTGTCAAACTTTTAGATAAATTTTCATCAATTTGAGCGAATTTTTTTAAAACTAATTATAGGAAAATAAAGATGAGTGTAATTTGAATGTTATGGTGTTGGTTTGGCGTAAATGATGATTGACGATGGGATATAATTGACCAAAATCGTTGGTTGAAGTAGTTACTGGACCATAATGATACACAAATTAAAGTTCAGTATGTAAAAGTAAAATATTTTAAAATTAAATAATAAAATCAATACACAAACTAAAGTTCACATGAAAGACGACGATCATGTCATCATGTCGTTAATAATGTAATGGATTAATGTTATAGTTGAAGCCAAAAAGGAAAATTCAATACTAAAATTGAAATTTTTTAAAATTTAATGTTGAAATTGATATAATGAAGTTCACTGGTATTGGTATTTAGTGTGGTTTACCGTGAACATTTAACTTTAAAGAAATAAGTAGAAGGAAAATTATTAGATGAATATGGTTTACCACGTTATTCATGATCTCAACTAATAAAATATATATATTTTATCATTTTAAGGTGAATATTTCTTTTTTTCGTGTAAATAATGAGTGAATAATTATTTAAAAAATTTATTGATTAAAATAACTATGATGTGATGTGCCGATCCATACAATAATTTATCCAAATAAAGTTAGAGCACGAGCCCAATAACAGAAACCTAACATGGCCTCAGTTTTAAACCTCAACTTCAGCTGCCTCCGTTCCGTGTCCCAAAATTCACTCCAAATTCTGCGCTACCTGAACCACCGCTATTCATGAAACTCGCAAGATCCATTTCTCGAAGTTTCACCAGCTTCTCATCTCCTTTAGAACCTGACCGAGTACCCAAGAATTCGCTCTCCATCAAAGCCGCCAAAGAGCTTCACGCACATTTAATCAGGACCCAACGCCACGATGACCCATCATCAATGTCTTCCGTTCTCAGAGCTTACTGCCTGTCTCCCCTTCACTTGCACAAAGCCCATCTCGTTTTCAATCAAATTAAACAACCCACATTGTTACTCTTTAATATAATGATCGGTTGTTTTTCACAAGTTAGCCAACCCGTTGAAGCTATTAAAATGTATCACAAAATGCATTGTTTCCATGGTTTCTCTGGTGATAATACGACTTTTATTTTTGTTTTCAAGGCCTGTGCTCGTGTTTTAGATATTAAAACCGGTCAAAAGTTTCATGTTCACGCTGTGAAACTAGGGTTTGATTCCAATTTATTCGTTGCAAACGCGTTGATTCATATGTATTCTCGCTGGGGTGATCTGAATTTTGCGCGGAAAATGTTTGATACAATGAGCGAAAGAGATTTAGTTTCTTGGAATTCTTTGATTTGTGGGTACAGTCAAAGCAAAAAGTTCAAGGAATTATAGGGTTTGGTTAGCGCAATGCGAGAAGTTAATGTTAAAGCGATGCTGTGACAATGGTGAAAGTTATTTTAACTTGTTGTTATAAGGATAACATGGATTTGGTAGATTCTTTGGTTAAATATAGGGGTGTTAAAAATTCGGTTTTAACCGAATTAATCGATCGAATTGAATTAGTTCGGTCACTGAATTAATTCGATCGGAGAACGGTTAAGGATTTTTTTAGAATTCGGTTAACGGATAATTCGGTTCGAAATCGGTTAATTAACCGAATTAACCGAATTAACCTTTAAATATAATTATATTAAGAGGCACAATCCATTTAAAATCCATTTAAAACCCAAATCAATATTAATTAATTAAAATAATATCAAAACTAAATGCAAAATGTTTGAATCAAATTAATTAGATATTATTTATAATTAGATATTATTTAAATTAATTGTAAATTGTTTTTTTAATTAAAAAAATATTAAATTCTAAAATTCTAAAAAATTTCGGTTAATTCGAAAATTAACCGAAATTTTTTCGGTTCGGTTAATATTTTCGAAAAAAAGTTCGGTTCGGTTAACGGTTAAAGAAAAAAAAAATCGGTTCATTCGAAAATGGTAGTTCGGTCGGTTCGGCCACCGAATTAACCGAATGAACACCCCTAGTTAAATATATTGAGGAAAATTGTATTCGTATTGATGTTTATTCGGGCAACACTTTGATAGATATGTATGGAAAACGTGGTTTAGCTAATTTAGCGCGGGGTGTTTTTGATAGAATGCTTGAGAGAAATTTGGAATCTTGGAATGCTTTGATCAAAGCATATATAAAAGTCGGGCAATTTGCGGAAGCAAGGAAGGCTTTTGACAACATGAAGCAAAGGGATGTGATTTCTTGGACTTCCTTGATTACAGGTTACTGTCAAGCTAACCAATTTAAAGATGCATTCAGGGCCGCGGTTGGGGGCGCAAACTGCGCGGCCGCACAGGTTCCCTCCAAAAAAAATGCCCCAAAAAAATATATATAGTGACGTTTTACCAATAAACACCACTATAGATAGACCTATTACGACGTTTTTCAAAAAAACGTCACTATTATTGCGGCTTTATTGATAAAAATGCCATTATAGATGGATTTATTACGGCTTTTGTCAAGAAAACGCCACTATTATTGTCCCGAAATCGAATATATCTAGAAAATAGGGGTCCCTTTATACGAATTTATACATGGCCCCCGAAAACCCTGCCACGGCCCTGGATGCATTGAAGCTTTTCCAAGATATGATGGTTGCTAAGGTTGTACCTGATGAGGTAACGGTGGCTACTGTGCTTTCTGCCTGTGCCAACTTGGGTGCTCTTGACGTTGGGCAAGCGGTTCATGACTATATCTGCAAGCATCGTGTACAAGCCGATGTTTATGTTGGAAACTCTTTGATTCATATGTATTGCAAGTGTGGTGCAGTTGAGAGGGCCTTGGACGTATTCCATGATATGAAAGAAAAAGACTGTTTCATGGACTTCAGTCATCTCAGGACTTGCTGTTAATGGTTTCGCTGATTCTGCGCTTGAATACTTCTCTCAGATGGTTAACGAGGGTGTCCGGTCAACTTATGGGTGCTTTGTTGGGGTTTTATTTGCATGCGCTCATGCCGGATGGGTAGATAAAGGATTGGAATATTTCGAAAGCATGGAAAAAGTTCATGGACTAACCCCTGAAATGAAACATTATGGCTGTGTTTTGGATCTTTTAAGTCGTTCTGGCTATCTAGAAAGGGCCTATGAGTTCATTAAAAGAATGCCTGTTAAACCAGATTTTGTAGTGTGGAGAATTTTGTTGAGTTCATCTAAGCTTCATGGAAATGTAGTCTTAGCTGAGATTGCCACAAACAAGATTCTTGAATTGGATCCGTCCAACAGTGGAAATTACGTTCTCTTGTCAAACACTTATGCTAGCTCAGACAGATGGGATGCTGCTACGAAAATGAGAGAGTTGATGGAGGGGAACAATGTGCAGAAGCCTTCTGGTTGGAGCTCCATTGAAGTATATAGATGACATGAGACCAAGTATTTCCCGAGAGCTACATTGCTTGAAAGATCCTAGTGATAATGGACTTCATTTCATCAGTGCATGGAAGTTATAGTCCAATCATATTACTAAATGCAGCTGTGCCAAAAAATGGGTGATGGAACATGTCATAACCATTTTTTTTAAAAAATAATTAAATATTATTTAAAAAAACAATTATCATTTTTATTTGAAAAATTGAATTAATTTGGATAGGAGTCGTCATCGACCTTTGAGTTAGGTAGGTTGAAACCTAAAAACGTTTTTTTAAAAACAATTTTAAGAAAAATTGTTTTTAAGACAAAAAAAAATTGGTCTGCGTTTACCAGAAATTCGATTTAATGGATCCGGGAGTCGGTTACGTGTGGGGAAGGATAAACACCCTCACAACGCCCACAATTTGGTACTTAATCGCTTACACGTTGTTGTAATGGTGGAAATTATAAATCGAATATAAAGTTAAATTATGATCCATTTATTAAAGTTTGATTATTTTTCTTCGAATTAATAATTTAAGGAAAATTTTTTGACTTGATAAGAAATCTCAAGATTCGCAATCCTCTGTCGGGAAAGCTATCTTGACTATTTCTTATCCGTAAAAGAATATTCCCTCATAGAGCTGAAACCATTTAAAGAAAAATATGTGTATCGAATATAAACTGAAAATAGACATTTTGCCTAAAATAACGAAAATTGACATTTAATGAAAAATAAATTGCATTATTTGAATAAAAAAGATTTAAATAGTAAAATAAATGAAATTTATTTCATGTTCCCATGTCGTTAAAATGACGTATCGGATCGCACCACTTCGTCCAATTGATGCTTTCCACGCTCATTCTACGTATATGTGTTCTTGAAATTATTCGAATAACATTAATTGTTAAGGAAATACAATAGAAACAAATGCGATTGTAAATGTAAAATAAAATATTTACAACATAAAATAATAACATTTATTTAATGTTATACATAAAAATATACAACATGTGAAATATGTACATTCATGAGGGACTAAAACAAAACAATAAAAAAATTACATATCAAAATATAAATAACCGAATAAACATATTAAAAAACCTAAGGAACCAAACTGGTATTAACAGAAATTTGAGAGGCTGAACATCAAATACAAACAAACCAGAGCCAAGATAAAAAATATTAAATATTTCAAGTACTATAAATGAAAATAACCCATAAATAATATAAAGGATTGAAATGAAATAAACAGAAACACAAAGGACCAAACAATAATTAAACCAAATGCCAAACAGTGACTAAAATAAAAGATTTACAAATGTCATGGCCAAATTCGAACATCAAAGAAAATATCATAACACACTAAATCAGTGACTAAAATGAAATAATTACAAATATTGTGACCAAAGTCAAATATTAACAGGAATAACGTAACATATAATAACAGGACTAAAATACCAATATTGAAACATTTAGGCTCGAAATAAAATATGGTAAAACTTCATTAAAGTCTGAAAGATGAAATTACAAGAGCATAGGGACCCAAAGTGAAATTTACCCACACGCAAAATTATCAAACGGTCCCCTTGAAAATACGTTGTTTCGTGGGGGATATTTAAGCCTAGGCTCAAGGCTTTTACTTCTCACTTCCCTCATTTTGTTTTGTTTCAGAAAATGAAGAGAGAGAGAGTTTTAAAACTCTCTTAACATTCTCTAATCGGAGAGAGGGAGCCACCCGCCGCCTGATGTACTCACGGTGGTCAACGACGGAGCTCACGGCGGAGCACGGTGACCGGAGTAAGCCAAAAGGCCCTAAAAAGTTCCCCTTCTCACTCGAAGCCCCAATCTAAACTTTTTTTTACCCTAAAACGACCCTAAGAACCCCATATCCAAGCCCTTTACCTTTCGAAAAATAACCACCAGCGACTCTTGGGCTTCCAACGCTTCCAACCAAGGTATGAACCTTCTCTCCTTTTGCTCCTTTTTCTTTTTTTTCTCTTTGGTTAGAATGAATTTTTGTTTTGTTTCTCTCTTTCTTTTGAACTCGTTCTCCCTCTGTTCTGACCCCGAATCAACCCTCTATGTGTTTTTCCTAACAAAAACTATGCCTTTGTGTTTTTTTCTCTCTATGGTTTCCCGAAAACTCCATTTGAATCTAGTTGCTTTGCTTAATTTATGGTCCTTTTTGGTAGAAAATGATGAAGGTAATTCATAGGGTAATAATACCCTAATTTTGAACAGGAAATATCCTGATTTTTTGGGATTTAAGGTATTTTACTTTAGGGTTTTGATTTAGTTACTGTTGACTGGCTTTTGATTGTTTTTTCTTACTGTGTGACCTCTGTTGATGACGACGGCGACTCGGGATGCTATTGGTGGAGCCCACACACCGGTTGGAAGAGCGTGTGCATCTCACGTGCCCGTGGATAGATTGTTCGGATCTCCTTGTTGGCGGCGATAGAATAATAGGTTTAGGGTTTAAAACTCTAACTGATTTGGGTTGCATACTGGGTCATTCAGGTCGGGTCTGCTAGCTGTTGGGCTTCAATTGAATCAATAATTGGGCCAGTTGGTTTGGATCTGGCCTGTATCTGGGTAGGGCTTGAACCGGGCATGAGTATTTGTATTCTGGGAATGTGTATTTGTTAGGCTGCTGAATTGTATTGGGCTTCGGGTTGAGGGTCTGTAAACATATAAATATGAATTAATAATAATAATGATAATAATAATAATAATAATTATTATTATTATATTTTTCGAGACCCGGACAAAACTGGTGTTTACAGCTACCCCTCTTTGCATATTCTTGTGTTAACAAGAATAGGGCAAAGGCGAAAAAGACAATCAATTTTTGTCTTGTTCTCTTTTTTTCTTTGAAAATTTGATATGTTTGGTGTTGGGGACGACCCTGCTCATACGTGATGAAGAGTTCTGGTTGTCTAAGGGTAACACGACTCCTACATGATGAGGAGATCTGGTTGGAGAATGACATGGTTCCTACGTGATGAGGACGACATGCCATCTTTAGGAATGATAACATGATTCCTACGTGATGAGGATGGCTGGTTATCTAAGGGTGACACGGCTCCTACGTGATGAGGAGATCTAGTCGGTGGATGACACGATTCCTACGCGATGAGGACAACAGAACATCTTTAGGGATGATGTTTCAAGAGAAACCGTCTCAAGAGAGACAAAACTTGTTTCAAAGGAAACAAACTCAAAGATTATGTTTTAAGAGACACTGTCTCAAGTGAGACAAAACTTGTTTAAAGGGAAACAGACTCAAAGATCTTTTCAAGAAAAAACTGTCTCAAGAGAGACAAAACTTTGTTTTAAGAGAAACTGTCTCAAGGGAGACAAAAATTGTTTAAAGGGAAACAGACTCAAAGATTTTGTGTTTAACAAGAAACTGTCTCAAGGGAGACAAAATTTGTTTCAAGAGAAACAGACTCAAAGATTATAAATTTTGTTTCCAGTGAAATAACTTCAAAATTTGTGTTTTAAAGAAAAAATGTCTCAAGCGAGATGAAACTTTGTTTCGAGAGAAACAATCTCAAAGGTGACAAATAATCTACTTGTTCCTGCATGTATAGGAAAGGCCTTCAGAAGATCTGATTGTTCACTTCAGGATGTTGAATCTCCCAAGATGCCCCAACATTCATCATTTCTTGCTTTAACATTGATTCTAAGCATGTGCTTTGTGTCTGAGAGCCACATGTAAACTATCAAGATCCACTCCAGAGAGATTATCTTGTTTGAAAAACGCTTTTCTTCTTCTTTTATTTTCAAAAGTCTGAAAATATCAATTAAAAGTATGTTGAAAAATGTTTAATCGAAAGTTTGAAAATATTGTCCCTTTCTAGGTTTCATAATTGAGAAAAATCATAAAACAATAGTTCATTGGATATCAAAGAATTAATTACACTTTTAATCTTTCAATAAATTATAGCTATCTGACAAGTGTCAAGATTAATGTTATCTTTGAGGTATGGTTCAGTAAGGAGAGGATACAATGTCTCGGGTTATTGTCTTTAGTTGAAATCTGGCATTCTCGTTATCTTTGATGTTCACTGATATAATGGAGTAGCTTCTGTGTTTATCTACCGGAAGGGTTCTCCAGCTCTCAGCTCTCATGATCATATTTGGGTGTTCGATGCCTTATCAAGGTATTTGTGATATTGTCTTCTATGCAACAGCTGCACAATTTTTATATATTCAAGCTGTTTTTTCATGTTTTTAACTCGAATCCTCTTTTGGTTTTAAAATATTATTCAGAATTTACGTCTTGAACCCCCTTTGTTATTTTTCTCTATCATACATTAAAGATTTTAGAAAACATTTTTGTAAATAAAAGATTAATCCTGATGAGCGGGATAAAATCTGAAGATAGTCTCTTTTGTTTAGAAATCCATGTATGATTAGAAGGGACTTTTTAGGCACGTAATGTAGGTCATGGTTCACGGTTATGAAAGAAAAGGGATAAATAGGCCCAAACAAGTGTTTAAGGCTAATTGAACCAAGGATCAATTCACTCTGATGCCTTCAATCTTGTCTTGCTCGATTTGAATATGCTCGTATAAGTCCTTTATTTTCTCTGGATGCTCTATGACCTTCTGGTGAACTGATTTTGGAATGATTGTGCTTGATGCCCCATTTGACTCGAGGGACTCTTTGCATGTGCTTCTTGCCCCTTTTTCTTTGTTTTTTTTTTTGTTTCTTTGCTCATTTTTTTCTGTTTTTTTCTTTGTTTTGATTTGATCTTTGCACTTTGCATTTGTTCACCTTTTTGTATCTTATCTGGATTGATAGTCTTCACTCATACAAGCAGATTTCCTTTACCTTGGCCGCAATGTGGAGGGTGATCATTGGTTAGGGTTGAATATGAAGAAAATATAAATTAGGCTTAAAGGGACACAAGTGATATATTTTCTCCTTTTGTGAAGGGATAATGAAAGAAATTCGTTCATCATTTAATACACAGATGTCCTTGCAGAAGAGGTATCCCCAAGGTGATAGATTTTTATGATTAATTTTTATTCACATGAAAACAATTAATGCACAATAGAATTATTTCGAATTAATTTTTTTTTCTTATTGCTCCCATCATGTCTCAATTGTTTAGGCTCGTCTTCATAAAATTACTTCGAGATGCCCCACATTATTTCCCCATCTAGGGTATTTTCTACAGTACACGCTTAAAGACCCCAGGATATCTCGACGTCTTCAGGAAAAAATGTTGCATGCAGAATCCATGGGGATTACTCAGCGTCTTTAGTTAAAATAGGGTAGAGAAGGCCTCTGATTTCTCGGCGTCTTCATCTCTGCATGGGGAATCTTTCTTTACTGCTACATTTGGGGGCCGGGATTTCTCGGCATCTTCTACTTCCTCTGTATGGCATCAACTCTGCTGCTGCATAAGGGGGCCGAGAATAGGAGATTCTGCATGCGTTGGGAATAGGTCTAATAATTAGACCAATAATGCTTGCACCGGCTTGTTATAAAATAGGGGTGGGGATTGTATTTCATTGCATGCATGAGTTGGTTTTAATTTACAGAAGCAAGTGGGGATCATCAAAAACAATTTTGCATTAGTTTCAATTGGAGTTGTTGCTTGAAGTGGGTTTTCAGTGATATTGGATATTTTTGTGGATTCAATAATTTTCTGAGTTTTGGTTTAACGTTGTTCAAAAACACGTAAGTTCTCTCTCGTTTCCCATGTGAACTCCATTTATTTTTTCCCCTGTTGAAAGAATGCTCATATATGTTAGGAGAATGATAAAACCTTTATTACCATTAGGCTGAGGGTAAAGTTGATGGTATTTAAATATTTTTGATATATTATTTTATGAAAATTTTAAATTATTATATATTTTAGATCTTTATTATATAATTTTTGTTAAAAAAATATTTATCTTATTCATTATTAGTAGACTTAAAGTAGAAATATATATAGTGATTAGCACAAATTTAGATTCAAAACTTTAGATTTTAAGAATATAAATGATTTTAATAATAAAGGATGATACATTTATTCTGATTAGCACAAATCCTTATAATATTTTTTATTTGATACATTTAAATTTTGTTCATGAGACCATAGTAATTTAAGTTTGAGTATTATTGTTAATTTAAATTTTCGTGTAATTTTTAGTGTAATTTTTAGTTTTATTTTTAAATAATAATTATTGGAATATTTATTTTGGTTTTACATATTAAGTTGTATTTGAGTGTAATAGTATAATTTTAATATTTTTTTTCTAGATTTCTTGAAGCATGGCAGAAGAAAATGTTCTTTTGAGGCTAGATGGTCGACACATTTCTAGTCATTTGGGAGCACTAATATTATGATCAAATAATATTTTTTATTTGAGAACGGTGAATTAACATGGATTATGACGAACAACGAGTCCTTCGTTGTCGACTTACCAATTGTGAGATGCCAGATGAACGTATTGTCGATAATTTAAAAATGGTGGGCTTTTACGATGTGGCATTTGTAAGAGAATTTAGGTTGGTCCCCAGTTTGATCAGTGTATTAATTGAACGGTGGAGACCAGAAACTTATTCAATTCATCTTCCATGTGGTGAATGTACGATCACTTTGGAGGATGTGGCTTTACAACTTGGGGTGCCTACAAATGGAATGGCAGTGATGAGAAATAATGATCATGACGTGTTTACAATATGTGGGGACCTTAGGAAGGTATCGGAAAAAACATTAACAAAAGGGACACGGGTGAGATTATCCTGGTTGGTAAATGAGTTTAAGCTCGATCTTTATTGTACTGAGCAAGACACTATATATGCAACTCGAGCATATATATTACGGTTGATCGGGGGAATCTTGATGCCGGATAAATCTAGTAATCTTGTCCATATACAATATCTTCTGTTTTTGGGTAACTTTTTTATTACCCATCAGTATAGTTGGGGATCAGTAATATTGGCATTCTTGTATCGCGAGATGTACAAGGCATCATTACTTGTAAATAATGCGTATACGACTGAAATCGGTGGATGTATGATGTTATTACAATCGTGGGCCTGACACAGAATTCCATGGTTAACATCGATTAGACGAGTTGCAATTGACTTTCCTCTTGCCGGAAGGTAATTGTTTTATTTAAAATTTTTATCTTAAATTAATTAAAGAATATTTTGTAAAGGAAAAATAATTAGAGAATTTTATTTTGATTGGTATACAGATGGAGGCATAAAATAGAAGGAACGAGGTTGGCACACAATAATGTGAAAGAGTTTACATTTAAGATGGACATCAAATGCAAAGTTGAGGTATATATATAATTAATTAGCGAATTTATTTTTTATTATGTTTCTATTATTGTTTTTTATTTATTTAGTTGAATTTTATAACTAATTAATTAATAACTATATAATTTTGTTTTATAGTGTTGAGGTAGTTTGGCTTCCACCAACCTATTCCAGGAATTCCAGAGAATCATGACTCTCTCTAAAAATTAGATGGGCGAGTTAGGGTCGGTGAGGATTGGGCTGTGAGGCATGGCAACCATATCTATCATTGGAACAACAGGAATTCATACTTGCCAATGCTCGCTCCCATACAAGCGGATGACTTTGACTTCCAGAGTTCAGATTACATGAATTATTATTGGGAACATGGAAAGTCGTTCTTGACAACGAATATAGAAAGACGACAATTTATAGAGTATAAGAAAAATTTTGGTAAACCCAAGAAACCAAGAAGGACTGGGAGTGAGAGTTCTTCTCACCATGGAGCAGAACAAGAGGCAATGGATACTATCCCACCAGAATCTTTTGATCCCACAGGATCATTTCATAAAGTGTTTGGTGATTCTGGTGTTACGCCCTACACTCCTCAACTTGTTCCTCATCAATCACCCATGTTCTCTCCCATGTTTGGGGCAACATATGATTTTGATCAGATGACATCTATGATGTCAACTACGAGTATTTGTCCTCATATGGGAGAGAATAGTGGTGGTGGGCATATATTTACAACACCGGATCATATGTCCTCGGTGAATGAGCAGGTTGGTTATGATGAACAAACTCCTGAAAAAGTACAACGACCACAACGAAACCGACATGAGCCTCAACATTATTATTAAACAACACCCCGACATCGACAATAGTAGTAAACACTTTATATATTTGAATTATATTAAATAAATGAGATATATTTATATATCGTTTATGTTCTTTGATCTTAAATTTGTTAGCAACCTTGAATAGTTGATGTGGAATTTATTTAGATTTATTAACGTTGATGGTACAATGAATTTTATATTTAAATATTAAAATAAAAATTAAATATTTAATTTAAATATTAAAATATAAAATTAAAGATTTCATTTAAATATTAAAATAAAAATAATTAAATATAAAAATATTAATATTATTCACGGGAATGTGAATAATCAGCAAAAATGCCTTAAATAATCAATATTAAATTACTATTAAATCATTATTAGTATTCATTATTAAATTATTATTACTAATTATTATAAATTCATTATTAGTAATCATTATTAGTAATCATTATTAAATCATTAGTATCAAATAATTAAATTATTATTATTAAATTATTAAATATTATTATTAAATCTTTAGTATTAAATCATTAGTATTAAATCATTATTAGTAATTATTATTAAATCAATAGCATTAAATCATTTCATTATTATTAATTATTAAATCATTAAATCATTTAAAAACATTCGATCAAATTCATTACGACATAGGCATGCAATGACAGTAAAAGTATGTCCAATTCGATCAAATTCATGAACAAACATTGATGTTGCCAATCGTTCATTCGCTTGCCGATAATGGGGTATTGGCGCAAGAAATTTAATTATTCGTTCAAATAGAAATAAGATTGCTAGTGAGGTTTGTACCATGGAAGGTTTGGATAATTTCTATTTAAATGACCTTCACCTCTACATAATCCACATCTCTTCGGTTGACATTTCTCTCTAATATGGATATCCATACTGGTATGAATACAAGTAGATTTAGGTCAACCCGTCAAATTTCTACGAAGCAATGAATTTGGCAACCATTCATCATAATGTCGATTCTCCCAATAAGATTCATTTGGGATCGGTTTGAACTCATGGCTGTATATATTTAATATCCTCTGTAGGTGAAAGCACTCATCAACATAAAGTGTATGAATTTATTCCAGTATGCATACATGCAGTGACTACATGAGCACACAGATATCTCCACACCTGAAAGTGGCCACAATCACACCATCTTTGTCATAAATTAACTATAAATGATTATCGATTTGCTCCTTCGTTGCAACGTATGCATACGATGACAACAAAAATATGTCCAATTAGATCGAAGTCATGAACAAACATTGAGGTTGCCATACGCTCATTTGCTTCCATTGCTTCTACCACCGTCAGAGCCCAGATTTTTGCTCGATTTATCATACACTCGATCTCTTTCCCTTTATAAGACCAAACTTTAGCCAACCTAAAGTATGTCTCTTTCACCACACTCGTTATTGAGAGATGGCGTGTACCTTTTAGTACTGAGTTAATGGCCTCAACAAGGTTTGTAGTCATGTGTCTGTATCGCCGACCACCATTGTATGCTTGCGACCACTTCTCCCACTTGATTTTTGACGCTCACTTCCAAACGCGCTCATCTATGACCTTCAAATCCTCAAATCTCTTGTCAAAATTTGGTTGGCGTAGTTCATATCATGTTTCAAAATATATATTGTGTTAAAGTTAATTTATAAGCAAACACATAAATGGGTACAAATGCTGAAAATAAAACTTACCCATGCTGACTATCTCCCTACGAATATAGTCGTTATGAAACTTCTCAATACAATTATTACCAATATGACAGATACAATATGCGAGATATGCGTGCGGAGGTGTCCAATGACTTTCGGTCATTCAATTGCTGCCAAAAGGCTTGTTCCTCGATCGGATATCAAGGAAACTCCATCTTCTCGGACGATATACTTACGTAGATTAGTCAGAAAGAAGTCCCAAGCCTCTTTCGTCTCTCCTTCAACGATGGCGAATGCAATTGAGAATATATTTCGTTGACCATCTTGCGCAACTGCTATCAATAATATATTTCTGTATTGACCGTATAACCACGTACCATCTACTTGGACCATACATTTACAAAATGGAAAACCTTTTATGCATGACTTGAATGCCCATAAGAGTTTATGGAATATTCTCTTTCCTTGAAGAAGTTGATCTTCTCGGTTGTATGCAGGCATGGTCTGAGACTTCACGATGGTTCCAGGTATGAATTGTTTCATAGATTGTAACAAATAAGGATTGTATAATGTATCTCAATCGCCATATATCATCTTCCTTGCCTTCTCCTTTGCATGCCAAACGGGTTTGTATTTTACATTGTATCTAAACTGGTCTCGAATAGATGCAACTAACACCAAGCAAGGGATCCTTGAATTTTTTTCAACTAACACCTTCACATATTGACATATTACATCGGAGTCTAGTATTCGGTGGTCTTGTTCGATAGAGTTTTGCAAACATGTGTGTGGACCATTATACCTTGTGATGACCCAAGCATCCTGCTCTGCATTTTGGACACTCTGATCAGCCACTTACACTCGGGCCCATATTTAACACACTTAGCGTACAGAGTTTTCTAGTTGGACTCTGCAACCTTGCAATCTACATGACCTCTTATGCAATACTTTTTAATCGTTAGTTTAGCTTCTTTTTTTCCTCTTTAATCGAATACACCTCTAACTATGGGTATTCGGTCATATGAATTTTTTAAGCTTACAAAACTTATTGTAAAACATAATAATTTTAATTGTTGCAACAAATTATTAGTTTTGTTTTTAAATTTTCTTCCTTATACTAACTAATCAAGTAATCAATTTTTAAAGTTTTCATCTTAATCTCTATACTTTTATTTTTTTTTCAATTTAGTCTGAAAATTGAAAGAAAAAAATTAGGCCAAAATTATCAATAGCTGTCAATAACTTTAATGTTACGGTTAAAACCACCTAATTCTCCAATTAATTTGAGAAAATTAATTTCTCCAATTAATTTGAGAAAATTAATTTCTCCAGTTAATTTCGCTCTCGCTCTCGCTCTCGCTCTCGCTCTCGCTCTCGCTCTCGCTCTCGCTCTCGCTCTCGCTCTTTTCCCTACATTAGCCTAAACTGCATAGAGAAAAAGAGTTCTGTGGTTTATATGCTACTGTTATTTTAGTCCCATTTTTTTCTTATCAAATATATATATATATATATTTGAATTGGTCTTAACAAATATTTTAGCCTACGCTATATCACTATCCGTGAAGAACTTCCAAAATGTTAAGGGACCCGCTGAAAGCGATTATTTGGAATATAAAATCATATCTTTTTTATTCTATCCACTACATGTGTTTGTATATATCCACTACATGTGTTTGTATATATCCAAAATCTGATGCAAACATGGCTGCTTGGCTTGTGGGTCTCAACACCCTCAAGATTCAACCTTTCAAGCTCCCTCCGCTCGGTATATCATCCTATATTTACATTCACCATTTTCTTATTATCTTATGTTTACATTCTGAGTTCTTTTTGTTGATTTCATATCAAGTATGACTAGGTTTTAGATAGCCCTTTTTTGCTCATTTTGTTTCTCGTTGGTTAATTTCTTATGTTTGTGTTTATGGTAAATATTTTTTGAAGGACCCCATGATGTCAGAGTTAGGATGAAGGCTGTTGGCATCTGTGGAAGTGATGTTCACTACCTAAAGGTATATCCTTTTTGCATCCAAATTCTTTGTTCTTCTAATATAGATTAATCAGATATTGTTTCTACTATGATATAGCGGATTTTGATAATTTGGTATAGCTTTCCCTTTGATACTGAATTGTAATAAATGAATAAAAGACAGAACTTTGGTCTTATCACAACATTTGGCTCGAGTAAATTTTCCCTCTTTTATAAACAATGGTAATGATAAAGGAATCAGGTGAAGGACTAAAATCAATTCTGCATTGTTTTTTCTTATCTTTGCCATTAGTTTTATTAGTGATTCTTTTCATTTACTTTAGACAATGAGATGTGCGGATTTTGTGGTGAAAGAACCAATGGTTATTGGACATGAGTGTGCCGGAATCATAGAGGAGATCGGGAGTGAAGTCAAGCATTTAGTGCCAGGAGACCGTGTGGCTTTGGAACCAGGGATCAGTTGCTGGAGATGTGATCTTTGCAAGGAAGGTCGATACAATCTATGCCCCGAAATGAAGTTTTTCGCCACCCCACCAGTTCACGGTTCTCTTGCTCATCAGGTTAACCTTTAAGCTGCATTTCAGTATGTGTACTAGTTTACTCTTTGGTGCACCATTTTGCTACTAAAAACCATGTTTATAGTACCTAATTACAATACCGACTACATGATGTTTATTAAATAAACCATTGAGAGTTTGAAACTTAAGACTGTTGTGTACCCATTACAGTGACTTGATATTTATCTGGGTACCTTGATCCAAAAAGTCTCCGTTTTCATTTTGGAGATTTATGAATGAATGATTTTTGAGATACTGATTCAAATGGCTTCAAGGGTAAAATTGTCAATGTAAATTGGGACCCTTGCTTCGAAAATTGTTGCGGTTAACAACTCATTTAGTTGCTTCTGTTGTGGTTTCCATTAATTATATGTTGTAGTTCTGAATGTCATTTAGTTGCATCTAAAGAAATGCTTGATGTGATACCTCACAACATTAACAAGCTAAGGCTTTTCCTTCTGTGTCGAGTATAAGAACCACATTCTCCACGGAAAAAAAGCGTTATAAAAGATACCTGTGTGATCTTCGAAGCTAGCATAGATCTGAGAGATTTATCCAATAGTTTAGCTGGTTTTGAAGGTTTGGCTAGTGTTCATATATAACATCAGATTAGGCGGCTGTGATGAGAAGCATATTGTGTGCATGTTGGTCATTTTCTTTATATGTATTCGAAATGAGTTTAATGGAATTGAATCTTCAGGACTACTAAGGTAATGTTGAAGTTGATTTCCAATGTAGGTTGTGCATCCTGCTGATCTATGCTTCAAACTGCCAGACAACGTCAGCTTGGAGGAAGGAGCCATGTGTGAACCCTTGAGTGTTTGGGTTCACACTTGTCGACGAGCTAATATTGGTCCAGAAACAAATGTGTTGGTTATGGGGGCAGGACCTATAGGGCTCGTTACAATGATGGCGGCTCGTGCTTTTGGGGCACCTAGAATTGTCATCGTAGATGTAGATGATAATTGACTATCTGTTGCCCAGAATCTCGGTGCTGATGGGATTGTTAAAGTTTCAACTGATATCCAGGTTCGTAACATCCTTGAAGTCCCTTCTTCTTTTCCCCATCAAAATATGCCAAGAAATGAATCATCATTGTTTCAAATGTCATTTTTTCCTTCGGACTAAGATTAAAGTTTTTCAAATACATAACTCCATGAGGATCCTTTACTCCATTGTCGTTCTTGTAGAGAGTTTCACGTTCAAATTCCATTATATTACAGGATGTACCTAAAGAAGTTGAAAAAGTATGTAAGGTAATGGAAGCAAGAGTGGATGTCAGCTTTGATTGTGCAGGCTTTAACAAAACGATGAAAACCGCTTTGAGTGCAACTCGTGCTGGTGGCAAGGTTTGCCTTGTGGGAATGGGCCATAACGAGATGACTGTGCCACTTACTCCAGCTGCTGCAAGGTACTTATTCTCAACGAAAATTCTGTGTTGAACATGGTTTACTTGTTGAGTTTTCAGGGAAAGCTTTGCAATAATTTGTGGAGAATTCGGGTATAGTCATAGATGAAATGTATGATTTCAGGAGTATTTTGTAATATGTTCAAACATCACTCACAGGATGATGGTTAAAAATGCAGGGAGGTTGATGTTATCGGAATCTTCCGGTATCGGAACGCATGGCCTTTGTGCTTCGAGTTTCTAAGAAGTGGTAAGATTGATTTGAAACCTCTCATAACCCACCGGTTTGGGTTTTCTCGGAAAGAAGTGGAAGAAGCTTTCGAAACCAGTGCCGGAGGCGGCAGCGCCATCAAAGTCATGTTTAACCTGTGACTTCCAGCAACACAGAAAGAATAACTGTTTATCAACAAGTAAGATTGCATGTTGTAATAAAATAATAGCATATTGAGAGGTTGGTGAAGAAGACATTGATGATTAAATGTTATTGTTGATTACAAACAGTGGTAGATCCAGAAAGATTCAGAAATCTAAGAAGTGATCTAAAATTTTAATTTTCTTTTTTTAAAAGTAATAGATATGCAGAAGTTATAATTTTTTTCTTTTTTCTTTAATATTAACTTAAATTTAATCACTGCTCTAAAATAATGAGATCACTTGACCCTATAGGGTTTAGTGCATCCGCCAAACATCATAATGTTTTCTTTGTCGATCCTACTCATTCTTCTTAGGCATGTTGGCTATGACATCAGTGATGAAATCATGTAACATAGAGCGGGAAGATCCACCGTCCATCAAGGTTTCCTGCTCTTCTCTCTCATCTCTTTTACCCTCTTCCTAACACCACTGTCCTGCTCTAATAGGGATGGTAAAAAATCCAAATATAACGTGGAAAATTAAATTAAACGGGGACGGAAAAAAATCGTTTATACTAAAGGGGGACAGGAACGAAAAAAAATTGTTTATGTTAAACGGGGACGGGACGGGTTTGATAATCTCTCCGGCCCGATAAATATTAAAAATAATTCTTTTATATATATATATATAATATTAATAAATTTAATTTAAATTAAAATATATATATATACCGGACCCGATATCCGTTTAAATAATCGTTTATGCTAAACGGTGATATCCGTTTTCCTGTAGTTTTCCCCGATTATCCGGTGGAAATCCCCATTTAAATCCTTACGGTTTTTTAAATAGGAACAAATACGAATTTTTTAAATGAAGACGAGAGACCAATACTCGACCCGTTGCCATCTCTAACTCTATCAAACACTAGATTCCTTTCTCTATCTTTTCAGCCCTCACAATTTCATCATCTTTCCTGTAATCCATTTTGATCTCCACCGCCAATCCCAACTCCGTCACCAGTTCAAACGCGTTCAGTAGTTGCTCCGCGTAAAGCGGCCATGTCTCCATCGGAACTCCAAACCATATACTCTCTAACGCTGAATTCCACCCGCAATGGGATACGACCCCTCCGATTCCCGGGTGGCCCAAGATTGCCACCTGCGGCGCCCAACCAATGATCTTACCTACGCCAGCCGTCCGCTCTTAAAACCCCTCTGGTAGGACCTCCGACAAGTCGTCGTAATTGGTTGGGGCTGCCAATGGACCCTTGGATGGGTCTGGAGGTTGGCGTAGTGACCACAAGAACCGGTGTGCACTCTGCTCCAACGCGCAGGCGATCTCTTTCACCTGATCCCCATTGAAGCTACCGCCGCCCCGAAACAGAGGAACACGACTGACGAAGGTGGTTGCACATCCAACCATTGAATGATATCACAGCCTTGATGAACATCACTCGAGCTCTCGAGATTCAATATAGGCCCCACCGGGTAAACGGGTGGAACCTTACCGTCAGAAAGCGAACCGAGGGCATGTGATTCGATCTCCAAAAATGTGGTTACCATTATTCCCTTCGCTTTTCTTAGCTCTCTTACCAAGTTAATCACCATAGACAGATTCAGATTTGAGCAAAACAGTGGGAAACATCGTTGGCTTTTCTTAGCTCTCTTACGATGTTAACATTTTGCTCGTCGTGAAGAGCTAGTGTATAGAACTGAAACCCAAGAAAAGCAGCACCCGATGTATAAAATACATAGCTAGGAACACCGAACTCGTTACCCAAATCTATGAAAGGAGTTAAAAACATGTCGAGAACAAACCCGGCGAGTCGAGGAGAGTCAGGAACTGAGCCGGAGTACTGAACTATACTGGTGGTGACAGCCTCTTTCACTAATGGCCCATGTTTTTGCACTAAGACCCTGATGTGATCGGCGGGAGTAAGATGTTTGTCGGTTTCAGGTTGAGGGAGGTCGATGAATTTGATGCCGGTAGTGGCGGTAGAGGTGAGAGAGTGGAGGTAGGCGTCGAGCTTGGCGTCGGGGATTAGCTTGAGGACGAGGAAGGTAATGGAGAGGTGGGGATTGAGATCCACCAAAAACTTAGCCACTTGGACCATAGATAGGAAATGGCCCATCCGAGGCATTGGGATGAACACCAGCTCGGCCTTGATAGCCATTGAAGGGATCGCGGGGCAAGCAGCAGAGACGATGAAGTGGGTAGATTAAGGTACATACAGTGGGATGTACACGACGACGATAGTTGTATTCATCTTAAAGGTGTGAACTTTGGTGTGTGATGTCATTGCTTTGCTGGATTGTGGTTTAGAAATTGACTAGCAAGTCATTTTTTACTCTTTTCCATGGCAAATGCAACTTTTTGAGATCTAATTTTTACATATTATCTAAGTTTTTAAAACGTTAATAATGATAAAAAATGGTATCTATCTTTTTCAAAATGGTATAATTATATGACTTTTTTTAATAATTAAATTAAATATATCATAATTTTATTTACTTATAAGCTTAATATAAAATAAATGTTAATCTATATTGTTTTTTTTCTAAATTGGTGCCTAAATTTTTTTTAATTAATCTAAGTGTCTAATATTACAAACGTTATTTTTTTTTCGGTAAATCGTAACGTTGGTGATTGTTCGCCAAATGATTTGTTATTAGATGATTTGATCGATGGGTAAAGGGCAACAAACAACATAGGTATAAAAATTGGAATTAGAGTTTTCAAATTTTTAAGTTCTTTTTAAAGATTTGAGAAAATTTTAGGATTTTTTTTAAAATTTTAAGTTTTCTTATTATTTTTTAAAAAATTCAAAATTATATAGATGTGACATATCACTTAACGAATTTTTTTAACGATCGTTGCGATTGAGATAGTTAAAATAATAACATTTATTATGTTCGACACCTGAATTGATCGAAAAAAATTATAAGCACTAATTTGAAAAAAAGGATATAATTTAACTTACAAATTTATTTAACGTTGTGAGACTGGAGTGTAGTAGATGCACATATTAACTTACAAATTTATTTACCGGCCAAAATTGTGCTCCGGCAATTTAATAAACTGAACTGCACAGTTGATTCCGATTACCGAGAAAGTAGAACATTCAGAGAAGGGCAAAAACAACAAACAGCACAAGGGCAAAGTTAGGGAGGAATGTTGTTTCATCCAAGGCAGGAACCATCTAAAATTTCAATTCAATGACTGCTACAAATTTATGAATTATCATATGATCTTTATGCCATTCACCAAGGTGCAGGGCTTGGTGCTACTAAACATTACACCAGGAACCTAGTACTTGTTTTAACTCAGAAATTTCTCCCGCAAGCTCGAAACCCCACCCAAAAGTTAAGGATGAGAAGAAATAAAATAATAACACCAAAAATACATAGTCAATCGATGCATATGTTGTGGAATGCTGGAACACATCAGGGCTTGGGAACCGGTTCTGTCCACTTCCACACTCTAAAACCAGTTCCATCACCAGTGAAAAATAAGCCACCAGGGCCTACCTCAATTGCGCGAATCTCTTGCTTGGCAAAAATTTTACCCTTCTCCGAGAACCTTCAATTCAATCGTAAGGATAGAAAAATGGTATTCCAATAAGAAGCATGAAATAACCCCAAAATGGTGATACAACAAATAGATGCATGTACTAAGATAAAAAGCAAGTCCCTAATAACTTACGAGGGCAGATCATAGAGGCGGACAGAACTGTCATTGCATGCACACAGCAAAACAGGCTTGGATTCCGAGTCATGCATTCCTTGAAGATTCAACAACCCCTAAAAAGAGCAACCAACAGTTCAATAACATCCCAAGATCCTAGGAAGTAAACCGAGGGGGTTAAGAGCTAAAAGACATAGTTGACCTCATTTACTACATGAAAATCTTCCTTAATTTTGTTTGGGAATTAAACCACCAGATAAACAAGAAAAACTAGAGACATTTGCATTTTGCGCTACTGTGAACAAATCTAAAGCTTTGACAATGTTTATACCTAGAATAGATGCAATGGATATTGAAGATCAAGTTATCTTGACTCATAAAACCTCCTAGAAACTTCTCAAACAAACCTTGACTACACATTAAATTCCATCCTGCATGTAATCATCTCGCAATTTACATCAAACTGTTTAATTACATATGAAACTTGGAAATATTAATTTGATCATGCATATTTCTAAGCTATATGTAATCATCTTGCAATTTACATCAAACTGTTTAATCATGCATATTCTACAGCCTCAAAATCCTCTCAAAATAAACTATCCTCTTCTCCATTGCAACCATTCTCCCAAAAACTTTGCCCCCTAACTTAATTTCAAAATTAAAATGCAGAGCATAGAACTCTTTCTAACACATCAAAAAAAGCTAAGTAGTATTCCCTTCCCTCGATCATTATCTTCACTTTCAATATTCACTACCCACAGTTACACCCTATTCTTCTGTCACTGACACCTCTAATAACTAACATTAAAAAGCAAAGACCATCACTGATCTGACATTCAGTCCCTTAGTTCCCCCCATTCTGACCTCAAACCCCTTTGCTTTTAACTGCTAATTGCATCAAATCAGAAGTAACTTGCATATTGTATGAAACAAACAACATACATGTTCTTCATTGTGGGTGTATGCGACTTCCAAGTTTCCATTTTCAGTAGCTACCCACACCTGCACAAAAAAACATAAATTCAAAGAACTTTAGGCAGAAAAAGGGAAACAAATACAAAATATAAAATAAATCATAAAATAGCACCAACCTTTATTGTTTGGTCCAATGAGCAAGATAAAAGAAATTGTTCCCAGCAAAGCAACGACATCACAACACTAGTGTGTTCTGTCAAAGTCTGTAGACACTGCAAAGTTTCTAGACTCCAGGCCTGAAAGAAAACAACTAATATATTAGCAAAACCGATAACTTTCTATGAAAGAAAAAAAAGAAATTAAAGGAATAAAGTAAAACATGATATAATGGTGGTTTGAAACTACAATACTTATCAATCAGAGATTCAGGATGATTTAAACTACCTTACCTTTATAGAATGGTCCATGGAACCAGAGTATAGTCTATTAGCTCCAACAACTAATGACACAACTGCAAGGGTGTGACCCTTAAGCGATGCTGCTGGTTCAAAGCTGTGGGTGACGGCATTAAATTTCCATACCAAAATAGTACCATCCTGCGATAAACATATATTGTTACCTGAGGATCAGGACTGAAGTGCTACAGAAATAGAGATATAGTATTAAATGCTATGAGTATTGCATAAACATGACCCAGATTGAGATTCGCTCAGCAGAAATCCCCAATTTTGACCCAGTGCTCTTTTAGAAAAAGCTCATTTCACATATTACAGATCTTTCAAGATAAGTGACAATTTTATAAGGTGATGAATGTCAGACTACAAAAAAGAAAATTGCCTCAATTAATGAGTTATTGTCGCAAAATACAGTGGCAGAACCCAAAACAGGAAACATGATGATGGATACGTGACTGACCACAAGCAGAACATGAAATTTAAATGAAAAGAAGCCATAACAATATACTAATATTTAGTATATTACCTGTGTGCCAGCAAAGAGCCAATCATTACCCACAACCATAGTATAAACTTGTCCAACAGGTCCACTAAGACTGAGCTCTTGGTTAGTTTGGGTGTTCCATGCCTGCAAAAATGGTTGCCATTGAGTCAGAAATGGGAAATCGCCATTCTTCTAAATTCAAATACGACAACAGTAATAAAAAGAAACAGTTCGTAGAGAACTTGCCTCGTATATTACCTTAACTACATTAGGTATGCCAACAAAAAGCCAAGGACCTTCACTGATCATGCAACCTACCTCACCACCAAGATTAAGAACACCCATACACTACATTGAAGGCCACAGGGAAAATCAGACAAAAATATAATAATTTAAAAAATTGCCAACAAACACTAGCACAAGAAGACTAAAAGTAATTTCTAGCAAAAAGATAATCTTGTTTCACTTTCACAACATAATGAAACAGTAGGTAGTCTGCATGATCCATTGGGTATTTAACACTTTAGTGATTCCATAGAAACAAAAATAGTAGCCTTCCAGTTAACTGATCTTTCACATGGACACCTCTACCAAGCAGGACAGGATAAAATTTTCAGAACAGTTTAATGCAGATTCCTTGTTATTGAAATTGATTACAACGCATCAAGTTTGGAGAGATACATAAATCACCTTTTTCTTTCAAAAAGCTAAATACTAAATAAAACTGCAATTTTCCATTAAAAAGAAACGAAGCTAATCATACCTGACCAGTGTTGGTATCCCAAGCCCTCACAGTCTCATCTTTACTCCCTGTATAGAGCTTATCCATACCTGCTGGCAACGCAATTCCAGTAACAACCTGCCAACAAAACAAACTCACCATCATCAACACAATCTCGTACTCCTATGAATATGTTATGTTCCAAACTGAAACATAGAAATCCACCCATCTAAATTATGAGATTTTCTTGTAAGATTTACATGGACTAAGGCTCGCCCACTCTAACAGTTAGCTTTTAGATGCACTTCTCCAAAGGTTAAGCTAATGCAAATGGTGAATTGGTATGTCTTAATTGCAACGTACAGATTTGATTCCACATGGGAAGTTTGTTATTTCTAGTGAGATTCATATGAATGCACAATCTACCCACCTAATAACTAGCATTTGTAGTGTGGTTCTGGAGAAGTTCATATCAAATTAGCACCACAAAAGAAAAAAGAAAGGCAAAGACACTTACTTTCTGGTGCCCATCAAGGTGATTCAACAAGGTAAAACCTTCCCCTAAACTCCAGGAATGTAGAAACTTACACCTATCGCCGTAACTACAGTTCCCTTGCACCCAATAATTGCATACTTTCTCCGTTTTCCGGACCACCTTATTAGCCCCCATCCTCCCCCAATTATTATTATGATTATTATTGAAGTTGGGGCCTCGTCGCGGGGTCGGACCCGAAAACCCAGAATCACCGGAGAAACGTTTGGGAGCACCCGATCCGTTAGAAGCGGCGGATGTGGGGCCCGAAGGATGAGGCAATTCACGATGAAGGAAAGGGCAAGGGAAACGGCTGCACTTACCGGCCCTCCAATGATAACAAACTTTCTGATTTTTTGAGGAGTCGGGTGGTGGGGCAGCTGATGTACCTCCGAGTCGGTTAAAGAAGCGCCTGTTTCCGCCGTCTAAATCCATAATAACCTATTTGTTTTCGTATCAGTAACAAAAAAATGAAAGGAAACAAGCTTCGGATGAAGTGCCTGGGAATAGCGAGAGGAAGTCTCCGTGAGAAAGAATCCGGAAACGAAAGAGATCGCCTAAACCCTAAACCGATCGACACCTGTCGTCTTTTTTTGTTTCTATTTGATGATGCAATGACTCGGAAAAAAGAGGAAGAGGATCGTTGTGGCGGAGGAAAATGATTGCCTCGGTGGCCGTCGCCGTTGGAGAGAGGGAGAAAAAGGCGGTGAAAGGAATCAGCTTTAGCTTTTTGTTCTTTCCGTTTAAAGACCGCGTCAGATTTACATTATCTACACCAAATTTTCAACCCCTTTTATGGAGTCTCTGCATATCATTTTTTCGACTTCGAGTCTGTGCACTTTAGATATCATAAATACAAGGGTTTATCAGTCAATGACAAATATCACTGACTGTCTTCGTCATTATCGAATAATTACTCATTCATCATCGGATCTTCATTGCCGATTATCCTTCTCGTCGTTATCCCAATTTCTTTAAATCCAAAAATCTTTAAATCTAATATACAAATCTCTAACTCTAATCCTAAATTTATCATTGAAATGCGATGGATTGATGCAGGCAAGGAAGGGACATTCAAAAAAGTAGTAAAAAGATTAGAAATTTCTATAAAATTTTCATAAATTTCCAAGCGTGGAGGGATTATACGGGATTTGAGATTTTGCGCGGGGATATTGGGATTGGGGGCGTTCATTATAAAGTCGGGGGATGGTTCACCGCCAACCGGGGGAGAGGGGGATGGTTCAGCCGCCAAGGGAGAGGTTCAGCATCCATGTGGTTTTTTTTTAAAAATAAATTGTTTTTTAATAATATTTTTACTTTTTAAAAAAACTATAAATACAACACATATTTTATAACAATCGTTTCAACATAGACACTTAAAAGTATAAAAGAATATTAGACACATCTTTTTAATAAAAAAACTATTTAAATAATTAAAATTAATTTAGGGTATAATTTGAGCACTTATTTATACATTAATTTTTTTTTAATTTCAATTCAAATTTTTATAACTTTAAAATTTTTATATTTTAAAATTTATATACGTCATAGTTAATATATATAACAATTTTAAATAAAAATTTTATATTTTTTTAAAAAAATTAATATCAACAGGTCAAATGTATTATAAGGTACTTTCCATCCTTAAAAAATAATTTATATTTGATTCTCATAAACGATATTATTACAAGAGTTAACATAAAATCTGAATATATTCAATGAGATGAATAATAAAGATATAAAAAAAATCATCACTAAAAATAATTAAATATTTTTAAATTATTCAAGGAAATGATATTTATTATGAAACTTATATTCTATATATACTCAAAACTGTTGAGTTAAATTAGTATACGTTAATATCGACTTTTTACTTTGAATGCGAGTTTGCTGCGATGAGAGAAAGCAAACAAGAACCTATCGATGAAGACACGAGAGAAATACCGATTGTAAACAATTCTTTGGAGAGGCCAGGATCGCCGTCTATCCAAGAGGAACAAAGAGTAACCAAGAAGGTCAAGAAATCGTACAGCTGTCGTGTATATCGAAGAAGAAATTGCAGATGATTTCTGCATGCAAGAACCAGATATCTCCTAAGGGTAACGATAATCTAAACCCTATGTTAAGAAATAATCGAGTACGAGTAATTTCCTTATAACTAGATTAGTGAGAATGCAAAATAAAAGCGGAAAAATAATACGCAAATTGATAACGGAATTCAGCTAATTATGCCTACGTTTCGGGACTGCTGCAAATCTTTTACTAAGAGAGAAAATTTACAAGTGTTTACAAAACACTCACTACTTACAATAATGAGAATGCAAAATAAAAGCGGAAAAATAATACGCAAATTGATAACGGAATTCAGCTAATTATGCCTACGTTTCCGGACTGCTGCAAATCTTTTACTAAGAGAGAAAATTTACAAGTGTTTACAAAACACTCACTACTTACAAGAAAACTCTCTAGTATTGTGAGAAAGAAATGATTTTTGGGATAATTTTGAAGCTAAATGGGCTAGGGTATTTATAATTGAAGTTTAGGGACTAATCTTATAATTAACCCTATTTCTATTTCAATAAACAATTGGGGCATCGAATTCGGTGCCCACCCTTTTTTAAATGTGTATTTGTGGTGCTTCCTTTGCTGAAAAACCAAGCCCCCCAAACCTCTTTTGTTGACTTTCCAACAATCTTCCACTTGAAGACTGATTTTAATTTGTCTTCACACCTCGATCAATGCAACAACATTTATGGTCTTATTACTCTAGCATGTCAAATAAAGCTGAACACAACTTCAATTTGTCCGTAGTCACCGTCTTTGTTAACATGTCTGTCGGATTTTGAGCTCCACTAATCTTTTCAAGTTTCAAAATCCCATCTTCCAAAAGAGACCGGATAAAATGATATCGCAATTGTATGTGCTTCGTCCTGGAATGAAAAGACAAAGTTTTTGCTAGATGGATAGCACTTTGACTGTCGCAATACAAGACATTGTTTTCTTGTTTCTTGCCTAACTCTTCCAAGAAACTTTGGAGCTAAACCATCTCCTTGCTGGCTTCCGTAACAACGACATATTCTGCTTCAGTTGTGGAGAGAGCAACTATCTTTTGTAGTTGAGAAACCCAACTCACTGCAGTACCTCCTAGAGTATAGACATACCCTGTAGTGCTCCTTCTGATGTCAACATTTTTGGCTAAGTCAGCATCTACATAGCATGTCAGTATCGTATCTCCACCTTTGAAACAAAGTGTTTTGTTTGTGGTACCCCGCAGATATATAAGGATCTATTTGACTGCTTCCCAGTGTACTTTGCTTGAATTATTCATGTACCTGCTAATAGCTCCCACTGCATGAGCAATATCTGGTCTAGTACAAATCATGGCATACATCAGACTTCCAATTGCTGAGGCATACAGTACCTTCACTATGTGTGCGCGTTCTTCCTCCGTCTTTGGTGACTGTTCTTTGGAGAGTCTAAAATGAACACCTAAAGGTGTACTTAATGGTTTAGCATCTTGCATGTTGAACCTGGAGAGTACTTTGTTAATGTACTCAGCCTGTGATAACATCAAAGTCCCCGACTTTGTGTCTTTCTTGATCCTCATTCCAAGAATATGCTTTGCAACACCCAGATCCTTCATAGCAAACTGTTTTGACAATTTTTGCTTCAAGTTTATAATCTCTTGCATGTATGAACTTGCAACAAGCATGTCATTAACATACAACAATAAAATAATAAAGATGTTGTCGAACTTCTTGATATAGCAACAATGATCTGCTTGGCATCTGGTAAAACCATTGTTACCCATGAAACTATCGAACTTCTTGTACCACTGTCTAGGAGCTTGTTTTAAACAATACAAGCTTTTCTTCAACCTGCATACCAGGTTTTTCTTGCATGCCTCTATGAAGCTTTATGGTTGCCTCATATAGATTTCTTCCTCCAAATCACCATGAAGGAAAGCTGTCTTTACATCTAACTGCTCAAGATGTAGATTTTCTACAGCTACAATTTTCAACACCAGTCTGATTGTAGACAGTTTCACGACTGGAGAGAAAATTTCATTGTAGTCAATACCTTATTTTTGTTGAAAACCTTTGACAACCAATCTCGCTTTGTAGCGTTTGCTCCCATCGTGCTCTTCTTTGATCCTGTAAATCCACTTGTTGTGGAGCGCTTTCTTGCCTGGTGGTAATTTAGCTAATTGCCATGTCTGATTTGACATAAGAGAGTCCATCTCATCTTTCATGGAAGACTCCAACTTGACTGAATCCTCCACCTGCATTGCTTCATCATAGCACTCTGGTTCACCATTGTCAGTCAGCAACAAGTAGTGCAAAGAAGGCGAATAACGCTAGGTTGGTTTAGGAATTCTGGATGAGCGTCTCAGTTCTGGTATGCGTGGTTCTTCTTGAACTGCTTCAGGATTGATCTGAACATCATTTTCAAAAATCTCCTCAAACTCAGCAAATTCAGCAAATTTCTTTGTTTCAGCTTTGGTATTTGAGCTACTTGATTCTATAGTTGCCTTGCCTTTGTACATCACATTCTCATTGAAAATGATATCTATGTTTCTGATGATCTTCCGATTTTCATAGTCTCAAAACCGATAACCGAACTCATCACCGCCATAACCAACAAAGGCACATTTGTTGGACTTAGCATCAAGTTTACTTCTTTCAGCAGAGTCTATGTGTACATAAGAAATACAACCAAACATTCTTAAGTGTGAAAGGTTTATTTCTTTTTTGCTCCAAACTTCCTTTGGTATTCTTCCATCCAAAGGAACTGAGGGCTTACAGTTGATCAGGTAAGTTGCAGTGTTGATAGCTTCAGCCCATAGAAATTTGGGCAATCCGGCATGTATCCTCATGCTTTTGGCATGTTCATTCAGAGTTTTGTTCATGCGCTCTGCTATGCTATTCTGCTGCGGTGTCATGGGAACTGTTGTCTCCATCTTGATCCCATTGTTTGTACAGAAATCTCTGAATCTACTGTTTCTGTACTCTCCTCCATTGTCAGACCTCAACAGCTTGATTTTCAAACGAGTCTCATTTTCCACCATGGCCTTCCATTTTCTGAAGGTATCAAAGACTTCTGATTTCTTCTTCAGAAAATAAAGCCACACCTTCCTTGTTGAATCATCGATGAATGTGACATAATATAATGAGCCTGCAAGAGATGTAACTGGAGATGGTCCCCATACATCAGTATGAACCAACTCTAACTTTTCTGCCTTGGTTGTCTTGTCAATCTTTGCAAAACTGACTTTCTTTTGTTTGTCAAAGATATAATCTTCACATTCTTTAGATCCGACAGCTTCCCTTTTGACAAAAGTGTCTTCATCCCTTTCTCGCTCATATGACCAAGCCTTTGGTGCCATAGGTTTGATTTTCCATCAGCATCTGCTACTGCAATGATTCTCTAATTTGAGGTTACTAGAGTACCAGTCTTCTTACCACGAGCAATGACGAGTGCTCCTTTGGTAATCTTCCATTCACAGCTTGAAAATGTTGTATTATAACCTTCTCCATCAAGTTGTCCTACAGAAATCAAATTTCTTTTGAGGCCAGGAATATGTCTCACTCCTTTCAGCGTCCAGGTGGTCTGGTTTGGCAGCTTTAATCGGATGTCTCCTTTTCCGACGATCTTCAAGGTTTCATCATCAGCTAGATGAACATTTTCAAAATCACCACTGACATAGTCTTCCATGATTTCTCGGCATGGGGTAGAGTGGAAAGATGACCCTGAATCCAAGATCCATGATT
Organism: Hibiscus syriacus; assembly: GCF_006381635.1. Taxonomy (NCBI): domain Eukaryota; kingdom Viridiplantae; phylum Streptophyta; class Magnoliopsida; order Malvales; family Malvaceae; genus Hibiscus; species Hibiscus syriacus. The sequence goes on from NW_024061960.1 coordinate 1,780,839, forward strand.
CAATCAGACTGTTGACGCTTAGAATCATGGCATCACCTGTCTTCTCTGTCACGTTGGTAGATTCATGTGCGCCGGTATTTTTCTTCGGTGCTCGACAATCTCTTTTAAAGTGACCCTTCTTATAGCAGTTATAACAGGTAAAATCGTTTTTTTTTCATTCTTGATTTTCCCCTTCTGGCAGTTATAACAGGTAAAATCGTTTTTTTTTCATTCTTGATTTTCCCCTTCTGGATTTGGATCTGCCACGATTTGAATTTCTTTATGAAGTTCTCCCTCTGGACTCCGTGTGCAAGGCTGAGGAGGTTGATGCTTCACCCGATTCTTTCCGTCGAATTTTTTCGCTCAGTACCATATCCCGAACATCGTCAAATTTCAATTTACTATTTCTCGACGAGCTGCTAACGGAATCGGTTTGCTGGCATTTTAATTTTTCATCAGTGCTAACTTATGGGGAAGGTGTTTGTCTAATGTTGTGTAGGAATTGAAAGCAAGGGAAAAGCGGAAAGGAAATATCGTGACATAAGGAGATTGCTGAGAAAAATACAATTGCCAAGTTCTACTGGCATTTCGAAAGCGCTTTAAGTGTGAGAAGATATTTTTTAAGCCAGCTGTCTCCGACTTCCCGAGAGCTCTGCCCGAGAAATCCACCTCGAAGATCCGCTTGGAGGGATTATCTCTGTAACCGCCGGTCCTACTGATGACGCCGCCTGACCCTGTAGATCTTGTCTGTCCTTGGGTGCCTGCAATGGGATTATGCTGAGGCACTCAGCCAGCTACCCAGGCTGTATCATAGCCTGTCCTGCTCGACTCTCAAGTAACTCACCCATGGTTTTGGGGTTTTCTAGGAAAGTTAACACCAAGTCCTAGGATTAGTTTCCCCCTATAAATAGATGATAAAACCACATTGTTGAGGACTTTAGTTACACACTGGTTTGAGCTTAAAAAGTTAGAGTGAGAAGGTCTCACCTCTCTCAATCAATCCATCTTGCCGTTGCATTTCTCCTTGACTAGCAGAAGGGAGTGGCGTTCTGAGCATCCGAGAGGAGCCAGTCCGTTGGGAGCAGTTCTTGGTGGCCGAGAGGAGCATTGAGCAGTGCACGTCGAAGGCTTTCTCTCCTCCCCTTAATTCTTTGCTTTCATATTTTGTCGTTGGGTTATAAGGAACGAATGGAACTTGTCTTGAACTTGTTTATTTCGAACCCCTCCATGAACTAATCCTATTTGGTGGGAGTTCACTTAGATGTCTAAGTTTTATTTTCAATGAATGATTGTTTTATTATGTTTTAATCTGCTTTGTTTATGAAACTTAATGCTTTGAGGTTATAGGAGCTACGAGAGTAGCCTTTCCTTAGAAGGTGTTTAGGGTTCGAGAGAATACCTAGAAAAAATATCTTTAGTCTTCGAGAGAAGCTAGGGAGAAACTACATAAATAAAGGAGTTCTAGACAGTAACTAGGTCTAATCCATCTTAAAGATAAGAATATGATTTCATTCGACTAAAAGGAGTAGAGCATAACCAATAGGTTAGATGTTAATGCTACCGCAAAAAGGTATTGCCAAGACATATCCTGTTATCTGAATCAATAGGATCACTGTAGAGGTTTACGCCAATCGTATTTGCCAGGGAATCTTTAATCTATCGAGTCCCTTCCAAGAGATAGCTGAGGGAACTTTAGTAGACTCTATCGGGCAGGTTAAGCATAAAGGAAATACCACATTGTGAGAAATAAACTTAGGTTTTCCTAGTGACTCCCATTGTTCATTCCCATTGCTGCTAGTTGTGTGAGAAAGCTAAAGTCCTATAAATTAAATCCAATATTTGTATTTTTATTTTGCCTTGACATTTCCATTTTACTTGCACGTTTTATAATTTCATTTGCCACGACATATCCAATTACTATCACACCACCATCATTACATTTCCACATCATTCATTCCATTTTGCCACAACATTATCATTTGTATATACCATCACTAACTTTACTTAGGTGGCATAGTAATGTGCCTTGACAAACCTATTTGATTTCTCCATTTCCCTGTGGAGACGATACTCTACTTATCACTTTATTACTTGTTCGATTGTGTATACTTGCACACATATCCGCACCCATATTTAGTACTCAAAAATAGCGAATAAGTTTTTGGCACCGTTGTCGGGGAATTGGCAATTGGAAGTTAATTAGTTTTGTCATTGCATTTTTATTTTACTTGTTCAATTTTTTTTGTATAGTTTTACTTGTTATTTTCCTTGTCTTTTTCAGGCTTTTATTTTACGTACTCAACGTGCTCAAGCAAAGATGTACCAAATTGGAAATCAAGAAATGAGTCAAGTTGAAGATCAGAATGTCGAGGCAATTCCAAATATTGGGAATGCATCTAGGCCTTGTACTATTCGAGATCATTTAAACCCTATCATGGACGACCTACATCCTGGAATTGTGGCACCCATGATTCAGGCAACCCACGTCGAGCTCAAATCGGTTATGTTCGACATGTTGGACTTTATTGGACAGTTTGGTGGTGCTCCTCATGAGGATGCAAGGCAACATGTTCGGGCATTTTTAGAGGTTTGTGACTACTTTCGACAACAAGGTGTGCATGAAGATGTACTAAAATTGAAGTTATTTTCATATTCTTTGAAAGATTACGCCAAGGCATGGCTCAATAAATTACTTCCGGCTCGATAAAGTCTTGGGCTGACTTGTGCAAAAAATTTTTGCTATGGCATAATCAACCCGATATGAACAACCATCTTAGAAATGCCATAGCATCATTTCACCAAGATGATGAAGAGTCTATGTATGAGTGCTGGGATCGATACAAAAGTTTGCTTCACAAGTGCCCCAATCATGGATTCCACGACTGGACTCAAGTTGTGATGTTCTACAATGGAGTTAATGCACCCACGAGGATGATGCTAGATGCCTCGGCAAATGGGAAATTACTTGAGCAATCACCAGTAGAGGCATTTGACATTATGGATAGGATTGCCACCAACGATTACCAATTTTCATCTACAAGGCTTGGCCTTGGGCGAAAATCACATGGAGCTTTCGAGCTATATTCTAAGGATTCGGTGTCCGCCCAACTTGCTTCTATCACCAATATGTTGAAGAACTTACAAAGGCCAAGTGAGGTGAGAGAAGTGAAGGCAGCCAATTCAACATGTTTATTATGCCACGGCAATCACAATGAGAGTGAGTGCCCGATCAACCAAGAATCCATCAACTATGTGCGCAACTACAATCGAGGTAACAACAACCCCTATTCTAACACATATAATCCTGGATGGCGTCAACATCCAAACTTTTTGTGGGGAAATCAAAGAACCAGCAACTCTAGTCAGCTCTCTAGGCAGCAGAACTTCAGTGACTCCCAGGGTTTTCAAACGAATATGCCATGTCATAATTCTAACGAGGGAGTACCATCTTCATCTAACACAAGCTCTTTGGAGGCCACGATGCAAGATTTTATCGCAACAACGAAGACCATGCTGCATGACCATGCGACCTCTATAAAAAGCCAAGAAGCTTTGCTTCAAAGTCACAACTCATCTTTGAGGGCCTTGGAGGGTTAGGTTGGCCGAATTGCCACGACATTACATTTTTGCCCACATGGCAGTCTACCTAGTGATACTGAAGTCACTAAGGCTCAAGACAGAGAGCATTGTGGTACATTCACCTTAAGGAGTGGAATGAAAATCTACAAAGATGTTAAGTTTGGGGGAGAGACACTCGGAGAGCCTGGTCATGAGATTGTGCATGAAGATCCGAATGTGCAAGAAGATTTACTAGAAAACAATGATGAGGGTTCGAAGAGTGCAGCCAATGAAGATAAGAAAAATTTTACCACGGCAAAAGAAAAGCCCCCATCAGTAGGAGTTGATGACCAAAGGAAAGCTGCAAAATTTTGCCACAACAAATTTTTATGCACTGATAATCACTTGAAGGAGCTCGAGGATATTCCAAAGGAGATGAGTAAGTCTAGATCACCTATAACTAGACCGAGTATGAAATTTGAACCTTTGAATCCTATTGAATTTACTAATCCTAAACCCCAACTAGCTGCTTATTTTTCTAGGCTAGAAATTGTGAAAGAACTAACGAATGAAATAGAGATTAAGAAAAAATTCTATAATGAGAAATTATTATTTGTCGTGGCAATTTTGTGGCATGCTAACATTTTCAATTTTCTCGTTAGTGTTGTTTTGCTTTATTACTTGACTAGCATAGGAAAGAACAAGGTCATACACGATGGTGGCTACTGGCATAAGGATGACCTCGACCTCTCCAACGAATTTGTTGCCCAAATGATTTCAAGTTGCCATAACAGAAATGAGCAAAAAGAGATCTCATTCCACTACCATTCAGCTTCAGGAAAAGAGCATTTTGAAGAAGAGAGAACTACTGCAAAGGTCCTAAAAATCAGATGTGAAAGACACGAAATGCTTTGGAAAACAATTTTGAAGGCAGAACTATTATATGTGTGGGGCATTTTGGTCTACACTGGTGCTCCAATCGAACGAGACAAAAATGCCATAACAATTTGAGATGTTTTGGAAAGCACAGACTCTCAAACATGTGGACAAGGGTAAAGGCCCTATAGTAGCTGCACCCACTTAGAAAGAAGACTCAATTGGTGTTGGCACAAACGATGACATTGCTGATGATGTCCACCTATATACACAAATGCCACGGCAAATTGCAATACTTTTGGCCAAGTAGACCCAAGATCAAGTGGCGAATCCGACCAGCAACCTGGTGACCTTCTTTGCCTATATCAAGTGACGGGATGAGGATGTGACAATAGCCTTCATGGAGCTCATTTCGCAGCCCACTGAGTCAACGAATGAGACACAATCCGAGATGCCACGGCAAGCTACTTTGCGTAGGAGCTGACGCCGCCTGAAGAAGGCATATGAGCTTTCTATACTCTACCAGTTTGGTATCTTTTGTTTCCCATTATCCTCGGAGCTGATAAATCACTAAGGTAGAATCCCCATACACCCTTAAAGTCTTTATGTTCTGTCCAATAGAAGCTCAAATCCGTAAAACACAAGCTTCATACTATGCCATGTTGTTGGTACAATCAAAATTCAATCTGCTAATGAACGGGTAATAGTTTCTTATGGGTGAGATCAAGATAGCCCCAATAACGTGCCCCAACACATTCGATGCACCATCAAAGTACATCTTCCAGGAATCGCATATGGAAGTACTAGCCTCTTCTAAATATATGGCCATCAAATCTTCATCTGGGAAATCAAAGTTCAGTTGTTCATAGTTTTCGGAAGCTCTTCTTGCTAGAAAGTCTGATATAACACTTCCCTTTATAACCTTTTGACTCACGTACTAAATGTCGAATTTTGATAAAAGCATCTTCTATCGGGCTAACTTTCCCGAGAGAGCTGGTACACCTATCATGAACTTTAATAGATCCAACTTTGAAATTAACCAAGTAGTATGGTATAACATGTATTGCCTACGTCTTCGTGTAGCCAAGCCTAAAGCACATCAAACTTTTTCAATTGGTGGATATCTGGCCTCGTAATCAGTAAACTTCTTGCTAAGGTAGTAAATAACTCTTTTCTTTCTTCCAATCTCATCATGTTATCCCAAGACACATCCCATTGAATTCTCAAAGATTGATATGTAATGAAATAATCTTTTTACTGGAATTGGCAACATTAGAATTGGAGTATGAGACAAATACTCTTTTACTTTTTCGAATGCAATTTGGCAGTCATCATCCCATGTTCCAGAACTTTTCTTTCTAAGGAGACGAAAAATTGGGTCGCACTTATCTGTCAACTAAGATATGAACTGAGCAATATAGCTCAATCTACCAAAAAAACCTCGAACTTCTTTTTGTGTATGTGGGGGCGACAAATTCTGGATGGATTGGACTTTATCTAGATCAATCTCGACGCCTCTTTTACTAATAACGAAACCCAACAACTTTCCAGAAGTTACTCCGAATATACACTTGTTTGGATTCAGCTTCAATTGAAACTTCCTCATTTTTCAAAAAATATTCCTTAGATTTTCGATGTGTTCATCTTCAGTTTGGGCTTTGATAATCATATCATCAATATAGACTTCAATCTCCTTATGTATCATGTCATGAAACAAGTTCATCATGGCTCTTTGGTATATTGCCCTAACATTATTTAGTCCGAAGGGTATCACCTTATAGCAAAATGCTCCCCACATTGTGACAAATATAGTATTTTCCATGTTATCGGAATGAATTTTAATATGGTTGTATCCCAATAAACCATCCATGAACGAGAAGAAATAATTTCCAGTTATGTTATCCACTAGGGTATCTATGTGCAGCAACGAAAAATAGTCTTTAGAGCTTGCTCTGTTGAGATCTCTATAGTCAACGCACATGCACACTTTTCCATCTTTCTTTGGCACCGACACTACGTTAGCCACCCACTCTGGATACTTGGCTACCTGGAGAAAGCCAGCATCAAAATGCTTATTGACTTCTTTTTTTATCTTAAGGTGCATTTCAGGCCCCATCCTCTTTAGTTTTTGCTGTACGGGTTTGTATTCTGCCTTGATTGGTAATTTATGAACTACCATATCTATGTCTAGTCCAGACATATCTTGGTACGACCATAAAAACACGTCTTTGTCCTCATAGAGTAAGTTTATTAAATTTTGTCTTGCTTCAGATGAAAGCGTTGTACCAATTTTAACTTCATTCTTATCTTCTTTAGTACCCAAATTCAAAACTTCAATTTTTTCCTCATGGGGGTAATATTTGCTTGTCTTATCTTTCCACCATTCTTAATAATTTGGAAGGTAAATTGCAATCTTTTTCATTATCACATTCATCGATTTCCCCAAGACACTTGAGCTGGTTAAAATTGATCTCTGGGGAAGAATCATCATTATCAACATCATTAACATCTAAAGACCTGAAAGGAAAATAAGGGAAAAATATATATATGCGAGAGGAAAATATCCCATATAGAACGTAAAAACAAATGTATTATATATATGAAAAAAGAGTAAAAGGAAAAAAATGTTTGCCAGAAAGGAAAATTACATATTGTATTGAAATATAAATAAAAAATAGTTCATCAACCCAGGTATAGGCAAATAGGGAAAGTTTGAGTATTACTCTGAAAGAGATTTGAAAACCACATGTAGTTCTTCAGCAGTTCAGTTGTTAAACAGGAACCTTGTCAATAATGGATGGATTCCAGATCTATCAATATCCTCAGCGTCATCTGTTGTTATTGCATTGATACTCAAGTCTTTCAAAGCTTTCTTTAGATTAGGTAAGACCATCATTTCTTCTGCCTCAAACACATAACCGCTAGACACGAATGTGTCGTGAAGAGGAGGAAAAACCATTGGTTCCCATTAAACCTCTTCTCCAATTAATCTTGCCATCATTCTTTCTTGGCACCTATGAATTTCCTTCCTTTTTTTTATTAATGATTGGGTTTATAACCCAACCCAAAATGATCAAGCTTGGCAATAGGGAAAATAGGGTTGATTCTTCTTTATAGATAGCTCATGAACCCTCTCTATATCCTTACACCTCTTTCCAAGATTTGCTTAATTTCCATCTTGGTGCATTCTGAAAATATTGGTTTGGAAATCTTACTTGCTTCAGCTACGAATGTGGCATTGACAAACTCCAATAAGCGAAACGAACATTCCACAGCTTCCTTGTCTATATTAATGTACGGGACATCGGTGGTCACGCTTGCCATTATGTTTTCTTTAGCATTGATGATTATAAGAGTCCCGTCAATAACAAACTTTTCTTTCTGGTGGAATGTTGATGGTACTGACCCAGCTTGATGAATCCTTGGCCTTCCTTGTCGAAACGATTTTTTCTTAAAAAGTGAGATTTAAAAAAACACATCATTTTTAATTCATTCTCTTTTGGTTAATTTTTAATTAAAAAAATGATTTAAAAAACCTCTCGTTTCGAAAAAATTTGGGATTTCCTTTACGATAAAAAATACGGTTCGAAGAGTCGCCACCAATCTTTGATTAGGGTGTGATTGGGCACCCAAAAATATTTTGCGATTTTTAATAAAAAATAATTTTAATTAAAACGACAAATTTAGGTCTACATTACCAGAAAATGAGTTCGAAAGTCGATTACGTGCGGGGAAGGATTATCACCCCCACAATGCTCTAAATCGGTACCTAATCGATTAGTTAATGTCTTTGCAATGAAATTTACAAATTCGAGTTTAATTTGATTTATGATCCCTTAAAACAACAAAAATGTGAATTTTACAACATTCAAAGGTACCAAAATAGATTAAATTAAAATTACCAAGACATTAGAAAGATAAAGAATATTCGATTATTTAAAAATATCGAGACCATATTTTAGATGTGTTCTAACAACCTTTTCTTGACAAATTTAAATAGTCGAACATTTCTTTTTCTTTTATTCCCAAATTTTAAAGTGATGAATCAAAATTTTTAGGTGTCACTGATGGGATACACTTTTAATTTAAAATCATCTAAAACGGCTCTATAGTGAGTTAAGACAAGCCATTTAAACAATTTTAAATTAAAAAGTATTCCCCTTAATTCAATTATGTGATAAGAGTCAAATTATACATATGAGGTTAACATACATATAATACAACAAATGATGTCATGTGTTTCATAAATAGATCATTCACATACAAGTACACGTATAAACTTATCAACATGCAAAAACAAATATATGCAAATAATTAAAGAAAGCAATTAATTAACAAGGGACTAAATTAAAACCAACAGAATAACTCAAGGACTTAATTTTAATAAAATGAAACAACTCAACATGTTGACCAAATTGGCATAAATCAAAATTAAGTATAAATAAATAAAAAATATGATAGGGATCAGAACATGAAAACAGGAAGAAATTTAAATGAGAAATTTACACAATCAGGACAAAACAAAACGTAAATAACGTAAAAGGTAAAAACAGTGACTAATGTATAAATAAACGGCAAATGTACAGTGATCCTAAAGCAATTAACCCTAATAACCTAATATAAAACTTACCTTAGATTAACCTTAACCCTCAACCACATTTCTCATCTCCCTCTTAAACTCTCCTCTCTACTCGTCTCCTCGGCCGAGAAGCTTGAAAGCTCTCATCGCCGCCGGTTGGTCACCAAACACTCCGATCGCGAAGGGCGAACCAGTTAGAACCGACCCCGAACCGAGCCTAAACCCAACTTCTTTCTATTTCTTACCCTTCGAAAACCATCTCTTCAACCCTTCTCTCAGTTTCACGATCTCTCACGCTAAAGACCAAACCCACCATGCCGTAAATCGGCGTTCTTGCCTCTCCGACTATCACCAACGGTGGTCGGTCGAACTCTAATCTAGCCCTAAAACAAAACCTAAGCTCTCTCCTTCTTCTTCTAACCCAAACCCGGGAGGAAATGAAACTGACACAACCCCCTCTTAAGCGAGCGTCCGACGGGCCTCAACTCCTCAACTTACGGTGAACGACATTCCTTTTTTTCGGTGATGGACTCAAACAACTAAGGTAACCTCGCTTTCTCTCTCTAATTTTCCCTTTCGATTTTTTAACTGAGTTCTCTGGTATTTTTAATGGTTGTAGTTCGATTAAAAAAACTCATTTTTCCCTTTTTTATTGCCTTACGAAAATCTACATGCACAGATTTTCTAAACCTATGGAAACCCGGCCTCTCTACTGCCTCCTGTCACCGACAGCTTGGTTATCTCCTATAGTGACACTCGAACAGACTAGGTATACGCCTAACCCTTTTTCCCTTTTAGTTTGGTTCTTCTCTAGAAATGCTCTTGAAAATGCTCTGTTTTTGTGTGTTGTTTCGAAGGACTAAAAATGAAAGTAATGTTTAGTGTTTTTCTATGTATTGCTTCCAATAAAAATGAGGGAAAACCTCCCATTACCAATCAATTATAATCTTTATAGGAACCTTAGCTTTTTCATAATCAAATTATCTAAGTAAATAAAATCAAAATCTAGAGATTATCCTATTCTGTTTTTTTCGAAATAACATAAGCGCATACACAAAGAAATTGGAAAACAAAAAGAAATCCCAGAAGAGTACCTCGAAAATACTTGTATTTCTGTTGCTTTCTCTTGTTTTTGAATGGTGGATTACACTCTCATTGTTCTAGCATTGATTTACACTGTAATTTTCAGGAAAGAGCCCCCCTACATTTCAGTTACAATTGTTTCCCTCTGTTTATAGTTGTTTTCTCCCTGTCCTTGCAAAATGCTCTCTCCTTCCCTTTTTTTCCGTTCCAGCTCCAGTGGTTAATTGCCAATTAAAACCGACCCTTTTTTTTCGTTTCCCCTTTTCTCCAATATCCCTCATCTTTTTGTGCTCCTTCCCCTCTGCTGATGATAATGGACCCCTTTTTCACGCTTGTTAACCTCTCATAACTGTTTTTGTTTTGCAGGGCTTCATGTGGACTGGAGGCTTGGATGATAATACTGTTGTTTTGGGCTGACTTGGGCTCCCATTGATCCAAATTTGTATCTTGTACTGGATTTGTAAAATAAAATAAGAAATTAAATGATTATTTTATACTCTATATATATTTATATGTTAACCTATATATAACTAATATATAAGAAAACAATAATAAATGTCTTTATATATTTAAAACTCAAACGAAACCCCTCGGACAAAAATGAGCATCTACAATCCTAAAAGGTAGTTGTACAAAGTCATAATATCCATTACTAGGAACTCTATGTTGTAAGTGGTAGGCCCAATAGTTAGTGGTACTTCAATTTTGCGAAGCACCTCTCTTTTTGTCTCATCAAATGTTCAAATCACATTTTGGCATGTTCTCATGTGGGAAGTATTCATTGGTAGTTTAAGAGTGACTAAAGACATTACATTAAGGGTGAAATCATTGTCGATTAGTACACTTCGTAAAGTATACCCCTTAGAATGAGTGATAATGTGTAATGCTTTGGCCTGACCTTTTTCTCGGACAAAATCTCATCAGAAAATGAGATAAGATTATCAGCTTAAATGTTATTAACCAGTCAATCCAACTTATTGAATGATACGTCCTTTGGCATGAACGTTTGATTCAAGACTTTTAGTAGTGCCTTCATGTGTGCCTCCGAATTTAGTAGTAAAGCCAACATTGAGATGCAAGCTTGCAAGCTTTGTAACTGCTCCACAACAATGTATTCAATGTGTTTTAAAAACTTCAAGAACACCACAACTTTTTCTTCTTTTATTGGCTCATTAATTGTTGGTTCATTTTCCTTTAAATGGCTCAAGTGTCCTCTAGGGTAGGTTAGACCTCTAGGGGTAGCACCTCCCGCTTCTAGTAGAATGTCCCATGTCATTTACATCTTCTTTTATAGCACTTACTTGGCATTCATACTTTTAGGGTACTTGCTTACTATCTTTGTAAGGAAAAGGTCTTAGTGCCATTATCACCACTTTAGCCGGTACTTAGTCTGTCATATTTTCCTTTGAGGTAATTATCAAGGGGTAGCTCGCACCGTATCCCTTTTTAGATGCATCTCCAATTGTATAAACATCCGCCTCTGGAGTGTCCTTACTTTCCTCGTAAAATTGTAGCTACTTTCTATCCATTATTAGTTGGATCAAGGCTCTAAATTCGACACATTCTTATACATAATGTTATCCTCATTGTGATAACACTTTAGCCGGTACTTAGTCTGTCATATTTTCCTTTGAGGTAATTATCAAGGGGTAGCTCGCACCGTATCCCTTTTTAGATGCATCTCCAATTGTATAAACATCCGCCTCTGGAGTGTCCTTACTTTCCTCGTAAAATTGTAGCTACTTTCTATCCATTATTAGTTGGATCAAGGCTCTAAATTCGACACATTCTTATACATAATGTTTATCCTCATTGTGATAACAACAATGACTGCCACCTTTGCAATTTGATGTGCTAGGATGCGATGCAAGAAACCCCGCATTTATCATTTGCCTCCACATCCAAGCCAAATGAGACTTCACTTCGGAAACTTTGGTTTTAACCTTCTTGCCATTTTCCTCAGTAATTGTATTAATCCTAGTCTGTTGGTGATTAGGCAAAGGATTTTGTGCAACATTGGGTGTCTCTGAGTTATTGAAATGAATCAAGTTCTTGTTACGCATCCTTTGAACAATCCTCTTAAAGGCGAGACAATTTTCAATAGCATGCCCCGGGACACTACCATGATATTCACAATATGCATTTTCATCATACCACCAGAGGTATGGAGGTTTTAGAGGTTCTACTAGGTATAGTGACACCACATGTGTGTCGAAAAATTGCTAATAAAGTTCTTTATAAGTAATAGGAAAATGTTCATTTTTCTCTTTCTTTCATTGGTTCCCTCAAATCTTGTCTAGAAGCACCTGACGGTATAGCTGCAATTGGCTTTGATTTAGAGATTGTAACACTTTTTCGGTGTAATCTGCACAGCTAAATCCCTCCATCACTATGCATATTGCCTGAAACTTTCGTTACACTTTTTCTCCATACTTTACAACATAACACGATCTAGTCTCATGTCATTTACATGTTTGTATTGTTCCAAGAATGATTTGGAAAGATCTTTCCATGTCCTGATGTGAGAACGATTTAACTGATTATACCACAAGATGGCTGAACCCGCTAGACTCTCTTGGAAACAATGAATCAAGAGCTGGTCATTCCCGACATATCCTGTTATCTTTCGATAGAACATGGTAATGTGAGCCGAGGGGCAATTGTTCTCATCAAACTTTTTGAAATTTGGGACTTTAAACTTAGGAGGGATCAAATTCGGGACCAAACTTAGTTTCAGAGCATCAACTCCGTAATAGATGTTCTCTCCTTTAACTGTCTTCATTTGATATTCCAAATGCTTGATCTTTTCCTCCATCTTCTTTGATTTGTCTTCCTCATCAAAATCTAGAACAAGGTAATCATCTAGATTATTTTGAGGTTTGGTTACAAAAGCTTGTGCTTTTACAGCAGATGAGTCCCCTTGAAGTCCTAGTAAGATTCCAGGTGAAATAACTAACTGTAGAGTAGGTAGTACAACCACCCCTTCAGATGCCCCTGCCCTAGGAGCATTCATATGATTCAGGCTAGACAACCTTGCAACAATCTGGTCAACCAATGAATCTTGGTTCCTAGTGATAGAATCCAAGGTATTTTGATGATTCTGACTAATTTTATCCTCAAGTTCTCTTTGCATTCCCAACATATTTTCCTCAAGTTAAGCAATCTTAGCTTCTATTTTCTTCTTCTTTGAGCGAATATTGTGAGGATGAGGTGTGTCCAGTGCTTATTCCTTAGTTTGATGAGATATTTTCTGTTAGTTAATTTGAATGTAAAGAAATGAAAATGCAAAATATGTAAAAATGCAAGATGCATGAAATTTCCGAGGCATTGATCCAAAACGTGTTTGTTATAATAAATAGTCTTTATTGAGACAAAAGTGTTATTTTTAAGAGACTAAAAACAATTCAAATGTACATTCTAGCTAGATCTTCTAGACACCGAACGACTTCTAATAGGTTGACAAGTCTTCTTGCTTCATCTGTCATTGTTTGAATGCCTTATCGAACCACCCCGACTTCTCTTGCCAAACCATACAAGTGACGGGCTGCTTTCTGTACCCGCTATAAGAAATCCTGAATGACTGCGTCCCTAGCCTTCACCCTTTGCTGAGCATGTTCCCAACGTAAATGCCACTGGAGTCCTCTATCAAAAGGAACTATTTGGAGTTCATTTGTCTGTTTCTTGAACTTGTCCATAATGCTCTCCAATTCTGCTATAGTTTTACTATCTTGCTCATGTTGCCTTTATGTTGAATTCGGTCAATTACCCACTTTTCATTAACTCCTGCAACCTTTGCCAACCCATTCTTGAAAGGCTGACTTTTAATGTATTTGATGAAGACCCGGTCCATTCTGATTCCCTCACAATGTAAAAGGGTAGTGTACTCTTCAATTGTGGGTACTATGTCTTCTTGGTTGAATGTAAAGCAGCTGTATCCTGGATTCAAAAATTACACTAAGGCTCGAATCAGAGGTTCATCTATTTTGACATAGAGCAGGTGTGCGATATCACCGTATGCTGGCAAAGCCTCTGTTTCCTCTTATTTTTCCAACTTTCCCAAATGTTTCGTAACTCCTAAGTATCATTTTGTTTGAGGTTGATGGAAGCGTAGCCAGCCAGGTTTGACACATGGTTATCTTGCAGACTGTCCCCTTTTCCTTTCTGAGTCTTTTATGACCATAACCATACTTTTGTATTTTTTACCTCTTGCATTATAAACCCTTTGTCCATTAATGCAAACTATTCAAGTTTTAACGAACACTTTGTTGATCAACACATCTTTAAATGATGCAAATGATAAAAAGAAAATAAAAAGAAAAAAATGAAAGAAAAAATTTAGTAAAATAGGAATAATAATCAGAATATTAATGAGCACAAAAATTCCTACCCCACATGCATTTTGCTCCTACTTAGACATGATCTCTATCTCGTATGCTATTTTTTGAACAAATCCTAACCTCATGTATTTTTAATTCGCATGCTTTGAACATTAAAATAAGATAGGAAATAAATCAAACATCCTAGGTTTTAAATGAAGTTTTGGGTGGGATCTAATTTCTTGCAGTATCACAGTTTGGTTCTAAAAGAGGTACTTGAGTTCTCCTTACCGGTGCCCCCTTGGGCTTGCCAGAACCTCAGTCCTAAGCTCATCACAGACTCATGTGGTCCAAGTTAAACTCGAGAGGATACATTCCCTTATGTCCGTACGGAGAATAAATTCACACGAAGACATAAGGTATATGAATCCCGAAGGTTACTTGCTAGGCCTATACGGATAATAAATTCCCAAAAGGTGTCGCTTTCGTCCTCACTTAAAAAAATGGTTTGGAGCTCGGGAATAGAGCCTGAGATTAATGATTTTAAAAAAGCTGAAATCATTAGAAAATAGTCAGTCCAACTATTTTTTTTTGGAAAAAATAATAATCGAAGGTAAATAACAAGGATAAAAAAGATAAATTATAGTCCAAACTTACAACTTTCGCTTAGGAAGGCAACCGAGAATTGTTTTGGCTTGACTCTCTTACCTAAGTCCCCAGAATCGAGTTTCAACTTAATTTCATGTGATGGAGTCACCACCGATCATTTTAATTTGGTCGATTGAACACCATAACTTGCCGTTATCTGATCTACAACTTACCAGAAATTTGCAGATTCAGGAGTCGATTGAATACCATAACTTACCATAACTTACCGATCATTTTAATTTGGGCTTTGATTTTTTCCTTTGATTTTGAACGTTTGTTTGCTTTGTATATTTGCTGACTTGTTGTTGTTGTTCTACGTTTGTTTTGTTTTTGTTGTGCGATGTTTTTTTTTTGTTTTCTTCGATAGCTTTTTCGGTGTATATATATCATCCCAATGGCACTGTTTCCGGTTATAAAGGGATGATGTAGTCATGATTTGTTAGGGATTTTGCACGTTTGTACTTTGTCACTAAGTTGAGCGAAAAAATCAGGGAAATATTTTCCCTTTTGCTTCTGTTTTGCTCCAAAAATCCTGGCCGGTTGGTGACCTTACTAGCGCGTGGCCTCCACGTGTCGTTGGATAATGACCATTGATGCGTTTTCGGCCGTTGGATCAAAGGGCCAGACCCAACGACCCAGGTTGATACGACGCTCTTACTAAATGTTGGAACCCTAATCTGCTGGGTCAGGCTTATTGGGCTTCCTCTTGGGCTTCAACAACTTGCTCATTAAGTCAGGTGAGCTTGTTGCTAGGCTTCTAGGACTTTAATATTGACTGTTGGACCAAACCTAAATTTAGATATGGAAAATAAATAATAATAAAAATTAAATAAAAAAGAGGATAATAATAATAATATACTATATATATAGTTTAAAATTTATATAATATATATTATATTTTCAAAACCCATATGATTTCAAAATTTATACATATTAAACATGTTTTTAAAAACTATATGTTTTCAATATATAATATATAATAAATAATATACTATATATTATATCATATATATTTTTGAAAAACCATATTTTCGAAAATATACTATAATATATGTTAAAACTCGAAATAAAGTTCCGAATGAAAATAAGTGTCTACAAATACCCCGACCAATCTAGTCACCTCAACCCAGGAGGACAATCCCTATGGCCCTTGGATGATCACGAAACCAAGAGCGAGAAAACCTAGAAGCCAAACTAGTAACGCCAAGCAAAGAGTGGATAACAACACACTTAATTCCGGCTCCCGTTTTGCCCCACTTCAGAATTCAATGGAGTCCCGAGAAGAAAGTACAGTGGATCCTCCCTAGCTTCACCTCCACCAACTAGCACAACCCCAAAGGAATGACCTTATAACCCCAGCAGAGCTACTCATTCAAAACAAAACGGCCGCGAACCCGACTATCAAAAACCAAATCCCAAGAAGAACCAATCGAATAACAGCTTGACAGAAAAGAAGGATCATAAAGGAAAGGATAAAGGAACTTTAGTAGATGTCACCAGTCTGGGCAAGTTCAGATAACAGCAAGCTCATATAACCGAACATCAACCTTCTATTGATAGGGGCAACCATACAGCAATTTCGATCAGAGAAAATGAGGAAAAGGGAAGCTACACCCAACGTTGCGCAAATTTAAGACAGTCATATGAAAGGACAAACGCAAAAACCTGAGAATCAAGAAGCCAGGGGAATATAAAGTGCCTAAACCCCCATTAATTTCTGATTGGCTCCAGACTCTCTCAGCACAGGAAACCCCTTCACAGGTTCCTAACACGGGTTCTCAAGGAGTCTCAAGAACCATTTGGAGATAACGTGTCCATGCAGAACGATGAAATTGAGGTTATGGTTAAAGGTGATTTGACTATAGTTCAAACCCAATAATTAATCACGAGTAAAATCATGTTTTGGAACACACAGGGTGCAGCTCACCCATAAATTCGGAGATACTTCAAGGAATTGTCCAAGAAACACAATCCCAATATTGTAGGACTGCTGAAAACGCATGTTAGCGGCCCGAAAGCAGACACAATCATTAGTTCATTTGGTTTTGAGGACTCATTCCGAGTAGAATCTCAAGGCCACAGCGGGGGCATCTGGCTTCTCTGGGACGAATCAGTCACAGTAGATATTCTGAACATCGCGAATCAGTTTACTCATGGTAAATTCAAGAGGAAGAATGCAAACAACTGCCAATTTTTCACAGCAGTATATGCAAGTCCTAATATTATGATACGAAAGAACCTTTGGAATATGCTTTCCAACCTAAAACCCCAGAACAACGAACCATGGATTCTAGGGGGAGACTTTAACTATATCTTTAAACCGGAAGATAGATGCGGAGGTAGTACAAACAAAAGAGGGTGTAGCAAAATCTTCAATGATTTTGTGTTTAATAACGCCCTATTGGAAATCGATTTCCAAGGCCAAAACTTCACATTGAGACGAGGCAATCTATGGCAGCGGTCAATGAACACCACTTGGAATCTCAGCTTCCCAAATTCCAAAGTGATTCACCCGGATCGTATCAAATCCGATCATAGCCCAATTCTACTTCACATGGAGTACAAACCAAAATCCAAGATAAACAAGCAATTCAGATTTCTAGCAGCCTGGTTGGACCACCCCGATTTCGAGAACTTCCTTAATAAAAACTAAGATGTAAACAAGGAGATCATGGAAAATTTGGAGATATTCACTAAGACGGTTACGGAATGGAATCACAACACCTTTGGAATCAATGGAGTAAGGAAAAAGAGAGTAATCGCACGACTCCGTGGGATTGACAAAGCTATCCAATCATACTACAATCCTAGACTGATCAATCTCGAGAACTAGTTAAAGGCTGAGCTAGACACTATAAATAGACAAAAACTCCTAAGGGCACAAAGAGCAAGATGCAATTGTTGAAAAGTCAAAGATTGGTGGTGCAATGCACCGAAAAGTGCTGAAAATTGGTTGCAAATTTCCACCGAAAATTAGGCAGCAATTTTTGATGACTTTTGGGTCATGGGAAAATTGGTTTTAGTCTCTGGACTTTAGGGTATTTACAAGATTAGTCCTTAAGCTTCAACTATAAATACCCTAGCTCATTTAGCTTCAAAACCATCCCAAATCATTCTAGCTTTCTCCCAATACTAGATAATTTAGAGAGTTTCTTGAGAGTTGTTTTCTCCTTTTTTATCAAGAGAGAATTATCATTGCTTTCTCCTTGGTAGATCGAGAGAAGTTGTAATTCCTATTTTCTCATAGTGAAATTCTTCTACCGTTGCCCGTGGTTTTTACCCTATGTTATTTAGGGGTTTTTCACGTAAATTTTGTGTCTTCTTTATCTTTATTTTTATTTTCTCAAATTATCAGTTGCGATTTGAGTGTGTAATATCTTTTTATTGTCTTTGTGGTTGTCACCAAAAGGTGGATCATCCGACATAAGAAAGTAAGAAGGTATTACCCATTCTTTGAAGGTTCCAAAGAACTATTCATAATAGTGAAACAGTGGGAGCTATCCGTAATAGAAGCTATGACAACGAAATTTGATATTGAAAAATTCAATGGGAGAAATTTCTCATTGTGGAAATTGAAGATGAATGTCATCCTGAGAAAAGACGGTTATCTAGCAGCTATCAGTGAAAGACCGATAGATTTCACAGATGACAACAAATGGATCGAAATGGACGGGAATGCTATGAAAAACTTTCATCTAGCATTAGCAGATGAAGTATTGTCCAGCATCGAGGAGAAGAAGACATCTAAGGAGATATGGGATCATCTCGCCAAACTGTACGAGGCCACATCGCTGCACAATAAAATTTTCCTTAATAGGAAATTGTACACTCTCCTTATGCCAGAATCTACTTCAGTGACAGAGCACTTAAACACACTGAACACATTATTTTCTCAACTTACATCCTTAATATGTATAATAGGAGAACAAGAACGTGCTGAACTTCTACTTCAAAGTCTACCTGATTCGTATGATCAACTCATCATCAACTTGACAAACAGTAATGTCACCAGTTTAGTCTTCGATGACGTTGCAGTTGTTGTTCTATAAGAAGAAAATCAGCGCAAGAACAAGAAGACAGACAAGTAAATCTGCAACAAGCAAAAGCGTTGACAACGATAAGAGGGAGATCAACAGAACATGGCTAAAGTAGCAATCACAAACATGGTAGATCGAAGTCGAGAAGCAAGAAGAATTTAAAGTGCTACAACTGTGGAAAGAAGGGTCACTTGAAGAAGGATTATTGGAGTCTAAATAAAAACTCCAATCCATAAGGTAATACCGCAAACACTTCAGATGATAGAGATGCTCTATGTTGTAAAGCGCCAACCACCGTGGAAGGTAGAAAGAGATATGTAGATATATGGCTCATTGATTCGGGAGCAACATATCACATGACCTCAAAAAGAGAATAGTTCTATCATTATGAACTTGTCTCAAGAGGATCTGTGTATAGTTGCAATGATCATGCCTTAGAGATCGTTGGCATGGGAACTATCAAATTAAAGATGTATGATAGAACAATTAAAGTTGTTCGAGATGTGCGGGACGTGAAAGGCCTGAAGAAAAAATTATTATCCTACGAATTGTTGGTTAATAATGCAAACAAGATTGAAACACGGAAAGAAATCATGAAGGTGTTCCGTGGAGCGCTTGTGGTGCTGAAAGGCGAAAAAATAGCTGCAAACTTGTACATGCTGAAGGAAGAGACTTTACTAGAAGCAGAAACCTCTGTTGCCTCATGTAGTTCAGATTCTGCAATGCTATGGCATCAGAAACTTGGACACATGTCAGAACAATGAATGAAAGTCATTATGGAGCAAAAACTACTTCCAGGCTTAACAAAGGTATCACTTCCTTTGTGTGAGCATTGCATAACAAGTAAGCAACACCGGTTGAAATTCAATACGTCAAATTCTAGAGGTAAAAGTGTTCTAGAATTGGTTCATTCTGACGTATGGCAAGCACCAGTTACATTCCTAGGTGGAGTAAATTATTTTGTCTCATTTATTGATGACTACTTCAGGAGATGTTGGGTGTATCCTATTAAGAAGAAGTCAGATGTGTTTTCAACTTTCAAAAACTTCAAAGTGTGAGTGGAACTTGCTTATGGAAATAAGATCAAGTGTTTTAGAATAGATAATATAGGAGAATACACAAGTGAAGAATTTGATGACTTTAGCAGGAAAGAAAGCATCAAAAGACAGTTCAAAGTGGCGAACACTCCTCAACAAAATGGAGTGGCAGAGCGGATGAACAGAACCTTGTTAGAAAGAACAAGAGCAATGTTGAGGGATGCAGGCCTAAAAAAATTATTTTGGGCAGGAGCAGTTAATACCGCCTGTTATTTAGTGAATAGAGCTCCATAAACTACAATATAACTGAAGACACCAATGGAGATGTGGACTGGTAAACCAACTGATTATTCAAACCTCTATGTATTTGGAAGTATAGTGTATGTGATGTACAACTCCCAAGAAATTTCAAAGTTGGATCCAAAATCCAGGAAATACAAATTCTTGGGGTATGCTGATGGTGTAAAGGGGTTTCACTTGTGGGATCCCACTGCCTACAAAGTGATCATCAGTAGGGATGTTATCTTTGTAGAAGGTAAACTACGAAGAAAAGAAGATGATGATAGCGCTGAAAAGTCAGAGACTAGACAGATACATGTAGAAAAGGAGTTTGAACAAGGAGATTCTTCTGAAGCAGAACCAGCACATGATGGACAAGAACCAGAGGTTCTCAAGCTCCAAAGGAAATATTGCATACTGCCTTTTAACAGAGGACGGTGAGCCATCAACCTACCAGGAGGCAATAAACAGCTCAGATGCTTCATTGTGGATGATGGTGATGCAAGAAGAAATTGAAGAACTTCATAAAAATAATACATGAGACCTTGTGCCACTACCACAAGGAAGGAAGCCAATTGGTAACAAATGGGTTTTTCAAAATCAAGAGAAATGGTGACGATCAAGTTGAGAGGTATCGTGCAAGACTGGTGGTCAAAGGATATGCTTAAAAAGAAGGTATTGATTTCAATGAAATTTTTTCTCCTATGGTTCGACTAACAACAGTTCGAGTAGTCTTGGAAATGTGTGCTACATTAAACTTACATCTAGAGAAGCTAGATGTTAAAATAATTTTTCTTCATGGAAATCTTGAAGAAGATATTTACATGCTCCAGCCTGAAGGTTTTGAAGAAAAAGAAAATAAGAACTTGGTTTGCAGGTTGAACAAATCTCTGTACGGTCTAAAGCAGGCGCCGAGGTGTTGGTTTAAGAGATTTAATTCATTCATTATGTGCATTGGATACAACAGACTTAATGCAGACCCTTGTTCTTATTTCAAGAGGTTTGGTGATAACGATTTTGTTATATTGATGTTGTATGTGGATGACATGTTAGTTGCAGGACATAACAAAGATCATATTGAAGAATTAAAGGCACAACTGGCTAGGGAATTTGAAATGAAGGACTTGGGATCAGCAAACAAGATTCTAGGGATGCAAATTCACCGAGACAGAAGTAATAGGAAGATTTGGCTTTCACAAAAGAATTACTTGAAGAAAATCTTGTCACGATTCAACATGCAAGATTGTAAGCCAATTTTTACCCCTCTCCCTATTAACTTCAAATTATCCTCCAGTATGAGTCCTAGCAGTGAAGAAGAGAGGATGTAGATGTCTCGAGTGCCGTATGCATCGGCTGTGGGAAGTTTAATGTTCGCTATGATATGCACAAGACCAAACATTGCACAAGCAGTGGGAGTGGTTAGTTGGTACATGGAGAATCCAGGCAAAGAGCATTGGAATATAGTAAAGAGGATCCTGAGATACTTAAAAGGGACCTCAAATATTGCATTATATTACAGAGGATCAAACTTACTAATCAATAGGTATGTAGATTCTGACTATGCAGGGGATTTTGATAAAAGCAAATCTACGACAAGATATGTGTTTAAAGTTGCTAGGGGAGCTGTAAGCTGGGTTTTAAAATTGCAGTCAGTTGTGGCTACATCCACAACAAAGGTAGAATATGTAGCAGCTACACAAGCCAGTAAAGAAGCAATTTGGTTGAAGATGCTATTGGAGGAGCTTGGGCACAATCAAGAGTATGTCTCTCTGTTTTGTGATAGTCAAAGCGCCTTATATCTAGCAAGGAATCCAATATTTCATTCAAGGAAAAAGCACATACGAGTTCACTACCATTTCATTCGTGAAAAGATGGAAGAAGTGATGGTAGATATGCAGAAAATCCATACCAAAGACAACATAGCAGATTTCATGATGAAGACGATCAACGCTGATACATTTACCTGGTGTCAATTATCCTGTGGCCTGTCAGAGACATTAGCAACATGATGGTACAAGGTAGAAAGAATAGTGTGAAGATATGATTATTCCAATCAAATATTCAAGTGGGAGATTGTTGAAAAGTCAAAGATTGGTGGTGCAATGCACCGAAAGATGCTGAAAATTGGTTGCAAATTTCCACCAAAAATTAGGCAGTAATTTTTGATGACTTTTGGGTAATGGGAAAATTGTTTTTAGTCCCTAAACTTTAGGGTATTTATAAGATTAGTCCTTAATCTTCAACTATAAATACCCTATATCATTTAGCTTCAAAACCATCCCAAATCATTCTAGCTTTCTCCCAATACTAGAGAATTTAGATAGTTTCTTGAGAGTTGTTTTCTCCTTTTTTATCAAGAGAGAATTATCATTGTTTTCTCCTTGGTAGATCGAGAGAAGTTGTAATTCCTATTTTCTCATAGTGAAATTCTTCTACCGTTGCCCGTGGTTTTTACCCTATATTATTTAGGGGTTTTCCACGTAAATTTTGTGTCTTTTTTATCTTTATTTTTAATTTCTCAAATTATCAGTTGCGATTTTGCTCTATCCGATAGCCGTATTCCACAACAACAACTGGGTTATCCATGGAGATAAGAACACTAGATATTTCCACACAAAAGCAATGACCAAGCATAAAAGGAAAGCAATTGATACCCTAAAGCTACCAACTGGAGAGTGGTCCTCGAACCAACATACACTTAAAACACATGCCATGCAATACTACAAGGAATTATATACCAGCACGTCAAGATTTTCTCAATCCTATGGAGCCTAGGGACAAGCACCTAGGCTAAACCAGCAACAAGTTGAATTCCTTCTCAAACCTTTTGATGATACCAAAAAAAAGGAAGCTCTATTTAGAATGGATCCCTTATAAGCCCCTGGAGCTGATGGAATCCACACAATCTTTTATCTAAGTGTTAAGTATCTGTCATAACCTTTTTTTTTGAAAAATAATTAAATATTATTTTAAAAATGATTATGACTTTAATTTGAAAAAATTGGTGATTTTGGAATTGGTTTGAATTAAATAGGAAGGTAGTCATCATCGACCTTTGGTTTAGGTAGGTCGAATGCCATTCATTTTTCTCTCTGTTCTTTCACCGAAAAATCCCCCTCGGTTCTGATCTCATTTTGTTTTGAAGTCTCCGTTTAATGTGATGGTTAAGGGAAGAGGATATCATTACCCTATTGATTGACAGAATATGATATGATTTGGAATTGTTTTTATTTTTTATGGGGTTCTTCTAACTTTGAGTTGATTTGGTCACTGTAGATGAAGCGGTGGGAGCAGTCGGTGGTAGCAGTAGGGACTGGCGGTGGCGGCAGATATCATACCTCTAGAGTTAGGGTTTTAGAAACCCATGGGCCAAGTTAGATCCGCATGTGGACTGGATCGAGTCGAATTGACCCAAACTTTGGGCTTCTGAGTGGTTGCTGAGTCGATCAATTTGGGTCGAGTCTGGACCGGGTCTGGATCCGGATCCTGGGTATGTTGTAATCCGGGTTGAATGATGTATTTGGACTTGGGTATGTTGTAATCCGAGCTCGGGGATTGGGCCTGTAAAATGATTGTAAAATAATAATAATAATAATTAAAATAA
Source organism: Hibiscus syriacus (assembly GCF_006381635.1). NCBI lineage: Eukaryota > Viridiplantae > Streptophyta > Magnoliopsida > Malvales > Malvaceae > Hibiscus > Hibiscus syriacus. Next base: position 1,804,835 of record NW_024061960.1, read on the forward strand.
AATATAAAACAAATAAAATAATAATAAAAATACCCGGACAAAAAGGGTGTCTACAGCTACCCCTATTTGCACATTCTTGTGTTAACAAGAATAGGGCAAAGACGACAAGACAACATATTTTTGTCTAGTTCTCCCTTTTCTGGTTTAAAAAATGGATAGATTTGTTGATGGAGACGATACTGCTTATACACGATGAAGTGGTCTGGTCGTCTAAGGGTGACACGACTCCTACGTGATGAGGAGATATGGTCTAAGGATGACATTGCTCATACGTGATGAAGAGTTCTTGGCCATCTTTATGAGGGGTGATAACACGGTTTCTATGCGATGAGGATGGCTGGTTATCTAGGGGTGACACGGCTCCTATGTGATGAGGAGGTCTGGTCGATGGATGACACAGTTCGTACACGATGAAGACGTCATGCCGTCTTTAGGAATGATAACAGGGTTCTTACTTGATGATATGTGATGAGGATGACTGGTTATAAGGGGTGACACGGCTCCTACGTGATGAGGAGGCCTGGTCGGTGGATGACACAGTTCCTACGTGATGAGGACGGCAAGCCATCTTGAGGAATGATAACATGGTTCCTACGTGATGAGGACGACTGGTTATCAAGGGTGACACGACTCCTACTTGATGAGGAGGTCTGGTCAGGGGAAGACACGGTTCCTACGTGATGAGGATGGTTGGCCATCTTTAGGGATTATGGTTTCAAGAGAAACCTACTCAAAGGTGTTGCTTCAAGAGAAGCTACCTCAAGAGAGACAAAATTCGTTTCAAGGGAAATGATCTCAAAGATGTTTTGTTTCAAGGGAAACAAACTCAAAGATATGTGTTTTCAAAAGAAAATGTCTCGAGAGACAACATTTTGTTTCAAAGGAAACAAACTCAAAGATTTTGTGTTTCCAAAGAAACTGCCTCAAGAGAGATAAAATTTGTTTCAATGGAAATGATCTCAAAGATGTTCGTTTTAAGAGAAACGGTCTCAAGAGAGTCAAAACTTTGTTTTCATAGAATCAGACTCAAAGATTTTTCTTCAAAAGAAACTGTCTCAATAAAGACAAAATTTGTTTCCAAAGAAATAGACTCAAAGATTTTTCTCAAAAGAAACTGTCTCAAGAGAGACAAAAATTTGTTTCAAAAGAAACAACTCAAAGATGGGTTTTGTTTCAAGGGAAACAATCTCAAAGGTATTAAATTTTGTTTCCAAAGAAACAAACTCAAAGATTTTTCTAAAAAGAAATTGTCTCAAGAGAGATAAAACTTTGTTTCACGAGAAACAACTCAAAGGATACTGATAATCTGCTTGTTCCTGCTGGTGGAGGAAATGCCTTCAGAAGATCTGATCGTTCGCATCAGGATATTGAAACCCCAAAGATGCCCCAACATTCGATGTTGATTGCTTCAAAGACGCCCAATATTAGATGTTGATTGCTTCAGCACTGATTCTAAGCATGAGCTTTGTATCTGAGATCCACATGTCAACTACCAAGATCCACTCCAGAGAGATTGCCTTGTTTGCAAACATTTTTCTTCTTCTTGTATTTTGAAAAGTATGAAAATATCAATTAAAAGAGTTTTGAAATTTTTTTAATCAAAAGTTTGAAAATATTACCCCTTTCGAGGTTTCACAATTGACAAACCATAAAATAAGAGTTCATTGAATATCAAAGAATTAATTACACTATTAATCATTCAATAAATTATAGTTATTTGACAAGTGTCAAGATCAATGTTATCATTGAGGTATGGCTAAGTAAGGAAACGATAAAAAAATCTCATGTTATTGTGTTTGGTCAAAGGTTTGGTATTCTCGTTTATTTGATGTTCACTGATCTGATGGAGTAGCTTCTTACTCATTTATTGGAAGTGCTATTCGACTACTAGTTCTCATGATCTCATTCAGGTTGTACGATGCCTTATCAAGGGATTTGTGAGATCGCCTTCTATGCAATAGCTGCACAGTCTTCATATTCAAGCCATCTTTTTAGGTTTTCAACTCGAATACTCTTTTGGTTTCAAGACGTTATTCAGAATTTACATCTTAAGCCCCTCTTTTTATTTTTTCTCTATCATGCATTAAAGATTTTAGAAAACCTTTTGTAAATAAAAGATTAATCCTGATGGGCAGGATGAAATCTGAATATAGTCTTTCCTGTTTAGAAATCCATGTATGATTAGAAGGGACTTTTTAGGCACGTAATATAGGTCATGGTTCACGGTTATGAAAGAAAATGATAAGTAGGCCCAAACAATTATTTAAGGGTAATTGAACCAATGATCAATTCACTCTGATGCCTTCAATCTTGTCTTACTCAATTTGGATCTGCTTGTATATGTCTTTCTCTTGATGTTCCATGATCTTCAAGTGAAGTGATTATGGAGTGATTGTGCTTGATCAATCTCATGGTTTGAAGCTCGATGCGTCATTTGAGTCGAGAGACTCATTGTCCTCTTTTTGTTATTTATTTTTTCTTTTATTCTCTTTCTTTGATTTTTTTCTCTTTGTTTCTTTTTCTTTGCTCTTTGTTTTTCTTTGTTGTTTTTCTTTCTTTGCTTTTTCTCTTTGCTCTTTGTTTTTCTTTGCTTCTTTTCTCTTTGTTTTGATTTGATCTTCGCACTTGGCATTTGGTTCACCTTTCGGTATCTCATCTGAATCAATGTATTCACTCATGCGAACATATTTCCTCCAACTTGCCCCCAGTGTAGAGGGTGATCTTTGGTTAGGGTTGAATTAGAAGAAAATATCATAATTCAGGCTCAAAGGGGACACAAGGGATATATAATTTCTCCTGTTATAAAAGGATAAAGAAAGAAAGCCGTTCATCATCTCATACACATAAGTCCTTGCAGAAGAGGTATCCCATGGGATAGATTTTCAAGATTAATTGTTTATTCACATGAAAAAAATGTAATTAATTCATGATATAATTATTTTGAATGAATTTCCTTATTTTTCTTCTTGCTATTAGCATGTCTCAATTGCTCATGCTTGTCCTCAGAAGATCGCTTCGAGATGCCCCACATTGTTTCTTCTTGTAGGAAATTTCATGTTCAAGTGAATAGTGTACTCAATGCCTTTAGGTTTTATTGGTAGAAAAATATATCAGTTTTGCATCTAATAAGATGATGGTGTGACTTTATTAACTCAAAAAAAGTATAGGTATTCGAAAAGATAAAGACAATGTTTAAAGGTATCAAAGAAATAGAATGTCAAAATTTGGTCTTTTGGTAGTGATTATGAATTATTTCGAGTAAAAAATCAAGAGATTTTATTTTGGGGTTTTTAGACATGATAAGAAAGGTCTAATCTTGTCATATGTCAAAAATCTACAATTCTTGATGAATTAAGAGAATCATAATTCATTTGATATTCAAAGAACTAAAGATTAAAATTTGTTCAATTATTCAACCTTAGAAGGTAACATAAATTCAATCATTAAGATTAAAAAATATTTAAGCCAATATTAAAGACATAACAAAAACGAGTTCAAACAAAACAATCTCTGTGGATGCAAATGGTAGATGCAACGCCCCCATCCTTCTTCGATTGTCTATGCCCCTGAATCCATCAGATTCTAGATCTTGCGCTTCAGTGCCTTAAAATCTTAAGCGGAATGTCTGGAGCTTTTTATGTGATATCAACATCATGGACTTTAGGGAACATGGACTCTTTTCTCAGATCATCCTGGAAGGCTCAGTCCTACAACCACCTAAACAAGCTCCCACTGTACTTGTCGTAACCGATTTTCGTCCGGGCACGAAATATTTATTTGGCGGGAAAAGTGATGTGAATAAATGGTTTTTTAAAAATAATTTGGGAGTCGCCATCGGCCTTTTGGGTCAGGTAGATTGAATACCTAAAAATTATCTTTTAAAAGAGTTTTTAAGAAAACATCAGTTAAAAGATGAACTGATCTGCGTTTATAACCAAAAATTCGTTCTTTTTATTAATAAAAAGGGATTCGTGGTCGGTTACATTTAGGGAAGGATTAGCACCCCTACAACGCCCAAATTGGTACTTTTTTTATAAATTGTCTCTATTATTAAAAATTAAAAAATTAAAATATATTTTTATAATCCTATTATTTCAATATATAGAATATATTTATTTATTAAAAAAATATCAGAAAAGGACTTCTAGGTGCCTTAAGACAGCTCTTTTCTTTGATATTAATAAAATAAAATTTAAATAAAATTAAATAATAATTTTTAATAATATTTAATTTTAAAATACCAGAATAGGACATCCAGTTATATTAAGACTATCCTTTTCTTCGATATTGAAAAATATTAAAATAATTTATTGAAAAAAAATATTATTATTTATATATTTATGACTATATAATAAAAATATTTAAATAAAGCAATAAAAATACAATTAGAATGATATATTTAAAAGCAGTAAAATAAATAACGATAAAAATACAATTAGAATGATATATTTAAAAGCAGTAAAATAAATGAACACATTTAAAAATAGTGACTAAATATATTAAAATTAAAATTAAAAATCTAATTCATAATTAATCAAAATTATAGGGATTAAACATATTTTTTTATTAATTTAGTGACTAAAATAAACTTATCTAAATTCGAATATCAGATTAAAATAAACTAAAAATATAAATTCGGGATTAAAATATTAATTATTAAACTTATAGGACTAAATCTGTTATTTACCCTAAATATATTATTTTAATATAAAGGACTAAAATAAATAAAATTAAAATTTAGAGATCAAATTAAAAGGATTATAAATTCGATTTAGGGACTAAAATGTAAAGTTTACAAATTCAGAAGACTGCGGAAAGGATTTACCTATTATTAATTACAAGAATAGCCCTCCCCAAAACGGCGTCGTTTGGGAAGGGCTATTTAATGCCCGGGCCAGTTTCATTTCTCTAATTTTCCTCTCTCTCTTCTCTGAGAGAGAGAATTTTTCTCTCGCTTCTCTCTAAAATAGAGAGAAGCCAGACGGCTGGCATCCGTCTGCCGGTGTTCGTCTGCCGGCGGTGGCCGAAAATTTTTTTTTTATACTAAAACATAGATCGGACCGTCCTAATGACGGTCCCGATGACTTTTTCCTTTAAACGGCTCCCGATCGGAGCAATTAAGAAATATACCTTCGGTTTTTCGAAGGTTTTGGTGAGGTCCGGTGGTCGGGGCTTCCTCGTAAGTTTCTCTTCTTTCTTTTCTTTTTTTTCTTTCTGTTTCTTTGCTGCTGAGATCGTTGGTAGTAGTTTTTTTTTAGTATCTGTTCTCTGTTTTTCTCTCCGTCTCTGTCTGTTTTCTCTGTATTTCTCTGTCTTCTTTTTTCTCTGGCAGATGGGGTGATGGCTTATAGCCATCACCGGTGTGGTCATCGGACCGGGTAATAGACTACCCTTCGGTGAGTCACCGGACTACCAGTGGGACTCACCCCATAGCCATGGCGTGGACGGCTGGCGTTGGAGCTTCTGGAGCCTTCGGTTGGGACGTGGCAGCGGTGGAGACGGCGAGAGCAGCAGCGGCGGCGCGTGGCCCTAGGGTATCATACCCTAGGTTTGCATCTGGAGGTTCTTGGACCGTTGGATCATGCCAGATCCAACGGCAGCAAGCTGAGGCGGCTGGGTAGAGGGAAACCCTAATCTGGTTTAGGGTTTCATTGGGCTTCTGTATTTGGGCCATTGTAATTGGGCCGGTCGATTGGGCTTGTATATATATTTTTTATTATTATTTATATATGCATTTAATATATTTAATAATAATAATAATAATAATAATGATAATAATAATAATAATAATAATGATAATAATAATAATAATAATAATAATAATAATAATAATAATGATAATAATAATAATAATAATAATAATGATAATAATAATAATAATAAAAATAATAATAAATCATATGGTAAAAAATTAGTATCTTCAGCTGCCCTCTTTGCTCATTCTTGTGTTAACAGGAATAGGGCAAAGATGAAAAGATAATAATTTTTTTTATCCATTTGGCTTCATTTGATATGCATGGAGATGTTGAATAACTTCTTCTCTTTCTTCAAATGAGTTCTTCTCATTATGAACTTCCGCTGGGGATGATGTTGACCTCTTTCTTTTTGTGATAGAGTCATTCAAAGGTTGAATAAGCTCTTGATGAGTTCTTCTCATTATGAACTTCTTCATCCTTCTTTCGATGAGTTCTTCTCATATGAACTTTCTCTAGAAAAGTTGATCCATCAAGTGATGGATTTGAGCAAAATCTGAACAAATTCTTCTCATTATGAACTTCTTCATCCTTCTTCAGATGAGTCTTCTTATTATGAACTCGAACTGGAAAAGCTAATCTATCAAGTGATAGATTTGAGCAAAAGGTTGAACAAATTCTTCTCATTATGAACTTCTTCATCCTTCTTCATATGAGTTCTCTTATTATGAACTCGAACTGGAAAAGCTAATCTATCAAGTGATAGATTTGAGCAAAAGGTTGAACAAATTCTTCTCATTATGAACTTCTTCTTCCTTCTTCAGATGAGTTCTTCTTATTATGAACTCGAACTGGAAAAGCTAATCTATCAAGTGATAGATTTGAGCAAAAGGTTGAACAAATTCTTCTCTTATGAACTTCTTCCTTCTTCAGATGAGTTCTTCTCATTATGAACTCTTTCTGGAAAAGATAATCCATCAAGTGATAGATTTGAGCAAAAGGTTGAACAAATTCTTCTCATTATGAACTTCTTCTTCCTTCTTCAGATGAGTTCTTTTTATTATGAACTTTTTCTGGAAAGGCTGATCCACAATTGATGAATTCAGGTAAAAGGTTGAACAAATTCTTCTCATTATGAACTTCTTCTTCCTTCTTCAGATGAGTTCTTCTCATTATGAACTTCTCTGGAAAAGCTGATCCATCAAGTGATGAATTCAGGCAAAAGGTTGAACAAATCTTCCATTGAACTTCTTCTTCCTTCTTCAGATGAGTTCTTCTCTTATGAACTTTCTCTGGAAATGTCAATCCAACAAATGATAGATTTGAATCTTTGCTAAAATCTTTGAAATTCCTGTTAAAAATTCAAATAGATGAAAATGTCTCTGGAAAAGCTGATCCATCAAGTGATGAATTCAGGCAAAAGGTTGAACAAATTCTTCTCATTATGAACTTCTTCTTCCTTCTTCAGATGAGTTCTTCTCATTATGAACTTTCTCTGGAAATGTCAATCCAACAAATGATAGATTTGAATCTTTGCTAAAATCTTTGAAATTCCTGTTAAAAATTCAACATAGATGAAAATGAATGAAAATGCACCTATTTTTGCAAACTCCTAAATATGATGCATGAATGTTAAGTTATTTGATTTCAGATTGGTGAATTGAGTATTTCTTCAATTGTAAAAACCCAATAGATCTTTCTTCTTCAAATCAGAGAATCTATCATCTTTGACAAATGTAGATGTAGATATAATGTCACAAAACCTCTTGAGAATAAAACTCAATAGTATAGGCTCTCGAAAAGCTTGCATTCAGGCAACATGTTGATTCTGATAACAACTCATCTGATTATGAAGTGACATTTTCAGATGATTTCACAGATATCGATAGTTCTTTTAATATCGAGAAATCTTGAATTCTGATTCTGATGAGGAAAATAAACTGTTATACTTGACAAAAATGGGATTCTCAGAGGCTGAAAATTCAAATAGCCATGGAGAGATGTGATCCAGATTCATCAATTGCAGAATTGACAAATTTTATATGTACTGCTCAAATGGCTAAGGCTGCCGACACATTTCTTCAGGTAAAAGATGGGAAGCCATTATGCAATGATCACAATTACAAGAAAAGGCGAAACCTGGGCTATGATTTTTGGAAAAGGAAGAAGCAGATGAAGCTTGAAAAGAAGCTTATTAATGAAGATGATCATGCAGTTTATCTTTCAATTCCAACGATCGATTCTGGGGTTCCTACCGAATCAGATCAGATAACTCAAAGAACACTTCCAGAAGATGCTATGAGCATACTCATTTTCCAAATTCAATGATTGGTTTTACCAAACCAGATCAGATAACTCAAAGAACACTTCCAGAAGATGCTATGAGCATATTCATTTTCCAAATTCAATGATTGGTTTTACCAAACCAGATCAGATAACTCAAAGAACACTTCCAGAAGATGCTATGAGCATATTCATTTTCCAACTTCAATGATTGGTTTTACCAAACCAGATCAGATAACTCAAAGAACACTTCCAGAAGATGCTATGAGCACATTCATTTCCCAAATTCAATGATTGGTTTTACCAAACCAGATCAGATAACTCAAAGAACACTTCCAGAAGATGCTATGAGCATATTCATCTTTCAACTTCAATGATTGGTTTTACCAAACCAGATCACATAACTCAAAGAACACTTCCAAAAGATGCTATGAGCATATTCATTTTCCAACTTCAATGATTGGTTTTACCAAACCAGATCAGATAACTCAAAGAAAACTTCCAGAAGATGCTATGAGCACATTCATTTCCCAAATTCAATGATTGGTTTTACCAAACCAGATCAGATAACTCAAAGAACACTTCCAGAAGATGCTATGAGCATATTCATCTTTCAACTTCAATGATTGGTTTTACCAAACCAGATCAGATAACTCAAAGAAAACTTCCAGAAGATGCTATGAGCATATTCATTTTCCAACTTCAATGATTGGTTTTACCAAACCAGATCAGATAACTCAAAGAACACTTCCAGAAGATGCTATGAGCACATTCATTTCCCAAATTCAATGATTGGTTTTACCAAACCAGATCAGATAACTCAAAGAACACTTCCAGAAGATGCTATGAGCATATTCATCTTTCAACTTCAATGATTGGTTTTACCAAACCAGATCAGATAACTCAAAGAACACTTCCAAAAGATGCTATGAGCATATTCATTTTCCAACTTCAATGATTGGTTTTACCAAACCAGATCAGATAACTCAAAGAAAACTTCCAGAAGATGCTATGAGCATATTCATCTTTCAACTTCAATGATTGGTTTTACCAAACCAGATCAGATAACTCAAAGAAAACTTCCAGAAGATGCTATGAGCACATTCATTTTCCAAATTCAATGATTGGTTTTACCAAACCAGATCAGATAACTCAAAGAACACTTCCAGAAGATGCTATGAGCATATTCATCTTTCAACTTCAATGATTGGTTTTACCAAACCAGATCAGATAACTCAAAGAACACTTACAGAAGATGCTATGAGCACCTGGCATTTGTTCCAGTTAATGTTTGGACTGTAATATCACAATACTTATTCGATGTAAAGCCAGAATTTGTAGATTCGAAGCATTTTCATGCTACTACACTGAAAAGGGCTATATTCATAATTCTGTCAATTAAGAACATATTTTCTCTTATTACGTTTCCTCCATGTGCTGATGCTTTTCCATTGACAAAGAAATGATGGCCTTCTTGGAATCCAAAAACAAAGTTGAACTGTTTATAAACATGTACAGGAAGTGCCAAATTGACAGAAAGGATCTGTAAGGCTCTTGAAGCTTATGACAAAGAGCCACTTTCGCGTGTCCAGAAGTATGTTCTTGATGAGTGCTGAAAATGGAATCTAGTATGGATTGGAAGGAATAAAGTTTTTCTCCACTTGAACCTGATGAGGTGGAAATGCTTATTGGTTTCCTTAAAAACCATACACAAGGATCTGTATAGAGACATGTTTCCCAGTGATATCAATGTCCTGTCTTTTTTCTCTGGAATTAGTGCTGCAAAGGTCGCCTTCTACTGTCTTAGCATATCTTTAAAAACAGATGTGCAAGAACTGAATGATGATCGGTTGGAGCAATTGATGAGTAGTTTTAATGGACTCGACCTTGTTGTCAGTGGCATCCAGCATAACAACCTTATTGTTCATGGCTTTAAGATGGTGATGATTTGCTTACTTTGTATTCCATGCTTTTAAAAGGTATTAACATAAAGTGATATTCAGAAATCTTTAACTTATTTCAAAATTATGTTAATTCAATAAAAGAATAAATTGAATTTTCGAAAATAAATTGAATCTCAAATAAATTGAACTTGAAATAGATAGAATTGTATTCAAAGTTATGGCAAGCATAAGAATGATAAAAATTCAAATGTCTCAACAAATTATTAGCATAAGTATTTCTAAATTAATCAAGTTGACACAATTTAGAGAAATGATGTAAGCTTTTGTCTGGAAGATCTCAAACGTTGTCAAAATGCTTGTAGATGTGAAGTTTCTCCCAAACTGTCAAAATCTTAAGAGGATTCAATTTCCAGATGCCTAATATCAACCTGCATTTGAGCCGCCTTTTCAGGTTTTCAACTCAAATCCTTCCTTTGGTTACAAGATGCTCTTTGCGAGTTTTCACCTTGACCCCCCTTTTTCTTTTTTTATTTTTTTTTATTTTTTCTCTTTTATTTTTTCTCTTTTCTTTCTTTTTTCTCTTTTTTCTTCAAGCATAATATTTCTTGACAGAATCCGAGTTTATTGGATTTCTCAGAATTTTTCCATCCATTTCTGTCAAGATCAATGCTCCTCCGGAAAAAGCGTTTTTTACAATGTATGGCCCTTCCCAATTAGGCATCCATTTCCCACGGAAATCTTTATGTATAGGCAAGATCTTTTTTAGTACTAGATCACCCTCTTGGAATTCTCTAGGATGTACTTTTTTGTCATGAGACTTCATCATCCGTTTTTGATACATCTGTCCATGGCAAATAGCTTTCAATCTTTTCTCCTCAATAAGGTTCAATTGATCAAATCTAGCTTGGATCCATTCCGATTCATCTAATTTTATTTCTCTCAATATTCGAAGTGATGGAATCTCAACTTCAATTGGTAAGACTGCTTCCATCCCGTAGACTAAAGAAAACGGTGTTGCCCCAGTAGATGTTCGAACAGTAGTTCGGTATGCATATAAAGCAAAAGGTAACTTCTCGTGCCAATCTTTGTAAGTTTCAGTGGTCTTTGTAATGATTCTCTTGATGTTCTTGTTTGCTGCTTCAACTGCCCCATTCATCTTTGGACGATATGCCACTGAGTTTGCATGTTTGATCTTAAACTGTGCACAAAGTTCGGTCATCATTTTATTGTTCAGGTTCAGAGCATTATCTGTAATGATCCTTTCTGGTGGGCCATACCGGCAAATTATCTCTTTCTTTATGAATTTACAGACTGTGGACCTCTTAATATTGGCATATGAAGCAGCTTCAACCCATTTGGTAAAATAATCAATTGCCACAAGAATGAAACAATGTCCATTCGATGCTTTTGGTGTGATTGCACCAATGACATCTATTCCCCACATAGAAAATGGCCAGGGTGCTGTCATTACATGTAAAGGAGATGGGGGTACATGAATCATGTCTGCATATATCTGGCATTTATGACATTTCCTTGCATAATCAATGCAATCTGTGTGCATGGTAGCCCAATAGTATCCATATCTCATTATTTTTCTGGCCATGGAAAGACCATTTGCATGTGTTCCACATATTCCACTGTGTACTTCTTCAATGATGCTTTTAGCTTCGCTGGTATTTAAACATCTCAATAGCATTTGATCATTGCTTCTTCTATACATAATCTCTCCATCAAGAAAATATCCAGCAACCATTCTTCTCAAGGTTCTTTTATCAATTTCCGATGCATTTGGTGGATAACTTTGATTTTTGATATATTGCAGAATATCATGATACCATGGTTTACCATCTACCTCTTCTTCCACACTATAACAATGTGCAGGAATTTCATAAACTTGCATTTTGATTGGCATCATATCAACTTTCTTAGTTGCTTGAAACAGCAGCTAATGTAGCCAAAGCATCTGCCATTTGATTTTCTTCTCGAGGGAGATAATTGAAGGTAACTTTCTCAAATTCTTTCACTAATTCGAGGGTAAAATTTCGATATTCCAACAATTTGGGATCTTTTGTTTCCCATTCTCCTCGTAATTGATACACCACTAAAGATGAATCTCCATATATTTTGAGACATTTGATTTTTCTTTCTATAGCTGCTTTCAATCCCATGACACAAGCTTCATATTCTGCCATGTTATTGGTGCAAAAGAACTCCAGTCTACTTGTAAAGGGATAATAAACATTTTCTGGAGAAATTAACACTGCCCCGATTCCTCGTCCCAAGGCATTAGATGCTCCGTCAAAGTAAAGCTTCCAAAATGCAGATGTGACATTTGTTCTGACTTCTTCATTCATGGATATACATAACAAATCTTCATCAGGAAAATTGAAACTCAAAGGCTGATAATCATTTGATACACGACTGGCCAGAAAATCAGCTATTACACTTCCTTTTATTGCTTTTTGGTTAACATATACAATATCAAACTCAGATAATAACATCTGCCATCTAGCCATTCTGCCTGTCAAAGCTGGTGATTCCATTAAGAATTTCAAAGGATCAAGTTTTGATATCAGCCAAGTAGTATGGTATAACATATATTGTCTGAGTCTTCGAGTAGCCCACACCAAGGCACAACATAATTTTTGTATTGGTGGATATCGAATTTCACAATCAGTAAATTTCTTGCTCAGATAATAAATAGCTTTTTCTTTTCTTCCAGATTCATCATGCTGTCCTAGTACACATCCCATCGAATTTTCGAAGACCGTCAAGTAGAGAATTAATGGTCTATCAGGCATTGGTGATACTAAAATTGGGGCATTGGATAAATATTTCTTAATAATATCCAAAGTTTCTTGACATTCTTCATTCCAGACTTCAGGATTGTTCTTTCGAAGTAATTTGAACACTGGATCACATTTGTCAGTTAATTGAGAAATGAACCGAGATATATAATTTAATCTTCCCAAAAAGCCTCGAACTTCTTTTTTAGTATTAGGTGGTGGAAGATCTTGAATTGCTTTTACTTTATCTGGATCAATCTCGATTCCTTTTTTACTGACCACAAATCCCAAAAGTTTTCCAGAAGTTACCCCGAAAGTGCATTTTGCGGGGTTGAGCTTTAATTGATACTTCCTCAATCTCTGGAAAAGCTTTCTCAGATTTTGAATATGTTCTTCTTCAATTCGGGATTTAGCAATCATGTCATCTACATATACTTCAATCTCTTTGTGCATCATGTCATGAAACAAAGTTACCATGGCTCTTTGATACGTTGCCCCTGCATTTTTCAATCCAAATGGCATCACTTTATAACAGAATGTGCCCCACATGGTTATAAATGTTGTTTTTTCCATGTCTTCAGGATTCATTTTTATCTGATTATATCCTGAAAATCCATCCATAAATGAAAACCATGCGTGTCCTGCAGTATTGTCTACCAATGTGTCTATGTGGGGTAATGGAAAGCTATCTTTCGGACTAGCTTTGTTGAGATCTCTGTAATCCACACACATTCGAACTTTCCCATTCTTCTTTGGTACGGGCACAATGTTGGCTACCCATTCTGGATATTTAGATGCCTGTAGGAAACCTGCATTGATCTGTTTCATTACTTCTTCTTTGATTTGCAACAATATTTCTGGCCTCATTCTTCTGAGCTTTTGTTGGACCGGTTTATATTCTGGATTGATTGGAAGCTAGTGTATCACTATATTTGTGCTTAAACCAGGCATATCTTGATAAGACCAAGCAAAGATATCTTTGAACTCTTGAAGGAGATTTGTCAATTCTTGTTTTATCTGGATTGTCAGAGTAGTACCAATTTTCACCTCTTTCCTTTCTTCATCTGTTCCCAAATTCACAGTCTCAATCTCTTCTTTGTGGGGTAGAATTTGTTTGTCTTCTTTTTACCAATCTTAATAGTTCAGTAGGAACATCACATTCCAGTTCATCCTCACACCCATTGATTTCTTCCAGACATATGGGTTGCTCTAAATTTATCTCTTGATTAAATTTAGGAATAAACATGCTATTAACATGGTGACACCTGCAAATTTAAGTCGGACATATTTCCGAAAGAATATAGTAAATTTATGAAATAAATGTAAAAATGTAAGAAAATGTAAAGAATGATTGCCATCTGAAAATTTTAAAGAAAATTTCTTATATTTAAACATAATTTCCTTTACAAGATAACAAAAAGTTTTCATATTTTTGAGCTAAACATAAAGATTAGTTCTGAATATTACTCTGCGTTAATATTTAAAACTATAGGAAGATCTTCAGTGGTCCAATTGTTGAGTGTTTCTCCAGGAAAACATGGGCGAATCTTATCCAAGTATTTGCCAGTCTTGTTGTCATTCATGATCATGTTGATAAATAATCCATTCATAGCTTCTTCAACTATGTTTTGATCTTTCGTCAACTTTTCCTCTTTAAAGGCTTCAACAAGCTGCTGTTCTACATTAATTGTTCCCCCTGATATGAATGTGGTCTTCAACTGTGGGAAAAACATGTGTTCCCAAAGGATTTCTCCCCCTTTCAATTTTGCCTTTCTGTCTTCACATCTTCTTTTCATCTCTTTGTTCTTTTGCTGAAAATTGGGCTTAAACCCAAGCCCAAAATGATCTTTCTTCATCTTATACTGACAGGAACTGAAATCCCTGAAGATTCTTTCCTAATCCTTTCCCAGCTTTAGCTCCGATGCCTAAAGTTTGTTGTACCGTCATCTTTGTGCAATCAGACAATCTGGGATATGAAATTTTGCTTCCTTCTGCAATAAAGGTTGCATTTACAAATTCAAGAGCTCGGAAAGAGCATTCAAGAGCATCATCATTGGTTTCGATATATGGAACATCACTTGTTACCGACGCAATGATTTCTTCTTCAGCTCTACGCATATTAGTTGTCCATCAACACAAATTTCAATTTCTGATGTAATGAAGAAGGAACGGCTCCTGCTGAATGAATCCATGGCCTCCCTAATAGACAATTATATGTAGGGTGGATGTCCATCACCACAAAGTCAATATTGTACACGATGGTCCAATTAACAATGGTATTTCCATTTTCCCAAGCACTTCTTTTTGAGTACCATCAAATGCTCGCACTACATTCTGATAACTCTTCATGTGATTGATCCACAGGCATTCTTTGAAGTGTGACTAGAGGCATCAAGTTGAGAGCGGATCCATTGTCAATCAATACTCCTGGCAACATGACCATGACAGTGTGTCGTGATGTTCAAAGCTTTTACTGACCCCATTCCGCCTTCCGATTTCATCATCCGTGAATGTTATGTAATTGTCAGCGGCTATATGTCCACAATTCTGTCAAGTTTATTGAGGGATATATCTTCAGGGATGAATGTTTGATTGAGAATTTCATCAAAGCATTTTATGTGCTTCTGAATTCATCAATAGATCAAGAATAGAAATTCTCGCTTGTTGTTTGTGTAGTTTCTCAACCACACTATACTCATGTTTCAAGAATTTCAAAAATTCTTGAGCTTGTTTTTCTGTCACAGGCTCATTAAATGCTGGAAGGGATTCATCCTCAAATACCTTCTGAGGTATTGCCATGGCTTTTCCTTTTGCTTTCACTTGTTCTGAAGCATTGGATGTTTCGGGAGAGTAACATCTCCCACTTCTTGTAAAGAAACCGACTTCGCTCACTGCTTCAGACTTCGATGTTGTACCCAAACTCTGTTTTTCTCTTCTATTTTTTAGAGAAACAGATCCTCCTACCATTGAAACATTGGTATTATAATTCCAAGGTACCCTGCGGGTATCTTGTATGGAAATGGTAGAGGAGTGGTGATAACTACTTTAGGCTTTATTGGTGCAGGAATCGCCGTAGATGATTTCACATTAATGATCACAGGATCATTTATTCTTTGATTAGGTTTAGAATCTTCTGATGAGAAAACATCATCCTCTTTTTTTCCTGGTTCATCTTCAAAGAATTCTATTTCTCTGTTGTTCATCAATTTTTGCACCAAATCCCTAAACTCAGGACATAGTTGAATTTTATGCCCTTTCTCCTGATGATATTCACAATAATTCTTGCCTTCATTCTGCTTTGGCCTGAATTGTTGTGGAATTATACCGGCTAAAGAGAGTTGTTGGAATACCCAAACAAAAGGAGATTTTATTTCAGAAATGTCTGCTTTTAACAATGAATCATAGATCTCAGCATATGTACTGGTAGAGGTGTAAAAGACACCTTTCATTTCCTTTCGAGATCCTCTGGAATCTGCCGATTAGTGTTTGTTTCCTCTTTCTTAACCCTTGGCTGGGTTATTGTAACACTTTTCGATGAATCCTTGTTGTAAGAGTTTGCATGTAACTTCATTCTTTTTTCTGGTACATAGGTCTTTTGGAACTAGACCCCTCATTTGATTCAATTTTGCCACTTTCAAGACATTTTCGATGAGTTCTCCAGAATGACCAAATCTGCAAAATTTCTGGTTGCATTCCCCATTAGATGATTTAAATAAGGAGCCTTCAATGTATGGACAATATTACTGTGGCCTCTTTTGACAAAGGTGGTTGAACTTGGGCTGCCGTGTCACGCCATTCTGGGCTACTGTCTGAATGTTTCATTATTCTTTTTCTCAAATTTGGAGAGTCCATCTATCAGGAACCATGTCTGTTACGTGGCGGTACTGCTCTAAGAATGCTTTAGCCAGATCTTTCCAAGATCTAATGTTGGATTTGGTCAATTGAGTATACCATTTTAAAGCCGGTCCTGTCAAACTATCCTGAAAGCAGTGAATTAACAATTTCTCGTCCTTCACATATCCCGCCATTCTTCGACAAAACATAGTAATGTGGGAGAAGGGCATGTAGTACCATCATATTTATCAAATTCAGGAGCTTTGAACTTGATGGGGAGGATTAGGTCTGGAACCAAACTCAATTCACTAGCGTCAAATCCATAGAATGATTCAGTTATTTCCACGGATTTCATTCGTTCTAAGCTTGATCTGTCTGGTCATTTTTCATTTACTTTTTGTTTCTCATTCAATCATTCAAATGGGATTAAATGTCAGTATTAAGATCCCCTATTTTCACATTGATATAAGCGGATTTTGCTTGAAGATGCAGGATCCACTTGTTGGTTTCATGTGGTTTGGCTTCTTGAATGCTGATGTACGAGCATGATTTGTATAGGTGTAGTACCAGAATGATAAATTGGTTCTGGTGGAAAACCTAGAGGATACATAGGTCTTGGTCGAAAGATACAGGATTTTCAGCATTTTTCCAATGATAGCCTGTCTTTTAAACATGTCCTCTATTTTTGCATCATACTGTCTTGAGAATTGCAATATTGGCTTCAATTTTCTCCAGCTTCATTCTATTTTGCTTGTTCTTTATTATACTGTTCCTCAATACGTTGTATTTTATCCTCCATAATTCTCTTAGTAGCTTGTCTAGTACCGTAGTGATGTTGTATTCTCTTTGGCCAGAATAACTTCTTGAGAATTTGCAATATTGGCTTCAATTTTCTCCAGCTTCATTCTCATTTCTGCTTGTTCTTTATTATACTGTTCCTCAATACGTTGTATTTTATCCTCCATAATTCTCTTAGTAGCTTGTCTAGTACCGTAGTGATGTTGTATTTCTCTTTTGGCCAGAATAACTGCGATTGAAAAATCTTTTAATATTATTTTTTCCAAATTTTAATTAATGAATTTTATCTTAATAAATAAAATAATAAAATTATTCATAAAGAAAATTATGAAATGAATGATGAATGTATGCAAAATGTATGTATGCAAAAAAGGCATTGATCCCAAAAAGTTAACTGTCATAGAACAACTTTCATCGGCATACAAAAGTTTCTTTATAATAATTCATAACTACAGATAAGGCATAACTTTCCTATTAAGCTCTATAATTTCTTTCATTAACCATGACACCTTCTTTCCGCACTTAGAAACTGGATCAACATGATGCTCAATTATTTTGGCTTCAACAGCTAGTTCCCCAACATATCTAGCAACTTCGCTCATTTGTACCATGGCCTCGAACACCATATTACTTCTTTCTTCACTTCTTTCAATATAGAAATCAGTTGACTTTTGCCATTGTTCATTCGTTCCTTCAAGAGTTTGCTCTAACTCAGTGATTCTGACTTGACAATTGTGCAGAATTTTTTCAAGATCTCTAATGCGTCTTCGCAGTGAAGCACTTTCCTCATTACTTTCTTTGAGATCATTAGGTCCTAGACGAACATTTTCTTGAAACAACGATTCTTCAAGTTGCAAAATGTAAGCATTAAACTCTGAGTTTTTGTTTCTAGACTGATCCAGATCTTCTTCAAGTTTTGTTCGTGCTTCTTGCGTTCTTTGATTAAGCTTCTGGATTTGAACATTCTTGTTTCTGCATCTTTGCATCCAATTGCTAGCTACTTCATGCTCTACCTCAAGTCTGGTGTTGAAATTTTTCCTTTCTAGCTCCCATTTTCCTTTTTCAATATTGTATTCTTCCATCTTTTGGCCTCTAACTTCAAGTTCAGCAATCAGCTGGTTCATTTCAGATTCAAATCCCTTAAACATGATATTTTTCTCACCTTCAAATTTATCAACGACGTCATTCTTCATCTCTTCTAAATCTTTGGCCCGATCCCTTTCTCTTTGCATTTCATTCATGATCTCGCGGTGTTCAGCCTTGCTTTTTATAATTCGCTCTCTTCTGTCAACCTCAAAATCTTCCATTTTTTGCTTTCCTTTCTCAAGGCTTTTGAGTAGACGGCTATTCTTCCTTTCAGATCTTCAACTCGTCTTTTCTCGATGTTCAATTCTCTGGTCATCTGTTGTTGTTGGCTGATCCTGATGCTTTCCGGGATTTATATAACTCCTGGTAATTTTTCTGTAATGCTCTGAATTCATCATCAACTTTTTCTTTATCTTTTCTCAACATTGCACATTGTGATGAATGGAAGTCAATGTCAACACCCAACATAGCTTTATCTTGTCTCATTTGCTCTAATTCTTTCGACCAGCCTTCTCTTTCTGCTTCAAACTCAGCTCTCAGGATTTCATTCTCTGATGGAACCACCTTAATGCGATCTTCCATAGAGATATCCTCTTTTTGATCTGGTAGAGGAATATTTTCATTTTTCCTGGCAGATCTCCATTCTTCATAATCAGGAGTTAGCATTTCTTTTGCTGCTTTAGCTCGGATACAAAAAGTTGTTTTCCAAGCTGTAACGGCTTCCATGATATTTCTTTTATAATTTTTGCTGTGGAATGCGAACTCAGATGAATGTAATCCAGCAGTGACAGGTACAAATTGACGACCTTCATACTGTCTTATGACCAGAAGTGGTGCATATCCAATTCCTCCCCATAATCCGAGCAGCATTATCCAGTTGTAATCTCCACATTTGTAAATGAATTCCCTTTGTATTTGCCACGGGGCTCGCCAAACAATGTCATTGCTTTGCAGATTTCGAAAGGCATTAATCCACATATCTTTCTTAATTTCTTTCGGCCATTCTTGCTCCAGAAATTCTTTTAATGGTGAGTAATCTGTATTAAAGCGTCGGTATGAAACCTTTTCTGTCCTCCAGAAATGACTACGGATCCAAACATATAACAACTGGGTACACCCTGAGAATCGTCCACCTCCTAGCTTTCTACAAGCATTTAACGATCTGAAGGTCTCTGCTAGGATTGCAGAAACGGGATTAATCTTTTTCGGTAGCTGTTCAAACAAATCTACCACTGCAGCTTCAACATATCCCAATACTTTTGGGAAGATGACCATACCATACATACCCAGAGCAAATAAATCGAATCGTACTTTAATATCTGGATGACTCTGAATAAGTTCTTTAATGTTGGTCCAAGCAATGCCTTCGCTTTCGCCTTTTTGTTTTGTACGGGATGCCACCCATTCTTCTCGTACCCCGGCAATCTTTGCTAATTTAACTCGAAATGGTTGAGTTTTAATTGACTTTGAATAGATTCGATTCTCCAAAGCCCCTTCGATATGTAACAAAGTTGTGTACTCTTCAATCTTCTTTATTGAGAGTGAAGCAATTGTACCCTGGATTCCAGAATTGAATTAGGGCTCTGAGCAATTCATCATCAACTTCAACATATAGCAAATATGGGATGTCTCCGAAGTCTGATAAAACTGCAATTTTTTATTTGAATCCCAACTTTCCCAAATACTTCGCAAATCTTGCATATCATTTCTTTTTAGCGAAGCTGGAGCATAACTGGCTAAGTCAGATACATAATCATCCTGCAGACTGTCTCCTTCTTGTCTTTGTAAATCCTCAGCCCACTGTCTTACTTCTGAGTTTAGAATTACTTGGTTTGAACACTTTTTATCCATGGATGAAGGCTTTCCAATGAGACAATTAACACAAGGATCAATGCCTTTTTATCCTGTATGATGCTATGCAAACAGAAAAATAAAGAACACACAAAAAGGAAATAAATTAGTTTACATAATAAAGAAATTTAATAATAACATTTACATAAATATTTTTATTTAAACATATTTTTTTCTTAATTTAAATAATTTAAATATACATGTAATTTAATCAGTAAAGAAAATAAATAAATTAACAGGAAAGTCAGAATTCATTTCTCGTGTGTGTACACCTATTTTGGACAAAATTTCGGCATGACTTCAGATCGGAAGAGTTTCTAGGGTTATTTATATGCAGGGTTTCAGATCTAAGAATAAAGGTACCCGAATTGTCCTTGTTAGTGCCCCATTGGGTTGCTAACCCTCAATCCTAGTCCATTACAGACTAAAATGGATCGAGTTCAATTCGAGGGGATACATTTCTCTATGCCTGACACGGAGAATAAATTCTCACGAAAACATAGAGTATATGAACCTCGAAAGTTACTTGCTAGGTCTGACACGGAGAATAAATTCTCACGAAGACGTCGCTTTCACTCCCACTTAAAAGGGACAACTCAATTATAGAGCTTTATGTTATGCAATGCAAGTGTTGTGTGTGAGGAGAAATGTTCAAACCTTTGACAGAAAAATAAATAATGAAATAAAATACTTGCAAATAAAATAAAACATATAAATATTATGAAAATAATAAGTAAATATAAAAATTTTGAAAAGAAAGAATTAAAAAATTAAATATATGAACTTTTAATTTTTAATTAATAGAGACAATTTATAATTGATTTTAAAGTTTGACCAGATCCCCAGCGGAGTCGCCAAGCTGTCGTAACCGGTTTTCGTCCGGGCACGAAATATTTATTTGGCGGGAAAAGTGATGTGAATAAATGGTTTTTTTAAAATAATTTGGGAGTCGCCATCGGCCTTTTGGGTCAGGTAGATCGAATACCTAAAAATTATCTTTTAAAACAGTTTTTAAGAAAACATCAGTTAAAAGATGAACTGATCTGCGTTTATAACCAAAAATTCGTTCTTTTTATTAATAAAAAGGGATTCGTGGTCGGTTACGTTTAGGGAAGGATTAGCACCCCTACAACGCCCAAAATTGGTACTTTTTTTTTATAAATTGTCTCTATTATTAAAAATTAAAAAATTTAAAATATATTTAATTTATAATCGTATTATTTCAAAATTATATAGAATATATTTATTTATTAAAAAAATATCAGAAAAGGACTTCTAGGTGCCTTAAGACAGCTCTTTTCTTTGATATTAATAAAATTAAATTTAAATAAAATTAAATAATAGTTTTTAATAATATTTAATTTTAAAATACCAGAATAGGACATCCAGTTATATTAAGACTATCATTTTCTTCGATATTGAAAAATATTAAAATAATTTATTGAAAAAATATAAATTATTATTTATTATATATTTATGACTATATAATAAAAATATTTAAATAAAGCAATAAAAATACAATTAGAATGATATATTTAAAAGCAGTAAAATAAATGAACACATTTAAAAATAGTGACTAAATTATATTAAAATTAAAATTAAAAATCTAATTCATAATTAATCAAAATTATAGGGATTAAACATATTATTTTTTTTATTAATTTAGTGACTAAAATAAAACTTATCTAAAATTCGAATATCAGATTAAAAAAACTAAAAATATAAATTCGGGATTAAAATATTAATTATTAAAGTTATAGGACTAAATCTGTTATTTACCCTAAATATATTATTTTAATATAAAGGACTAAAATAAATAAAATTAAAATTTAGAGATCAAATTAAAAGGATTATAAATTCGATTTAGGGACTAAAATGTAAAGTTTACAAATTCAGAAGACTGCGGAAAGGATTTAACTATTATTAATTACACGAATAGCCCTCCCCAAAACGGCGTCGTTTGGGAAGGGCTATTTAATGCCCAAACCCGGCTGGCCCGAAGGGCCAGCTTCATTTCTCTAATTTTCCTCTCTCTCTCTTCTCTGAGAGAGAGAATTTTTCTCTCGCTTCTCTCTAAAATAGAGAGAAGCCAGACGGCCGGCATCCGTCTGCCGGTGTTCGTCCGCCGCCAGCCACCGCCTTCGGTGGCCGGAAAATTTTTTTATACTAAAACATAGATCGGACCGTCCTAATGACGGTCCCGATGACTTTTTCCTTTAAACGGCTCCCGATCGGAGCAAATCTAAGAAATATACCTTCGGTTTTTCGAAGGTTTTGGTGAGGTCCGGTGGTCGGGGCTTCCTCGGTAAGTTTCTCTTCTTTCTTTTTCTTTTCTTTCTTTTCTGTTTCTTTGCTGCTGAGATCGTTGGTAGTAGTTTTTTTTTAGTATCTTGTTTCTCTGTTTTTCTCTCCGTCTCTGTCTGTTTTTCTCTGTATTTCTCTCTGTCTTCTTTTTTCTCTGGCAGATGGGGTGATGGCTTTATAGCCATCACCGGTGTGGTCATCAGACCGGGTAATAGACTACCCTTCGGTGAGTCACCGGACTACCAGTGGTGACTCACCCCATAGCCATGGCGTGGACGGCTGGCGTTGGAGCTTCTGGAGCCTTCGGTTGGGACGTGGCAGCGGTAGAGACGGCGAGAGCAGCAGCGGCGGCCGCGTGGCCCTAGGGTATCATACCCTAGGGTTTGCATCTGGAGGTTCTTGGACCGTTGGATCATGCCAGATCCAACGGCAGCAAGCTGAGGTGGCTGGGTAGAGGGAAACCCTAATCTGGTTTAGGGTTTCATTGGGCTTCTGTATTTGGGCCATTGTAATTGGGCCGGTCGATTGGGCTTGTATATATATTTTTTATTATTATTTATATGCATTTAATATATTTAATAATAATAATAATAATAATAATAATAATAATGATAATAATAATAATAATAATAATAATAAAAATAATAATAATAATGATAATAATAATAATAATAATGATAATAATAATAATAATAAAAATAATAATAATAAATCAATATGGGTAAAAAATTAGTATCTTCAGTACTAATTTCAGCTTCTTCTTTTAATTGTCAATGTGGTTAGGACCACTTCATCTAATCCTCTATGAATTAATTTCATGTTTATGTTAAAATGCTTAAAAATGAAATGCAGATACAAAATGCAAAGATGCAAATGCAAATGCAAATGCAAAAATGTTGATCCCAACGATGAATATCTTAGATTAATTTTCACCAAAAATAAAAGCTTTCACATTACAAGATAGTCCACTTTACAGAAATGCCTTCACTTAAATGGTTGAGTCTGAAGTGGATCACTGCCTCATCTCGGATCTTTCTTCTTAAAAATGATACCCCTCGAGCATTCTGTAACCTAACTCGGTTGATGTCCTTGCGGTATTGAAGTCAGTACATCGCTCCTTGATGATTAGAGATGATATAATTGTAGATGAGAATCTACTGCTGGGTTACTCTTTAGCTTAATGGATCACCGTTTCAATCTCGAATATTGCATGATCTTCGAGCTCACTATTTCGTCTCGTATCTTCGTATTTGGAAATGATGCCTCTCAATGCTATGTTAATTAACTCCGTTAATGCCTCGGCGGTGCTGAAGTTAGAGCATCGCTCTTTGATGACTAGTGATGACATATTTGTAAATAAGACTCTACTACTAGATTACTCCTCGAATTAGTGGATCATCATTTTGATCTCAAATACTGCACGATCCTTGAGCAAACCTCATTCTTATACTCTGTGAATTTCTTTTAGCCTTCAGTACATGTCTGTGTACGCGACTGCTTGATTGAAAACTTTTATCTCTTCCTATGAAGATTTTCTCATGAATATCCCCTTGCGGATCAACACTTTTGCATTATGTTAAGTTGATGCAATTCAATGCAAAGAAGGATAAAAAATGACAAAAACAAAATAAATAAGTTAGTGACACAAACAACAAAGAAAAACGAGTTTGTACAAGCAAGATAATCCATAGAGTTAAAATTGATATCTACAGATAAACATAACACCTACCCAATCATTATATCTACCCGAGTATGCTTTTATAATATAGCATTCCTACCCGAACATGCTATCTACCCAAAATGATTTTTCAAGAAATTAATCCTAACTGCATGGTATCTAGTTTGCATGCTTTTATTCGAAAAGAAAATATATTATACGAGCTTAAAGAAAAATATAAGGGTTAAGAAATGCTCCTCCTTTGTGTACACTTAGTTTGGGTACCTACTGATGGACAAAGGTTCGGTATGACTATACCTAGGGTGACCATTCTACGGTTCACTATATGAATGGTTTCGGCTCTAACAGGAAAGGGTACTCGATTTGTCCTTGATGTTGGTGCCCCCTTGGGTTGCCAAACCCTCGATCCTCACCCATTACAGGTTTCGAACGGAACGAGTTCAATTCAAGAGGATTCATTGCCTTATACTCATACGAGGAATAAATCCCTACGAAGGTATAAAGTATGTATCCCATGGGTTATTTGCTAAAACTCATATGAAGAATAAATTCTTACGAGAGTAAAGCATTCACCCAACTAATTTGGATCGAAGCTCGTGTCTAGAGCTCATGTTATGCAAATGTATGTGATGTGTGTGAGGAGGATCATACCTACCCTTTGACTCAAAAACGAAGAGAAAAAGCTCAACAAAAAACTTGGACAGAGCTTAAAGCAAAAAGATAAAACGTTTGTATGAAAATTAAAAATAAAGTAATTAAAAACTTCAATAAACGAATCATAAGTTAACTAAAGACTCGAACTTATAATTTCCACCACAACGACAATATGTAAGCGACTTTACAGCTTGACTCTCATAAAAAATCCCCAGCGGAGTCGCCAAGCTGTTATAACCATTTTTTTAAAACAAATTATGACTTTAATTTGAAAAAATTGGTGATTTTGAAATTGGTTTGAAATAAATAAGAAGGGAGTCGCCATCGACTGTCAGATTAGGTAGGTTGAATAGCTGAAAACGTCTTTTAAAACAATTTTAAGAAAAATCATTTTATAAGACAAAAATTGGTCTGTTTATCCAAAGATTCGATTTGAAGTATCTGGGAGTCGGTTACGCGTGGGAAAGGATTAACGCCCCCACATCGCCCAAAATTAATACTAAATCGCTTACATGTTATTGTAAATGGTGGAACTTATAAATCGAATATAAAGTTAATTTATGATTTGTTTATTGAAATGTAATTAATTTACTCCGAGTTAATTATTTAAAGGAAATTCTTTAACTTGAAAAGAAATCTCGAGATTAGCAATCCTCCGTCGGGAAAGCTATCTCGACTATTTCTTATCATTAAAGAATATTCCTTCTTCGATAAAATGCGAGACGAATATAAATTGAATATCGACCTTTGCATAAATTAAAATAAATTGTTATTTAGAAACATGCATTGCGTTGTTTGATTTAAAATACGAGATGAATTAATTAACAAAATAAAGTTGATTTCAAGTTCACATTTCATTAAAATGCCGTATCGGATCGCATTACTTCGATCAAGTAAAACTTTCCACGCTCATTCTACAAATCGGTTTTCTTGAAACTATTTAAGTAATATTTAAATAAAGAAATACAAATGGAAATAAATACAAATAGAAATATGAGAAATAAAATATTTATAACAAATAAAGCCAGGCCTATATTTTTTTATATGATACGAATACATAACATAAAAACATGTAAATACATAAGGAATTGATATACAAGCAAATTAATATTACAAACCGAAATAAAATGACCAAAAAATAAGTATTTTAAATTAAAAGGACCAAAATAGAAAAAACATACACTCAAAGGACCAAAATAGTAAAAATAAGAATTTAAAGGACTAAAATGGTAAAAAAACTTAAAGGGCTAAAATAACAATAACAGAAAGTCAAAGGTCTTAAATAACAAAAATAGAAATTTGAGGGGACTCAAATAATAAAAACATGCAGTTAAAGGACTAAAACACAAATATATAAAAAGAGCCCAAACTCAAATATAAAACATTAAAAGCAATAAAAATGAAAATAACCCATAAATCATATAAATACTAAAATGAAATAAACATAAACTTAAAGGATCACACAATAATTAAACCAAATACTAAACTGTGACTAAAATAAAATATTTGCAAATGTCATGGCCATATTCGAGTAGCAAGGAAAATATACAAAACATTAAATCATTGACTAAAATGAAATATTTAAAACTAAAGTGACCAAAGTTAAACATTGACAATAATAGCAAAATAAGTAAGAACATGACTAAAATACCAATAAGGAAACATTATTACCAGAAATCAACAAATTAAACTTCTTTAAATGGCTAAAACATGACATTACAAAGCATGGGGTACTTAAAATGTAATTTTCCCCTTATAAATTAAAATAAACAGTGGGGTTACAAAGCAAGGGGACTAAACAAGTTATTTCCCCATAAATTCTCAAAAACACGGAGAAAGGGGTAGGGGCAAAACGGTTACGTTTCAAATAAAGTATATAAGCCTCCAAAACGGGCTAATCTACCCTCATTTTCCCCAGAAACAAAGAGAGAGAACTCTCTCAAATCTCTCTCCGGAGAAGAGGAACATGCCACTGCTAATGGAGCTCACGGTGGCCCACGGCGGCCAGAGAGGGGAAACCACCCTAAAAACAATCCTCTTTTCACACCAATCTCGAAACTCAAACCATTTTAGCCTAAAACCCTCCCAAAAGACCTAGATCTAGGATAATACCTCTCGGGAAATGACGGCTCCAACGACCTTTAGTGTTCCCAACTAGCTTCAAACCACGGTGAGATTTTTCTATCCTATTTTCTTAGATGTTTTCTCTTTTTTCCTTTCGTTATTTCGATTCCCTTTCTCTCTGGTTTCTATTTTTTCCTTTTACAAACCCCGAATACCTCTTTTTTTTCTCTCTGTTCTTTCACAAAAAATCCCTCTCGGTTCTCCTCTCGTTTTGTTTTGATGCCTCCCTTTAATGTGATGGTTAAGGGAAGAGGGTATCATTACCCTGTTGATTGATAGAATAGGATATGATTTGGATTTTTTTTTATTTTTTATGGGGTTCTTCTGACTTTGAGTTGATTTTCGGTCACTGTAGATGATGCGGCGGGAGCAGTCGGATGCAGCAGGGACTGGTGGTGGCGGTAGATATTATACCCCTAGGGTTAGGGTTTCAAAAACCCTAAGGGGTCGAGTCGAATCCACATATGGGCTGGATCGGGTTGAATTGACCCGAACTTTGGGCTTCCGAGTGGCTGCTAAATGGATCAGTTTGGGTCGGGTCTTGACCAGGTCTAGATCCGGATCCTGGGTCGGGTCTGCTTGCAATATGTTGGATCCGGGTTGAATGATGTATTTGGACTTGGGTATGTTGTAATATGGGCTCGGGGATTAGGCCTACAAAATGATTGTAAATTAATTATTAATAATAATTAAAATAAAATATAAAACAAATAAAATAATAAAAAAACTACAAAAACGGGTGTCTACAGTATCTAGTAAAGAAATGAAGAATTCTAGTATATTGATTAATGAATGAAAACATTGAATGATTTACACCAGCTCTGCAGCTTATATACAACTCCCATGGTTGTTATAGCCCTAACAGACTTTGTAACTAATCATTAACAACCTTAATTGCTACTAATAACCTCCAGAATCTATTAGTTATTATCCTAACATCATGCAAAATGAGCTTGAGCTCGAGCAACGTTAGAGCACAATAATTGATGCTCACCAACTCATTATGCTAACATTCCCTCTACTTCTTCTTATGTTCTTCTGGTCTTGAACATGCCTTCACTTCAATCTTCTCTCGAAAGACTTCAAATGCTACTTTAGCCAAAGGTTTAGTAAAGCCATCTGCAACTTGATGAGCTGTAGGCACATAATTCACACATAGTTGTTGAGCTGCCATTTTTTTCGTGAATAAAGTGCACATCAAGATCTACATGTTTCGATTGTGCATGATAAACCGAATTAACACTCATTGCCACAGCCCCTGTATTATCACACCAGATTACTGATTTCTCATACTACTTTAACCCAAGTTCAATTAACAGTGTGCTTACCCAAGTAACTTCTGTTGTAGCATCAGCTAGACTTTTATATTCAGCCTCCATTGTTTACCGTGAAACAGATTTTTGTTTCTTGGAACTCCATACAACCAAGTGGTTATCAAGAAACACTCTATAACCTGAAACTGATCGACGATCAGTGACATTTGCACTCCAATCACCATCAGCAAATGTTGAAACTGTGAATCTCGACTTAGATGGCAAAAACATCAAACCATACTCCACAGTTCCTGCAAGATACCTCAAAATGCATTTCACTACCACTAGATGACTTTTACGAGGTGCATGCATAAACTGAGTAACCTTTCTAACACTGAAAGCAAGCTCAGGCCTGGTATGACAAACATATAATAACGATCCAACAATGGATCGATATATAGTAGAATCAACCAATAATTCACCATCCTCATCTAACTTAGGTGCAAGAACCATAGGTGTTGCACACGATGAAGCATTCCTCATGCCAGCCTTTTCTAAAAGCTCCAAGATAAACTTCTTTTGACTAAGCATCAAAGAGTCATTACTCTGTTTTACTTCAATTCCCAAGAAATAGCTAAGGGACCCCAAATCTTTAAGGGAAAAAGTGTCTTGCAACATGCAAACAACATTGGCAATCAGAGAAGTTGATAAACCTGTAATGAATATGTCATTAACATAGACCAGAAGATAAACACGCTCAACACCTGTGTTTGTAAAAAATAAGGAAGTATCAGCTCGAGATACTTGAAATCCAATTTGCAGCAGAACATCTTTTAACTTGGCATGCCAATTACGGGGAGCTTGCTTCAACCCATATAATGCGTTCTATAATTAACATACAAGAGGAACACCATCAGCTGATGTCTACTCGAATCATGGTGGTTGTTGTATAAACACTGCTTCTTTCAAGTCTCCATTAAGAAAGGCATTGTTGATATCAACATGCCTCGACTCCCAGTTTTTGGCCTCTGCAATAGACATGACAACATTAAGCATTGAAAACTTTACAACAGGACTGAATGTGTCAAGATAGTCTTGCCCAGGCACTTGAGAGAATCCTTTTGCAACCAGTCGTTTCTTGTATATGTGAACTGAGCCATCTGGATTACATTTCACTTCAAACAACCTACTGCAACATGGCCTGGAGGAAGCTTAACAAGTGTCCAAGTTCTATGTCTCTTGAGAGCATCAAACTCTTCTTTAACTGCAGCAGCCCACTTTTGAGACAATAATGCTTCATCAACAGTTGAGGGAACATCCTCATCAAAGTGACTTGAGTAAGCTTTAGGCTTAAAAATACCACACTTGCCTCTTGTGAGCATAAGGTGGTTGTTCATACAAGGTATATCAACAACAGGAGAGGCTTCAATATTGGCATTGGTTACAATAATAATATTGTTAGGTGCAGCTAGACTAGAAGGCTCTTCCACAGCTTCTTCTATAAGATCATTCTCTAGACTAGGTTCAGCAGTTGCTTCAGTAGGTGCACCAAAAATTGAATATTCATCTGCAGCTTCTTCCATACAAACATCCTTCATGTTATAAGGTAATGTTGATCCTGACTTAGTACTGCCTTGAGTACCAGAATGAGTCAGCTGCTGTATAGGCACTTGGTAGGGAAAAATCTATGCAGTCTCGTAAGACGAAAACTCAACGGTGAGCCCATCTAGGAAGCATTGAACAAAACCTTCCTTTTACTTATACCCAAAATGGAAAAACCAGAGTCGATCTCCCAATTCAGACCTATCGGTCTCTGCTCGATTTATATAAAATAATAACGAAAGTTATTGTTAAAATACTGAACCCTCTACTACCTGGTCTTATCTCCAATACCAAAACAAGTTTTATCCCTGGACAGAATATCACATACAACATTGTCCTTGTTCAATAAATGATACACTTGATGAAAAGGAAAAAAGGAAAGAGATGGTGGATGACGATCAAGATTGACCTTGAAAAGGCATACGATCGACTAGAGTGGTACTTTATAGAAGTCACACTAACCATTTTTTGTTTCCCATCGATGCTGGTTAAGGTAATAATGGAATGTGTGAGCTCTTCTACGATGTAGGTGGTTTGGAATAGGGAGCTATCTGAGACATTTAAACCAACACGAGGCATACGCCAAGGCTATCCAATCTCACCTTACATCTTTGTTCAGTGCATGGAAAGATTAGCTCAATCCATATCAATAGAGGTTACAAATGGGGTTTGAAAACCCATCAAGCTATCCACCTCAGTCCCACCAGTACCCACTACAACAAATTTGTCAATTTATGACAAAATTTATATATGACGTTACGTATATCGTCACAAAACATACTATAATGTGACGTTTTTTATTTTCTTCATATTTATTGATTAATGGTATATCTTTTATGACAATTTTAAAAATGGTCATTGATTTTTGTCACTATATGTTTGGCGTCAAAATCTTCCCACCAAATTCTTTGGTGGGAAACCTTTTAATGACATTTAGATAAAATAATGACATTTTAAAATCGTCTCTAATGAAAAACATGTATTAGTGACGATTTATTATAATGATGATTTAATTTGAATTAGTGGAGTTGCACATTTATCACTAATAAATTTTATTCGTGACAATTTAATTTGTCATATTTTATAAGACACTAAAAGTAATATTTTATTATTGTCACAAAAATAGTTTTAGTATGAAAAAATCAATTATTTGTCATTTGTTTTTATCTCTCTTTTTTATATGATGATTTTAAAAGATGTCAAGAAATTATGTTAGTTAATGTTAAAAAATAAGATAATCTAACAACCTTATTAAATAATTCAATTTATAAAGTTTGTTTTGTGTTTTTTATTTTATTAACATGATTCTATATTAGATTATCTCATATTCAAATTTTTTTGAGTAAAACATAAAATAATAAATTGTTAAAAAGAAATGAACATATAATTTTTTATATATTATTGTACTTCTATGATTTTCATGATGTTACATCAAAATGTTTAGGAAAAAATAGATATTTATACTTGATCATAGAAATACCCATAAAGTTTTAGTATATTTAGATACATATAACATCAATAATTTTAAAATATAAAATATTACTCTTTTATATAAAAAAACTAATATTATAAAACAATTGTCATAAAAATTAAATTATAAAACTCTTAAATTATAAAAACAATAAGTTTCAACATAAATAACTTCAACTGTCTTTGTATAAAAAAATAAAAATACACAGTTCATACATAAATAACATAGCTACAAAATAGGTTCTATATCAGTATCATATTCATCACATTCAATTTCATCCCCTCCAATGTCATCTTCACTCTCTTGATCACTGTCAACCAAAACATTCACATTATCTACAATACCACAGTTAATAATAGTTGTTGTAATGTCATCCCTATGCAAAGATATATTTGTTGAAAACTGCATTTCCATATCGCAATCATAAATTTCAAAATCTTCATCAACATTAGAGACTTTGTCGTTTTCAACAATTTGCATCTCTGGAACATCATATATGTCTATGGTGAAACTTTTGAATTACTCTCCAATCTTTCCCTAACTTGGTATCATCCAAATAAAAAACATGCTTAGCTTGAACTGCCAAGATAAAAGTGTCACTTTCATACCAACATTTGCTAATATTGACCCTTAGCAAATGATTGACTTTGTGAATTATCCTCTTTTTATCACCCAAGTCAAACCACTTGCACTTGAACAAAACAACTTTATAATCATTGGTATACTTCAACTGAATAATATCATCCAGTTCACCATAAAAGTTGATTTGGTCCTCATTGTGATTACCTTCAACTGTCACTCCACTATTTTGACTTGTCAAATGTTCATCACGGGCTATAGTGTAGAACCTAACCCCATTAAAAATGCAACCTATGTATTTTTTAGCACGTCTATCAAGACCATAAGCTAAAGAAAGCAATTCACTAAATATTCTTTCTGAACCTTGATTGGTAAACTGTAATTTACATGAAATAAAATAAACATAAATTATAATCGATATTTGCACAATCTAGAAAACATTTATAATAGCATATACTTACATAATTTTTAAACCATAAGGGAAATTGTTCTCTATGTCTTTCTTTAATATACAACGAACTCTGCAAATGAATCTCCATTTTATGTTTTCTGTTTTAATAAACATAATATAAGTTAAATGACATTAAAAGTAAATCTTACATGAATGAGTAAATGGCAAGTAAATTACTTACTCCATAAATGGTTCAACTTCATCACAATTTGTCAATATATACCATTGCATCATTTCAAACTCTTGGTCAAACAAGAATTCATATTTTGTACTTCCTAAAGAACGAAAACTTCCTGAAAAAATGAGGAGACTATGATTATGAAATTCTTTCCCCCATCATCATCATCATCATCATCATTTCTGTCTTGTTGATTAAATTTAGTCTCAATCCCAGAGAGATACATAGAACAAAAGTTCAGACATTCGGTTGAAATATATGACTCTGCTATACATCCTTCCGGATGAGCCTTGTTTCGTGTTTATGTTTTAAGCTTACCTAAAAACCTATTATATACAAAAAAAACTTGGTATGAAAAAATAATTTTATAATATTATAATTTAATTTAAAATATAAAAATTAAAGAATTACCTCTCAATATGATACATCCATCGATAATGTACAGGTCCCCTAAGCATGACTTCACGAGGCAAGTGTATAATTAAATGTACCATCACATCAAAAAAACGTTTAGGAAAAATCATTTCCAACTTGCACAAAATGATGGCACTATTCTTTTGTAAGTCTTCTACTTTATTCTTCTTTAGCGTCTTACAACATAATCTTAAAAAAAAGTTTCCAAGTTTATCTAGTGTTTGAAACACATCTTTTGGAACGAAATCCCTAATGGCAACTAGAATCAATCTTTGCAAAAGGATATGACAATCATGACTCTTCAACCCTGAAATCTTACCATCATTTACATTAACGCATTGTGAGATGTTCAACGCATATCTATCAGGAAACTTTAATGACTTCAGAAAACAACAAAACTTTTTCCTTTCCTCCTTTGACAGAGTGTAACATGAATGAGGCATCAAGTAAGAACCATCTTCTTTTTTTAAAATGTAATTCTTTCTTGATTTTCATGTCCTCAAGATCTAATCTTGCAATTACAATTTCTTTTATTTTTCCTTCAATGTTCAACATCGTTCCTAAAATGTTATCACATATGTTCTTCTCAATATGCATGACATCTAGATTGTATCATAACTTCATTGTTTTCCAGTAAGCCAGCTCAAAGAATATGCTTTTCTTTGTCCAATTCAACTCTTCAGGTATATGTTTCCTCTTCAATTTATTCGGATATTTCCCAAAGTCATTCTCTTTGAGACAATTTAGTTGTTGTAACAACTCAATCCTAAATACATCTTTCAGCTTTGATCTGTTTTCTATCTTACCATCAAACATTCTACGTTTTCTCCAAACATGATTATGAGGTAGAAAACGACGATGAAACATGTAACATATCTTATTTCTCAACTTTTGTGACACCTCATCAACGTTACAAATGGGACATGCCAAATATCCTTTTGTACTCCAACCTGATAAATCCCCATAAGCAGGAAAATCATTTATAGTCCAAAGAACATCTGCATACAATTGAAAATGCTCATTCTTGTAAGCATCATAAGTCCACACTTTATTTTTTCATAAATCTTTCAGTTCATTTATCAATGGCCTTAAATAGACATCAATATCTTTTCCAGGAGAGTTTCTTCTAGGAATAAGTAATGACATCATCATGAATGGCTCTGTCATACATTTCCAAGGAGGAAGATTATACGGAATAACAATAATTGGCCAATTACAATATGTACAACTCATATTCCCAAATTGATTGAATTCATCAGTTGCTAGGCCAAGCCTAACATTTCTCGGATCACTTGCAAACCATTCATTCTCCTT
The DNA here is from genome assembly GCF_006381635.1 of Hibiscus syriacus. Classification (NCBI taxonomy): domain Eukaryota; kingdom Viridiplantae; phylum Streptophyta; class Magnoliopsida; order Malvales; family Malvaceae; genus Hibiscus; species Hibiscus syriacus. Next base: position 1,839,092 of record NW_024061960.1, read on the forward strand.
GTTGAAACCTTTCCAAGCATCTTCATCCGTCGAATGCCTTAATGTATCATCATCAACACGTTTTTTTGCGTACCACTGCATATCTTGTGCTATGCTCTTTTTCATAAACAATCATTGGAGTCTTGGTTTTAGCGGAAAATAATGTTGAACTTTCCATCGTATTTTTTTCTCAAGAACCTTCCACCGTGACGTTCCACATTTCAGGAAACTTTGTCTATCTTTGAACTCTCCCCAAAATAGAGCACAATCATATCTGCATGCATGAATTGGTATGTAACTAAGTCCTATTTCTCTCATAACTTTAACTGCATCATAATATGATGCTGGAATTGTACTATTTGGAAAAGCCTCTCTCAATAGTCCCAATATCATATTTATTGCTTTGTTACTCATTTGGAAGTAAGCCTTGATATGTAACAATTTAACAATAAAAGACAATGTAGACATGCTTGAATATCCTGGTAATAAGACACGTTGTGCGTCATTCAACACATTGCTGAAACTTTTACCTTCTTTTTCACCTTCACTGAAATTAAAACCTTGATTTGTTTGATCTTCATTTAATATGGGGAACAAATATCCTAATAAATCATTTAATCCATCATCTAATACTTCAGCATCATGAGATATACCCTCATTAAATGGATCACTCCTACCAATAAAATCAAATTGCTCACCTTGATAAACCCATTTGGTATAACTTCCTGAAATACCTTTTAAAAGTAAATGATCGTCCACCTCATTCTGAGTTCTAACACATACATTTACGTATTCCCGACAAGGACATCGAATTTTACATTCTGATCCCATATTGCTTTTAAAAAATTTCATGAAAGATGAAACACGTACAACATAGTTCGCAGAATATTTGGACTCCATCATCCAACTTTTATCCATGGTGTTAAATTATCCTAGTACAAAATAAAAAATATATATATAAGAGGTTAAGTACAAGATCAAATAGTTAAATTAGAAAAAAACATGAATTTAGAATTAAAACATGAGCATAGTTAAAACAACATAATACAATTTCGCAATAATATAGATCACATGTGAAACAACCATTGTTTTGGCAGTGTACATGACAATTGGCAACATTACCTTCAGTTCTCGGCAAGGGAACAACTTTCACAAGGGAATAATATGAAGTTCGTGAGGCATGAAATCTTCACTTGGACTATAGTATTTGTCCAGGGAATACAAGCTTAAGTTGGAGACAATCCTCTTGAACCTGCTGATGAGCAAGACGAACTTGATCCCTTCGAGACTGTTAAAAAGGGACGATTGAAATTGATATCATTATCTGTCACTACTAATAAAAATAAATCAAGGTCTAAAGGCCTAACCTCCAAATCACCCAGAGTTGAAATCATATTCTGCTTTTCATCATCACGAAGACTTTCAAATCTAAGTAGCAAGAACAACTCTTTGCTAAAATGAGAATGAAAGGAAAAGGAACCAAAACAAATAATAATAACAAAATTTACTAAAGCAAAGATTAAAATTCTCGATTGTACTAATGATTTGAAATTTTGAAGTGAATATTTAATGAAGATATCAAACCAGGGTTCCAAGATAGAATTATTCACTTTGTCATTATGTGTGAAAACAGGGGTAGTGATACTAAAGACATCATTAAGGGGTATTCAAATTGATGACATCAATTTGAATGATCAAATCATAAAATCAGTACTTACTTGAGAGATCACTTCAAATGATGAACTTAGTCTTCAACAAGATCACGCTCGTTCCTCAACGACCTTAATTGTTGCATGAACGTACATGTATCGGTTGCAAGGAATTAAAATGCTATTATAAAACAGGAACGTGGTAAGAGTTCTCATGCTTTAAAACTTCTACATGTTTTGGGCTGAATTCCCCTCAAATCTTACCAAACAGATAGATGAACCATGAGATAATATAGATATGGACTAACGAATTCTTATCAAATCAAAAATAGAATATCGTCCAAGTTATGCCACTTGTATGGTTATAACACATTCTTCTTAATGAATTAAAGTTTTACAATAAATTACCCAAACAGTCCCATACAAAATTTAAATTCCATGACAAACATCAAACATGTAAATCCACCTTTCGCTTATCTCTTGATTCCCAAAGCAATTCAACCTCCCTCTCAAGCTCTGGAACAACAAGCATTGTCCTCCATCCTAATCATAGAAAAATTACAGAATTCAAAGCTCTTATGAATCAAGAAAAACAATGTCAACATTAGGGATTTGCACAAATGATCAATTTAATACACTCAGTTTCGTGGCTAGTAGTTGGTATGACAGATGGAAGTAAGTCAATGGTTTGTTTTTCAATAATGCATTCCCTCATTTGAAGAGAATAAAATGGCTGAAACTTCAACATGTCATTTGAATAACATACTTTTGAAACTTCACACTACTTGCAAAAAAAATGGCTCAGTCAATCAACCGAGTCGGATATCAACCGACTTACAGAATCTTCAAATCGGAGTTTAGTGAGATTTGAATCTTGAAACTACTGTTTCTTGCATATAAAAAACTGACGGGCACTGAGTATAAGCACATGCGTTAGAAGATAGGACATGGACTTGGTCAGTGACAGAAAATAAATATAAAAAGAATTACCTGGTTAGCTTTCAGAGGTCAAATCTAGAGAGCAAAAGATAAACCAAATATTCAAGTAGATGTCGTTTTTGTATGCTTTATATCACAACATTATAGCAAGTAGCAAATAATTCAACATACCTGTTCTTGGATAAACAAGGCAGAAGAATAAATCACGTTCTTTAATTTGAACCTTTTTGGAGCAACACAAACCTAAAAAACCCCAATTGATGGCTCCACAAGAATAACACAGATTCCCGATAAGCATATAAACTGTTAGACACAACAAATATACATAGAAAGTAAGTTAATTAAAAAAATCTTTAATATTCAATCCAAAAAAAATTCTTTAAAATATATTAATAAATTATTTAATATATAGAAAGTAAGTTAGTAAATTATTTAAAATATATTAATAAATTATTTAATTATTTAATATATAGTTGTTAAATTAATATAAATTATGATGTATATCGAAATCGGTGAAAATGACATATATAAAAAGTAAGTTAATTATAGTTAGGGTGAGTGCTTGACAGAGTCAAGTCAAAAAAATTTGACCTATTCAAGTTGACGAGTTATATTTTACAACTCAACTCACATTTAAAGTTTTTTTTTTGAGTTATTCGAGTTATTATTTGAGTTCTATTTATAATTAAACTTGATTTTGAAATCTTTTAAGTTGAGTTAAGTCTATAAACTTATTAGTTGAGTTTTTTTTCTAGTCGAACTAATTTGAAAAGATCAATTTTTGAGTCGAATTGAGTTCTATTCACACCTAATTATAGCATGTGTTCGGACTATGAGTGTTAATAGATTCAAATCGTCCACTATTTATTCAATAATTGTTGGATACAACATAAAAGTATATAACTTTTATTCATATTGTGTGTTACTTATGAGCTTTCCTTAGCAACACGTACAATTGATTCTATTATTTTTTGGTACAATAAAGTTTAGGTTAGGGGTAACACCCCAGTCTAGGGTCAGGGCATACATAAGATCCAATTGAGATATACATAGGAATTTACAAATTTCCCACCAAGAGTGATGGCGGTAGGATTCAAATTTGGCCTTACAAGCTCAAATTCATGAATCTCAACCACTTGTACCAACTCTCATTTGCATCGATCATATTATTTTAAATTCTACATATTTTTAATTAATTTAAAAATAATATAATAAGAAATAAATATAATTAATACGGTTATTTATAGTACAATCAATTTAGGGTTTTAATAATCTTATACTTCATATAAGATACAATAAAAATCATACAATTATTTATAATTCTCATACACATGTATACGCTTTGAATTATTTTTTAGGATTATTCTTGCTTGGTCCAACCTAGGCCAAACCATTCAGCGGTGGTTAGAAAAACAAAGGAAAAACTTCAGTGCTGCAGCTCCTTGATGTCCTTATAGCATGTACGCTTACCTTCTTAGGTGTCTTTTGATCCTCATCTGAACTTTCTTCTCCACTGGCATCCTCATCACTGCTGGTATCAACATCACTTTCCTTCTCACCATTAATTGGATTATTTATTTATTATGAAATAGTTAAAAATAGTATTTACTTCAATTATTTTATACTTTTAATATTTTTAAAGAGAAATATTCTTACTATTTTAAATTTATCTAAATTTTCTATATTTTTCTAATTTTTAATAATTATGTTGAATATATTGGAGGTAATTTTCAACTTCCCTCCAAATAAAAATTACGTTCCCTCTAATAAAATTGAATATTCCTTACACATAGCAAGATTTTTTCTCATTCATAATATGTGTATTTGACTTACTTTAGAGTTAAGAATACCATCAATTGGGGTTATTTCTAGGTTTGTGTTGCTCCAAAAAGATTCAAATTAAAGAACGGGATTTATTCTTCTGCCTTGTTTATCCAAGAACAGGTATGTTGAATTATTTGCTACTTGCTATAATGTTGTGATATAAAGCATACAGAAACTGTATCTACTTGAATATTTGGTTTATCTTTTGCGCTCTGGATTTGACTTCTGAAAGCTAACCAGGTAATTCTTTTTTATATTTATTTTCTTTCACTGACCAAGTCCATGTCCTATCTTCTAACGCATGTGCTTATACTCAGTGCCCGTCAGTTTTTTTATATGCAAGAAACAGTCTATTTACATATATGATTTAAGTATATATGTCGATGCAATCCCTAAGAAATCACTAGATTATATATGTGTTCGTTGGCTCAAATCCAACCTGTAGCACCTTTTATTAAATCGTTGCTATGTTTTTATTAATAATGATAGGGCCTTAATCACATTCATGAACTTATATAATTCACTGTTATGGGGTAGGATATGAACAGTCCATGCGCCCAAGGTTATTTCCAAAACATATTGAAACTTTAAAATTCACTGCTATGGGGTAGGATATGAATGGTACTGCTATGGGGTAGGATATGAATATGTTTTGAATCTCATAGCAGTGAATTAATTCAAACTTGGCTTAGATCATACAAAATAAAACACATTCATGAACTTATATAATTCACTATTGGTGACCTTAATCACATGGGAAATCATATTTCAAGCAAACCTATATGGAGGAATGTCACGTGTAATTTATATAAATTCAATAGTACTGTTTTGATTAATTGGCTCTAAATATAATATTTATTTTATTTTTTATTAAACACAAATGGTAGCAGTATATACAACTAGACATTTAGCAGTATTCTGATCTCATTGCTAATATATATTACTTATAATATTTTTTATATGTTTTAGGATGGCACCAGGCAAAGTATCTCGTAAAAGGTTTCGAACACAAGAAAATGAAACTCAAGAAGTCTCCAGTAAACTAAATCGAACCCAAGAATCTGAACATCAACAAGTTACTGATGCTCCAAATCAAACACATGAAGAAATTGATCCATATACAACAATTGAAAATTCAGGTAAACATTATTTCCAATTTTTATATAAATGAATAACAAATGAGGATTGAGTAGTACCAATGATATAGTTAAAAAATATAAAATAAAATAAAAATATGTATATATACATATTATTTTCTTTGTAACAAAGTCTTTGACTTTAATGTTGAATAATTTATTTATTTTTTTATTATTCCAAAATTAATATTTTTATTCTATAGATTCAACAAATTTATCATATAAAAAGGTACGAGGACCAAGTCGAGGTAAGGGACTAGAAAATCTCATGAAAGGTAAGAATAAGTTGATAGTAGAGATACCAGAGGGAAAGGGTCAACCTATTGATGCAGTTTAATCAGCCAAATTATCTTCTGAAATTGGAATCATTTCACGACAATTCATATTAATACCAACAAAATGGAAGGATATGAAGGATAATGATAAACTTCATGCCATAGAGAGACTCAAAGTGAGTTTATTTAGTTTAATATTTCTTTTTTTTAATATTTATGTACTTAATTTATCTAATTGTATATTTTTTTAATGTTTTAGTCAAAGTTGGATATGAATTTAGATGATGATTATGTGAAGAGCTCTGTCATGTTAATTATGTCAAAGTTATCAAGAACCATCGACATAAGGTTCATTTGCACTTTAAGAAATTCTCAAATGATGTTGTGGCACGCCAAACAAGCTGACACAAAATAACTTGACACAAGAAAATTGGGAACAACTTTGTGATTTGTTTAGTGATCCTGAATATCAGGTATGATTATTGTATTTTGATTTATGTGATTCATAAATTTTTACTCTTTTTATTTCTATAATAAATTATAAATTATGTTTATACATGTTTTTAATTGAAGAGGAAGTGTGAAACTAATGCAAGAGTTAGAAGAAATGTCAAGTTAACTCCTAATCAAGGATCTCGGGCTTTTGTCGCTAGCCGATATGCTATGGTAAGTTGGACACTTTTGATATTTATTATAAAGTTTATTTTTATTTTAAAGTCTAATTTTTATTTTTGAAATCATATAGCGCAATGATGATGAAGAACCAAATAAGATGGATTTCTTCAAGGCAACACATTATTCAAATGACAAAGGATGGAAAACATATGAGGCACAAGCAAAATATGTAAGACCTCACAAAATTAAGTATTAAATTGTAATTTTTCATCTAAGGATTATTTTATATATGAATGAATTTTTTTAGGAGAAAATGGTGGAGTTGCAATCAACTCCAGTTAAAGAAGGAGTAGAACCTAAGAATATTGATGATATAATGGATGAGGTACTTGGTACGAGACCAGGATACATTTTGGGGTTTGGATATGGGACAAAGCCTAATAAAACAAATTCAAGTGCAGATACAATCGAGTTAAAAAAGAGTTTGAAGAATAAATAAGATGAAATTAATAACTATAAGTCGAATTTTGAATTGATTCAAACTCAAATGGAAGCTATGATATCTGTTTTGTTAGTTGTTGGAATTCAAGTGACATCACTTCAATTTTCAGGTAAACATATAGTTAATAAAATAAAATTTATTATATAATATTAATTATAGTAACTAATGTTGATTATTTTAATTTGTAGCTTCAAATGATACCATGAACTCAATATCAACAGAATCACAACTGACTCAAGGTTTGGATTGAAACTGCTACAACAAAATATTCCACAAGTCATATTATTATCATAGTTTTTTTATTTTATGTAAACATTTAAACATTTTTATATTTATAAAAATGAAATTATTATGTTTTTAGTGAAATATTTGTTTAAATCTTATTATTTTGCAATAAGTGAAATATATATTTTTATTTAGATTTGTATAAATAATTTTATTTTAATATATAGTCATTAAAAATGTGACAAATTTTAGTTTTTCCACTATATTGGTGACATTATATATGGTGACATTATGCATAATCATCATTCATAATATTATTAGGTAACAATATATTATGTCACTAAAAATGTGACAATATCTCTTTCACCACATATAAGTTGATTTTAATGTATTATTTGTGACAATATAAATTATCAATAACGAAATCTTATTTAATTTAGTGACGTAACCAACTGTCATAGAATATAAATTATAAAGTGACATTATGCATAAATGTCATTCATAATATTATTAAGTAACATTTATATTATGTCACTAAAAATTTGACAATATCTCTTTCGTCACATATTGGTTGATTTTAATGTATTATCCGTGACGATATAAATCATCAATAATGAAATTTTACATAATTTAGTGACATAATTAGTTGTCATTGAATATTAATTATATAGTGACGTTATATATAAATGTCATCCATGCAACTATTAGGTGACTATATACTACGTTACTAACAATGTAACAAATTTCTTTTTGTCACGTATACAATGAAATTATTGTGTTATTGGTGACAATATGATTTATTAATGACGAAAATGTACATCATTTGGTGACAAAAGTAATTGTCATTGAAGGGCAAATTAAACTGTGATGTTATCCATTAGCGTCACTATATATTTAACAATACATGACGATAACACATACATCGTCACTTTTGACATTTACTGACACACCTAGGGTGACGATCGTTGTGACATTGACTTTTATGTCACAAAATACATCTAGTGACATAAATTGAAGTTTAGTGACTATAACCTAGATGCCACTAATAAGAAAATTTGTTGTTGTGACCACACTTATTTTTCGTAGATGACCTAATTCTATTTGCGGAAACTGATATATCACAGTGAAGAATCATGAGCAAAACACTCCAAGATTTCTACCTTGCTTCGGGTCAAAAGGTAAGCATGACCAAACCAACATGTTTTTCTCCAATAATATCCCTACACAGATTCGTAACACAATAAGCGGCCAACTAGGCTTTAAAGAAGCTGATGATCTAAGGAGATATTTGGGAGTACCCATTATCCACAAAAGAGTCACAAAGACCACTTATGATCAGATTATCTAGAAAATTCGAAATCGTCTCTCAGGGTGGAAAGTTACCTCACTATCACTAGCAGGAAGGATTATGTTAGCTAAATCAGCCCTCTCATCAATACCATACTATGCTATGCAATCCACCTTACTTCCCAAAGGTGTAGTCGACGAAATTGAACGTCTAATTAGAAGCTTCATATGGGGTATAACAGCCGAAAGAGGAGGAATACATCTAGTAAATTGGAACTCTCTCTGCATGCCGATACATGAGGGAGGACAGGGCCTAAAACACATGAGAAAACAGAATGAGGCCTTTCAAATGAAACTAGCATATAAACTACTCACGAGAACTGATCTACTCTGGGTACAAGTCTTGCGCGACAAATACAAACTCGGAGAGAATCTTCCATCCACCCTACCGAATAGATGTGGATCATACCTATAGAGGGGTCTGGTGTCTATTTGGCCATCCTTCAAAGCCAATCTAACATGGAATGTGGGAAATGGCAAAAACATAGAATTTTGGAACGACAACTGGCTTGATGACATAGGCCCTCTACACGACCAATGCACCAGTCCTGATCTAATCGAAGACCGCTCAGCCAAAGTTCACGATCTGATAACCGGAGAGGGCCACTGGAACGCTTTTACCAGCCTCTTATCAATTAAAGCGATACAGTCATTAGATGCCTTCCCACCACCGATCGATGATAACCAACGTGACACACCAGGATGGAAGTACTCCAAGAATCATCGCTTCACCATTGGTAATGAATCAAGAGATGAAAGGGAAACCATCTGCAAAATAATCTCAAAACATCAAAGTCTCCCAAGAATTAGAACCTTTCTCTAGCTTGTATGCAAGTAGCGTTTTTTTAACGAACGAGGAACGAGTTTGAAGGCACATGACATGAGATTATGCTTGTTCATCATGTGGAGAATCAATCGAGGACATCAACTGCATACTTAGAACTTGCCCATCAACTGCATACTTAGAACTTGCCCGAATGCAATAAGAGTCTGGGAACAACTGATTAACCCAAAAGACTTGATTCAATTTCTTAGCATGGATATGAACACATGGATCAATGATAATCTGAAAACCACCATCTCGCCATCACAAGAGAAAACAAACTGGAGCACATTTTTCAGTACAACTCTATGGATACTCTGGGATAACACGAATCGTTCCGTCTTTGACACAGAATTGATTGAGAGAGAAACGATTATAGAGAAAGCAAAGAGATTAACGCAGGACATATCCAACACAAGGTTTTCCAAAAGCGAGAAGGTTAAATCCATCCCAGGAGAACACGACGAACTGGTCACAACCGGAAACCCATTGGTGCAAAGTGAACGTTGATGCTGCCAGACAAAATAGGACATGCGAAGCAACGTGTGGTGGACTTGCCCGTAATCACAAAGGCGAATGGATTTATGGTTTTACAAGAAAGATAGGTTACTGCCCATCGTTAGTCGCAGAGCTTTGGGGAATCCTTGACGGCCTCCAAATAGCATGGGACAATGGAGAGAAGAAGGTTATACTGGAAGCTGATTGCTCGGAAGCCATTCCATTCAAATGATAAAAAGAACCATCGAGAGAAGGAAGAAATTTGACCATCTTGCAACACATAGACAGACTCCTGGCAAAAGAATGGGTAGTCACCTTCAGATGCGTCCCAAGAGAGGTGAATAAAGCAGCAGACGAAATGGCGAAGTGTGCCTGAAACCTCCAACTCAGCTTCAAGAAGTGCTCCCACCCACCAGGAGAAGTAGTTGAAAGAGTTCGAGCAGAAGAAATTCATACAGGTAGACAGTAATTAGCTGTTACCTTTTCGGAACCAATAAAATAAAGAAAAAATTATATTCTATATCTATAATTCATCTCGAATCATTTAAATTTTTTATATAATGCTTAAATTACTCTCCCTCAATAGAGATGAATCAAATTTTCTATTTAACTACCTTATAATTATATGATTTCTTAAAATTACAAAAAGAAATTTTCACATTAGGTCTCTGTCTCTCCCTCCAATTCATAAATCAAAGTATATTAAAATATAATTTTAAAAAAGGCAATGCTTATTTTGTCAATGGCAGAAAAAGGAAAATAATAACTAAAAATAATTAAATATTTCTAGATTATTCAAGGAAATAATATTTATTATTATATTTATATAATATATCTACAATTCATCTTGAGTCATTTAAATATTCTTTGATATAATGTTTAAATTATTTATTATTTTTAAAAGTATTTTTTATATTGGATTACTTTATAATTATATAATTTCTTAAGCGATAACAAGATCATTGCTCCTCTCCACTCTCATGTAAAAAGGATATTATGCATTTCAGAATTTTTAAATTCACATCTTATAGAACAAATAAATTTGGTCGGTTGGTCAAACTGCGCATCATTATTCCCTTATATTTGATCAGTTAATTAATTGTTCATATTTTCCTTAGTCATTTGATCTTGGCCAAACTAAACTTTCTTTTAAATATATGTAATTCGTACTCTTTTATATTTCTATAATAAATTAGATAAACTAAAGTTTATTTTATATTTCTATAATAAATCGAATAAAATAAAATTTATTCAAAGAATATTTGAATCATTTAATAAAAAAGACTAAATGATCTTGTAAATAAATTAAATTCTTTTAGGATTTTTGGAACAAAAGTTTTTAAGATAAATATTGAGATTCAAACCCGCGTCAAGTCAAGTGAGATGATATGAACGTCCTTAACCACTCGATTAATTAATGGATCTCGAATAATCTTTTATATATTTGTTACATTTTGAATTAAAAATAATTATTTAATTTAGTTCCCATTCAATAATATTATGTACTAAAAACATGTAGTTAATTTTTGGTAAATCAGACTATTCTTTCCACTAACTTAACGTTTTCTTTAAAAAAAATATTTTTATTACTTTTTTTTTTGGTAAATCACTAGTCATTTTGTAAGTTCGAATTAGAAAAAGAGTAAACAAGCCGTTAATGCTAGTGAAAATGACAACAAAGATCATTATAATCCTAATAAAACGGTGTCAGTTGAAGATGATTTTTTTTAATAAACTTATGGTGAGTATAAAATAGTATATGTTCAAAGACTCTTAATCATTTACTAATGAATACTCGTACGTTTTACATTGTATTTTAGTGATGGTGGAATGGTGATTGTTGTGAGATAGTAGTTGTGAATCCAAGTCCAACAAACAAGACAACTGAGTAACAAGGTGCCGACGGGATAGTTTCATGGGTTAAGAGGGGATTCAGTTTTGTATGTAAACTGATAACCAAATTGGCCTATGTCCGACTGACGTTATGGTTATTCCATCCATAGTAAAGATGTATTCGATTTATAAAATGTTTAGTTGATATATTATTCTATATATTATTGAGAATGTGATATTATATATTTTAATTTATTTGAAATGAATGTGAGAATATAATGTATAGTTGAGAGAATATGAGAAATAATATTAAATAAATTTAAATTAAATATTACTTTTATTAAACATCTAAATCTTTAAAATATATAAATTTTAAATTATACATGAATTATTTAAATATATGTAAATCTAAATCTTAATCTATTAAAAAATAGAAAAATTAAAACTCAAACATTCCTAAAAACAAATATATTCTTTATTTTATAATCTAAAATCAAATAATAAATATAATTCAATCTTTTTAAAGAATAAAAATATTTTAAATTAATCTAATGATAATAATACATTGGCTTAAATATACAAAAGGTGCACGACCTATGCCCGTTTTTTCAGTTTAGTGCCTAACATTTCATTCCGTTACTCAAAATGGGTCAAGCCGTGACGGACCGTTAGTTTTCTCTGTTAAGTGATACGTGTCACAATATGATAATTTAACAAAAATTATATAAAATTAAAAATAAAATTAAATATTTTTGAAAAAAAAACACATAAATTTCAAAATAACCCCAAAACTTTGAAAACCTTCATTTCAACCCCTAAACCCACACCAACCATCTATCTTTACCGTCGACGAAGCTCCACCTAACCTCACCTCCCCTGACGACCAAAACCCTATGAAATCGTGATTGATCAACGGTCGATCGACGATGAATCAACGTTTTATACCCTACGAACCCTAGGATAAAAATCGCAATCCCAAGCGATTTCGACGACCAATCGACAATAACTACGACGACTTATAACTAGGATGATGACAAAGGCTATGTCGGTAGCAGTGGTCGTGGCTAGAAAGGGTAGCGGTGACGGGTTAGTGTTAGGATTTTGGGATTTTAGGGATTTTGAGGTTTTTTGTAATTTAAAAGACTTTCTATATATAATAATATTTTTAATATTTTTAGAAAATAAATTTCAAAATTATGAGATTGTGACAAGAGTCACTTAACGGAGAAAACTAATAGTCCGTCACGGCTTGACCCATTTGGAGTAACGGAATGAAACGTTAGACACCAAACTAGAACGAAATAAACGTTAGGCACTAAACTAAAAAAACGGACATAGGTTAAACACCTTTTGTATATTTAAGCCTGGTACATTTTATCTATAAAAAATCATTTAACTTCTTTCCCTTGAAAGAAATTTTATGTACCTTCAAAATCATTTAATTTCTCTCTTGGAGTCCCGTGAGGTTAAAGCTAGTTGTTTTTTCTAAGGTTTTTGGTTCAAGCATTATATCTGCATAAATATATGGATATTTATTGAATGAATCTATCATTGTTGAAAACATCTTTAATGTTTCGATATAAAAAATTAAGTTAAACGAATTTTAAGATTTTACAATTGATTTTGTTAGTATATTCGATTTAATTACTCGAATATCAAAATATTACTCCAAGTATTTCAAGATCAAATTCAAACTTTACTAAATGTGTAAAATTGTGTTTTATACTCAATATATTTTTGAAACAATTTTCATAAAGTATTTTGAACCAAAATCAAGCCTAAAATCAATTTTTCAAAGTAATGCACCGATGCACCAATCCATGCATCGATGCACCATGGATTAAATTGAACATCGAATGCATTTTATGCATCGATGCACATACCATGCATCGATGCACAAACCATGCATCGATGAACTCTGGCCTTTTTGAAACATCGAATGCATTTTATGCATCGATGCACTCTTAGTGCACCGATGCACTAAGGGTCCAACAGTCAAAATATTTGAATTTTACACTTGATGCACCGATGCACCATGGGTATGCATCGATGCACTGACGCTCCCAACTGAATTTATTAATTGTTTTCACACTTAAACGGCTCTATTGACTCCACTAATCATCCCCAACGTTCAGAATCAATTGAAGGAGTATTTAAACAAGTTCTGAAGCCATTGATCAATAAAAATTAAGAAGAAATCATAGAGAAACAAGAGAGAAAGCATCAAACATCAAGTTTGTGCAATTCAAGCCAAATTTTCTTTCAATATTCATTTTGCTTTCAAGAACACAATTTGTGCTCATTTGTAATCATCTTTGAGTGTTCTTATCTTGTTCTAGAATTGTGCAAACATATTGCCTTGTGAGGTTTTCCTTGTAAGTTTGCAAATTTGTGTATTTCTCTTTGAAAAAGAGTGTGCTCAAGAATTGGGGTATAATTCTTGAGGGAATTGTAAGGTTATTCTTTACCCTCAAAAGAAAGAACAAATTAGTGAATTTGTTGGAAAATCCTTAGTGTGGATAGCTAAAGTAGTGGACGTAAACTTTGGTTGAGAAAGTCGAACCACTCTAAATCGCTGTACAAATCTTTTCAATTTTCTGCAAAAGCTTCCACCAAAATTTTAATTGCCAATTCACCCCCTCTTAGCTGATTCCATCAATCGATTAACCCAATAATTGGTATCAGAGCCTCACTCATTTAAAGGTTTAACTACCTCTTGAGTCGATTCGGGAAAGAGTTAAATCGATAAAGATGGTGTCCACTTCCGGTTCATTCTCCATGGAAGAATCCAGACCAATTGACGTGCCTCCTTACTTCAATGGAACAAATTATCGTCGTTGGAAGAGGTTCATGATGATATTTATCCAAGCATATGATATGGAAGCTTGGATGATAATCGAGATAGGATATTCCTCTCCTACGAAGAAGGCAAAGAAGTGGAGTGATCAAGAATGGAAGAAAGCTCAACAAAATACAAAGGATATGCACATGTTGTGTTGTGCAGTTAATCCTAATGTATATAAAGGAGTTTCTTCTTGTTCAAATGCCAAGGAGATGTGGGATAAGCTTGAGGAGATCTATAGAGACAAGTAAGAAGAAGAACCAATAAAGGTGATGTCTCTATTAACTCTTACAGAGCCAAAGGTATCTTCTAACTCAAATAGATTAAATTCAAAATCTTTTAATGAGTTACAAGATACTTATGATGAATTATTTTCGGAGTTTGAGACCATGAACTCCAAATTCAATAAATTGATTTCTAAATTTATTGTTAAAAATGATATTCTTTTGAAAGCTAAAACAGACTTGGAAAATCAAAATGAAATGTTGAGAAAGGAGTTAGAGCTTTCAAAAATAAAATCTGAAAACTTTGAAAAAGAAATTTTCAAATTAAACAAACTTCTTCTAGAAACAAAAATGGATTTTGAAAATAAAAATGAAATCTTGAAGAAGGATTTGGAGCTTTCAAAAATGAAATTTGAAAGTATTAAAAAAGAAAATTTTGATTTGAAAGTTAAGATTGAATGTTTAACAAAAGAAAAAGAGATCATTTTAAATAATTCATATTGTTCAATAATGACAATATGTTCACATTGTTATTATCATGGTCATAAGGAACATACTTGTCCTTTAAAGAAAGGAAACCGATTTAAAATTAGACAAGTATAGGTTCCAAAAGGAACAAGAGGCATTGAAACTAATGTTTAAGGATCCAAAGCAATTTGGATACCAAAATTTACTTAAATGTCTCTTGTAGGTGTGTGGGAGAAATGGTGATAAAGATGATGATATTCAATGCTCTAGCCACACATGAAAAGGGAATGGGTAATCTTTAAACTTAATGTTTTTATTTTATTTTTTGGTTACTCACTTAGTTTATGCATGCATGAGGTTTTAAATGTTGAATAATTCTAAATGATTATGTTTTATCTCATGTATGTTGAAAAATATTGTATGATGAACATAGTAATTTTTGGTAATGTTTTATAAACTCTAGTTCATCATATTAATTTTTGGTCAAAATTGTTTTTAAAATGTAATTGATATCTCTTTAACAATTGATATCGATTTTTCAAGAACTTTGGTTTTGCAAAATTTTGACCTTAAATTTTTCTTAATGTTTATACATATTTTTAAAATATTATAAATTTTTAATGCATAACATTTTCATAAATTTTATGCATGTGCTCTTAATATCGATAATCAACATTGCATAATGATTTTGTATGTGAATGGATTAAAGCATAATCTTTTGAGTATTAGTCAATTTTGTGATAAGGGGTTTAATGTCATGTTTGAAACTAATGGTTGTAAAGTTATTGACATTACATCTAATCGAATTATGCTTGTTGGTCATAGAATAGGAAACATATACATGGTGCATTTAGACTCTATTGATATGACTAATTTATGTCTAGTTGTTAAGGATGAGCATGATAGTTGGTTATGGCATAGGAGACTAGGACATGCTAGTATGAGTGTTTTGCAACGGCCAATTCAAGGAAATTTAGTTCGAGGGTTGCCTAAGCTTAAATTTAATAATGATAAAATTTGTGTTGCTTGTGCTAAAGGAAAATAAAAGCAAATTTCTTTTAAATCCATTAATGACGTATCCACTAGTATAGTATTATAATTGATCCATTTAGATCTTTTTGGGGCAACTAGGACTACTAGCTTGGGTGGAAAACAATATGCATTTGTCTTGGTAGATGACTATTCTAGATATACTTGGGTTCTATTTTTAAGTACTAAAGATGAAGTATTAGAACTTTTTATCACTTTTTCAAAAATAATCCAAAAACGAAAAAGGTTACTCTATCACTAGTGTTAGAAGTGATCATGGCACTGAATTTGAAAATCTTGGATTTACTGAGTTTTGTAATACTAATGGTATTAGTCATAATTTTCAGCACCTATAACCCCTCAACAAAATGGGGTTGTTGAGAGAAAAATCAAACTTTAGAAGAAATGGCTAGAACCATGCTTTGTGAAAACAATTTGCCAAAATATTTTTGGGCGGAAGCCACAAATACCGCTTGTTATGTTGTAAATAAAGTAATGATTAGGCCAATTTTAAAGAAAACTCCATATGAAATTTTCAAAAATAAAAAGCCTAACATTATCTATTTTTCATCTTTTTGGATGTAAATGTTTTGTTTTAAACAACGGTAAAGAAAACCTTGGCAAATTTGATGCTAAAAGTGATGAAGGAATTTTTCTGGGTTATTCCTTAAATTCTAAAGCTTATCGAGTATTTAATAAAAGAACTTTAGTTGTAGAAGAGTCTATACATGTTGTTTTCGATGATAATCCCCTTCCGAGGAAGGATTCTTGTTTGAATGATGATGTAGGTATTATAAATATAAATGACGTTGAACATGACGTTGGAGAACTATCATCAAAGGAAGAAACGAAAGATGAGGAAACTCAAGATCCTCTCGAGAGTCCAACCATTAAATAAAGGGAAGTATCTTACCCAAGAGAGTACAACTATGTCAAGGATGGTGAGATTATAGGTGATCCATCCAAAGGGGTAACAACTCGATCTTCTGTTAGAAATATTTGTAATTATGTTGCATTTATCTCATACATAGAGCCTAAGAATATCAAAGAAGCATTAAATGATGAACATTGGATTATGGCTATGCAAGGAAGAGTTAAATCAATTTGAGAGAAGTAAAGTATGGACATTAGTTGAAAGGCCTAGTAATAAATCTACTGTAGGTACTAGATGGGTATTTAGGAATAAGCTTGATGAGAGTGGTAATATA
The DNA here is from genome assembly GCF_006381635.1 of Hibiscus syriacus. NCBI lineage: Eukaryota > Viridiplantae > Streptophyta > Magnoliopsida > Malvales > Malvaceae > Hibiscus > Hibiscus syriacus. The sequence goes on from NW_024061960.1 coordinate 1,856,508, forward strand.
GTGAGAAACAAGGCTAGACTTGTTGCTCAAGGGTATACTCAAGAAGAAGGTATAGACTATGATGAAACATACGCTCCCGTAGCTAGGATAGAAACAATTAGAATGTTATTAGCATTTGCATGTTTTCATGAATTTAAATTATATCAAATTGATGTTAAAAGTGCATTTTAAATGGTTTTATAAAGGAAGAAGTGTATGTGGAACAACCTCCTAGTTTTGAAGATTTAAAATTTCCAAATCATGTTCTTAAGTTGACAAAAACACTTTATGGTTTAAAACAAGCTCCTAGAGCTTGGTATGAAAGATTGTCAAACTTTTTAATTGAAAAAGATTTTTCCAAAGGGAAGGTTGACACTACATTGTTTTTAAAGCATAAAGGTAAAGATTTATTAGTAGTTCAAATTTATATTGATGATATAATATTTGGTTCTACTAATGATGTTCTTTGCCAATAATTTTCTAAGCTAATGCAATGTGAATTCGAGATGAGCATGATGGGGGAGCTCTCATTTTTCTTGGGACTCCAAATCAAGCAAAGAAAAGATGGCATCTTCATCAATCAAGCTAGGTACGTCAAAGATATGCTCAAGAAGTTTGGACTGAAAAATGGGAAACCACATAACACTCCAACGAGCTCATCGATAAAGCTTGACATAGATGAAGGAGGTAAATGTGTGGATGTTAAATTATATAGGTCAATGATTGGCTCTTTGCTTTATCTAACTGCAAGTAGACCGGACATTATGTTTAGTGTTTGCTTATGTGCTAGATTTCAATAATGCCCTAAGGAATCACATTTATTAGCTGTTAAGAGAGTCTTTAGATACCTTAAGGACACTCATAGTTTAGGACTTTGGTATCCTAGAGACTCTACCTTTAGCTTGCATGTCTTCTCTGATGCGGATTATGGAGGTTGCAAATTAGATAGGAAAAGCACCTCCGGTACTTGCCAATTCCTTGGAAATATGTTGATTTCTTGGTTTTCAAAGAAACAAAATTGTGTAGCATTATCTACCATTGAAGTGGAATACATTTCAGCCGGTAGTTGTTGTGCACAAGTTTTATGGATGAAACAACAACTTTTTGATTCTGGAATTGAAGTAGGTACTATTCCTATCAAGTGTGACAATACTAGTTCTATTTGTCTCACTAAAAATCCCATCCAACACTCTAGAACTAAGCACATTGAAATTAGACATCACTTCATTAGAGACCATGTCGCTAAGGAAGATGTAGTTCTAGAATTTGTTGATACTTTGCATCAATTAGTGGATATTTTTACAAAGCCTTTAGACAAGGAAAGCTTTTGGACACTTAGGAGAGAATTAGGTTTAACTAACCTATCTTCACTTAGTGTTTAAAATATTTTTAGCACTTTTAAGAATAAATGAAAAATGCTTATAATAATAATTTTTGATTGCATTCTTTCCTATTAGTTAGGGGGAGTTTATGTTCTTTGGTGAAAATTAATTTTATGTTCAAATGTAGTTTAAGGATAAATTTGATTGATTGAACATGATTAATTTTCATTATATGAGTTGCTAATACCACTAGAGCCAATTAATTTAGCATTTTGAGTGTTTAAAATGGATTTTTGACATTTTTGTGCTTAATGCATCGATACACCTAACAGTGCATCGATGCATCCTTGAATGTGCATCGATGCATCCTTGAATGTGCATCGATACACCATGAAGGTGCACCGATGCACGCCTTGAATGTGAATCGATGCACAAGGTCATCCATCGATGCATCGATCGGGTTTTTGGGTTTAAAAGGTTTATTTTCTTATTTGTTTTAAACCCTAAAAACTAAACCCCTCAGCCGTACGCCTCTCTTCATCTCTAAATTCTCCTCTTGCTCCAAAATCAACGTTTTTAGTCAAAATCTTCGAGCTTTTCATCTCTATATCTTGCTACTATCATTAAATCGTGCAACACAACATCTCATTCCTCTCAAATCCAAAATTTTCAAGGTAATATTTCAAAACCTCTATTTATTGATTTTTGATCTTAGGACTAGTTTTAATTAGTTCTAGGATGAACATTATATCGGGCATTGATTGTTTGATGACTACAAACTAAGATTTACAACTAATTTCATCAAAAACTCACAAATTTTCAATGAATTTTTGAATTTTTGAAATTTAAAAAAAATGAAAATCTAAATTTAATTTTTAAATTTGATGTTTTTGATTTGATTATGTTGTATTCATGAAAACTATACATATTATTATTTTTTTCAAATTATTTTCATATAGTTTTCAAAACATTGCCCATTAGGATTTGGTTTAGAGAACCTTGAATTATTGAGGACTTCATCGAGTCATTCAACCCGACCTCCTAATCTCATTCCTCCTCTACTTAATAGTCTTATAGGATACTGTTTTAATATGCCTGAACGTCGTAGAGAAAAATTGTACTCTAGGTACATAAATTCTTTCCAATCCTATAGAATCCGAGAAGAGCGTATTCCTTCTCTTCAAGCCATGATAGATATTGACTTCGAATACCTTCCGATTCTTAAAACTTGGAAGTTTGATAAAATGTTTCACCTCAAACCTATCATCTATCATCAGTTAGTTCGTATTTTCTACTCCAATGCGGTATGCATTCAAAACGAAACTAAATGTGGGACTATAGCAATTAGATCCTATCTTTTAGGCCAATATATTAATATTGACCCTGAGACTATAGCTTTTTGTTTTGGGCTAGATGATAATGGGTTATATAATGAGAATGAAACTGTGGAATATCCCTATGTTCCAAACTCTAGTGTTAGTACTCTACGATCTCATCACGATCGTTTTCTTCATTTGATGATCTCTTGGTGGTTTAGACCATCCGGAGGTAGGTACTCCACTCTTCGTACTAGGGATTTATGGTGGATGCACTGTATCAAGAATAAGAACAAAATAAATCTGCCCCACATTATATTTAGTCAACTAGTGGATATCATAAACATTGTTCCTTCAAAACATGTCGAAACATTAATTTATGAATGTCTTCTTAGTAACCTTTTTATCAAACTCGGTCTAAACGTCTCTCACGACAATCTCATCCCTCTCTAAAATCAAATCAATCTCACTTCGTTGAAGAAAGCGGATTGGAAACAAGACGAGGAAACCGGTCTTTGGGTCTTTTGACCCGGTAAGCAAACTCCGGGAGCGAGTTCTTCACGATCTGCTCCTAGCTCTTCTCGTGCTCCTCCTCCTCTTCCGGCTCCGGCTCCGGCTGCTGACGATGATCCCGAGTTTCAACAACTTATGCAAGATATCGACGATCACGTACCAGACGATGAGCCTGCACCGGAACCAGCACAGCAAGAAGATCAAATGCCACCATATTTTCGATCTTTCTTAGAGTCGTTTGATCTGAGGTTTGCCTCAATGGAGTCTCAGATTACTGAGTTTCAGTGGGAGATGCGTGAACGTATTGACGCTCTCACTCTTGAAGTTTGAGCTCATTATCCTTCTCCTCCCGATCCTCCGATGGAGTAAATTTGTTTCCTTGTTATGTTTTCTTGATTTTTAAAACTTGGATTGATTTTGATGTTTCTGGGTTGTTTGTTTTGGATTGTTAAATGTTTGAATTTGTTATGGTTTGGATGATTGGATTTTGAACTTAATATATATATATATATATATTTGGTTTGGTTGAATTTTCTTATTTTTGCATCATTAGACATATATGACCAATAATGTCATTTCACATTTGTTTATGAATATTGATTATGGAACTAATGGCTAATCTCTCTTTTGATTGTGATCTTAGCAGCTTAAGCTATATTTACTTATAATCAATTGGCTATGCTTTTCAAAACCTTGTTTAAAACGTTTTAGAGTCTTTTTGATTTAACAAAAAGGGTGAGTAGTGTAAAAGTGTTAAAGGGGAGAAGTGTTAGAGTAAAGGGGAGTAAATTTTCAAACTTGATTTCAAAACTTAATTTTCAAAGAAAATCTTAAAATTACACAAATGTTTTGTTATATCAAAAAGGGGGAGATTGTTGAAAACATTTTTGATGTTTAGATATAACAAATTAAGTTAAATGAATTTTAAGATTTTACAAATGATTTTCTTAGTATATTCGATTTAATTACTCAAATATCAAAATATTACTCCAAGTATTTCAAGATCAAATTCAAACCTTACTAAATGTGTACAATTGTGTTTTATACTCAATATATATTTTTGAAACAATTTTCGCAAAGTATTTTGAACCAAAATCAAGCCTAAAATCAATTTTTCAAAGTGATGCATCGATGCACCATTCCATGCATCGATGCACCATGGATTAAATTGAACATCGAATGTATTTTATGCATCGATGCACATACCATGAATCGATGCACTCTAGCCTTTTTGAAACATCGAATGCATTTTATGCATCGATGTACTCTTAGTGCACTGATGCACTAAGGATCCAACGGTCAAAATATTTGAATTTTACACTTGATGCACCGATGCACCATGGGTATGCATCGATGCACTGACGCTCCCAACTGAATTTATTAATTGTTTTCACACTTAAACGACTCTATTGACTCCACTAATCATCCCCAACGTTCAGAATCAATTGAAGGAGTATTTAAACAAGTTCTGAAGCCATTGATCAATAACAATTAAGAAGAAATCATAGAGAAACAAGAGAGAAAGCATCAAACATCAAGTTTGTGCAATTCAAGCCAAATTTTCTTTCAATATTCATTTTGCTTTCAAGAACATAATTTGTGCTCATTTGTAATCATCTTTGAGTGTTCTTATCTTGTTCTAGAATTGTGCAAACATATTGCCTTGTGAGGTTTTTCTTGTAAGTTTGCAAATTTGTGTATTTCTCTTTGAAAAAGAGTGTGCTCAAGAATTAAGGTATAATTCTTGAGGGAATTGTAAGGTTACTCTTTGTCCTCAAAAGAAAGAATAAATTAGTGAATTTGTTGGAAAATCCTTAGTGTGGATAGCTAAGGTAGTGGACGTAGACTTTGGTTGAGAAAGTCGAACCACTCTAAATCGCTGTGCAAATCTTTTCAATTTTCTGCAAAAACTTCCACCAAGATTTTAATTGCCAATTCACCCTCCTCTTGGCCGATTCCATCAATCGATTAACTCAACAATCATGTTCGCCGAGCACCGTTGAGCACTACTGATGATAAGCATTATTAATTTAATTGATAAAAAAATAAAATTTTAAAGTACTCAACTTATAATTATAAATTAATTAAAAATCTAAAGGTAAATTATTTAAAGTAAAATATTAATTACATTATTTTCCATATCTTTTTTGGGTAAATTATATCACTGACCACCTAACTATATTCACTTTTCATTTGGAACATCATTTTTGAAATTTTGTTAATCAGGTCATCCAAATGGATTCAGTCAACCACTTGCTGTTAATATTTAACGGAAGTGTTGACGTGACAGTTAATAAAATTAGTATAATTATATATTTGATCTTCAATATAAATTATATTAATTAGGTCATAATTTTAATCCAAATTAATAAATTTAATATCCAAATAGGTAGTGACACATGTCACTACCATATTGGAGGATATTTTATTAAAATTATAACTAAATTGATACAATTTAATATTTTTAAAAAATAAAAATGTTTTAAATTAATATGATGATACTGATACATTTTATCTATAAAAATCATTTAACTTCTTTCCCTTGAAAAGAAATTTTATTTCCTTCATAATCATTTAATTTCTCCCTTAAAGTCCTGTGAGGTTAAAGCTAGTTGTTTTTTTCTAAGGTAGTTTGTTTCAAGTATGATATCCGCATAAATATATGAATATATATTGGATGAGGCTATTATGTTCGATGAGCATCACTGACGATGAGCACTATTAATTTAATTGATAAAAATTTAAATTTCTAAACAACTCATCGTATAATTATAAGTTAGTTTACAATTTAAAGATAAATTATTCAAAATAAAATATTAATTACATTATTTTGATCATGAAATGTTATTAAATTACAAAAGTTTCATGGTCTCCTACCTAATAAATACCAAATACCTTCGAAGAATATCTAGATCCTCTAGTGTGTTCCTTATGTGACATGCAAATGTTTTACATGTTTTAAAACGTAATTTTCTTAAATTACAGATTTACTGATGTTTTGATTCAATGTTAAATTAACTATGGTTACATGATATGTGTTCTCTGATTACTTGTTTTGACTGGAAAATATAAATGTTCTTAAATTATGGATCATGAGATCTATTGGTTACTACTTAAACTATTTTACTGGGACATCTTGGTAGATACTGAAGTATGGAGGTTCAACTCGGTCAAATTGGTATTTCCTTATATAGGTTCAGACGGATCGAACTGGTAATTCCTTACGAACCTAAGGTGACCCTTGAGTAGGCTTCGAGACCCCGAAAAACTTTCTTGGGTAGGCTCTCAGGCCCCAAGGCACTCCCTTGGGTAAATTATGAGACTGCATATGATGTACGGGTAAATGGCAATTATGTGATTTATTTTATTGTCACTCTTACGAGATTTTACTGGATCGCGATCCTGATATTACAGTTTACTGTTAAATCTTTTCATATCTTTTTTGGGACCACTGACCACCCAACTATTGTCCATTTTCATTTTGAACACCATTTTGAAATTTTGCTAATCAGGTCATCCAAATATTTAAATGCATTCAATCAAGCCACTTGTCGTTAACATTTAACGGAGGTGTTGACGTGACAGTTAATAAAATTAATATAATTACATATTTGATCCTCAATATTTATAAATTCTATCAATTTGGTCATAATTTTAATTCAATTTAGTCATAATTTTAATTCAATTTAATAAATTTAATATCCAATTAGGTAGTGACACATATAACTACCATATTGGAGAATATTTTATTAAAATTATGACCAAATTGATATAATTTAATCTTTTTAAAGAATAAAAATATTTTAAATTAATATAATGATACTAACACATTTTATCTATAAAAATCATTTAACTTCTTTCCCTTCGAAACAAATTTTATGTCCCTTCAAAATCATTTAATTTTTCTCTTGAAGTCCTTTGAGGTTAAAGCAATAATTGTCATCTTTTAAGATTTCGGTTTAAACATAATACTAAAAAAAATATATAAATATTTATTATCAAATAATTAAAATTTTAAATAAATATTATTTTATAATTACTCCAAATTATTAAATAAAACTCCTTAGCATTTAATCAAATCCAATTTTTAAATAATATTTTAATAAACTAGAGTATCATTACTCGACTTCTTTTTCTCTTAAAAGTCGAAACATATGAAATGCAAAACCTATCCACACTTCACAATCTCTGATCTCTGTTATACACTTAATATAATCAACAGTGGCTCCAAAGAGGTATGAAATCATCGGCGGCATCGTATTCGTGTTCATCCCCATTATGCCCACAACGAGGTGGTGACATCATCATCCCCGCCGCCATGTTTGCCAGAAAGCTTTGTGTCCCAAAAACCTCCTCCTCGTCCAAATAATACCCATTCTCCCACACTCTCATTTCCTCCCCCTCTTTCTTTTCGTTTCCCTTTGCATTATCACCGGAGTTCTCATCCCAATGCTCAATCGGTCGAAATGCCTCCGCCGCCTCTGCCGCCGCCTTCTGGATAACCTTTGGATCAGTAGAAGCCGGAACCGGAAGCCTCAAAGCTGAGTCCGCGAAGTTCAGGCAAGCCGACCTTCCTCTCAGAGCTATGGCAGCCACGTCGTGGGCACGCGCAGCCATCTCCGCCGTTGGAAAAGTACCCAGCCAAATCCTCGACTTCTTATTAGGCTCCCTCACTTCACAAACCCACTTCTCGGAGTTCTTCCGGCGGACACCGCGATACACCGGATGCCGAGTCTCGCGGAATTTTTTCCGCCCCGCTCGCTTCTTCGGGCAACTGGAAGCTAACATCACATCTTCATCGGAAAAATGAACCAGTCGAGTAGTTCCACTCCCGGAATCCGATAACGGCGATGAAACCGACCCAGAATCGATCACGTCGTAATCTAGAGCAAAAAGATCCATTTGTAGCAATGGAGAAGTGAGTGAAGTTACAGTGAGTTGAGTAAAAGCCAAAGGGAAGCTTTTTAAGGAATGGATACGATGAGTTGGGTTTATATACCATTGTTTGGAAATTCAGGGATTAAAAAGAATGGAGGCCAACACGGAAAGGTGAAGAGGATCCAGGCTGTTTGGTTTGTGGGGTCATTGAGGACTAGGTTTTGATGCCAGCTGTATTAGTTTTGGATTAAGCACAACATGACACGTGGGATCTGTCAAAGTCCAAAGGCAAATGATGTTTGATTTTCTGCGAACCATTGGAGACTCTGTAAACCTTTGATCTCTTCAGACAATCCATTGCCCTTTACACTGTTTATTGATAATATATACGTGCATATTGTTCAAATTTATAATCTTCACAAAATAAATAAATTAAAATTAATAAATTAATTTTATATCTTTTAATAGAGAACTACCTATTTTCATTTTATATTATTTTAATATTTAAATATCATTGTGTATATTTGGGTAATATTTTAATAGTTACTATATTTTTATTAATATTGTGTTTATTCTATAAAAAAAATATTGTGTTTATGACTGTTTAAATGTTCTATGGTGGAGTTGCATGATACTTGGGAGTGATCAGTGAATAGTTTAAAAGTTAATTTTATTTTTTAATTTGTAAAATATTTTTCATCTTTCAAAACAAATGATCAAGTAGCTTAAATTTACGATATAAGGTTTTAATTATTATTTTAGTACTCTTTAGATATATATTATTATTTACTATAATTTATTTGATAAAATATCATAAACAATAAATAAAAAATATGTTAAATGCTTAACATTTTATCATTTAAAAAATTACAAATATAAAGTTTTTTTTAAAAAAAAATTACTTACTATATTAAATATAAAATTTAGATAATGTAAAATTAACTTCTAAATAATCTTATACAGTCTGAATCAAATATTATAATCAAATGAAGTATATAAAGAAATGTAATATTCTTAATAATATCCATTAATTTTTTATTAAATTTAAAAAACTGAACGTATAGGATGAAAAACATTTTATCCTTGATAATTGATAATCGGAACTTTGCAGTGTAGACTATGTCAATCAAGTGGCAGATACAATTTGTGGGGGGAATGTCAAAGCTTCCCCAAAAAGAGGTATTTGAATTGGCCTCATGTTTTGGAATTAGGCTAATAATTTTGCTTATATGTAGACCACGTGTCGTTCACCAAAATTTAAGAATAAAAAGCATCGGCGGCTAAGGCGCTGAGTTTCACGGAAAGTCAAGTGAAGAGTATGGAGAAGAGAGGGGACATAGGCACAATTTCCAATACACGCTTGGCACTTGGCAGTTATTTCATTACCAACTGCCATTTTATGCTTACGTCATCCACTTCGTCCAATTCAATAAACATGAGTGCACTCTTATTACCATTTTACTCGTAAAAATAACACATATCATAAATCACATATGGCAATTGGTTTGGATTAAGTCGGGTATTTAATCAATTTAATTCGACTCGAAAATATATATATCATTAATTTCAATTTGATTTAAATATATATATATATATATATTATTTGATATATTTTGACTCGAAAAACATATTCCCTTTACTTAAACTTAATTCAACTCGAAATTTTAAAGTATAAATTTGATCTAACTTAACCTGACATAAAATAAAAATTTAATTAAAAAAACTATAGAGAGAGTAGTATTATAACAATTATCTATAAATTTCTATGAAAAATTTATACTATTATCTTTGGGTCGGATTGGAGGTTTTTTACTCTTCACTATTTAATAGTTTAGTGACAAAATCGATGCACCCTAAAAGTTTAGTGTTTAATATGACATCATTTTAAGCATTAGAATAACCACACGTCGTTTTGGTGTGGCATGCTACTTCTGCAACCGTTAGCCATGCCATTGTTCCATTAGTGACTTAACGGCGAAGTGACAAAATTGAATGTAAAACTAAAGTTCAATGCTATAATTAGTAAAATTAAAACTTTAGTGGTATAAACGAGTCAGTGTGCAAAATTCAGTGGTATCAGGTGTAGTTTACCCTATATTTTATATAAAATAAATATGATACTTATGAAAATTATTTGAAAATATAAGTTTGATATACTAATTATATTAATTATATGTTGTTAGGATTGATGAAGCTCAATCGAACAACCGAATAATTGCCAAGAGGGGGTGAATTGGCTAATTGAAAAAAATTGGGTATGGAGGAGAAAGGATATGAAAATTTGCACAATGATTTATACTAGTTCGACTTCTAAACCAAGTCTATCTCTACTACATTAGCTCCACACCAAGGATTTTCTAACAAATCCACTAATTTGTTCTTTTTTTTTCTAGGCTCAAGAGTAACCTTTACAAAACCCTTAGTTTTTCAATGGCTAAACAAAAACCAGTCCCTTTTTACAATGTTAAAAGAAGTAAAAAAGAAAATCTCTCAAAGGTACGGTGTTTACAAGATTTAAGCTTACAAGAAAACAATTAAAATATTTCCATTGAGCTCAAACACATATGTACAAGAGAAAAGGAAAAAATAAAGAGTGAAAGAACTTTTCTCTTGATCTCTATTGCTTGGATATGTTTTGTCTTCTTCTTCAAGTGTCTTCAACTTGTTTTTATATGTTTGAATAAGTTTGTGGTTGTTTCTAGCCGTTGGGGATTATTTTCTGCAAAATAAAACTGCCCAGAATAGGAGAATACAGAGAAGATTTCGTAGGAAATTAAAAGCAGCTGCCTCTCTTAATTTATTTCTTCAGTTGTTTTACAAGGCTCAACGACAGGAGTAAGTAGAATCCTGAAATTATATTGCATATAAAATAAGGTTTTTTTTCTTATTTTTCTATCCAAATTATAATTATTTGTTTGCCTTTTGTTTGGATCATGCAGTACTTGCCATGGAATCTGATTTATTTATTTACTTGTAAGCTTGCGAAGCTATTAGGCTGAATTCATATTTTCTCCCTCTTTTGTTCTTTGGGACGAGATCTCAACCTTATCTTTCCACTTCTCGGTTGGATCTAGTTCTTTCATCGTTGTTAATTTCGAATTCCTTAAAAATTGAAATTTAATATTTTAAGCGATCGATTGGTGTTGTTAATTTGAGTATATTTGGATCGTTAATTATTTTGGTAGGGAACACGAAATGTTGAATGCTTGCTTCTGGAGATTTTAGATTGAATAGTAGGAAAAGCTGAAAAAGATGTGATTTTTGTTTTGTTATACATAATTTGTCGAATAACAAACTTCTGATAAGATTCTTCTGGCCATTTCTAACTTGTATAGATTAGAAGAGTTGTTGTTGAGTGCTAAAATAACTTTAGCAATGTAAACTAGAACTTGAAACAATGTTTAGAGGACTTAACTATGCTGAGTTATTTGTATTTGACTCACTGGGCTCGATCTTTTGGCTAATTCCCTTTTAATGCTGGAGTTGTATCTATTTAATTTGGGTCTCTTATTTACCAATGCATATGCATTTCTGATGTTTGGTGAAACACCCTTTTCCTGGGATCAATGGTTATGATGATAATTAATTAATCAATGTTTCTATTTTTTATATTCTTTTCTTTTGGTGTATGGGGATAAAGAAGTGCTATGAATTTATTTCATTTTCTAAGTTAATAGGATGAACCTTTGCTTATGCTTTTGGATTGAATTTTTTCACCTTTTAATACTAAATTCTACTCCTGGAAATTTACCGAGAAATATTAAGATATTCTCAAGATCGCACAGAAGAATGAAATAAATTTCAGTACTGATTCTAGCCTCTCTAACTATAATTTACTTGTTTAGACTTCTCCTGCGATTGGACCTGAGCATGAACTATATTTTCTATTGGAACTTCTGCAAGTTTGATCTGGTTTTGAACTGTATAATTAGGCCATTTTGAATCGTTCACCAATCAATTAAGTTCTTTAAAGTTTTTCATCTTTAGAATCATTTATGCTAACATCAAAGGGCATATTTTTATGTGTTGTTGCCTGCTTAATTTTTCATGATGTTTTTATCTTTGTTGTTGACTCCAACATCTGTATGGATTTGTTACAACGATATGGTGCGAGTGTAAGAAATAAGAGTCCCCATCCTTTAGCTGATGATGAAGACGATGACGACTTATTTGAAGACCGATTTAGTATTGCATATAATCTTGACCGAGAATTTGGGTAAGTAAATGCTTTGCAAGGTTAAATTGTTACATTTGTCCAGTTATCTGATACTGTTCATACACATGATAATATAATCCTAACATGTAGGCCTTTCTACGTATAACAGTCCAAGGCTTAAGGAGCACATGCAATATTGCATGAACCATCTAGAAGAAATTAGTAAGCTCTCAAAATTAAAAGCTCAAGTAACTGAGGTGAAGGGGATTATGATGGATAACATTGAAAAGGTATGTATTTATTTTCTTGAGAAGTGGTACAAGTTTGGAAAAAGTGGATGTATTATTTTGAATGTAGAGATTAAGTATTTTGTAACAATCTTCATTTCCAGTGGCTGGTATACAAATTTATTTGGTTACTACCATTGAACTTACCTATAAATATTTAACTTGTTATGTCGTTTGTTTTCTCAGCATTCATGTACTGTTGTTATTAGTATTCAAATTACCATTAGGTTCCATATTTCATACGGATCATAAGAATTTCAAAATTTCAGGGGTGGTAACTATAGGTGACAATCGGAAGAAGAAAGCCCCCTTCCCATTAACAATAAATCCCCAATATAAGAAAAAAAAAAGGAAGAAAATGTCTTATGTTGCAGGCTAACATTAACATTTCTGGATTTGAGGCTTTATGATGAGCTTCTTGATTATCAGGAAATAGTCATCGGCTTTTGTTACTTAAACCCTAGATCTTTAATCCCCTAAAACTTTGGTCTAAAATTTAGTTTGAAGATGTTATTTCAATACTTGTATCCCTCATCTATCATCAGTAATAATGACCATATCATCCATGTGTAAATCAATAGAACTATCTCCTTTTATTTTCCAATAGATAACTTCATGGCACCTCTAAAACGATGCCCTAGGAGATTGTTTTAACATATGTGAAGTCTTCTTCAAATAACACACTAGCTCTAACTCCCCCTGAGTAATGGATTTAATTGGTTTCTCATGACATTCGTCCTCAAAGTTGCCATGAGATTTTTAACGTCTAACTGAAATAAAAGCCCATAAAAAAGTAGTTGCCAATGTGACAATAAAGGAGCAGAGGTAGGTCTCTAGTTGAGGTAGTAACTTACAGGTATAAAGTTTGGTTTATATGGTAAATCTGGTGGTACGTCTTGGTCAACTGTTACGAATATCTGACTAGATTGTGACGAGTCTTTGAATATAGTAGTGTTTGGTTGATGATCAGATTTTCTTGGTGATGTTCTTAGCCATCAAATTTCACCCATATGTGCTGAGTGATGACTTTGTATGTAATAAAGAATATTTCTAGATTGTTTTGGTGCATTAATGCCTTTTTGGTTATGCAATGTTTCTCCTTAGCTCTAGGTGCTTCAATTTTAGGGGATTTGATTCTGATTTTTATTTCCTATTATTTTTCTTATTGGTTTAAATAAACTTTACTTATGAATTAGGATACTTGCCTGATATTTTGCTTTCCTTGTTAATTTATGAAAATAGGGTTTTTTTTCATAATTTGTAAGCCTTCTATATAAGAGGTAAATTATTATTGAATATAATAAGAGACAAATTTTGTTGAATTTTCCATCAGCTAAAGATTTTCTTTATTTTTAATGCTAATGGTATGGATTGTTGAAGGTTGAATCTTATATTTTGTTTGTTTACTGAAAAAAGAGAAGAAAACTGGTTACCATCAAATGTCATCACTAGTTTCTAAAGAAATTTACATTGTGATTTTATAGTTATTGCCATATGAGATGCAAAAGCCATCTTGCTCTAGCATTGACTTCTGCAGAAAACATATATGAATGAGTTTTCCCATGCATTAGTTTAGTAACGTACAGTATGGTCACAGTCCAAACTGATTATAATACCAAACCAAATATCTACTTGTGCCTTTAGATGCTTTGGAGTTTTTTGGCCGCCAGTAGTGCACATGCCTATACATAGATATAGTTTAATGGATTTACTTTAACAAGACCTAAAACTTTTCATTCCAAAAGTTCATATTTCAAAGTTTGGGACCATGTCTGAAATGAATGTTTTCCCATGGCGTAACATCTAGTGTTCGGTTCACTAATTCTGTTTCTGATCAGGTTTTGGATCGTGGGGAGAATATTGAACTTCTAGTGGACAAAACAGAAAACTTGCAATTCTAGGTTGGTGTTATCTTCTCTTTTGTGGTTTAGTTTAGGGTCTGGGTAAGTATCATACTATATATATGGTTTTGTAATAATATCGCAGGCTGATAGCTTCCAGAGGAAAGAGCAGCAACTGCGACGAAGGATGTGACTGAAGAATCTGCAAAAGAAACTGATGGTAGAAGGAGCTGTAGTTGTGTTGATCATCATTTTGTGGCTTTTTGGGTGTGGGGGTTTCAAATGTTGACTTTGATAAGCCAAAGTTAAGAACCATTACAATATTTTTGATAACCTAATGGGAATATATTTTATGCAAATTGATTGCTTATATATGATATGATATATGTATTTAGTATTATGATGCATTAAATGTGATTTAGTTTGATTATTTGTCAATCTACAATATATATATATATATATATATATATAATTTATAAAATACAATCACGGCACAAGAATGTGTGTCATCTCTTTTAATGACGTGTGTTTTAATGACACACAATGTAAGTCATACATGCATGTCATACATTTATGACACACAAATGTGTGTCATCTTCAATTATGACGGGGGCTTCAATGATGCGCAATGAGTGTCATAAATGCACGTCATAAATGTGCGTCATAAATGTGTGTCATAAATGCACGTCATAGATTTAAGACTCACAATTGCGCGTCATCTGATATTTATGTCGGTGGCTTCAACGACAGGCATTTGTGTGTCATCTGCACCCATAGATTATACACAATGCACGTCATTAAAGGGGTTTTTTCTAGTAGTGGAAACTACTTCATAGACATCGGGACCAAATGCACAAAACACCATGTGCATGTTCTTAGCATTTTGTTGAGCTTTCTTCCATTCTTTGGCACTCCACTCATTTGTCTTCTTCTTTGGAGAAGAGTAGTTGTTCTCAATCATCTCCCATGCATTAAGATCATTGGATTGGATGAATAACTTCATTAATTTCTTCCAATGATGGTAGTTGGCTCCATTGAAGTATGGAGGTTTGTCGATCGGTTGGGAGTCTTCCATGTAGAACGAGCCAGAGGTTGAAGCCATCTTTTCGATTACATCGAAAATTGGTAGAAATTCTTCAAGGTTCGTCTCAAGGTTGTTAAACCTTCTAATGAGTCAATCTCTGATACCAATTGTTAGGATTGATGAAGCTTAATTAAATAATCACATAATTGCCAAAGGGGGCTGAATTGACCAATTGAAAATTTTTGGGTATGGATGAGAAATGATAAGAAAATTTTCACAATGATTTATAGTGATTCGACTTCTAAACCAAGTCTACCTTCATTACCTTAGCTCCAAACTAAGGATTTTCTAACAAATTCACTAATTTGTTCTTTCTTTTTCTAGGCTCAAGAGTAACCCTAATAAAACCCTTAGTTTTTCAATGGCTAAACTAAAATCACTCCCTTTTTACAAGGTTAAATGAAGTAAACAAATAAAACCTCTCAAAGGTAGGGTGTTTACAAGATTTAAGCTCACAATAGAACAATTAAAAGATTTGCAATGAGCTCAAACACATATGTACAAGAGAAAACGAAAAAATAAAGAATGAAAGAACTTTTCTCTTGATCTCTATTGCTTGGATAGGTGTTATCTGCTTCTTCAAGTGTCCGTAACTTGTCTTTATATGTTGGAATGAGTTTGTGGTCATTTCTAGCCGCTGGGAATTAATTTTTTGTAAAACAAAACTATCCAGAATAGGGAGTATCGGTACTCCTTTAATGAGTATCTATACTACCTTTGTAATATTTAAATAAACTATCCGTTGAGGACCGTTGGGCTTAGTCAGTATCGATACTATGCTTCATGGTATTGATACCACTGTGTAAAGTAACATCGATACCTTGAGTATTGGTACCTATTTTGTATTCTGGAATTTGAGCAATTTGGAAAACAACTAGTAGTATCGATACTACCTTGAGAGTATATATACTTCTCTTCCCTTTGGTATCAGTACCACATGAACAATATTGGTATTGTTCATGTAGTATCGATACTGTAAGAACAATATCGGTACTACGTACCCAGAAAACTATTTTGTGCTCAAATTTTTATTTTAATGGACTTTGAATTATTTTTGAAAACTTTGAACAAATTCAATCAAGTCCAAAAAATATTTTGCATTATTTTGTTGTATCAAAATATTATAAAACATGGTTCAACATATATTAAATGTATTTTTCTCAAAAGTAGTATAACGATTAAAATATTTTTATGAATTCTTATTCAAATATTTATTATTTAATATTAAAAGTTAACTTGTTACAAAAAACATGTATCACAAGGGTAATTTGGTAAAATATACATCCAAATAATCTTATATTCCTCTAACCCAATATTGTAATCTTACATTCATACTAAACAAACCAAACAAGATAATACAATATTCCTAAAGTAATGTTACATTCCAGTAATCTTATTTCCAAAAGTAATCTTACATTCGTGAACCAAACGCCAGATTTCAATATATAATTTGTCGAAATAAGATATTTTTAGGGTAAAGTACACAAATGGTCCCCGACTACAAGACGATGCTTTGTTGTCCTCAACTATTAAAAAGTTACAAAGTGGGTGTAACACCCCTAACCTATACCTGACCCGAATACGAATTCGAGGTGTCACATTGATTTTTCAAAACTTTGACTTATTAAAAACTTTAAACTTTTTATTTAGATTCAAGTGGTGAAGCCCTTAATTCAAATTTACTATTGAAAATTTAAACTCACAATAAAAGTAAATACTTAATAATTTACATAAATATAAAAGTAGTATGATTACAAAAAATGGACCAGAGCATTTCAATTTAAACATTTCGATACATGCCAACAGTTTACATGATAATAAGAAAACATACATTCAAATTGTTCTAATCTGATCCTCGGCAGAAGTATGATGTCCTCTCTTAGCTTTAGTTCTCAGATCCCTTTGAACCTACGTGTGAAACAATCACATGCTAAGTCGATGACTTAGTGAGGTAAATACGAGTATAAAGCCATAAAGTCTTTACTTAACACTTTCAAGAAGCGCTAATCAAGGAAATCCATATAATTTTCACACACATTATATTTTTGTACAACGTTCAGTTATATACTTTTGTTTATAGAGCCCAATGCATATTATTGAAAACTAAGGGTATTTGAGTACATTGAGGTTGTGCACTAATGCAGTCACCGCTGCTCATATAAATTATACCAAAGTACCACGTAGTATTTGTCCCAAAGGACCGCGTAGAATTTGTCCCGAAGGACCACATAAAAATATCCCAAAAGACCACATAGATTAGTCCCGAAGGACTGCGTAGAACCCTCGACTCTTGGCATGCCAACTATACCTCTAATTCTCATACATATACCTTGAGCTTTAACTTTATAATTATTTTTCGTTTCACTATTTAAAGTGTGTCTTATTCACATAGAGTAAATTCACATAGGCACTTTCACATATAACATTTTTGGTAAGCATAATTCCACATATAATAATGTCATATAAAACATAATCATATACATAAGAATCAAAACCGTGCTTTGAAAAATACACTTGATATAAACATAATAAAATATTGTATAAAATAAATAAGCAGTTTTTGATAAAAAAAACTTCGAGGTTGACTTGTCGCAAGCCGTCCTCAAATCCAATATAAAACAATTTAGTTGTGCTCACCTTTGCCTCATGTAAGCCTAAAAAAATCCATTTTCTTTTTGATCAATCTCGTACTATATCAATTCCTTCAATATAGTTTCAATCCAAATCTACACATAGACATATCCCATATCAATACCAACTTTCCATTAACATATAACCAATTAGCATTTACATGAACAAAACTAAAACTCTTACTTTAAATTTCAGACTCATTAGTATCGGTACCCCTTCTACAGTACCGATATTTCTCTTTTATCATACCGATACCCCCTTCTTTATCGATATCATTTTGGCATTCTGGAATTTCAAACTTAATAATAGTATAAATACCTTACTCTTGGTATCGAATTCAAACTATTTTTTTCAATTTAACCCTATAGTATCGGTATTGTTCTTCCAGTACTGATAACCTTATCCAGATTTCACCTCTCTCACTTCGAATTTTACACATTCTTCACCAAAATCTTAAACTCTATGCTTCCTTAATAACCTTAAACTCATTAACACTTATCCTATCTATCTTACCTCCATAAATCCCTTTGAAACATCGTAATTTCTTCATATAACACTTCAAACTAAAAATCACCCCAAATATTCAAACATATTTTCAATCACTTCTAAAACTTCAAACGCCTTAATTAGATCTCTGACAAGTAAAATATATATTCAGAATCCAATTACTAACCAGATTTTCTAAATGTATTTTAAAACCCCTTTTTTCTAATTCATCATAATTTCTCAATCTCTTAGTTTCTTTAAGCTTTCCTTAAGCTTTAATATCACCCAAGAACCAAAAACCAACTTAAAATGAAAGAAACAATTAACTTGAAACATAACTCACCTTAAAATGGAGTCACAGTGGCAAAGAAAGAGAAGAAGAGAATAGGAACAAGCTTCCAGAAATCTCCCCCATTTTCTTATCCTCACATGCTTTAATTTCTTTAAAAATATGAGTTTTAAATTCATTCCTTACAAAAAGACCATAATGTCCTTCCAATATTCCATCTTTACTAATAAGTCCTATACATAAATTCCTAAATTAATCCTTAAACTTATCACTTTATTCAAATTAAACCATCAAACTTTACATTCCTATACTTTAGTCACTAACCCAATATTTGGGGTATTACAATTCTCTCCCTTAAGAAATAAACTTATCACTTTATTCAAATTAAACCATCAAACTTTACATTCCTATACTTTAGTCACTAACCCAATATTTGGGGTATTACAATTCTCTCCCTTAAGAAAATTCATCCTCAAATTTTCATTGTACAAAAAGATGAAGAAATTGTCTTCTCATATCATCTTCACGTTCCCATGTCGCTTCTTCTACTTTATGGTTTCTCCATAGAACTTTAACCAAGGGGATCGTCTTGTTTCTAAGCTGCTTGACTTCATATGCCAAAATCTGCACTGGTTCTTCCTCGTAGGTTAGGTTAGGTTGAACTTCTATCTCTTCCTGTGCGAAGGATCTGATTGATATCTCCTGAGCATATACACGTGAAAGACATCATGTGTCTTTTCCATTTCTGGTGAGAATGCTAACTGATATGCCACTTGTCCCACTCTTTTTAATATCTCACAGGGTCCAATGAACCTAGGACTGAGCTTTCATTTTCAACAAAAATGAAGTATCTTCTTCCATGGAGAAACTTTCAAAAACACTTTATCTCCTACTTGATACTCAATCTCTTTTCTTTTCAAATCCACGTAGGATTTATCTGTCTGTTGCCACTTTAAGGTTATGCTAGATCACTTGAACTTTTTCTTCTACTTCTTTAATCAAATCAGGACCATGAACATCCCCATCTTTTACTTCATATCAATTAAGTGGAGTTCTGTATTTCCTTCCATACAACAGTTCATACGGTGCCATTTTAATGCTTGATTGATAACTGTTACTATATGCAAATTCCGCGAGTGACAGATACTTTTCCCACGATCCATGAAAATCAATCACACATACTCTTAACATATCTTTCAGAACCTGAATTGTTCATTCCGATTAACCATCGGTTTGAGGGTGAAAAACAGTGCTCCATGTAAAGACTTTCAAAACCTCGAAGTGAATCTTGGATCTCTGTTTGAAACTATAGCAACTGGTACTCCATGTAATTGTTGACATAGTTTTTCGCCCGAGCGGGGAAAAGACCGATACCAACTCGGGGGTTTTCTCTTTTGAAAAGAATTTTGAAATGTGAGGAGTCACCACCAATCATTTAGATTGCGATTGGGACACCGTGAAAACTGGGTAATTTTAATAAAACATTTTATTTTTATAAAATACTGAGTTTTAAGGTCTGCGAAAATCCAGAAATCGAGTTCCGGAGTAAGTTACACGTGGGGAAAGATTACCACCCCCACAAACGCCCAAAAATTAATACCTAGTTGATTACCCTAAATTTAAAACCAGATATTTTGAGCTCGATCTTTATTTAATTTAAAAATCATTACAGATGCAAAGTTGAAAAAAGTATTCGTTTATTAAAGCCGATAATATTTTACCCCTAGCATAAACGCGAAAGATAAACTATTGTGCTTGATAATCGACTATTTCCTCATTTTTAGAAAATCATGATGCTGTTTTGAAAAGGATGCTGACCTATTTCGGGAATCACTAGTAGTCATCCCCTGAGCATACTTGCGGGAGATATACTATTAATTCCCTAATAAGTGAACATTGCCTTAGGGTTAAAAATAAAATGCAATCAAACAAATTTTATTTATTCTAATTAAACTAAGAATAAATTAAAGCTTTTTCTAGCTTAGAGTGTCAAATTATGAAAATTAAAGGACCTAAAAGCACAAACCTAGAAGTGTAGGTTCTAATATTAACCCTATTTGATTTTAAACCAATTATTGAATCGAATAACCGATGTGGTCCCTTGAGCATTTATGCGAGGGCCGACTAAGATTATTCCCTAAATTAAGAGGATTATATTGAAATCTAGATGAAAGTGGATTCTCTATTTAACATATTAATTATGTCAATATTAAACTCTAAACGAAATTCAGGGATTAAAATGGTCGAGATCTAAAAAATATCGATTTCTAAATGATTTAAAAGTATGAGGACCTAAATTGATAATTTCTAAAGTTGAGGACTAATTAAAAAACTTAATTCTAAATATTGTCTAAATTAACCTATTAAAAAGAACTAAGCCTAAAGTGTCACTTTTTAGAAAATATTGATGATTAATAAATTTTAAAAGGGTCGAGCAATTGATTCGAGTAATCGGGCATCTTATACGAAAACTAGACCCAAATTGCTCCTTAATTAAAACTAATGTGAAATCCTAATTTCGAGATCATATTTGAATTACACCTCCAATCTAAGAACAAATTATAAAAAAAAAAACTAACTAAATAAAACTAGAATAACAAATTTAAAATAAATAATAAAAAAGTAGAGTATATATGAACTAAATTGTAATAAATTAAAAAAACACAGTCGAAATTAAAGCATAAAGCAAAAGGACTACATTGCATAAATTGAAAATATAGGATCAAAATCATGAATAAATAAAGAAAATTGAACTGATCAATGACTAAAATGAAACAAGACAAAAATCAGTGACTAATTTCACATAAATAACAATACAAATAGGTGATTAAATTAAAATAAAACAGAATAATAAAATAACAAAAAATTAGAAACGAAAGGTCTAGTGACCAACAAACAAAAACATGACAAACATACGGGGACCTGGACTGTGATTTGACCCTAAAACTAGTGACTAAAACATAAATTTGTGCCTAAAGTATGAGAACCTAAGCGAGATTTACCCTTAATTATGGGTGACAAAACCATGAAGTACCCTAGAACCGAGCGACCTGTTGCATAATTTACCCAAAAGTTAACTACCCACCTTTTACTCTTTCTAGTAACGTGAAAACCAAAAAAATCTCTCCCCCTTTCTTTCATTTTTTGTTCTTTCTCCATGGCCAAACTCTCCCTTTCTCCATCATGCGGCCAACCACACCCCAACCTCTAGATCTGACAAACGGCCATCGGCCACTCACACCCTGACGATTGGACTAGGCTCCAACGAGGAAAAATCTGACTCATGTAACACCTATTCTCAACCTTTTTCCTCTATTTTTTATGGAAACTACATACATCCATTAAGAAAATAAAAAATGAGTAAAAAGGACGAAAGTTCAAACAAACCTTTGCAAAAACAAGGAAAATTTCTCTGATTTTTTTTTTTTCATTTCCGAAAAATCCCTCTTCTACAGCTCTGTTTAAAAAATAAAGAAAGATTGCAAGAAAAAGAAAAGAAAAAGAAAGGAAAATGTAAGACCTTTGAAAAACAAGTGTTATTGTTGTATTTGCTTCTTCTTTGTTAGAATAAAAGAAAAAAATATAAGAAAAAATGTTACAATTTTTTCAGAAAAAACGGGGGAAATGAAGCCCCTGTTCCAACCTATTCCTTGGGTTTTTATAACCCTAAATTACATATAAAGTAAAGAAAAAATTGATGTTGTTGCTTGTTGTTGCTAAAGTGAGGCATTAAGTAATGCAGGGGAATGGTGAGCAACAAGGCATGTCCTGCTCGGTTGGTGGTGGTAACAGGCTCGGTTGGTGAGGCTGTGACCGGTTGGTAGTGCAGGGTATGGGCCATTTTTTGTTTTAAATTAATTTCTGTAATAATATACTTTTTGGGTAAAAAATTGGTGCTTACAGCTGCCCCTCTTTGCTCATTGTTGTGGAATAGGAATGGAGCAGAAACATAAAACACCAATTTTCAAATTGGGTCATCTGACATCTCTGAGCTCCAAGTTCTTCTCATTATGAACTTTTCACTTTTCTGTTCAGACGAGTTCTTCTCATTATGAAACCTTCCATTGGAATGTTGATCAACCTCCTTCTGCGATGATTGAGCTAAGATTGAACAAGTTCTTTTCATTATGAACTTCTTCTTCCTCATCGAATGAGTTCTTCTCATTATTAACTCTCTATCGGAAATGTTAATCCCTCAAACGAGGTGTTGCTGATTCAAAGTGTTGTGAATCGACCAATAGGTCGAACAAGCTCTTCTCATTGTGAACTTCTTCTCCCTCTGTCAGATGAGTTCTTCTCATTATAAACTCTCCATCGTAAATGTCAATCCCTCAAGCGAGGCATCAATGATTCGAAATGCCATGAATCGAGTGATAGGTCGAACAAGCTCTTCTCATTATGATCTTCTTCTCCCTTTGTCAGATGAGTTCTTCTCATTATGAACTCACCATTTGAAATGTCAATCCCTCAAGCGAGACGTTACTGATTTGAAATACCGTGAATCGAGCGGTAGGTCGAACAAGCTCTTCTCACTATGAACTTCTTATCCCTCTGTCGGATGAGTTATTCTCATTATGATCTCTCCATCATAAATTTCAATCCCTTTAGCGAGGTGTCACTGATTCGAAGTATTATGAATCGAGCAATAGGTCGAACAAGCTATTCTCATTATGAACTTCTTCTCCCTCTGTCGGATGAGTTCTTCTCATTATGAACTCTTTATCGAAAATATCAATCCCTCAAGCGAGGCGTCACTGATTTGAAATACTGTGAATCGAGTGATAGGTCAAACAAGCGCTTATCATTATGAACTTCTTCTCCCACTGTAGGATGAGTTCTTCTCATTATGAACTCTACATTTGAAATGTTAATCCCTTAATGCTAGGCGTCACTGATTCAAAATATCGTGAATCGAGTGATATGTCAAACAAGCTTTTCTCATTATGAACTTCTTCTCCCTCTGTCGGATGAGTTCTTCTCATTATGAACTCTCAATTTGAAATCTTAATCCCTCAAGCCAGGCGTCACTGATTCAAAATGTCTTGAATCGAGTGATAGGTTAAACAAACTCTTCTCATTATGAACTTCTTCTCCCTCTGTCGGATGATTTCTTCTCATTATGAACTCTCTATTTGAAATGTTGATTGGTTTATTTTCTCTTTGAAAATTTAAACCTGGAAATTTATTATCATGTGTCAGTGATTTTTATTTAAAGTACCAGAAGGTAATGGCCCGATGGTCCTTAATTTTACTAAGATTCATTTCTTTCGATGGTGAAAAATATGGATTGATTCTTTGCTGAAATCGTGAAACGAAATCTTCGTTAAATCTTTGAATTCCATAATGTTACAAATTATATCGTCTAGTGAGTCTTTGCTCCTTTATATGTGCTGAGTTTTTGTCTTTGTTGGGTTCATCCCAGGAACATCACTACTCGCTCTTATTGAAGCAGTCTGAAAAAGTCAAGTTGAAGAAAAGCATTGTTGGAAAGGCTTCTAGGGAAACCTTGTGAAGGACTCCAGTGACATCCCATAAAAACAGTCTTAAGAATGACTCAAACAATTCTCTAGAAAAAATGATCCTAAGAAGGAAAAATAGTTTTTCAAAATAGACTTTACAGGCATCCTCATGATAGGGAAATTGAATTTATCATGTGTATGAAACGATAAAATGTATGATGCAAAGATGCAAATTCATGGAATATGTATGAATGCATGTTTTCCTTATTTGTTGAGAATGGTTGCAAGAGCAGTCTTCATTGCTAAAGTAGTCTTCACTCTCTTCCTAGTTTGACAGTCTTCCTTATCTGTCACACCTGAGCACATTCTTGCGAATCTTGACTTGCGAACGGTCGCATCTTGCCCTGGTAAATTTTGGCCATTGATATCTAGTAGAGCTCTCATCTTTTCCAGAAAGTTTTGAAAAGAGAGTATCATTTCAAGCTATGGATACCGTGTACTTGTTGCTACATTTTAATAGAAAATCAACAGCCACTACCTAGAACTAATCTTTAGGGACAACTAGAATTGAAGGTGTCACTCAATTGCTAATATCAAATTCAACCCTTCAAGCTTTGCATTGATTTTTCAAGGTTCTATTGACCATTTGACGGAAAGAGAACTTCCCGGCCATCCACTTTTAATCTTGGTACAGACAGAACACGGCCTTTAAATTGGGTGAATTTGAATCTATCAGTTCTTCTAATAGAAATGTCTTGAATTTTTGCCCTGAGCTGAGATATGTGCCACTTTCAACTACGACGATTATCTTCTTCGTGATAGATTAATGACAACGTCACAAGGAAGTGTTATAAGTTTTGTCCTCTAGTCCTTATGATCTCTCGGACTATTTTCTTTCAAGAAATGCTTCATTGATTAATGCTTATATAAGGCTTAGGCTGACTTGGGAAGGTAATGTGTTTCAGGTTGGCTTCTTGCGTTCTTGATTCTGGTGTTCATTGATCTGATGAAGCAGACATTATGTTTCTCTTCTAGAAATGTTGATTGGTTCTCAGCCCTCGAGAGCACCTTTGGATTGTGCAATGTTTTATCAAGAGATGTATAAGATCGTCCTTTGTGCAGTGGTTGACAATCGTCGTATTCGAGCCCCCTTTTTAGATTTTTAACTTGATTCTCCTTTGGTTTCAAGACGTTATCTAAGATTTTACGTCTTGAACCCTGTTTTTATTATTTTTCCCTACCATGCATTAAAAATTTTAGAAAACTATTTTTTTGCAAATAAAATTAACACTTGAGGGGCGGAATGAAATCTGAAGATAATATTTCCACTTAGAAATCCATGTATGATTAGAAGGAACTTTTCATGCGCATAACGCAGGTCGGGGCTCATAGTTATGAAAGAAAGGGATAAATCAACCCAAACAAGTGTTTAAGTGTTATTGAACCAAGAATAGATTCATTTTGCTGTCTTCAATAATGTTTGACTTGAATATGCTCGTGTGTCTTTTATTCTCTTTTTATTTTCCTTTGATGTTTCATGATCTTCAGGTGAATTAATTTGAGTCATTCGTCTTGAAGTATTTGGTCATTTTCCTTTTTCTTTTTTTTCTTTTTCCCTTTCTTTCTTTCTTTCTTTCTTTTTTTTTTCTTTTTTCCTATGTCTTTCCTTTTTCTCTCTATGTTATCAACTCGATTTGATCATTGAGTACTTGTATTTGGTCCACTTTACGGTATCTCATTATTTCTCACTTTATTTTTCATAACTTGCTTCTGTAGCAAAATCTAGATTGATGATCTTCACTCATGCGAGTAGATGTACTTCACCTTTTCCCCTCGATGTGGAGGGTGATCCTTAGTTATGGTTGAATCAGAAGAAATAATATTATAGGCTAAAAAAGGGACAACAATGGATATATATATATATTTGAAAGGATAAATGAAACAAAGTCTTTCATCATGTCATACACGGAAGTCTTTGTAAGAGAGGTATCCCCAAGGGGACGAATATTCAAGATTAACCTTATTTACATGAAAACAATTTAATTAATGCATGATATAATTATTTCAATGATTCCATTTATCTATTCTTTTTCTTCTATTTGCTCCTAGTATGCCCCAATTATTCGAATTCTCAAAAACTTGATGCGTAACACTTCATCTTGTCTTTCTTGCAAGAGTGGTTATTGTTATGCCTCCAGGATTTATTGAGGTTGAGAAATAAATGTTGGTTCTGTGTCTAGGAAGGGAAATATGTGACTTTAAAGTCATAATTCTGAAAAAAGGTAATGTTATGGAAATGTTATTTCTGTCTGAGAATGTAAAAGTACATGTTTTCGTGTCTTGGGGAGATAAGGGCATGACTCAGAGGAAAGTGATGTTAAGGTTCGGTCTATTAGGAGTAAATGTTTGTTATTTCGAGTAAGGAACCCAGCAAAGGTTATTTCAACTTTGGATAGGGTATGGAAGGTCTAATCTTGCCCTTTGTCAACGATCTATAATTAATGAAGTAGTAAAAGAACCTTTAATTCATTTGATATTCAAAGAATTATAAGGTTAAAACTTGATTTATTGCTCATAACCTAAAAATTCATAAGTTCAATCAACAAAATATTAACCGAGTATACAAAGTTCAAACAGGACAAAGCCAGTGCTATAAGGCTTCACGGTGGGCGGAAGAAATTCTTTTTAATTTGCCTCAGAATGTCTCATTACAAGTTAAAGGTCAATACCCCTGGGTCAAACAAAATATGGGCCTTGCTTCTCAGTGCCCCACGGATCTCGATGATGTGTCTCGAACTTCAGACGGTTCCAACATCACGTCCATAGCTCTCAATATTTTTTGGTACGAATAGGGTGACTTCTTCTTACCTCAAAACTTTTATCACTAGATTCTCCGCAAGTTACTCCTCGGGTTCGTGATTAATGCACGTTGAGACACAATGTATACCATGTAATGTACAATGTATATATACTAATGCAAAAAATCACATGCAAATGCAAAGATGCAAAACTGAGAGTGGAAAATGTGAGATGCAAATGCAACAAGGAATTGATCCCAAAAGTAACTAATCCTTGAACAATTCTTGAAAATTTGACAATGTCTCAGTACACTAGGGAAGTGAAAATCTGGTCCATCTGTAAGTTATCTAGCTCCTGCGAGCATCTGGGTATTGCATCGTCTTCAAAGCTTCTACTTCATCTTTTACTTTCAGAAGTCTTTTGAGCTGGTTCGTGATCTTCAACTTTGGCTTCAGCGTCGAATCTTCTTGAATCCAACTTGTTACCTCAACAGGTATACGTCTTGCTTCTCAGTAGGTAGACTCTCCCTTGACGCTACTCGATCTACGTAGAGCATCTTCAAAATTCTACTGATCCTAGTGAAAGGCATTGTTGTGGCATTATTTTTCAAAAATCTTCTAAAAGATCAATTATTTAAGGGATCAATACATTTGAATGATATGTCATGTTCATGTAAAAACATAACAAGACTAGATAAAAGGAAATCAATGTTAGTATAAACAAAAAGAATCAAGTCATTTAAAATGATTAATCAAAGAAATGTAGTCTTAGAAATAATAAATAAATTCGACTCAAAGTTGAGACTAAAAAAAAACATATTAAGTTTAATAGTCCTAACTGAATACGTTCTAATTCTCTTAGGTTATCCACTTGGCTCTAGCAGGGTAGGTTTACTAAATTCTCTACATAAGGTTGGGTTCTAGCAACGGGTTCCCGAGCCATCTTTGCAACCTACTAAGGTTGACTCTGATTCTAGTCCAATACAGACTTGCAAATCGGATTCGACTCAGGGGATCACACCACTAAAAGCGTATCTCAGAACTGAATTCCGGATAGGCAACTTAGAATGCTTTCTAGAGATACTTTATCAGACCCAAACAAGGAATCCCAATGCTCCTCATGAAGTGTGATGTTTCTCTCTACTTAGGTAAACTGGGTTTGAGCTCGGGCTTAGAGCTATGATATGCAATAATCCTAAATATTCACATAAGTGTCAGCATTAATCAGAGAGAAAATCTTTTTTTCTTTTGAAATAACATAATGAACTGTAAATTAAAACAAGATCGAACACATAATTTCCCAAAATCCTAAATATAGGGTAACCAACTCGTGATTCGACTCTCAAGTTGTTAAAAAACAAAACGTCCCCAGCGGAGTCGCCAAGCTGTCAACATCGTTTTTCGCCCAGGTGGGGAAAAGACCGATACCGACTCAGGGGTTTTCTCTTTTGAAAAGGATTTCGAAATGTGAGGAGTCACCATCAATCATTTAAGGTGTGATTGGGAAACCATTAAAGCCGAGTGATTTTAATAAAACATTTTATTTTTATCAAAATATTGAGTTTTAAGGTCTGCGAAAATCCAGAAATCGGGTTCTGGAGTCAGTTACGTATGGGAAAGGATTAGCACACCCAAAAACACCCAAAAATTGATACCTAGTTGATTACCATAAATTTAAAATAAGAAATTTTGAGTTCGATCTTTATTTAATTTAAAAATAATTACGGATGCAAAGTTGAAAAGGGTATTCGTTTATTAAAGCCGATAATATTTTCCCCTAGCATAAATGCGGGAGATCAACTATTGTGCTTGATAACCTAATATTGCGTTAATTTTAGAAAATCTTGATGCGGTTTTAAAAATGATGTCGACTTATTTCGGGAATCACTAGTAGTCACCCCTGAGCATACTTGCGGGAGATATACTATTAATTCCCTAATAAGTGAACATTGCCTTAGGGTTAAAAATAAAATGCAATCAAACAAATTTTATTTATCCTAATTAAACTAAGAGTAAATTAAGGTTTTTTCTAGCTTAGAGTGTCAAAATATGAAAATTAAAGGACCTAAAAGCACAGACCTAGAAGTGTAGGTTCTAATATTAACCCTATTTGATTATAAACCAATTATTAAATCGAATAACCGAGATGGTCCCTTGAGCATTTACACGAGGGACGACACGGATTATTCTCTAAATTAAGGGAACTATATTGAAATATAGCTAAAAGTGGAGGCTCTATTTAACCTATTTAATTATGTCAATATTAAACTCTAATCGAAATTTTGGGATTAAAAAGTTCGAGATCTAAAAATATCGATTTCTAAAATATTTAAAAGTATGAGAACCTAAATTGATAATTTATAAAGTTGAGGACTAATTAAAATAAACCTAATTCTAAATATTATCTAAATTAACATATTAAAAATAACTAAGCCTAAAGTGTCACTTTTTAGAAAATATTGATGATTAATAAATTTTAAAAGGGTCAAGCAATCGGTTTGAGTAATCGGGCATCTTATGCTAAAACTCATCTCGAATTGCTTTTTAATTAAAACTAATGTGAAATCCTAATTTCTATATCATATTTGAATTACACCTCCAATCTAAAAACAAATTATAAAAAAACTAACTAAATAAAACTAGAATAACAAATTTAAAATAAACAATAAGTATGTAAAAAATAAATAATAAAAGCAGAGTATATATGAATTGAATTGAAATAAATTAAAAATACACACTCGAAATTAAAGCATAAAGCAAAAGGACCACATTGAATAAATTAAAAATATAACATCAAAATCATGAATGAATAAAGAAAATAGAACTGATTAATGACTAAAATGAAACAAAACAAAAATTAGTGACTAATTTAAAATAAATAACAATACAAATAGGTGACTAAATTAAAATAAAATAAAACAGAATGATGAAATTACAATAAACTATAAACGAAAGGTCCAATGACCAACATGCAAAAACACGTCAAATATAGGGGGGCTGAACTGTGATTTGACCCTAAAACTAGTGACTAAAACGTAAATTTATGCCTAAAGTATGAGGACCTAAGCATGATTTACCCTTAATTATGGGTGAAAAATCATGAAATACCCTGGAACCGAGGGACCTATTGCATAATTTACCCAAAAGTTAACCACCCACCTTTTACTCTTTCCAGTAACGTGAAAAACCAAAAATATCTCATCCTTTCTTTTATTTTTGTTCTTTCTCCATGGCCAAACTCCCCCTTTCTCCTTCATGCGGCCAACCAAGCCCTAACCTCCGGATCCGACGAAGGCCACTATCCACTCATACCCCGACGATCGGACTGGGCTCTGACGAGGAAAAATCCAACTCAGGTAACCCCTATTCTCAACCTTTTTCCTCTATTTTTTATGGAAACTACATACATCCATCAAGAAAATAAAAAATAATTTAAAAGGACAAAGGTTCAAACGAACCTTTGCAAAATCGAGGAAATTTTCTCTATTTGTTTTTCTTTTTTCATTTCTGAAAATCCCTCTTCTACAACTCTATTTCGAAAATAAAGAAAGTTTGCATGAAAAACAAAGAAAAAGAAAGGAAAATGTAAGACCTTTGAAAAACAAGTGTTCTTGTTGTATTTTCTTCTTCTTTGTTCGAATGAAAGAAAAAAAATACGGGAAAAGCGTTACAATTTTTTTCATAAAAAACAAACAACAGGGGAAAGGAAGTCCCTGTTACAACATGTTCCTTTGGTTTTTATAACCCCAAATTACGTGTAAAGCAAAGTAAAAAACTGATGTTGTTTCTTGCTGTTGATGAAGTGAGGCATGGAGTATGGAAGGGGAATGGTGAGCAATAGGGCATGGCCTGCTCGGTTGGTGATGGTAGCAGACTCGGTTGGTTAGGCTATGATCGGTTGGTGGTGCAGGGTATGGACCCGGTTTATTTTAAATTAATTTCTATAATAATATATTTTTTTGGGTAAAAAATTAGTGCTTACAGTAATCAAACTATCTCTTTGATGTATGATTCCATATACTTATCCATTGAAAAATCAGTTCAAATAGGAATGAAATGTGCGATCTTAGTCAATCTGTCCACAATTACCCAAATTGAATCCTTTTTATTTGGTATCAATGGTAATCCCGTTACAAAATCCATCCTAATTCTTTCCCATTTCCACTGAGGTCTGGATATCGGTCGTAAAAGTCCTGAAGGTGCTTGATGTTCAACTTTCACTTGCTGATAGGTAAGACACTTTGCAACAAACTCTGATATTTCTCTTTTCATGCCTAACCACCAAAAACGCCCTTTCAGATCTTGATACATCTTGTTCCCTCCTGGATGCATGGTCAAAGTACTACAATAAGCTTCTAACAATATTTCTTTCTTTAACTCTTCATAATTTGAAATACAAACTTTATGTCTATAATATAAGCATCCATCCCACTTTACCTCAAAGTCCTTAATTTCACCTTTTTCAACTTGTTCAATCTTTGTCAAGCAATTATTATCTTTTTTTTGAAATTCCCTTATTCGATTCAAGAGTAAAGGTTTTAGCTTCAATTTGGCCACTAGAGTACCATTGTCCTTCAACGCGAGTCGGACATCTAACACACGTAGACCTGCAAAAGTCTTTTGACTAAGAGCGTCAACTACCACGTTAGTCTTTCCGGGATAATAATCTATGATCGCATCATAGTCTTTAAGTAGCTCAATACATCTAATTTGTATTAAGTTTAGCTCTTTTTGAGTTAGCAAATACTTCAAACTTTTGTGATCCGTGTAAATGTAACAATGCTCACCATATAAATAGTGGCACCAAATCTTCAGTGCAAACACCACTGCTGCTAAGTCAAGATCATGCA
Source organism: Hibiscus syriacus (assembly GCF_006381635.1). Classification (NCBI taxonomy): domain Eukaryota; kingdom Viridiplantae; phylum Streptophyta; class Magnoliopsida; order Malvales; family Malvaceae; genus Hibiscus; species Hibiscus syriacus. The sequence goes on from NW_024061960.1 coordinate 1,888,397, forward strand.
TCGGATAGTTCTTCTCATGGGACTTAAGTTGTCTCGAAGCATAGGCGACTACTTTTCCATCTTGCATTAATACACATCCCAGACTATTATGGGAAGCATCACTATAAATCGTGTAGTCCTTGCCCGATTCTGGTTGCACTAGCACTGGAGCTTCCGTTAGTACTTTCTTTAACAATTCAAAACTTTCTTGGCATTTATTCATCTAATTAAAGGACACATCTTTCCTTAATAGCTTTTTTAAAGGGTATAAAATCATTGAAAAGTCTTTTACGAACCTTCGATAATATCCAACCAAACATAAGAAACTCCGTACTTCAGAAACATTTCTTGGGATTTCCCAATCTAATATATCTTTTATCTTCTGATGATCTACTCAAATCCCCTCTACAGAAACCATGTGTCCAAGGAATGTCATTTAAGTTAACCAAAATTCCCACTTAGACAACTTAGCATAAAGTTTTTTATCTCGAAGTGTCTGAAGTACCATTTGAATATAGGTGTCATGTTCCTCCTTTGTCTTTGAATACACCAATATGTTATCAATGAAGATAACAACAAATTGATCGAGATATGGTTGAAATACTTTATTCATAATGCCTATAAACACAACTGGTGCATTGGTTAATCCAAATGGCATAACTACGAATTCATAATGACCATATTGAGTCCTAAAAGCCGTCTTTGAAATGTCCTTCTCTTGAATCTTCAACTGATGATAACCTGAACGTAAATCAATTTTGGAAAACACCGCAACTCCCTTGAGTTGATCAAATATATCGTTAATTCTTGGGAGAGGATACTTGTTATTTATGGTCACCTTGTTGAGCTATCGATAATCAATACAGAGACACATTGAACCATCTTTCTTCTTTATAAATAGCACTGGAGCACCCCAAGGTGACACACTAGGTCTGATAAATCCCTTATTACGATAGCTCTTGCAACTGAGTCTTTAGCTCACTCAGTTCCTTTTGAGCTATTCGGTAAGGAGCCATTGAAATCGATGTCGTTCCAGGCATTACCTTAATTTGAAACTCGACCTCTCTATCTGGAGGTAATCCCGACAACTCAGCTAGAAATACATCTGGAAATTCTCAGACCGTCGGAATGTCATCTAGTCCTCTCTTATAGACTCGAGTGTCGATCACATTATAAATAAAAGCTGGAAATTCTTGTAATATTAATTTCTTGGCAGACAATACCGATATCATGTTAGTTAATGGATTAAATCTTTCATTGACCATAATTACGTCAGATCCATCAGAACTTCTCAGAACTACTCTCTTCAATCGACAATCAACATTGGCATGGTAACGTATAACCAGTCTATTCCCAGAATAACATCAAACTCATCAAAGGGTAATTAAATCATATTAGCAGGGAATTCAATTCCCTGAATCCTGATGGGACACACTTGACACAACTAATTCACTTGAGCACTATGCCCTAATGGGTTAGTAACGATCACATCATTACTTATAGCATCTAATTGGATTTTTAATTCTCTCACCAACTAACTACAAATATAAGAATAGGTTAATCCCGGATCAATCAAAACCAAAATAGATTTATCAAATAACTGAAAAGTACCTGCAATGATCTTCAGATCATCACGATCTTTATTAGTCTTAATATTGTATACCTGAGCAATTGAACGTATTTCAGGTTGAGTGGCTGACTCATAATGATTTCTTCCTCTACCTCGTCATCTACCTCTCTGAGGTACAATAGCAGATCTCTCAGACTATGCAGCCTCTCCAGTCACCAATGGACAATCCTGGATAAAATGTTCGGTGTCCCCAAATCTGAAACATGCTCCTGAGACCATTCAACATATGTCACTATGGTGTTTGCCATAATGCAGACATTGACTTTCCTGCTCTTGATTCCACTGATTGAGTCTGCCTAGTTCTTGCAAATTATATCCTCTACCTGAGGATGCAATTGATTTATATCATGATTGAGGTCGAAAACCCAAACCTCGACTTTTCTTTAATTGTGATACACTTGATGAGGCACCAGCTCTCTTGTTCCACTTGGTATTTTACTCCCTAAATCTTTCATTCTGAGCTCACTCTAAAGCTTTAGCTCGATTCACAACCTCTTAAAATGTGGAAAGGTTCAGCACTAACAATATCTCTTTCAATCTGGGGTGCAAACCCTCTACGAACCATTCACAAGAATCCTTTTCCATAAGGACCAACTCTGCTACAAATCTGCTCAGCTTGTTGAACTCGCACCCGTACTCATACACAGTGTGATTCCCTTACTTCAAATTAATGAATTCTTATTTTATTTAATGAATAAATCGGTCACCTATATACTTGTTATTGAAATTTCCAAAAAGAAAACTATGCCACTTGATCTCGAGATACTTTCATCATCACATTGGTCCAAACTATTCATGCTTGTCCTCGTAGTAATGAGACTGCACCATCTAATTTCTCTATTTCAGAACAATGAAGACTCTAAAACATAATCTTAATGTCATTTAACCATATATCCGCAGCAACGGGACCTTTATAACATCCTCAATACTGAGTTAGTGACTAAATTGTTAAACTTTAGAATTTAGTGACTAAATTAGAATAATTGAATAGTTTAAAGACTTATATGGGAAATGTTGTGTAGGATTGAAATACGAAGAAAGAGTAATAGAAGGGAAAAGTGGTCAATTGATAAAGAAATAATAAAAGTTGGTTTGATTATATTAACCACGTGGAAGGAAGAGAAGCAAAAATCAAAGGTTCCATAGTTATCTTCTTCTCCTTTCTTCTTCATACGTGAAGGCCTCAAAGCAAAGGTGAGATTTAGTATTAGTTGATTATTAGTTAAAATTCAAGTTTGGTTTTGATCATTAGGTGATACTTAAGCTTAAGGAAAGCTTAAGTAGTCTTAAAACGATAAGATGAAGAGAACAGAAAGGATTAAAGATGAGGGGTTCTTAAATGAAATCTTGATAGGAAGGTAGTCATTAGATTTCAAGACCAAATTTAACTTGTCATTAGTGGATTTAAGGAGTATAAAGTGTTAGAATTGGATTTAGAACATGTTGAAAATTGAGTATAATTCTTGAATTCAATATGGAGGATATGATTTTGAGGTTAAAGATATGATAAATGAGTATTAATGGATTTAAGCATGTGTATGTGAGTTAAGAATATGAAAGGGGGTGAAATATGAAGTGTTTTAGCTGAAATGGAGTAATTTTTGGGTTTAAAAAGTGATTTATGGGCTAGGGGTATCGTTACCCATTCAACAGGTACCGATACTTCAAAAGTAAAATTTAGGAAGACATTCAAGGGGTATCGATACCTGAAGAACAATATCGATACCAGGGGTACCGATACCTTAAGGAAGGTATCGATACCATTGTTTAACGAAAAAATTACAGAATGCAATATGGGTATCGATACCTAGGCATGGTACCGATACTTCAGTTAAGGATGTACCGATACCCTATATGGGTTACCGATTCTACTCCAATGAGAAAATGAAAATAGACTTTTCTTTTTGTTTAAGAAACGAGAAATTAAAGTAAGCTATTTAGAATATTGATATGTATAAATGTATGATTATGTAGACATCGAGCTCAAGCAAGTTCCGGAACAACAACACAGTTAGGATCGATCTAAGGATAGAGAATCATAGAAGTGGATTTGGAATTTAGTGAGGCCAAGGTGAGTGTATAATATAGGTATAGTTCAAGAGAAATAAGACTTGTGATAAGTCTATTTCCTATGTAGTTTTCATAGTCTAAAAGTTATAAACATGCATATATTATGGTTATTATAAACACGTGCATAAGTTATACATGTTTATATAATTTGATCTATGTTATATGGATCATGTGAATGTACTCAAATATATATGTCACAGGATATGAGATTGATGAATATATGCACATGTGATATGTAATAGAAGAAAAGACACAAGTGATTACAAAGAAGATGATATAAGTACATGTTTATGTGGAGTATAACACTAATGCGCATGTTATGTGATATGAGAGCTTTAGGTATAGTTGGCATGCCAAGAGTCGAGGGTTTCATAGGTCCTTCGGAACATATTCACAGGTCCTTAAGGATAAATTTCATATGGCACTCAGTGGGACTTATACGAGCTGTGGTGATAGTATAGGTGCACAACCTCCATGTACTCGAATACCTTAAGTTCTCAGTATATACATGGGTCTATAAAGAATATGAAAAGTGTGTGTATTGCATTATATTTTATCATATTATTATTGGTTATCATGAATCATATGTAATGTGATGATTTTACTTGACTATTATGTTGTATGTTCATATTTATAAGAATTGCATTATTATAAGTTTATGCCTCACTAAGTATATGACTTAGCGTGTAAGTATTTTTCCACGTAGGTACTGAAAAGAGAGACGGTCATGTTTAAGATTAGCAAGACAATGTACATTCACTCGAAGATCAGATCAGAAGTAAATTCACAGTATGTATTTTGTTGTTTAAAAGTGTTGGCATGTAATAGGTGTAATTTACATATGCTATGATCAGTTTTGTAATATTTTGGTCGTACTTATGTAAAGGGTCAGTGTTATATTAATGAAAGTTTAAATTTTCTATAGTTTTTTTTATAAATGTATATGTTTAAAAAGTCAATGACACCTCAGACTCGTTTCTGGGTCAGATACGGGTTGGGGGTGTTACAGTTAATGGTATCAGAGCTATGGTTGAGCGATTCTCGGCATAAACCAAAGTCTAGAGTGTCCTATAATGTGTACATGTCAATATGATGGTAAGAACTTCTGATCTGATAAGTGTAATATGTATGTTGTTTTTGCTAATATAACTATTTGGGTTTATCTTATTAGATGTCCAGACAAGCTAGCTCCTGAATTGAAGCTGGAGATGATAGATTAGCTGAGAGCAGTAATTCACCTGCCCTGGCCAAGCAAGGTGAAGAACATGCCCCTTCTGAAGTGTATGTACAAGACGGAGATGTCTTCTTCAGGACGTTGGATGTTATCTTGACGTGTTTCCAACCTCCTACTTCTTTCGCTCAAAGAATGAATGTTGCAAAGCAGCTAAAGGAATTAGGAGCTCCTGAGTTCAAAGGTGAAGCTGAGGAGGGTCCTGTTGATGCAAACCTTTGGCTCAATGACGTGAAGATTATGTTAGAGGGACTCCACTGTTCTGATGTGAAAAGCTAGATGGGGTGGTCTCCTTGCTTCGTGGGAAAGTAAGAATTTTGTGGACGAATATCACTATGAGGATGACTAGTGATCAAGTGACATGGTCTTTATTTCTAGAAGAATTTAAGCACAAGTATATAGGAGACCAGTTCATCAAGAAGATGAAACAAGAATTTTTGAATCTGAAGTAAATAAACCGCACTTTATATAAATATGAGTGTGAGTTCAACAAATTAAGTCACTTTGCGGCAGAATTGGTGCCTACAGAGAATGATGCATGTGAGTGGTTTGTAGAGGGTTTGCGTCCAAGGTTAAAGGAGATGTTAATCGTGTTGAACCTGTCCTCGTTTCAATATGTGGTAAATCGTGCTAAATCTCTAGAGAGAGCTCAAAATGAACGGTTTGGGGAGCAAAGAGCCTAACCGTCCAAAAGAACTGGGGCTTCATCAAGTTCTGCACCACCTAAGAGAGGTATATATTCTGTTTCCGGTCTCAAACGAGGTCAGAGTCGGTGACATCCTCTGCTAAATGATCAAATCAGATGAGAGCAAGACAGACTCAATCAGAGTGGAATATGCAGAGTTAAAACAGGAGCTTGTTTTCGATGTGGGGAAATAGGACATTTCATGAGAGACTATCCCTTGAGGGCCGGAGAGCCTTCTCCATCGGAGAGATCTGCTTCAATGTCCTAGAGAGGATGAGGTAGAAGAAGAGGCAAAAGTCAACCAGAATCCTCTACTCAACAGGAAGTTCACTCCACTGCTCGAGTGTATAACCTCAAAACCAATGAAGACCGGGATGCTCCATATATAATAGCAGGTACCTCTCTAGTGTTTGATAAACGTGTTATAGTATTGATTGATTCGGGGTCTATATATTCATACATTAGTAGTAAGTTAGCGAGAGAAATGAACATTCAGTTAGAAGCTACTAGCAATGAAGTGATAATGATGAATCCATTAGGGCATAATGCTCGTGTAAATTTGGTGTGTCAGGGGTGTCCCATATAGGTTCAGGGAATTGAATTCCTTGCTAATCTGATGGAATTACCCTTTAAAGAATTCGAAGTGATACTAGGGAAGGACTAGTTATACTGCTATTATGTAAATGTTGATTGTAGACTGAAGAGGGTAACATTAATTAATTCAGATGGATTGGAAGTGATAGTGTTCAGTGAAAGATAGAATACGTTGGCAAATGTTATTTCAGTGATGTCAGTAAAGCAGTTATTGCTATAGGGACTTTAGGGTTTTATGGTTAATATAATGGATACTAGAATCAATGAGAAAGAGTTAGAAGAAATCCCTATAGTCAGAGAGTTCCCTGATGTTTTTCCAGCAGAATTACCGGGGTTATCTCCGGATAGAGAAGTGGAATTCCAGATTGAAATAATACCGGGAACTGCGCCTATTGTCATGGAACCATATAGAATGGCTCCAAAAGAGTTGCAATAATTAATGATACATTTGCAAGAGTTGTTGGAAAAAGGATTCATAAGACCGAGTGTCTCACCCTGGAGAACTCCAGTGTTATTCGTCAAAAAAAAGGATGGGTCAATGCGTCTCTGCATCAATTATAGACAGCTCAATAAAGTAACCATTAAGAATAAGTATCCTCTCCCTAGGATCGATGATTTATTTGATCAGTTGAAAAGAGCTTCGATATTCTCTAAGATTGACTTGTGATCGGGATATCAGCAATTGAAGGTTCAGGAGAAAGATATTCCAAAGACCACATTTAGAATGAGGTATGGTCACTACGAGTTCATTATGATGCCTTTCAGAGTTACAAATGCATTGGCTGCCTTTATGGACCTAATGAATAGAATATTTCAACCTTATTTAGAATAATTCGTAGTGGTTTTCATCCATGAAATATTAGTGTATTCAAAAACGAATGTAGTGCACACTTGAGAATAGTTTTGCAAACTCTTCGGGATAAGAAGTTGTATATTAAACTATTGAAATGTTAATTCTGATTAAATGAGGTAATATTTCTTGGACATGTAATTTTCGTTGAATGAATTCAAGTTGATCCTCAGAAAATAAAATACATTCTGGAGTGGGAAGTTTCAAAGAATGTATCTGAAGTTCGAAGTTTTCTGGGACTTTCTGGTTACTACCGAAGGTTCGTTAAGAATTTTTCAATGATATCCTTACCTTTGACTAAGTTGATGAGGAAGGGTTTAGCATTTACTTGGACTCATGAGTGTAATGAAAGCTTTGAAATGTTGAAGAAGATTTTGACAGAAGCTCTGGTATTTGTTCAACTTGAGTCTGGTAAGAACTATGTAGTGTACAGTGACGCGTCCCATAATGGTTTGGGATGTGTATTGATGCAAGAGAGCAAGGTAGTGGCTTATGCGTCGAGACAATTAAAAATGCATGAGAAGAACTATCCAACACACGATCTCGAGTTGGCTGTAGTACTGTTCGCTCTTAAGATTTGGCGTTATTTCTTGTATGACGAACGTTGTTATTTATACAGTGATCATAAGAGCTTGAAGTATTGGATGACCTAGAAAGATTTGAATTTAAGACAAAGGAGATGGGTGGAATTTTTAAAAGATTATGATGTAGTAATTGATTTTCATCCTGGTAAAGCAAATATAGTAGCAGATGCCTTAAGTCGAAAGACGTTTGCAGCTTTATGAGCTTTGGATGCCAGATTGTCCTTGAAAGGAGATGGTGCAATATGTACAGAATTGATTCTTAAGCCATCACAACTAGATCGAATTAAGGAATTGCAAGCCAAAGATAAAAAAAATGTTTAAAATAGAAGTAACAAGTAAAGAATGGAGAGCTTAATGGTTTTGAGATGAGAGTTGATGGGAATTTGTAATATCGAGGAAGATTAGTAATTCCAGATGAAGATGAATTAAAAAAGGATATGTTAACAGAAGCTCATTGTAGTCCATTGACAATGCACCCAGGAGGAAACAAGATGTATATGGATCTCAAGCGTCGATACTGGTGGCCAGGAATGAAGAGGAATATTACAGAATTTGTATCCAAATGTTTGACTTGTCAATAAGTCAAAGTTGAGCATCAAGTTCCATCAGGATTGTTACAACCCATGTCTATTCTTCAGTGTATATGGGAGAATGTAACGATGGATTTTGTGACGGGGTTGCTTTTGACTCCGAACAAAAGAGATTCAATCTGGGTGATTGTAGACAGATTGACTAAGTCAGCTCATTTCATTTCAGTGCGAGCTGATTTCTCTATGGATAAATATGTTGAGTTTTATATTAGAGAGATTATACGATTACATGGTGTACATGTTTCCATTGTTTTTGATCGGGATCCTAGATTCACATCACAGTTTTGGAAGTCTTTACATAGAGCTTAGGAACTCGATTGAACTTTAGCACAGGGTTTTATCCTCATACTGACAGACTATCTGAGCGGACTATCAAAATCCTAGAGGATATATTGAGAGCATGTGTGATTGAATTCAAAGGATCATGGGAAAAATATTTGCCACTTGCCGAGTTTGCCTACAATAATAGTTATCGGTCAAGTATCAAATTGGCTCCCTTCGAAGCTTTATACGGGAAGAAGTGGCGTACGCCTTTGACCTGATACGAACTTAAAGATCGAGAAGTCTTTGGTCCTGATTTAATTAAAGATATAGAAGAGAAAGTTTGGGTGATTCAAAATAATCTGAAAGTGGCAGCTGGTTGACAGAAATCATATGCAGATTTAAAGAGAAAAGAAATCGAGTTTTAAGTCGAGGATAAAGTATTCTTAAAGGTGTCTCCATGGAAGAAAGTGTTGAGGTTTGGACGAAAAGGAAAGATGAGTCCTCGATTTATTGGACCCTATGAGATTTTAAAGGAAGTGGGACCAATGGCATATCAATTAGCCTGTCCACCTAGAATGGAGAAGATCCATGATGTTTTCCACGTTTTAATGCTTTGGAGATATAGGTCCGATCCCTCCCTTATCGTTACTATAGAGGAGATAGAGGTTCAGCCTGACCTGACTTAAGAGGAGGAACCGGTTCGAATATTAGCTTAAGTGGAACAGTTACGAAACAAGACTATCCCATTAGTCAAAGTATTGTGGAGGAATCATAAGATAGAGGAAGCAACGTGGGAACATGAGGAAGACATGAGGAATCAGTACCCCCATCTCTTTGTGCAATGAAAATTTAGGGACACATTTTCTTAAGGGGGAAATTTGTAACATCCTCAATACTGGGTTAGTGACTAAATTATTAAATTTTAGAATTTGGTGACGAAAGTAAAATAATTGAATAGTTTAAGGACTTATATAGGAAATATTGTGTAGGATTGATGCAAAGAAAGAGTAATAGAAGGGTAAAGTGGTCATTAAAGAAATAATAAAAGTTTGTTTGGTTATATTAACCACGTAGAAGGAAGAGAAGCAAAAATCAAATGTTTCAGAGTTATCTTCTTCTCCTTTCTTCTTCATACGTGACGGCCCCAAAGCAAAGGTGAGATTTAGTATTAGTTATTATTAGTTGAAATTTAAGCTTAGTTTTGATCATTAGGTGATACTTAAGCTTAAGGAAAGCTTAAGTAGTCTTAAAACGATAAGATGAAGATAATAGAAAGGATTAAAGATGAGCATTCTTAAATGAAATCTTGATAGGAAGGTAGTAATTAGATTTCAAGAACAAATTTGACTTGTCATTAGTGGATTTAAGCAGTATGAAGTCTTAGAATTGGATTTAGAACATGTTGGAAATTGAATATAATTCTTGGATTCAATATGGATGATAGGATTTTGAGGTTAAAGATGTTATAAATGAGTATTAATGGGTTTAAGCATGTGTATGTGAGTTAAGAATATGAAAGGGGATGAAATATGAAGTGTTTGAGCTGAAATGAAGTAATTTTCGGGCTTAAAAAGTGATTTCTGGGCTAGGGGTATTGGTACCCATTCAATAGGTACCGATAATTCAAGAGTAAAATTTAGGAAGGCATTCAAGGGGTATCGATACCTGAAGAAAAGTATCGATACCAAGGGTACCAATACCTTAAGGAAGGTATCGATACCATCTTTGAACGAAAAAAATTACAGAATGCAATATGGGTATTGATACCTAGGCATGGTACTGATACCTCACTTAAGGATGTACTGATATCCTATATGGGGTACCGATACTACTCTAATGAGAAAATGAAAATAAACTTTTCTTTTAGTTTAAGAAATGAGAAATTAAAGTAAGCTATTTGGAATACTGATATGTATAAATGTATGATTATGTAGACATCGAGCTCAAGCAAGTTCCGGAACAACAACACAGTTAGGATCGATCTAAGGAAAGAGAATCATAGAAGTGGATTTGGAATTTAGTGAGGCCAATGTGAGTGCATAATATAGGTATAGTTCAAGGGAAATAAGACTTGTGATAAGTATATTTCCTATGAAGTTTCATAGTCTAATAGTTATAAACATGTATACATTATGGTTATTATAAACACATGCATAAGTTATACATGTTTATATGATTTGATCTATGTTATATGACTCATGTGAATGCACTCAAATATATATGTCATAGGATATGAGATTGATGAATATATGCACATGTGATATGTAATAGAAGAAAAGACACATGTGATTACAAAGAAGATGATATAAGTACATGTTTATGTGGAGTATAACACTAATGCCCATGTTATGTGATATGAGAGCTTTAGGTATAGTTGGCATGCCAAGATTCGAGGGTTTCATAGGTCCTTCGGGACATATTCATAAGTACTTAGGGACAAATTTCATATGCCACTCAGTGAGACTTATACGAGCTGTGGTGACAGTATAGGTGCATAACCTCCATGTACTCGAATACCTTAAGTTCTCAGTATATACATGGGCCTATAAAGAATATGAAAAGTGTGTGTATTGCATTATATGTGATCATATTATTATTGGTTATCATGAATCATATGTAATGTGATGATTTTACTTGACTATTATGTTGCATATTCATATTTATAAGAATTGCATTATTATAAGTTTATGTCTCACTAAGTCTATTACTTAGCGTGTAAGTATTTTTACATGTAGGTATTGAAAAAAGAGATGGTCAGGTTTAAGATCAGCAGGACAACGTACATTCACTCGAAGATCAGATCAGAAGTAAATTCAAAGTATGTATTTTGTTGTATAAAAGTGTTGGCATTTACATATGCTCTGATCAGTTTTGTAATATTTTGGTTGTACTTATGTAAAGGGTTAGTGTTATATTAATGAAAGTTTAAATTTTCTATATTTTTTTATAAATGTATATTTTTAAAAAGTCAATGTGACACCTCAGACTCGTATCCGGGTCGGATACGGGTTGGGGGTGTTACAACCTTCCTCAGCTTCTCCTATAAATTCAGGTGCTCCTAGACTTTTTAGCTCCTTGGCCACATTCATTCATCCTAGGAGCTGAGGGAGGACACGGTTGGAAATGCGTCAGAATTGCATCCAACGTCCGGAAAAAGGTCCCTTGATCTTGTACAGGCACTCCCTGAGACTTATGTTCTTCACCTTGCCTACTTGGGGAAGGTGAATTACTTCTACCCTCATTAGCATCTCCTGCTTCACTTCAGGAGCCCTCGAAGTTTGACATCTAATAAGATGGTATTACTATTCTATCAGTAAGGACAACATACTAATTATCTTATTAGATCATAGATTTTTAACTTTTAGTTGGCATGTATGCTTTTTAAAACAAAAACTACTTCGTTTTGAAATTAAAATCAGTTAAACCTTAGCTCTAATACTAATAAATGTAACACCCCTAACCCGTACCTGACCCGGATACGAATTCGAGTGTCACATTGACTTTTCAAAAACTTTGACTTATTAAAAACTTTAAACTTTTTATTTAGATTCAAGTGGTTAAGCCCTTATTTCAAATTTACTATTGAAAATTTAAACTCACAATAAAAGTAAATACTTAATAATTTACATAAATATAAAATTAATATGATTACAAAAAATGGATCAGAGCATTTCAATTTAAACATTTTGATACATGCCAATAGTTTACATGATAACAAGAAAACATACATTCAAATTGTTCTGATCTTATCCTCAGCAGAAGTATGATGTCCTCTCCTAGCTTTAGTTCTCAGATCCCTTTGAACCTACGTGTTAAACAATCACACGCTAAGTCGATGACTTAGTGAGGTAAATACGAGTATAAAGCCATAAAGTCTTTACTTAACACTTTCGAGAAGCGTTAATCAAGGAAATCCATATAATTTTCACACACATTATTATATTTGTAAACGTTCAGTATATACTTTTGTTTATAGAGCTCAATGCATTATTGAGAACTCAAGGTATAAAGCCATAAAGTCTTTACTTAACACTTTCGAGAAGCGTTAATCAAGGAAATCCATATAATTTTCACACACATTATTATATTTTTGTACAACGTTCAGTTATATACTTTTGTTTATAGAGCTCAATGCATATTATTGAGAACTCAAGGTATTTGAGTACATTGAGGTTGTGCACTAATGTAGTCACCACTGCTCATATAAATTGCACCGAAGTGCCACATAGTATTTGTCCCGAAAGACCGCATAGAATTTGTCCCGAAGGACCACAAAGAAATGTCCCGAAGGACCACATAGATTTGTCCCGAATGACTGTGTAGAACCCTCGACTTTTGGCATGCCAACTATACCTCTAATTCTCATACATATACCTTGGGCTTTAACTTTATAATTATTTTTTGTTTCACTATTTATATTGTATCTTATTCGCATAGAGGTAATTCACGTAGGCACTTCAACATAGAAAATTTTTGGTAAGCATAATTCCACATATAATAATGTCATATAAAACATAATCATATACATAAGAATCAAAACAAAGCTTTGAAAATACACTTGATATAAACATAATAAAATGTTGCATAAAATAAATAAATAGTTTTTGATCGAAAAATTTGAGGTTAGCTTATCGTAAGCCGTCCTCAAATCCAATATAAAACAATTTAGTTGCACTCACATTTGCCTAACGTAAGTATAAAAAGAAGCCCTTTTCTTTTTTATCAATCTCGTATCAATACCAACTTTCCATTAACATATAACCAATTAGCATTTGCATGAACAAAAATAAAACTCTCACTATAAATTTCATACTCATTAGTATCGGTACCCCTCCTACAATACCGATACTTCTCTTCTATGGTATTGATACCCCCTTCAGTATCGATACCATTTTGGCATTCTGGAATTTCAAACTTAATAATAGTATTGATACCTTACTCTTGGTATCGATACCCCCGGTTCAGTATCGATACTGCTTCTCGAATTCAAACTATTTTCTTCAATTTTACCCTATAAGTTCTTCCAGTACCGATACCCTTGTCCAGATTTCACCTCTCTCACTTTGAGTTTTACACATTCTTCACCAAAATCTTAAACTCTAAGCTCCCTTAATAACCTTAAACTCATTAACACTTATCATATCTAACTTACCTTCATAAATCCCTTCGAAACATCTTAATTTCTTCATATAACACTTCAAACTAAAAATCACCCCAAATATTCAAACATGTTTTCAATCACTTCTAAATCTTCAAACACTTTAATTAGATCTTTGACAAGTCAAATATGCATTCAGAATCCAATTACTAACTAGATTTTCTAAATTTCCTTAAAAACCCTTTTTTTCTAATTCATCATAATTTCTCAAACTCTTAGTTTCTAATAATCTTTAAGCTTTCCTTAAGCTTTAATATCACCCAAGAACCAAAAACCAACTTAAAACGAAAGAAACAATCAACTTGAAACATAACTCACCTTAAGAATGGGAATAAGCTTCGAGAAATATCTCCCCCTTTTCTTATCCTCACATGCTTTAGTATCTTTAAAAATGTGAGTTTTAAATTCATTTCTTACAAAAAGACCATAATGCCCTTCCACTATTCCATCTTTACTAATAAGTCATATACACAAATTCTCAAATTAATCCTTGAACTTATCACTTTATTCAAATTAAACCATCAAACTTTACATTCCTACACTTTAGTCACTAATCTAATGTTTGGGGTATTACAGTGGGTCCCTTGACTTTAGAATACTGTTTTGTTGAGTCCCTTAACCATTAAAAGTTACACAATTGTCATCTGACTATTCATATATTATAAACTCATCATTTTTCATTAAAAAATTATCGATCGTTTGAGTTGGACGTTAATCTCTTGACTGAGATAAGTGGCTGATATAGATTCACAGTCAAATATTCAAGCAAATATAAAAAGTGAAACATATAAGTTTTTTACTACAAATATAGATTTGCAAATATTTACTATAGTAAGTAAATAGTAAAAAGAATTACTGTCATCGCAGGATGATTCGAGAACCTAGAAAATACTAGTGTAGTAGAAATAGAGAATTATAAAAGGAAAAGGCGGTGGGGATGAGAGGATACTCGTTGCACGTGGAACTCAAAATATTTCCCCCTTCACCTTTTTTCTCTCCGCCCAACTCGAATAATCCATTGGATGATTAAATTAAATATAAGGGAGTTGGTGATCAAAGTACAACGTACAAGCACTAGTAAGAAGATGCAGTGGAATTTAATATTTGTATCCAGTGAGCGGACTTCGTCCTTTTCCTTTTAATATTTGCTTCCTTACCGGTATTACTTTCGCGGAAACCAAACAGAAAGTAGCGGGAACTGGAATTAAGACAAATCCACTTTTATATACGTGGGGTGGAGAAGCGTTAGATAAGTGATCACTTTAATATACATTAAATTTCACCACTGCCAAACCGCCCTCTCATCCTCCACGGCAAAGCACCAACCATAACTCCAAGTATACACAGAAACAAAGAGGAAGAATCTAAAAAAAGGATGCAAAACAGAACACAAAAAAAAAGAGTTTGAACGATGATAATTATTCTCATGGTTAACAGAACAACATATTAGACTTGATGAATTGAGTGTTTCATTCATATTTGAATCAATTCGTTGTTATGTTTATCGATGACATGTTGGTGTATTCGTAATTAGACGATAAGCATAATATGCATCTTTGTGTTGTTGTCGAAATTTTAAGAGAAAAGAAGTTGTATGTCAAGTTTAACGATTGTAAAATTTGGCTTAGCAAGGTAATTATTTCGGACCGTGTTGTATTGGTTGATGGTATTCGTGTCGATCCTAAGAAAATTGAAGCTTTTTGGATTGGAAGGTTTCAAAGAGTGTAACTGAGGTTCGTAGTTTTCTTAAGTTAACCGATCTTGGTTGTATGTTGATGCAAGATGATAAGATGATGGCGTATGTAACAATTGAAGTCACATGAGAAAAATTATCAAATTCGAATATCGAAATTAGAGACGTTAGAACTCTTTTTTTCTTAACCAATATTTTTTCCAATTATATTTTTTGTTTAAGTTTCTAATGAGGTAGTATGTTGTGAGTATTAAATATATGCGTACTCTTTTTTCTTTAGTAAAATTACTTTTACTATGAGATATTTTATCTTAGTAAGGTTTTAATGAGCAACATTATCTTTAATGGACATTTTTTTTGTTAAGCTAAAGGTGATTACAAAGTAGTATATGTTCTAAATACTCTCTCAACCATTTGAGAATGAATGATCATCACCCTTGCAGTCGATGGTGCTCGAACCTGTGACCTCTAGGAACAACAACGATTCTTTTAACCACTAATGTAAGTATTACAAATATTTGGTATTTGTGGATTTCTATTATTATTAAAATTCTATGTATTAAATATGACTTTAATGTACTTTATTATAAGATTTTTATGTCTATAAAAATTAGATCTCTATATAATATCTACTCCTTATATTTATAAATATAGAGTTTGGAGAAAACATTATATATATTCTACTTTAAGCAAATAATACAAATTTTATTATTATATTGTTTCTTTGTTCTCTTTATTTCACAATAAATATATAATTTTACGTATTATTAATAAATCTAATGATGATACATTATCAACAATAAATTTAAAATATTCTTTTAAAATTTTATAATAAATATATTATCATCTAATTTGTCGTGAATGCGTCAAATTATATACCATCAGTACATCAAATATTAATCTTTAATAATAAATAATTTAATATTGAAATAAGATACTTAAAAGATTATCAAGTTAAAAAATACACATTTTAATAATTTTAATTTATCTAATAATTATAATGATTTATGGGAATTTTATAACAAACTACGTAATTTGATATTTGTTACGTAATCTTCTTTTTCTTTATTCTAGAATTATCCCAAAACAGTAACATATTTGAGTTTGGCCAATTATTTTTGTCACACTTCTCTCTTATTTGTATGTCGGCTCTTCTTCTTGACTGACAAGTCTACGCCGCAAATAAAAAGGTTAATGTTCTATTACCACATAGAAATTAACCAACTGTTAGTGCAAGGATTAGGATGACATATAATATGTAGAAGAATTAATGTACTATTTTTGTCCAAATTAGTGAACATGCATTAAATGTTAGAAAAAGAATCTTAAATCAATATTAATGTTTTAGATAGAGTATACAAATGATACTAGGACGGACGTAAGATTTCATGTTAGGGGTGAATTTTTATAATTTTAAAAATGGACGAATTTATAAAATTTCATGTGGGGACGAAAATATATTTTTAATATAAAATACATAGAAAAAAATCTAAAATATATGTTAATTTTAAATTTTCAGGGGCAGACTGCCCAACCTACCCATCCTTTGGCCATCCTTGATGGTCCCCTGACTATAGAACGTTGCTTTGTTGAGTCTGACTATTAAAAGTTACAAAATGATAACCCGAGTATTTATATGTTCCAAACTCGTCATTTTTCGTTAAAAATTGGTAGTCATCTGAGCTGAACATTAATATGTTGACTAAAATATAATAAAATCTAATCCTAGAATCGTTTGAGTTGTACTTTGTAGATCGACTCTCCGTTTATATTATGTCATCGAGCCAATGCTTGAAAGCAACAACAATGCCAAAAGACATCATTAAAATATGATTTTATCATATCTCAAACAATAGGTTAACAAAATTTTTATCGAAAAAGAACGAGTTTAGAACATATAAATAGTCGGATGATCTTTTTGTAACTTTTAATAGTCGGGGACTCAACAAAACAACATTATATAGTCGAGTGATCCTTTTGTAACTTTTAATACTTGGATTACTCAACAAAACAATTTCATATTCTTCAGCTTCAAGTCTCTAAGGTATTAATGTCTACGGGATTTGGAACTCTGTTCGATCGGAGGGGACTAAAGTTGAATGGCACAAGACTTTGTGATTTCTCTTACACATTCCCAAGCACCCCGTCATGGGTGGATTGCCATCCTTGGAAGACTTCTCGCAAAAGATAGACTTCTGTAAATGGGGTTTGTTGTGGATGAGAATTGTGCCTTATGTGACAACCTGAAGACCTGAAATCATCTATTCTTTGAATGTTATTTTGCTTTCGTATTATTTGAGAGAATATTCCGACTATATGCAACATTCCCAGAAGTGCGTTGAGCTGGGAGGAGTTGAAGTGGGCTTCGTTATATTTTAAGGATAAGTCTTTAATTTCTTTTATCCTTAGGATAGCTAGAAATGCTCTTGTTTATTATGTTTGGGAAGAGAGAAATGACAGACAATTTAAGGGCCTTATTAGAGATTGACATGTGATTCTAGACAAAATATGTGAGATTAAAATTGTTCATAAGAGTATAAATAGAAGGGATGTAAACAGAAATATCTGTGCTAGCTGGGGTATTATCATGTAGGGTATTTTCTTTTTTTGAGTGCCCTGTTGGTTGTAACAAATTTTCTTGCTTTTTTCTTGGATAATACACACAAATAATTTATCCAAAAAAAATACCCTATAACCAGGGGATAATACATTACACTAATATTTTATGTACTAATTAAGATGATGAGAGAAAATAAAAGACATTTTATAGATAAAATTAAGATTATTTATTTACAATTTTAAGAAAAATATTTACGCCAGATATATTATTTTTATTGATTGATGTATTAATTATACTTTTCTTTTATAAACCATTTTAATTAATGCGGCTTCCAAAAATAAAACATAACTAACGTCTATATTTTTAAATTTAATAAAAAGTAATACATAATTATATTACTTGAAGATAAAGTAATCTATTAGATATCTATAAATACATATAATGCAACTTGGAAAACGCTTTGTTCTTCAGCTATCTCCAAATCCCAACACTCAAAAGAGAGAAAAAACACTCAGCTTTTCGCTGTGATTACAGTCTGAAACTTACAAGGTATTATCTTTCTTGTTTTCAAACTATTTGGGTTGTTTGTTCTTTAATTGCACTGGAAGAAGGAGAGAAAAATATGTTAACTTGTTTTCTTTTGGTGCAGTAAAGAATGGATAGTCATAGTTGGATTGATCTGATTGGATTTGAAGAAAACTTTGATCTGGGTTTAGACTTATTGGGGATCATGAATGAAGATGAATTCGAGAGTAGTGCCAGTTTTGAAGGTGCACCAGCTGATAATGGCGAACCGCCTAAGAAGAAGAAGAATAAGAGGCACACTCCGTATCAAATACACGAGCTTGAATCGTATGCTTGCTTCTTTGTATTATTATTTGTTTGTAAATTTGAACATTTCTTGACTGTTAATTCAAGTTTTTTTATTCCATTGCATTTGTTGTCCAGTTTCTTCAAGGATTTTCCTCACCCTAATGCAAAACAAACAAGGGAACTTAGCTTGAGGTTAGGCTTGGAGAAGCAGCAAATTAAATTTTGGTTTCAAAACAGGAGAAACCAATTGAAGGTAAGTTGTTAATCCGTTTATGGTCTTTGTTTTTGGGTTGGTAATGATGAAAATTTTTGGTTTAAACCAGACCCAATTCGGACGCCATGAAAATGCAATTCTTAAACAAGAAAACGAAAGACTCCGAGTCGAGAATGGTTTCTTGAAGCAGGAGATAACGAGGCGGATGTGCAACAATTGTGGCGGTAACAATGGAGGCAGTACATTGCCAATGGGTTTCAAGCTCGAAGATTGGGTATCGATGCCATTGATAGAACCTTCTGGTACCTATGGATCACCATATGACAGGTCAGCCTTGGTAAATGTTGCAGTAGCAGCTATGGATGAATTAATTAAGATGGCTGAGATGCATAATCCCCCAGTTGAGGCTACAAGGGAAACAGGACTGGTTCCCCTTCGCAGCTCAGCCCTTGTCGAGATGCTAATGGATGCGGTACGCCACTCCGAAAACATAGTGCTTTTGGTTGCTGCATATGGTGAATGAATCACTGATACTACAAGCTAACAAGTTCATTTTTCTGCTGCTTTACGATAGAATTGTTGGGCGGAAAATGTTTCCCTGCCTGGTTGCAAGAGCAACAACCGTTGATGTGCTATCGAGCGGTACCGGTGGAACCAGAGACAATGCATTACAAGTGGTATCGTTTTGTCTCCCCCTTCTTTCAATCTTTGTTAGTACTTTTTCTGCTTAGCTTTGGCCTTATGGAAATATCATACTTGCAGATGGATGCTGAATTTCAAGTTCTTTCACCTTTGGTTCCTATTCAACGAGTTCAATTCCTCCGGTTCTGCAAGCGGCATTCGGATGGTGTGTGGGCGGTTGTGGATGTTTCGATTGATTCTTGCAACGCTGCGAATCCGCATATGTTTGCAAACAGCAGGAAGCTTCCTTCTGGATGTATCATCCAAGACATGGACAACAAGCACACCAAGGTAAATGAAGCCAACAAATTATTATGCTTCTATATGAGCTCTGAAGTTAGGTTTGATATTCATGCTTACAAGTTTCTAAATGACAGGTTACATGGGTTGAACACTCGGAAAATGATGAGAGCACAATCCACCATCTCTCGTGTCCATTACTCAGTTCGGGTTTCAGTTTTGGTGCACCGAGGTGGATTGACACTCTCAGAAGACATTGCCACCGCTTCGCACAACTAATGTCCCCTGCCATCCATGGTGAAAACAAAACAGATTTTTTTCTTCTTGTTCTTCTATGGCTATTCTTCAATTTACAAAAAAAAAAATAAAAGAATCCTCTTATGATACATGCCATTATGGCCCAGGAATCACTGCAGCTGGCACGAAAAGCATGTTAAACCTTGCACGACGCATGACATATAACTTCGCTGCCGGAATTTGTTCTTCGAGTGCGCGTAAATGGTACGAGCTTAATGTTGGTAATGTTGGAGAAGATGTAAGGGTGATGGTTCGGAAGAATGAGAATCTTCCCGGTGAGCCTTGTGGGGTTGTTCTAAGCGCTTCTACTTCAGTTTGGATGCCGATAACTCAGCAAAGGCTGTTCGATTTCTTGCGAGACGCACGGATGCGGTGTCAGTGGGACATTTTGTCAAAAGGCATATCAATGAAGTCGACAATCGATGTTGCCAAGGGCCCAGGACAAGGCGACTGTGTCACTCTCTTTAGCAGCGGTCTCACCGAGAGCGCCACGCTAGTTTTACAGGAAACATGGAGCGATGCATCATGTGCACTGATTGTGTATGCACCTGTGGATGTACCCTCAATTAGTGCAGTCATGAAGGGCGGTGATTCATCGCAGGTGGTAATGTTACCATCAGGATTTGCAATTCTTCCTAGCAGTCACGGTGCTGAGCGCCAAAGCAACTGCGATAGACCTTGGACGGAACTCGAGATGGATCGGAGTACAAGTAGTGGATGCATACTTACAGTTGGGTTTCACGTTTTGGTGAAGGGTCCTGGTGGGAAGCTAACAATGGAATCAGTTGAGAGTGTTAGCAAACTCTTATCCGGCCAAGTTGAGAAGATCAAAGCTGCCCTTTCAGTAACATAGATGGATGGGTTAAGTACATAAACTTCGTAGCTAATTGACATTTGTTATATATATAGGGTTATATCCTCTTTTAACCGTTTGTTTTTTTCCTTGTTCAACTATCTTAAAAGAATATAAAATTAAAATATTTTTTACGGTGTGAACGGATCCTACAGTATATATTAAACAGTGACTTATTGGACCTCTTAGATGCACAGCTCATAATTGATAATAAGAAGATGATATGTGTCGTTATTGTATTCGATGATATTAATTTATTAAATAAAAAATATTTGTTTGAGGTGACATAATTTATAGATAATTAATTGAAAATCTTTATCTAAAAAATGAATATTTTATAAAAATTGAAACATTTACTATCAAAATTGATTCAAAATAAGAATAAGGGATGACTCAATGAAGCATTAAGGCCTCACATTATGCATAATTTAATTAGATTTTGTTATACTTATAATATGGATGAACAAAAATATTTTAAGGTAAACTACATATTTAAATATTCAACTATCACTTTAATTCTGTTTTGGTCACTCAATTATATTTTTTTCAAAATTATACATAAAGTTACGTTTTAATTCCATTTTGGCACCTGTCATTAAAAAATAAATAGAACAACTCACGTAGTATTTTTTTTTAATTTTTTCAATGATGATCTGACATTACCTTATGGTGGCACATCAACGACAAATCAATATTACCGTTAATTTTTTAATAGTGGGTGACCAAAATGGAATTAAAACATAACGTTATGTATGATTTTGTAAAAAACTAGTTAGGTGGCTATATAGAACCAAAGTGATAATTGAGTGACTAAATATGTAATTTATTCAATATTTTATTAAAAATATAAAAAGATAAATAATTAATGTATATAAGTGAAATGGTAAAGCATTTATACATAAATCATAGACCAATGTTCAATTCTTTTAAAACATTTTATTTATTTATTATTTTAAAGATAATGTAAATGTATAAAAAATTAATTATAATTATAATGATATTTATTATCCTTTAAAGTAAGTATATTTCTATAATTTTTCAATTAAGTTAGACTTGAATGAATAATCCATAACACCACAAACTCAGGTAAATTGTTAATATATACTCATAGATAGATAGATAGATACTATAGAAGATAATGAACAACAAAGATGATGAAATTACGAAAATTGATATAAAATAAATTATTAAAATTAGGATAATATTGAGAAGAAATATAAGACATGTGGTTGGGTTAGACAATAAGAAGTATTATAAGCTTATCAACGAGAGTTTGTTTAAGTGGTAAGCAACTTATTAAATTTTCAGCAAGTGGCACTTAAAATCATTAGTTAATAATAATGATGCTAATAATGAAGAGGATTGCTGGTATCCATTAGTAGATAATAAAAGTATTGCCGACTTTATATACATTTAATATTATGATAATTTAAGAATACACTAGCAAGTGCATGATTTCGTGTTGATATTTCCAATCCAATAGAAATAATTAGTTTATTAACTATCAACATACTTTATTAATGTAATATATATTATTGATGTGATATTTTATATGTGTTTAATTGATGACGCTATATATGTGATACCATCATCTGAGAGTGACATGATATCTTTCACATTATCACTTTAGATGATATGATCATATCATCATTTAATAATGTGACATATGACACGTTAACAATTAAACAAAAGAAAATATTATGTTAATAATTAAACAACTTTCAAATATAACATATTATGAACTAAAAAAGAAACCGTTCCTTGAAATTGAAAGAAATGATAGACAATTAGATTTAATTATTTTGACAACTTCAAGGAATCCAAATTAAACATGGATTTTAATGAATACACGTTTCATTGTATAATTTTTATTGTTGAGAATTAAGATCTTCAACTAAATAAAATATATCAAGTGACCTTAGTGATTATAGAAAATGTTGTTCTTTTTAAAGGTCTTAAGTTCAAGTTATTATGTCTAAAGAGTATGTGTGCATTATCAATTGGTTAATAAGATTTTAAACAAATACAATTTTATAATCACCGCGAACTATTAAAAAATTTGCAACCAAGCATTCATGAATGTTTTAACGGATATTGAGAAAATACATGTGAAAATATCATCTTAAACATTCATAAATGTTTCAACCAAACATGTCAGTAATTAAACACATGTGAAAATATCACCTTAACAATATGTATTGACAGTAAATTAATGGTTTTCATCTATTATGTGCTATTTTAACTAAAATTTGAAATGTTCAAGGCTAAAATAATATATAGAAAGGAATAACGACCAAAATGATTCTTTAGACAAACATCAAGGATTAATTTTATTATTATGCCTTTCAACTTTATCTGATATGCTTTTATCGTTTTACTATGTAAAAGAATAAGCAACCAACTTTACTAGTACCAACAGGAAAAAGCCTACATCAAATATCACCTTTCTTTTGCCCATGTCGAGATCATCTCATGAAGATGGCTAAATTATTATCATAAAAAGACATCGGATCTTATAAAAGGGAAGGAGTAGATTCTGAAGATAGGCTGAAAATATCTTCCAATGTAAGTCAAGAATCGATGGGGCACCCATTTAACAAGCAAGATTGGGACTGTCTTTCTCGTATTTATCCTCTCTTCTGCTCTTAATCTGTGGCATAATCTGAGAAGACATTGTTAGATTAAAATCTATAATTATGGACATACAATGTAAGTCAATGAAAAAGGTTAACTTGTTTCTTACGGTAAGAGTATACCTATCTTCTTGGAAGATCACAGTCAAATAAAGATTCAAAGATTTCAACTTATCAGATATATTTCCAAATTTAATATTTTATTCTTGATTATTTGACATATCCGAGTTAATTTTATATTTATTATGATTTGGTTTTATACATATAAATAACCATGTTTTTTGTGGATCACAGGTATCCTGGATATCTCCTTTAAAGGTCTAAACAGTTGGAAGCTAACCTGATCTTGTGATGGTGATCTTGATCTTTTATGAGGCCTAACCTTCATTTTGTCAACAAAACCTAAAACCCAAAATAGTCAAATAAAGGTTGCATAAAAGTGAATGATTCGAATCAGCTACAAATATCTCCACGCGTATTCCACCTTTCATAGATTCTTTGGGTGCTATTTGGAAACGAATTTTAAACGTATAAATAAAACAACTTCCCCAGTCAATCTTTCACGGCTTTATACGCCTCACCCTTCCAAGAATCGGCTAAATTACATAACTGATACCATTTTTTTTAATTTTCTCTTTCTGACACCGTTTGACCAATATTTCCAGAAATAGCACCCTTTCTGCTGAGTTGGCAAAGGCGCGTCTCCGGGGACGCGCTTTACCCGTGTTTTCGCTGAGTTGGATGCCACGTGTGGAAGGCGCGTCCCCGGGGACGCGCCTTTGCCATATCAGCAGACACGTGTGGAAAGCGCATCCCCGGGGATGCGCCTTCCATTAAATGTCATAAATGCCCCCATCCGTTTTTCCTAATTACCCCTCCTCATCCCCTATATAAACCCTCTCAACCCTCCCTCATTCTTCACACCAAAATCATTTCTCCTCTTATATAACTCAAATTCTCCAACTATTTGAGTTAAATTTGTTATTAGTGGTAAGAAATTTATTTTATATTAGTATTTTTTTAATATATTATTTTTTTATTATATTTATGTAAATATTATTTTTTTATTAAAATAATATTATATAATTTTATTTAGAATTATTAATTTTTTTTTGCTAATTATATTGTTTTGTCTACAGTTATAATGGAAAACGAATGCTGCTGCAATTGGATATTGATCATATCTCCAGACATTTTAGCGATATGGTAATATTTTTATAATTAATGTTAATATTTAAATTTATTTTTATTTTAAAGTTATTATGAATTATATTAATTTTTATTTTTTATAATGTATTATTTAGGATGCTGATCGTATTTTAGAGACTTTTATTAAAAATCCACGTATACCGACACCGGAACGTATTTTGCCATATTTGGCTTCTGTCGGGTTCGGGTATATTGCAACAATTATAGGCGGTTGCAAACTCGAACCTGTTCTAATTCTGCACTGATTGAGAGGTGGAGGCCGAGACACACACTTTTCACCTTCCATGTGGAGAGGCGACAATTACATTGGAGGATGTCTCTATGCATCTGGGGCTTCCCGTCGACGGAAATATGATGTGTGTGTATGGCGGCGGATGGTGATTGGCAATCAATGTGCATTGATTATCTTGGAGCTGCTCCGCCAGAGTTTAATAGAGGTAGAATAGCTTTATCTTGGTTGAAAGCTAATTTTGAGGTTTTAAATGAAAATGCTTTAGAGGATCAAGCAAAGGCATGTGCTCGGGCATATTCTACGAATAATTGGAGGAATATTGATGCCCGATAAATCTCGCAACCAGGTGCATTGTATGTGGTTGCGGCATCTGATCGATTTTGATGAAGCTGGAAGATATAGTTGGGGTGCTGCAGTTTTGGCATTTCTCTTTAAAGAAATGTGTCGGGCGACGAATTATAAGAAAACTGCTATCGGTGGATGTCTTCTGCTTCTACAATCATGGGGTGGTTCCGCATGCCTTCTTATGCCCGATCGTGAATGAACCATACGTATTCCCCTTATTGTTGAGGTAATTTTCGAACTAAATTTGATTTAAATATTTTCAATTAAATATGGTGATATTTAGTTTATATATATTTCATAGGTGGTCGATGAAAGAAAGGACCATAAAAGTATACCTACTGGGTTAGGAAATTCGTTTAATTGATACGAAAGCTGGGTCTGAGGTATGTTTTTAAATTGTTTAATTATTAATATTTTAATTTAAAATGTTAGATATAATTAGAATATTTTATTTATTTGAATTGTATATTTATATTTCAGTTTCAGTGGATACCTTATGCGAGCGATGAAGTGAAAGCTTGCATCCCACCCACCTTAGTGGGTCATTAGAGGTATGGATATCGGTTATACCTCTTATATGTTATGCTATTATTGAGTGGCATCCAGTTGATCGCGTGCTCCGTCAGTATGGTTGTACGCAATATTCCTGGAGCTCCTAGGAATTTAGACGACGTGCATAACATAGATAGACGAGGAAAGAAAGATGTTAACTGGGTGGTGAGACACAGAGATTGGATTGCGCTTTGGGAGAACCGATATACACTGTTGGCCCTCGACAATATTACGCTGAAACTGGTCATATGGTTACGGATAACTATATGACTGGTTTAATGAAAATGGGAAGCCGTTTCTACTTTTGGCGGAAGCACGAGGGGTTAACATTCTAGGCACCGAGAAAGACGTCAACCTGCATCAGTCCCACCACAACATCCTTATTCGTCGATGCCGCAGGGGTACATGCCCAGCCCTCCACTTCATATGCCAAGCCCACCAGTTATATGCCATCTCCGCAGGGTTTCATTCGAGCCCGCAGGGTTACATTCCTAGCCCGCCAGGTTACATGCCTAGCCCGCCAGGTTACATGCCTAGCCCGCAGGGTTTTATACCATATGGAGGTGCATATACGACTATGTTTAATGATCCAGCATATGGTTCATATGCATCTTATTTGGCTGGTGGTGCTTCTCCATAGACACCTCAATCTCCATCTGGATCACATACATCGATGCCAATGTTTCCACAGTTTTCACAGTTCCCGGGGAGCGGGGGGATTGTTACTAGCACTCCTCCAGGGTCGTTATTTATACAGGCCCTTCAGCCCCTTCAGCGTCATCTACACCAAATGAAGAAAATGTTGCTGATGATGATGAAGATGAGGAGATGAAGAACAAGTTCCACGAAGAATCCTCCACGAAATAGACAACCACCGCCATGTGGAACTCATTCGAGAAGACGACATCGGTGATCCAGTTATATTTATGTTATTTAAATAATTATTTCAGAATTTTATGTAATTTGGTTATGTTATTTAAATGTTTCATGGTTTACATACATATTTTTTACTGTTATTTTTTATTCACATTTAACATTAAATGTTTGATAAATGTTTTTAAAATACAAATTATATTATTCGAAATTTAAAATAAAAATAAAATAATATTATTCAAATTTAAATTTAAAATATAAATAGTATTCAAAATTTAACATTAAATTTCAACTTAATATTCCAATTGTATTCGAAATTAAAAGTTATATTCCAATTATAGTACACAATACTTAAATTGAAATTAAATTATCCATACATATGATTTTATCATTAACATATATTAAAACGTATACATTAAAATCAACTTATGTTGAGTTCATCGATCGACGGAATCAACCAAGAGGGGGGTGAATTGGCAATTTATTCAATGTCACATTTCAATGCTCATTCCATACAATTCAATGTCACAATCAACTTATCACTTCACATTTATTCAATTTATCCATAACATTTTCTAATTTATTCAAACTTCACATAACGTTTTAATTTAAGTTATTCTTAACTTGCTGAACTTTCAAAAGAAGTTAAATTTTGGTTATAATTTACCTGATTTACTGATATATCTAGTGTCCCCGAGGGACATGAGTGACATAATAGGGCAATGATAACATATTCTCTGACGAAATAATGGAAGGCGCGCCCCGGGAACGCGCCTTCATGTCCCCTGAGAATAATAGGTACTGATATATCTAGTGTCCCCGAGGGACATGAGTGACATAATAGGGCAATGATAACATATTCTCTGACGAAATAATGGAAGGCGCGCCCCCGGGAACGCGCCTTCATGTGAATAGTAAATAATAGGTACTGATATCTAGTGTCCCCGAGGGACATGAGTGACATAATAGGGCAATGATAACATATTCTCTGATGAAATAATGGAAGGCGCGCCCCGGGAACGCGCCTTCATGTGAATAGTGAAATAATAGGTACTGATATATCTAGTGTCCCCGAGGGACATGAGTGACATAATAGGGCAATGATAACATATTCTCTGACGAAATAATGGAAGGCGCGCCCCCGGAAACGCGCCTTCATGTGAATAGTGAAATAATAGGTACCGATATATCTAGTGTCCCGAGGGACATGAGTGACATAATAGGGCAATGATAACATATTCTCTGACGAAATAATGGAAGGCGTGCCCCCGGGAACGCGCGTTCATGTGAATAGTGAAATAATAGGTACTGATATATCTAGTGTCCCCGAGGGACATGAGTGACATAATAGGGCAATGATAACATATTCTCTGATGAAATAATGGAAGGCGCGCCCCCGGAACGCGCCTTCATGTGAATAGTGAAATAATAGGTACTGATATATCTAGTGTCCCCGAGGGACATGAGTGACATAATAGGGCAATGATAACATATTCTGACGAAATAATGGAAGGCGCGCCCCCGGGAACGCGCCTTCATGTGAATAGTGAAATAATAGGTACTGATATATCTAGTGTCCCCGAGGGACATGAGTGACATAATAGGACAATGATAACATATTCTCTGACGAAATAATGGAAGGCGCGCCCCCAGGAACGCGCCTTCATGTGAATAGTACTCCGATTATAGACACTATTATATGCAACGTATTATAAACTTTCAAAACAAACTTCAGTTCACAATCTTTCAAATTCTCAAATTCCCAAACTCTAAATTCTCAAATTCTCTGAAAATGAGTCGTCTTTCTGCTGTTGTTTTGTATGATGGAGAAATTAAGGAAGCTGAAGAGGGGGTTGTTTTTGAGTCAGATCATTATATCCCCTTAACCTTGAAGAGAAACATCACAATTGAGGAGTTAATCACAAAAATTTCGTTAAAGATTCGTGTAGCAGGCCAGAGAAGACTATCTTCACTTCAGTACAGATTTCCTACTGAACTTTTTCCGCTCACGTATACATCATTTCAGCTTTCAAACGATGATGATGTTTCTATGATGGTTGATGCTCATATGGGGAGTTCACAATCTCTTATTGAAATGTATGCCACTTTTATTGAGGTTCGTGCAACTCGTGGTCTCTCATATTCCTCTCACTTTGGCATTGCATATCAAACTGATCAAGTTGATAGCCCAACACAACTGATCTGTAATGATTTCACATCATTAATGGCGGATCCAACGCCATATACCATGCCATCAAGTTGAATAGGAAGGCATTCATCTGCAACTGCTTATGATCTCAACCCACGTGGCTTCAGCAATAATCCATATGGCAACATCTCTTCTACTTCAAGGGGCAGACATTCATCTGCCAATGTTTTCGACTTACATATGGAAATACAACGAGACGACTTCAATCATCAGTCAATGACGGTAATTTATATTGGAATGGGTTCGCACGAAGAGGAGCAGATGCTAAAGGTTACAATATTCGTACTCAGTTCAATCCCGAGTTGATCGATCTAACATGGAGAAATATGTCTGCTCTGCGTCCAACGTGACAACGGATGTCAATGGATGGTCCGTGTCAAAGAGGAAGAGGAAGAACACTTATGGGAACTAACCAGATACAACGTCCTTTACATGTTGCAACAGGTATAAACCAGGATCATCCCAACTTGGACTCCAACATTATTTGTCAAGCAATCATGCCCATTGTGAAGCAAAGCTCATATAGCTGTTGCAGTGTTGATTTCTACTACAGTCACAATATGGGTACACTGTCTCATATAAAAAAACGTGTTGGCAAAACAGAATGCCATTGCAAACTTCATGACGAATGGGATTCCTCTTACAACGAGCTGCCCAGTTGTTCATGTTGTGCAAAGACTTAATCCTGGGACAATTGTTGAGTTCGAAACTCAACATCATTACGTGATGATCGAATGGTTCGCGATCGCTGCCAATTTTACCGGTCTTTTGGACTTACCCTCAGTGTATTAATGCAGTCAAGTATTGTAAACCAATTGTCCAAATTGATGGTACTTTCTTGTATGGGAAATACAAGCAAGTTTTATTATTGGCTGTGGTCCAAGATGGAAATCGCAATATTCTTCCTGTTGCGTTTGCCCTCGTTCAAGGAGAAGACACTGAGTCTTGGGCTTTTTTCCTTAAAAATTTACGTTTACATATTGTCACCAGGGAACGACTATGCATTATTTCAGACCGAGGAGCCGGGATAAAAGCAGCAATGGACTCTTTGGGTACAATGTATAGACCTCCACATGTTCAACATCGTTATTGTGTCCGTCATATTGCTGCAAACTATTACGGAAAATACAAGAAGAACGATGAACGTCAGTTAGTCGTGCGGATGGGTATGTTACTTTTTCCAATTTTTCTATCAATTTCTTATTACTTATTTATACTTCATATTAACTATTACATATTCCTAATGGCTTAGGTTACGAACTCTTACCTCAAAGGTTTGAGTCGATGCTACAAGAGCTGTTTGGCAAAAATAAGAAGGGGTGCGAGTACATTATGGACATCAGCAAAGAAATGTGGACAAATGCATATGACGGGGGGTATCGCTATGGTCATATGACAACAAACTTGGCTGAAGCAATAAATTCAACCTTAAAGGGGGCGCGTCATTTACCAGTCACGGCGTTGGTTAAAACGACTTATTTCGTTTGGGTCAACTCTTTGCAAAGCTCGGTGGACAAGCTCTTACTTGGATGCAAAACGGACATATTTACCACCCAAGACTAGTAGTTGATTTACAGAAAAAAGTGGCTGCATCAAATGGGATGTTAGTTACAAATTTTTCTCGCACCCGTGAATTGTTTCGTGTAACCGAAATGCCACGTCCACTGCAAGGGATTGAAGCTAACTCTTTCAGAGTTAATCTGCAAGAGAGGTGGTGCGATTGTGGTTTCTTTCAAGCACTCAAATATCCATGCTCTCATGTCATTGCTGCTTGCTCACATTCGCATTTGGACTACAAAAATTATGTTGATCCCGTATACCAACTTTCACAAGTATTCAAGGTATATGAATTTGAGTTTCCGCCCATAGGAAACGAAAGAGACCCAAATGAGATTCAAACTTGGCTTACAATTGTTCCAGATCCATTGCTATTGAGGGACTCAGGTCGTCCAAAATCTACTATAATACATTGTGATATGGATATTCAGGAGAAGTCAACAGAATAAAAACGATGTGGGCATTGTAGAAACATCGGGCACAATAGAAAAAAATGTCCAGCTCTGTTATCATCATATAACTGTTAACTCTTATGTAATTAATATTGTATTTAAATGAATGTTTTTTGTTTCTAATAATTTAATGTTATTGCATTATATAATTTGTCAATGTATGTACACCTAAATAATTTTTTTTACTTTTAAATACATAAATATATTTAATATATTTATTTAATATAATAATTAATTATTAGTTATAATTTTTTTAAAATATAATAATAATTCCACCTTCTAAGTAGAGAAAAATAAAATTAAACAAATTAAAAGTTATTAAAAAATTTATGTATACAATGACACATTTAATGTTCTGATTGGAGGATTAAATTTATTAAATTAAATTTTCAATAAGACTGATTTTATAAAATATGTAAGTCTTGAAGATTAAATATGTAATTATACTAATTTATTAACTTATGCATCAATATTTTCGTTAAATATTGATATGAGATGACTAGATTGATAACATTTAAATAATTAACTGATAAAATTAATAGATCAATAATCAAAATCAAAAATAATAATATAACCATATGTGTAATATTATAATTTCATACATTTTTCCTATAACTACAATAAAGTCAAAACTGGTTTTCATATATTGTTATATCATATTAATGTAGATAATTCACTCCACCTTTAACACACATTAACAAAATACATTTGATAATTCTTACATTATAATCGAAACATTTTACATAATATTTATTAATTTATAATAATAATAAAAACTATTTATTATAAAACAAAATACGTGTCTGCTGAGTTGGCAAAGGCGCGTCCCCGGGGACGCGCCTTCCACACGTGGCATCCAACTCAGCGAAACCGCGGGTAAAGCGCGTCCCCGGGGACGCGCCTTTGCCAACTCAGCAGAAAGGGTACTACTTCTGGAAATATTGGTCAAACGGTGTCAGAAAGGGAAAATTTAAAGCAAACGGTGTCAGTTATGTAATTTAGCCTCCAAGAATCCCCCCTTCCACTTTTAACAAAATAAAAAATCTAGATGTAAACTCATGTATAGTGTATATTATGTTGCACGGATCTAGAATATTAAGAGAGAAAAAAATTTATTAAAGAGTTGATTCAAGTAGTAAACAGTTTAATATTGTTAACAAAATTTGAATTTGAGATATTGTATATGTAGAAAATCTCAATTAAGAGACTCCCTGACCAAAAATTAAGTGTATGTCGCGGGTTAATCCGAATTAATCATAACAAAATCCTAAAACTGAAAGGATAACCCAAAGAAAAAACGAGAACAAAATATCCTAAATTACTTGGACCATTGCAAGGGAGAACAAAAGTCGAGCCATTTTAAATAACAAAAAGCAACAACTATTAAAAAAAGTTTTTGCTTTTGACAAATCATATTTTGAGTATATAAATAATTACTTTTATACTCCTTAGATATTCTATTTCATGTATAATTACAAATTATAAGATGATTAAAATCAAAATATGAAATACATTTTTGAAAAAATATAACATTCCTATGATTTTGTTCCACAGATATTTTTTAAGATTTTATAAAATATTTATCCATAATTTAAAACTATTAGTTCATCAGTTAGCGTTAAAAATAATCTAATGGTATTCCTTTTATCATAATACATATTCTCATTCCACTGTTAAATATTAATTTCACATTCAGCATAGAAGCATTAAGCGAACAAGGGCTAACGATTAATACAGCAAAAAGAAAGAAGCGAAATCTCAAAAGGGAAAGCACAGTTGACGAAAAGAAATAAAGGAACAAAGCTTATTAGAAGAAGGTTAAGAACAACAATACCTGAAGTAGTATGCTTCATTCTCCTGTGAACATTGCGTTTACAATCGAGAGTGGAGTCACAGGTATCAGGCAGGTGACGATCCAGACGGAGATTAAAGCGATCGTTGTTCTCCAGCATTGTACGGACGAACCACGCTTCCATGGAGTTGAGGAAGTGCATATGCTTCTCCTCCGTCCACGACTCTTCTTTAGGGCTGATCGGCACGTGCGAGTCTATCATCGCCGACCTCCAAACCCAAAATGGAAATGCTTTTTTTCCCTCTCTTAGGTTCCCGAGAAACAAACAGTTGGCGGAGTTGCGTTTGCTTGAATGCAAAAAAAAAAAAAAAATCTAAAATCTTTGTTTTGGAGATGTAGAAAATTTTCCAAAGCTATATTATAGACCGGGGGAGTTTCTGGGCGATTTTTCCGATATATCACCGGTGAAAAGTATATTTTTTGATCTAACACAGGTCAGATTATATTTTTCAATCTAACACCCTTAGTAAAGCGCGCCCCATGCACCGCACTATACAGTGATCTGGCATACACGTGGGTATAGCGCGGCCCCTGCAGCGCGCTATACATGTATATCTGACACGTGGGGTATAGCGCGGTGCAGGGAGTGCGCTATACCTCTCTCACATCCACATCCTCCCTATAAATACCTCCATCCTCAATCACTTTTATCACAACAAATTCTCTCAAATTCTCTAAATTTCTCTCAAATACTCTCTTTTTAAGGTATATTTTATAATATTTTTACTATTATATTTTTACTTTATTTAATATTTTACTAATATAATTCTTTTGCAGATATATAATGGAAGGCAATCTACTTCGCTCGGATGGAAATCATATATCTCTACACTTTGCTGATACGGTAACATTTTAACGTTTTAATTTAATTTAAATTATAAGTAATATTTAGTTATTTATTTAATGCATGATTATTAGATTAACAATTAAATATCTCGACACTTTGCTGATACGGTAACATTTTAACGTTTTAATTTAATTTAAATTATTAGTAATAATTAATTGATTCATTTAATGCATAATCATTAGATTAAGAATTAATTTTTGTAATTATTTATTTTTAGGAGAAGGACCGTGTGTTAGATCCTTTTATTAGGAATCTTAAGTTAGTAATACCCAGCCGTGTCTTGCCGTATTTAGTAGAGGATGGATTCGGTTACATAGGTAGATATCAGGGTCACTGTAAGATAGAGTCAGACCTGATTTCTGCCTTAGTAGAGCGGTGGAGGCCGGAGACCCACACATTCCATCTTCCGTGCGGAGAGTGCATGATCACGCTTGAGGATATTTCTATGCACCTGGGGCTTCCGGTGGATGGAGATGTGATATCGGGGATAGCTTCCGGTTCTTGGACTACTTTGTGTCGGGATAGTCTAGGACGTGTCCCGGAAAATTTTATCGGAGGTAGGATACCGTTAAATTGGTTAGAAGCCAATTTTTGGGAGTTGAGCGCAGAAGCCTCTGAGGATGAGGTTAAGATGTATGCACGGGCATGCATACTGCAGCTGATAGGAGGGTTGCTGATGTCGGACAAATCGTGCAACCTAATTCACTGCATGTGGTTGCGACATCTTAGCGACTTTCATCTCGCCGGATTATTCAGTTGGGGCTCGGCAGTTTTGGCTTTGCTGTACGGGGAGATGTATGGAGCCACTGACTACAGGCGTAATGCTATTGGCGGATGTCTCATGCTGCTGCAGTCTTGGGCATGGTTTCGATTGCCCTTTTTATGTCCCTTTGTGAAGAACTCATTCGTATTTCCACTACTTCTGAGGTAATTATAAAACTGATTTTGTATATTAATAATTTTATACAGCGTATAACAAATTTTTGTCCTTGAATAGGTAGTCTACTGATAGGAAAAATTATCAGGAGCTACCTGATGATTTAGAAAAGATTAGGGTGCTAATCGATCAGAAGGTTGGCACACATGTATGAATTTTAATGTTTAAAAATCGATTTTAGATTATAGTTATATAATTAGATTATTATTTTGATAAAAATTATATATTATTTGTTTTAGTTTGAATGGGTGCCATATTCTACTGATGATGTGAGGGCGGTGATCCCACCTGAGTTGAGGGGTCCATTAGATGTTTGGATGGGGATGGTCCCTCTGATCTGTTATGCGACCGTCGAGTGGCACTCCACTGATCGCGTGCTCCGGCAGTTTGGTTGTTTTCAACCAATTCCGGAAGCACCTCACAATATGGACGAGTTGCATAGCTTAGATAGACGCGGCAAGACATATACAGATTGGCTGGTGAGGCATCATGGGTGGGTCGTGTTGTGGGAGGATCGACATCACGTAGAGAGCCCATTTTTACTGACTTCTTGATGTATGCTGAGGATATTATAAGTGGTTCAACAGTAACGGGAAACCGTTTCTACTTCCCGAGGATGCACGAGGGCAGACATTTCCACGACGTCGACAGAGACGTTCACCGACACAGCACCATCGTCCCCCGACTCGTAGACGGAGAGCAGGTGCTTCCAGTTCATCCTCAGCTGCACAAGCATGACCTTCCCAGCAGCCACCGCAGCCATATATGATGCCGCAACCATATATGATGCTGCCATCGCCTTTCCATTACCAGATGCCGCCGACTTCACCTGGTTTTATGACCCCGCCACCGTCACAGATGACCCCTCCTGGAGGCTATTATGGGTCTATGTTTGTAGATCCGACATGGGGTTCATATGCTGAATATTTGGCGGGTTCAACCTCATCACCCATGGTCGCAGCACAGACACTGCCTCCTGTATAGTTTTCACACTCAGCGATGTCTGGGTTTTATGAGTTTTCCCAGTTTTCGCAGGCCGGTGGGATAGTCAGTCATACACCTCCAGGGTTCTTATTCTACGGAGGTGCTTCATCGTCATCAGCTCCTCATCAACCTAATGTACCTGAGCAAGACGACGACGACGACGACGACGACAATGGTGATGATGATGACAGCGAGGAGTCAGAACCAGTGATACGAAGAAATCTTCCTCGAGACCGACAGCCACCGCCCTGCGGAACACATTCGTGTCGCAGACATCAATAGATTTTGTTTTTTATTATATTTGTATTTACTTTATTTTGTTAAATTGTAATTTTTTTATTATTTCTCATTTAATATTTACTTTATTTTGTTAAATTTGTTGGACTTTTTTAATGTATTTCAGTTCGTTTTGTTTATTACCATTTAATATCAGTTATTGTAATTTTGTTATCATTTACCATTTAATACTTATTGTTATTAGTTTGTTAAAATTTAATGATTGTGTTTGTTTTTTTAATCTTCATCGGTGATTATCAAATGACATTAACTTGAAGTAAATGCAAATTAAAGTACAAAAATTATTATTTGATAATAAAATACATCATTTCCTCATCAATTGTTACTTGATAACAATAGAAGTGGACATGTTTTTCTAGTGTGTCATGGGTTTCTATAATGCCCACATCTTCTGTCTTGTCTAGATCTTTCTCTACTATCCATATCGCAATGAATTCGATTGGATTTTGGACGACCACGCTCCCTCAATAAACTCAGATTTGGTACAATCGGAAGCCAATCTTGAACCTCATCAGGGTCTTTGTCATTACCTCTAGGGGGAAACTCAAATTCATATACCTTAAAAACTTCAGATAGTAGGTATACGGGATCCACAAATGGTTATAGTCTTGACGTGTATGCGAGCAAGCTGCTATCACATGAGAGCATGTATACTTCAGAGCTTGAAAAAACCCGCAGTTGTACGTTCTGTCCCTTAGATTTACTCTTAACGACACAGCTTCAATCCCTTGAAGAGGTCGCGGCAACTCTGTGACACGAAACATTTCATGCCTTCTAGAGAAACTTGTTACAGACATTCCATTTGATGCATCAATTTTTTTCTGTAGATCTGCAACTAATCTAGGGTGATAGACATGACCGCCTTGCATCCATGTTTGAGCTTGTCCCCCAAGCTTCTCAAAAAGCGCCCCCAAACGAAAATATGTAGTCTTTACCAAAGCTGCTACTGGTAAGTGACGTGCACTCTTTAAGGTTGAATTGATTGCCTCTGCCAAGTTGGTCGTCATGTGTCCATATCGATATCCACCATCATATGCGTTCGTCCACATTTCTTTATCGATGAGGCTGATGTAATCATATCCTTCCTCGTTCTTCGCCTACAACTCTTGAAACATTGATTCAAACGTTCGAGGAAGTAGTTCGTAACCTGATCAAAAAATGTATAACTTACTAACTTGCTGTCTTTGCAAAATTAAAACGATCGAAAGAAAATAAACTTGCTAAGATTCATTTATCCATGCGCACAATTAATTGACGCTCATCATTCTTCTTGTACCTTCCATGGTAGTTCGCGGCAATGTATCGAAGACAATACCTATGTTGGACAGAGGGTGGTTGCAACATTGGACCCAAAGACTCCATTGCTGCTTTGATCCCAGCTCCGCGATCTGAAATGACACATATGTTTTCCCTCGTGATAACATGTGCCCGTAAATTTCAGAGGAAAAAAGCCCAAGAAGCTGTATCTTCTCCTTTGACAAGAGCAAAAGCAACTGGAAGAATGTTGCGATTGCCATCTTGGACAACTGCCAATAATAAAACTTGCTTGTATTTTCCATACAAGAAAGTCCCGTCGATCTGGACCACAGGCTTACAGTATTTGACAGCATTAACGCACTGTGGGTAACTCCAAAAAACCCGGTAGAATTGGCATCGATCGCGAAGAACTCGATCATTATGGTATGCATAGGAGGTTTCGAAGTCCACAATTGTCCCAGGATTCAACGTCCGCACCAACCTAAACCAACCTGGAAGTTCGTTGTAAGATGCATCCCATTCGCCATGAAGTTTGACAATGGCATTTTGTTTTGCCAACCAAGCTTTTTTATAGGAGACAGTGTACCCATACTGCGATTGTATAGCTGAAATCAACACTGCAACAGCTATATGAGAGCTTGCTTTGACCATGTGCATGATGGCTTGGCATATCACTTCAGAGTCCAAGTTGGGATGATCTTGGTTGACCCCTCCAGCACAACATGTGTGAGGACCGTTGTATACTGTTAGTTCCCATATGTTGTTTTTCCTCTTCGATACGCGAACCATCCAATTGCATCCGTTTTCACGCTGGGCACAGTAGCATACATATTTTTCGGTCGTGGAGCGGTCTACTTTGGACTGATTAGAATTACAGATATTGTAATTTTTGATAGCCATTATCGCTTCTTCTTTGCTTGAAAACTCCATGCCTAAAGAAAACTCCATAACGAAAAATCGCACGAAATTCTAAATAAAATATGAGAAGATTGCCAGAATTATTGACTCGTAGACGGAATTGTTGTATTAATTTATAAGTTGAGAGGAGAGATGTGAGAAACTTAACCGGCGGAGATTGGTATTTATAGCGAGGAAAGTTATACAAAACGTGGTACCTGCCCCGCGCTATATAAAATTATGTCAGGAGTAAAGGTATGTCGCGGTACCTGCCCCGCGCTATATAAAATTAAAGGTATGTCGCGGTACCTGTCCCGCGCTATACCCCTACGTGGCGTATAGCGCGCTGCAAGGGCCGTGCTATACCCACGTGTATGTCAGATCACCGTATAGCGCGGTGCAGGGGGGCGCGCTATACCCCACGTGGCTCCAAATCATCGTATAGTACGGTGCAGGGGGCGTGCTTTACTGCTAAGGGTGTTAGATCGGGAAATATAATCTGACCGGTGTTAGATCGGGAAATATACTGTTCACTGGTGATATATCGGGAAAATCGCCGAGTTTCTGGGTTTCATAGAGTGCGGTCGTAGCGCAACCTCTATTTCAAATGACATACGAACCTCTTAACTATACAATTTTACAAAAGGTAAGCTCAGACTTGAGGGTACCAATAATTTTATACTCGCTGCTCCTAACCCCCACCTGTTAATTCCTTTCATATTCCCAACACGATATTTATTTGGGTAAACTAAGTATTTAGTCATTCAACTTTAGTTTTATTTTTTTTATCTAACTATTTTTTAAATTCAAACTTAATATTACATTTTGATTTTGTTTTAATCACCTACCGTTAAAAATATTAACGGTGGTGCTAAAGTATAACTCATA
Source organism: Hibiscus syriacus (assembly GCF_006381635.1). Classification (NCBI taxonomy): domain Eukaryota; kingdom Viridiplantae; phylum Streptophyta; class Magnoliopsida; order Malvales; family Malvaceae; genus Hibiscus; species Hibiscus syriacus. The sequence goes on from NW_024061960.1 coordinate 1,927,404, forward strand.
AGGTAATGGTACATCATCATTTAAAAAAATAAAAAAAATATAACATTAATAGTATATTTATTTTTTTAACTGTAAATAACCAAAACGTAATGTTAGATATGATTTTGAGAAAAATAGTTAAATGACAAAAACATGATTAAAGTGATAATTGAGGGACTAAATACATAATTTACCTTTTTAAAATTTTGCTGACAATTGATAAAAAATATATAACGTAATTATTTTTCACTCTCTACATAAGTATAATAAAATTTAATATGATTCTAACAAGTATCTAATATTCAAATTTTAATAGGGGTACAAAAATCCTACTTTTTTTCTCTCAACTCAGCCGCTATCCCGCTTGATCCCTTTCTTTTTACTTTTTATTTAGTCGGTTAGGCCTGTAAATGAACCGAATGCAAACGAATATGTTCATGTTCGTTCATTTAATAAATAAACGAACATGAACATAAACGTTGGAGACCCTACCTAGGGGTGTAAACGAGCCAAGTCAAGCTTGAGTATTGCTGAGCTCGACTCGAACTCAAAAACTTTCAAAGTCAGCTAAACTCGAAAACTCGCGAGCTTAAAATTATCAATTTTGACTCGAACTCGAAATATAATATTGAAACTCGACTCGAACTCGAAAAGGCTCGAACTCAAAAAAAAATTTAAGAGCTCAATTAAAACTCGAGACTCGAGTTCGATTGAAGCTCGATTCTGAGCTCAATTCAAGCTCGATTCTGAGCTCGATTCAAGCTCGACATTGCCCCAAGCGCAAAGATGCTTAAACCTATTCTCCCCCATCTTCTTTTATATAAATTACCAACCCCGAGCTACTTCTTTGCTACTTATGTGAGATTGCATAACGTTCCTCCACTTTCTTTCTTCCTCTCTCCTTCAACAACAGTCGAGATGAACACATATTGTGTTTTATGTGATTGCCAACCTTAATCCTTGGGGATCAAACAAACATGTCCTTAGCTTCGTTCTATGTAGAAGTTGAAAATTGAGACTCCTCTTTGCTCATCGGATAACCAGCTGGTGGCACAGTCACATAGGGTTCTGGCGCAGTGAATGTTGACGGTGTTGGGTATGCAGCTTATGGATCGTTCAAAAAAAACTAAACCATGTTAATATTGTTGGGTTTTCCAAATAAAAGTGGGTTAATTATGGAGTTGGTCATCAGAATATCAGATTAATTAATATTTTTAAGATACTTACAAATTGGTCACCAAAATTGATTTAAGAAGATTGGGTTAAACATAAATGAATGAACATAAACGAACATAACCGAACGAACATTACCGAACGTTCACGAACGTAAATGAACAAACGAGACCTATGTTCATGTTCGTTCATTTAATTAAACGAACACAAAATGTTGTTCATGTTCGTTCATTTAATAAATAAACGCACATAAACGAACTTCCCGCCGCACGGTTCATGAACGATTCGCTGAACGTTCAGTTCATTTACAGGCCTATAGCCGGTTATAACACCGCTTTTGATGACAATGATCGATTGTTAATATTCTTTTATTTTTATATTATGTCTTTATTTTTTTTAATTTCTAATAATTATATCTTTATGATACATTTTTATCTACTTTTATGATTTTTTTTCTACCTCTTAGTATTGTTTTTGGTTTTTAATCGGTAGTTTGATTTTTTGTTTTTCCTTAATTTTCTTAGGGTTGGATTTGATGTTGTCTCAGTTGATTTAGATGACGTTTATTTGTTATCTTATTGATTTTTCTTTCTTTGAACCCTTATATTAGGTTTAGATACGCGATTTGCATTAAGAGATAGTTTTTTCATGGCGTTCGACTCTGATTTGCGATTGTCGGTGATCTTTCAATAGTTTGATCACTTGTTGTGGTTTGTTCGTCGATACAATCACGTCTATTTGCATCTATATTTTGTTTGAGTTTTTAGATGAACTTTTATATTTTTCTTAATATATTCCTTATATCATCCTAAATAGCTAATTTTTTGTCTCAATGGTTATAAGAATTGTCTTAATTATGTGCTTACGTTCATGGCTATAGAACTTCATTGTAATTTTAAATTTTTCCTATTTTTTAATAAAAATAGAGACTTCTATTTGCAACATTTTTTTTTAAATTTAGTATTATTTAATTAAAAACAATATATTATATATTTACAAGTTAAATGTTAAATTTTAAATAATAATATATATTTAATTTAAAAATATTAGATATATAATTGTAAAAAAATAAAATATGATACCTAATTATATCTAAAAATGTTAATTGTACAATATAAATAAATATCTACTTATATAAAAATATATATATATATATAAAAAATTAAATAGCAAAAATTATATTTACGCGAATTTCAAATATATTGAGCTCATATATGTGGTAGATGTCTTCATATAATTCCTTATCTCTGTTCCTTGATGGTTTTTTAAATAGTTTTCATACTTTTCAGTTTCACCAAAATATCTACTTGCTTTTACATCATTCGGATAAATATTATATTATTAATTCTGTTAAAAAATTAATAATTAAATCATTTTCGTTACTATAATACTCTCAGATTAGATGTAAAAATGATTAATAATTTAATGAGATAATATAAATTATCTAATATTATAGATTAACCACTTTTAAAGAATGTTTTAGAAGTAATTCATATAATAGGATGAATGATTAAATCTTTTAAATAAGATTAAAATTTTAAATATTAATTTTATAATTAGAAAATAAAGATAATATTTTTTGAATAATATTTTTAATGTAGACACATATATATTAATAACACATAAATTTTGAATAAGATATGCATAAATTAAATCCATCTAAATATCATTAATAAAATAAATAATTAATAAAAAATTCGAATTTCAGTATTTATCCTCTAACCCTTGTGGATATGCTATCGATGTATTGAGTGTTTTTTGTTTGTCGTTGTACATATTTGACAATACAGATTAGTCATTACCCTCTTTATGTACATGTTTGATATTGATTTTGTAAAAACTTCCATACTTGAATCTTCATTATGTTTTCAGTTATCGTTATAAATATTATTTTTTTTAAATGTAATTTAGATTCAAAATATGATTTTAAAAATATATAATTTGAGATATTATTTAATAATAATAATATTAATCAATTTTTATATATTTTCACTGAATTTTAAAATTTAAAGAAGATAATAAATTAACTGTTATTTAATTATATATATATATTTAATTATGAATATAAAAATATTAACCGACTAATCTAAATTAATTATTATAAAAATGATATTTTTAATTTCAATTTATTACGTTGATAAAATTAAAATTGTAATATCTAATTTTATTTAAATGACTTACTATCAATTGTATTAAAAGAAGTGATGATTAATATTGGATTGGGATGATAGAAAAACGTGATTTTTCATTATTTAAGTAAATTTTGAGTTTGAGTTTTGTATATGAATAATTTTTGTTGAAAGATTCATCTACTAAAATCATATGTACGATTTAAATCGATCCAAATTAATCAAAACAAAACTTTAAAAATAAAAAAGACAACTAAATAAAAAATCTTATTTAAATATCATAACATTTGAAGTTAAGTTTATTTTCACCATATTTTGCTGCATGCTAACATGCTGTACCGCGTAACTTCCTTTTAAAATATCAGGTATGCGTTGGGGCACAAAGAAGGGAATTAAAATAATGAAATAAGATTTTAAAATAAAGATATTTTATTAACAATTAGTTAATTTAATTAGATGAGACATTTGATGTTTAAGTAAGGTCAGAAATTTAAAATTTGACAATTGTAAATAGAACAAATTGAGTTAAGAAAATCATCATTACTTCTATAACATTTGATCTAAATTAATCTATTAATAAATAAAAAAAAACAAAACCAAAGATATTTTGGGATCAACAAAGAATCTGATTCGATGAGCTTTTTCCCTTTTCTGCGGGTTTGAAATTTTTTAGTTTATTCCTCTCTATATTCGATGGTTGCGTAATAATAATTCCACACCAATTATTTTTTATTAAATTAAAACTTCCAATTTTTATGTGGTTTAATATAAAAATAAATGTATAAATTATACTGTTTTTCTTAAAATTATGTCTAAAATTTTTCGGTTAATCTAAGGATCTAACGTTAGAAATATTATTATTTTTAGTGTTTAGACCGTCACAACCATTAATTTCTGCAGTTAAATGACACTTGTCACCTTTATAAAATTTATATTTTTTTTAAAAAACTTAAAATTATGTATATTTTTAAAAGAAAAACCAAAAGTTTTTGAAATATTTAAAAAAATCTCAAAACATTGAAAATCCTCATTATAATCCCTATATCCTCGACCGTCACCGTCATTTGTTGTTGTTACTGTCGATTGAACCTCCAGCAAAATCTCCATCCGATGAGCAGTTGAACACAACAATCCATAATCGATGAACAACCGACAAACAAAATAACCACGACGAACTAAATTTTCAAATTTTACGATATATAGATAACCCGACGACGCTCGCGACAAAAAGGTTGAAGACTACTGATGAAGGAGATGCCAATGAAGTGGGTAAGGTTAGGGATTTTAGGGTTATTTTTTAGGGATTTGAGATTTTTTGTAATTTTAGAGAAATTTAGTTTTTTAAATATAATATTTTTTAAAGTTTTTTTAAATTCTAAAATTAATTGAATACGACATGTGTTACTTTACAGAGTTTTTTTAAAGATCGTTACGATCGAGGGACCTAAAGTAATAACGTTTATAATGTTTTTCACCTGGATTGACCGAAAAAAATTTATGTACCACTTTAAAAAATGATATATTTAGACACTTATTTTTATATTAAATTTTTTTATGTTAAAGGGAATAGTTTGAAATTGGAGTTTACGCAAAACTGAAGCATAAAAAATCGCATATACTCCATCATATTTTAAGTTTGTATAAACTACAAAAATGATCATTAATGTTTAAGTGAATTTTTATTTTTTTATTAAAGTTTTAAAAATAATAAATTGATCATTAATATAATCTGTTACTTCAATAACAAAATATTAATGTGACGGTGTTACATCGATGACCTGACATTATTTTTCTGCACATTCAAAGCTTTTGACCGAATTTCTCCTCCCCAATCTTCTTATTCTCTCTCCTCTCTACTTAAAAATAGGGGCTACAACTCTTAAACTTTCCAAAGCCATTCCAAAGCATCTCATGCTTGAAATCATATTGCAGAAATAAATTCCATGAAGTCTTCATCTTCATTTGACAGCCAAGCACTTGATACACTCATTTCAACAAGTCTTTGACCCCCTTCTATCCAAACTTAAAAAATTAATTTTACAAGTGATTTTAAGATGATGATAAGTAATTAAGAGCACTTATAGAATTGTTTTTTCATTGTCATTGTACCAAATAATATCTCAATTAATAGTATTGGTGATGTATCAAGTAATCTTATATGTCGGTAATCCTATTATAATACATATTTGATTCATTGATCCAAACACACCATAAAAATATTATTAAATATTTTTACTTTTAATATTAAATTCATGATTAAAAAAAAGGACCTGATGATTTTGGTTTTTGAAATTGAGTGTTTAAAGGAATTGTTGGTTGTCTTCGCACCTCTAAATTCGTCACAAAAACAACAATGTCGCTAAGTAAAAAAATTGAGTATTTGTATCATGTAGACCTAGCCATTCGCAGTATTGTTCCCTTTTATTAACTGCTCACCACCAAAACTAAAGCATATAGCAAGGATGGGCACGAGATTTTAATCGGATCAAATTCGGATTTATAATGAAAAATACTCAATCAAACCTAAAAAAATAATGTAATTATACATTTTATATTTAAAGATAATTACAATAATATCCCTCTATATTATTTTTTATAAATATATTTATATCCGATCGGATTTCGAATCAGGTAAAATCATCCTAAATCCAGATCAGGTTGGATTGATTTCAGATGGAGGGCAGTGGCGAATCTATATATAACCCAGGGTATGCACGTTAAAAAGTGGAATGGATCATCAGCAAGACATAAGACCTTCAAAACCAGCCACCAGGAGGTGGAATGTTTTTGAGGGAACATAGTGCAAGATAAATGACACTTTTCAACTATCTGGCATTCAACAACCTCTTCTTTGTTTACAGCATAAAAGGAATACATTAAACCAAAACAAAGGAAGCTAATGTTCTAACCCAACCACATAAGAGTTGTGTTATTGGACACTATCCATCATAAGTACAAGAATGTGCTTATCAAGTTGTACATATCTCACCCTCGTAAATACAAACTCCAAGGGCTCAAATCAAAGGGAAAGTGAGCTCACCTCGTCAGCTTTCCATACCCCTTCTTCATACTTATACCACCTCATAATGCATGAATCTTTCATGCATGTTAGGAATTCGCGTAACCGAGATGCCTTCTCAAGAATAGACTGATCTAGCTCCCTCATAATTCTTCTTGGGGCAGGAGGAGGTGGTATTTCAATGAGAAGGCAATGGGATATGTTAAGCACTTCTAGGTTTTGCAACTCATCGAATATGGAGATCAAGGTATCCTTCACAAGCATTGAACAGCGGAGGCTCAAAACCCTTATATTTGGTAGATACATTATTATTGTAGCAGCAAAAAAGTTGTCGAAAGGTCCCATCACCTTGAGTTCACTGAAATTCTTGCAGTTATTGTCAATTTCCTCCAAGAGATAGGGAGGGTTTGCTATGCTAGGCATTGTTAAGGATTCAAGATCCTTCCAGATGCGAACAGCTTTGCATATTCCTGTTTTTTTTATTCTGTTCCAAGCTAGCATTACAAGCTGTCGGAGCCCTGGACACCTGCAGTAAGAAAAACAAGATCACCTTCTGCTGCATGCAATGAAATAGCATATAGTAATGAGGAAAAATTGTAATGACAGTCTTCAAGAACTCCTCAAATAATAATAAAAAATAAGGATTGAAAAGACTGATCTATATAATACCATGAGCAAATGCTTTTTCGGGAAAACTAAGAGAATAATACGAGAAAGAGAGAAGAGGGTCCAAAAATAAGGAGGTTCAGACGACGAAATTGTTAACACTGTATTAACCTATAAATAAATCAAATTCACTAAAATTACCTTTCAGCAGTATAGGTCAATTGATCATCACTCACATATAGATTAAAGTGAAAAATCAAGGTCATTATGTTTCCCTGACTGAGACTCAAAGATGTCTTCAATAAATGGGTCAATGTCTTGTCGGAACGAGCATCCACATATACATAAGGCTCCAATGGAATTTTGATAAAATTTGACTTCATCATTGATAAATCAAGTGTTCTCAAAAGCAAAGGATCGCAACAAGCCATACGCCATGAACTGCAGACTTGAGCAATGCCTGAAGTTAACTGATAGATGTCAACAGACTGGAAGATCTTCACCAAGATATCAATGTCTAGGTCCTCCCATCTTCTTGCAACACGGTCACTTTCTTCCATTCCACCAGGTTTTCCAAAATGTCCAAGGACTTCCACAGCATCACCAAACCTACAGATATGCATATAGAAGGTTGAGTAATGATAGAAACTGTTAGTGGATAGAAATGCACACCCGGTCCTCTAGAACAGTCAACACAGCAATAACCCCTACAGAAGCCAAGAACAATGAAGTGTAAAAGCATGGAAACTCATTTTCTTGATGTTCATAAAAATAAATTTGAAATCCAGAAAGATACTCTTAGTTGACACTAATAAATTCCATATTCCGTACTGAGAAAAATGGTAAGTAGATATATCTTGTCATGATTTCCATTCAAAGATGCCCAGCAATGATAACACGAGAAGAATCAATATGTATGTAAATAAAAATTTACATGTCACCAAAATTTGGTCCAATACTCGTCTTACAATATAAGAAAACAGAATATATACATATTAGAATATGTTTGATTCACAAAAATGCAAGCATGGGTGTATATTCCATTAACAGTAATTAACTCCCGAACCATAGTGTGCTTCAGAAGCATCCAAACATAGGAGGTTATCAATCAATTGGACTCATTTGGGCAAATCGAAAAATGTAAAACCAAGAAATCTCCATAACCGAACATCAAACATAACAATATCCTCCGCAATATTTCACAATTAACTAATCTTCATGCTATTATTTTCCGCCTATTGTCTATTCACATCTTTAGCCTGCTGCCTAACATTAAGCACAATCAAATTTATGAATTTACATTTGATCCCATAACCGCTTTCTTTCCCAACCTTTTCTACTCCACACCAATATATCAGTGGCATTCCAAGTCTCAATTGCATCCACATCAAGTATAACAATAACATGTTATTGATAAAAATAAGGGGATTACATAGAGTAATATAAAACAAAAAAGCCAAATTCTCGAACTTTTGAGTCTGAAATTTTATTCTTTCAACCCAATTCATAAGCAAAAAACTTACTTCCAGGAGAAGCGAAAATATTTTAATAGGAACCGGTTCCATAAAAAAGAATATTGAACACAAGATATGAAAAAGAAACTGATACCCCACATTTCAATGCAATTCCCAGCATAGAGCCCTTTGTTATAAGGAAAATTATCGATCTTGTTCACTCCAAGCATAGTAATAAATTCTACTAGAAGATCTAAATTCAACAATTTCAGTTCAAAGACGCTAAAAGAAGAACCAACCCGTGAAATGAAAAGAAGAACAAAATCAAGCTTTGATACTTAAAAAGAAATTTGGGTTCACTCAATTTTAACCAGATCCTCCATCTTTACATGCCCATTAAAGAAAGGGTCCACGTTGAACTGACTTTCACCTCACAGTCTAAAAAAGAAAACTAAAATTACATATTCTGATACGGAAAAAAGAGAGAATTACCTTCCCGACGCGAAGTTGGTGAAACCTGATCGTAACTATGTCACGTGAAGTGAAGAACCTCTGCTTCCATTTTTAGACACCTTCCCTGATTTTTTCCCGGAGCACAAGAGCTAGGGTAAACTCGTCAGCTGGATAGCTATAGTACAGAATTGTTGGGGGAATAATATATATATATATATTGCTGCGGTCTCCGCCCCTTTCGATTATTAGTAGGGGCTCGTGCCTTCGTTCCGTCGGTATAGGTATACCGTCACCGCTCGAAGTCCCGTCAATTGAGTGCCACCAGTCAGTGTTCTCCAATCCCAGACCCCCCTAGTCTCCGGCGAGTGGAGGACGAAGGGCGTTTCCGCTTTTCTGCCAAAGGAGCAAGACAGCTAAAGCTGGTGTTTAGTTGTGGAAAAAGATATATTTGATCTGAATTTCTGGGAAAGAAGGAGAAGGGAAGCAGTTACAGTCTCTTTGAACCGTGTTTGGGCAGAAAGAAAACTGTGTAAACAGAGTAAGAGAGAGAATCAGGTGTTCACAGAATTACCAAAACGCCGAATATGAAATTGAAATTACTACTATAAACCCTAAACTTAATATCCTAATCCCTATACCATTTACCAATTACCATTTACCATTTACAGTAAGTTCCATTAGTCTTCACAAATATTATTATAATTATGGAAAATTGTACCATTTCATTAGTCTTTATGGAAAATTGTACCATGAATGTTAATATACGTTATTAATTGTATAAAATAAAATTTATAAATAGTTATTAAATTATATTAAAGAAATTATGTATTTTTAATAAAAAATAATTATTAATTATTAAACTTTCAAAAGTTACATAATAAACATTAAATTTTAGATTTTATTACAAAATGAGTATCCATTAGAAGGTTGATGTAACATGCTAAATTAATAAGAAATATCTATTTCGATCCATAAACTATAGTTATTTTTTAATCTGAACCAAACTAAATTTTTATCCCATCTTAAACAATCTAATCAAATACAAATTAATAACTATTTTAAAAAAATTAATAGACATTAAATTTATAAATAGTTATTCAATTGTATTAAAAATTTAAATATTTTTTGAATAAAAAATAAATATTAAAAAATAAAATTAAGTATTAAACTTTTAAAAGTTAGATAATAGACATTAAATTTTAAATTTTATTACAAAATAATTTTCTATTAGAAGGGTGATGTAACATGTTAAATTAATAGAAAATATATCTTTCGATCCATCAACTATAATTAAAATTTTATTTAAATATTTTTAAGCAATAATTCTAAAAATCTTTTTTAATATATGAAAAATTCAGTTTATTTCTAAAATTGTAAAAATATTTTTTATAAATTATAAATTTATTTTTTTGGTACAAAGAAATTATCATTTTATGAATTTTTAATTTATCAAATTATTTTATGATTAATTTTTCATTTAATTGTTATTATATTTGTAAAATTAAAAATTAAAAATTAATATTTTTTTAGATCTAACAATTTAATTATCAAATAACAAAATTATTTTTTCTAGGAAACATGATTCGAGTATTTAACTTTTGTTTAATAAATTTAAATATAATTTAAAAATAATACATCAAAAAGTTATAATATCACATTAATAATAAAAAATATATTCAAACTAAAATTAAAATAATCAAAATAATCCTTAATTTGTAATAATGTATCAAATAATTTATATTATGTTATAAATTAATATGATACTAAAAATTAATATTTAATTTATTTATATACAAAAAGTAAAATTTAATCTTAATTTAAAATATAATAATGGTTTATCATAATAATACGTTGAAATTTCATCAAACATTAGGACCAATTAAGGTCGTCAATGATAGAACATAATAATCTAATTAATTTTATATGTACTTTTATTTTCTTATGAGTATGGTTATTATATTTATTAAACAATATCTTTAAAAAAATTAAATACTCCAAACATTAGGAATGCGATACTGTAGTTAAAAGCTGAGAGCTTTTATTTTTTGCTCTGATCATCTTCTTTTCTCTTCCCCCCCCCCCCTTTCTGTCACCTTCATTAGGTCAAAGGAATCATCTTGATAGAGCCAGAGTTATTTAACATCCCTAGAGTTTCAGCTTAAGCTCTATATCTTCATTAAAGAAGTGACAAGCTTAAATAGCATCCAATTGCTTGGAGGAAGGTGAAGATATCACCATCTGATTAAAAAGTAAATGAAGCATAATACAAGTTTCAAAAGATTACAACTTGCCACCCGTATTCGATCAATAGTATTCGATCTATTGATCAAATTTTGCAGGAAGTAGTGACCCTCACAACCCAATTTTCTCTATTAACAAAAGTCAAGATTCAAACTCCTGACATTGCTTAAAAAATTCCAGTATCTTATCCCATTATACCAACAAGTGGTTTCTTTAGCAACTATCCAACCTTTCAATAACCATCTTGTTGTAGCTCAATGAAAACAATTTCAATAGATAAAACCTTCATCTACTGTTGTGAAACATGCATTCTTGCTCCTAAAACACCAAATTTCGACTTTATATCAAATAAAGCACTAGCTAGAATGCAATCAGATATGCGGGTTTGACATCATGTTGATGATAACCACACAGAGTAGCACCCAACAACAAGGTTTTAGGTGTTTACTTCATATCATTGTGCATACTCCAACCCGGGGGAATTTTCTCAAATTATTGGAATCATCATTAAAAACAATTATTAGCTGAAGGGTGTGTCTTCAACAATGTTACATACCCATTTTACTAATTTATCATTAGCCAAAATTATTAAATAGCTATAACAGTGCAGCCAAAACAAGATGAAATGCTAATAGAGACACCTTTGGTATTCGACACAGAAGCAAAAGCACGCACAGTCTCATTTATTTCTACCAGCAGCCTTTGCCGTGTCCCGAGCTTCTTCTCTCAGTACTGCCTTCACATAAATTTCATAGCAACAACCTGAAATAAACAAACATGATACCATCATACAAGAAGTTTAATCATCGATGTTCGACTGTTTAAACAACACTATAGTTCTTTCTTGATCTTATGTAGGGTCTGGTACATCAAACTCTTGAAATTGAAACACCATCTAGTAGATCAAATCTATTAAGATTGATTCAGCAAGCTTTCTTGGTTGGTTCACAATCCCATTGAAGGAGGAGGAAGGGAGGGCAGAAGAGAGCAGTCATTAACCAAATTAATTCTACAATCAAGCCATTGACAAAGTGAGGACACAATGGCGGCTAAAATTGCAGAATAAATAACATTTCCGGTTACAATCACGTCTAATGTCCAAAGTTACCAAAAATCAATTCAAACCAAAATAAACATTGGGCACACATTTAGAGCATGTCAAAAAGCATTCAATCCGGATCATAGGGAATCAATTCCAACTTATTGTTGAGTTATATTCATGAGCAATTCAACTTATAACAAAAGTAGCCTCACCTGCTACAACAACAATTGTCAGAACATCGCCGATCCTCTTCAGTCGCCACACACTCTTCTTATAAGATTTAAATCGTCTTAACAAAGGGTCCTCTGCCAAGAGCTGCAGGGTATATATACCATATCAACATCGTATCAAGTATGGCACAACATAAATACATACATACCAAGCCATAAAAAAGGAAACTGATTGAAGAATTAGAATCATTATCTTCTGAGTAATCAAATACCAATTTCTCAATCCAATGTAATGACTCTGTAACTAACTAACTATGATAAAAAAAAAACTTCAAAAAAAAAGTGAAAAAAAAAGAATTAAAAGAATCTAATGTAAGGACAGTGTAGCAAACAACAAAAACTTTTTTTAAAAAAGTAAAACCCGTAATCGAGAAGAATTTTAAAAAAAACCTAACATTCATAATCTTTTCAAATGAGGATCCTTCTAGTCTACAAATCCATCAATTAATATGGGCCAACTCAAAAAGATAAAAAATTGTACCTTAAAACCAGATGCTAGATATGAAAACTATTAAATCAAATCAAAAGAGGAAAACGCAAAAGAAACGAAAGTGCATAATTTTCATATCAATAAAGTTGAACTGAGAAAGAAATACAGAAAAGGGGGAGCTCACAGCTTTCTCACGATCCCCAAGCTCCACATGAAATGCTCGACTTGGCACAGACATACAACCTTCTGTCCTCTGCTTTGAATCAGTGAATAAATATCATAGATGTGTTAACAAATCAAGCGAAAACCCAACAAGGATCTATGCACGCATAAAAATCATATACTTTTATACCTGAGAAGAAGATCGGAGGTGGATCGCAAGACTGCTTTGTCGAAGGAGAAAGGCCATCTCTTTGATATTTCAGAGATTTTTCAGATCAAATAATAATAATGAACGAATAATGATTAACTTCTGGAAAGTGTGGATTGTCGACCAAAGCAAAACGCCAATAGGGCTTTTTAGTAATTGAACCCCCAACGTTTTCTCATAGCAGGCCCATTGAGTTTGTACATGAACGTTTGGGACTGATTCTGGAAGGGTTTTTATCTCAAAATTTGTTTTAAACGTAAAAGTAATTTTAAATAGATAAAAACTTGCGTTTGAAAATGATTATTAACTCAAATCAAAGAAATTGAAAAAACGATATCTCTGTCTTAGAAAAGTCAGCTGGAAAATCACTTTTGGTTTGGGAAGTATTCTCGAACGATTATTTTGGGTTGCGGGTTTGGTTTTATATAATAAATTAATATTTATGAGTTACAAAGATATGATTCAATTATATTATGTATTTTTTTTTTAATTTTATATATATTTAAGATTGTTGGATGAATGAAAATAAACGTTTGAGATTAACAGTATGAAATGAGAATATATTCACTCAAAAATAGAATAAATTACACGCTTACCCACTGAACATTATTCTCTTCTATTTCACTCACCGTTCTTTTAACTTTTTTCAATTTGCTCACTAAACTTTATAGATTGAATTTTTTTAGTCACTCTGTTGTTAATCTTGTAACAGCGTTAATGACATGGCTGATTTAAAAGATTTTTTAATCAGAAAAGATGTATCTCTTTAAAAACCCTTAAATTTTCCACCATATAATTTCATTCTATACATTTTCTTCACCAAAGAAGCTGTAACCAGGCTCGCAAAACGCACAGCTCCAACACCAACACCCCATCATTTTTTTCTTTTCAAATTCAGCCTCACATGGTATGTTTTTCTCTCCCTCCTTCAATTTGACTGGGTTTAAACTCGAATGAGGATTCAAGGTCTGGTTTTGGAATCAATGAAGAGAAAGATAAGGTTGCATTGCCAACCATTACCTTCTTTTTTTTTTCTTTTGTCCAATGAGCCCTTATCTAACACGGACATCGTTTAAACATCCGTTGTCACCCTTCAATCAACATATACAACTATCACAACTTAACCCTCCATCAACATGCACCCTTTCCTCTCATTCCCAACATTGTACAAACACTTGGAAGCCACACACTACCAATGCACCCATGAAGCTTTAAAAATGGGGAAAAAATAAAGAAAACTCAACAAAAAGCTTTAAACCCAAACACCCAAAACCAGATGGAATAAGTGTGAAACACCCAACAACAAAACCTCATACTTGCATCATCTTTAAAATCGAAGACCTTAATATTACCATTCAAAACACTCTATAAATTATACAAACGAACATAATCAAGACCTATTTAACACCCAAAGATTAAACCCCCAAAAAATTGATTTTAAATTGAGAAAGTATCAGAGGTAAAGGAAAACAAAGGATAAAACAAAATCAAAGTAGCAGTGATTAACAAATAAACAGAAATAAAATAGAGGTCTTTTTCTCTAACATCTACCTTTGAGTCGGAGGTGGTGCAGATTGTTTAACTTTGTTCTAAGTCGGCAGTGGTGCAAACTATTTAGCATTGTTTTGAGTGAGCCTTGGTACAACTTGTTTATCTTTTCCCAAAACAATGTCGATGATTCGAGAGTTAAACTAGTCAAAATACTGTTAACAGCCGAATGGGAGGTGGAGAAATGGAACAAATGGATGAAGAAGATGAAGATGAACGAGAAATGAGCAGTGATGAATGAAAATAATATAAAAATAATATTAATAAAATATCAATTTAAATTAAAAATTAATAAAAGTGACATGTCATCTCAAACTTACAGAAAATTTGACAGAGTGACTAAAAAAATTCAATATATAAAGTTTAGTGATTAAATTAAAAAATTATAAGTATGGTGAGTGAAATAGAAGAGAGAGTAAAGTTAGTGAGTAAGCGTGTAATTTACTCCAAAAAAATAAGGATAGATTACAAATTTCATCACTGAAATTTACTCCATCTCCTATTATTCTCGCTGAACTTTAAAAGTTTTCAATTTTCTCATTGAATTTAACACATTAAGTTTTTTTTGTCACTCCATCGTTAAATAGTTAACGAAGTTAGAACGAAGTCGTTTTAGAAAAAAATATCAAAACGCCGTCCTTTTACATTTATATAGCAACCCATTTATAATGCTGTTAGTGAGAAAACGATTGAGTGACCAAACAAACTCAATGCATTAAGTTCAGTGAGGAAATTGAAAAAATTTAAAATACAATGAGGGAAATAAGAGAGAGAGTAAAGTTCAATTACCAAATTTGTAATTTACCCAAAAAATAAAGAGTTAACATCAGTAGTCTATTTTCACTCTTCCAAAGATACTAAACTTATATAAATCTGGAAAAAGATTTACACTATATCAATGTATCATAACTCTTATTTAAATATAATGGTAAACTACTCCAAATATCACTAACCTTTAGGCGTTGACTCGAAAATATCACTGACGTTTCAATTTTGCTAATTTAAGAACTGACATTTATGTTTACTCCAATTAAGTCACCCCGTCATTAATCCGTTAATAGGACGCTGACATGGCATGGACAGGCCGTGACAGTGATGTCATGGATGCCTTACGAAAACGATATCATTTCGACATAACTATTTTGGTGCTCAATAAACGTAAAACGATGCCGTTTTTCTTTAAAAATATTGAAATAATATATGCACATGTAGGGATTTGAACCCCAAACCGCTTGATATTAAACATAATGCTTAACTAGTGAGCTACCTTATTTTTTTTTTGTTATTTTTTCTATAATTTTAAGAATCTAAAATTCCAGTTAACGATGCTTGAAAAGAACTGATGATATTGCACCGTATAACATATTGTGACCGAGATCTAGAAGTTGTAAGAACCTAATCTTGTCAATGTTGTCTGGGATGTTTCCTCTTAGTTTATTGTTCCTCATCGAGAGCTTAACGAGAGATACTGGCAACGTTGATGGGACTTGGCCAGATACATTGTGTCATAACAATTCTTTTTGAAAAACAATTAAGTTTAAAAATAATTATGACTCTATTTTGAAAAATTGGGGTTTTGAATTAATTTGAATTAAGTTAAATGGGAGTCGCCATCGACCTTTAGGTTAGGTAGGCCGGATACCTAAGAACGTCTTTTAAAATAATTTTAAGAAAAATCATTTTTAGACAAAAATCGGTCTGCAATATCAAAGATTCAATTTAACGGGTCTGGGAGACGATTACCGGTGGGAAAGGATATGCACCCCCACAGTGCCCAAAATTGTTACTTAATCGTCTACATGTTTTCGTAATAGTGGAAATCATGAATTCACATTGATAATTAAAGTATGATCCATGTATTGAAGTTAATTAATTTGCTTTGAATTATTTGTTAGGGAACATTCCTTAATCCAATGGGAAGGCTATATCGTCTATTTCTCCTTTATACAAGAAATATTCCCCCTCACCAATGTTATCAGAAAAACGCAACTCGAATACAAATTGAAAATCGACATTTGCATAAAATAAAATAAATTGTTACATAAAAAACGCATTGGATCATTTGAATTAAAAAGATTTAATTAGTAAAATAAACTAGATTTATTTCAAGTTCCCATTTTCGTTCGAATACTATATCGGATTACATTACTTCGACCAAGCAGTGCTTTCTACGCTCATTCTACAAATAAAGTTCTTGAAACTATTCGAGAAACAAGTTAACATATATTCATAAATGGATAAAAGAACATAAAATAATTAAAATATATATTGAAATATTTATAAAATGTACGTATACACAAAAAAAAATATAAAGGATAAAATATTTGCAAAATATTAGAATCAGGTAAGTGATAAAACATTGACTAACGGGTCTTTTATGAAATAAAATAAATAAATGAGATCAAACCAAATTTGCATCCTACACATGGATATAAATATATATTAGGGTCGACAATTGTAAAATAAATACATGCATGCAAATATAATATCATAGATACAAACAACAAACAAGAAATATAAACAAACGCAAGCAATCTACAAGAGAACACAAAACCATATTTTGAGATAATCAAATTATAATAAACCTAATAATAAAGACTAAAGTAAAACAAAGGATAGGACCAAACCATAAAAAGAAAGTAATAAAAGTCTAGATACGTAATAAGCCCATGAACATAGATGTTTCAGAATCAACATATAGTAACTTAAAATAAAATTAAACCTATAGGATTTAAGTCTTTATCTTCTAAACATTATTTATAGACCAAAATGAGTGTTACGTAAACATTGTAGCCGAAGTCAAAAACACCATAAATAATAAATACAAACAAACATGGACTAAAATGTGAACTTGAATGAATGCTATGTCCAAAGTCAAATATTCTTATAAATACTACAATTACAAATGAGGATTAAAATAGAAGTACTAATAAACATGGGCTTGAAATAAAAGGAATTAAATTCCATTTAGTTACTAAAATGAAAAAGTTACAATATAGAGACCCACTTCACGCTATTGGACGAAGCTCTAATCGTATGACCCCATTTCCCTTCAAACAATATGGCGTCGCGTTGGGGATCTGATATAATCCCCTTCATGGGTCATTTGAAACCCTAATATTCATTTCATACCCACCATTCAACCGTTCTCTAAAAGAATAGAAGAGAGAGTTCTCGCCCGTGACCACAAACACACCTTCCAGTGGTCAGGGGTTGGAACAAACAACCCAAAACGGTCTCCCTTGCTCTACCAAACCCAAAGCCTAAGTTGTTTTCACCTAAAACCATCCTAAAAAGCCTAGATCTAAAAAAAAGGAACCAAAAGGTCTACCTTCGTTGGTAGAGACACGAAGGTAAACTCTCTTTTTTTTGTTGGTTTTTTTTTTCAGTTTTTTCAAATGGTCCCTCCTTGGTTTTTTCTTCTTTGGTTCTTCTCTCCCGAACCTTTTTTATTTTCTGGTTGTTGCCCTTCATTTATGTCTGATTCTTGGATGGAAATAATGACATCTATTATGTAGGGAGAAGATTTTCTGATTTTAGGTGAAATCCCGAATTTTTGGGATTTATGTTTTTTTTTAATTTGGGGTTTTCAGATTAGGTTACTATTTTTACTGATGGGGTTGCTGTTTGGTTGATTTGGTGTACTATTCGGCAGGTTTTGGTGACGATGGTGGCGGTGTGCGACTGGTGAAGCTCACGCACCAGTTTGGGAGTTGAAGAGTTGGGTGCGTGTATCACGCGCTCCGGTGATGGACGGTCTATCTTCTGGTCGGCAGCGGCTCCTACTGGAGAGAAGAAACCCTAATGTGTTTAGGATTGTCAAGTTAGTCCTGGTGTTGGACCTGAACCGGGTTGGATCTTGGGCCGGGTTGAGTTGATTGTAATCGGGTCAGCTTGTATTTTGGGTTCCATTTGGACTGTTTGAGCTTTGTAATTTAGGCCTGTAAAAATGTAATAATATTTATAATAATAAAATTAAAAAAATTAATAATAATAATGAAAATAATAAAACTCAGATAAAAACGGGTGTTTACACATTGTTATCATTAGCGTTGAGAAAGTAAATGTTTCTGAGTAAACCTAGATCAGGAAACTCATCGGAAATGTAGTTTCGTTGGATTTCGAGTCGTTTCAAGCGTGATAGGTTGTTAAAGCTTGAAGGAATTGGTCCATATAGATATGGTTGTTGTCAAGGTAGAGTTATTCAAGGTAAGGGAGTGAGCCAAGAACGATAGGTATTTCACCGGTGATTAAGTTCCCGGAGAGACCTAGTCGATGCAGGCGAGGTAAATTGGAGAACGAGTCAGGAACTCGAAGCAAACCAGAGACGAGCGTATCGCACCTGAGCCTGCAAGTGAAGTGGTCAGTGAAGATGTTGTCGCATGAGTCAATGGAGAAATCCCAGGAGCTCAAACAAGATCCGAAGCAATGGAAGGAGTGTCCACACCATTTTTAAGATCTTTGAGAACTTGTACATCTGTTGGATGTGTTCTTGAATTTACTAAAAGCAACAACTTCGAGAATATGGTGATGAAAACAAGAGAATGTAGACGGAGATAAAGGGTACTAGATATCGATGTCAGGGGTTAAGCAATAATTTTAATTGGGGTTCAAGCATCGTTAACTAGAATTTTAAATTTTTAAAAGTTTTATAGAAAAAATAAAAAAATATATAAGGAAGTTCATTGGTTAAGCAATAAGTTTAATTTCTAGGTGTTTGGGGTTCAAATTCCTCTAGTTGTTTATTTTTTCAATAATTTTTTTCAAGAAAAACAACACCGTTTTGTCTTTATTGAGCACCAAAATAGTTGTATTGAAACGACATCATTTTGGTAAGGCATCCATGTCACCACTGTCACGGCCCGTTAACGGATTAACGGTGGGGTGATTTAATTGGAGTAAAACATAAATGTCAGTGCTTAAATTGACAAAATTGAAACGTTAATGACATTTTCAAGCCAACGCCTAAAGGTAAGTGATATTTGGAGTAGTTTACCCTAAATATAATTATAAAATATTAAAATAAACTGATTTTAAAAATGATAAATATGATGTTTAGATTGATTCATTTCATGTTTAATTAGACTTCTATTAAAAATTCAAAAAAATATCTATTCATAGTTAAGTCCCGTCCAACCTATCAGTATCTTTATTATATCATAATATTTTATTAACGTATATGTTTTCCATTTATGTATAACATTATATGGAGTGGAGTTAAAAATTTTGATTTAGTTGAATTGATAAGTCTTATTTTATAACTCAAATTTTATTTAAATTTTGATGAGACAATTAAAGTTGAGTCGTTCAAATTTGTGTTCAAATTTAATTGTAAATATTTATACTATTATGATACTAATTTATTACAATGTAAACATATTTCTATAAAAAAAAAGTCAAGGAACTCGACTAGAACTTGACTTTTAGTTGTTCCAATCTTATATGTAAATATTTAAATTCCAATTTTTTGCAATCTTATATAGTTAAGGTCAAACATTTATTGCAATTTTTTTCAAAGACAATTCGAGTTGAGTTGTTCGAATTTATTGTAATTTATGTTCAAATTTAATTGTAAATATTTTTTATATATGATTTACTTATATCATGTAAAGTTGAGGGTCTCGACTATAACTTGAAAATCAATTAACTAATTACTAAATTTTTTTAGTTATATGAGTCTTATTTTATAACTCATGCTTTATTTTAAAAAAAATGAGCCAAATTTATAAAATTACGAAATCAAAAAATTATTTGGGTGCCTCCGCTATTGTACAAAACCGAGAAATGATCGTTAAATTTTTCACCTTAAGTCTCGGATCAAGTCACTTTATGACATTCCCTCTATCAAAGGAGATGATTGTTATATCTCCAAAGATAACCTTCGAAAATCGTCAGCTCTCCGCTAGTCAAGGCCTTCGAACAGTCCCCTCCGCTTAATGGAGCCTTCAAGGAGCCCACATCCTCCAAGCACAAACCTTTGAGTCAACTACAGTGCACAGGTAAGACCTTTGATAGGTCCACATAATATACCATAACGAAATTTAATATCTGACTACCAAATATATTTAGACTATTAACCTAGAATAATTACCCTATACTTGACACCTCAGTTAAGATTAATGAGGGGATTAAACCTCCATGATCTCCTTACGAGCTCCTACTTTATCCTTATGATCATTCTCTCACAAAAAAACATTAGTCAACAATCATTCTCTCACCGATCGTAACTCTTTACTCAAATTAGGAAGGATTAATAGTCAAACATATTTCCATAGCCCATAACCCTTTCAGATTTTTTTGGATTAGCCGAAGGTAAATGTTGTTTGTTATGAAATGGATGATATGGAGCGAAAACATGGATTTGGAAAGGAGCCTTAGGTAGTTCACATCTTTTCTTGAAGAATCTAATAGTTAATTTTACTAAGATTGGAAACTCGTGATAACGGGGCTGTCCGATTTCTTTGGCCCTTTTCCTGGTAGTGATTACTCTCAAGGTGTTTATAAACTGTTTTCTAAAGTTTATAAGTCAAGATTCCTAAAAGAAATGGCCGAGCTAAAAAGTAATAACCTTTTGTAAAGAGTACTGGAATCAGCAAAATGTTTATCATATTGTGAGATTTCAATGAAGAGCATTAGTCCGACTAGTATATATGTCCAGGTCATTGGAGAGGTCTTAGTATAGATAGTCTAATATTTATTGAGACTGTTATTTAGAATGATGTTGGTTGAGTGTTATTAAACTTTAAGACTGACTCATGCTCAAATTGACACAGTTTTTCTGAATGATTGACAGGTAGCATTCATATCCGCGAACATATATGAACCCCAAGTACCATTCAGTCGACTCTGATGTAGTCCATAGATAAATTTGCACGGACCAGTCTCATTCTATGATCAAATACCACAAGGCACTTGTTGTTAACCATCCTTTTGATTAGAACCACAGTCTGCACAATTGATTACCTTTAAATGATTTTAGATCCTAGTTATGTGTCGACAGTCATTTTAGTCCAATAATATATTATTATTATTATATTACAATTATTATTATCATATTATTATTATTATTATAAATATTACAAAATCGGAGCCCAGTTACAAACGAAGACTCGAAGGCCCAAGACCCGTGCCAGGCCCAGACTCGATTCAGGCCCATGAAGCCCAAAAAACGATTAGGGTTTTCACATCTCATCTTAGCCGCCAACATCTACAATCGTGGGATCTAAAGAGATCTAACAGTCCAGATCCAATCTAGTAAGAATCCTAGGGTTTACCAACTCTAGGGACTATTCCGGCGCCGCCTCCAGATGGTCCACTCTGACGTTGCCACGCCGCCGCCGCCTCCAACAGAAGGATCCGGAAGAAACAAGGAGAACCGCACACCTCGCCCTATGGTGAGTCACCATCGTAGATCCGGTGACTCACCAAAATGAACGGTGGTCCAAGGCCTTCCGAGGCCTATAAAAAGCCTTGATTTCCCTACAAAAAGAGGGAGAAAGGGAGAACAAAAAAAAAAAACAAACGGCGAGAACGTGAAGAGAGCAAACAATACCAACGAGCAACAAACAAACCAGAAGGAGAAGAAAAGAAAGGAGATCTTACCTTCGTCGAAGCCCAAACGTCGTCGGAAAAGTTGTTTTACCAAAGGTAAAATCTTAGATCTAAGTCGTTTTGAAGTTTTTTAGGAAAAAAGGAGGATAGTTTCGGGTCTAGGGTGAACCGATCTACGATTTGATCTATTTTTATATTTTTCGACCACCGTGAATAGTGGCCGGAATAGTGTATGGCGGTGGTCGGGCGGTGACCGTAGCTCCCTCCGGTGAGAGAATTTAGAGAGAAGTGAGAGTTTCTCTCTCTTTAGAAAGAGAAGCAAAATTGAGAAAATGATAAGAATTTCTTATCTTGAGTCAAAATTGGGGTATTTATACATTTATCAAAACTATGTCGTTTTGGTGAAGGAGTGTGTGTGTAATTTCAAAATTGTTAAATCACGTCCATGGTCCCTGTATTTTATAATCTTCTATTATAGTCACCAAAATCTGGTTTCTATATCTTTTAATTTTGTCTTCACCTTTTATTTATTTTCATTTTAGTCATTAGGATTATTTACACTTTTAATATATATATTTTATAATATTTCGAATATTGACCAATAATTTATATTATTTTTATTTAATCATATATTTTTATTTTGATTATTATTTATTTATTTTATTTCGAATTTAATACTTATTTATTCTTTTTATCACATAGATATCCTAATAATCTATACTAGCTTTTAAAATAAATAAATAAATAAATTATTAAAAATAATAATAACAAATTGAAAAGAAAGAGCATTAATTTTTCTTTTATTATATTTAATACTATTCACGTTTTTAAAATATATATATATATATATATATTATTTTACTTTAATATTTTGTTTTTTTAAAGAGCACTACATTTGATACTACACTTTCAATTATATTAATATAAGCACTAACTTTTGTTTTATTATTTTTAAATACTAATCCCATGATTCTTGGTTTTAATATATAATAATGTTAGTGCTTTTAAATTTTATTCTTTAAATAAGTATAATATTAATTTTTAAAAATATATTATGTTAATTAATGGTTTTTTAATAAACGTTTTTTTATATTTTTTAAATAATTAATAAATAATGTTTTCATATTATTTTATTCATTTACATATTTTTTAAATAATCATAATATCTTATGTTAATTAATTTAATTAATTTTATAATTTAATTAAAGAATATTATTTTTTTATTGTCTTAGTAATTAAATATTTTATTTTAAATATTTTAAAATAATAAATATATTACTTATAAAAAAACCTAAAAATGTATTTATTCTATTTTTGGTTATATCAAATTATTTTAATATTATTTCTTAGGAAGAATTATGAGTTTTTTTTATTTCAGCCGGAAAGAGAAATATTCGTCCTAAATATTTTAGGGAATAGTTTCTCTTCGATTGGAAATATTGAAATATTTTCTATTTTTCTTTAAATATAATTAGGCAATTGAATATGAAATAAAATGATCGTAAAATAAATTTATATTCGAATTTTTAGATTTCCACTAATAGAGACAATATATAATCAACGGGTACCAATTTTGGGCGTTATGGGGGTGCTAATCCTTCCCCAAACGTAATCGACCACAAATCCCTTTTATTATTAAAAAGAATGAATTTTTGGTTATATGCAGACCAGTTTATCTTTTAAATGATGTTTTCTTAAAAACTCTTTTAAAAGATGATTTTTAGGTGTTCGACTTACCTAACCCAAAAAGTCGATGGTGACTCTAAAACATTTCAATAAGAGTCATTTATTTATTCACCATTTTCTTTTTTTCGTGCCCGGGTGAAAACCGATTACGACAGCTTGGCGACTCCGTTGGGGACCAAGCTGGTCAAGCCTTAAATCGATTATATATTGTCTCTATAATTAGAAATTAAGAATTCAGATTTATTTAATTTACAATTTTTTATTTCTTTTAATTTTTTATTTATTATTTTATATCCTTATATACTAACATTTATATTTGATTGACAAATATATTAGTATTCATTTTTAATGGTTGTTTGTTAAAAGTTAGAGAATTTCCCTTCACGCACTGGACAATACATTATCATGACATGAGCTAAAACCCCACTCTATCCTATTTAATTTGAATGAGAAACTACTCCCTCGTGTGGTTTTTACCTCCGTATGGGATAAGGGACCATTCCTTGAGTTCACACCTTATGTTCCTCGTGTGGTTTTCACCTCCGTATGGACATAGGGAAGTGTATTCCTTTGAATTGAACTAGAAAACATGCAGTTAGGTTTATTTTTCCAAATAAAGCATGGAACTAGAAAACATGAAGTTAGGATTTTTATATAGATACCATTATATATAGGATCTTTTCTTTCCATTGATTGGTACTAACCATTTTATTTTTATTATCTTTATCTATTTTAGATATATTTTGTTTTACTCTAACTTGTTTATATTGATTTCTTTTGTTTGCATGGCATGATCATGACATGATTAGAAGGTGTTGATTTAAGAATGATCATCAAAATAAAAGATTTTCATTATAGATAAAGGTTTTCATGATCAAGTAAACTATAACACAGCTAGGGAATGGCATCCTGAGGAAACTCCGAGGATAGAAGAAAGTTATGTGCGCAAAGATCGTATGTCCGTTGAAGAGAAAAAGGAGATACGAGAGATAAGAGAGCAAATGTCCAAGATGATGGATATAATATCTGTTTTGGCCAAAGGAAAAGAGATTCCTACACAAAAAGAGAGAGAGAGCTCAATGAACATAATCCTGCAATCTTAGATATACAAGGGACTTCTGATCCTAACCAATTTGAGATATCACACACAGTCATCATTCGTATCAACAAGTTTTCTGGAGATACCAAGGAAATATTAACAACTGTAGAAGTTCCCAGTGATGAAAAGAAGTACTGCAATCAGAACTCATCGGTATTTAAGAATCTTTTCCCAACGTCAGAAATTCAAGATAAATCCAAGGAAAAAGGCAATCCTCATTTTGATGATATCCTTATATCATATAAGGAGTTGTATGAAAAACTACTAGAAGCGCGAGTGGTGGATCCACATTATGGAAAGCCTCGACAACCTCCTTATCCAATTTGGTATGATGTTAATGTTCGTTGTGAATATCATGTTGGAATTCAAGGACATTCTATTGAGAATTGCACCGCTTTCAAACATCAAGTCCAACATCTTTTGAATTATGGAATTTTAGAGTTTGAGGTAAAAAATCAACCTAGTTTGGTCAATGATTATCCTATCAGGTTGATACCAAAGATATTCAAAGGTAAGAGTGTCAGTGGAGGGATCCAGAAGGAAGAAGATCTGCAAAAATCTGAAGCTCAAATGCATCATTTGAAAATTGAAAATGATAAATTGAGTGCAGAAATAGAAACCATGCGAAAAGATTTTCAAAATAGCAGTCAAACCTTTCGGAAGGCTGTTATGGGAAATACTCTGGAAAAGTGGATAACAGAGGGCATTAAGCTGGAAAAAAATTGCGAGACACAAGAACATCAAGCCAAGAAGTTTTCTCATGATTTATGGATTACAAAAGAAATGCTCAATACAACTGTCATCAATTTGGAAAGATGTCAAGCCGAAAATCAAATGTTAAATAAGGTTATAATCAATATGGAAGATTCATATTATATCCATCAGTGTGGAATTAAAGCAGAACTAGAAGACATTAAAGCCAAAAATAAGAAATTGATGAAATTTATGGATCTTGTACAAGAATTCCTTGATCACAAAAGTTCTCTTACAAGAGAAAATGAACAATATTGTCTATAAATCCAAGAATTAACATGCAAGATGAAGGAAAAAGACAATGTCATAACGGAAGTTGCTACCCAGGTAAGCAATGTGGCTCATAAACTGGTTGATTTAGCTGGCTTTATGCAAGAGTTAAAACAGATTGACAACTCAACACCTGAGCATGAGTGGAAGTTAATTTGGCTTTTGAGTGAGATAGAGAAGTTAGGATTTAAAGCTATCCCTTATCTGTAAAGTTTGTTTGATGTATCAAAACTTTTGTGTTCAATGAAAGTTGTTTTAAGATAATCACTCTCGAATGAGACCTTTTGCATACATGCATTTGTATTCCCATTTCTGTATTTTCACATTTACATCATAATTATTTATTTAAGTATTATTTTATTCAATAATTATAAGAGCATGTAAATAATTCATGAAAGGTTTTGTAATAGTAAAACCGAGATCATTCATTCATATTAATGTATCATCATGGAGCAATCTCATGATGGATCACAAGATCAGTTGCAAGAATAATTTGATGGGTTACGTCAAGATACGAGGAATGAATCATCGGGATCTTTACAAGATGGATTGAATCATATGGTCCAAGTAATGGAAACTAAGATTGCTGATGAAGAAGATATGACCGTTAAAGAGCAACAATGCTATCAGATTAATGCATCGAGAATGATAACATACCCTGAGGTATCCCATTCAAACTTAAAGAATAGTCTCAGTAACTATGCACAACATGAGGAAATATTCAAGTAGGTGAAGGAAGCAATCAGATCTATGAAAGGTGTTAATGTCTCCCACAAAGAACTAGAAGCAAGAGAACTCAGTTTGGTTCCAGATTTGGTTATTCCCCATAAATTCAGGATGCCTGATTTTGAGAAATATGAAGGCATCAGTTGTCCCCTAATCCACTTGAGAATGTTTTGCAGAAAAATGGAAGGGTACCTAAATGTTGATGATTTGTTAATTCACTCATTCCATGATAGTCTCGTTGGGCCAGCAGTAGTATGGTACAATCATTTAAAACAAGAGCAGATTAAGAATTGAGTTGATTTAGCGGATGCATTTTTGGGGTAATATCGATATGTTAAAGGCTTAGCTCCCAAATGTAAGGATCTTCAAGAAATAAGGATGAAAGCCAATGAAAGATTTAAAGAATATGCCTTAAGATGGAGAGAAGTGGCATCACAAGTTCAACCTCCCATGATAGAAGAAGATATATCATATATGTTTCATGATTCCCTTCCAGCTCCTTTCTATGAGTTAATGCTGGAAAGTTCGAGAGATGGATTTAAGTATCTTATGACAAATGGAGAATTGATTGAAAATGCAATCAGAGAAGGAAACTTAAAAGTAACATCCAAAAGCCCACCTGATCAAAAAATGAAAGCTGATGATGTGAATGAATGTCACATCCAGAATCCTCGTATTCGCAAAAGAAAATGAGTAGTTAGTGGTTCAGACCGACCAAAGAAAATCTCACGATCAAGAAATACTTTGGAGGTATTCCAAACTTCTATCTCAGATCTGTACCCTCATTTGATTGAGAGTCAATACATCACATCAAGGCCAATAAAAGTGTCACCAAACCCTTCTGTTCATAGCTATGATCAAGATACTGTTTGTGATTTCCACTTAGGGGTACTTGGACATTCTACGGGGAATTGTAGGTCACTGTTAAATGAGATAGAGAAGCTTGTTGATAATGGGACATTGACACGAGAATTAGTGGAACAATGGATGATAAACTCAAGTGGGGCATCAAAGCATGATTAAGTCAATTGTCATCACATTGGATGAGTAATAGGGAAGTTAGATAAATAAGTGGAAGTTGTTATCTACCACAGTTGCATTTCATTTTCAACATCTTGTTTGAACTTGTTTTTTCTCAGTCTTCTTGTAAATTTATATTGCTTTTATGGTTATGAGCAAGGAATCAAATTTTAATCTTGAAATTTTTTAGTATCAAGTAAATATTCTTTTAATTTTTCAAGAATTATAGATCTTTGGGAAGTGGTAAAATTAGACCTCTCATATTCTATACGATTACCTGATCTATTCTTGGTCCTTATCAAAACCAAATCCTGACATTACATTTATCTGAGACTCTAAAGTACCGTCTGTACTTGTTTTTGAGACACCAAATCCATATGTTTACCTTCTCGGGTAAAGTTGATTGGTTTATGATACTACCTTTCACCATATATGGCTTCAAAAGTCACACTTTTGTCCTTCCAAATATAAAATCTTCATACTGGTGAAACCTAAATACCTCAAAAGTACCAAAATTTCCAAATTATCCATGAATCTTCCTGTAAGAAGAGATGAGATGAGGCATCATGTATCAACTTGTCGAAGAGAAGTTCGAGTAATTGGGGCATGCTCGAAACAAGAAGAAGAAATAAAGGGATTGATTTAGATAAATATATCATGCATTAATTACATTGTTTTCATGTAAATAAAGTTAATCTTGAATATTCATAACCCTGGGATATCTCTTTTCACAAAGATTTATGTGTATGAAATGATGAACGACCTTCTTTCATTTATCCCTTCGCAAAAGGAGAAAAATGTATCCTTTGTTGTCCCCATTTGAGCCTGAATGATTTTTTCTTCTGATTTAACCCTAACCAAGGATCACCCTCCACACTGGGGGCAAGGTAAAGGATATCTACTCACTGGAATAAAGATTGTCAATCCAGTTTTATTACGAAGGAAAATCTCCATGAAGTAAAGAGAATTTTTGAACCACAAGGTAGGTTAAATACAATGTGCTTGAAGATCAATCTAGTCAAGAATAACAAAAGAATTTCTGAAATGCAAGAGGAAAAGAAGGTACTCAAAGCAATTGAAGTTTTATACTCATACATTAGAGGAAAAGAAAAAAAAAGAAAAGAAAAAAAGAAAAAAGAAAAAAGAAAAAAAGAGATTGAATCAAGATGGGTGACTCATTGAGCCTCAAGTTACAAGGTTGATCAAGTGCAATCAGTTCTAAGATTCATATTCAACAAGAAGTGCAAAAAATGTTGGCGATATAAGAAAATGGGAACGAACCCAAAAATTGGCAGTTTAGAGGGATCCATAAAAAATACAAGTAACAAAGCAGATCCAAGTCAAGCAAGGCAAGATTGAAGGCATCAGAATGAATTGATCCTTGGTTCAATTACCCTTAAACACTTGTTTGGGCCTTTTTTTCCCTTTCTTTAATAACCATGAACCTTGGCCAATGTTACGTACCCGAAAAGTCCATTCTAATCATACATGGATCTCTAAGTAAGAGAGACTATCTTCAGATTTTATTCCGCCTCTCAGGATGGATTTTTATTTACAAAAATTGTTTTTTAAAATCTTTAATGCATAATATGAAAAATGACAAAAGGGGGGGTTCAAGATGTAAATTTTGAATAACATTTTGAAGCCAAATGAGGATTCGAGTTGAAAACCTGAAAAGGCGGCTCGAGTATTGAATAGTGCAACAACGATATAAGAGACAATCTTAAGCTCTTGATGAAGCACATCACATCCCAAAGATGTTCCTGAGATTCTAGAATCAAGAAGTATCTCTATGAGACGAGCATAACAACCATTTCTTCAAGTTAGTGGACGCTCAAAGAGACATATATACTAGACCAACCTGAAAGAACTTACCTTTCCAGAATTAACCTACACCTTAAATCAGTCAATAATTTTGACACTTGCCATTGGACTACGATTTTTGAATGATTTAAAAGAGTAGTTAATTTATTTAATATTCTTTGAACTCATGCTTATGATTTGATTCAATTGTGAACCTGTAAGGGGCAATATTTTACAAAATTCTTTCATTCTTTGATAAAGAAATGAGGAAAAACATTTTCAAACATGACAGTCTCAAAGGAGAAAGGTCTTTGAAGCAATTTGATGCCTATTATACCTCTATTGGAAGAAAAAGAATAAACGATTCTAGAATGATGAAGCGTTTCACATTTTTGAAAACAAGTGATCCGAGAGACCAGAAAGTCTGGAGAATTGAACTTGTAACACTCTCTTGTGACATTATTAGCAATTCATTAACAAGGATCGCCTCATTTGACAAAGGGAGCACATATCCCAGGGCATAGAAAAAAGGCAAGAAAGCGATTCGTCAAGAAGAAGATAATTATTTTCTTCTGAAAATGCACATATCTCAGACATTCCTGTCAGAATGATTGATCATTTCTTAAGTTTGTGACAACATGAAGAGAATCCCTTAAGTTACTTAACAACATTGTTGTTTAGTAACAATGGAATGAGAGCATTCAAGAATAACAAATTTGGTCATGAAGAGAGCTACAAGTACTTACAATGAGGCATTCCCAAAGTTGCACCTTGTAAGAATCATGAGATTCAAATTCAATGGACATTGAGAGTGAACCTTTTGACTTGAAGGTTGGATGTATTTTTGAATGTCCATATTATCCATGTGGGTATCTTGAAAGCTCACATCAACATAAAAAGATAGAAGTTTCATGTGGGGCATCTTGAAGGCCCACATCAGCGTGAAAAAGACAGAAGTAATCCATGTGGGGCATTTTGAAGGCTCACCTTAGTATGAAAATTTGGGACATTTTGAAGGCCCATTTCAGATAGAAATGATCCATGTGGGGCATTTTTGAAGGCTCATATCAACAAGAAGCAAACACTAGGGCATGCTAAAGGCCCATATCATCCTTCAGAAAGATCATTGATTTGAACAAATATTTCCAATGATACAGAAATGTATGAAGAATGAAAATGGTGAAATAGTGACAATGGAGATGACCATATATGATCATTTTGTTCATCATACGGTGGCATTATACTGATAATTTCACCTACATTGATGTTGACAAGTTAAGGCATCCCACTTGTATTCCCAATGAGTTTTATTCTTAAGTGACGTCCTACAAAAGCTCTGAATGCTATACAAAGAGCTTCACTGAAAAAATCTGGGCAGAAGTCACATGAAAAGAACTAGCATAAATTCTCCTTGTGATGTGTTTTAAAAGTCAAATCAGAACAAACACTGTTATCTCATTGGTATTTGCTGAGTTTGACATATTTACATCTACATTCTCCAAAGATGATAGATTCTCATTTCAAAAATGAAACCTTTATTTGATTTTCACACAAGTTCAAGGACAAAATGGGGACACTAAGGTCATAATTCTGACTGCAACAAGAGCTCCGTAAATGAAACATTTCTTCTGAGACGTTAATGCAAATAGAGGCAAAGAAGACACAAAGATGCAATTAGATCAGATGACTTTTCAGAAATACAAAGCCTGATAGCATAAATGCTACACTGATATTTGAAGTAAACCTTGGAAAGAAATGATCAAGTGGAATAAGATCAAATTTGCCACTTTCGAGTCAAATGAATATTGAATCAACTTTCATGCATTCATAAGGACATCATTTGTATAATGTATTACATTGATACATTTGATTGCATTCAAATCTTACTTTTACAGATTTTCAAATAAAAAAAGATTCATGATGACAAATACCTTACAAATGGAAGGTAGAATTCAAATCCCAAATGTAAGAATCACGTTAGGAGATGCAAACATCTGAAGAATAGATGGATGCAATCCATAGAGAAAGCATTATTTTGGGGCATTCCCAACCAACAGGTGTTTTTGAAAATGATAAAGTGATTTTCAAAGTTTCTCATTTAATGTCCAAAGATTTGTAAAACCTCAAGGTAGGATGTTTTCGCATGAAAATGAGAAAGTAATTTTCAAAGTTTCTCATTTAATGTTCAAGAAAATTAAATCCTCCGGGTAATTTGTAAATCCTCTGGGTCATCTGTAAAACCTCAGGGTAGGATGTTTTCACATGAAAATGAGAAAACGATTTCCAAAGTTTCTCATTTAATGTTCAAGAAAATTAAAACCTCAGGGTAATTCGTAAATCCTCCGGGTCATCTGTAAAACCTCAAGGTAGGATGTTTTCGCATGAAAATAAGAAAGTAATTTTCAAAGTTTCTCATTTAATGTTCAAGAAAATTAAATCCTCAGGGTAATTTGTAAATCCTCTGGGTCATCTGTAAAACCTCAGGGTAGGATGTTTTCACATGAAAATGAGAAAGTGATTTCCAAAGTTTCTCATTTAATGTTCTAGAAAATTAAAACCTCAGGGTAATTTGTAAATCCTCTGGGTCATCTGTAAAACCTCAGGGTAGGATGTTTTCGCATGAAAATGAGAAAGTGATTTCCAAAGTTTCTCATTTAATGTTCAAGAAAATTAAAACCTCAGGGTAATTTGTAAATCCTCCGGGACATCTGTAAAACCTCAAGGTAAGATGTTTTCGCATGAAAATGAGAAAGTAATTTTCAAAGTTTCTCATTTAATGTTCAAGAAAATTAAATCCTCAGGGTAATTTGTAAATCCTCCGGGTCATCTGTAAAACCTCAGGGTAGGATGTTTTCGCATGAAAATGAGAAAGTGATTTCCAAAGTTTCTCATTTAATGTTCTAGAAAATTAAAACCTCAGGGTAATTTGTAAATCCTCTGGGTCATCTGTAAAACCTCAGGGTATGATGTTTTTGCATAAAAAAGGGAAAATGATTTCCAAAGTTTCTCATTTAATGTTCAAGAAAATTAAATCCTCCGGGTAATTTGTAAATCCTCTGGGTCATCTGTAAAATCTCAGGGTAGGATGTTTTCTCATGAAAATGAGAAAGTGATTACCAAAGTTTCTTATTTAATGTTCTAGAAAATTAAATCCTCCGGTTGATTTATAAAACCTCCGGGTATGATGTTTTTACTTTAATTTCCTTATAAAAACTTGTCAGTAGGACGAAAATTTCTTGTCTTTTTATCTTTGCTCTATTCTTGTTAACACAAAAATAAGCAAAGAGGGGCAGCTGTCGATAGTCATTTTCGTCCAATAATATATTATTATTATTATTATTATTATTATATTACAATTATTATTATCATATTATTATTATTATTATTAGAAATATTACAAAATCAGAGCCTAGTTACAAACGAAGACTCGAAGGCCCAAGACCCGTGCAAGGCCCAGACTCGATTCAGGCCTATGAAGCCCAAAAACTGATTAGGGTTTTCACATCTCATCTTAGCTGCCAGCATCTACAACCGTGGGATCTGAAGAGATCCAACAGTCCAGATCCAATCTAGCAAGAATCCTAGGGTTTACCAACCCTAGGGACTATTCCGACGCTGCCTCCAGATGGTCCACTTCGACGTTGCCACGCCGCCGCCGCCTCCAACAGAAGGATCCAGAAGAAACAAGGAGAACTGCACACCTCGCCCTATGGTGAGTCACCATCGTAGATCCAGTGACTCACCAAAATGAACGGTGGTCCAAGGTCTTCTGAGGCCTATAAAAAGCCTTTATTTCCTTACAAAAAGAGGGAGAAAGGGAGAACAAAAAAAAACAAACGGCAAGAACGGGAAGAGAGCAAACAACACCAACGAGCAACAAACAAACCAGAAGGAGAAGAAAAGAAAGGAGATCTTACCTTCGTCGAAGCCTAAACGTCGTCGAAAAAGTTGTTTTACCAAAGGTAAAATCTTAGATCTAAGTCGTTTTGAAGTTTTTTAGGAAAAAAGGAGGATAGTTTCGGGTCTAGGGTGAACTGATCTACGATTTGAGCTATTTTTATTTTTTCCGACCACTGTGAATAGTGACCGGAATAGTGTATAGCGGTGGTCGGGCGGTGGTCGGTCGGTGACCGGAGCTCCCTCCGGTGAGAGAATTTAGAGAGAAGTGAGAGCTTCTATCTCTTTAGAAAGAGAAGCAAAATTGAGAAAATGATAAGAATTTCTTATCTTGAGTCAAAATTGGGGTATTTATATATTTATCAAAACTACGTTGTTTTGGTGAAGGAGTGAGTGTGCAATTTCAAAATTGTTAAATCACGTCCATGGTCTCTGTATTTTATAATCTTCTATTATAGTCACCAAAATCTGGTTTCTATATCTTTTAATTTTGTCTTCACCTTTTATTTATTTTCATTTTAGTCAGTAAACGTATATTTATATATATTTAAATAATATTTTAGGATTATTTGCACTTTTAATATATATATTTTATAATATTTCGAATATTGACCAATAATTTATATTATTTTTATTTAATCATATATTTTTATTTTGATTATTATTTATTTATTTTATTTCGAATTTAATACTTATTTATTATTTTTATCACATAGATATCCTAATAATCTATACTAGCTTTTAAAATAAAATAAATAAATAAATTATTAAAAATAATAATAACAAATTGAAAAGAAAGAGAATTAATTTTTCTTTTATTATAT
The DNA here is from genome assembly GCF_006381635.1 of Hibiscus syriacus. Taxonomy (NCBI): domain Eukaryota; kingdom Viridiplantae; phylum Streptophyta; class Magnoliopsida; order Malvales; family Malvaceae; genus Hibiscus; species Hibiscus syriacus. The sequence goes on from NW_024061960.1 coordinate 1,961,707, forward strand.
TTTAATACTATTCATGTTTTTTTTAAAAAAAATATATATATTATTTTACTTTAATATTTTGTTTTTTTGAAGAGCACTACATTTGATACTACAATTTCAATTATATTAATATAAGCACTAACTTTTGTTTTATTATTTTTAAATACTAATCCCATGATTCTTGGTTTTAATATATAATAATGTTATTGCTTTTAAATTTTATTCTTTAAATAACTATAATATTATTTTTTAAAAATATATTATGTTAATTAATGGTTTTTTAATAAACGTTTTTTTATATTTTTTAAATAATTAATAAATAATGTTTTCATATTATTTTATTCATTTACATATTTTTTAAATAATCATAATATCTTATGTTAATTAATTTAATTAATTTTATAATTTAATTAAAGAATAATATTTTTTTATTATCTTAGTAATTAAATATTCTATTTTAAATATTTTAAAATAATAAATATATTACTTATAAAAAAACCTAAAAATGTATTTATTCTATTTTTGGTTATATCAAATTATTTTAATATTATTTCTTAGGAAGAATTATCAGTTTTTTATTTCAGCCGGAAAGAGAAATATTCGTCCTAAAATATTTTAGGGAATAGTTTCTCTTCGATTGAAAATATTGAAATATTTTCTATTTTTCTTTAAATATAATTAGGCAATTGAATATGAAATAAAATGCTCATAAAATAAATTTATATTCGAATTTTTAGATTTCCACTAATAGAGACAATATATAATCAACGAGTACAAATTTTGGGCGTTATGGGGGTGCTAATCCTTCCCCAAATGTAACCGACCACGAATCCCTTTTATTATTAAAAAGAATGAATTTTTGGTTATACGCAGACCAGTTTATCTTTTAAATGATGTTTTCTTAAAAACACTTTTAAAAGATGATTTTTAGGTATTCGACTTACCTAACCCAAAAAGTCGATGGCGACTCTAAAACATTTCAATAAGAATAATTTATTTATTCACCATTTTCTTTTTCTCGTGCCCGGGCGAAAACCGGTTACGACATTATGAAAATAGACTGGACTCACATATCAAATACTAAGTCCCTGTTTGGTTCACGTAAAATCCTATTACCGGGGGAATAAAATCCACATTCCTCCGTTTGGTTGGCCGGTAATCTTATTCCTGGTAATCTTTTATTACCAACAGTGATTTTTTGGGGTATATTATCGGGAATGTGATTACCTCCCTTCCCTTAGGTATTATTGGATTACCGACGTTTTGGACTAAAATGCCCTTAATTTTTTTTTCAAAATTATTTTTCTTCTGTCGTTGAATAATAAAATTTCTACGAATGTTAAATTATAAATTTATCCTTAAACTATTTTAGATTTACAAAAAAAGTCCATAATTATAATTTTATATGAAGTTCTGGGGTTAAAATAAAATTTTACTCTTTCATTAAACGTATTTATCTTTTCAATTTTGTGAAAAAAATTATATAAATTTTATGAATTTAATTTTTTTAAATAAAATATATAAAATTAATTATAGTAGAATTCAACTTGTTTAAAAACAAATATATAATAAAAATAATATGGTAAAATATATATTCCAATAATCTTGTATTCCTTTAACTAAACACTGTAATCTTACATTCCTACTAAACCAACCAAACACAAAATACAATATTCCCTGGTAATCTTTTATTCTTACTGATAATCTTACATTCTGTGAACCAAACGTACCCTTTAGATTAAATGTTTTGATGTGATTAGTTTACCCGTAAGCCTCCATCTTTTGATGTGATAACCACAGCTGCAGTCTTACGTCAGGAAAGTGGTGCACCTGTTCCAAAAGCATGAGTTATTTATCTTGTTAGCCCCTCTCCACTAGTTCCCTTCTCTTAGGGGTTGTTTTGTTGTATCTTAGTGGAACCATTCAACACGTTTGTTTCACACCTCTGAATGATTCAGTGTTGACTGATTCAGTAAAACAGTGTTGAATGATTCAGCACAGAAATACATTCTGAATGATTCAGAGCCATTATCAAACAACATGTCACATTCAGAGCTAATTCATACAGAGCCTCTAAATCATTCAACATTTGAATCATTCAGTGCTTAATCATTTTGAAGTAAACAAACAACCACTTAATCATGTTTAAGATGATATTTTAAATATATGAAAAGGAACCTCAAAGGAATTAATAAACATATTCGTATCAAAGATACAACGAAATCCAACATTCATCTATCCTTGTTACTCTACAACCAAAACTGCTGAATTAAGTTCATACATTCCCCAAGCGTAGGTATTCAACCATTAACCAAGCCCCCCACCACAAAAAAAAAAAGAAAGAAAGAAAAAGAAAAAAGAAGCAGAACATAAAGGAAACAAAAATATATGTATCATTAATAAAAAGATAATCTAGTGTTTGCTAACGTAGGTGATTTGTTAACTAAGGAATAGGTTTCAAATTTCTCTCCTTTGTCTGACTGGGAAGTAATGCTCGAGTTGATTCAATTGTTGGTTTGTTAATATGGCTCAAACTGGGAACTATTACTACCATAACCAGGGTTGCTAGGGAGCCAACCATTTGAACTCGATAAGAAGAATGAAACACCATTTCTTGAGAGCAAGCTACTACTACTGTCTGGATCATGAAAATTTGAAATGCCAAATGGAGTTAAATTTAAGACCTGATTTTTAGGCCGAAGCTATTTATTCCCTCCATAGTAAGATGCACGAAGCAAGTTCCTGTCTGGTCTTTGAGGAAAAGATGCTTGATGGTGTTAGCTTTATCGATCAACTAAAAAAACGTCAAGGGAGGTGAATTGACCTTTTATAAAATTTGATGGAAGCAATCGAAAAATAAAATTTTTGCACAACGATTTAGAGTGATTCGACTTCTCAACCAAGTCTACATCCATTACCTTAGCATCCACACTAAGTATTTCTCAAATCCACTAGATTTACTTACCTTTAAGGACAAGGTGTAACCTTACAAATATTTCAAGGTTTATACCCCAAAACCTTGAATACACACTCTCCAAAGAGTAATTACAAATTTAGCAAACAAAAAAAACCTCACAAGGCAAATGTGTTCACAAATAATAAGCTTTCACCCAAATCACACTTGAGCAAATTAAACAATAAAGCTCACAAGTGTGTTACAATGAAAAGATTGAGAAATTAAGCACAAAGGACTTCTTTGATGTTGATATATTTGTTCAATATGGTTCTTGTTGACCTTGGGATGATTTGACCTTTAATTTATACATTCTCTATTAATTCTAGTCGTTTGTTGCCGTTGTGGATCATTATAGTCGTTACCTACAACAAAGAATAACATTTAATGCACAAGGGATCGATCCTTTTGTGAAAGGGATCGATCCTTTTTCAAATAATTCAAATGTTGCAAAAAAGGGATCAACCTTTTAAGGGAAGAGATCGATCCTTTTGGTGAAGGGATGAATCATTTTCCTCGAGGGATCGATCCTTTTACAAGGGGATCGCTCCTTTGGTCAAAGGGATCGATCATTTGAGCCAAAAAAGTTTGGAAACACATCTTTAAAGCACGAAAGTGATTGAGTATGTTTTTGAAAAGGTTTGACTAAGTTGAAAAACATTTAAAACATATTTTTCAAGTTAATTTGGACTTGAATTATTTTTGATAATTTTTTGACAAATTCAATTAAGTCCAAAATCAATTTTACAATTTTATGTTATATCAAAATATTAATTCAACAATCTCTCCTTTTTAATATAACAAAAATCTTTGATTTTTTTTAAAAATACCCCCTTGAAAAATAATAAAAGAGTTTATGAATTAGTTAAAAAATTTAAAATCCAATTTTAACTTTGAAAAATCATTTTCCAATATGACTTACTTCTCCTCCTTTCTGTTATATCAAAAAATAATTTAGTAATGTTAGTATAATATAACAAAGGAGATAAAGTAATGAAAAAAAACTAGAATCAAATAAAAGCAAATAGATAATTGATGTATAAAGCATCATGTAACACCCTTAACCCGTATATGTCTATATATACGAATCAAATATGTCACATCAACTTAAAAATATTTTGTTGGAATTTACGGAAGCTCGAATCGACAATCGAAAATGTTTGCTAAGAGGGGTCGGGACGATTTTTGTGTTTAGGGAGTAAGGAGATTGAAAGATAGAAAATTTGCACAGTAATTTATAGTGGTTCGACTTCTCAACCAAGTCTACATCCACTACCTTAGCTCCTCACTAAGGATTGTCCAACAAATTCACTAATTTGTTCTTTCTTTTTCAAGGACAAAGAGATAACCTTTACAATTCCCTAGTTTTTTACGGGCTAAACTAGAACCTTATCCCTAGCTTTTCAAGGCTTAGCTAGAACCAAAACCCCTTTATAATGAAAAGAAATGTAAACATGAAAACCTCTCAAAGGTAGGGTGTTTACAAGATTTAAGCTCACAAGAACACAATATTTACAAGAGAATAGAAAAATAAGATTGAAAAACTCTTCTCTTGTGTTTGAATGCTTGGATATGTGTTCTCTATCTTCTTCAAGTGTCCTCAGCTTGTATTTATAGATTGGAATATGTTTGAAGTCATAAATAGCCGTTTGGGATGTTTTGAAGCCGTTTGGGGATTATTTTTCTACAAAAATAGGCTGCCCATAACAGGGTGTATCGGTACAATATCAAGGGGTATCAGTACACTGTAGCAGTATCGATACACATTTTATATTTGATGTTTTTAAGCATCAGTATTGTTCATTACTGTTCACACAGTATCGGTACTATTTATATAGTATTTGTACTATTCATAAAAACATTTTTGTGCTCAATTCCAAATTAAATGGACTTTGAATTATTTTTGTAAACTTTGAAAACTTTGAACAAATTCAATTCAAGTACAAAAACATTTTGCCATAAATTGTTATATCAAAACATAGTTCAACAATCTCCCCCTTTTTGATATAACAACTTTTGAAAAATTGTTTTTAGCAAAACTACCCCTTAATAAAATGTTTAATGAAAAAGATACCAATTGTTAACAAAAGGATATCAATTGTTAAAAGGATACCAATTGTTGGAAAATATATGAAAATGTTAAGCTCCCCATTTTTCATTAAGAAACTGAATTTTTCAAACCAAACTTCTCTCCCTTTTTGTTATATCAAAAATAATTCAATCTTTGAAGTTCAAAATAACTTTGGAGAGTAAGTAGTAAATTTGACATTTAAAAATCATTTGAAAAATTAAAGCTCCCCCTCAATATATGCATTCCAAAAAAATTTAAGCTTTTAACATCTTGACACTTAAAATTGAATTTCAACAAAAAATAACAAATATGTTAGTAGCACATGAAATTCAATATATCCAAGTCTAAAATATTTTATGTAATATCAATTGTTGAAAATAAGTGCATATGCATAAAGCTTTTCAAAAATGTTACGCATTTGACAAATTTTGATATCAATTGTTAGAGAGATATCATTTTCATTTAAACCACATGCATAAACATTTAAATTTAGGTCAAAAGTTTTAAAATATATAAAATCAAAGCATTTGAAAAATTGATATCAATTGTTAGAGAGATATCATTTGCATTAAAACCAATTTTGACCAAAATTTTATTATGATGAACTAAAAATTATGAAAAATCATTAAAACTTTAAAATGTTCATTATAAAAACTTTTTTAACATACATGAGATTAAAACAATAATGCATAATCATTTAAAACAAACACTTATGAATGATTAAAATCAAATGAACAACCAAATAACCAAAATTAAAAGTATTAAGCTTAGAGGTTACCCATTTCTTTTTCATGTGTGGCTAGAGCATCTTGAATATCATCACTTTCATCACCATTGCTCTCACACACCTACAAGAGACATTTATTTTGATTTTGGTATCCAAATTGCTTTGGATCCTTGGATTTTAGTTTCAATGCCCCTTGTTCCCTTTGGAACCCATACTTGTCTAATTTTAAAACGTTTTCCTTTCTTCAAAGGACAAGTATGTTCCTTATGACCATGATAATGACAATGTGAGCATTTTGCCATTTTTAAACATAATAGGTTGTTTTTAGAAATTAATTCTTTTTCTTTTATTAATCTTTCAAGCTTAACTTTTAAATCAAAATTTCCTTTTTCAAAATTATTTATTTTGATTTTTTAAAGCTCTAAATCATTTTCAAAATTTCATTTTGATTTTCAAAATCGACTTTTACTTTCAAAATCAATTCATCTTTAATTTAGAGTTTTGAAATTAATTTCGTATATTTGGAATTCATGGTCTCAAATCCCAAATACAACTTATTATAAGCATCTTGTAACTCATCAAAAGTAAATGAATTAAATTCATTTGAGTTAGAAGATCCTCGAATTCTTCATAAGTGGCCATTAGGCATAGGTTGACTACTTCATCATCACTGGAGTCATCTTCAGCACTCCAAGCTGCCATATATGCCTTCTTTTTAGAAGATCCCTTCTTTCTTAGAAGGGGACAATCATACTTGACATGCCCCATTCTTTAACAATTGAAGCACACCGGGGGAATCTTCTTCTTGGTTGATTCATGCTTTACTTCCTTGGAAGTCATGAATCTCTTTAACTCTTTTAAGAGCTTGACCATCTCATCTTCTTGCTCATCGTCTTCTTTATCCACCTCTTCACTTGAATCTTGATAGCTTTCATAGGTGGATTTGAAGGCAATGCATACCTCCTTCTTGTTTTTCTTCTCTTCATTTTCTTCCTCTTCCTTCAACATCATCTCATGAGTGAGAAGAGAACCAATCAATTCATCGAGAGTGAGAGACTTTAAGTCTCTAGCTTCGATAATGGTGGTCTTCTATGATTTCCACGAACTTGGAATATAGTAGATCATCTTCCTTATAAGCTTCTCATTAGGGATTACTTCTCCAAATCCCCTGAGACCGTTGACAAACATGAAAAATCTATCCATCATAGCTTTGATGCCTTCATCGGGTTTCATCTTGAAGTTCTTGTAACTATGGTTGAGAAGACTTTTCTTTGATTCCCCCACTTTATCGGTTCCTTCATGAGTGACTTAGAGCTTATCCCAAAACTCTTTGGCACTAGAACAAGATGAAATTCTTCCATATTCATTTGGGCCTAAAGCACAAAGGAGAATATGGATTGCCTTAGAATTAAGATGGAACTTTTTCTTCTCTTCATTACTCCAATCGTCGTATTCACCGGATGGAGTAGAGTAACCCATCATGATTGAGTCCAAGCTCCTAGATCGTAGGCTCGAATAAAGTAAATAATCTTATTATTCCAATGTGTATAATTTGCTCCATTGAAGAAGGGTGGCTTGTTGACTAGTTGCGAATCAATAATAGGTGAATCTTCAATGTAATAGGCACCGGATGTTGAAGCCATCTTTTTGTCGGTTGCATCGGGAATCGGTAGAGCTTCTTCGAGGATCGTCTTAATGATGTTAAGTCTTCTAACGAGTTAGGCTCTGATGCCAATTGTTGGGATTTACGGAAGCTCGAATTGACAACCGAAAATGTTCGCTAAGAGGGGTTGGGACGGTTTTTGTGTTTAGGGAGTAAGGAGATTGAAAGATAGAAAATTTGCACAACGATTTATAGTGGTTCGAATTCTCAACCAAGTCCACATCCACTACCTTAGCTCCTCACTAAGGATTTTCCAAAAAATTCACTAATTTGTTCTTTCTTTTTCAAGGATAAAGATATAACCTTTACAACTCCCTAGTTTTTTACGGGCTAAACTAGAACCTTATCCCTAACTTTTCAAGGCTTAGCTAGAACCAAAACCCCTTTACAATGAAAGGAAAAAGTAAACAAGAAAACCTCTCAAAGGTAGGGTGTTTACAAGATTTAAGCTTACAAGAACACAATATTTACAAGAGAATAGAAAAATAAGATTGAAAAACTCTTCTCTTGTGTTTGAATGCTTGGATAGGTGTTTTATATCTTCTTCAAGTGTTCTCAGCTTGTATTTATAGCTTGGAATATTTTTAAAGTCATATATAATCGTTGGGGATGTTTTGGAGCCGTTTGAGAATTGTTTTTCTACAAAAATAGGTTACCCATAATAGGGTGTATCGGTACAATATCAAAGGGTATCAGTACACCTTCATTAAATTTGAATTTTATGACCGTTGGGCTGAAATTACTGTAGCAGTGTATCAGTACACTGTAGCAGTATCATTACACATTTTACATTCGATGTTTTTGAGCATTGGTACTGTTCATTATTGTTCACACAGTATCGATACTATTCATACAATATATATACTATTCATAAAAACATTTTTGTGCTCAATTCCAAATTAAATGGTCTTTGAATTATTTTTGTAAACTTTGAAAACTTTGAATAAATTCAATTCAAGTCCAAAAACATTTTGCCATAAATTGTTATATCAAAACATAGTTCAACACATTTACTGAACTGAAATTGTCTAAAATTTTGTTTCCTTTGAAAAGACTCTTATTCTAACTTTAAAAATCTATTTTAAAGTATATCAACTATAATTTATTTCTGTCACAGGAAAATAAATTTATTTGTGAATCAATAATTTACTAAATTATGTCTTTTCATGAAATCTTTTAAAAAGCATAATAACGTAATATATTCTTTTCATGCATCGATATTGATAAAATTAAACTAAATAAAATAAACCAAAATAGTTCTAGTTTATTATTACAGATTATTTAAAATAAACACGATAAATAGAAATGGCTGACATAATTATACATGCACTATAAGTCAAATGAAACATCATAGATGTCTTACTGATACTGATGATATGTATGTCTTTCCAAAAAGATGCTCCGATAGCTCCTTACTGATCATACTTATCCTTATTATAACCTACGCATGAAAATCATCACGCGTTAAGTATAACTTAGTGAGGCAGTAATCATCTAAGGTGAGAAAAAATATGAAAATATCATAAACATAAATAAAATAATTCAACTTAAAACATTAAATTGGCAAACCAACTTATCCAAGTCGATTTCTTCACTAAGACCTAAAATTTCTTTTTAAATCATAAATTCATGAAAATTATGATAAATCATATCTGATAAAATAAACATATAATGCTTCTGTCAACTGGAAATCATTCATAACTTGCATATTTATTTTCATAGCCCAATGCATATTTATAAGAACATAAGATACGTGAGTAAGGTGCGCACTATGCATAATACGGTGCAAATCATAACTGATACTGAGATATGATGCACTTCAGTGCCATCATAACCTGAATGAGCACCCACGGTGTTGGACATTGATACATGAATGTACCAAAGCTGATATGATAACATTGATACAAAAATTTATCAAAGCTGATATGATAACATTGATACACGAATGTAACAAAGCTAATATGATAACATTGATTCACGAATGTATCAAAGCTGATAATGGATAAATACTCAACTAATGGCATGCCAAGTGTACTAATAATTCTCATTATACATACAATGAGCTCTTGTATCATAATTAAATACATAATCAAAATAACAAGCTTGGGCAGTTAATACCCTAAATCATTCATCAAACTGATATAGAATATTATAAAAACATTCTTTATAAACTTTATAAATCATATTGTAGATTGAAATGAGGTTGACTTATCGTAAGTCGTCCTCGATCAAAATAATTAAATAAATAATTGAACTCACCTTAGCTTCACTATAGATTCCTTTGAGCGATATTTTTAATCACATGCTTTTTCTTTTCCTTTTGAATCGTCTCGATTGCTAGATTTGTCGTGATCTGGCAATATCAAATAATAACACAAAGTGTTCATACTAAATATTAGTACCGCACTAATATAAGCTATAAGTTGTAAATTCTTTTTAGAATTGACCCTAACCTTTCCATTTAGTTCATAATGGTCCTTCACCATTAAAATCATTGCACATTAAATATAAAAATTCCAGCATTCAATAATTTACCCAAATAATACTTCTCCATTTAAGAACTTGCAAACAAGCCCCCAAAGTTTTGGAACATTTCGAATTCCACCATCTAACCATTAAAATGAATTCTTTTAGAATTCTTCTCAACATTTCCAATTAATTCAAAATGTTCTCTTGCCATTTAAATTCAATTCCTAGCATCCAAAAATATTCTCAAACATTTAAACATTACTCTTCAGCTTCTAATCCATTTCCACTTAAATTCAAAATTTTCCATGTTCATACAACTCACACGACCTTTAAAGAATCAATATTCTGTATCGATATACACATTGGAATTTAATTTTGTTTTTTCCATTGAAAACTAAACTCGCATATTAATCTATCCATATAAAGAAATCCTTCTAGTTCATTATGTACAATTTATGGTAAATTTTCAAAGTTGCCCGACAAAATCTGTTTTGTGCATAATTTTCTGCCCCATTTTTCTAATCTTTCCTCGGTTAAAAATTCATATCTTTTTGTATATACCTTGAAATTGATCCTCATTTATTTTAAACAAAACTAGATTGATATATGAACACAAATGTATAAAAATAAACTCCAAATAATTTTTATATAATTTCTGGTGAATTTTCAAACTCACTGCCAGATTCAAAATCTAAATTGTTTTCATTAATTTGCATCCTTAGGTTCTTCATCAATTCTTACAATAATATCCCAAAATTCCAAAAACTTGTAAACTAACCTTTTTTCACTTTTAAGGTTCCAAATTGATCCAAATCAATCTCCAAACAACATACCATACTTCTAAAATCATTTCTAATCCATAGGAAATTTTTCAACATTTTCCCCAATTTATTTCCTATGGTCAAATACCTCTAAATCAATTAGTGGAAAATTTTGTTCATTTTCAAGCATGAATTCAACTTCCTATGATTAATTCATGCATTCCCAATCATAACAACATCAATTTGAATCAAAATCTTATCCTTCTCACAAACCCTAACATGGCCAAATTTTATTTACACATGTACAATCAATTCTAACTATTGTCCATGCTTTAAAAATGACCACTAACATCAAAAATATAAAAAATCCTACAACAACTCTTTAAAATACTAAACTATTACATGCTAAAATATATAACTTTTGAAGATTACAATTTTGCTTCCTAAACTTTTCAAAGTTTATACTTTAGCCATTAAACTTTCAAAACTTACATTTTAGTCACCGATTAAAAATTTGGCGTATTACAATTCCTCCCCCTTAAATAAAATTCGTCTTCAAATTTTCCATACGTATTTATATAACTGTATTAAACAGATGAGGAAACTTTTTCTTCATATATTCTTCTCGTTCCCATGTTGCTTCTTCAACTTTATGATTCCACCAAAGAACTTTTACCAATGGAATCATCTTATTTCTTAGTTCTTTGACTCCATGTGTTAAAATCTTTACTGGCTCCTCTTCATATGATAAATCTGGTTGAATCTAAATTTCTTCCGGTGTAATTACATGTGAAAGATTTGATCGATATCTTCGAAGCATCGATACATGAAATACATTATGAATCTTGTCCATCTCTAGAGGTAACACCAACTGATAAGCTACTGGTCCAACTCTCTTCACAAGCTCATATGGTCCAATAAATCTTGGACTCAATTTCCTTTTTCTTCAAAATCTCATAATCTTTTTCCAATGTGACACTTTAAGAAATACCTTATCAGCTACTTGATATTCAATCTCTTTTCTTTTTAAATCAACATAAGATTTATGTCTATTGGCTGCTATCTTGAGATTATCTTAGATTACCTTCACTTTTTCTTCCACCTCCTTAATTATATCTGGACCAATTACATCTCGATCTTTTAATTCATACCAAATCAGTGTCGTTTGACATTTTCTTATATATAATGCTTCAAAATGAGCCATTTTGATACTTGATTGATAATTGTTGTTATAAGCGACTCTGCTAAAGGCAAATACTTTTCCCATGATCCTTTGAAATCAATTACACACACCCTTAGCATGTCTTCAAGTATATGAATAGTTCACTCGGACTAACCATTTGTCTTAGGATGATAAGCTGTGCTGAAACTTAATCGAGTTCCCAATGCCTCATGCAAAGACTTTCAAAATCTCGAAGTGAATCTCGGATCTTTGTCTGAAATTATCGAAATGGGTACTCCATGAATTCTTACAATTTCTTTGACATATAATTCAACATATTTGTTCATAGAATAATCTTCTCGAACTTGGATAAAGTGTGATGTCTTTGTCAATCTATCAACGATTACCCAGATTGAATCTTTCTTACTGGTGTCAAAGGTAAACCTGTTACGAAATCCATGGTAACTCGTTCTCATTTCCATTAAGGAATGGAGATAGGTTGCAGCAACCCCGAAGGCACTTGATGTTCTACTTTTACCTACTGACAGGTTAGACATTTAAAAACAAACTCAGTGATAGCTCTTTTCATACCTGCTCACCAATACCGACTCTTTAAATCTTGATACATTTTATTTTATCCTGGATGCATAGTCAAAGGACTATAATGAGCTTCAGAAAGAAGATCTTTCTTCATTTCTTCATTATCTGGTATGAAAATTCGATTTTTATAATACAAACATTCATCATACTTAATTTCAAAATCTGTCATTTCTTCTTTCTTTGCTTGCTCCATTATATCTAGACACTTCTTATCTTTATACTGAAGATTCTTAATTCGATCTACTAGGGTAGGTCTCAATCTTAATTCTGCAACCAATACACCATTTTCTTTCATCGATAGCCATGTATCTAACGTTCTCATAGTAGCAAAGGTTTTTCGGTTAAGTACGTCAGCTACCACATTAGCCTTCCTAGGATGATAATCAATAATCACATCATAGTCTTTGAGAAGCTCAATTCATCTTCTTTGCCTTAGATTTAATTCTTTCTGGGTGAGAAAATATTTCAAACTCTTATGATCTGTATAAATGTAGCATCGATCACCATACAAGTAATGACGCCATATATTCATAGCAAACACCATACCTGCTAACTCTAAATCATGCGTCGGATAATTCTGTTCATGTGCCTTTAACTGCCTTAAAGCATAGGCTACCACTTTACCTTCTTGCATTAAAACACATCCCAAACCATTATGGGACGCATCACTATAGATTACATAATCTTTTCCTGACTCTGGTTGCACTAACACCAGGTCCTTTATCAGAATCTTTTTAACCATATCAAATCTTTCTTGACACCTTTTAGTCCAGACAAATGGTACATCATTTCGAAGTAACTTGGTAAGTGGAGATGTAATTATTGAAAAATTCTTCACAAATCTCCGATAATATCCAGCCAATCCCAAGAAACTTCAGACTTCAGAGACATTTTTAAGAGGTTTCCACTCCACTATCACTTGCACCTTTTTGAGATCTACTCTAATTCCTTCTATTGAAATCACGTGGCCCAGAAAACCGACCTCTGACAGGCAAAATTCACATTTTGACAATTTATCATATAACTACTTATCTCGCAACGTCTGTAGTACGATACAGAGATGTGCATCATGCTCCTCCTTAGCCTTAAAATACACCAAAATATCATCAATGAACACAACCACAAATTGATCCAAATATGGCTGAAAGACCTGATTCATCAAATACATAAATGCTACTGGAGCATTGGTCAATCTAAACGGTATCACAACAAACTCATAATGACCATATCGGGTTCTGAAAGCCCTTTTTGGAATATATTCCTTTATCTTTAGCTGATGATACCCTGACCGAAAATCGATCTTCAAAAATACTAAAGCACCCTTGAGCTGATCAAAGAGATCATCGATCCTCGAAAGAGGGTATTTATTCTTCACCATCACCTTATTCAGTTTATGATAATCAATACATAATCTCATCGATCCATCTTTCTTTTTAACAAAAAGTACCGGTGCACCCCACAGAGATACACTCGGTCTAATAAAACCTCGATCAAGTAGCTCATATAATTGTGCCTTTAATTCTTTGAGTTGCGTTGGAGCCATCCTGTATGGAGCCATTGAAATAGGTGCAGTGCCCGGGAAAATATCAATTTTAAACTCTACTTCTCGATCAGGAGGTAATCTGGGTTTTTCATTAGGAAATACATCTGGAAATTCTCAAACTTTCGAAATATCCTCCAATCAAATTTCAGATGTCCGGGTATCGATCACATTTGCTAAGAAAGTTGTACAACATTTTTTCATCATTTTCGTTGCACTACTAATATTACATTAGGCAAAGATCTCATTTTTTCTCCAATTACTATTATCTCGGTACCCTCTACATCCTTTATAAATAATCACTTCATGCGATAATCTACCCAACCATGATGTCAAGATAACCAATCCATGCCCAATATAATCTCAAACTCGTCAAACGACAACTTCGAAAGATTCACCGGGAATACAACCCTTTGAATCTTTATCAGACAATTTCTACTAATCCGCATAACTCTAGAACTATGACCCAGTGGATTTATAACTATCATATCACTATTGAAGGGTTATAATGGAATATTCTTATTTTTAACTAATTCCTAACTAACATAGGAATGCGTAGAACCCGGATCAATCAAAACAAATGCATGCTCATCATAAAGATAGAAGATACCTGCTATGATCTCTCGGTTGTCACGATCCTCATTAGTCTTGATGTTATAAATTCTCGCTGGAGCACAAACATTAGACTGGGTGGTTGTCTCCTAATATCCCCTCCCTCTACCTCTACCTCAACCATCACTCTAAGACATTTCCACTGATCACTCGGTCTGAACAGATCTCTCTCCTACCATTGATCAGTCTCTGATATAATGACCTAGGTCTCCACAACGAAAAAAAAAACTCCTTATCCCGCTCTACATTCACCAGAATGATACTTTTCACACTGTAGACATAATGGGTGTTGTCTCTGAGACTGAGCTAATCTGCCAGCTCCTGTAACCATTGCCTGTGCCTGACACCCATTTTCCTTAGCCTCAGATCCTTTGCGACTAGAGGCACCGACTTCTGATTTACTCTGGTATTGATATCCTGAACCTCGACCACTTTTAGATTGAGATGAAGATGATGCTCCTAATCTGTTAGATTGTCGTCTCCGCTCTATCAGAAAATACTCATTTTGCTTTGTTTCCAAATCATTTGCTTGGTTCACTACTTTCTGAAAAGTGGTTAAGTTCGTAGCCAACAGAAGTTCCCTGAGTCTGGGACGGAGACCATAAATAAATTTCTGACATATATATCTCTCAGTGGGAACCATCTCAGAGGAATAGCGAGCAAGTTTATTAAACTCACATTCATACTCGTACACATATTTACCACTTTGAATCAAATTAAAGAAATTCAGCTTCATCTGGGTAATAAACTGCTCACTGATATATTTCTTCTAAAAGGTCTCTAAGAAAAATCGTAAAGTGGTCTGATATGGAGGAACATGTGTTGTCACATTCATCCACCATATACGAGTCTGGCCTCGTAACAGTGAAACTACTTCAACTAATCTTTCATCATTGGAACAGTGAAGATTGTCCAACAATATTTTCACATAATTCAACCGCATATCTGCCACTATTGGGCCTTCATTTGCTTTGCCTTTAAATTCTGCAGTTCCTAAACTTTTTAATTCCTTCAGAACTGATATTCTCGGAACTGGAGGAGGAGGTGGAGGCGTAGGAATGGGAGGTGCTGCAGCTAGCTGATATCTTGCTAATATGGTCTCAAAAGCTTACAAGAAAATCCCTTGATCTAAAGTTGGCATCCCCTGTTGTGCCTATGCTCCTTACTGCTGAGGTTTATTCGCAACCTCATTACTACTTCTACTATTGGTTCCCTCAGGAACCTCCACATGTTTGGTAGCTCTTCTAGAGCCCTCTACATTCGACACCTAACCACAAACACATAACATTATATTAGTAAAGAGCAGCATCCAAAATAAAATCATCAGACCATACCAGATCATCAATTTCGACATCCTAGTGACATGTACATATTTCTAAAAAACAAAATGGCTCGGTTTAGGCTGAGAATTGACTAAACTTGTAGCTGTGATACCAATAAATGTAACACCTTTAACCCGTGTATGTCTCTATATATGAATCAAAGATGTCATATCAATTTAAAAACATTTACTGAACTGAAATTGTCTACAAATTTATTTTCTTTGAAAACACTCTTATTATAACTTTAAAAATCTATTTTAAAGTATATCTCAACTATAATTTATTTCTTTGTCATAGGAAAATAAATTCATTTGTTAATCATTAATTTTACTAAACCATATTTTTTCATGAAATCTTTTTAAAAAAATAATAAAATAATATATTCTTTTCATGCATAGTATAGATGCTCATTTTGTCCTGTTTGTATTTTGAATTTATATGCATATATTTTTAATTATTTTCCTTTTCAATTATTATTAAGCTTGTCAGTTGGTATTAGTTGGAGTTATTATTAACTCGATTTCATGGGGGCTACGTATTTTATATATGCGAGTATATATATTATTATGAGTACATATAAATATTATAGTACTTATATATATATATATATATATATAAATATTCACTAATGCTTTATTTATTTTGTTGCAGTCCAAATTACAACAGTGGAACCCCAAAAGGCCCAACAAGTAGAACCAAACGAAATAGCAGCCCAAGCTACTAGGGTTAAAGAAACCCTAGCCTCCATCTTGTTGCCTAACCACCGCTCACCCTGGACTGTTAGATCTACTTCTCATCTAACGGTCCAGATCAAAAGACCACTAGGGTTTTCGTCTCCAGTTTCAGCTCCGCAACATGAAGGTCGTTGGATCTGGCTACAAGATCCAACGACTCACAACGCGCCCAGAACTCCAAGACAGTGCGCGAACCCACCAAAGAAGACCCATGCATGTTGGCCACCAGCGCGAAGCCACTGCCGAAGACCATGCTCGAGACCATACCCTGCAACATTTGTTTATGCTTCCCAAGGATGTAGTGGGGGATTTCTATTAGTTATCAGTGAGCACGAAAGAATAGGGGGGACATATATCAACCATTAGAAAATCACAACGGGAGATCCATTAGTTGTAATCGAGAGAACACCGAGAAGTAACAAAAAAATCATCCACCAAATCGAAAGGAGAAAACCATCCAGAGCAACCAGAATAGAGAAAACACGAAAAAAACATACCTTCCTGAGTCAAAGAGGAAAACCAACATCACTTCTTGAATCTAAACTCTGTTGTGTCATTGAAGGTAAAATTTTCACCCTTAGGTAACTATTGTTGCATGAGATGGGGTTTGAGGAGTTTGGTTTTTGAGGAGGTAGTCTCGAGTTTTTTTTAGGTTTCTGGTTTGCGGTGTCTAGGTCGTAGGTTTTGATAGGAGTGGGGATAGTTGAGGCTTAGTAGTCATCGGAGCTGGTGGGCTTTTCATCAGGGTCGTTTGGAGGTAGCAGCCACGGCTGCTGCTACGACGAGGGGGCTGTGGAGGATAAGACTTTATTTAGGGTTTGACGAGGGGTAGTATGGGAGAGAAAATGGTTGAAAAGGGGGGCTTTGTTTGTTTAGGCTAAATAAATGAATTAGGGTTAAAACATTTACCCTAATATCCCATATATCAACACGCCAAAACGGTGTAGTTTTGTTGTGGCGTGAAACAGCTGCGTTTTGCGAAGCGAGAGCTTTCTATATTTTGTTGGGGGGGTAATCATGTCAGAGGCCTTTCCGAATTTGAGTTGTTCTGTTATGGTCCCTAATTCAAACTTTACTGGAATATTTATTTTGACTCTTAATTTTTTTTGTATTCCATTTCAGTCCAGAATCATGTTAGGGCTATTTTCGTGTTGTTTTTACATTGGATATGCAGTTTGGGGAAACTTTCATTTTGATCCTATGTAGTAATTTGGTTGTATTATGTTTGGAGTACCTGGAAATGAAATATTTATGAAAAGAGCCTTCTGTTTATTTTCTTTATATTTTAACCCATTGTTTAATATTTTATGCATGTTTGTAAGGTTAATTTAGGTTTACTTTAAGTGTATGCATGTATATATTATTTCGAGCATGTTGTTCATACGCATAGAGTTAATTGTAATTTATTTTTTATGCATGTTAGCCTCATGTGCATGACTCAACCTAATCACATAATCGTATTAAGGGTAATACCATTTTAATTTAAAATTATCAGAATAGCTTCTCTTAACTCACTAGAAAGTTGTTTTCGATGATTTTAAATTACAAGTGTATCCCATCAGTGTCACTAAAAAAATTAATTCTTCACCTTAAAATTTGGGAATGAAAGAAAAAAAATGTTCGTCTATTTAAATTTGTTGAGAAAAGATCGTTAGAACTCACCTAAAGATCTGGTCTCAATATTTTTAAATAATCGAATATTCTTTATCTTTCTAATGGCTTGGCAATTTTAATCTAACCTATTTCTTTTCTTTTGAATGTTATAAAATTCATATCTTTGTTGTTTTAAGGGATCATAAACCAAGTTAAATTCGAATTTGTAAATTTCATCGTAAAGACATTAATTAATCGACTAGGTACCGATTTAGCGCGTTGTGGGGGTGCTAATCATTCCCTACGTGTAATCGACTCCCAAACCCTAATCAAAGATTGGTGGCGACTTTTCGAATTGTGTTTTTATCATAAAGGAAATTCCAAATTTTCTAAATGAGAGGTTTTTAAATCGCATTGTTTTTAATTAGAAATTAATCAATTAAGAGGTAAATTAAAAAATGATGTGGTTTTCAAAATCTCACTCATTTAAAAAAATCATTTCGACATATAGATACTGATAAAACTAAACTAAATAAAATAAACTAGAATAGTTCTAGTTTACTATTACAGATTATTTAAAATAAACACGATAAATAGCAATGATTTTCATAATTATATATGCCACTATAAGTCAAAAGAAACATCATAGATGTCTTACTGATACTGATGATATATATGTCTTTCCAAAAAGATGCTCCGATAGCTTCTTACTGATCGTACTTATCCTTATTAGAACCTAAGGATGAAAATCATCACGCGCTAAGTATAACTTAGTGAGGCAGTAATCATCTAAGGTGAGAAACAAATATGAAAATATCATAAACATAAATAAAATAATTCAACTTAAAACATTAAACTGGCAAACCAACTTATCCAAGTCGATTTCTTCACTAAGACCTGAAATTTCTTTTTAAATCATAAACTCATGAAAATTCTGATAAATCATATCTGATAAATTAAGCAAATCATGATTTATGTCTACTGGAAATCATTCATAACTTGCATATTAATTTTCATATCCTAATGCATATTTATGATAACATAAGACACGCGAGTAATGTAACACCCCTAACCCGTATCCGACCAGGATACGAGTCCGAAGTGTCACATTGACTTTTCAAAAATTTATTCATATAAAATAGTGAGTAATTTAAAAACTTTTATAACATTTAAATTATTCAAAACATTTACAAAATTATTCAGAGATTATACAATATCTTCTTTTGATTACATGCCAACTAGAACTTTATATACAAAAATACATATTATTCATCTCTCTTCTGATCTGACATTCGGTAAGGAGAACTGACTTGTCTTGCTCCTCTTAGCTCTTTACTCTTCTCACTTCTGTAACCTACGTGTGAAACAATCACACGCTAAGTCGTTGACTTAGTGAGGCATAAAACATATAATAAAACTCTAACTAATCACACATGCATGAACATACAATCTTATAATACCATATCAAAACGATATAACATTATATATATATATAACATATACATATCACACATTATTTTGAATCTCTACCCTTTGTTCACTATCAATATTCTTAACATTTATATCTTATAATTATATCCTCTTATATCCATTCTTTTACTCAACATATCATTCAATTAACCAAGCCATACTGATATCATCATATAAATCATATCAGATTATCTAATAAGCAATACATGCATACATATAAATCATCATTAGTCACTATCATTTAATCACATAACATATATACTTAATCTATACATCCTCATGTCCTTGCTATTAAATTTATCATCTCACAACACATATTTGTTATTTTCTCTTGATTAGCCCATGTACATACGTGAGAACTAATGATAGGTGAGTCTATTGAGGTTGTGCACCACTATGCTGTCACCACAGCTCATATAAATGTCCCAAAGGACCAGTCCATAGATTCCGAAGAACCTAGGTAATCAGTCCATATGTCCCGAAGAACATAGGTAAACAGTCCATATGTCCCGAAGAACATAGGTAAACAGTCCATATGTCCCGAAGAACATAGGTAAACCCTCGACCCTTGGCATGCCAACTATACCCTAGCTCTCATATCACATAACATGGGCATTATCATTTAACAGTTCACATTACTTGTCATTTCTCTTCTGTCACATACCACATGTATATGTAACCATGTATTCCATATCATATCACATGTATCACGTATTGCCTATTCATATGTCATTTCATATAACATATATCATATGTACATGTAATCACATAGATCGTATCATATAGCTTCATTCATATCACATATTCATATAAGCTCATAGCTTCTTTCACATATACATGTAATCACTTAGTCTATTTTCATGTAATTCTTTTCACTTCTCATATGATTTTATATTCATATCTCACATAGCTCATATCACCTTGCATTGTTTCATATAAACATAGATGTCATATCTTGTTCACATATATTTTCCATATAACTCATATATCTCATAGTTCTTTCACATAGCTCACTATCATATTTTCATATCATATATCTTATAATAGATTCTTATATCATCATTTGTTTCCTTTCTACCTATTCATAATCACATTAACATGTAATGCAAGCAATATGTATTAATACATACATATAATCACATAACTTATACCACATGATTCATGTAGTCATTTAGATCATTGTCTTTTAACACATATCCCATAATCACACAAATCATCACATAGATTACCAATCAAATCACATTTTAGGAGTTACTTCTTACCATAGTAACTCCATCACTAGCTCATCGCAAGACAATGTTTATTCAATAATATAAGTACAAATTAAATTGCACTCACCTTAGCCTTGCTTTGATTCAATTATAATCCTTTGATTATTCCGGAACTTGTTTAGGCTCAATATCTACATAAATATATCATTTCAAAACAACTATCAGAAGCCTAAACTTTAAACTTGATGTTAATAACTTAAACCAATTTAATGAATCAAATTCCATTTTTTTATTTAGGGGGAATCGATACCCCCCAGGGGAATCTGTACCCCCTGGATATTCTGGAAATTTTCGTCCAAGAGGGGGAATTGATTCCTTTCATAGGATATCGGTTCCCTCTACTCATAAATTGTATTTTAACCACGAAAATCATCAACTCTTCCATTAATTCTTCAATTTTAAGCCCCTCTTATGACATTAAACTCAACTACCATTACTTGAACCAACTTATATCCATGTAAATCATCTTTAACCTCAAAATCTTATCCTTCATATGTAATTCAAGAATCATACTCAAATTTTAATATGTTCTAAATACAATTCTAACACTTCTATCTTCTTATTCTCATAGATGAGAAGTCAAATTCAACTTAAAATTCAACTTATCAACTCTATTCCATGATTTCATACAAAAACTCATTTTCTTAAATCTCTTATAACTTCTTTATCTTTTGACTATAAGACAACTTAAGCTTTCCTTAAGCTTAGTTATCATCTAGTAATCATAACCCAACTTTTAAAACAACAAATAATTAACAAAATAGCAAACTCACTGTCGTAACCGGTTTTCGTACGGGTACGAAAACTTTATTTGGCGGAAAAATTGATGTGAATAAATGGTTTTTGAAAATAATTTGGGAGTTGCCATCGGCCTTTTGGGTCAGGTAGGTCGAATACCTAAAAATTATTTTTTTTAAAAGAGTTTTAAGAAAACATCAATTAAAAAATGAACTGATCTGCGTTTATAACCAAAAATTCGTTCTTTTTAATAATAAAAAGGGATTCGTGGTCGGTTACGTTTAGGGAAGGATTAGCACCCCTACAACGCCCAAAATTGGTACTTTTTAATTATAAATTGTCTCTATTATTAAAAATTCAAAATATATTTAATTTATAATCCTATTATTTCAAAATTATATAAAAAATATTTAAAAATATCGGAAAAGGACTTCTAGGTGCCTTAAGACAGCTCTTTTCTTTGATATTAATAAATATTAATTTGAATAAAATTAAATAATAATTTTTTATAATATTTAATTTTATTATACCAGAATAGGACATCCAGTTGTATTAAGACTGCCCTTTTCTTCGATATTGAAAAATAAATATTAAAATAATTTATTGAAAAAAATAAATTATTATTTATTATATATATATTTATGACTACATAATAATAATAAAAATATTTAAATATATAAAAAAATAAAATTAAAACAATAAAAATATAATTAGAACTATATGAAAATATTTAAAATTGGTGACTAGATTATAGTAAAATTAAAATTAAATATCCAATTCATAATTAATCAAAATTATAGGGATTAAAAATGTTATTTTCTTATTTATTAATTCAGTGACTAAAATACAACTTATCTAAAATTCGAATATCAGATTAAAATAAATTAAAAATATAAACTCGGGATTAAAATATTAATTATTAAAATAAAGGGATTAAATCTGTTATTTACCCTATATATATTATTTTAATATAAAGGACTAAAATAAATAAAATTGAAATTAAAGAACTGAATTAAAAGGATTATAAACTTGATTTAGTGACTAAAATGTAAAGTTTACAAAATAGGCTGACTACGAAAAGGATTTAACTATTATTTAATTACACGAATAGCCCTCCCCGAAACGACGTCGTTCGGGAAGGGCTATTTAAAGCCGAATCCGGCTGGCCCTTCGGGCCATATCTCATTTCCTTTTTTTTTATTTCTCTCTCTAACTGAGAGAGAATAAACGTTCTCCCTTCTCTCTAGCTTCCCTCATCAGAGAGAAGCCGGTCACCGGACGGCAGCCGTCTGCCGCCGTGACTCTCACCGCCGGCCACCGCATCCGGTGGCCGGAAAAAATTATTTTTACACCATTATGTAGATCGGACCGTCCTAAGGACGGTTCCGATGCTCTTTTCTCCTAAATAGCTCCCGATCGGAGCAAATCTAAAGAAGTACCTTCGGTTTTCGAAGGTTTTGGTGACGTTTGAAGAGGTCTGGTGGCTTCCTCGGTAAGCTTCTTTCCTTTCTTTTTGTTTCTGTTTTGGTTTACTGCTGGTTGTGGGTTGTTGTTCTTCGTTTGTATCTTTGCTCTCTGTTTCTGTCTCTCTCGGTCTATCTCCTTTTTTTTTCCTTTTTCTTTTTTTTCGCAGATGGGGTGATGGCTTTATAGCCATCACCGGTGTGGCCATCGGACCGGGTAAAAGAATACCCTTCGGTGAGTCACCGGACTCCCAGTGGTGACTCATCCCATAGCCATAACGTGGACGGCTGGCGTTGGAGCTTCTGGAGCCTTCGGTTGGGGCGTGGCAGCGGCTGGAGCGACGTGGAGCGGCGGCAGCTGGTGTAGTCCCTAGGGTATCATAACCCTAGGGTTTCGTCTGGCGCCATCTGGACCGTTGGATCAATGCTAGGTCCAACGGTAGAGAAGCAAAGCGGCGACAGCTGGATAGAAAACCCTAATTGGGTTTTAGGGTTTCTGATTTGGGCCAGTTGGGTCCTTTGTAATTGGGCCGGTCCAATCTGGGCCTGTTTTGTAATTATTTTTTTAATAATAATAATTATAATAATAATAATTATAATAATAATAATAATAATAAAATGAGTAAAAAAATTAGTATCTTCAGCTGCCCCTCTTTGCTCATTCTTGTGTTAACAAGAATAGGGCAAAGACGAAAAGATAATAAATTTTTTTTATCCATTTGGCTTCACTTGATTATAATAGCAATGTTGAATAAATTCTTCTCTTTCTTCAGATAAGTTCTTCTCATTATGAACTTTCCGCTAGGGATGATGTTGACCTATTTCCTTCTGTGATAGAGTCATTCCAAAGGTTGAATAAGCTCTTCTCATTATGAACTTCTTCTTTCTTTTTCAGATGATGAGTTCTTCTCATTATGAACTCGAACTGGAAAAGTTGATGCTAACATATATGTGATAAAATTATGTAAAAGGTTGAACAGGCTCTTCTCATTGTGAACTTCTTCTTCCTCTTCAGATAAGTTCTTCTTATTATGAACTTTCTCTGGAAATGTTGATCCATCAAGTGATGAATTTGAATAAAAGGTTAAACAAGTTCTTCTTATTATGAACTTCTTCTTCCTCTTCAGATAAGTTCTTCTTATTATGAACTTTCTCTGGAAATGTTGATCCATCAAGTGATGAATTTGAATAAAAGGTTAAACAAGTTCTTCTCATTATGAACTTCTTCTTCCTTCTTCAGATGAATTCTTCTCATTATGAACTCGAACTGGAAAAGCTGATCCATCAAGTGATGAATTTGAGCAAAAGGTTAAACAAATTCTTCTCATTATGAATTTCTTCTTCCTTCTTCAGATGAATTCTTCTCATTATGAACTCGAACTGGAAAAGTTGATCCATTAAGTGATGGATTTGAGCAAAAGGTTAAACAAATTCTTCTCATTATGAATTTCTTCTTCCTTCTTCAGATGAATTCTTCTCATTATGAACTCAAACTGGAAAAGCTGAGCCATCAAGTGATGAATTTGAGCAAAAGGTTAAACAAATTCTTCTCATTATGAATTTCTTCTTCCTTCTTCAAATGATGAGTTCTTCTCATTATGAACTCGAATTGGAAAATGCTAATCCATCAAATGATGGATTTGAATCTTTGCTAAAAATCTTTGAAATTCCAGTCAAAATTCAATATGGATGAGAATGAATGAATGAAAATGCACCTATTTTTGCAAACACCTAAATATGATGCATGAATGTTAAGTTATTTGATTTCAGATTGGTGAATTGAGTATTTCTTCAATTGTAAAAACCCAATAGATCTTTTTTCTTCAAATCAGAGAATCTATCATCTTTGACAAATGTAGATATAATGTCACAAAACCTCTTGAGAATAAAACTCAATAGTATAGGCTCTTGAAAAGCTTGCATTCATGCAACATGTTAATTCTGATAACAACTCATCTGATTATGAAGTGACATTTCAAGATGATTTCACAGATATCGATATTTCTTTTAATAACAAGAAATCTTGAATTCTGATTCTGATGAGGAGAATAAACTGTTATTCTTGACAAAAATGGGATTCTCAGAGGCTGAAGCTTCAATAGCCATGAAGAGATGTGGTTCAGATTCATCAATTACAAAATTGACAGATTTCATATGTGATGCTCAAATGACTAAGGCTGCTGATGCACTTCTTCTGGTAAAAGGTAGGAAGTCATTATGCAATGATCCCAATTACAAGAAAAGGCGAAACTTGGGCTATGATTTTTGGGAAAGGACTAAACAGAAGAAGCTTGAAAAGAAGCTTCTTAATGAAGACGATCATGAAATTCATCTTTTAATTCCAATGATTGGTTCTATGGTTCCTACCGAACCAGATCAGATAACTCAAAGAACACTTCCAGAAGATGCTATGAGCACATTCATCTTTCAAGTCCAATGATTGGTTTTTTGGGGTTCATACCAAACTAGATCAGATAACTCAAAGAACACTTCCAGAAGATGCTATGAGCACATTCCTCTTCCAAATTCAATGATTGATTTTACTAAACCAGATCAGATAACTCAAAGAACACTTCCAGAAGATGCTATGAGCACATTCATCTTTCAAGTCCAATGATTGGTTTTTCGGGGTTCATACCAAACCAGATCAGATAACTCAAAGAACACTTCCAGAAGATGCTATGAGCACATTCATCTTTCAAGTCTAATGATTGGTTTTTTGGGGTTCATACCAAACCAGATCAGATAACTCAAAGAACAATTCCAGAAGATGCTATGAGCACATTCATCTTTGAAGTCCAATGATTGGTTTTTCGGGGTTCATACCAAACCAGATCAGATAACTCAAAGAACACTTCCAAAAGATGCTATGAGCACATGGCATTTGTTCCAGTTAATGTTTGGACTGGGATATCACAGTACTTATTCGATGTAGAGCCAGAATTTGTAGATTCGAAGCATTTTCATGCTACTACACTGAAAAGGGCTATATTCATAATTCTGCCAATTGAGAACAGATTTTCTCTTATTCTGCTTCCTCTATGTGCTGATGCTTTTACATTGACAAAGAAATGATGGCCTTCCTGCGAGTGTCCAAAAGTATGTTCTTGATGAGTGCTGAAAATGGAATCTGGTATGGGTTGGAAGGAATAAATTTGCTCCACTTAAACCTGATGAGGCAGAAATGCTTCTAGGTTTCCTTAAAAACCATATACGAGGATCTGTATAGAGACATGTTCCATGGTGGTATCAATGTCCTGTCTCTTTTCTCTGGGATCAATGATGCGGAGGTTTCCTTTTATTGTCTTGGCATATTTTTGAAAACAGATGTGCAAGAACTGAATGATGATCGACTGGAGCAATTGATGAGTAGTTTTTAATGGACTCAACCCTGTTGTCGGTGGCATCCATTGTAACAGCCTTACTGGAAGAAATAAGCATCATTCATGGGCTTAAAGATTTTTGTTGGTGCATTTACTTGTAATGATTGCTACAACGAACTATCTTTTCTACTGCTCCAATATACCCCATTCTTTTTGAATCATGGAACAGTTTAGTTGATAGTAAAACTTGTCATCTTCAACTTTTGAAATACTGTAACCAATGTTACTCTATATATCCAGAGTGCAAATAATGACTTGTTCATGGATTTATGATGATGATGATTGGTTTAATTTGTATTCCATGCATTTAAAAGGTATTAACATAAAGTGATATTTAGAAATCTTTAACTTATTTCAAAATTATGTTAATCCATAAAAGAATAAATTGAATTTTCGAAAATAAATTGAACTTGAAATAGATAGAATTGTATTCAAAGTTATGACAAGCATAAGAATGATAAAAATTCAAATGACTCAACAAATTATTAGCATAAGTATTTCTAAATTAATCAAATTGACACAATTTAGAGTAATGATGTAAGCTTTTGTCTGGAAGATCTCAAATGTTGTCAAAATGCTTGTAGATGTGAAGTTTCTCCCAAACTGTCAAAATCTTAAGAGAGTTCAATTGCCAGATGCCTAATATCAACATGCATTTGAGCCGCCCTTTCAGGTTTTCAACTCAAATCCTTCCTTTGGTTACAAGACGCCCTTTTTGGGTTTTCATCTTGACCCCTTTTTCTTTTTCTTTTTTCTTTTCTCTTTTTTCTTTCTTTTTTCTCTTTTTCTTCTTTTTCTTCTTTTCTTTTTTCTTTTCTTTCTTTTTTTCTTTTTTTCTTCAAGCATAATATTTCTTGACAGAATCCGAGTTTATTGGATTTCTCAGAATTTTTCCATCCATTTCTGCCAAGATCAATGCTCCTCCGGAAAAGGCCTTTTTTACAACGTATGGCCCTTCCCAATTAGGCATCCATTTCCCACGGAAATCTTTATGTATAGGCAAGATCTTTTTTAGTACTAGATCACCCTCTTGGAATTCTCTTGGATGTACTTTTTTGTCATGAGACTTCATCATTCGTTTTTGATACATCTGTCCATGGCAAATAGCTTTCAATCTTTTCTCCTCAACCAGGTTCAATTGATCAACTCTAGCTTGGATCCATTCAGATTCATCCAATTTTGTTTCTCTCAATATTCGAAGCGATGGAATCTCAACTTCAATTGGTAAGACTGCTTCCATCCCATAGACTAAAGAAAAAGGCGTTGCCCAAGTAGATGTTCGAACAGTAGTTCGGTATGCGTATAGAGCAAAAGGTAACTTCTCGTGCCAATCTTTGTAAGTTTCAGTGGTCTTTGTAATGATTCTCTTGATGTTCTTATTTGCTGCTTCAACTGCCCCATTCATCTTTGGACGATATGCCACTGAGTTTGCATGTTTGATCTTGAACTGTGCACAAAGTTCGGTCATTATTTTGTTGTTCAGGTTCAGAGAATTATCTGTAATGATCCTTTCTGGTAGGCCATACCGGCAAACTATCTCTTTTTTTATGAATTTGCAGACTGTGGACCTCTTAATATTGGCATATGAAGCAGCTTCAACCCATTTGGTAAAATAATCAATTGCAAAAAGAATGAAGCAATGTCCATTCGATGCTTTTGGTGTGATTGCACCAATGACATCTATTCCCCACATAGAAAATGGCCAAGGTGCTGTCATTACATGTAAAGGAGATGGGGGTACATGAATCTTGTCTGCATATATCTAGCATTTATGACATTTCCTTGCATAATCAATGCAATCTGTGTGCATGGTAGCCCAATAATATCCATATCTCATTATTTTTCTGGCCATGGAAAGACCATTTGCATGTGTTCCACATATTCCACTGTGTACTTCTTCAATGATGCTTCTAGCTTCGCTGGTATTTAAACATCTCAATAGCATTTGATCATTGCTTCTTCTATGCATAATCTCTCCATCAAGAAAATATCCAGCAGCCATTCTTCTCAAGGTTCTTTTATCAATTTCATATGCATTTTGTGGATAACTTTGATTTTTGATATATTGCAGAATATCATGATACCATGGTTTACCATCTACCTCTTCTTCCACACTATAACAATGTGCAGGAATTTCATATACTTGCATTTTGATTGGCATCATATCAACTTTCTTAGTTGCCTGAAACATAGCAGCTAATGTAGCCAAAGCATCTGCCATTTGATTTTCTTCTTTAGGGAGATAATTGAAGGTGACTTTCTCAAATTCTTTCACTAATTTGAGGGTAAAATTTCGGTATTCCAACAATTTGGGATCTTTTGTTTCCCATTCTCCTCGCAATTGATACACCACTAATGATGAATCTCCATATATTTTGAGACATTTGATTTTTCTTTCTATAGCTGCTTTCAATCCCATGACACAAGCTTCGTATTCCGCCATGTTATTGGTGCAAAAGAACTCCAGTCTACTTGTAAAGGGATAATAAATATTTTCTGGAGAAATTAACACTGCCCCGATTCCTCGTCCCAAAGCATTGGATGCTCCGTCAAAGTAAAGCTTCCAAAATGCAGATGCACCATTTGTTCTGACTTCTTCATTCATGGATATGCACAACAAATCTTCATCGGGAAAATTGAAGCTCAAATGCTGATAATCATTTGATACACGACTGGCCAGAAAATCAGCTATGACACTTCTTTTTATCGCTTTTTGGTTGACATATACAATATCAAAATCAGATAATAACATCTGCCATCTAGCCATTCTGCCTGTCAAAGCTGGTGATTCCATTAAGAATTTCAAAGGATCAAGTTTTGATATCAACCAAGTAGTATGGTATAACATATATTGTCTGAGTCTTCGAGTAGTCCACACCAAGGCACAACATAATTTTTGTATTGGTGGATATCGAATTTTATAATCAGTAAATTTCTTACTCAGATAATAAATAGCTTTTTCTTTCCTTCCATATTCATCATGTTGTCCTAGTACACATCCCATCGAATTTTCGAAGACCGTCAAGTAGAGAATTAATGGTCTATCAGGCATTGGTGATACTAAAATTGGGGCATTGGATAAATATTTCTTAATAATAACCAATGTTTCTTGACATTCTTCATTCCAGACTTCAGGATTGTTCTTTCGAAGTAATTTAAACACTGGATCACATTTGTCAGTTAATTGAGAAATGAACCGAGATATATAATTTAATCTTCCCAAAAAGCCTCGAACTTCTTTTTTTGTATTGAGTGGTGGAAGATCTTGAATTGCTTTTACTTTATCTGGATCAATCTCAATTCCTTTTTTGCTAACCATAAATCCCAAAAGTTTCCCAGAAGTTACCCCAAAAGTGCATTTTGCGGGGTTGAGCTTTAATTGATACTTCCTCAATCTCTGGAAAAGCTTTCTCAGGTTTTGAATACGTTCTTCTTCAGTTCGAGATTTGGCAATCATGTCATCCACGTATACTTCAATCTCTTTGTGCATCATGTCATGAAACAAAGTTACCAT
Source organism: Hibiscus syriacus (assembly GCF_006381635.1). Taxonomy (NCBI): domain Eukaryota; kingdom Viridiplantae; phylum Streptophyta; class Magnoliopsida; order Malvales; family Malvaceae; genus Hibiscus; species Hibiscus syriacus. The sequence continues at coordinate 1,991,732 of NW_024061960.1, forward strand.
GGCTCTTTGATACATTGCCCCTGCATTTTTCAATCCAAATGGCATCACTTTGTAGCAGAATGTGCCCCACATGGTTACAAATGTTGTTTTTTCCATGTCTTCAGGATTCATTTTTATCTGATTATATCCTGAAAAGCCATCCATAAAAGAAAACCATGCGTGTCCTGCAATATTGTCCACCAATGTGTCTATGTGGGGTAATGGAAAGCTATCTTTCGGACTAGCTTTGTTGAGATCTCTGTAATCCACACACATTCGAACTTTTCCATTTTTCTTCGGTACGGGAACAATGTTGGCTACCCATTCTGGGTATTTAGCTGCCTGTAGGAAACCTGCATTGATCTGTTTCATCACTTCCTCTTTGATCTGCAACAACATTTCTGGCCTCATTCGTCTGAGCTTTTGTTGGATCGGTTTATATTCTGGATTGATTGGAAGCTTGTGCATCACTATATCTGCACTCAAGCCAGGCATATCTTGATAAGACCAGGCGAATATATCTTTGAACTCTTGAAGAAGATTTATCAATTCTTGTTTTATCTGGATTGTCAGAGTAGTACCAATTTTCACCTCTTTCATTTCTTCATCTGTTCCCAGATTCACAGTCTCAATCTCTTCTTTGTGGGGTAGAATTTGTTTGTCTTCTTTTTCTACCAATCTTAATAGTTCAGTAGGAACATCACATTCCAGTTCATCCTCACACCCATTGATTTCTTCCAGACATATAGGTTGCTCTAAATTTATCTCTTGATTAAATTTAGGAATAAACATGCTATTAACATGGTGACACCTGCAGATTTAAGTCGGACATATTTCTGAAAGAATATAGTAAATTTATGAAATAAATGTAAAAATGTAAGAAAATGTAAAGAATGATTGCTATCTGAAAATTTTAAAGAAAACTTCTTATATTTAACCTAATTTCATTTACAAGATAATAAAAAGTTTTCATACTTTTGAACTAAACATAAAGATTAGTTCTAAATATTACTCTGCGTTAATATTAAAAACTATAGGAAGATCTTCAGTGGTCCAATTGTTGAGTGTTTCTCCAGGAAAACATGGGCGAATCCTATCCAAGTATTTTCCAGTCTTGTTGTCATTCATGATCATGTTGATAAATAATCCATTCATAGCTTCTTCAACTATGTTTTGATCTTTCGTCAACTTTTCTTCTTTAAAGGCTTCAACAAGCTGTTGTTCTACATTAATTGTTCCCCCTGATCTGAATGTGGTCTTCAACTGTGGGAAAAACATGTGTTCCCAAAGGATCTCTTTCCCTTTCAACCTTGCCTTTCTGTCTTCACATCTTCTTTTCATCTCTTTGTTCTTTTGCTGAAAATTGGGCTTAAATCCAAGCCCAAAACGATCTTTCTTCATTTGTATATTTACAGGAACCAAAATCCCTTGAAGATTCTTTCCTAAACCTTTCCCAGCTTTAGCTCCGATGCCTAAAGTTTGTCGTACCGTTATCTTGGTGCAATCAGATAATCTAGGATATGGAATTTTTCTTCCTTCTGCAATAAAGGTTGCATTTAAAAATTCAAGAGCTCGGAAAGAGCATTCAAGAGCATCATCATTGGTTTCAATATATGGAACATCACTTGTTACAGACGCAATGATTTCTTCTTCAGCTCCGACGCATATTAGTTGTCCATCAACAACAAATTTCAATTTCTGATGTAATGAAGAAGGAACGGCTCCTGCTGAATGAATCCATGGCCTCCCTAATAAACAATTATATGTAGGGTGGATGTCCATCACCACAAAGTCAATATTATACACGACTGGTTTGATTAACAACGGTATTTCCATTTTCCCAATAACCTCTTTTTGAGTACCATCAAAGGCTCGTACTACATTCTGATAGCTCTTCATGTGTGATTTATCCACAGGCATTCTTTGAAGTGTGACTAGAGTAATCAAGTTGAGAGCGGATCCATTGTCAATCAATACTCCTGGCAACACATGACCATGACAATGTGTCGTGATATTCAAAGCTTTTACTGACCCCATTTCGCCTTCAGGTATTTCATCATCCGTGAACGTTATGTAATTGTCAGCGGCTATATGTCCCACAATTCTGTCAAGTTTATTGAGGGATATATCTTCAGGGATAAATGTTTGATTGAGAATTTTCATCAAAGCATTTCTATGTGCTTCTGAATTCATCAATAGATCAAGAATAGAAATTCTCGCTTGTTGTTTGTGTAGTTGTTCAACCACACTATACTCACTATGTTTTAGGAATTTCAAAAATTCTTAAGCTTGTTTTTCTGTCACAGGCTCATTGAATGCTGGAGGGGATTCATCATCAAATACCTTCTGAGGTATTACCATGGTTTTTCCTTTTGCTTTCACTTGTTCTGAGGCATTGGACGTTTCGGGAGAGTAACATCTCCCACTTCTTGTAAAGAAACCGACTTCACTCACTGCTTCAGATATCGATGTTGTACCCAAACTCTGTATTTTCTCTTTCGTTTTTTCTAGAGAAACAGATCCTCCTACCATTGAAACATGGGTAGTATAATTCCAAGGTACCCTGCGGGTATCTTTGTATGGAAATGGTAGAGGAGTGGTGATAACTACTTTCGGCTTTATTGGTGCAGGAATCATCGTAGATGATTTCACATTAATGATCACAGGATCATTTATTCTTTGACTAGGTTTAGAATCCTCTGATGAGCAAACATCATCTTCTTTTTTCCCTGGTTCTTCTTCAAAGAATTCTATTTCTCTGTTGTTCATCAATTTTTGCACCAAATCCCTAAACTCAGGACATAGTTGAATTTTATGCCCCTTCTCTTGATGATATTCACAATAATTCTTGCCTTCATTCTGCTTTGGCCTGAATTGTTTTGGAATTATACCGGCTAAAGAGAGTTGTTGGAATACCCAAACAAAAGGAGATTTAATTTCAGAAATGTCCGTTTTTTCTTTCTTTCTGTTCTCTTCATGAATTGCATTCACGTTTTTATCTCCATGATTTGGCAATAGATGATTTGATGTAGATGGTGAATTGAATTCAACCTTTCCAGTGTTGATCAAATTTTGAACCACCCTTTTGAACGCCAAACAGTTTTCAATAGAATGGCCCGTAATTCCTTCATGGTAAACACAGTGTGCCTTTACATCATACCATGGAGGGAACGGTGGTTGCATGGGAACCAAAGGATAGGGCCGTATGACATCTGCTTTTAACAGCGAATCATAGATCTCAGCATATGGTACTGGTAAAGGTGTAAAAGATAACCTTTCATTTTCCTTTCGAGATCCTCTGGACTCTGCTCGATTAGTGTTTGTTTCTTCTTTCTTAACCCTTGGTTGGGTTATTGTAACACTTTTCGATGAATCCTTGTTGTAAGAGTTTGCATTGTTGATCTCATTCTCTTTTTTCCGGTACATAGGTCTTTTGGAACTAGACCCCTCATTTGATTCAATTTTACCACTTTTCAAGACATTTTCAATGAGTTCTCCAGAAATAACCAAATCTGCAAAATTTCTGGTTGCATTCCCCATTAGATGATTTAAATAAGGAGCTTTCAATGTATGGACAAATATTATTGTAGCCTCTTTTTCTGATAAAGGTGGTTAAACTTGGGCTGCTGTGTCACGCCATCTCTAGGCATACTGTCTGAACGTTTCGTTATTCTTTTTCTCCAAATTTCGGAGAGTCCATCTATCAGGAACCATGTCTGTTACGTGGCGGTACTGCTCTAAGAATGCTTTAGCCAGATCTTTCCAGGATCTAATGTTGGCTTTGGTCAATTGAGTATACCATTTTAAAGCTGGTCCTGTCAAACTATCTTGAAAGCAGTGAATTAACAACTTCTCGTCTTTCACATATCCTGCCATTCTGCGACAAAACATAGTAATATGGGATGAAGGGCATGTAGTACCGTCATATCTATCAAATTCGGGAACTTTGAACTTGATGGGGAGGATTAAGTCTGGAACCAAACTCAACTCACTAGCGTCAAACCCATAGAATGATTCAGTTATTTCCACGGATTTCATTCGTTCTTCTAAGCTCTTGATCTGTCTGGTCAATTCTTCATTTACTTTTTCTTTCTCATTAATCTCATTCAAATCTGGGATTAAATGCTTAGTATTAAAATCCCCTATTTTCACATCAGATATAAGTGGATTTTTGCTTGAAGATGCAGGATCCACTTGTCGATTTTCATGTGATTTGGCTTCTTGAAATGCTGAAGTGCGAGCATTAATTTGTATAGGTGTAGTACCAGAGTGATAAATTGGTTCTGGTGGAAAACCTAGAGGATACATAGGTTCTTGGTCAAAAGATACAGGATTTTCATGCATTTTTCCAATGATAGCCTGCCTTTTAAACATGTCCTCTATTTTCTGCATCATACTGTCTTGTGAATTTGCAATACTGGCTTCATTTTTCTCCAGCTTCATTCCCATTTCTGCTTGTTCTTTATTATGTTGTTCCTCAATACGTTGTATTTTATCCTCCATAATTCTCTTAGTAGCTTGTCTAGTACCGTAGTGATGTTGTATTTCTCTTTTGGCCAGAATAACTGCGATTGAAAAATCTTTTGATATTATTTTTTCCAAATTTTAATTAATGAATTTTATCTTAATAATAAAATATCATAAAGAAAATCATGAAATGAATAATGAATGTATGCAAAATGTATGTATGCAAAAAGGTATTGATCCCAAAAAGTTAACTGTCATAGAACAACTTTCATCGGCATACAAAAGTTTCTTTATAATAGTTCATAACTACAGATAAGGCGTAGCTTTCCTATTAAGCTCTATAATTTCTTTCATTAACCATGACACCTTCTTTCCGAACTTAGAAACTGGATCAACGTGATGCTCAATTATTTTAGCTTCAACAGCTAGTTCCCCAACATATCTAGCAACTTCGCTCATTTGTACCATGGCCTCGAACACCATATTACTTCTTTCTTCACTTCTTTCAACATAGAAATCAGTTGACTTTTGCCATTGTTCATTAGTTCCTTCCAGAGTTTGCTCTAATTCAGTGATTCTGACTTGACAATTGTGCAGAATTTTTTCAAGATCTCTAATGCGTCTTCGCAGTGAAGCACTTTCCTCATTACTTTCTTTGAGATCATTAGGTCCTAGACGAACCTTTTCTTGAAATAATGACTCTTCAAGTTGCAAAATGTAAGCATTAAACTCTGAGTTTTTATTTCTAGACTGATCCAGATCTTCTTCAAGTTTTGTTCGTACTTCTTGCGTTCTTTGATTAATCTTATGGATTTGAACATTCTTGTTTCTGCATCTTTGCATCCAATTGCTAGCCACTTCTTGCTCTACCTCAATTTTGGTGTTGAAATTCTTTCTTTCCAACTCCCATTTTTCTTTTTCAATATTGAACTCTTCAATCTTTTGGCCCCTGACTTCAAGTTCAGCAATCAGCTGGTTCATTTCAGATTCAAATCCCTTGAACATGATATTTTTCTCACCTTCAAATTTATCAAAGATGTCATTCTTCATCTCTTCTAAATCTTTGGCTCGATCCCTTTCTCTTTGCATTTCATTCATGATCTCGCGGTGTTCAGTCTTGTGTTTTATAATTCGCTCTCTTCTGTAGACCTCAAAATCTTCCATTTTTTGCTTTCCTTTCTCAAGGCTTTTGAGTAGACGGCTATTCTTTCCTTTCAGATATTCAACTCAACTTTTCTCGATGTTCAATTCTCTGGTCATCTGTACCGTTGATTGGCTTGGTCCTGATGCTTTCCGGGATTTATATAACTCTTGGTAATTTTTCTTTAATGTTCTAAATTCAACATCAACTTTTTCTTTGTTTTCTCTCAACATTGCACATTGTGATGAATGAAAGTCAATATCAACACCCAACATAGCTTTATCTCGTCTCATTTGCTCTAATTCTCTTGACCAACTTTCTCTTTCTGCTTCAAACTCAGCTCTCAGGATTTCAATCTCTGATGGAACCACCTTAATGCGATCTTCCATAGAGATATCCTCATTCTGATCTGGTAGAGGAATATTTTCATTTTTCCTGACATATCTCCATTCCTCATAATCAGGAGTTAGCATTTCTTTTGCTGCTTTAGCTCGGATACAAAAAGTTGTTTTCCAAGCTGTAAAGGCTTCCGTGATATTTCTTTTATAATTTTTGCTTTGGAATGCGAACTCAGATGAATGTAATCCAGCGGTGACAGGTACAAATTGACGACCTTCATACTGTCTTATGACTAGAAGTGGTTCATATCCAATTCCTCCCCATAATCCAAGCAGCATTATCCAATTGTAATCACCACATTTGTAAAAGAATTCCCTTTGGATTTGCCACGGGGCTCGCCAAACAACGTCATTACTTTGCAGATTTCGAAAAGCATTAATCCACATATCTTTCTTAATTTCTTTCGGCCATTCTTGCTCCAGAAATTCTTTTAATGGTGAGTAATCCGTATTAAAGCGTCGGTATGAAACCTTTTCTGTCTTCCAGAAATGGCTACGGACCCAAACATATAACAACTGGGTACACCCTGAGAATCGTCCACCTCCTAGCTTTCTACAAGCATTTAACGATCTGAAGGTCTCTGCTAGAATTGCAGAAGTAGGATTAATCTTTTTCGGTAGCTGTTCAAACAAATCTACCACTGCAGCTTCAACATATCCCAATACTTTTGGGAAGATGACCATACCATACATACCCAGAGCAAATAGATCGAATCGTACTTTAGTGTCTGGATGACTCTGAATAAGTTCTTTAATGTTGGTCCAAGCAATTCCTTCGCTTTCGCCTTTTTGTTTTGTACGGGATGCCACCCATTCTTCTCGTACCCCGACAATCTTTGCTAATTTAACTCGAAAGGGTTGAGTTTTAATTGACTTTGAATAGATTCGATTCTCCAAAGCCCCTTCTATATGTAGCAAAGTTGTGTACTCTTCAATAGTAGGGACCAAGTCCTCCTTATTGAGAGTGAAGCAATTGTACCCTGGATTCCAGAATTGAATTAGGGCTCTGAGTAATTCATCATCAACTTCGACATAGAGCAAATATGGGATGTCTCCGTAAGTCTGATAAAACTGCAATTTTTTGTTTGAATCCCAACTTTCCCAAATGCTTCACAAATCTTGCATATCATTTCTTTTTAGCGAAACTGGAGCATAACTGGCCAAGTCAGATACATAATCATCCTGCAGACTGTCTCCTTCTTGTCTTTGTAAGTCCTCAGCCCACTGTCTTACTTCTGAGTTTAGAATTATTTGATTTGAACACTTTTTATCCATGGATGAAGGCTTTCCAATGAGACAATTAACACGAGGATCAATTCCTTTTATCCTGTATGATGCTATGCAAAATAAAAAAAATAAAGAACACACAAAAAGAAATGAATTAGTTTACATAATAAAGAATTTAACAATAATATCTACCTAAATATCTTTATTTAAACATGCTTTTTCATAATTTAAATAATTTAAATTTACATGTAGTTTAATCAATAAATAAATTAACAGGAAAGTTAGAATTCATTTCTCCTGTGTGTACACCTATTTTGGACAAAATTTCGTCATGACTTCAGATCGGAAGAGTTTTTAGGGTTTATTATATGCAAGGTTTCAGATCTAAGAATAAAGGTACCCGAATTGTCCTTGTTATTGCCCCCTTGGGTTGATAACCCTCAATCCTAGTCCATCACAGACTAAAGTGGATCGAGTTCAATTCGAGGGGATACATTTCTCTATGCCTGACACGGAGAATAAATTCTCACAAAGAAATAGAGCATATGAACCCCGAAAGTTACTTGCTAGGTCTGACACGGAGAATAAATTCTCACGAAGACGTCGCTTTCACTCCCACTTAAAAGGGACAAACTCAATTATAGAGCTTTATGTTATGCAATGCAAGTGTTGTGTGTGAGGAGAAATGTTCAAACCTCTGACAGAAAAATAAATAATGAAATAAAATACTTGCAAATAAAAAAATATTAATAGGAAAATATATACATACTATGAAAATAATAAATATATAAAAAATTTGAAAAGAAAAAATTATAAATTAAATATATAAATTTTAATTTATAGAGACAATTTATAATTGATTTTAAAAGTTTGATCAGTCCCCAGCGGAGTAGCCAAGCTGTCGTAACCGGTTTTCGTCCGGGTACGAAAAATTTATTTGGCGGAAAAATTGATGTGAATAAATGGTTTTTGAAAATAATTTGGGAGTCGCCATCGGCCTTTTTGGGTCAGGTAGGTCGAATACCTAAAAATTATTTTTTTTTAAAAGAGTTTTAAGAAAACATCAATTAAAAAATGAACTGATATGCGTTTACAACCAAAAATTCGTTCTTTTTAATAATAAAAAGGGATTCGTGGTCGGTTACGTTTAGGGAAGGATTAGCACCCTTATAACGCCCAAAATTGATACTTTTTAATTATAAATTGTCTCTATTATTAAAAATTCAAAATATATTTAATTTATAATCCTATTATTTCAAAATTATATAAAAAAATATTTAAAAATATCGGAAAAGGACTTCTAGGTGCCTTAAGACAGCTCTTTTCTTTGATATTAATAAATATTAATTTGAATAAAATTAAATAATAATTTTTTATAATATTTAATTTTATTATACCAGAATAGGACATCCAGTTGTATTAAGATTGTCATTTTCTTCGATATTGAAAAATAAATATTAAAATAATTTATTGAAAAAAATAAATTATTATTATATATATATTTATGACTACATAATAATAATAAAAATATTTAAATATATAAACAAATAAAATTAAAACAATAAAAATATAATTAGAACTATATGAAAATATTTAAAATTGGTGACTAGATTATAGTAAAATTAAAATTAAATATCCAATTCATAATTAATCAAAATTATAGGGATTAAACATGCTATTTTCTTATTTATTAATTCAGTGACTAAAATAAAACTTATCTAAAATTCGAATATCAGATTAAAATAAATTAAAAATATAAACTCGGGATTAAAATATTAATTATTAAAATAAAGGGATTAAATCTGTTATTTACCCTATATATATTATTTTAATATAAAGGACTAAAATAAATAAAATTGAAATTAAAGAACCGAATTAAAAGGATTATAAACTTGATTTAGTGACTAAAATGTAAAGTTTACAAAATAGGTTGACTGCGGAAAGGATTTAACTATTATTTAATTACACGAATAGCCCTCCCCGAAACGACGTCGTTCGGGAAGGGCTATTTAAAGCCGAATCCGGCTGGCCCTTCGGGCCATATCTCATTTCCTTTTTTTTTATTTATCTCTCTAATTGAGAGAGAATAAACGCTCTCCCTTCTCTCTAGCTTCCCTCATCAGAGGGAAGCCGGTCACCGGACGGCAGCCGTCTGTCGCCGTGACTCTCACCGCCGGCCACCGCATCCGGTGGCCGGAAAAAATTATTTTTACACCATTATGTAGATCGGACCATCCTAAGGACGGTTCCGGTGCTCTTTTCTCCTAAATAGCTCCCGATCGGAGCAAATCTAAAGAAGTACCTTCGGTTTTCGAAGGTTTTGGTGACGTTTGAAGAGGTCCGGTGGCTTCCTCGGTAAGCTTCTTTCCTTTCTTTTCGTTTCTGTTTTGGTTTACTGCTGGTTGTGGGTTGTTGTTCTTCGTTTGTATCTTTGCTCTCTGTTTCTGTCTCTCTCGGTCTATCTCCTTTTTTTCTCATTTTTCCTTTTTTTTCACAGATGGGGTGATGGCTTTATAGCCATCACCGGTGTGGCCATCGGACCGGGTAAAAGAATACCCTTCGGTGAGTCACCGGACTCCCAGTGGTGACTCACCCCATAGCCATAACGTGGACGGCTGGCGTTGGAGCTTCTGGAGCCTTCGGTTGGGGCGTGGTAGCGGCTGGAGCGACGTGGAGCGGCGGCAGCTGGTGTAGTCCCTAGGGTATCATAACCCTAGGGTTTCGTCTGGCGCCATCTGGACCGTTGGATCAATGCTAGATCCAACGGTAGAGAAGCAAAGCGGCGGCAGCTGGATAGAAAACCCTAATTGGGTTTTAGGGTTTCTGATTTGGGCCAGTTGGGTCCTTTGTAATTGGGCCGGTCCAATCTGGGCCTGTTTTATAATTATTTTTTTAATAATAATAATTATAATAATAATAATTATAATAATAATAATAATAATAATAAAATGAGTAAAAAAATTAGTATCTTCACTCACCTTTGATGTCTCTCTCTCGTATGGAAGAACAAAGGAGATGAAGTGGAGAAAATATCTCCTCATCCTTATCCCACATGCCTATATATCATTTAATTATAATTTCCAAGTCAAATGACCATTTTGCCCTTTAATTCTTTTAATAATTACTAACAACTTTCAGGAAATATCTCCACATAAATCATTAAACTATTCAACTATACTACTTTAATCACCATATTCTGAAATTTTACAATTTTGGTCACTAACCCGTATTTTGGGATGTTACAAGTAAGGTGCGCACTATACACAACACGGTGGAAATCGTAACTGATACTGAGATATGATGCACTTCAGTGCCATCATAACCTGAATGAGCACCAATGGTGTTGGACATTAATACACGAATGTACCAAAGTTGATATGAAACATTGATACACGAATGTATCAAAGCTGATATGATAACATTGATACATGAATGTATCAAAGGATATATGATAACATTGATACACGAATGTATCAAAGTTGATAATGGATAAATACTCAACTAATGGCATGCCAAGTGTACCAATAATTCTCATTATACATACAATGGGCTTATGTATCATAATTAAATCCATAACCAAAATATCAAGCTTGGGCAGTTCATGCCCTAAATCATTCATCAAACTGATATAGAATATTATAAAAATATTCTTTATAAACTTTACAAATCATATTGTAAATTGAAATGAGGTTGACTTATCGCAAGTTGTCTTCGATCAAAATAATTAAATAAATAATTGCACTCACCTTAGCCTCACTATAGATTCCCTTGAGCGGTATTTTTAATCATGTGCTTTTTCATTTCCTTTTGAATCATCCCGATTTCTAGATTTGTCATGATCTGGCAATATCAAATAATAACACAAAGTGTTCGAACTATATATTAGTAACGTACAAATATAAGTTATAAGTTGTAAATTCTTTTTAGAATTCACCACAACCTTTCCATTTAGTTTATAATGGTTCTTCACCATTAAAATCATTGCACATTAAATATAAAAATTCTAGCATTCAATAATTTACCCAAATAATACTTCTCCATTTAAGAACTGCAAACAAGCCCCCAAAGTTTTGGAACCTTTCGAATTCCACCATCTAACCATTAAAATAAATTCTTTTAGAATTCTTCTCAACATTTCATATTTATTCAAAATGATCTCTTGGCATTTAAATTCAATTCCTAGCATCCAAAAATATTCTCAAACATTTAAACATTACTCTTCAGCTTCTAATTCATTTCCACTTAAATTCTAAAATTTACATATTCAAACAACTCGCACTACCTTTGAAGAACCAGTATTCTATATTGATATACACATTGGAATTTAAGTTTGTTTCTTCCGTTGAAAACTATACTCGAATACGAACCTATCCATACAAAGAACTCATTCTAGTTCATTCTGTAAAATTTATGATAAATTTTCAAAGTTAACCGACATAATCTGTTTTGTGCAGAATCTACTGCCCCATTTTTCTGACATTTCCTCGGTTAAAAATCCATATCGTTTTGTTTGTACATTGAAATTTATCCCCATTTGTTTTAAACAAAACTAGATTGATATACGAACACAAATATATAAAAATAACCTCCAAATCATTTTTATATAATTTCTGGTGAATTTTCAAACTCACTTCCAGATTCAAAATCTAAACTGTTTTCATTAATTTGCATCCTTAGGTTCTTCATCAATTCTTACAATAATATCCCAAAATTCCAAAAACTTGTAAACTAACCCTTTTTCACTTTTAAGGTTCCAAATTGATCTAAATCAATCTACAAACAACATACCATACTTCTAATGTCATTTCTAATCCATAGGAAAATTTTCAACATTTTTCCCCAATTTATTCCCTATGGCTGAATACCTCTAAATCATTTAGGGGAAAAGTTTGTTCATTTTCAAGCATGAATTCAACCTCCTATGATTAAATTCATGTATTCTCAATCATAACAACATCAATTTGAATCAAAATCGTATCCTCCTCATAAACCCTAACATGGCCAAATATTATTTACATATGTACAATCAATTCTAACTATTGTACATGCTTTAAAAATGACCACTAACATAAAAAATATAAAAAAAATCCTACAACTCTTTAAAATACTAAACTCTTCATAACCCCAAATCATAAAATCTCATCATACATTCATCTTCACCATGAAATTTTGGTACCAAATGATAGAGAAATTCATGCATATTAATTCTCTATCTAATACTAAACCCAAAAATCAAGCAAATAGCTTCAAAAATGAAAATAAAATTCCTTACCTTGAAGAACCTCAAGTTTCGGTGAAGAGAGTTTGCTGCTGAAAAACTTTTCAGCTTTCTTGACTATTCTAATGATAATTATCTTAACACATGGCATAAATATAATAAAATGGATTTTTTATTCAATTTAATAGGAAATTCCATTTTTACCATTAATGAAACTTAAAAATTACCGATTGCCATTGTCATATTTTTCCAGTAAAATATTCCTTGGTCAAAGATTAATCAACTTGACTTTGAATTTTGAAATCTGCCATGCAATTTGTTGAAAACATTTTGATGTTTCAATATAACAAATTAAGTATAAATGAATTTTAAGATTTTACAAATGATTTTCTAAGTATATTCGATTTAATTACTCGAATATCAAAATATTATTCCAAGTGTTTCAAAGATCAATTTCAATCCTAACTAAAGTGTAAAATTGTGTTTTAATCTTAAAATATTTTTGAAACAATTTTCACAAAGTATTTCGAACAAAAAACGAGCATAAAATCAATTTTTCAAAAGAGTGTACCGATTCACAAACCCATGCATCGATGCACCATTGAATAAATTGAACATCAAATGCATTATAAGCATCGATGCACATATCATGCATCGATGCACTCAGGTTTTTATGAAAACATCGAATGCATTTGATGCATCGATGCACAAGACATGCATCGATGCACTCAAGCTATTTTGAAACATTGAATGCACTTCATGCATCGATGCACTCTTAGTGCACCGATGCACTAAGGGTCCAACGGTGGAAATATTTGAATTTTACACATAGTGTACCGATGCACTAGCCTTATGCATAGATGACGCTCCTAACTATTTTATTAATTGTTTTCACACTTAAACGACTCTATTGACTCCACTAATCATCCCAAACATTGAGAATCAATTTAAGGAGTATTTAAACAAGCTTAGAAGTCATTGATCAACAACAAGAATCAAGAATTAAGAGAGAATCAAACAGAAAGCATCAAACCTCAAGTTTGAGCATTTCAAGCCTATTTTTCATTCAATATTCATTTTGCTTTCAAGAACACTACTTGTACTCAATTGTATTTATTCTTGAGTTTTCTTTTCTTTGTTCTAGAATTGTACAAACACATTTGCCTTGCGAGGTTTTTCATTAAGTTTGCAAATTTGTAATCTTCTATTTGAGAAAGGATTTTCTCAAGAATTGGGGTATATTCTTGAGGGACTTGTAAGGTTATCTCTTTGGCCTCAAAAGAAAGAACAAATTAGTGAATTTGTTGGAAAATCCTTAGTGTGGATAGCTAAGGTAGTGGACATAGACTTTGGTTGAGAAAGTCGAAGCACTCTAAGTTGTTGTGCAATTACTTTCAATTTTCTGCAAAAGCTTCCACCAAAATTTTAATTGTCAATTCACCCCCTCTCGGGCAATTCTATCAATCGATTAACTCAATAATTGGTATAATATCCTCACTTATTTGAAGGTTTAATCACCTCTTGAGTCTATTCGGGAAGAGTTACATCGATAATCAAGTCATTAATGGCCTCCACTTCAAACTTCGACTCCAGTCTCGATTTGATGCCCGTCAACAAGCCTCCTTTCTTCAATGGAGCTAACTATGCCTATTGGAAGAATAGGATGATGTATTTCATTCAAGCAAATGACATGGGAGCATGGAATGCTGTAGAAGATGGATATATCAAGCCTCTCACTCATCCAAGATTGTGGAGTGAATGAGAGACAATAATGTTCCAGCTCAACTCCAAAGTCATTCATATCATATTTTGTGCTTTTGGACCAGATGAATATGGAAGAGTTTCATCTTGTACAACCACCAAAGAAATATAGGATAAACTACAAGTTAATCATGAAGGCACAGACGAGGTAAAAGAATATAAAATTAGTCTTCTAACACATAGCTATGAAAATTTCAGGATGAAACCAAATGAAGATATCAAAGCTATGATGGATAGATTCTCAACGATTGTCAATGGTCTCAAATCATATGGAGAGATCATTCTAAACGAAAAGCTTGTGAGGAAGTTAGTTTACTCACTTCCAAAATCGTGGCAATCAAAGAATACGACAATCATCGAGGCTAAGAACCTAAAGTCCTTAACTCTTGAGGAACTAATCGGTTCTCTCCTCACTCATGAAATAATGCTTGAAGATGAAGTGGACCTCGATAAGATTGACGAGACACCAAAGGAGAAGGAGAAGAAGAAGAAGAACGTGGGAGTTGCTCTCAAATTAACAAAAGATGAGAGTGATTCGGATAAAGATGACGATGACGATGAGATGGCATTGTTTGCCAAACGGTTCAGAAAAATGATAAGGCCAAACCGAGGATGAAAATTCAAATGAAATGAAGGCTTCAAGAATGAACCAAAAGAAAAAGACCCGATCATTTGCTATGAATGCAAAAAGCTGGGGCATGGCAAATATGATTGCCCACAATTGAAAAGAAAGGGCCAATCAAAGAATATGCACAAGGCTCACGTGCCTACATGGAGCGATGAAGAAGGTTCCGATGAAGAGGAACAAGAAGTAGCAACCTTGTGCTTGATGGTATTGGGGGAAGATTCTAAGGTAACATCTAACTCATTTGATTTAGATGATTTATCTTATGATGAGTTATTAGAGGAATATAATGGGTTGGCTTTAGATTATGAGAAATTGTTTTTAAAATACAAAAATGATATTTCAAAATTGAAAAATGAAAATAATCTCATATCCAAGACCAACAATGATCTTGAAAGTAAAATCAAAGATTTATAAATCAAACTAGAAGAGTTTGAAAAGAAAATTTCTGATTTGCAAAAATTTACTTTCAAGAGTCAATGATGATCATCAAAAGAAAATTGATGATCTTAAAGCTTCTTTTGATAAAGTTGAATTAAAACGTTTTGAAAAATGAGAAAATTCAAAAAGCAACTTTGTTAGAAAAAGTTTTAGAAACTACAATCATAGAGGTCCCCGAAGAATCTCTAATGGAAAAATCGTTAGAAGTATATGGGTTCATAAAGAACTCATTACTACTAAAGATAAGGATATCCTACACAAATGGATACCTAAGGGGACTAGGATTTTGGAAACTAATGAATATGGACCCAAAAAGAATTTGGGAACCAAAAATAAAAAATTAATCTATGTTTGTAGGAAAAGGAGCATTGCTATAAGGCACGGGAAACAAACTCAAACTCATGGTACCTCTTACATACAAATTAAGAATGTTTTATATGTGAATGGATTAAAGCATAATCTTTTGAGTATTAGTCAATTTTATGATAAGGTATTCAATGTCATGTTTGAAACTAATGGTTGTAAAGTTATTGATATTGCATCTAATCGGATTATGCTTGTTGGTCATAGAATAGGAAACATTTACTTGGTGCATTTAGATTCTATAGATATGACTAATTTATGCCTAGTTGCTAAGGATGAGCATGATAGTTGGTTATGGAATAGGAGACTAGGACATGCTAGTATGAGTGTTTTGCAACGACTAATTCAAGGAGATTTAGTAAGAGGGTTGCCTAAACTAAAATTTGATCATGATAAAAACTGTGAATTTGATAAGGAGATTTAGTAAGTTGGTTATGTGATGTTTGTGCTAAAAGAAAACAAAAGCGAATTTCTTTTAAATCCATTAATGACGTATCCACTAGTAGAGTATTACAATTGATCCATTTAGATCATTTTGGGCCATCTAGAACTACTAGCTTAGGTGGAAAACAATATGCTTTTGTATTGGTAGATAACTATTCTAGATATACTTGGGTTCTATTCTTAAGTACTAAAGATGAAGTATTATAAAAATTCATCACGTTTTCAAAAGTAATCCAAAACGAAAAAGGTTACTTTATAACTAGTGTTAGGAGTGATCATGGAACTGAATTTGAAAATCTTGGATTTACTGAATTTTGTAATTCTAATGGTATTAGTCATAATTTTTCAGCACCTAGAACCCCTCAACAAAATGGAGTTGTTGAGAGGAAAAATCAAACTTTAGAGGAAATGGCTAGAACCATGCTTTGTGAAAATAATTTGCCAAGATATTTTTGGGCGGAAGCCACAAATACCGCTTGTTATGTTGTAAATCGAGTAATTATTAGGCCAATTTTAAAGAAAACTGCATATGAAATTTTCAAAAATAAAAAGCCTAACATTAGCTATTTTCATCCTTTTGGATGTAAATGTTTTGTTTTAAACAACGGTAAAGAAAACCTTGGCAAATTTGATGCTAAAATAGATGAAGGAATTTTTCTGGATTATTCCTTAAATTCTAAAGCTTATCGAGTATTTAATAAAAGAACTTTAGTTGTAGAAGAGTCTATACATATTGTTTTCGATGATAATCCCCTTCCGAGGAAGGATTCTTGTGTTGATGATGATGTAGGTATTATGCAAGCAAATGACGTTAGACATGACATTGGAGAATCATCATCAAAAGAAGAAACAAAATATGAGGAAACTCATGATCCTCTCGAGATTCCAACAATTGAAGAAAGGAAAGTATCTTATCCAAGAGAGTACAACTATGTCAATGATGGTGAAATTATAGGTGATCCGTCCAAAGGGGTAACTACTCGATCTTCTCTTAGAAATATTTGTAATTATGTTGCATTTATTTCATGCATAAAGCCTATGAACATCAAAGAAGCATTAAAAGATGAACATTGGATTATGGCTATGCAAGAAGAGTTAAATCAATTTGAGAGAAGTAAAGTATGGACATTAGTTGAAAGGCCTAGTAATAAATCTACTATAGGTACTAGATGGGTATTTAGAAATAAGCTTGATGAAAGTGGTAATATAGTGAGAAACAAGGCTAGACTTGTTTCTTAAGGGTATACTCAAGAAGAGGGCATAGACTATGATGAAACATATGCTCCCGTAGCTAGGATGGAAGCAATTAGAATGTTATTAGCATTTGCATGTTTTCATGAATTTAAATTATATCAAATGGATGTTAAAAGTGAATTTTTAAATGGTTTTATAAAAGAAGAAGTGTATGTGGAACAACCTCCTGGTTTTGAAGATTCAAAATTTCCAAATCATGTTCTTAAATTGACAAAAGCTCTTTATGGTTTAAAACAAGCCCCTAGAGCTTGGTATGAAAGATTGTCAAATTTTGTTAATTGAAAAAGGTTTTTCCAAATGGAAGGTTGACACTACATTGTTTTTAAAGCATAAAGGTAAAGATTTATTAGCAGTTCAAATTTATGTTGATGATATAATATTTGGTTCTACTAATGATGTTCTTTGCCCATAATTTTCTAAACTAATGCAAAGTGAATTCGCGATGAGCATGATGGGGGAGCTCTCATTTTTCTTGGGACTCCAAATCAAGCAAAGAAAAGATGACATCTTCATCAATCAAGTTAAGTACGTCAAAGATATGCTCAAGAAGTTTGGACTGAAAAATAGGAAACCACATAACACTCCAATGAGCTCATCAACAAAGCTTGACATAGATGAAGGAGGTAAATGTGTGGATGTTAAATTATATAGGTCCATGATTGGCTCTTTGCTATATCTAACTGCAAGTAGACCAGACATTATATTTAGTGTTTGCTTATGTGATAGATTTCAATCATGTCCTAAGGAATCACATTTACTAGCTGTTAAGAGAATCTTTAGATACCTTAAGGACACTCCTAGTTTAGGACTTTGGTATCCTAGAGACTATAGCTTTAGCTTGCATGCCTTCTCTGATGCGGATTATGGATGATGCAAATTAGATAGGAAAAGAACATCTGGTACTTGCTAATTCATTGGAAATATGTTGATTTCTTGGTTTTCAAAGAAACAAAATTGTGTTGCATTATCTACCACTGAAGCAGAATACATTTCAGCTGGTAGTTGTTGTGCACAAGTTTTATGGATGAAACAACAATTTTTTGATTATGGAATTGAAGTAGGTACCATTCCTATCAAGTGTGAAAATACTAGTGCTATTTGTCTCACTAAAAATCTCATTCAACACTCTAGACTAAGCATATTGAAATTAGACATCACTTCATTAGAGACCATGTCGCTAAGGAAGATGTAGTTCTAGAATTTGTTGATACTTTGCACCAATTAGCAAATATCTTTACAAAACCTTTAGACAAAAAAAGATTTTGGACACTTAGGAGAGAATTAGGTTTAGCTGACCTATCTTCACTTAGTGTTTAAATTAACTTTAGCACTTTTAAGAATAAATGAAAAATACTTATAATAATAATAATAATAATTTTTTATTGCATTCTTTGCTATTAGTTAGGGGGATTTTATGATTCTTAGTGAAAATTAATTTTATGTTCAAATGTAGTTTAAGGATTAAATTCATTGATTGAACATGATCAATTTTCAATATATGAGTTGCCAAATACAACTAGAGCTTATTAATTTAGCATTTTGAATGTTTAAAACGGATTTTCGACATTTTTGTGCTTAATGCATCGATACACTGAACAGTGCATCGATACATCTCTTTGAATGTGAATCGATACACCATGAAGGTGCACCGATGCACAAGGCCATGCATCGATGCATCCGTCGGGTTTTTGGATAAAAACCCTGGTTTTCTTCATTTTCTCAAAACTCTTCAAAACACTCCATTGCGCCATTCGTCCCTCTCTCTCTCTAATCTCTCCATTTGCCTCAAATCAACGTATTTTTGACGGATTTTATTCACATTTCAACTCCAAATCCTACTTCAATTATTAATTCGTGCAAAACATCACTACATTCCATTTAATCCGAATTTTTCAAGGTAATATTTCAAAAAGCTCTGTTTTATTGATTTTTGAACTTAGAACTTGTTTTAATTAGTTCTAGGATGAACATTTTATTGGGCATTGTTTATATTATTATTCTAAACTAGATTTTACAAGCAATTTCGTCAAAAACAACCAATTTTTCAACATTGTCTTTGAATTTTCGAAATATATATATAAAAATGATATTTTTGAAAATTATTATTTTTATTTAATTGTATTGTTTTCCTGAAAACTATATGTATTATGATATTTCTAATATTATTTTTAAATAGTTTTCAAAATCATGCCCATTAGGATTCGGTTTAGAGAATCTTGAATTATTGTGGACTCAATTGAGTTTTGGGATTGATTATTTTGCATACATGTGTTTCAAAATTGCAAGTTACATTTCTAATTCAGTTTCCTAAATCATGTCAAACCCAAAACGCCCTAAGTCCTCTTCGAGTCGTTCTAACTGACCCCTAATCCTATTCCTCCTCAACCTCAAAATCCAAACCCGAATGACCAAAACATTATAAGTTCATGTTTTAATATACCTGACCGTCGTAGGGATGAACTCTACCATAGGTATATGAACTCCTTCCAATCTTACAAAATCCGAGAAGAACTTATTCCCTCTATTCAAGCCATGGTATACATCAAATTTCAATACCTACCAACTCTAAAGTCCTGGAAGTTTGATAAACTATTTCACCTTAAACCAATTGTCTATCATCAGTTAGTCCGCATTTTCTACTCTAATGCGGTATGTATTCAAAACGAGACTCAATGTGGGACTATAGGAATTAGATTCTACCTTTTAGGACAATATATTCATATTGACTCCGAGTCTATCGATAGGCAACTTGGGCTAGATGACAATGGTCTATACAATGAAAAAGAAACTATGGCATATCCCTATCTTCCTAATACTAGTGTTAGTACCTTACGTACTCATCACGATCGTTTTCTACATTTAATGATCTCTTGGTGGTTTCGACCATCCGAAGGTAGGTACTCCACTCTTCATGTCAGGGATTTATGGTGGATGTATTGTATCCAGTATAATAGAAAAATAAATTTTCCACATATTATTTTTAGTGAATTAGTAGATACCATAAATGTTGTCCCTTCTAAAAATGTCGAAACTTTAGTTTATGGGTGTCTACTTAGTAATCTTTTTATCAAGATCAGTCTTAACGTCTCTCTTGACAATCCCTTTCCTTTTCAAAACCAAATCAATCTCACTTCCTTGAAGAAAGCTGATTGGAAATAGGATGAGGAAACTGGTCAATGGGTTTATCGACCCTCTAAGCAAACTCTGGGAGCGAGTTCTTCACGAGCACCTCCTGCTCCTAGCTCTTCTCGTGCTCCTCCTTCGGCACCGACTGCAGACGATGATCTCGAACTCCAAGGGCTATTTCAAGATATTGACGATCCTGACAATACGCTGGCACAACAAGAGGATCAAGTGCCTCTATATTTCCGTTCATTTTTGGAGACATTTGATCTACAGTTTGCTTTCATCGAATCCTATTTAACTGCAAACAATGAAGAGGTGAATCATCGCTTAGACACTTTGGAAGCTCAACAAATGGAGTTTCAAAGGGAGATGCTTGCATGTATGGATGCTTCTATGGACGAGTAGACCTTGCTTTGTTTTTGTTTTGGATCTACTTAGAACTTTAATTGTTAAAATATTTTGAATGCTTTTGGGATTGTTTTACTTTGATTGTTGGATGTTTGAATTTGTTTGGATTTATAATTTGGTTGCTTTGGATTTTAGATCATAATATATATATGTTTGGTTTGAATTTTCTTTTGGATATCAATACTTATTTTTGCATCATTAGACATATATGACCAATTATCCATTACATGTTTATGAATATTGATTATGAAAACTAATGGCTAATCTCTCTTGTGTTTCTGATCTTAGCAGCTTAAGCTTTAATTTTAATTTTATAAAGAACAATTGGCTTATATTATTTTAAAATATTGTTTAAAAATGTTTTTATAAAGTCTTTTTGATTTTAAAAAAAGGGGGAGAATATAGTAAGGGGGAGTAAATTAAATTTTCAAAATTGTTAACAAAAATATTTTTTCAAAGAAAATCTTAAAATTACTCAAATGTTTTGTTATATTAAAAAGGGGGAGATTGTTGAAAACATTTTGATGTTTCGATATAACAAATTAAGTATAAATGAATTTTAAGATTTTACAAATGATTTTCTAAGTATATTCGATTTAATTACTCGAATATCAAAATATTACTCCAAGTGTTTCAAAGATCAATTTCAATCCTTACTAAATTGTAAAATTGTGTTTTAATCTTAAAATATTTTTGAAACAATTTTCACAAAGTATTTCGAACCAAAAACAAGCCTAAAATCAATTTTTCAAAAGAGTGTACCGATGCACCAATCCATGCATCGATGCACTATTGAATAAATTGAACATCGAATGCATTATATGCATCGATGTATATACCATGCATCGATGCACTCAGGGTTTTATGAAAACATCGAATGCATTTGGTGCATCGATGCACAAGACATGCATTGATGCACTCAGGCTATTTTGAAACATCGAATTCACTTCATGCATCGATGCACTCTTAGTGCACCGATGCACTAAGGGTCCAACGGTCAAAATATTTGAATTTTACACATAGTGTATCGATGCACTAGCCTTATGCATCGATGCACCAGACACTCCCAAATGTTTTATTAATTGTTTTCACACTTAAATGTCTCTATTTACTCCACTAATCATCCCCAACATTCAGAATCAATTGAAGGAGTATTTAAACAAGCTTAGAAGTCATTGATCAACAACAAGAAAAATACAAGAATCAAGAATTAAGAGAGAATCAAAGAAAATGCATCAAACCTCAAGTTTGAGCATTTCAAGCCTATTTTTCATTCAATGTTCATTTTGCTTTCAAGAACACTACTTGTACTCAATTGTTTTTATTCTTGAGTGTTCTTTTCTTTGTTCTAGAATTGTGCAAACACATTTGCCTTGTGAGGTTTTTTATTAAGTTTGCAAATTTGTAATCTTCTCTTTGAGAAAGAGTGTTCTCAAGAATTGGGGTATATTCTTGAGGGAGTTGTAAGGTTATCTCTTTGGCCTCAAAAGAAAGAACAAATTAGTGAATTTGTTGGAAAATCCTTAGCGTGGATAGCTAAGGTAGTGGACGTAGACTTTGGTTGAGAAAGTCAAACCACTCTAAATCGCTGTGCAATTACTTTCAATTTTCTGCAAAAGCTTCCACCAAAATTTTAATTGTCAATTCACCCCCCTCTTGGCCGATTCTATCAATCGATTAACTTAACACAATTTTCAAAAATTACATTTTAGTAACTAAAATTCCACTATTTTGGTTAAATCTGAAAAATTGTACAGTTCTGAACCAATTTTATCTGATCTAAAATATTCAAATAATATTTACAACCATTTTCTAACATCCTACAAATTTTCGTAAAATTTCGATTCGATCCGAACATCCTATTTCAATATCAAACTTTACTGCTTTATAGCTTTTAACACAAATCTCATATCGAAAATCTGATTCTCACTAAAATATATATTTTAATCCAAACTATTCATTTACAAGCCAAAATATATAACTTTTAAAGATTATAATTTTGGTTCCTAAACTTTTCAAAGTTTATACTTTAGCCACTAAACTTTTAAAACTTACATTTTTGTCACTGGTTAAAAAATTGGGGTATTATACATCAAGGTACTTTAAAATAAATATATAAATCCATAAAAAATATAAAGTACCAAAGTAATAAATATCCAAATAACCAAATAAAAACATTCAAGTACCAAATATCAAATAAAGCATCAAAGGTCCGAACAACATAAATGTAGCAAATTCTAATGTATGGAAATGATAGAGTATTCACGCATAATCTATGATGATGAAAAATGAGGAAAAGAAAATCCGTCAAGCTGACACTGAATCGCTCGAACCTCCTCTATCATACGAGCCTCATTAGCATTCTGACGAGTCGCAAGCTCATCAAGTCATGCATCAACATGGGCTTGGAGAGATCTAATAGATTGAAGCACCATCTCCTCAAAATCTCAAAAGAAAGTCGCGGGAGGTGTCGGGTCTACATTAGCCACTATGTCGGGTTCATCTCCATCATCGTCATCATGAGCATTATCCGTATGCTCATCTCCATCATGATCATCGTCATCCTCATATGCTCTCCGTTACGACTATGGATCCAACGTATGGATCCATCAGGCTCCTCCATGTAGCCGATCTTTGTCATAGTGTCGTTTCTAATGGTCATCTCATCGGATGGGAATGTGATGTGCTCATAAGAAGTGTCATCATCAAGAAGCTCGAATAAATTGAAAATGTACATCTCTTACACGAGGTTCGGTCGAGCCTTTGACTTGATCACACTCATGATGTCTTGAAAGATCATGCTAGCAAGGTGAAGCTTGTGACCTTGTTTACTACAATGTATCCACCAATAGTCACTCTCTCGAATGGTAGAGAACTTTGTGCCATAAGCACGAATGTAATAGGTGACAATAAGATGAAACAAGCGGTCGTAAAGGGAGAAAAGGGTGGCTCTATTATGCAAATTTGGTGGAAAATGACTTTTTTTCATTATTATCACTGGTAAGAGGAAGATCAAAAGATTAGGCGATGAAATCGATAGTGATGGTGATGGTATAACCATAAGGTGAGAAACTATGGTCTGACAAAAAGTGCCATCATGAGAAGCATATGACACATCGCTTGAATAAAAAGGTCGAACCAAATAAGGATAGATTGGACCATAAAAGTTTAGAAAATTAAAAAGTTTCATATCCTTCAAGTTTTGCTTATATGGAAAACCCAAATTCAAAATTCAAAATCAATTTTTCAAGTTTCTTTAATCAGATGATATGAAAAAAATTAGTCATATCTTTCACGGGCTTTGGCTAATTTAAAGCATTGATCAATCCAAGAAGCAACTTGAGGATTGCCTCTTTGAAGACATGGTTTTTCTTTTTGGCATTTTGAAAGGTTTTTGAAAAAAATATGAGTTTAGAACAAAGTGGATGTTTGAAGGATGCTAAAAGGTATTTTTGAAATAATTAAAAAACAATTTTGAGTATAAAAATAGGGTATGGTTGAATGGAATAAAGAGGTGGTTTTTGGTTGAGGAATTTTATCAAACACCTTGTGAGTGTAAGATAAAAGTTTGGGTTTTTGAAAAAATTTGACAATGGGTAATGCTCCCTGCAATAAAACAACAATATCTGCAATTAATAATTGTTCTCTAACCACCTAATTCAATCCAATTTGTTCGAATTTAAAATTTTGAAAATGTTAGGGTTTTTGAAAAATTCTTACCCAAATGTGACGATTCTTTCAAAAATAAAGAATGATACGTTGAAAGGAAATATTAAGGAAGAAAATCGCATGAAAGCTCTTTGAAATCGATTGAATTGAAGTATTTTGATGAAAAAAATGATTTGAGAGTGTTTTGGAGAGTTTGTGTTCGAAATATGAGAAAAATGGTTGATGTGCACCCAAATAGACTTAAAATATCCCTCCCATACGATTTTGGCCTAAAGGGAACGATCCATCGCAAACGGGAATCGATCCTTTTAGAAAAGTGATCTCTCATTTTTCTGGAAAATTACATTTTTACTCCAATGACCAAATTGAATGACACTTGACTCAAATATGATGCAACCTAAGTCATATTATTGATTGGAAAATAATTTTAATGACTTAGAGGATACTAAATGTGCATGAAAGTCAATTTGAAACATCAAATTATGCAAATTATTTATTATTGACCAATTTAGTCCATAGTTTGCACATATAAAGTCCAAATCAAGTCACACAAACATATAATGGCTCTAAAGATCTTAAATATGCATATTTTAAAATTTTCTACATTTAAACATCATATTGTCAAAAACAACACATATGCTCATTATAACGCATGGAGAACACGATTTCACAAACAAAAAAAATCAAATATTGCAAAGTTAAGGCCAAAATTATCAACATAAGCATATTAGGCCATAAATGTGCAATTCATGCAATAATATCTCCCCCTAACTATTGGTAGTTAATTATTATATGGGGACACTCAATCATGCATATAAGCATATAAAATCACATAAAAGCAT
This sequence comes from Hibiscus syriacus, assembly GCF_006381635.1. NCBI lineage: Eukaryota > Viridiplantae > Streptophyta > Magnoliopsida > Malvales > Malvaceae > Hibiscus > Hibiscus syriacus. The sequence goes on from NW_024061960.1 coordinate 2,017,095, forward strand.
GAAATTGCATGAAATTTGAACATTTTACCACTTGAATTAATGTTACTTTTAAGTCCCCTTTCTTCAAGTGTCCTTCCTTAGTGTGTCTAGAGCCTCAAAATAGCTTGACATTGCTCATCATTGCTCTAACATACCTATAAGAGACACTTACTTGATTTTTGGTACCCAAATTATTTTAGATCCTTGATTGTTAGTTTCAATGCCTCAGTTCCCATAGGAACCCATACTTGTCTTATTTTATAGGATTTTCTTTTCTTTATAGGACAAGTATTAGAAATATGACCATGATAATGACAGTGTGAACATTTTGTCATTATTGATTTTAATGAATTGTTTAAAATGATTTCTTTTTCTTTAATTAAGTTTTCAAGCTTAATTTTTAAATCAAGATTTTCTTTTTCAAAATCTTTAATTTTGGTTTTTGAAAACTCCAAATCTTTTCTTAAAATTTTGTTTTGATTTTCAAAATCCAATTTTACTTCTAAAAGAAAATCATTTTCATTTTTGAATTTAGAAATTAATTTCTTATATTTGGAATTCATGGTCTCAAATTCCAAATACAATTCATCATAAGCAACTTGTAACTCATTAAAAGAATAATAATTTAATTCACTAGAGTTAGAAGTTACTATTGAATCTTCTTGGATGGTCATGAGATAAAGGTTGGCTACTTCATCATCTTCATCATCAGTGATGTCCTCATAACTCCAAGTAACTACAAAAGCCTTCTTCTTTGGCTTCCTTAATCCATTCTTCTTTAATTGGGGACAATCATACTTCACATGTCCCGGTCTTTGGAAATTGTAGCATATGATGTGATCTTTTTCTTTCTTTGATTCGTGTTTCATATATTTCCTTTTTGAAGACATGAATTTCATGAAAAGTTTAGCCATCTCTTCATCCACCTCTTCACTAGAGTCTTCTTCATCTTCATTGGTAGACTTAAAAGCAATGCAAACATCATTTTTTCTTCTTCTCATTCTTTCCATCCTCTTCTTCTTCTTTTCTTTGAAGTCTCATCTAATGAGTAAGCAAGGGTCCAATGAGTTCATCAAGAGTAAGTTCTTCAAGATCCTTGGCTTCTTCAATAGTTGTCGTCTTGGATTCCCAAGACATTGATAAGATATAAAGAAACTTCCTCATAATTTATTTATTTGGATAGACCTTCCCGAAACCCTTTAACTCGTTGATAATGACAGTGAATCGATCGAACATTGTCTTGATGTCTTAATTGGGCTTCATCTTAAAATTCATATAATTGAGAGTGAGGATGTCAATCTTTGATTTCCTGACTTGGCTTGTTCCTTCATAAGTCACCTCCCCAAACTTCTTTAGCATTTGAACATGATGAAACTCTACGATATTCATCCAATCCAGGTGCACAAAAGAATATATGCATGGCATTAACATTGAGTTGGGCTAGCTTCCAATCTTCATTTGCCCACTTCGACTTGTTTCTTGGAGGAGAGGGTGAACCATCAATGATGACATCCCAAACCGAATAATTGGTAACTTGAATGAATAACATCATCATATTCTTCTAATAAGAATAATTTGCACAATTGAAATAAGGAGGCTTGAAGATGGATTAAGAATCTTCAACAAGGTAGAAATAGAAAGTTGAAGTCCTCTTTTGAGGTTGATGTAGAAGTTGTAAGAACTCTTCAAGGATTATCTCAAGAGATTGTTAGACCTTCAAATTAGTCAAGTTCTGATACCAATTATTAGTTTTATTGATAAACTGAAAAATGTCAAGAGATGATAAATTGGCCTTTTATAGAATTTGGTGGATACAATAGAAAAATAAAATTTTTGCACAACGATTTATAGTGGTTTGACTTCTCAACCAAGTCTACTTCCAGTACCTTAGTATCCACACTAAGGATTTTTAAAATCCACTAAATTTGCTTACCTTAAGGACAAGGTATAACTTTACAAATACTTCAAGGTTTATACCCCTAAATCTTGAATACATACTCTCCCAAAGAGTAATTTCAAATTTATCAAAAAAAAGAAAACCTCACAAGGTAAATGTGTTTGCGAATAATAAGCTTTCACCCAAATCACACATGATAAAATTAAATAATAAAGCTCACAAGTGTGTTACAATGAAAAGATTGAGAAATTAATCACAAATGACTTCTTTGATGTTGATATATTTGTTCAATATGATTCTTGTTGACCTTAGGGTGCTTTGACTTTCAATTTATATCTCTATCAAGTCTAGTTGTTTGGAGCCATTGGGGATCATTATAATCATTACATACAACGAAAAAGAACATTTAATGCACAAGGGATCGATCCCAAACTTTTTGGAATCCAATGGATCAATCCTTTGAGAAAAAAAACCTGAAAACACATCTTTAAAGCGCAAAAACAATTGAGTATGTTTTTGAAAAGGTTTGACTAAGTTGAAAAACATTTAAAACATGTTTTTCAAGTTAATTTGTATTTGAATTATTTTTGATAAAATTTTGACAAATTTAATTAAATCTAAAATCAATTTTACAATTTAATGTTATATCAAAATATTAATTCAACAAATGTTCTGGTATCAATGACCGCGATGGAACATGCCAAGTAACATGGTCTGAGATTGTTTCAGAACTAACATGAATTGGGTTGGTAGGGAACGAGGCATTCGAACTTGATGAGGATAATAAAACAGTGTTTACTGAACAACTAATACTGCTTTGATTATGGATACCTGAGACACAAAGTGCAGGAAATAAACCTGAGGCCTGACTTTTAGGCTGGAGTTGAGTGACAGGATGCCTGAAACAAGTTCATGCCCTCACCTTGAGGCAAAGATGCTTGATGTTCTAGTGGCAATGGCCCATGTAGCACATGCCAAGCAACATGGCCAGGGATTATTTGGGAAACAGTTGTATACCCAGGGTCGGTGTAAAAGGGTTTCCAACTAATGATGGGGGTATTTCCATCAATTTTATAACCATTTAGATGTGTCACTGCTGCAGCTGCATCTGTTGGGTTTTCAAATTTAACAAAGCCATAACATTTGGTTAAACCAGTAGTTTGGTCTCTTGTCATTTTTGCTGCAGTTAGCTTACCAAATGGAGAAAACAACTCTTTCAAATGATTTTCATCTACAATTTGATGTAGATGGCCAACATAAAGATTTGCATCAAAGGTTTGCATCAACTCTTTTGTCAGGGTTATTTTGAATTGTTATAGGGAAAGCAACTGTAAGATGGTCGTCACTACCACACGAGTCGTAGGACATGCTAATGAAAGTGAACTGCATGCTTGGACAGCAATATCGCTGGTGTCCTTTCTCACCATACACAAGGCAACCACTTGCATCTTTCTTCAGTCTTGCAAGCTCAACTAATTGTTCCCTTTTGTGTTCATTCTTTCCCTCTGCAATTGGAACTAACACTTTCTTAACCATTTGAACTGCAACATCTAATGATTTTTTATCATGTGCCTGCAACATAAACATTTTTTCATTATTATCACTGGTAAGAGGAAGATCAAAAGATTATGCGATGAAATCGATAGTGATGGTGATGGTATAACCATAAGGTGAGAAACTATGGTCTGACAAAAAGTGCCATCATGAGAAGCATATGACACATCGTTTGAATAAAAAGGTCGAACCAAATAAAGATAGATTGGACCATAAAAGTTTAGAAAATTAAAAAGTTTCATATCCTTCAAGTTTTGCTTATATGGAAAACCCAAATTCAAAATTCAAAATCAATTTTTCAAGTTTCTTTAATCAGATGATATGAAAAAAATTAGTCATATCTCTCACGGGCTTTGGCTGATTTAAAGCATTGATCAATCCAAGAAGCAACTTGAGGATTGCCCCTTCGAAGCCATGGTTTTTCTTTTTGGCATTTTGAAAGGTTTTTGAAGAAAATATGAGTTTAGAACAAAGTGGATGTTATAAGGATGCTAAAAGGTATTTTTGAAATAATTAAAAAACAATTTTGAGTATAAAAATAGGGTATGGCTGAATGGAATAAAGAGGTGGTTTTTGGTTGGGGAATTTTATCAAACACCTTGTGGGTATAAGATAAAAGTTTGGGTTTTTGAAAAAAATTGGCAATGGGTAATGCTCCCTGCAACAAAACAACAATATCTGTAATTAATAATTGTTCTCTAACCACCTAATTCAATCAAATTTGTTTGAATTTAAAATTTTGAAAATGTTAGGGTTTTGAAAAATTCTTACCCAAATGTGACGATTCTTTCAAAAATAAAGAATGATACGTTGAAATGAAATATTAGGGAAGAAAATCGCATGAAAGCTCTTTGAAATCGATTGAATTGAAGTATTTTGATGAAAAAAATGATTTGAGAGTGTTTGGAGAGTTTGTGTTCGAAATATGAGAAAAATGGTTGATGTGCACTCAAATAGACTTAAAATATCCCTCCCATACGATTTTGGCCTAAAGGGAACGATCCATCGCAAAAGGGAATCGATCCTTTTAGAAAAGTGATCCATCATTTTTCTGGAAAATTACATTTTTACTCCAATGACCAAATTGAATGACACTTGACTCGAATATGATGCAACCTAAGTCATATTATTGATTGGAAATTAATTTTAATGACTTAGAGGATACTAAATGTGCATGAAAGTCAATTTGAAACATCAAATTATGCAAATTATTTATTATTGACCAATTTAGTCCATAGTTTGCACATATAAAGTCCAAATCAAGTCACACAAACCCTCTAAAGATCTTAAATATGCATATTTTAAAATTTTCTACATTTAAACATCATATTGTCAAAAACAACACATATGCTCATTATAACGCATGGAGAACATGATTTCACAAACAAAAAAAATCAAATATTGCAAAGTTAAGGCCAAAATTATCAACATAAGCATATTATGCCATAAATGTGCAATTCATGCAATAATATATCCCCCTAACTAATGGTAGTTAATTATTATATGGAGACACTCAATCATGCATATAAGCATATAAAATCACATAAAAGCATGAAATTGCATGAAATTTAAACATTTTACCACTTGAATTAATGTTGCTTTTAGGTCCCCTTTCTTCAAGTGTCATTCCTTAGTGTGTCTAGAGCCTCAAAATAGCTTGACATTGCTCATCATTGCTCTAACACACCTATAAGAGACACTTACTTGATTTTTGGTACCCAAATTGTTTTAGATCCTTGATTGTTAGTTTCAATGCCTCTAGTTCCCATAGGAACCCATACTTGTCTTATTTTATAGGATTTTCTTTTCTTTATAGGATAAGTATTAGAATTATGACCATGATAATGACAATGTGAACATTTTTCCATTATTGATTTTAATGAATTGTTTAAAATGATTTCTTTTTCTTTAATTAAGTTTTCAAGCTTAATTTTTAAATCAAGATTTTCTTTTTCAAAATCTTTAATTTTGGTTTTTGAAAACTCCAAATCTTTTCTTAAAATTTTATTTTGATTTTCAAAACCAATTTTACTTCTAAAAGAAAATCATTTTCATTTTTGAATTTAGAAATTAATTTCTTATATTTGGAATTCATGGTCTCAAATTCCAAATACAATTCATCATAAGCAACTTGTAACTCATTAAAAGAATAATAATTTAATTCACTAGAGTTAGAAGTTACTATTGAATCTTCTTGAATGGTCATGAGACAAAGGTTGGCTACTTCATCATCTTCATCATCAGTGATGTCCTCATCACTCCAAGTAACTACAAAAGCCTTCTTCTTTGGCTTTCTTAATCCATTCTTCTTCAATTGGGGACAATCATACTTCGCATGTCCCGGTCTTTGGAAATTGTAGCATATGATGTGATCTTTTTCTTTCTTTGATTCATGTTTCACATATTTCCTTTTTGAAGACATGAATTTCATGAAAAGTTTAGCCATCTCTTCATCCACCTCTTCACTAGAGTCTTCTTCATATTCATTGGTGGACTTAAAAGCAATGCAAACATCATTTTTTTCTTCTTCTCATTCTTTCCATCCTCTTCTTCTTTTCTTTGAAGTCTCATCTAATGAGTAAGCAAGGGTCCAATGAGTTCATCAAGAGTAAGTTCTTCAAGATCCTTGGCTTCTTCAATAGTTGTCGTCTTGGATTCCCAAGACATTGATAAGATATAAAGAAACTTCCTCACAATTTATTTATTTGGATAGACCTTCCCGAAACCGTTTAACTCATTGATAATGACGGTGAATCGATCGAACATTGTCTTGATGTCTTAATTGGACTTCATCTTAAAATTCATATAATTGAGAGTGAGGATGTCAATCTTTGATTTCCTGACTTGGCTTGTTCCTTCATAAGTCACCTCCCCAAACTTCTTTAGCATTTGAACTTGATGAAACTCTACGATATTCATCCGATCCAGATACACAAAAGAAGATATGCATGGCTTTAACATTGAGTTGGGCTAGCTTCCAATCTTCATTTACCCACTTCGACTTGTTTCTTGGAGGAGTGGGTGAACCATCAATGATGACATCCCAAACCGAATAATTGGTAACTTGAATGAATAACATCATCATATTCTTCTAATAAGAATAATTTGCACATTGAAATAAGGAGGCTTGAAGATGGATTAAGAATCTTCAACAAGGTAGAAACAGAAAGTTGAAGTCATCTTTTGAGGTTGATGTAGAAGTTGCAAGAACTCTTCAAGGATAATCTCAAGAGATTGTTAGACCTTCAAATTAGTCAAGCTCTGATATCAATTATTAGCATTATTGATAAACTGGAAAATGTCAAGAGATGATAAATTGGCCTTTTATAGAATTTGGTGGATACAATAGAAAAATAAAATTTTTGCACAACGATTTATAGTGGTTTGACTTCTCAACCAAGTCTACATCCACTACCTTAGTATCCACACTAAGGATTTTTAAAATCCACTAAATTTGCTTACCTTAAGGACAAGGTGTAACTTTACAAATACTTCAAGGTTTATACCCCTAAATCTTGAATACACACTCTCCCAAAGAGTAATTTCAAATTTATCAAACAAAAGAAAACCTCACAAGGTAAATGTGTTTGCGAATAATAAGCTCTCACCCAAATCACACATGAGAAAATTAAATAATAAAGCTCACAAGTGTGTTACAATGAAAAGATTGAGAAATTAATCACAAATGACTTCTTGGATGTTGATATATTTATTCAATATGATTCTTGTTGACCTTAGGGTGCTCTGACTTTCAATTTATATATATATCAAGTCTAGTTGTTTGAAGCCATTGGGGATCATTATAATCATTACATACAACGAAAAATAACATTTAATGCACAAGGGATCGATCCCAAACTTTTTGGAATCCAATGGATCAATCCTTTGAGCAAAAAAAAACCTGAAAACACATCTTTAAAGCGCAAAAACGATTGAGTATGTTTTTGAAAAGGTTTGACTAAGTTGAAAAACATTTCAAACATGTTTTCAAGTTAATTTGGATTTGAATTATTTTTGATAAAATTTTGACAAATTTAATTAAATCTAAAATCAATTTTACAATTTAATGTTATATCAAAATATTAATTCAACAAATGTTCTGGTATCAATGACCGCGATGGAACATGCCAAGTAACATGGTCTGAGATTGTTTCAGAACTAACATGAATTGGGTTGGTAGGGAACGAGGCATTCGAACTTGATGAGGATAATAAAACAATGTTTACTGAACAACTAGTACTGCTTTGATTATGGATACCTGAGACACAAAGTGCGGGAAATAAACCTGAGCCCTGACTTTTAGGTTGGAGTTGAGTGACAGGATGCCTGAAACAAGTTCATGCCCTCACCTTGAGGCAAAGATGCTTGATGTTCTAGTGGCAATGGCCCATGTAGCACATGCCAAGCAACATGGCCAGGGATTATTTGGGAAACAGTTGTATACCCAGGGTCGGTGTAAAAGGGTTTCCAACTAATGATGGGGGTCTTTCCATCAATTTTATAACCATTTAGATGTGTCACTGCTGCAGCTGCATCTGTTGGGTTTTCAAATTTAACAAAGCCATAACATTTGCTTAAACCAGTAGTTTCGTCTCTTGTCACTTTTGCTGCAGTTAGCTTACCAAATGGAGAAAACAACTCTTTCAAATGATTTTCATCCACAATTTGAGGTAGATGGCCAACATAATCAAAGGTTTGCATCAACTCTTTTGTCAGGGTTATTTTGAATTGTTATAGGGCAAGCAACTGTAAGATGGTTGTCACTACCACACGAGTCGTAGGACATGCTAATGAAAGTGAACTGCATGCTTGGACAGCAATATCGCTGGTGTCCTTTCTCACCATACACAAGGCAACCACTTGCATCTTTCTTCAGTCTTGCAAGCTCAACTAATTGTTCCCTTTTGTGTTCATTCTTTCCCTCTACAGTTGGAACTAACACTTAACCATTTGAACTGCAACATCTAATGATTCTTTATCATGTGCCTGTAAATCTTCTTTTTCGGAGGAACACTTAAGGTCTTTCAAAGAGCCTTTACCTCTTAAAAGAATCCTAGCCCCACTTTCTCCATCCTCTTTAGTGTGTTTCCCTAAGGACCAAGGATGAGCCCAATGAAATTGTAGCCAGGATATTCTTTCACCAGTACAAAATGCTTTTCACAGAACTTTGCACTGGCGTGTTATTTTGTTTTGAATCAGGGTTTTTCTAAAACAACCTTGATGTAATATCTAGACGTTTTAGGATAAGTTTTTGACGAAGCCTCATTTCCCCTTTATTTATTCATGTTCCAAAGTTGTTGTACAATGGTTCGGGAGAAGGAGATCTTTCATGTTTAGGCCTATCATCATGAAGTTCGTATTTCTGCAGCTTTTCATCAATCTCTGATAGTTCAGCTTTTAATTTCTGAATTTCAGGATCCAACTTGAATCCGACAGGAACCTCAACAGAACCCGACAATTTCAATTTGGATTCATTGCTATCCCACCGGGTTTTGCTTGCTTTATGAATCTTTTCATCTTCACTTGTATGTCCATCTCCCTCAGGCTGTGGATCCCATCTGCTTCGCCGGTGTTTTCCAAAATTAACTATACCACCCAGTTTTTTAGAAGCATAATCATCATTAATTGCAATGAGCACTCTGGATTGCACATGAAGATAAGGTACCTGTTTGAACTTCTTTAAGCCTTGCATGATAGCCGACTCACCTGTTCATACACTGACCTCTGGATTGAATTATTAGAAACATAAACTGGCTGGTGAACTTTCATCAACTTTACTAAAAAAGATTTCTCGGCTAAAAAATGATACCAATGGATCCTTGACTAGTTTTAAATTGTCATGATGACACCACTGTTTCAGTTCCTCTCCAAAATTGTCATACGAGTAGTCATTCGGTAGCTCCTCCTTTGGTTTTCAATACACAGGCTCCTCGAGTTATGAGTTTCTTCATCAATCCGTCTTTGAAGTCCCTGAAACATACGAAGTTTTACATGAGAAAATATTCTCAGTGACTAAAAATCTTAGATAATATACGATTTTGACCAACTTTTTTTGGATTTGCGAAAATGATCAACAAAATCGTAATACGATCTCTAATTCGCATTGCGATCTCCACTATGGCAAATTCGCGTTGCATTTCGCGTTACGATAATTGAAAATCGCGTTGCGATTTTTCATTTCGCGTTACGATAGTTGAAAATCGCGTTGCGATTTTTCAGTTCGTGTTGCGATAGTCTACAGTTGTCGTTGCGATTTTCCAAATTCGTTGCGATTTTTCAAATTCGTTGCGATAATCTACAGTTGTTGTTGCGATAGTTTATAAATTCGTTGCGATAGTCTACAGTTGTCGTTGCGATTTTCCAAATTCGTTGCGAAAATTCGTTGTGATAGTTAAAAAAAAAAGATTTTGTTTCTTAAGAATTTTCTCTAAAAAGATAGTATCCGCGCGGACGTGTCGAAGACACGTATGACCACGACCACGACCACGATCACGACCAGACCCGACCCGAGACGAGACGGACGACGGCGCGCGAGAGTCCCCCTTGTTCTCTATCACACAACAAGGAAGTGGGAAAGCCAAGCCTTAAATATCATTCACAATAGTGTTTCCAATACTATATGGGATTGAGCATTACCAACACTTGTTTCTAATACAATGTGATTATTCAGGAAAAAATTAACAATCATGTACCTTAAAACAACTGAATCAGCAACTACATTAGTATTATACGATTAAATATGTCATAATTAAAAGTCAATCTACAATCAATCGCGATTATTGTAATTTTAAACAAAACATTCAAAAATAATATCACTATTTAAGGCTCAATCTCATATAGTATTGGGAACAAGTGTTGGCAATGCTCAAATCCCACATAGTATTAAAAATACTATTGGGAATGGTATTTAAGGCTTGGCTTTCCAACTTCCTTGTTGAGTGATAGAGAACAAGGGGGACTCTCGCGCGCCGCCGCCGCCGCCGTCCGTCTCGTCTCGGGTCTGATCGTGGTCGTGGTCGTGGTCGTGGTAATACGTGTCTTCGACACGTCCGCGCGGATACTATCTTTTTAGAGAAAATTCTTAAGAAACAAAATCTTTTTTTTTAACTATCATAACGAATTTTCGCAACGAATTTGGAAAATCGCAACGACAGCTGTAGACTATCGCAATGCGAAATGAAAAATCGATTTTCAACTATCGCAACGCGAAATGCAACGCGAATTTACGATAGTGGAGATCGCAATGCAAATTAGATATCACATTACGATTTTATTGATCATTTTCGTAAATCTAAAAAAAATAATCAAAATCGTATATTATCTGAGATTTTTTGTCACTGGAGTTATTTTCTCTTTACATTTACCCATTGCATCTTAAACAATGACTAATACAGCATGTAAAGAACATCTAAACTGGTTCCTCCACTACATAATAAAAGAAGTGAAACATCACATTGGTAAAACTTAAAATGGACAATTCTTGAGAAGCTGAAAACGTCATACAAAAAAAAATCAATCCAATGAAAATAAAACGTGGAAAGTAAAGTCAGAAGGTAGAGAAAGAAACCATTAGAATATCACATGGAAAAATATGGGAAGAAAATGGTGAGCAACAAGAAGCAGCAATTGTGAACAGGTAATTAGAACGCCATGACTGAGAACCAAATTCCATGTCTTGAAACGGAAATTTTAGGGGGGAAATTAGGTATGGATGGAGTGGGAAATTGATGAATAGGTAGATGAGGAAGAAATCAAAATAAGGGATGAGAAATTTAGGAAAGAAAAGGGGGTTTGAGCTAAACAGACCTGGGTAAAATCAATCCAATGGAATATGCAAACTAGCTATGTCCCTCCTCCGCGTAATTATTTTTCTTCTTATTCCCAAATCCAAGTCTTTGACCAGAAACAATTGTCGGTTCTTTCCCGTAGAAGGGGGAAAAAAATACTCGGATTGATTATATATATCGGAGCCTTCAGCCTAATTTGACATTTAAGAAACAATTTAAATAGGGTAAATTTTAAATTTTTATCACTTAATTTTGTTTTCACTCTTAGTTTAGTTATTAAATTTTTATAAAAAAATATCATTTAACTTTTAAAATTTTATCATTTTCAATTAATATGTTCACATCCAATTTAAATGTCAATCAATTTTTAGCGAAAAAAATATTCGAAACATATGAGTAGTTCGGTGATTATTTTGTATTCCTTCTGTCTAGGGTTATAAACAAAACGAGACGACACAGATCGCGAGATACTCGAGATCGACTCGATCAAAGCTCGATAAATACTCGACTCGAGCTCAAATTGAGTTCTTAACGAGTTGAAATGAGCTAATTAATAATTGTCTCGAAAAGCTCGCGAGTAACTCAAAAAATAATATATTAAAATTTTGTTTTAAATTATTAAAATATTACATATGTTGATTTTTAAAAAAAAAAAATTGTAATGTAAGATTTTCATATATTTAAGGTTCGAGTTCGAGTTCAATTTTGAGCTTCAACCGAGTTAAACTTAAGATTTTTTTTATTTCGAGTTCGAGTTGAGCTTGAAAATTTTAGGTTCGCGAATTTTCGAGCCGAGTCGAGTCAAAATCAACAATACTTAAGCTCGAGTTGGCTCGTTTACAGGCATACCTCCGTCCCATAATTTGTGTCTCATATTGAATGTACACATAATTTTAAGAAATATATTTGACCAAAAGAAATGATAAAATTATCACTAAAAAAATGATTAATAGATTTAATAGATTTATTTTGATAAGTGTAAAAGAATAATACATGCAAGGGTAAAAGAAAAATATAAGTATTGTTATTTATTAACTTTTTTAATAGGACATTTTAAACGAAATAATTTTAAAAATCGAAATATACATATTTAATAATTCGAAAGGAATAATATTTAATAGTTGGAGACTCAATAAAATAACATTCAATAATCAAAATTCATTCTATAATTTATAATAATTAAAGGATTTAATAAAATAATACATTGTAGTAGAGAATTATGTGTATTTTATCCTAAACATAAATAAAATTCAAAACCTAGCCTGTTAGCCTCTTCCATATATTGCTCTGGTAACCAACGCAAAACCCTAATACACTACTCCACCTTAGATTTGCCCTTTCAATAGGTAACTGAATCTCTCTAAATCTCTTTCTCTAAGCTCCCTTCACTCTTTGTCCTCCTAAATGTATTGCAATCTATTTGATTCCTTGGGGAACGAACTGCAAACTTAAAAACATAGTCTTTTGTGCCAGATTGCTCAAGTTAATGAAGAAGAAAGTGGAAAATAGGGCTTTTTTTAGCTGATTTCGAGCATTTGAAACTATTTTTTATCTGATTCGTGGTTGTTTAGATTATATGATTTTGCATAACAATGTTTTTATGTTTTAAATTCCATTTCTCTGAATTTTATAAGCCCATTTTTCATTTCATTCGCAGTAAAACTGTGATGTCATATGATTACAGATCTTGGTCTCGCGATATTTGGAAATTTGTGTGTACCATCCTTTTGTCTTTGATTAACTGCTGATGCTGGTAAATTTTATGAAATTGTAGAGGTTTGTGAAGATCAGTAACTTAAAAAGTGTTGCACTCCTTAGTTAAATGTATGTACATCTGTTCAGTCCATGAACTGAAATCTGAATAATTGGTGATTGGATTTGAAAGATTATTGAAACATTCATGACTGGTGAGAGCTCTGGTTATTTTAGTAAGATTGATAATTTAGTTGGCTTCAAAGGCGTAGTGAATTTTATTTATGATGGTACCATTTTAGTTTTTGATGGCAACCGGCATAGTTCTCCTGTATATTTTGATAGGGAAATAACAGTTTTGAGCTCGAGTGAAGTAGATATGTTTTTTATTAGTAATTGTAATTCTAGTTTCAAGAGTAATGTATTAAAAAATGATGATCCCTGTTATGCAGCTTTTCATTTTATTTATACATGTGAATTATTGTTGCTTAAGCAGACATGGCTACCAAGCAGCCAAATACAGGCCTCTTTGTAGGACTGAACAAGGGTCATGTTGTAACCAAGAAGGAGTTGGCTCCACGTCCATCTAATAGAAAAGGAGTAAGTGTTTCCTATGCCTAATTAAGTACTTTTCGTAGAATAATTGTCTTTTGTTTAAAGAGGGAAAAAATAGACAATATTAGATATTTTGTTATACACCATTTAATTTTTCATTTGGAAGGTCTTGTATCATTGGACTGGGTTTTAGTTAATTACTTCTTTGTGGAAGTCAAAAGTATTTATTTCTCTTTTGTTGCTATTTTTTTTTTCTTCAGAAAACTAGCAAGAGAGTCCATTTTGTGAGGAACTTGATCAGGGAAGTTGCTGGTTTTGCACCATTTGAAAAGAGGATCACTGAGCTTTTGAAAGTTGGTAAGGACAAGCGAGCTCTCAAGGTAGCTAAAAGAAAGCTGGGAACTCACAAAAGGGCAAAGAAGAAGCGAGAGGAGATGTCCAGTGTTCTCCGCAAGATGAGGTAATATCTTATATCCAAGGATGGAGAATTCTTCTATCGTCTTTATGTTTTGGAGGAGCATTTGCTATCCAAAAATGGTATTAGTAAATCGCTTTTCTTGGTGTAATGTTACAGGGCTCATCCTGGAGGTGGTGAAAAGAAGAAGTGAAGCATATGTTGTTGATTTGCTCTATTTTGCTACTAGCTTGAATGTCTCATTTTGGAGGTTTTAGAGAAGTTTGTTTAGCTCAAAGTTTAATATTTTGTTTTGAGAATGAAATTCATGAACTGGAACTTGTTTTTACTTGGAATTAGAAATATGAAATAGTTGATCAATTGTTTTGCTTAAATCGAGTTATTATTTTAGAGTAGAATCTAAAATGGAGATTTGGACTCTGAATCTAAGCGATTGGTTCACCCGAGAACTCGATAAAATGCAGAGGGGTCATGGATTTGAATATCCATGAAATTTCAGATTCAATCAAAATCAAAATTTATTCTATTTGATTTTTTAAAACAGGTACCATGGAGAACAAATAAGCACCAGTAGCAATTTTTCATTATTTATTAGTATTCTTTAACACGCATCTGAAATGGTAAGGATGACAGGGTACATTATAAAGTAAATTGGTCAGAAATGAGAGAAATTACATGCTTCTTAACTGCAAAATTTGTTTATTCCTATTCCCAGGAAAGGCGAAACTTAAATCATGGGCAACGGTGGGCTATGTTCTGAACCTCCGAGTGAATTTCTCGACTTCTCCTCGACAATCTCCAGCCACCCGTTTTGCACCTTCTTTAAGGGCCGAGCGAAATTCCGCTGTGCTTTGCTGCAATTCATGCACTGATTCCCTTGCATTTGACACGGTCATGTCTTTCAATTCTTCAGCCTTGGTACATGCCTTGGAGGCCCACTCCTTCAACACTGAGATCAAATAATGGATCCTTTGAATAATCTTATTGATAAACACTCTAGATTTCCCTTTTACTTCACTTGCCAATGCCTCGAGCTTGCTCACCAAAGCTTCACTCCTGGTGATGGTTCCTTCGGCTTCAACTTGCTTCCCTACATTTACCCATGTAAAACCTGTGACAGTCTCTTCGTGCAAGTCTTTATCAACAACCACTTTGATGCCATGCCTCTCCCAGCGGTCTCTAGCCTCCTCCAAGGCTTTTGCCTGTTCTCTTGCTCTTTTTGCTTCATCCTCAGCCCAAGCCCTAAATTATGAGAGAGTTTTGTAACATTTGTAACGAGTAATCAACTTTAAATGCTCAAATGAGAACAGCACAGTCAAGCATATCTTTCAGAAAGACTAAAGCAGCCGATGACAGCAAAAAGAAAATGAAGAACGACAACAAAAAGGCAACAATTGATCTCCAAATGGATTTTACAATAACCCAAGAGAGGCAGAGTCAAAACTTACAGATAAGAAATGCAGGAGAAATATCAATTCGACTGCCATACTTGAGAAAATTCATGATAACAATCAAGCCATGTATTATTGGTTAGCAGTAGGGGGTTAAAGCATTTGCAGGTTTGAACACAGATTTTGAAGGAATAATGCTTCTGTAAATTAAACAAGAATAGTCACACATGAGATCAACACAGATTTTACCTCACCTGTCAGAAAATCTCATGGTGGTGGACGACAGATAAACTAAAGACAGAAAAATGGACCATAATAGATTCTCCCAATGGATATAACGGTAAACAAAAGAAAGTAAAATTCATAATAGAAAGCAACCCAGCTTGTCATTTCAAACCAACAGTTTTACCTAATATATTGGTTTAGCAATTGCAAAGGGTATAATATTTTCCATTGAATACGGGTTCACTAAGTATACTTTTTTCTTTGAACAAGATTCAATAAGAATACTTATGTAAACTAAACAAGAATATAAATCATAACATATGAACATCATGTCTGACACATTGTTCCTACTTCTTACTAGGAAGAAAGGTGACATTATAGATTGAGCACGCAGCATCTAATGTATATTTTAAAGAATCTTTTTTATTCTTCCCTTTTAGCTGTTGCAGTATGGATTCTAAAACAATTTGATAATAGAGTTAACTTCCTTACCTGGCCATACA
Source organism: Hibiscus syriacus (assembly GCF_006381635.1). Classification (NCBI taxonomy): domain Eukaryota; kingdom Viridiplantae; phylum Streptophyta; class Magnoliopsida; order Malvales; family Malvaceae; genus Hibiscus; species Hibiscus syriacus. The sequence goes on from NW_024061960.1 coordinate 2,033,093, forward strand.
TAAGGCTTTTCTCTCCACCTCGAGCTCATGCTGCAACCTGACAATCTCCTGGCTTTCAGCCTCTGTTTCTTTTTGTAATTTATTAATCCTTTCCTTCTTGTATGATATCTCTACCTTGTTATTCATCAGGCTTTCCAACTGCTCCTCCACTTCAAGCCTTAACCTAGAGAGAATTTCCATTTCTGAATCAATCGAAGCACGGTCCTTCATTAAGGCAATATTCTCTGCCTCTCTTTCAGCTCTTAACCTTTCCAGTTCATGCTTTGCCCCTTCTGCCATCTTTTCCACAGCATCGATCTTTTCCCTTTCGATTAAAAGTTCTTTCTCAAAACTAGCATTAATATCCTTCTCAACTTCAGCAACTAAAGCATTATGAGCAGATACTGCATTTTCTGCCGCAGAGTCTGCTTCAATACGTGCAAGTTCCTCACTTACCATGTCAGAAGCTTCACCAGTTGCAAGAGCGACAGCAACTTGTGCTTTTGTCACAGGCTTATTTGGCTGGAACAGTCTAGTAAAACCTGCCAGGATAATGAAAATAACAAAGGCATATCAATCATCAACTTCAAAATCAAACATGAAATTTAGCACACAAAAAAATTATAATTCAACATGACTTACCAAAAGCAAGTGCTATTATTCCTTGTTCTCCAGCAGACAAATCAGCCACAAGCGCAGGCCATGCATCTGGATTTATCTTATCAATGTCTATAAAACCAGAAATTTGGTAGTGGATCTATACATGGACATAAAGGTAAAATTAATAACAATGATACTCACTACCACATACAAAAAAGGATATGAAATGGACAAACAAACAAACCCAAACATAGCCAACCTTTCTGTCAGCTTCTGGAAGCTGTCTTTTCTCCAGGGCCATTTTCCAGCTCACAAGATCCTGGCGTGAAAGGGGACTGGAAAGAGGAAATGAGAACCAATCAGAAAGCAAAACAGGCTTGTATCCTTAAACAAAGCAATAGTAACTGTAATGACAAAACTGCAATGCGATTTTCATTCACATTAGTTGAGGTAAATTAAGGCTATGTCAGAGTGGTATATATCAGGCATTTATGCACATCTTCTTAGATCATTTTACAACAAAATTAAAATGAAAATAGGTTAAGACGACTTTAGAAAACAGGAATCATTCTTTAGATACAGAACAAAAGGCCATGCAGATGTTTAGGGCAAAACAGTAATGGAAAGATCCGCAATGGAGATAACTGTAACCAAACTAAAGAGGACAAGACTTATATTGCAAATTCAATGTGTGAACCATACTAGCCTTTCAGGAGAGAAGTAAAATGGGCCTAGATCATCGTTAAACAGATCTTTATTTGAAAGCTTGCTTGAGATAAGTCCGGCCTCCGCTAAGCCTGAATATCCAACTCCATTACCAACATTAATTAGAACAAAAAGGAAGTTATTCTACAAATATTTTGGCTGATAAAGAAAAATCCTATCTCACCTTGAATGGATGGAAAATCAGGGTCTTCAGGTGTGACATCATCAAATGCAACTTCAGTAACATTCTCGATATACATTGCAGGATAAACTTTTGATGTTGTATTCCTGCAAGTAACAAAAAGGCATTGCAAGTTGTTTTTCCCTATTTTGATATTGATAATTAGATGCTAATTTCCCAATTCGCATATACTGCCATACATATGAGCAATAAGAAAGGGACCTATACCTTGACAGAACACTAGTTGCAGTCACTAACCACCGAGCATACTCACGACGTGTACATAGATCACTAGGTTGAGCTTCAGCCTCAATAACCTGGAAAAGATTCAGATATTTGATCAATAGGTTGCAACTTGCAAGTGCTCATAATAAATGCAGGCTTTATACCATAATTGTTCCACCATATCAGCAAGAATGAGATACCTTCAGAACTTGAAGGGCTGCAAGTGCCTGACCCTGAACCTGATCAACTACTGCAGGAACCAAAACCTTTCCTGGATGCACCTGTAGAGCTGCAGAAACTACAGATGGAGCAGGTATACCAGAAGGAGAGAAGTAACTCCTAGGATTTGGAGATCCAAAAACTGGTATGCTATCATTTCTCTCTTTATAATCATTTTTGCTTTGCTTATTTTTGGGATGTGCTGGTGCTGACACAGAATTTTTTTCAGAAGACTCAATCTCATTAAAATTCTTCATTTCTAGAGATGAATTCTTCATTTCAACAGAAAACTGCAACATTTTCCTACTCTCAAGGTTTCCTTCAGTTGGAGGTGATTCTATCGTTTTCAGAATGTCTATGGGTACAGACTGAGTTTCTAAAACTGGTTCTAAATCTGGACTAACTGAGAAGTTCACAGTCACAGGCTCATTGGCTGAACTAGAACTAGAAGAAGAATCCACTGAGATATCGCAATTCCCTTTTCCTTCTGATCCAAGCTTTCCTTCATCGATATCATTGTCTAGGTTTATTCGGTCAGACAAGTTAGAAGTTGCCTCAGGTGAACCAATATCAAGATTGCCATCTGATTCTCTAGGGATTGGAGCAGCAAAAGAGCCACGAACAACTTCAGATTCAGGCAATTTAGGTGATATTGGAGTTTTGTCCATGCCAATTGGCAGTCTATCCAAAGCTGAAACATTTTCCAAGTCTTCTTGAATTGGAGCAGTGTTAGTGGCACCGTTGCCATTAGATGTGTCTATTAAGTGGGACTCATTATCGTGTTCAAGTTTATTATCATTAAAAGTGCCATTAAATTCTGAAGGTGACAAAAGATCCTTATATATGCCTTTCTCGTTCTCATTCTTTTCAAACTCACCACTCTCAGTATCAGAGGCCAACAGAACTTCTTGTTGAGCTGTTAATGGTTCCAACTGCAGTTTTGGCCCTATAGTAAAAAAATTACAACAATACCAATCTTTCATCACAACCGTTCATTTCAATTCCAACTAAATTGTCTAAAGTAATAGCTTATAAACCGATACAAGACCATGATAAAATAGAATGTGGTGCAGCTAAAAGAGACCACTTACCGGAAGTGCTCTGATTACAAAGGGCCATTGCTGCAAAGGAAAGCCCTGCTACCAGAACAAGTCCAGCTGTTCCGGCACCTATAATTCCTGAAAGCAAACTACTTACAAATTGTTATTAGTCCAAGAGTACAACACCCCCACCTCAAGACATTGCCCAAGCATTCTTTGACAACCCAAAAAATAGAAGAGATTATAGAACTGTCAAATTCTATTCACCATTATTATCTTTGCGTATCAGCTTCATTTTTATGGAACACCTTCGACTGGCAAATGCTGAATGTTAAACATAATTCAAGAACTTAATGAGCAAATTATGGAGAGGGGGGAAATGTACTAAAAATGCTGACAAAAAGGGGTGGGGGGATGGGGAGAACAAGTGCAACGCACCATAATTTGATAATTTAAAACAAGATTCGAATTGTATACATATTTTTCATCCCTTTTTCCTTTGAAATAACAAAAAGATCAAACTTTCATCATTTTCTACCAGCTCTTGAAAGAAAAACAACACAATATTCGATCAAGAACAATGGTATGGTAAGGATACCTCTTCGTGCAAAGTATAATAGATTTATACCTCCAAACCATTCGTTCCTTTTAAAGTGAACGGGATCTTCAACATGCTCCGCATCGGACCATCCGGAAAAGAAATCCGCCGCAGTCCCACCTGTGGAGTCCGCCACAATCGGCGAAGCACCATTACGACGCCGTTTCAGCCCCTCCCTCCTGCATCGTGCAACAGACAGCAAGCGAAGACGACGATGAGAAGTGAGCTTCATCGCGGGCGCCCCAACGAGAACCGCAGGTGAGTCCAAGGAAATCCTGCAACGCATAGCCAGACGAAGCTGGGGAGAGCTCGGCGACCACGTGACAGTCGTGGAAGCCATCATCAAAAACATTAAAAAGGAAAAGAATTGCTCGCCCTAACTGAAAAATGGAGAATTGAATAGAAAAGGAAGAATTGGCTGGTTTGTTTTGGGAAGATGAAAGGGGCGATTGTCTTTGTTTATGTATTCGATGATGACAGAGTGAGTGAGTGAGTACCGGAGTTTTAAGTTTCATTAATCTCCGGTTCCTCACTTCTAATTATTGTCTAAACCAAAAGAAAGCAGAGTTTTCTTTTGGGTAAAGTAAACAAATGGCCCTTCAACTATATTGCATTATTTATTAATTCCCCAATTATTAAAAGTTATAAAATAATCTCAATTATAAAACTATGTCTTGTTGAGTTCTTTGGCTAGTAAAAGTTACAAAATAGTCATCTAACTATTTGTATATTCCAAACTTGTCCTTTTTCGTTAAAAATTGGCTGTCGTCTGAGCTGGACGTTAACATACTCATTAGGATATGATAAAATTTGATCCTAGAATTATTTGTTTGTATTTTATAGATTGAATCTCTGTTTATATAATACTATCAAGCCAGTGCTTAAAATATTATATCGTCAAGTCAGTACTTGAAAGCAGTAACAGTGTCAATAGACATCTTTAAAATATGATTTTTATTATATTCTGTCAGTGGTTATAACTTTTAATAGTAAAATGACTTAACAAAAAAATACCATATAACTGGGGATCATTTGTGTACTTTACCCTTTTCTTTTTAAACCAAACCATGTTGAACTAGATTAAGACAAGTCCGATTCTGTAGCTGCTCCTCTCCTTTTTCTTTTCTTTTCTTTCATTCCTCCTTTTATTCTTCAAATTTTATCTTATTTTTGTTTTATTTGTCTGATGTATTTTATTTTATTTTATTAAAATATTTGATGATTTTATTTATTTTTGTAATATTATTTTTTGTATTATGTTTCATTTTTCCTTGTTGATTAAATTTGATTATATGTTTTTATATAACATTTATTTAATTATTTTATTAATTTATTATTATTTTAAATTCTCAAATTAATTCTTTTTTTATTGACAGCCTTTCATAATCACCAAAGATATGTCAGATTTAAATTGTGATAAAACCAATCGTTTGTCAACGTATAATCATTGTCATATGTTTATTATATTAAAGTTGATATTTATTTTTCATTGTTGATAATTGTATTTGTATCTGTATCTGTGATTTTTTTTCCTTCAAAGTTTTTACTTCTCTTTTTCTCTAAGCCGTTTCTTGCTCAAGTCGTCGCTTGTTCTTTTCTTTTTCATCTTTGGTTGGTAGACGACAACATTAATTTTGATTTTGTTTACCGCCGATGGTATTTCTTTGATTTTTTTCTATATGGTACGATTTTTTTATCTTTATAGCATGATTTTATGTTTTTACGGTATATTTTTTTATTTTCTTTTTTAGTCTTTTGACTATTCTTATCATTTATTTTTCTAGGGTTGAATTTGTTATCGTCGCGACTGATCAATATGGCGCACAATTGTTATCCCATTGATCTTCATTGTTTTAGACTCTCGAACTGAATTTGGATACGCACTTTGCGTTCGTAGATATTTTTCTCACGATGTTTTGTTTCGATTTGCATTTGTCGGTGATCTTTCAATAGTTTAATCTCCTATTGTGATTTGTTTACCGTAACAGTTAAATTTGTTTGTATCTACCTATTGTTCTATTTTTATGGGTTTCTCGCCTTTTCCTTATATAGTCATTACATGATCTTAAGTGACTAATTTCTTGTGTTAATGATTATAGGAGAATATTTCAATCATGTGTTTAATTTACGAATTTAGTTATAAACTCTCATTGTAATTTTGGATTTTTTTTCTTAATAAAATTAACTGTTTCATTTTTTTCAAAAAAAATCTATTTTAATTTTATAAACTAATATTCCAATTTTATTGTATTTTTACTTCATTAAATAAAACTAATTACTAGTATTAATTAAAAAATAGATCAAAACATATTAATTAACATCAATATTGAAAGGCCTTTAATAATAATTTGCTTAATTGAAGAACCTAAAGGGGTTGAACGATGAGAGGCAGTCCATAGGTAGGCCTTAGGGAAAGCAAAATAGAGGGAGAATGGCGATAGGTTGGGGAAAGGGAGAATGAAAAGCTATTGAGCATAAGGCTTAACACAACTTTGTATTCCATCAACGTCCAATTCCTCCCAACGCACATCCTCCCTCCAAACCCGAATGGCATGAACCCCACCTCGTGCTTGCAACCGCCGTACACCTGATCGTCTTTAAACCTCTCCGGCCGGAACTCGTTAACGTCGTCACCCCATAGAGCCGGATCGTGGTGCATGGCGACGGTGTCAATCCATATGTTGGTTCCTTTAGGGATAATTACACCATCCACCTTTATATCTTCTCTTGCTTGCCTTTGTGCATTTGGCGCTGGTGAGTAAAGCCTTAGTACCTCCTTCATCACCCATCCCATCTGCAATCCTTACCTATAATTAACCATCACATTTGTATATGTGCACGTGCAAAATATATACTTTGTACATGTGCACGTGCAAAATCAGGAAATATAATTTAAAGTATGTTGTCCGCTACTAGTTGAGTTTTCTCAACTTTGAAATGAGATCGCTGAACTTTCATGTGCCCCATCTTTGTTCATTTCAATTTTTTTTTTCACGTGCAAAAATGACACTTTGTAATTTTTTTACTATTTTTGTTATCTTTTTAGTCCCTCAACTTCTGTGCGATTGTACCAAATAATACTAATTCGTATATAAAGAATAGTGGTGTAAATCAATAATTGATTTACCTTGTTTAAGTGGGCAAGTTTGGAGAAATGGATCTCTCCATCTCCAAAAACTTGTGTAATTTCGTCCCTCAATTGGTTTTGCCAGTGTGGATGCATGGCCAAAAGCAGCAACGTCCATGTGAGTAACAATGCGGTGGTTTCATGTCCACCGAAGAAGAATGTCTTGCACTCGTCAACAACCTCCCTTCCATTCAACCTCTCCCCTTCCATAAGATACCCAACCAAACACTTGTTCTTCTTCTTCTCAACATCCTCCATGATCGATAAAAGAACCTGGTCGATTTCTTCACCAAGTTTCTTCGCTTCCATGTTCTTCTTCTGGAAAATCCACCGGCTAAAAGGAACACCCACGTAGCGGTTATGGTTAAAGAGCGTGATTTGCATGGCTTTAAGTTTTTGAAACACTTCGCTCCCGTTTTCGCAGCTCAACCCGAAGCTTGCCCTCGCGATGATCTCCCCTGCCATTGTCGTGATATCTCTTTCGACGTCGATCTTGGGTTTACCGGAATTTATCACGGTTGTCCACCTCCGGAGCATCTTCGTCGCCGGTTCCACCATCAAGCTTGCCATGGCCTTCATGTTGGGTGGAGAGAATGCAGGAGTAATAACATGGCGATGGCGAACCCAATCATCTCCTTCAACCATCACCAATCCACTTCCGAACATAGGCTTCCTATCATGTTTAAACACATTGGGTTTTCCCCACCGTTTTCCCTGAACTTTTGATGACATCTTCTTAAGGAACTCTGGCTCTGCAACATATAAAAATGGCTCAGTTCCCAGCCAATAGATGAACACTTTCCCTGCACCACAAACACAAAAACGTCAAGCGCTTTCATTATATGAGATTGAGAAGAAGGCAGCTAAAGAGTTAACTTACCATGAGATTTTTGCCACCGGGAGAAGTAAGGAAACACAGTGGAGTGTATATCATGGGAGATAAGTGAAGAAGAAGAATCGTCATTGGTATTCTTCTTCTTACTAGCGATTTTCATCTCTGTAATATTTCCCAGAGGAAAAGTAGGGATTGGACCCCTAAACCCATTCTTTCGCAGCTTAATATAAACAAGGATGGGCAGAATCCAGCAAGAGAATAACAATCTGAAGAACAAATAGAGAGGAAAAGCCACCATGAGTGAAGTGAAAAAAGCTTGGGACATGTTCATGTAGTATGTGATCTCTCTGCATATGTGATGATTAAAGAAGATGATGAAGTGTGGGTTTTTATACAAGAGGGGACATGTGGGAGTGGGTTGACTATTTGATCCATGTCCTTTTCAAGTAAGTTGCTGTTGAATGTTATTAGATAAAGAACCAGCCGCTGTAATGTGTTTTCTCGTCTTCTCTGTCGTGTATAAAGAATTACTCACTTGCGTTTTGCATTTGTCCATCTATTAAGGCCTCGGTCGGAGCACCGCAGGTAAGTATCCTGTGTGAAACTCCGCTTCTAATCTCTTTTGCATTCCACCAATGGGTATTCTCCACGTTGAATACTTTAACTGCACCACAGCAAGTTTCCACCCTAACCTGGACTTTTAAAGTTTCCGGATAAGTGTGAGCTTTCTGGTTCCTGTTAGACTTGTAAATATCTAAATTATGCTTAACTGTATTTAATGATATTTTATAATATTATTTTAAATGTCTAAGTTAAAATTTGATCTTAAAACACTTGTTTTAACTTTTTTGGTTATTTTTTAAAAATTTAATTAATTATTATTTAAAATTTATTATTGATAAAAATATGTAAAAATATATTTTAAAAATTATTTGAAATAATAATGATCAAAATTTAAAAATTGACTTTTAAAAAATCAATAAGAAACATTTTTTATGAGATAGGAAGTGTATTTTTTTAGAAACCCTATTTTTTTAAAAAAAAAAACTTCTTAAACCCAAAACATTAATTTTTACCGATCATCCCTTATCGGTTACCCTGTCGCGGCTATCACTACTCCTGAATCTCTAATCATCGATCAATGATCAAATGTCAAACGATCGCCAAAGGCTTTAGCCTATCCAAAGGCAAATTTCAAATCACCAAATCGTAAAATGATAGTCTTGCATCAAACTACCAAAGGCTAATGGGTGGTCAAACGATCAATTATCGTTGTCATTGTCGTTATTGTTGCGAACGACCGGTTAAAGGGATTTAGAAAATTTTTAAGAATTTAAGTTAAAAAATTTAAGGAATTGGGCGATGGTTAATCACTGGACGAGCGGTGACGATTGGGCGGTTATTTGTCGATGATGTCGACCAGGGCAATTACAACGACAATGGTGACAAATATTGATGTTTGGGGTTTAGAATTAAGGCTTTTAGTGTCTTGGAGTTTTTTAAAAAAAATAGAAAAAATTGAGGTGTTTTTAGAAAATTACAATTATAATTTTTTTAAATAAAAATTTTAGAATTTTATAACGTGATACTTGTCAGATAATATATTTTTTTAACGATCGTGATATATCAAGAACTTAAAATGATAACATTAATAATATTAGACACATATTTTGATCTAAAATAATTAAACACCTATATAAAAGAAAAGTATAGCCTATTTTTTTATATTAAGTAGTCTTTTTAATATATCCAAAAGAATAATTAAAAACTTAGTTTTAAAGAAAAATCGTCATTTTACATGGCAATTTCAACTTCGATGAAAAAAAATGTATGTACTTACCGGTCATGATTAGGGGTGTAAATGAGTTTATGCGAGTTTGAGTATTGCTGAGTTCGATTCGATTCGAAAATTCTGAAATGGAGTTCGACTTGATTCGAAAACTCGCGAGTTTAAAATTTTCAAGCTAGACTCGAAATCCTGAACTGAAACTCGTGAGCAGCTCGAAAAGGCTCAAAATGAAAAAAAAAATCTTAAACTTAACTCGATTAAAGCCTCAAACTCAAACTAGAACATGAACCTTAAATACATGAAATTTTACTGTAGTTTTAAAAAAAAATCAATACATAAATATTAATATTATTAATAATTTATTAAAAAAAATAAAATCTTAATATATTATATTTTCGAGCTGCTCACGAGCTTTTCGAGTCAAATATCGAGTAGCTCGTTTCGGCTCGTTAATAACTCGAGTCGAGTCCATTCGATCCGAGTATTTATCGAGTCTTGATCGAGTTGATCTCAAGTAGCTCGCGATCTGTTTCGTCTCATTTACAGTCATAACCATGATTGTTTCGATATAGTTTATTATTTAAAAAAAAATCTTCATGATAAATATTAATTTTATAATTTTAAAAATTTAAAAGGCAACTGAATAGATAATTGATTTGATGTATCAAAATAATTAAATTTAATAGTCAAAATAGATTTAAATATTAATTTGATTTATTTTTGAATATATTTTATATAATTTAAACAAATATATAAACTATACATTATTTTTAAATTAATTATTCATTAGTATATAGTGAAATTAGGTCCTAAACTCGTAAAATAAAATGAAAGTTTAAACTCTAACGTTATAAATTAGATAAATTAAGTTGATAAAATCATCTTAATAATAAATTTTTTTAATATTCAATTTAAATTGATCGATTAATGAATTAAATATTAATAGTTATATTAATAAAATATAATTTTATACAATATATAATTTATAATAGATTAAATCGATTAAATCTACCCAATTCAATAATTTAGATTAGGCACGAATCCAATAATTTCGATAGTAAATAAATTATTTTTATTTCTTGAGGTTTGGGTTCGAGCACTAATAATCAAGGAGTACAAGTGTTTAATATTAAATGGTTAAAAGTTATCTTCGAATAGATACTACCTTGTATTTACCCAAAATTAATAATAATAATAATAATAAATTAGACTGGTTTTGAGATTTTCGTTTGATGAATTTAATCCATCTATTTAATTGATTTTATAAATTAAATCAAGTAGTATTAGAACGTTACAAATTTTTGTGTGGAAGATTTTATCTACTGAAAATAACTATTTTTAACCATATATTTAATTTATTAATCTATTAATTTAGATCGAACACTATGGGACGATATTTCCAATTTAATTTAATAAATTTACAATATCAAGATTCAAATCCTTAAACTTACTTAAAATATCGAACACCCATATTGCTAACATAACTAATAAATATTATTGTACGAATCAAGTTACCTCAGTGGTTAAAGGGATGATTGTTATCTCTAAAAGTCCTAAGTTTGATCACCAAAGACTGTATGGATACTTGAGCTTTCATTGCCAAATAGTTGAGAATCTTTAGAACAAATACTACACATTGTAATCACTCTAAATTAATTAAAAAAACTAATAAATATTGATATACATATATATTAAGCTTTATCCTCACCCAAAAATAAGGGGGAAAACCTGCATTTGACGCTTTAGTTTTTATTAAAATTTTATTTTACTATTAATTTTAATTAAAATAATTTTATTAAGTTCGTTAAATTCAAAACTAAATAAATGTAAATAAAATAAATATTTTTTTTGCTATATTATAGATATTGAGTTTGTATTATATAAATTATTTGATATGTTATTAAAAGTTAAGGACTATTTGGATTATTTATTTAAAGTTAGATGTATTTGATGAATTAAAAAAAATCATAAATTATATTTTTTTTAAAAATATTTTTTAAATATTAAAAACTAAACTGTTATCATATATTTTTAAAAAATCTGAATTTTTTATTTTTTAGAATCATTATTTAAAAATATTGAAAAATATATATAAAAAATGATATTTTAGTTATAATTAAAAGATCAAGTAAGATATTTTTTTCCATTAATTTAGTAACAACATTTTATATTTGATATCTACTTTTTTAACAAAATCCAAAGATTAATGTCTATTTTGTAACTTTTAAAAATCCAATAACAAAAAAATTTATTTTAGTAAATTTTGATGATCATTATGAATTTTATCCATTAAAAATATTGGTGGTACATATCAATGTATGTCATTGGTGGTGCATATGGGTATGTTTCATGCATTGTAGACTCATCCCTAAAATATTAGATTAAACGATTTATTGTTATCTCTTGAGGTTTCACATTCAAACATTGCGTATGCAGAGTTATAAGCGTTTATTGTCAACAATCTCTAAAGTAGATGGTTAAAAATTCTCAATTGACACATCCTATCTCCTTTAAGTTACGAGTTCAATAACCCTTAAGAGTTAAATTCCCATATCACCTCCCTCTAGTAAATGTTGCTATGTGTGTATATATGTAACAAAAAAATCCCTTTTATGGTTGTTGATTTATTAGGAAATAAAGTTGAAGCTATGAACTACATTTATGGTGGTGACGTTGATGGCAGGTTTTAAATGAAAGAAGGCGCAATTCAAACCCTAATAAATAATTACTAAACAAAAGCTCATGTGAACATACACACTGCTGCGTATACGAACCATCCTCATGACCACACACTCTCTCAATGTGTGAAAAGCTTTTATCAAGCATTAAAGCATCCTCTCCAATCCATTCAAATTAATTTTCTGCACTACTTTTCCTTGCATCTAAACATACGTTATGCTTATATCAATCCCTTCAACTACCACAAATTATATATATATAATTCTTTTAGTTTTACGTAGATTTAAGATCGTTTGATGAGTGAAAATAGATGGTTGGTGAAATGATAAGATATTTACTGAAAAAAGAAGTTAATCTGAATCACCTATTTTCACTCATCCAACGGTCCTAAATCTGTATACAATTAAAAGAGTTTTACATTTATAAGTGGATTATATCCTTATATATATGTTTAAAACAAATAACTTCCAAATTCTAAAAACATTTTAAGGAGTAGTCTTTTTGCCCCGAAATGACATGCTTTTTTTCTTTTATTTATTTATTGCACCAAGTCAGCAATCCGATAATGTTATGATAATGAATTTCAGTGACCTCATCTTAATAAAAGGAAAAATAAAATGACCAAAAAATAATTTCTTTAAATCTAGTGAGAAAATATGTACAAATATTAAACAAAAGTGACAAATCACGTAGTTTACCCTTAGGGGGTGTTTGGTTCAAGGATTGTGGGATTCCAATGTTCCCATGTTTGGTTGGCCGGAAATCTCATTCCCGGTAATGTTTTATTACCAATAGTAGATTTTTTGGGGTATATTACCGGGAATGTCATTACCTCCCTTCCCTTAGGTATTGTAACATTACCGGCGTTTTGGACTAAAATACCCTTAAATATTTATTTTTTTTCAAAAATATCATTCTTCTGTCATTGAATAATAAAAATTTTACGAAGGTTAAATTACAAATTTATCCTTAAATTATTTTAGATTTACAAAAAAAGTCTATAATTAAAATTTTATATGAAGTTCAGAGGTTAAAGAAAGATTTACCCTTTCATTAAACCTTTTTTATATTTTTAATTTTGTAAAAAAATTATATAAATATTATGAATTTAATTTTTTAAAGAAAATATATAAATATTTTACAATTTGTAATATTATACAAATATATAATAAGGACAATTTGGTCAAATATACATTTCAATAATCTTTTATTCCTTTAACAAAACACGGTAATCTTACATTCCTGCTAAACCAACCAAACACAAAATACAACATTCCCAGTAATTCTATTCCCTGGTAATCTTTTATTCCCACTGGTAATCTTACATTCTGTGAACCAAACGCACCCTTAATATATTTGTGACAATAATAATAACGATCAAGTTTGTGTTAGTGGTTAATGCTTCATCCCTACCCATCCCAGCTTTGATTCCTTTGGTAGGCATTTTCAACAGATGTTATTCTGCTTCTTTTGTGGGTTCAATCTGTTTTGGGTCGTCGTTGTCTCTATTTGCTGTTACTTGTTCAGCAAGCCGGGTTTCCATGGAGAACGATAGTGGTTTCGAGGTGCTGTGTTTAATTGTATGAAAATGTAACATGTAAAAACCACTCAATGGGCTCTAAAGGGTGCATGTTGAAGAACTCAAATCCAGTTTTTGTTTGGATTTATGAAAATGTAACAGGAAAAAAAAACTACAAAATGGGATCTAAAGGGTAAATATTGACGAGTCAAATCATGTTTGTACCTTTTTAATAATCTTAATGTGAATATAGGGTAGTATTTATTCATAATCTTTCTTAACAATTGACATATACACCTTACGAACGCATCTGCACGAATCCAAGACTTCAAGGGAGAATAACACTCCCTTTAACCGCTAAAAGCATTCAATGAATTCAAGACTTGAACCACTGCCTTTATTTTCGTTGGCCACTTTCTGGGAAGGATCTGTGTGGAAACTGTAAGCTGCTATCAGCTCAGCAACTTAATGGTACTGTAAAAATCAGAGATCTAATAACTGATATTGGTATTCTTATGCTCAAGTTTCTCTCATAGTAGATATGAGAAGCTTAGTGAACATTTTGAAATGATGGCGTACTTGGTGTTCGTGGTAGCTATATTGTGTGTGGATCAGTCTTGGTTCAAATTTTACCATGGGGTAACAAAGGAGTCGTATCTAACTAGGCAGGCCACTGTCTCCTACTTTTTTATTATTAAAAATATATATGGATAAATTTTAAATTAGAGCTTTTAATTTTAGTTTATTGTAAATTCTCTCTCCTCTTTTTCTATGATTAATTATACTTTACCCACTATTTTTTTATGATTAGTTATACTTTTTTCTCATTGAGTTAGAATCTTGACTCCGTCCCTGGACAAACAGATCAGAGCCATAATTCTAATTCAAGGAGGCAAGGTATAACTAACCATAAAAAATGGGAGGGACAAAAATCAAAATGAACTAAAATTTGAAGGTCTAACTAGATATTTATCCTTATATTTTTTAGTGATAAAAAATTAACAAACTCAACCCAACACATAGCTCAGTCACTGTGGGCAGATGAAGTCATTAAGATGATCTGTGCCGTGAAACATAATCCATCCCGACGATTAGTCATATTCTGTGTATGTATAGCAAAAGTTATGCAATGAGATAGTCTTTTCGGAGTTGGCCGGCCATGAAAAAATTAGAAAACTCTCCTATGTTACTACATTTCTTAAAACATTGATTACAACTTAGAAAGGACTACTCGTTGTGTAGAAATTGAACTTTGTTATACCTCTAGAAATACAACTCTAACAATCCGTTAAATTCATCTCCAGTTCGGAGAGTATGAGTCTTCATCGAGATCCTAAATAAGACCTTTATGAATTTAAGAGATTTGATTTGACAAAATCTGTTAACTGACGATTGTATTTATACACAGGATCAACCTATACATTACAATTATGACTATAGACGTGACACAAGCATGCAAAGAGAGTCAGTATAGAATTAATATATAAACATCAATGATAGGAAGGAGAGGAAACTTTTTTACTATTTTTTTCTTTCACCTTAGAGCATCTCTTATGACACTTTGTCTCTACATCTACAATCTCTACGTAACCGGTCAATCACTATTTGAAAAAAAACTACGATTTTTTATATAAATTAGAAGAGGTAAACCGTGAATAACCAACTTTGGTGTTTAGAGTTTACTGAGATGAATGACAAGTTTATTAATGTAGATTTCGTTTCAATCAACGCTTGTATTTCTGATTTTGGCTGTCAACTGGTTATGTTTTTAAAGTTTTGTTTCCCATTTTCATTTCTCACTGTTACAGCAATGTTAAGTTCTAATTTTTTTTGATGATTTATAAATCATCATGAAACTTGTTAGGAGGATTTGATTTCCACCATACAAAACTACTGTTTGTCTTTTAAATTTGATAAGGTTGTCCATGTTTCACTTATTTTAAGGTTTCTTTTTATTGGAAAAATTATACCATTAGTCACTCAACTATTAGCAACGTGATCATAGCATTGCACTATTACAAATGTGATCATAGCATCACGGCAATGGCAAACAAGCCAATTTGATCTCTATTGGATGTAGAGACTTAACATGGATTACGAGAGACCAATAATATTTAGGGTAAACTACACGTTTAGTACATAGTCTATCAATTTTAATTTATTTTAATACCTAAACTTAATTTTTTTTTTCAAAACCATAACAAACATTTAGTTTTTTTTTTTTCATTTTAATACCTTTCCGTTAAAAAATTAACACGTTTAATACCTAAACTATCAATTTTAGTTCGCTTTAATACCTAAACTTTTATTTTTTTTTCAAAACTTAACGTTAAGTTTTTAACGCAAGTACTAAAATAAAACAATAACTAAATGTTAGGAATAATTTTGAAAAAATTGAAAGTTTAAGTACTTAAACAGACTAAAACTGATAGTTTAAGTACTAAACGTATAATTTACCCATATTTATAAACCATTTCAGAACAGAACGTGTACTGGTTTAGTTGACTCAATCTAAAATATCCACGAACTCGTTCATTGAAATTGAAGGAAATAAATAAATAAATATCAAACATTCTTAAAACCCAATGCTTTTCTGAACCTTTGGAATCCCTACAAAACCATATGGAACGACAATAGACAGAAAAATAGTCCAACAGCACATCCCTCCATTACTCAATGAAATGGCTCTCTCAGAAGTCATGGAAAAGCATGATGGCATCGTCAAGCTTCATCTGTGATGATTCCAAGAGTAACCGGACTTTTCTTAGTCGGCTAAGACGTTTATCTCGCGGGATGTTCAAAAGCTGGAACGTTCACATAATATATTATCAGTATGAGCGATGTATAGAATCGTTCTGATGGAAAATACAGTCCATGGCAAGGCAATTTAACTAGACATGGAGGATTTCAAGGACTGTAGAATATGCTTAAATCAAGGCAGTATAATCGTATTTTTCTGCAAAGCAAAGACACATGAGGAGAACAGGTTGCGCATAACAAACCTCCTGTTCCTGTTCCAACTCAAACGCCACTCTTTGGCTCAAATTCAAGGAAGCATGGAACATCTCATCGAGAACATGTTCCCGGAGAAGCTTCTTGTTCACTTTCCACAACAGGAACTGTGTTAGTCTTTTAGCTCCTGTTACCTGTAATTTCTGCAGGGTCATCATAAACGAAATTAGAATGTTCAAACCATTGTCTACTTGATATGGCAAAAGCACATAATATTGTTCATGAACTAACACAATTAAAACATGAACTTCCTTTATCACCCAAAAGAAAGTCCAAGATAAACATCAATCTGTGAAAATCATAGCTTCAATCCTATTAATGCTTAAATATCATTCCTAGCATATCAGGGTTGTTTTCCAATTGAATATTGTCCATTCTATTGTTTGCAATCACTAATAAAATGCATTCCAATTCATTTTGTTTTAAATTGAAGAATTTTCAAACAATTCCAACTTCTCATAAAAGACTATTATTATATTTGAAATTGACATCAAGTTGTCCCATTGATTAGTTTTAAATTTCAAACAAAAAAGTCTGTAATATTTATCTTAAACAACAAGATTAGTTCAAATGGTTCCAATATAGTCACTTTAAAGCAATTTGAGGCAAGAGTTAAGAGGTGACAGAAAACATGCATAATTTAATTTGTTTACTCATGGGGACAGAAAAAAAAGGCTTGTACCTCCATTTGCAAATAATCATCCTTCCACAGTTTATAAAGAATTTTTGGCGTCTCCTTCTTTTCAACAAATGCTGCATCTGCAATCTACAACATGAAACTATAAGGAAACAAAGAGGGCTATAATTGAGAAAACCATTTAACAGTTAAATGGACAAATCTTTTTTCGGATAATAGAAATAGACTTGGATTGTGTTTGTTTATATTAATTTCTCAAGCTAAAACAACAACTTTCAACAAGATTTTAAGGCTTGAACAAGGTATGTTTCATTTATTTACATTCACAAACAAGATCGTTTATGATCTATTCAAATTATTGTTTAAAACTCTATTTATTGTTCGATTACAATATAATAAGAAGCTTTTTACTATTATTTCATTATTTATTGATATATTTATTAATATTTTTATAATTTTTAGGAATTTTTATTTTACACTATACTAACTGAAACCCTAATTGTTTTCTACCCCCTTCGGAATCAAAACTCCTATCACTAGTTGCCTCTCATCTCATCCCAGTCAGTAGCCAACAATCATTTCACTCTTTCAGACCACCCATCACTCCATTTTTCTTCTTCCTTTTAGCTCTCTCTAGCCCCTACACCAGCTAGTGTCCAAGGAAGACAAATACACACAGATATGAGTGGCTTCTAGACTGATATTCCTTGTCTGCATACAGAAATTGAAATAACCAAAAGGGTTGCTGAATGAATGAATCCAAACCTCAAATAGAAAAAAATTATGGGAGGAAGCCTTAAAATAATGTTCCAGTTTATTGTGTTGGAAGAAGGTTTTGGTTACTTGAGGCAATTTTTAACTTAGCAACAATTTTATTTCCTCGTGCGGATTCAGATGCCATCTCTAGAGCACTGAATCATGTCTCTCTGAACTTGAGTGACTAGTGCATATTTAAGTAACTTAATATAATATATGGCAGCTTAAGTGAAGAAAACAGTATGTAATTCTGCAAATGAAGACAAAGACACCAGGTTTTATCATGCTGAGTAGTTTACTTTGAGAGACTGAAGTCTTTTCAATCACAAGAAAATAGTATGGAATTCTCATTTAAATTAAGATTTTATAGAGTTTTTCATCCAACATTAAGTTTTTGTATAGAGTGAAGCAGAGAAAAAGAATTCTCTTCTGAGCTTTGACAAAATTTGAAGGTTATTTAATCTCAACCTTTTTTAGGTGAAACGAAATTGTCATATGGAAATTTTGCTTTTGGTGGAGGAACTTTTCTACTTTTGTATGGTTGCAAACATGGAGATAATGCTCCCCTGAATCTAAAAAATGAATATTTGTGTTTCAAAATTTATTGGACTTAACAATTGAACTTTAGTAGTTGGATGCTCTCAGTTTTAATGAAGATTTCTTAATTTTCTTTTTATATGGCTTTAATTGAGAGATCTAGACTTCTATGAATATGTAACTTTTAATTGCTAATTTGCTATTGCTAGCATATGTATATTACTATATTGTAAGTTAATAATGTTAAACTTTGTTGGTAGATGTTTGTTGTTCATGAACATGATTTTTTGTGAATATATTCAATTGTATGTTCATAAACAAGTTCATTTAACTCAACTAAACATATTTGATTATATGTTCACAAACATATTTGTTTAAAGTTAGTGAACAGGTTCATATATCTTAAACAAACAAAGCTTGATTACATCCAATTTTAAATGAGTCAAGCTCGATGAATACCCTAAAATCCTAAAACACAGGCTGATGTCAAGCAAGTTGAATAAACATGAATATTGGTCTGTTCTATTTGTTGAAGCTCGGCTTGTTTACGCCTTAAAAAAGTAAAATAAAAAAGTTCCAGTGCAATAAAAGATTTCAGAAACATTCTTAAAACTGCTGCTATGTATAGCGAATAGCAATGACAAAAGTCCGTACTATTATCTCTGGTAGAGGATTGTTACCTTGTCAGTTTCAAGTAGGTGACTGCTGTTCGACAGTAACCTGAACATTCTATATGCATCTTTTCCATATCTTTTCAACACAATAGATTCCACCTGCAATATAAGATATGCTAATGGTCATTTAACAGAATGAAGCATGAGCGACTCAACTAGTTTAACCAAAACTGAAATCATAAAGACCTCCTCATTCTGAGCCATTTCAATTATTTTCTTGAAATCTGAAAAAGAAACAACAATGGGTCACCAGAAATATAAAACAAATTAATCAGCCAAAACAAAGATATACTGAGAAAAAAGGCATACAAACCGATACTATATGACTCATTGGCTGCTATTACAAACGGAGGGCAACTCAACTGAATCAGGGAGGCTCTAACGCGATCAAAGGTTATATTACGACCATCTTCGCTCTTTATCACTTCTTCATAAATGGAACTCAGTGAGAGTGGAACTGTAAAATGCAGATCATCAATAATAGAAGCAGTAATAAAAAAAAGTTGCATGAACCAAAGGCATAACCCTTTAATCCTTTTTCTATTGAACTAAGTTGACCGCCCTTGCCTAATTATACCAAAATAGCTATGTATGGCTTTTGAGCTATATTGCTCAGTCAATATAGCCAAAGCTTCTTGCAACTCCTCTTTTCACATATTATTAAGATCTATGTTACTTAGAATAAAGTGCTGGTGACAGATATGAACATGCGTCCAGCACGGGCATGTTCATATTTTCCAACTTCTAAATATTTGGAGGGTCAGGCATTAGTACTACAAGAAAATGAAAACTCAGAGCAACATGATTAAGATTAATTTAAAAACTCTGGATGTATAAGTAGTTTCTTAAAGTTGAAAAATAAAAGCATCTCGTACTGTAACTGCAAGTTATAATTTTTATAAATGACAGAATAACTCCAGTCCTCGCACTAATACCGAATTAGATCCATATTTGGATTATAGAAATAGAAAAAACGTATCTGAATATTATTTTGGCAGCAAAATAAATATATAGTTGTAGGTGTTCAAAAATAAATAGCAAGCATATTGAAGATTAGCTTACCTGAATTCTCTGTTTTAACCTTCTTCTCTGTGCTTCTAGTTGCTTCGAGCATCGCTTTTAAGACGGTAACAGCTCCATCATCGAGGCGCGTCTTCACATTCTCGATGCAAGCCTAGAGATTACACACAATTTACACTAGGATTATACATAGTACTAACAATATCTTTCATTTACATATATGAAACACAATGCATAGTACTAGCAACCTTTAGCCCATTCCTGTTATCACGACTTCATAACTTACACTGGGATTATACATGATTAGCATGAAGCCTATCATTCCTCGAGTGATAAAAACACTAAAATATTCTTTTGACATATCAAAAGTATAATTCAAATAACAAATCATAAGGTAAACTGACCTTATGCCTAAGACGTCGAATAAATTCCTCGAAATTAGCACGCCAAAGAACTACTGGCTCATCTGTAGCTCCATATTCTGTCCCTGACTCTAAAGCATCATGCTTGCGCTATAAAAGATGGGGAAATTTCAAATTAGCATACAAATAAATGAATCACTTCAAATGAAATGTCTTAAGCCAACCTTCTCGCCAGGTGCCACGATAGGGGAACTGGTCTCATCCTTCCCTTCAGCAGCAGGTTCAGTTTGTGTTAGAAGCAAAAATCTTAAGGCTTCAGGAGGTGCAGCAGCTTCCACAACACGTTGCTCTAATGTTTCTTGTTCTTCAAGAATCTAAAAGGATATATTGAAGATACTCATCAGAGTATCATTTATTCAGGATAAAATTTAGATGGTACAAGTTGATATCAAGAGGCCTTTCACATTAAATAGAATATGAAAGGCCGCAAGCCTACAATAGTCTGCTTTAATGGAAAAAGAATCATATATATTTGTTATGCTTGCCTAGTTCGTGTTACAACAGCTCTACATAAACCCACATCGACATAAAAGAATATTTTATTCAGGAATTAGATGACCCGAAGTCACTAAAAACCTAATTAAGGATGCATTACACCAGTATATAGGGGACAAAACATTTCAGGAAAGCAGAAACAAGACAGTTGATTTTGATTATGAACTAGTGTTACGTAAGAATTTTTCAATAGTAGTCCTGAAGGATAGGACTGTACCATATAGACTTCGTATCCAATACCAATCCTCTAATGATGTTTCTATCACCAGAGAAAACCACTTGCCTAGTCCAACTTTTGCACAAACGCAATAACATACTAATTTGACATGAATCAATATACACCTTGGCATATTTAGCAGCTCGCTTTCTTGCAGAAAGTTCTTGTTTAGTTGGGTTAGTGAGAACTGGTTCAGAAGCAGGGCACCGTTCAACAAAGCGAGCATTCAGTAACTTAATCATGGCTTCTTGGACAGCATCCAAAATTGCATCATCTCCTAGAAAAAAATATAAAAATATATTAAATGGACATGAATAAATTCAATTACGTTTATATTAATCACTTAGCTCAAGTGCAGTAACAAATCAACCCTTAACTCCTTTCAACCAAAAGGGTAACTTTATATATATCCAAGAAATAGATAAACAGGGAATTCTGAAAAAGTTGCCTTCATTTTGACTCGATTTAGCTCGATCAGACATTTGTTTGAGGGTAAGCCTTCCATGCTGAAGTAAAGCCTCCAAAAGATCAACACACTACAAAAGCAAAGCACAAAATATAATGAAGTTTTAAAGAATCTATGTTTATTTAGGCTCTCTTTGATTGATGCTTTTTCTATTTGCCTAAGGTTTTCTACTTTTCAAATTCCTTTACTTTTTGTTTTCTACAATTTTTTTTTTGGGGGAAAAGGAACACATAGAAAAAGCGCCAACTAAACAGAGCTTAGTCTTAGTTTTACAATATTAGAAGTAATGAAGAGTTTACTTGTTTATCAAGTTTCTGGGAGACAATAGTCAGGAATTTGGGAAATCTCCACCGATGGAAGATGTTATCGTACAATGCAACATACTGAGTGGTAGCTTTTGCAGCATCTCCATGCTCAACTGCACATTCCATTGCAAATTAATTTAAACAAACAAATTAAAAACAAAGGCAGAATATTAACAAATTCAATTCAATTTTGAGACTCAGAACCATTTGCAATCCCATTGCCAACTAATCCAGTTAGAGGGGATTAAACCTAAGCTCTCTTTTTCCTACATTCTTAGCAGCCAAACAGAAACATACATATATAAATATATAATTGAAACGAAGAAGAATTAGAGAACCAGATTGTTCGAGAACAAAAGCTTGAACGCAATTGTGTTGAATCAAAACAAGTAAGCAGTTCTTGACTTGAGAAGAAGTGAGCTCCGTGAACCGGACTGTGGCTTGGAGAGTTAACGGTCCTCTCCGGAGAAGACACTCACAGACTTTCTGTAAATAAACAAAGCAAACAGAATCAAACTTTATACGGTCATCACCGTTAGTTATCAGAAACTTTTATATAAACGAATAAATAAATGTATAAAATTATAGGTATAAACTGAATGCTGAAGAGAGAGATCTAGGTTTATTTACGGCGACGAGATCGCCGAAGTGAGTGGTGATAAGATGGACGGCGTATTTGATGCCGTGCCGAGTCAGCATCGCTCGCACTTTTCCTGGGAGTGGTTCCTTTTGCTAACTAGACCGAGGAAGAGGGGAACGCAGAGTGGTGTTTCTTTCGTTGGTAAGGAAAAGGGTTTAGGAGAGCAATTTTATTGAGATTAAATACTTAATAAAATCTTTATTTTATAAAGCGTTACGGCAGGGGTCCATAGCTCAGTGGTAGAGCATTTCACTGCAGATCAAGAGGTCACCGGTTCGAACCCGATTGGGCCCTTATGGGGAAGTGTATATTTTTTAAGAGGACATTAAGTTATTATTATATTTAAGAAATCATGATAATTTTTTTTTGAATAAAGAAAAGCCTAATACAGGCTAGCAGACCAGCGACTTGGTGCAGAGAGACAGACAGCGTCAAAGGCGATTAAGTCCACAATTTTCACTGGAGGAGAATCATATTGCATCAGGTTGAAGTGGTGATACGAGGCAAACTTGGCAATGTTGTCTGCCACTCTTGGAATCCATTGGAATTGCACCTACCAGGTACGGTGATGTAAGTTTGCGATTGCTTTGACAAGAGAGTTAGTTACGCTCGAGATCATTTGCAATTTAACCACAATTATTTTAATTTAAAGATTGAGATTACATATAATTTATATATTATGATTTATATATTAAAATTATTTTTTATTTTTTATCTTTTATATTCAATGAATTAACATTTTTTAAAATAAAACTAGATTTTCATTAAACAATGGTAACACAATCCCAATATGGAAACTCAAAGGGCCTGAAAAAAATAATCAAAACTTTCCTTTGAATATATGTTTCATCTTCTACAAAAATCCTAACAACTATAAATAATCTTCATGTCTTTATTCGGACCCAAACACAATATGATATAGGCGTGAAGATTGAGAGAATTAATATGACAGATTGCTCCGCGAACGATTCTGCATGCATCAACAAACTGACGTAAAAGGAGATCTAATTCTAGGAGAACGGCGATATTTCCTTATCAAGAGATACATTATGATGAATGCAACACGAAACGTCAAACTATCATAATGATAGATAAACTTCTATAATAAAATAAGATAAATAACGTGTCATAAAATCATACAAAAATCAACACTTCAAAAATATGTGGAAAGAAAAAAGTCAACTGAAAAGATGTTTACTTAAATCTAAATAAAAAAAGAAAAATGACGACACTTAAACCATCGCCTAAAACAACATTTTAAAAGAAAACTAGAGAATTAAACCTTTGGTAGCAGCTTTGACCTCGTCACCAAGGCAACAACGCTTGCACCTTAGATCAGAATTCATTTTTACATGAAAAAAAAAGAAATAGCTTATTAATTGGATTATGTTCAACTTTTCTATTATAATGAAACATCGATAACTGTGAAATAAGGAAAAAAATTTCGCAAACATAACAAGAAAATAAAGAATATTAAGATTTACATAAAAAAAATCTTTGCGGAAAAATCAGACAAAAAAAGAGAATTTTCACAAATATAAAAGAAGTAGAATACAAGAGGATTTAGAGAAAGAACACTTGATATCTAACCCTACCTCTTAGTATTTATTTATAAAGATAAATACTTGATTACAAAAGGAAATTTATGAAGTAGAAATCTACTCAAAACAAGTATTCTATATAAAAAGAAATAAGCTTTCTACTTTTAATCAAACTAGGTTTTTTACTTTTCTCAATTATCTTTTAATTAATTTGTGTCGCATTGAATTCGAGTCAAACCTTTCAATCTTCACCTTAACACAAATTTTAAAAGTGCAAAGGATTCGACACACAACTCAAATTTGACGAAAGACCCTGACTCAACAAAAGCAATCTTAAAAATCCTAAACCCTAAATCATAATCCATAAATTCGCCCATCATCGTCAATTGCACATCGTTGCCGCCGCACTAAAGTATCCTCCTCTCGTCGTGTACGTCATTCAATATTCACCCCCGATCTATCATCGTTCATGATTCAATTAGAATATTTTACATTCGATGTTTGACGGTCGATTAGCTCATTGTTCATCGATTTCAAACAATGGAAGAGTGGGATAATTGGTAGTAAGGGTATGATGATGAAAGTGGTGGGTGGTGATTATTGATTTAACAACAACAAAGGGTGAAATTATGGATTTGGTATTTAGGGCTTTGGGGGAATTTAAAAAAATTTAAGGTTTTTCTGAAAAATTATTATTATTTATAATATTATAATATAATACATTTATATATTTATTATACGAATATATATATATATATATAATATTTATATTATAAATATTATTGACTAAAAAATATCCTCTGCGTTAGGGTTCCTCTGCCGATTAGCACGTATTTGCTCAACCGCTTAGTTGTTTTTCTTAAGTTTCTCAATCTAGTATGGCTAGTTTTGTTTTGTTTGAATGTTCTCAGCCTGGTATAGCAAGTCGAGCACAATGGGAGAGATTGAAAGCAAGATGGAAAACCTGGTTTTAGGGGTAGAAGATGAAGATGCATTGATAATCACACAATCAGAAACCCCATCCACGATATCGTTTGACAACTGTTTGGTAGGGAGATTTCACATAGCAAGCCAGGTGAATATTCAGGCAATGAGGGTTACTTTGGCCAACGTATGACATTCTATCGATGGAATTTCAATTACAGAACTCGAGGAAGGCCGATATCTATTTTGATTTCACCATGAATTGGATGTGAACCGAATTGCTACGGAAGGACCATGGTACTTTAATTCGCACCTTTTACTATTACACCGATTACAAATAGGGGAAGATCCGATATTGGTAGAATTAGAGTGGGTGCACTTTTGGGTTCTGATTAACAACCTACCGGTGGGCTATGTGTCAGAGCAGGTGGTTAGGCAATTTGGCAATTTTCTTGGAATTTATATTAAGTATGATACTTCTGCCGATAATTTGGGATATCGAGGATCGATTAGGATTCGGGTGGGCTTTGATGTACGAAAACCGTTGAAGAGAATGTAGAAACTAGCTTTATCAAATGGACTTTCAATCTCTTTCTCGTTCCAATATGAGAAATTGAAGCTCTTTTGTTTCATGTGCGGCAAATTGGGCCATGGCAAATTTTTTTTCCCGTTGCATGTCCTTAACGATAAGGATAATCTGGTTCCACAATGGGATGTTTCAATCCGAACCCCGCCAAGACGTAGGGGAATAACAACAAGCACGTGGCTGCGAGAAGAGGAGGACGGTGGTTTGTTGGGAATTGACAGAAAAATACTCAAGACCAACCATACAATGCAGTTGAACGAAACCGAAGCACGAATGAATGGATTGTAAACACGTTTAAAGGATTCACAGCAAGTAATGATAATGCTGGAAGCTATTATGTGGCCATGACATCAGGTGATGAAGAAAAACCATTAGAAAAGAACAATGCGAAGAGGTAGAGGAGCGACACAATTACTCCAAATGCACGAGAAGTAAACCAGACTGGAAATCAAATGATATCGACAGGCCTGACAATCCAGGCCAGCCAGACACAATGAAACTCGTAAGTTGGAATATCCGGGGATTGGGGATGCCCCGGACGGTTCACCGTCTTCGACATATGCTGAGAGACGCAAACCCAGCTGTAGTTTTCTTTATGGAGACAAAACTACAGAATTTGCGTATGATCCAAGTGAGGAAGTAATGCGGACTGACACATGGAATTGAAGTTGAACCCTAAGGCACACGGGGGTTTATGTCTGGCCTGGAAGCAGACGTGTGATGTTACTTTGAGTTCGTATTCTGGCTCTCATATTAATGTTTTAATAACGAGCATCTCTCAAGGTATTCAGTGGAGATGTACAGGTTTCTATGGAGCACCCGAGGAAAATAGACGGCCAAAATAGTGGGAACTATTGATTAGTTTGAATGATACCCCAAATATTTCGTGGCTACTAATAGGAGATTTTAATGAGAAAATTGAAAATATTTGCACAGCAATTTAGAGTGGTTCGACTTTCTCAACCAAAGTCTACGTCCAATACCTTATCTATCCAAACTAAGGATTTTCCACAAATTCACTAATTTGTCTTTCTTTTGAGGACAAAGAGTAACCTTACAAATCCCTCAAGAAATATACCCCAAATTCTTGAGAACTCTCTCTCCCAAAGAACAATACAAATTTTACAAACTTACAAGAAAATCCTCACAAGGAAAGATGTTTGCACAGTTCTAGAACAAAGAAAGAACACTCAAGAATAAAACAATTGAGAACAATAAGTGTTCTTGAAAGCAAAAATGAATATTGAATGTAATAGGCTTGAAAATGCTCAAACTTGAGGTTTGATGCTTTCTCTTTTATTCTCTCTTGATTCTTGATAATTATCTTGATCAATGGCTTCTAAGCTTGTTTAAATACTCCTTGGATCATTTCTGAACGTTGAGGATCATTAGTGGAGTTAATAGAGCCGTTAGTGTGTGAAAACAATTAATCAAACAGTTGGGAGCGTATGGTGCATCGATGCATAGACTTTGTGCATCGGTACACTATGTGTAAAATTCAAATATTTCGACCATTGGAAGACTTAGTGCATCAGTACACTAGGGTGTGCATCGGTGCACAAATTTGCTTCGATATTTAAAAAATAGACGGGGTGCATCGATGCATAACTTGTGCATCGGTGCACAAAATCAATTCGATGTTCAATAAAATCCTGAGTGCATCTATGCATGGTTGTGCATCGGTGCATAAAATGCATTCGAAATGGGTGTGCATCGATGCATCAAATTAGTGCATCGGTACATCCCATAAAAATGTTTTCAACAATCTCCCCCTTTTTGATATAACAAAATATTTGAGTAATTTTAAGATTTTTAAAATAATTTTTTAGATCAATTTAATCAATTTTGAAATTACTCCCCCTTGCTATAATACATCTTTCTCCCCCTTACTATAATACATCTTTCTCCCCTTTTTTGTTAAATCAAAAATACTCTAAATTTTTTTTAAACAAGTTTGTAAAATACAACTAATTGATTTTTAGAAATATAGCTTAAGCTGCTAAGATCACAATCAAGAGAAAGGTTAGCCATTAGTTTCATAATTCAATATTCATAAACAATGTGAAATGACACAAATTGGTCATAATGCAACTAATATGTAAATGATACACAATATGAAATTTTAAACCAAACCATATATATATATATATATATATATATATATATATATATAAGAAGTTCAAACATCAACAAGCATTCAAGTTTAAGCATCCAACATCCATAGCAAATTCAAATATTCAAACACAATCCAAAATCATCAAAATGTTTAACAATAAGTTTGAAGGTCAATTCAAGCAAAATAAAGCAAGATAGGTCTAGTCGTCCATAGGAGGATAGGGATGAGGAGGATAATGTGCTCGCACTTCAAGTGTGAGAGCATCCATACGTTCACGCATCTCCCGTTGAAACTCAATCAGTCCATTTGTTCCTCTTGATGTGTCGGTTCCGATGCCAGAGAATCATCGTCGGGTATGACCTCATCAATATCTTGCATCAGCTGTTAAAGCTCTGGATCGTCGTCCATTGCTGGTGCCGGAGGTGGTGGAGCTCGTGAAGAGCTTGCTCCCGGAGTTTGCTCAGTAGGTCGATAAACCCACTGGCCAGTTTCCTTATCCTGTTTCCATCCCGCTTTCTTTAAGGAAGTGAAATTGATTTGGTTTTGGAGAGGGATTGGAATATCAAGATTGACCCTAAGACCGAGTTTGATAAACAAGTTACTAAGGAGACAACCATAAACCAATGTTTCTATATTTTTGGAAGGAACTGTGTTTATGGTATCTACTAACTCACTAAAGATGATCTGTGGCAGATTAATCTTCTTATTATGTTGGATACAATGTATCCACCATATATATATTTTCCTAAGGGAGGAGTACCTACCTCCGGATGGTCGAAACCACCAAGAGATCAACAAATGTAGAAATCAATCGTGATGAGATGGTAAGGTACTAACGCTATCCTTAGACTTATAGGGTGATTCCACAATCTCATTTTCATTATATAAACCTAAGTTATCTAGTCCAAAATGGGTAGCGAATGTGTCGGAGTCAATAAAAATGAATTTGTCCTAAAAGATAGGAACATATACCTATGGTTCCGGATCAACATTCGTATTGGACACATACCGCATTGGAATAGAAGATGTGGACTAATTGTTGATAAACAATAGGTTTGTGTTTAAAGAGATTATCAAACTTCCATGATTTAAGAGTAGGAAGATATTGAAAATTCATATCTTCCATAGCTTGGATCGAAGGGATATGCTCTTCCCGGATTTTGTATGACTCAAAACAAGTATGGTACCTATGGTAGAGATCATGTCTACAACTAGGTACATTGAAACATGAGTTTAGAATGGTCATATTTGGGTCATTTGGATTTGGATTTAGATTAGGTGAAGGTATAGGAGGTCAGTTTTGGCTTGAGCGACTGGATGATGTCCTAGGTCGTTTGGGATTAGACATGGTTTAAGAATCGTAATGGAATAGGTAACCTGCAAATTTAAGAACATGTATACAATATAATCAATCCCAAAACTCAATTGAGTCTGTAATAGTCAAGGTTCTCTAAACTGAATCCTAATGGGCAAAGTTTTGAAAACTATTTAAAAAATAATGTTTAAAGATTATAATACGTATAGTTTTGATGAAAACAACATAATTTAATAAAAAATATTAATTAAAACAATAAATTTCATTTTTTTATTTCGAAATTCAAAGAAAGTTTGAAAAATTATGTGTTTTTTTTATGAAATTGGTTGTAAAATCTAGTTTCTAAACATTAAACAATCAATGCCCGATAATTTGTTCAACCTAGAACTAATTAAAACTAGTCCTAAGTTCAAAAATCAATAAAATAGAGGTTTTTGAAATATTACCTTGAAAATTAAGAATTTGTGAGAATGAGATGTTGTTTGCACGATTTTAATTATATAGGAAGGATTAGGAGTTGAAGAATAGTTGGATTCTGACCTTAGAACATTGATTTTGAAGTAAATTTGAGATTAGGGTGAAAGAGGGTCGAACGGTGTGAGGTTTAGAGGTTTTGGGGTTTTGAAGGAATGAAGAAAATAAGCATTTTAAACCCAAAAACCTGATTGGTGTATCGATGCACAGCATAGTGCATTGATGCACATTCAAGGCGTGCATTGGTGCACTTTCATGGTGAATCGATGCACATTCAAGGGATGCATCGATGCACTAGGTAGTGTATCGATGCATTAAGCACAAAAATGTCAAAAATCTGTTTTAAACACTTAACAATGCTAAATTAATTAGCTCTAGTGGTATTGGTAACTCATTTATTGAAAATTAACTATGTTCAATCAATCAAATCAAATCCTTAAACTACATTTGAACATAAAATTAGTTCTCACTGAGAATTATAAACTCCCCCTAACTAATAGCAAAGAATGCAATCAAAAGTGTTATTTTTATAAGCATTTTCAACTCTAACTAAAAGTGCTAAACTTATTTTAAACACTAAGTCAAGGTAGGTTGGTCAAACCTAATTCTCTCCTAAGTGTCCAAAATCTTTCTTTATCTAAAGGTTTTGTAAAGATATTCGCTAATTGGTGCAAAGTATCAACATATTCTAGAACTATATCTTCTTTAGCGATATGATCTCTAATGAAATGATGTCTAATTTCAATGTGCTTAGTTCTAAAGTGTTGGATGGAATTTTTAATGAGACAAATAGCACTAGTATTGTCACACTTGATAGGTATGGTACTTACTTCAATTCCATAATAAAAAAGTTGTTGTTTCATCCATAAAACTTGTGCACAACAACTACCGACTGAAATGTATTCCGCTTCAGTGGTAAATAATGCAACACAATTTTGTTTCTTTGAAAACCAAGAAATCAACATATTTCCTAGGAATTGGTAAATACCGGATGTGTTTTTCCTATATATTTTGCATCCTCCGTAATCCGCATCTGAGAAGGCATGCAAGCTAAAGCTAGAGTCTCTAGGATACCAAAGTCCTAAACTAGGAGTGTCCTTAAGGTATATAAAGATCCTCTTAACAGCTAGTAAATGTGATTCCTTAGGGCATGATTGAAATCTAGCACATAAGAAAACACTAAACATAATGTCCGATATACTTGCAGTTAGATAGAGCAAAGACCCAATCATTGACCTATACAATTTAAAATCCACATATTTACCTCCTTCATCTTTATCAAGCTTTATTGATGAGCTCATTGGAGTGGCATGAGGTTTCCCATTTTCCAATCCAAACTTCTTGAGTATATCCTTGATGTACTTAGCTTTATTAATGAAGATGCCATCTTTTCTTTGCTTGATTTAGAGTCCCAAGAAAAATAAGGGCTCCCCCATCATGCTCATCTCAAATTCACTTTGCATTAGCTTAGAAAATTCTTGGCAAAGAGCATCATTAGTAGAACCAAATATTATATCATCAACATAAATTTGAACTACTAATAAATATTTACCTTTATGCTTTAAAAACAATGTAGTGTCAACCTTCCCTTTTGAAAAACCTTTTTCAATTAAAAAATTTGACAATCTTTCATACCAAGCTCTAGGAGATTGTTTTAAACCATAAAGTGCTTTTGTCAATTTAAAAACATGATTTGGAAATTTTGAATCTTCAAAACCAGGAGGTTGTTCCACATACACTTCTTCTTTTATAAAACCATTTAAAAATGCACTTTTAACATCCATTTGATATAATTTAAATTCATTGATACATGCAAATGCTAATAACATTCTAATTATTTCCATTCTAGCTACAGGAGCGTATGTTTCATCATAGTTTATGTCTTCTTCTTGAGTATACCCTTGAGCAACAAGTCTAGCCTTGTTTCTCACTATATTACCAATTTCATCAAGCTTATTCTTAAATACCTATCTAGTACCTACAGTAGATTTATTACTAGGCCTTTCAACTAATGTCCATACTCTACTTCTCTCAAATTGATTTAACTCTTCTTGCATAGCCATAATCCAATGTTCATCATTTAATGTTTCTTTAATATTCTTAGGCTCTATGCATGATATAAATGCAACATAATTACATATATTTCTAAGAGAAGATCGAGTTGTTACCTCTTTGGATGGTTCACCTATTATCTCACAATCCTTGACATAGTTGTACTCTCTTGGGTAAGAGACTTCCCTTTCTTCAATGGTTGGATTCTCGAGAGGATCTTGAGTTTCCTCATCTTTTGTTTCTTCCTTTGATGATGGTTTTCCCACGTCATGTCTAACGTCATTTGTGTTTACAATACCTACATCATCATTTACACAAGAATCCTTCCTCGAAAGGGGATTATCGTTGAAAACAACATGTATAGACTCTCTACAACTAAAGTTCTTTTATTAAATACTCGGTAAGCTTTAGAATTTAAGGAATAACCTAGAAAGATTCCTTAATCACTTTTAGCATCAAATTTTCCAAGATTTTCTTTATCGTTGTTTAAAACAAAACATTTATATCCAAAAAGATCAAAATAGCTAATGTTAGGCTTTTTATTTTTGAAAAGTTTATATAGAGTTTTCTTCAAAATAGGCATAATAATTACTCGATTAATAACATAACAAGCGGTATTTGTGGCTTCCGCCCAAAAATATTTTGGCAAATTGTTTTCACAAAGCATGGTTCTAGCCATTTCTTATAAAGTTCGATTTTTCCTCTCAATAACTCCATTTTGTTGAGGGGTTCTAGGTGCTGAAAAATTATGGCTAATACCATTAGAATTACAAAATTCAGTAAATCCAAGATTTTCAAATTCAATTCAATGAATATTCCTAACACTAGTTATATAGTAACATTTTTCATTTTGGATTACTTTTGAAAACGTGTGAATTTTTCTAATGCTTCATCTTTAGTACTTAAGAATAAAACCTAAGTATATCTAGAATAGTCATCTACCAATACAAATGCATATTGTTTTCAACCCAAACTAGTAGTCCTAGTTGGCCCGAAAAGATCTATATGGATCAATTGTAATACTCTACTAGTTGATACATCATTAATTGACTTAAATGAAGCTCTTCTATGTTTTCCTTTAGCATAAGCATCACATATTTTATCATTATCAAATTTTAGCTTTGGCAACCCTCTAACTAAATCTCCTTGAATTAGTCGTTGAATAACACTCATGCTAGCAAGTCCTAGTCTCCTATGCCATAACCAACTATGATGCTCATCCTTAGCAATTAGGCATAAATTAGTCATATCAATAAAATCTAAATGCACCATGTATATGTCCCTATTTTATGAGAAACAAGCATAATAAAAAATGGATGCAATGTCAATCAATTTTGCAATCATTTAATTTAAAATAAGACATTGTATTCTTTATCAAATTCATTTTTCAAAAGATTATGATTTTAACCCATTCACATATAAAACATTATGCAATGTCGATTATCGAGATTAAGAATTTATGCATAAAGTTTATGAAAATTTTATGCATTAAAAAAATAAGATATATGCATAAAAATTAAGAAAAATTTAAGGTCAAACTTTGCAAAACCAAAGTTCTTGAAAAATCAATATCAATTGTTAAAGAGATATCAATTACATTTAAAGACAAATTTTGACCAAAAAAATATTATGATGAACTGTAGTTATGACAAATTTCTGAAAAATTTTGATTGTTCATCTTAATGCATTTTTCAACATACATGAGATAAAACATAATCATTCTACATTTAAAACCTCATGCATGCATAAACTAAATGAGCAACCAAATAATAACATTAAGTTAAGAGGTTAGCCATTCATTTTTCATGTGTGGCCAGAGCATCTTGAATTTCGTCATTTTCATCATAATTTTCTCCCATACACATACAAGAGACATTTAAGTAGATTTTGGTATCCAAATTGCTTTGGATCCTTGAATGTTAGTTTCGATGCCTCTTGTTCCTTTTGGAACCCAGACTTGTCTAATTTTAAATTGTTTTCCTTTCTTTAAAGGACAAGTATGTTCCTTATGACCATGATAATGACAATGTGAACATATAGTCATTATTGAACTAGATGAATTATTTAAAATGATCTCTTTTTCTTTTGTTAAACATTCAAGCTTAGCTTTCAAATCGAATTTTTCTTTTTCAATACTTTCAAATTTCATTTTTGAAAGCTCTAAATTCTTCTTCAAGATTTCATTTTGATTTTCAAAATCCATTTTTCTTTCTAGAAGAAGTTCGTTTAATTTGAAAATTTCTTTTTCAAAGTTTTCAGATTTCGTTCTTGAAAGCTCTAACTCCTTTCTCAACATTTCATTTTGATTTTCTAAATCTGTTTTAGCTTTCAAAAGAAGATCATTTTTAGCTATAAATTTAGAAATCAACTTATTGTATTTGGAGCTCATGGTCTCAAACTCAGAAAATAATTCATCATAAGCATCTTGTATCTCATTAAAAGATTTTGAATTTAATCTATTTGAGTTAGAAGATACCTTTGGCTCTGTGAGAGCTAATAGAGACATCACCTTTATTAGTTCTTCTTCTTCCTTGTCTCTATAGATCTCCTCAAGCTTATCCCACATCTCCTTAAGCTTATCCCACATCTCCTTGGCATTTGAACAAGAAGAAACTCCTTTATATACATTAGGATCAATTGCACAACACAACATGTTCATAGCCTTTGTGTTTTGTTGATCTTTCTTCCGTTCTTGATTACTCCACTTATTTGCCTTCTTAGTAGAAGAATAACATCCTTTCTCGATTATCATCCAACCTTTCATATCAAATTCTTAGATAAATATCATCATAAACCTCTTCCAACGATGATAATTTGTTTCATTGAAGTATGGAGGTACGTCAATTGGTATGGATTCTTCCATGGAGAATGAACCGGAAGTGGACTCCATCTTTATCGATTTAAATCTTCCCGGATCTACTCAAGAGGTGATTAAACCTTCAAATGAGTCAAGCTCTGATACCAATTGTTGAGTTAATCGATCGACGGAATAACCCAAGAGGGGGTGAATTGACAATAAAAATTTCGGTGGAAGCTTTTGCAGATAATTAAAAATATTTGCACAACAATTTAGAGTGGTTCGACTTTCTCAACCAAAGTCTACGTCCACTACCTTAGATATCCACACTAAGGATTTTCCACAAATTCACTAATTTGTCTTTCTTTTGAGGACAAAGAGTAACCTTACAAATCTCTCAAGAATTATACCCCAAATTCTTTAGAACACTCTCTCCCAAAGAAAACAATACAAATTTTGCAAACTTACAAGAAAATCCTCATAAGGAAAGATGTTTGCATAATTCTATAACAAAGAAAGAACACTAAAGAATAATAAAATTGAGCACAATAAGTGTTCTTTGTTGAGTTAATCGATCGATGGAATTTGCCAAGAGGGGGTGAAATGGCAATAAAAATTTTGGTGGAAGCTTTTGCAGAAAATTGAAAAGATTTGCACGGCGATTTAGAGTGGTTCAATATTCTCAACCAAAGTCTAAGTCCACTACCTTAGCTATCCACACTAAGGATTTTCCAACAAATTCACTAATTTGTTCTTTCTTTTGAGGAAAAAGAGATAACCTTACAACTCCCTCAAGAATATACCTCAATTCTTGAGAACACTCTTTCTCAAAGAGAAGATTACAAATTTGCAAACTTACAAGGAAATCCTCACAAGGTAGATTGTTTGCATAATTCTAGAACAAAGCAAAGAACACTAAAAAATGAATACAATTGAGTACAAGTAGTGTTCTTGAAAGCAAAATGAATATTGAATGAAAAATAGGCTTGAAATGCTCAAACTTGAGGTTTGATGCTTTCTCTTTGATTCTCTCTTGATTATTGTTTCTTGTGTTTTCTTGTTATTGATCAATGATTTCTAAGCTTGTTTAAATACTCCTTCAAATACTTCTGAATGTTGGGGATGATTAGTGGAGTCAATGGAGTCGTTTTAGTGTGAAATCAATTAATAAAACAGCTTGAAGCGTGGGGGGAATCGGTACCCTCTCATGGGGAATCGGTTCCCTAAATGTAAAATTCAAATATTTCGACCGTTAAACAGGGGGAATCGGGACCCCCTTGGGGGGGGAATCGGTTCCCTCCGAGCATTCTATTTTTCTCGGAGCCAAACCATTCAGGGGGAATCGGTACTCTCTTGGGGGGAATCGGTTCCCTCTGAGCAATCTGGAATTTTTGGCTTTGAAATTGTTCGAAATACTTTGTAAAATTGTTTTGAAATTATTTTAAGATTAAAACTTAATTTTACACTTGAGTAAGAATTAAAAATGACATTTGAAAGATTTGGAGTAATATTTTGATATTCGAATAATTATATCGAATATACTCGGAAAATCTTTTGGAAAATCTTAAAATTCATTTAACTTAATTTGTTATATCGAAATATCAAAATGTTTTCAACAATCTCCCCCATTTTGATATAACAAAACATTTTAGTAATTTTAAGATTTTGAAATCAAGTTTTGAAATTACTCCCCCTTACTCTAACACTTTTGAAATTACTCCCCCTTACTCTAACACTTATCCCCTTTAAAAACACTTTAACATTTCTACCCCTTTTTGTTAAATCAAAAAGACTTCTAAAAGATCTTAAACAAGTTTTTGAAATCATTTAGCCAATTGATTATCAATATAGCTTAAGCTGCTAAGATCACAATCAAGAGAAAGGTTAGCCATTAGTTTCATAATCAATATTCATAAACAATGTGACATGGCAAAATTGGTCATATATCTAACATAATGTAAATGATGCAATAATGAATAAATTTAACCAAACCAAATATATATAGAAATATAAGTTCAAACATCCATAATCCATCAACCAAATTCAAACATCCAACAATTAAAGTAAAAACAATCCAAAGTCATTCAAAATGTTGAAAATAATAAGTTTAAAGTTTTGATCCAATAAAGCTAAGCAAGAAACAGGGCCTAATCGTCCATCAGCGCATCAGGAGGAGATAAATATGACCAAATGTTGGTCACATCACGTGAATGTGCATCGACCCTTTCATCCAAACTGTCGAAACGATGATTCATCATTTCGGAAGTAGCGGTCAGATTTGAATTGATGGATGCAAGCCTCAAATCAATGTTCTCCATAAATAATCGGAAGTATGGAGGCATTTGATCTTCTTGTTGTACTTGTTCCTCTGGTTGTGCTTGTTCCTCGTGCTGTTCTTGCTCATCGTCGGAGTCGTCAGCTTCCGGAGGTTGTTCATGAGTACGAACCCAAAGACCAGTTTCTTCATTGATCTTCCATCCTAATTTGGTTAAAGAAAATAGGTTGATTTGATTTTTGAGGGGAAATGAAGCATCAAGACCAACTCTAAGCCCAACCTTCTTAAACATATTACTAAGAATACAACCGTAAACTAAAGATGAACAAAGTTTCTTATTAGGAATAAGATTTACGGTTTCGACAAGTTCAACAAAGATAATCTGTGGAAGGTTGATTTTAAGATTATTTTGGACACAATGTAGCCAAAATAAATCCATGGTTCAGAGAGTAGAGTAGCGGCCTCCGGATGGTCGAAACCACCAAGAGATCATAAGATGAAGAAAACGGTCGTGAAGATCTAACACACTCGCACTATCCCTTCGTTTATATTGAGATCCTACCGTCAGTTTTTCATTGTCTAACCCATCATTATCTAATCCTAATGCTTTGGCTATATATTCCGGGTCAAGATGAAAGAATCGTCCTAGAAGATAGGACTGAATTCCTGTGGTAAAGGTTTTCTACCGATTTTGAATGCAAACGACATTAGAGTAGAAGATACGAATGAGTTGAAGGGTTCAAGATCAAAAGGTTTGTCAAATTTCCACTCTTGAAGAGTAGGAAGATGTCAAAAATTGATGTCTAACATGGCTTGAAGAGATGGGATGCGTTCTTCCCGGATTTTGTAGGACTCAAAGTATTGACAAAACCTAAAATAGAGATTTTGTCTACGACCGGGTTCATTGAAGCAAGAATTGCGAATGGTCATGTTTGGATCATCGAGATTAGGAATAAGAATTTGTTGGATAGGTGGAGTATTTGGAGGTGAGTTTGGAGGTTGGCTAGAATGACTAGTGAGATATGATTTAAGGTAATCAGAATGGAAAGAATAACCTATAATTTTAAAACACATGTATGCAATATAATCAATCCCAAAACTCAATTGAGTCCTCAATATCTCAAGGTTCTCTAAACCAATCCTAATGGGCAAAGTTTTTGAAAACTATTGAAAAATAAGGTTTTGAAAATCAATATACATATAGTTTTCATAATAACAACATAATTAAATCAAAACAATTTTTTTTAATTTCGAAAATTTTCAAAATTTTGAAAAATTCTTGTGTTTGTGATGAAATTAGTTATAGAATCTAGTTTCTAAACACTAAACAATCAATGCTCGATCTAAAGTTCAACCTAGAACTAATTAAAACTAGTCCTATGTTCAAAGATGATAAAATAGAAGTTTTAGAAAAATACCTTGAAGAATTTCGGATTTGAGTGAGATTGGATGAAGTTTGCACAAATTTGACGATTTCAACAGGTTTAGGAGTTGATATTTGAAGTAATTCCGATTAAAAATGGTGTTTTTGATGAAATATGGAGATAGGGTGAGAGTAGAGAGAAGAAAAACGTGAAGAAGAAGAGAAGAGAGTTTGAGGCAAAAATAGGGTGTTCTGCGCGATATAACCAGAACCCCTAGGTGGTATCGATTCCCCTGTGGGGGAGAATCGGTTCCCCTTCAAAGGGGAATCAGTTCCCCTTCAAGGGGGTATCGATTCCCTCTGCACCAAAAATGCTAAAATCTGAATTTAAACACTCAAAATGCTAAATTAATTTTCTTTAGTGGTATTGGCAACTCATATATTGAAAATTAATCATGTTCAATCAATCAAATTAAACCTTAAACTACATTTGAATATAAAGTTAATTTTCACCAAGAATCATAAACTCCTCCTAACTAAAAGCAAAGAATGTAATAAAAAATATTACAAGCATTTTTCATTTATTCTTAAAAGTGCTAAAATTATTTTAAACACTTAGTGAAGATAGGTCAGTTAAACCTAATTCTCTCCTAAGTGTCCAAAAACGTTCCTTGTCTAAAGGCTTTGTAAAGATATCCGCTAATTGATGCAAAGTATCAACAAATTCTAGAACTACATCTTCCTTAGCGACATGGTCTCTAATAAAATGATGTCTTATTTCAATATGCTTAGTTCTAGAGTGTTGGATGAGATTTTTAGTGAGACAGATAGCACTAGTATTGTCACACTTGATAGGAATAGTACCTACTTCAATTCCATAATCCAAAAGTTATTGTTTCATCCATAAAAATTGTGCACAACAACTACCAGCTGAAATGTATTCTGCTTCAGTGGTAGATAATGCAACACAATTTTGATTCTTTGAAAACCAAGAAATCAACATATTTCCAAGGAATTGGCAAGTACCGGAGGTGCTTTTCCTATCTAATTTCTATCCTCCATAATCCACATCAGAAAAGGCATGCAAGCTAAAGCTAGAGTCTCTAGAATACCAAAGTCCTAATCTAGGAGTGTCCTTAAGGTATCTAAAGATTCTCTTAACAGCTAGTAAATGTGATTCCTTAGGGCATGATTGAAATCTAGAACATAAGCAAACACTAAACATAATGTCCGGTCTACTTGCAGTTAGATAAAACAAAGAGCCAATCATTGACCTATATAATTTAACATCCACACATTTACTTCCTTCATCTATGTCAAGCTTTGTTGATGAACTCATTGGAGTGTCTTGAGGTTTCCCATTTTCTAGTCCAAACTTCTTGATCATATCTTTGACATACTTAGCTTGATTGATGAAGATGCCATCTTTTCTTTGATTGATTTGGAGTCCCAAGAAAAATGGGAGCTCCCTCATCATGCTCATCTCGAATTCACTTTGCATTAGCTTAGAAAATTCTTGGCAAAGAACATCATTAGTAGAACCAAATATTATATCATCAATATAAATTTGAACTACTAATAAATCTTTACCTTTATGCTTTAAAAACAATGTAGTGTCAACCTTCCCTTTGGAAAAACCTTTTTCAATTAACAAAATTTGACAATCTTTCATACCAAGCTCTAGGGGCCTGTTTTAAACCATAAAGTGCTTTTATCAATTTAAGAACATGATTTGGAAATTTTAAATCTTCAAAACCAGGAGGTTGTTCCACATACACTTCTTCTTTTATAAAACCATTTAAAAATGCACTTTTAACATCCCTTTGATACAATTTAAATTCTTGAAAACATGCAAATGCTAATAACATTCTAATTGCTTCCATCCTAGCTACGGGAGCGTATGTTTCGCCATAGTCTATGCATTCTTCTTGAGTATAGCCTTGAGCAACAAGTTTAGGCTTGTTTCTCACTATATTACCACTTTCATCAAGCTTATTCCTAAATACCCATCTAGTACCTACAGTAGATTTATTACTAGGCCTTTCAACTAATGTCCATACTTTACTTCTCTCAAATTGATTTAACTCTTCTTGCATAGCCATAATCCAATGTTCATCATTTAATGCTTCTTTAATATTCTTAGGCTCTATACATGAGATAAATGCAACATAATTACAAATATTTCTAAGAGAAGATCGAGTTGTTACCCCTTTGGATGGATCACCTATAATTTCACCATCTTTGACATAGTTGTACTCTCTTGGATAAGATACTTCCCTTTCTTCAATGGTTGGATTCTCGAGAGGATCATGAGTTTCCTCATCTTTTATTTCTTCCTTTGATGATGGTTCTCCAACATCATGTCCAACATCATTTATATTTATATTCCCTACATCATCATTCACACAAGAATCCTTCCTCAGAATGAGATTATCATAAAAAAAACATGTATAGATTCTTCTACAACTAAAGTTCTTTAATTAAATACTCGACAAGCTTTAGAATTTAAGGAATAACCCAGAAAAATTCCTTCATCACTTTTAGCATCAAATTTGCCAAGATTGTCTTTACCGTTGTTTAAAACAAAACATTTACATCTAAAAGGATGAAAATAGCTAATGCTAGGCTTTTTATTTTTGAAAAGTTCATATGGAGTTTTCTTCAAAATAGGCCCAAAAATATTTTGGCAAATTATTTTCACAAAGCATGGTTTTAGCCATTTCTTATAAAGTTCGATTTTTCCTCTCAACAACTCCATTTTTTTGAGGGGTTCTAGGTGATGAAAAATTATGGCTAATACCATTAAATTACAAAATTCAGTAAATCTAAGATTTTCAAATTCAGTTCCATGATCACTCCTAACACTAGTTATAGAGTAACCTTTTTTATTTTGGATTACTTTTGAAAACGTGATGAATTTTTCTAATGCTTCATCTTTTGTATTTAAGAATAGAACCTAAGTATATCTAGAATAGTCATCTACCAAAACAAATGCATATTGTTTTCCACCCAAGCTAGTAGTTCTAGATGGCCCAAAAAGATCTAAATGAATCAATTGTAATACTCTACTAGTGGATACGTCATTAATGAATTTAAAAGAAATTCGCTTTTGTTTTCCTTTAGCACAAGCATCACATATTTTATCATTATCAAATTTTAGTTTAGGCAGCCCTTGAACCAAATCTCTTGGAATTAACCGTTGCAAAATACTCATACTAGCATGTCCTAGTCTCCTATGCCATAACCAACTATCATGCTCATCCTTAGCAACAAGGCATAAATTAGTCATTTCTATAGAGTCTAAATGCACAATGTAAATGTTTCCTATTCTATGACCAACAAGCATAATCCGATTGGATGCAATGTCAATGACTTTACAACTATTAGTTTCAAACATGACACTGAATCCCTTATCACATAATTGATTAATACTCAAGAGATTATGCTTTAATCCATTCACATATAAAACATTTTTTATTTGTATGGAAGAGGTATTACCTATTGTACCTATACCTTCAATGTGACATTTTCAATTATCACCAAAAGTCACTTCTCCTCCATTTTTGGCGTTAAGCTCTATGAACTGGCTTTTGTCTCCGGTCATGTGTCTTGAGCATCCACTATCAAGGTACCATGAGTTTGAATTTGTTTCTCGTGCCTTGTAGCAATGCTCATTTTCCTACAAAAATAGATTAATTTTTGATTTTTGGTACCCAAATTCTTTTGGGTCCATATTCATTAATTTCCAAAATCCTAGTCCCCTTAGGTATCTATTTGTGTAGGATATCTTTATCTTTAGTAGTAATGAGTTCTTTAGGAACCCATATACTTCTAACGATTTTTCCATTAGAGGTTCTTCGGGGACCTCTATGATTGTAGTTTTTAAAACTTTTTCTAACAAAGTTGGTTTTTGAATTTTCTCCTTTTTCAAAACGTTTTGTACCAACTCTATCAAAAGAAGTTTTAAGATCATCAATTTTCTTTTGATGATCATCATTGACCTTTGAAAGTAAATTTTGCAAATCCAAAATTTTCTTTTCAAACTCTTCTTGTTTGATTTGCAAATCACTTATTTTACTTTCAAGATCATTGTTGGTCTTGGATATGAGATTCTTTTCATTTTTCAATTTTGAAATATCATTTTTATATTTTAAAAACAACTTCTCATAATCCGAAGCCAACCCATTATATTCATCTAATAACTCATCATAAGATAAATAATCTAAATCAAATGAGTTAGAGGTTACCTTAGAATCTTCCCTGAATGCCATCAAGCACAAGTTTGCTACTTTTTGTTCCTCTTCATCAGAACCTTCTTCATCGCTCCATGTAGCCACGTGAGCCTTGTACTTAATCTTTGATTAACCCTTCTTCTTCAATTATGGGAAATCATATTTGACATGCCCCGGTTTTTTGCATTCATAGCAAATGATCGGGTCCTTCTCTTTTGGTTCATTTTTGAAGCCTTCATTTCGTTTGAATTTTTTTCCTTGGTTAGGCCTCATAATATTTCTGAACCGTTTGGCAAACAATGCCATTTCCTCATCATCATCATTTTCATCGGAATCACTCTCATCTTTTGTTGATTTGAGAGCAACTCCCATGTTCTTCTTTTTCTTCGTCTCCTTCTTTGACTCGTCTCTCATTTCAAGATCTTCCTCTTATTTCGAGATCTTCTTCTTCTTTAAGCATCATTTCATATATTAGGAGAGAGCCAATAAGTTCATTGAGGGTTAAGGATTTCAAATTCTTAGCCTCGATGATCGTCGTCTTCTTTGATTGCCAAGCTTTTGGAAGAGAGTAAACTAACTTCCTTACAAGCTTGTCATTTGGAATGACTTCTCCATATGATTTGAGGCTATTGACAATCATGGAGAATCTATCCGTCATAGCTTTGACATCTTCATCCGGTTTCATCCTAAAATTTTCATAGCTATGAGTTAGAAGACTAATTTTAGATTCTTTTACCTCATTTGTGCCTTCATGAGTGACTTGTAGTTTGTCCTATATCTCCTTGGCGGTTGTGCAAGATGAAACTCTCCCGTATTCATCCGGCCCAAGAACACAAAAGATAATATGGATAGCTTTCGAGTTGAGCTGGAACATTCTTGTCTCTCCCTCACTCCATAACCTCGGGTGAGTGGAGGGTTTGATGTATCCATCTTCTATGATATTCCATGCTCCCATGTCACTTGCTTGAATGAAATACATCATCATATTCTTCCAATAAGCATAATTAGCTCCATTTAACAAAGGAGGCTTGTTAACGGGCAATGAATCGAGACCGAAGTTGGAGTTTGAAGTGCTGGCCATTGATGACTTTGAAAATCGATGTAACTCTTCCCAAATCGACTAAAGAGGTGATTAAACCTTCAAATGAGTGAGGCTCTGATACTAATTTTTGAGTTAATCGATCGATGGAATTGGCCAAGAGGGGGTGAATTGGCAATAAAAATTTTGGTGGAAGCTTTTGTAGAAAATTGAAAAGATTTGCACAGCGATATAGAGTGGTTCGACTTTCTCAACCAAAGTCTACGTCCACTACCTTAGCTATCCACACTAAGGATTTTCCAACAAATTCACTAATTTGTTCTTTCTTTTGAGGCCAAAGAGATAACCTTACAATTCCCTCAAGAATATACCTCAATTCTTGAGAACACTCTTTCTCAAAGAGAAGATTACAAATTTGCAAACTTACAAGGAAATCCTCACAAGGTAGATTGTTTGGACAATTCTAGAACAAAGAAAAGAACACTAAAAAATGAATACAATTGAGTACAAGTAGTATCCTTGAAAGTAAAATGAATATTGAATGAAAAATAGGCTTGAAATGCTCAAACTTGAGGTTTGATGATTTCTCTTTGATTCTCTCTTGATTCTTGTTTCTTGTGTTTTCTTGTTATTGATCAATGGCTTCTGAGCTTGTTATTATTCAAATGATTAGTGGAGTCAATGGAGCCATTTTAGTGTGAAATCAATTAATAAAACAACTTGGAGCGTGGGGGGAATCGGTACCCCCTAATGGGGAATCGGTTCCCTAAGTGTAAAATTCAAATATTTCGACCGTTAAACAGGGGGAATCGGTACCCCCTTGGGGGGGAATCGGTTCCCTCCGAGCATTCTGTTTTTCTCGGAGCCAAACCATTTAGGGGGAATCGGTACCCTCTTGGGGGAGAATCAGTTCCCTCTGAGCAATCTGGAATTTTTGGCTTTGAAATGGTTCAAAATAGTTTGTAAAATTGTTTTGAAATTATTTTAAGATTAAAACTTAATTTTACACTTGAGTAAGGATTAAAAATGACATTTGAAAGATTTGGAGTAATATTTTGATATTCGAATAATTATATCGAATATACTCAGAAAATCTTTTGGAAAATCTTAAAATTCATTTAACTTAATTTTTTTATATCGAAATATCAAAATGTTTTCAACATTTTTGAAAGCAAAAATGAATATTGAATGGATTAGGCTTGAAAATGCTCAAACTTGAGGTTTGATGC
Source organism: Hibiscus syriacus (assembly GCF_006381635.1). Lineage (NCBI taxonomy): Eukaryota > Viridiplantae > Streptophyta > Magnoliopsida > Malvales > Malvaceae > Hibiscus > Hibiscus syriacus. The sequence goes on from NW_024061960.1 coordinate 2,077,713, forward strand.
TTTCTCTTTTATTCTCTCTTGAATCTTGATAATTATCTTGATCAATGGCTTCTAAGCTTTTTTAAATACTCCTTGGATCATTTTTGAACGTTGGGGATCATTAGTTGAGTTAATAGAGCCGTTAGTGTGTGAAAATAATTAATAAAACAGTTGGGAGAGTATGGTGTATCGATGCATAGGCTTTGTGCATCGGTACAGTATGTGTAAAATTCAAAAATTTCGACCGTTAGAAGACTTGGTGCATCGGTACACTAGGGTGTGCATCGTTGCACAAATTTGCTTCGATGTTTCAAAAATAGGCGGGGTGCATTGATTCATGACTTGTGCATCGGTGCACAAAATCAATTCGATGTTTCAATAAAATCCTAAGTGCATCGATGCATGGTTGTGCATTGGTGCATAAAATGCATTTGAAATGGGTGTGCATCGATGCATCAAATTAGTGCATCAGTACATCCCTTCATAAAATTGATTTTTGGCTTCTTTTTGGTTCGAAACACTTTGTGAAAATTGTTTCAAAAATATTTTAAGTATAAAACACAATTTTATACTTTAGTAAGGATTGAAATTTAACTTTGAAAGGCTTGGAGTAATATTTTGATATTCGAATAATTATATCAAATATACTTAGAAAATCATTTGTAAAATCTTAAAATTCTTTTATCTTAATTTGTTATATCGAAACATAAAAATGTTTTCAATAACAACCATCCCTACAAACTGCTTGCAATCTCTTGTTGTCATCAACCTTAAACAAGACATCTATTCTATTCACCCTCCCATATTGCATAATTGCCTCTTTTAAAATCTCTTTACTACAAAACAACATACCCTTTTGAAATTTAGGGTTCTCCATGTCAATTTCTTTGTTGAACTCAGGGAAGGTAGGACGAGCATCTGAGTCAGAATCTCTGTCACTGTTTAATTCCCCTGAATTCATAAGACTAGAGTCAAACATGTCATCAGATCTATTGTTAAACTCATGCCTACCCATGTCCCCTAAAATATTTATCACATCCTCCTCTACTATACTAGATAAACTCTCCTGATCATCAAAAGAACTTTCACCATCAGTTTCTAGAAAATCAGAATCTGATTCATCAGATCAATTGTTTTCATCTTCTACCACAACTTCTTCAAAATCAGACTTATCTTCTGTCCCTCTAAGACCTTTATCACTAGACTTATCTTTCTCATTGTCCCTTTCAACACTACCCATTTCAACATTATCCATTTCTACACCACCACTTTCAGCATTGCCCCTTTCAACACTACCCATTTCAGCATTGTCCCTTTCAACACTACCCATTTCAGCATTGTCCCTTTCTACACTACCCATTTTAGCAGTATCCATTTTTACACCACCACTTTCAGCATTATCCCTTTCAACACTACCCATTTCAGCATTGTCCCTTTCAATACTACCCATTTCACCAGTATCCATTTCTACACCACCACTTTTAGCATTATCCATTTGTACGCCACCACTTTCAGCATTATCCATTTCTACACCACCACTTTCATAACAACCACTTTCAGTTATACCCTTAACTTGTGCATAGATATGAATATATCTATTCCTAGGTAAACTATGTACCATTTTCATTACATCAGAATCAGTTCCTAAATGCATGATGGAAGACTCAGTTACTTTTGCATTTGGTAGTAACCAGAGTAATTGTAAAGGAGTAGGGACTAATATTTGCTCCATCATTTCACAAAAGTCAAGCAAAGAGATTGTGTCATAATCACACAAGTCAAAATAAGTAATCTTGTTACCGGTGAACTTCATTATAGGAGAATGTACAAAGGATCCACCATAGTGACACACAACCGAAAATTTTTCATCTTCATGACCTGTAACAAGATTTTTGAATTGATATTCAGCATAGTAGGACCCATAACACACATATAAACTTTATAATATTAACATATGGTCCAATATTATTACAATATTCAAAATATTTATAGTTACAAGCATATCACACATATACAGATAAACAGTCATAAAGTCAGCATAATTTATCAAATCCTTGTGGTCCACAAGAACACAATATTAACCATTATTTTTCAAACATGTAGGGACCACAACATTACAACATTCAGAACATTTTATTAAACTGCATGGTCTACAACAATATTTCATTCAATATACAAACATGTCAAAACCACAAAGTCAACATATCCCACATATTTCAGAAAAGTCAACATTCAATATATCCCACATGTCAAAACATTTACAACATAAAGCATATAACAAAAAAATAGCATGAAAAGTGGGTACATGATTTCAAGTGGATATAAAGTGATCATATCAAGAAAATAGCATATAACATAAAGTACATTTACATTTCGACAGAAATCATATAATATATAACATAATGCATTGCCAGTAAAGTTGTATAACATATCATATAAAAAATTAAAAGTGTGGTCATATAAACAGAAAACATTGCAAGTAAATTTGTAAAGTTGTCAACAGAAAATCAACATTATTTCAACATAAACCACATACATTTTTGTCAAAAGAAAATAGAAAACATTGCAAGTAAAGTTGTCAACAAAAAATCAACATTATTTCAACATAAACCACATACATTTTCTGTCAACACAAAATCAGTACAGTTGTAAAAAATCAGCAGTAATATAAAACAAAATAATCGACATTATTTCAAAGAAAACCCATTCAATTTTCTGTCAAAATTCTAGGTTTCTCCCTTTTCTCTCAAACTGAAAATGAAGCTTACTGTAAAGCATGGCGTTGTCCCCTTTTTACCGTAGCCTTTATATCAATACCATCTTCACTTTGAACCCTAAAAATTTTCACGAACCCAATCACTTCGAACCCCTCTTATATCCAAGTGTTGCTCGTTATTTCCTCTTATCGCTAACTTTCTATTTTTCCTCTCTTTGTTTCCTCATGTTTCCCGTATTTTTCTCAAACACCCTCTGCAACTCTCTGAAACTGCTTCATTCGTGAAGGAGGAAGTGAAGAATGGAATAAAAATAGAAGGAATCAAATTTCCCCTTTATTTTCCTCGCTCCTTTTATGTTTAATTATTTTTTGGGTCAATTTTTGGTAAAACAATGGTCAACGGGAGAAGTGAGGTTTTCCACTGTGGCAATCAAACCATCCAGGTAAGCATCTAATGTTCCACGTGTGTTTTCCGTGACAGCTGTTAACGGCCAGTGACCATTTTGTCACAAACGATAACGTTAGTAACCAATTTGTAACTTTTTAAACATTAGTGGTGAAAACGAAAACTTACCCAAACATCAGTGACCATTGGTGTAGTTTACCCAAAAATAAATTTGAAGCAGCCTAACTTCTAATCATGCCGAATGCGTGATCGTAAGATAACGGGCGTTGCTTTGAGTATCGTTAGGCAAAAAGATGAGCCGAACCTTTCCTTCCCCTATAAAGAAAACCAACCAGCAGACAAACCCAAACTCATCACCGTTGGCAATGAAAATCCAAAAATAAAATACTAAAAGTTTATTACTACTTTTTAGTGCAGGTGGAGAGCTCCAAAGGGATCGCATTGATCGAATGTTGACATGGATTTTCCAATGAATTGTTATCATCTTTTATTGATTCATTTCAATCATTGGATCTTGCTATCCCTTGGGAATTTGCCATCACCTCTAAATTTTCATCAATCCTTCTGCTCTGGTAAGCACTTCCATCTCTCCCTAGTGAGAAAAAGAAAGCATGAATTGTATGAATCCCTTTTTACTCGTATTTTCGGTTTTAAAGTTGAGAAAAAAACATTTACTCGTATATGTTCATATTCTTTTTTAGTCATTAACAATGAACACGTATTTTCGGTTTTAAAGTTGAGAAAAAAACATTTACTCGTATATGTTCATATTCTTTTTTAGTCATTAACAATGAACACAAATCATGCATTCAAACGCAATTACATAAACTCGAGATTTATAGGGATAACAAAAATCCCTTCATTAAATTCTAACCTACAAAATACAAAAATAGTAGTTGTCATAACCATTTTTTAGGGTGGGACAATTGTTTATTGTTTTAAAAACAGTTACGACTTTAATTTGGAAAATTGGGATTTTGGATTAATTTATATTAAATTGAATAGAGTCGCCATCGACCTTTGAGTTAGGTAAGTCAAATTTAAATTTTTTTTGAGAAATCATTTTTAAGACAAAAATGGTCTACGTTTACCAGAGATTCGATTAAAACGGGTTCGGGAGTCGGTTACGCGTGGGGAAGGATTAGCACCCGAAAGCGCCCAAAACTGGTACTGTGTCGCTTACAAGTTATCAAAATGATAGAAATTATGAATCGAATATAAATTTAAATTATGATCCATTTATTGAAATTTAATTAATTTGCTTCAAATTAATTAATTAGGAAAAATTCTTTAATTCGAAAAGAAATCTCAAAATTAGTAATCCTCCGTCAGGAAAGCTAACTAGACTATTTCTTATCAATAAAAGAATATTCTCTCATTAATAAATATACGAATCGAATATAAATGAAAATTGATCTTTGCATAAAATAAATCTCTATTTAGTAATATGCATCACATTGTTCAACCTAAAATAAAAAGATTTAATTAGCAAAATAAAATCAATTTTATTTCAAGTTCACATTTGTTCGAACGTTGTATCGGATTGTACCCCTTCGATCAAGTGATACTTTCCACACCCGTTCTACAAATCTTTGTTCTTGAAATCATTAGTAAGAAAACCTTGGTTGAATATTGATAGACATAAAGAAACATTTTATAAGAATTTAAAATATAAACGTACAAATATGTTAAAATATGCATGCAAAATTACATATCCACGTACGTATCCTATAAAGCTATATATATATATATATATATATATATATATATATATATATATATACATATGAATATATAGACAACATACAATAAATATATATATGATATATAAGTAGAACATAAGATCTTTAATTAATGTTTGACATAATAAATACAAATGCAACATCAATAAACCAAAAGAAAAGTAATTATGAGTTAAAGAGATTTAAACTACCAACCATATAACTATCAACCTAAAGCACCACATAAACAGAAATTAAATGATCAAACAAGCGAATGCTAAAATGAAACGTGGAAATCAAGATTAAATGATAAGAAACATTTTATTAGTGACTAAAATAAAAATATTATGAACTACATGACAAATGCAAAATAAACGATAACATGGATAAGGTAGACATCAGTGACCTAAACGTAAATGTAACAAAATTCAAAGCTTAAAGTAAATTATGCAAAAGTTTCATCTGATGACTAAAATGAAAAGAGTACAAAATCAACAATCAAAAAGTAAAACAAATAAACGTACATAATATTAAACAGATAGGACTAAGACGAAATACGAAACAGATACAGAGTCTGAAATAGAAAGAAATTTTCATTACATGACCAAAATACAAATATTACAAAGGAAAGACCCACACGATTAACCCATTAACATAGATGTTTCATAATTAACAAACCATAATTGAAAATAAAATTAAACCCATAGGATTTTATCTTCTAAACATCATTTAAGGAACAAAATGAGTTTTGTATAAACATTGTAACCAAAATCGAAAACACCATAAATAGCAAATACAAACAAACATGGACTAAAACGTGAACCTTCATGAGTACTATGACCAAAGTCAAATATTCTTATACATGCTGCAGTTACAAATGGTGATTAAAATAGAAGCACGAATAAACAAGGGCTTGAAATAAAAGGAATTGAAACTAACCACAATAGAACACCAAAGACAAAATAGGTAATAAACCCTAAGTACAAAAGTACTAAATACAAGATTAAAATGAATACTACGCTAAACATAAGAACCAGAACATTAAATCCACAATTTTATATTTTAATATATATGTAGAATCGAAATGAATATTGTGAAAAATCAGCAACCTATATTGTGAACATATAAACAAATAATAGCCAACTGATGAGGACTAAAATAGAATATAAAATAACTAGCGAGCTCGAAATAGAAATATAACATTATTATTAAGTGACCAGAATGCAACGTTTACAAACAGGAGAGCCTCCCTGCATGATTCACCCATGCGCCAATTACATGAAACCCTAAGGCCCCAAAATGGCATCGTTTCATCGTGTATTTATACTACATTAAGGGTTTTGAAACCCTTACTTTCCATTTTATTTCATATCTCCCAGTCGTTTTCGTTCTAAAGGGAAATAACCCCCCTTCAAGTCACACCGCCGTTCGATACAAACGACCCAAAGTCTGGCCGTTTTCAATGCCATTCAAACCCCGTTTAGAACCCCACATATACTTCCTCACATCCCCATTCGTATTTGGATGACAGTGGTTACTAAAGGAGAAGGTAAGTATTTTCTTTCAATTTTTTCATTCGGATTTTTTTTCTTTTTTGCTTTGTCCCGAATGCTTCACTCTCTACTCTTTGTTTTGTCGTTCACTCTCCCTTCTTTTTTATTTTTTTCTTCCTTTCCCTCCCTTTTCATGGTTGTTGCCTTTCCTCCATTTTATCTTTGCATGCATGATTGGTAGAGGCTAATGGGTTTAGGTGGGATTTTGATTGGGTAGGTGAGTAATTTGTCTCCGATTTGGTGAAGAAATCCCAAAATTTTTGGGATATAAATTATATATGTGTTTTTGTTTTGACTTTTGGTGTTGATTTGATGATATGGTGCAAGTTTTTCGATGGTGGGGGCTCAGCGGCGTGACTTGCTCGACGATGCGCGGCTCAGCTGGCAGTTCGTCGGTGGATCGGCTTGATGTCTTGGCAGTATCATTGGCATCAGCTGGATGTTGAAATTAGGGTAATAAACCCTAATAGCCTTGAGCAATCTGGACCATTGGATGAGTCCAGATCTAATGGTGAAGATCAAAGGCGGTCGGTAGTTAAAATTTTAGGGTTTAGAAACCCTAATTTTATTGGGTCGGGTCACTGGGCTTGTCTGGATCTAGGTCATCTGGGTGGGCTACTAGATTGGGCCAGCTGTTGTCTTCAGATCTTGGGCCAAAACCGGAACTGGGTATTGTACTGGGCTACTGGATTTATAGTGAACCTGCAAATATTGTAAAAATAACATTAATATAATAATAATAATAATAATAATAATAATAATATAATAATAATAATAATAATAATAATAATAATAATAATAATAATAATAATAATAATATAATTAATAATTTTTTTGCCCGTGCAAAAATGGGTGTCTATAGCTGCCCCTCTTTGCACATTCTTGTGTTAACAAGAATAGGGCAAAGACGAAAAAGACAACCAGTTTTTTTCCGATTCTCTTTTCTTGGTTTTGGAAACTTGATATTGTTTGATTTAGGAGACAACACTGCTCATACGTGATGAAGAGTTCGGGTCGTCTAAGGGTGACAAAATTCCTACATAATGAGGAGATCTAGTCAGGGGATGACACTACTTATACGTGATGAAAAGTTCTTGACCATCTTTATGAAGGGTGATAACACGACTCATACATGATGAAGGGTTCTGGTTATCAAGGATTGACACAACTCCTACGTGATGAAGAGGTCAGATCAGGTGATGACATGGTTCATACGTGATGAAGAGTTCTGACCATCTAAAGGTGATAACAAGGCTCATACGTGATGAAGAGTTCTGGTTATCAAGGATTGACGCAGCTCCTACATGATGAGGAGATCAGGTCGGGTGATGACACGGTTCCTACGTGATGAGGATGTCAGGCCATCTAAGGGTGATAACACGGTTCCTATGAGATGAGGACAGGTAGTTATCTAGGGTGACACTGTTCCTACGCGATGAGGAAATCTGGTCAGGTGATGACACGACTCATACGTGATGAAGAGTTCTGGCCATCTAAAGGTGATAACACGGTTCCACTCTGATATGGACGACTGGTTATCTAAGTTGACACAACTCCTACATAATGAGAAGATCTGGTCAGGGGATGACACTGCTCATCTGTTCATGAGTCTTGGCCATCTAAGGGATTTTGGTTTCAAAAGAAACCGACTCTGAGATGGTGCTTCAAAAGAAGTTGTCTCAAAAGAGACAAAATTTTGTTTTCAAAAAAACAAAGTCAAAGATTTTTTTTATGTCTCAAATGAGACAAAATTTGTTTTGAAAGAAAAATGTCTCAAGCGAGACAACATTTTGTTTCGAGAGAAATAACATCAAAGGATACTGATAGTCTGCTTGCTCCTGTTGGTAGAGGAAATGCCTTCATAAGGTCTGATAGTTCACATCAGGATGTTGAATCCCCGAAGATGCCCCAATATTCGATGTTGAATCTCCAAAGATACCTCAACATTCACTATTGAATCTTTAAATATGCCCCCATTGTTCCTCATTATTTGCTTCAACATTGATTCTAAGTATGAGCTTTGTGTCTGAGAGCTACATGTCAATTACCAAGATCTACTCTAGAGAGATTGTCTTGTTTGAAAAGTGTTTTTCTTCTTCTTTTATTTTCAAAATCTGAAATTATCAATTAGAAGAGTTTTGAAAAATGTTTAATCAAAGATTTGAAAATATTGCTCCTTTCTAGGTTTTACAATTGAGACAAATCATAAAACTAGAGTTCATTGGATATCAAAGAATTAATTACACTGTTAATCCTTCAATTAATTATAGTTATTTGACAAGTGTCAAGATCAAAGCTATCTTTGGTAAATGGTTAAGTGAGGAAAGGGTAAAATGTCTCAGGTTATTGTGTTTGGTCAAAGTTTTGACATTCTTGTTTATTTGATGCTCACTAATTTGATGAGGTAGCTTGTATGCTCCTTTACTGGAAATGTTCTCCGATTCCCAGCTCTCATGATCACATTCAGTTTGTGTGATGCCTTATCAAGAAATTTGTGTGATCATCTCAGCTGCACAATTTTTATATTCGAGTCACCTTTTCAGGTTTTCAACTCGAATCCTCTTTTGGTTTCAAAACGTCATTCAAAATTTACGTCTTAAACCCCTTTTGTTATTTTTTCTCTATCATGCATTAAAGATTTTAGAAAACCTTTTGCAAATAAAGATTAATCCTGATGGGCGGAATGAAATTTGAAGATAGTCTTTTCTGTTTAGAAATCCATGTATGATTAGAAGGGACTTTTAAGGCATGTAATGTAGGCCATGATTCACGGTTATAAACGAAAAGGATAAATAGGCCTAAATAAGTGTTTCAGGGTATTGAACCAATGATCAATTCATTTTGATGCCTTCAATCTTGTCTTGCTCAATTTAAATTTGCTTGTATGTGTCTCTCTCTTGATGCTCTCTAGATGCTCCATGATCTTCGAGTAAAGTGATTCTGGAATGATTGTGCTTGATCAATCTCATGGTTTGAAGTTTGATGCGCCATTTGACTCGAGTCTCGTCCATTTTTCTTTGCTTCTTCTTTTTCTTCTTCTTCTTCAAGTGTAATATCGCTTGAGTAAATCAAGATTCACAGGATTAGGCAAATCTTCTCCATCCATTTCAGTCAAAACCAAAGCTCCTCCTGAAAAAGCCTTTTTTTATAACATAAGGATCTTCCCAATTTGGCATCCACTTCCCTCGAAAATCTTTTTGTATAGGGAGGATCTTTTTTCAGCACTAAATCACCTTCATGAAATTCTCGAGGCCTGACCTTCTTGTCATAAGGTCGCATCATCCTTTTATGGCACATTTGGCCATGACAAATAGCTCTCAGTCTTTTTTCTTCAATCAAATTCAATTGATCAAATCTAATTTGTACTCAATCAGCCTCATCAAGTTTCAATTCCATCAACACCCTCAAAGAAGGAATTTCTAGTTCAACAAGTAAAACTGCTTCCATCCCATATACCAAAGAAAATGGTGTTGCCCTAATAGATGTACAAACAGATGTGCGATAAGCAAGCAGTGCAAAAGGTAATTTCTTATACCAGTCTCTATAAGTTTCAGTTGCTTTTGTGATGATCTTCTTGATGTTTTTATTCATTGCCTCTACTGCCCCATTCATTTTCGGGTGATAATGAGTCGAATTATGATGTTTAATCCTCAACTTTGTGCATACTTTCTTCATTAAATCATTGTTCAAATTAAACGCATTATTTGTAATGATCCTTTCTGGTATTCCATATCTGCAAATGATTTCTCTTTTTAAGAATCTACAAACTACACCTTTTGTGACATTAGCATAAGAGGCAGCTTCAACCCATTTGGTGAAGTAGTCGATAGCCACTAAGATAAAACGATGTCTATTTGAAGCCTTCGGTGAAATTGCTCCAATGACATCGATGCCCCACATTGAAAATGGCCAATGTGCATTCATTACATGGAGTGGTGAAGGGGGAACATGTATTTGGTTATCATAGATTTGGCATTTATGACATCTTCGAGCAAATCTGATACAATCTCCTACCATAGTGGACCAATAATATCCAAATCTCATGATTTGCCTAGCCATTGTGAATCTATTTGCATGTGTTCCACAAACCCCTTCTTGGACTTCTTCAAGTATTTTCTTGGCCTCAATTTCATCCACACATCTCAAAAGCACCTGAGCTTTGCTTTTTTTTTTTTACAAAATGTCTCAATTGAGAACATACTCCATTGCCAATCTTCTCAAAGTTCGTTTATCATTCTCAGTTGCCTCAGCTGGATAAGCTCGATACTTCACATATTGGAGAATATCATAATACTAAGGGAGACCGTCTTCCTCCTCTTCCTCAATGTTGTAACAATGAGCTGTCATTTCTCTTATACTCATTTGAATAGGCATCATTCGAGATTGATCATCGGCCTTAAACATGGCTGCCAACGTAGACAAGGAATCTATCATTTGATTTTCTTCACGGGGAAGACAAGTGAAAGAAATTTCTTCAAACTCTTTGATCAACTCCATCACCAAGTTTTTATATTCCATGAATTTAGAGTCTCTAGTCATCCATTCCCCGCGAGGTTGATAAATAACTAGAGCAGAATCGCCAAATACTTCTAAGCTTTTAATTTTACGTTCAATTGCAGCTTGAATACCCAAGATACATGCTTCATATTCTTCCATGTTGTTTGTGCATTCAAAGGCAAACTTACTAGTAAAAGGATAATGATCTCTTTCCGGTGAAACTAGTATTACCCCAATTCCATGCCCCATAGCATTCGAGGCACCATCAAAGTTCATTTTCTAGGCCTCATTATTCGAAGCATCTTCTTCTGCTACAAATATACTCATTAAGTCCTCATTTGGAAAATCAAATTTTACTGGTTCATAGTCTTCTAATGTTCTTCTTGTCAGGAAATCAACAATAATACCTTCTTTTACATGCTTATAGACTATGTCAAATTCGGACAACAACATTTTCCATCTTGGCATTCTTCCAGTTAAAGCAGTTGATTCCATCAGGTATTTTAGTGGATCCAACCTTGATATCAACCAAGTGGTGTGATACAAAAAATACTGTCTCAACCTCTTAGTAGTCCATACTATGGCACAACAAAGCTTTTCGATCAAGGAATATCGAGTCTCACAGTCAGTGAATTTCTTACTGAGATAGTAAATAGCTCTTTTTTTTCTTTCAATTTCATCATGTTGTGCCAATACACATCCTATTGACTTCTCAAAGACAGTCAAGTACATGATCAATGGTTTATTTGGGATTAGTGGCATTAAGACTGTGGAATTAAGACTAGGGCATTAGTCAAATAACTCTTAATTTTGTCAAAACATTCTTGGCAACTATCATCCCATTCTCCTGGGTTTTGCTTTCTCAATAATTGGAAGACTGGATCATACTTCTCAGTTAATTGAGATGAGTATGGCAATATAATTTAACCTCCCCAGAAATCCTTGTACTTTTTTTACGTTCTAGGGTTTGTTAATTCCAAGATTGCTTTAACTTTATTAGGATCAATATCTATCCCATTTTTACTGACTACAAATCCCAATAATTTCCCTGAAGTAGCTCCAAAAGTGCACTTGGCTGGATTAAGTTTGAGCTGGTATTTTCTCAATCTTAAAAATATATTCTTTAGGACATTCACATGTTCTTCTTCAGTTTGTGATTTGACAATCATATCGTCCATGTATACTTCTATTTCTTTATGCATCAAGTCGTGGAACAAAGTAACCATGACTCTTTGATATGTTGCCCCGGTATTATTGAGTCCAAAGGGCATCACCTTGTAACAAAAGGTGTCACACATTGTCATAAACGTTGTCTTTTCCCTATCTTCAGGGTTTATTTTGATTTGGTTGTACCCTGAAAACTATCCGTAAAGGAGAAAATAGCATGACCTGTTGTATTGTCAACCAATGTGTCAATATGTGGCAGTATGTGGCAGTGGAAAACTATCTTTGGGACTTGCTCGGTTGAGATCTCAGTAGTCTACACACATTCAAACTTGGCATTCGTTCCACCTTTCGGTATCTACTCTGGATTGATGTCTTCACTCATATGAGCAAATTTCTTCCACCTTACCCCCCAGTGTGGAGGGTGATCCTTGGTTAGGGTTGAATTAGAAGAAAAATACTATAGGCTCAAAAGGGGACAACAAGGGATATATATATATACATATATGGATAAATGAAAAAAAATCCGTTCATCATCTCATACACAAAATTCTTTGCAGAAGAGGTATCCCCAGGGGATAGATTTTCAGGATTAATTTTATTCACATGAAAACAATGTAATTAATGCATGATAGAATTATTTCGAATTAATTCTCATTTCTGCTTCTTGCTCCCAGCATGTCTCAATGTTCAGGTTTCCTGCGAGATGCCCCAAGTTGTGTCTTCTGGTAAGAAGGTTCATGTTCAAGTGAACATCTTGTACTCAATGCCTTAGGTTTTATTAGTAGAAAAAAATTTTGGTGTGATTTTATTGACTCAAAGAATTGAATGTGTATGACTCTTTGTGTATCAAGGAAACATAATGTCAAAATTTGGTCTTTTGGTAATGACCATGAGTTATTTTGGGTAAAGAATCAAGGTATTTTTTTATTTTATACAGGATAAGAGAGGTCTAATCTTGCCACATGTCAAAAATCCATAACTCTTGAAAAATTAAAAGAATCCTTAATTAATTTGATATTCTAAGAACTAAATATTAAAACTCATTCAATTATTCCACCTTAGAAGGTATCATAAGTTCAGTCGTTTAAAAGATTAAACAAATCTAAAATATAGAACAAAAACGTGTTCAAACAAAACAATGTTCTCATTGCAATATGGTAAATGTCATGCCCTCATTCTTCTTTGATTGTTCATGCCCCTGAATCCATCAAGTTCTGGATCTTGCGCTTCAGTGCCTTACAGTTTTCAGCGAAATGTCTGGAGCTTCCTATGTGGTCGTTGTATAGGATATCAACATCGTAGCCCTCAAGATATGGAGACTCTTTTCTCATATCATTCTGGAAGGCTCAGTCCTACAACTGAACAAGCTCTAACTGTACTGATTTTAACTTCTTGCTTCCATGTGGTGTCACGTGGTTAGGACCACTTCATCGAATCCTCCATGAATTAGCTCCCTGTTTTTTTTATGAAAATGCTTAAAAATGAAATGCAGATGCAAAATGCAAAGATGCAAATACAAATGCAAAAATATTGATCCTAATGATGAATATCGTAGAACAATTTTCACCAGTGATAAAAGCCTTCATATTAGAAGACAGTCCAATTTACAGACATGACTTTTCTTAGATGGTTAAGTCTCAAGTAGACCACTGTTTCATTTTAGATCCTCGTCCTTGAAAATGATGGCCATGACAATCAGATCTCACAGGTTGTCTCAGCAGTGTGCTATTACCAAGCGAATGAATACAATTGAAGAAAGGACGATATGGATGTTCTTTGTAGTGATAAGACGAGAACATGAACTCTGAACAAACTGAGTGTTGATAAAAACTTGATTGAGGTGTTTGCAAAGGATGTCGATAGAGAGCATGTTGTCCTGCTTGCAACAAGAGCCTCTAGAACTGAAAATAAAGATGTCATTGATGCTGCCATTGTTAGAATACTTGATTGGTTTAAATGGTAACTGGCACCGAGCATGCAAAGGTGCTCATGAACAAATCTTAACCCTTTCCAATGCAAAATAAGATGTTAAGAATAAAGTTCATTCTATCAGTTTACAGATCGTGGACTTCAGTCATTAGGTGTTGCAAGATAGCAAGTGCCAGAAAAACAAAAGAAGGTGCTGGTACTCCTTGGCAATTTGTTGGTTTGTTGCCTCTGTTTGGTCCTCCAAGGCATGACAGTGTAGAGACCATTCGTAGAGCTCTTAATCATGGTGTCAATGATAAGATGATTACGGGTGATCAACTTGCCATTGTAAAGGAAATTGGCCGACGACTTGGAATGGGAGCAAACATGTATCCATCTGCTTCTTTTCTTGGTCAAGACAAGGATGCAAGCATAGTTTCCCTCCCCATGGAAGAGTTGATTGAGAAGGCAGATGGGATTACTGGCATCTTTCCGGAACACAAATACGAAATTGTGAGGAAGTTGCAAGAGAGGAAGCACATTTGTGGAATGACTGGACATGGTGTTAACGATGCTCCTGCTTTAAAGAAGACTGATATTTGTATCACTATGGCCGATGATACTGATGCGGCATAGAGTGCTTTAGACATTGTTCTTACATAACCTGGACTAAGCATTTTTATCAGCACGGTGTTAACTAGTAGAGCCATTTTCTAGAGGATGAAGAACTACACTATCTATGCAGTCTCAATAATTATCTGTATTGTGTTTGAGTTTATGTTTATTGCTCTCATCTGGAAGTTCTATTTTTCACCATCCATGGTTCTGATCATTGCCATTCTAAATGATGAAACCATCATGACAATCTCAAATGACAGAGTAAAGTCGTCTCCCTTGCCTGATAGCTGGAAACTGAAAGAAATATTTACCACCAGAATTGTGCTTGGAGGCTACTTGGCATTGGTTACTGTCGTTTTCTTCTGGGTTATGTATGATACCGACTTCTTCTCGGACAAATTTGGTGTAAGGTCTCTAAGGGACAGAGAGGATCAAATGATGGGTGCTTTATATTTACAAGTAAGCATTGCGAGCCAAGCTCTAATTTTTGTGATTGGATCACATAACTAGTCTTATGTTGAGCGTCCCAAACTGCTACTGGTTACTTCCTTTGTTATTGCACAGTTTGTTACTACTTTGATTGTTTTATATGCAAACTGGGGATTTTTAAGGATTCAAGGAATATGATGGGGATAGGCTGATATCATATGGCTTTATATTGTTGTTTTTTACATCCCACTTGATCTGATGAAGTTTGCCATTCGTTACATCTTAAGTGGAAGTTAGTGCGACGCTTCTAGCGGTTAGATGATCGTAGATAAGAATCTACCGTTGAGTTACTCCTCGGATCAATGAATCATCATTTCAGTCTCTAATGTTGCACAATTTTTGAACAAATCTCATTTTCTGCTCTTAATTTTTTAGCCCTTGGTGCATGTCTGTGTATGCGACCGCTTGATTGAAAACTTTTATCTCTTCTTTGAGAAAATTTTCTCATGAATATCCCCTTGCGGACCAATACTTTTCGCATTATGTCATATCGATGCAATGCAATGCAAATAATGATGAAAATGACACAATCAAAAGAAATAAAATAAGTTAGTGTACACAAACAAAAGAAAAGAAATTAGCTAATGTACACAAACAATAGGAAAGAAATTAGTCAATAAAGGTGAGACAATCAATACAGATAAAAATGTTATTAAAAGATTAATATAACACCTACCCCATCATGATATCTACCCGAACATGCTTTAATTAAATAACATTCCTACCCGGACATGTTATCTACCCGAAATAATTTTTCAACAAATTAATCCAAACCGCATGATATTTAGTTCACATGCTGTTATTCAAGAGAATTTAAAGCAAAAAAGGAAAGGTTCAGAAACGCTCTTCTTTTGTGTTCACTTAGTTTGGGTACCTACTGACGGACAGAGGTTCGATATGACTATACCTAGGATGACCGTTCTACGGATCACTATATGCATGATTTCGTTTCTATGAGGAAAAGGGTACTCGAATTATCCTTGATGTCGGTGCCCCCTTGGGCTGTCAAACCCTCAATCCTTACCAATTACAAGTTTCAAACGAAACGAGTTCAATTCGAGGGGATTCACTGCCTTATACCCATACGAGGAATAAATCCCTACGAAGGTATAAAGTATATATCCCATGGGTTATTTGCTAAAACTCATACGAAGAATAAATTCTTACGAGAGTAAAGCATTCACCCCGACTAATTGGATCAAAGCTCGTGTCTAGAGCTTATGTTATTCAAATCCACATGATATGTGTGAGGAGGAGCGTACATACCTTTGATTCAAAAAGAAAACAAAATCACTCGACAAAAACTTGGATAAATCTGAAAACAAAGATTTAAATGTTAGTATGAAAATAAAAATAATGAAGCAATTAAAAACTTCAATAAAAGGATTATAAGTTAACTAAAGACTCGAACTCATAATTTCCACCAAACGACAATGTGTAAGCAACTTACAGCCTGACTCTAAAAAAAAGTCCCCACCAGAGTCGCCACACTGTCATAACCATTTTTTAGGGTGGGACAATTGTTTATTGTTTTAAAAATAGTTACAACTTTAATTTGGAAAATTGGGTGATTTTGGATTAATTTAGATTAAATTGAATAAAGTCACCATCGACCTTTGAGTTAGGTAAGTCGAATACCTAAAAACGTCTTTTTTAAAACAATTTTGAGAAAAATCATTTTTAAGACAAAAATGGTTTGCGTTTACCAGAGATTCGATTAAAACGGGTTCGAGAGTCGGTTATGTGTGGGGAAGGATTAGCACCCCACAACGCCCAAAATTGGTACTGTGTCGCTTACACGTTATCAAAATGGTAGAAATCATGAATCGAATATAAATTTAAATTATGATCCATTTATTGAAATTTAATTAATTTGCTCCAAATTAATTAATTAGAAAAAATTCTTTAATTCAAAAAGAAATATCAAAATTAGTAATCCTCCGTCGGGAAAGCTAACTTGACTATTTCTTATCAATAAAAGAATATTCCCTTATTAATAAATATATGAATCAAATATAAATGAAAATTGATCTTTGCATAAAATAAATCTCTATTTAGTAATATGCATCGCATTGTTCAACCTAAAATAAAAAGATTTAATTAGCAAAATAAAATCAATTTTATTTCAAGTTCACATTTGTACGAACGTTGTATCGGATTGTACCCCTTCGATCAAGTGATACTTTCCACACCCGTTCTACAAATCTTTGTTCTTGAAATCATTAGTAAGAAAACCTTGGTTGAATATTGATAGACATAAAGAAACATTTTATAAGAATTTAAAATATAAACGTACAAATATGTTAAAATATGTATGCAAAATTACATATCCACGTACGTATCCTATAAAGCTATATATATATATATATAAATATATATATGAATATATATATATGAATATATAGACAACATACAATATATATATATATATATATATATATATATGATATATAAGTAGAACATAAGATCTTTAATTAATGTTTGACATAATAAATACAAATGCAACATCAATAAACCAAAAGAAAAGTAATTATGAGTTAAAGAGATTTAAACTACCAACCATATAACTATCAACCTAAAGCACCACATAAACAGAAATTAAATGATCAAACAAGCGAATGCTAAAATGAAACGTGGAAATCAGGATTAAATGATAAGAAACATTTTATTAGTGACTAAAATAAAAATATTACGAACTACATGACAAATGCAAAATAAACGATAATATGGATAAAGTAGACATCAATGACCAAAACGTAAATGTAACAAAATTCAAAGCTTAAAGTAAATTATGCAAAAGTTCCACCTGATGACTAAAATGAAAAGAGTACAAAATCAACAATCAAAAAGCAAAACAAATAAACATACATAATATTAAACAGATAGGACTAAGACGAAATACGAAACAGATACATAGTCTGAAATAGAAAGATAAATTTTCATTACATGACCAAAATACAAATATTACAAAGGAAGGACCCGCGCGATTAACCCATGAACATAGATTTTTCATAATTAACAAATGATGATTGAAAATAAAATTAAACTCATAGGATTTTATCTTCTAAACATCATTTAAGGAACAAAATGAGTTTTATATAAACATTGTAACCAAAATCGAAAACACCATAAATAGCAAATACAAACAAACATGGACTAAAACGTGAACTTTCATGAGTACTATGACCAAAGTCAAATATTCTTATACATGCTGCAGTTACAAATGGTGATTAGAATAGAAGCACTAATAAACAAGGGCTTGAAATAAAAGGAATTGAAACTAACCACAATAGAACACCAAAGACATAATAGGTAATAAACCCTAAGTACAAAAGTACTAAATACAATATTAAAATGAATACTACGCTAAACATAAGAACCAGAACATTAAATCCACAATTTTATATTTTAATATATATGTAGAATCGAAATGAATATTGTGAAAAATCAGCAACCTATATTGTGAACATATAAACAAATAATAGTCAACTGATGAGGACTAAAATAGAATATAAAATAACTAGCTAGCTCGAAATAGAAATATAACATTATTATTAAATGACCATAATGCAACGTTTACAAACTGGAGAGCCTCCCTGCATGATACACCCATGCGCCAATGACATGAAACCCTAAAGCCCCAAAACAACATCGTTTCATCGTGTATTTATACTATATTAAGGGTTTTGAAACCCTTATTTTCTATTTTATTTCATATCTCCCTGCCGTTTTCGTTCTAAAGGGAGAGAAACCCCCTTCAAGTCACACCGTCGTTCGACACAAACGGCCCAAAGTCTGACCATTTTCAATGCCATTCAAACCCCATTTAGAACCCCACATATACTTCCTCACATTCCCCTTCGTATTTGGATGACAGTGGATACTAAAGGAGAAGGTAAGTATTTTCTTTCAATTTTTTCCTTCGGTTTTTTTTTCTTTTTTGCTTTGTCCCGAATGCTTCACTCTCTACTCTTTCACTCTCCCTTCTTTTTTATTTTTTTCTCCCTTCCCCTCCCTTTTCATGGTTGCTGCCTTTCCTCCATTTTATCTTTGCATGCATGATTGGTAGAGGCTAATGGGTTTAGGTGAGATTTTGATTGGGTAGGTAAGTAAATTTTCTTTGATTTGGTGAAGAAATCCCGAAATTTTTGGGATATAAATTATATATGTGTTTTTGTTTTGACTTTTGGTGTTGATTTGATGATATGGTGCAAGTTTGTCGATGGTGAGGGCTCGACGGCGTGACTTGCTCGACGATGCGTGGCTCAGCTGGCAGTTCGTTGGTGGCTCGGCTTGATGTCTCGACAGTATCACTGGCGGCAGCTGGATGTTGAAATTAGGGTAACAAACCCTAATGGCCTTGAGCAATCTGGACCATTGGATGAGTCCAGATCTAATGGTGAAGATCAAAGGCGATCGGTAGCTAAACTTTTATGGTTTAAAAACCCTAATTGAACTGGGTCGGGTCATTGGGCTTGTCTGGATCTGGGTCATCTGGGTGGGCTACTAGATTGGGTCAGCTGTTGTCTTCAGGTCTTGGGCCAAAACCGGAAC
Organism: Hibiscus syriacus; assembly: GCF_006381635.1. Classification (NCBI taxonomy): domain Eukaryota; kingdom Viridiplantae; phylum Streptophyta; class Magnoliopsida; order Malvales; family Malvaceae; genus Hibiscus; species Hibiscus syriacus. The sequence continues at coordinate 2,097,321 of NW_024061960.1, forward strand.
TGGGTATTGTACTGGGCTACTGGATTTATAGTGAACCTACAAATATTGTAAAAATAACATTAATATAATAATAATAATAAGAGAAAATAACCTCAGTGACCAAAAATACCTTATAATATACGATTTTAGCCAACTTTTTTTGGATTTGCCAAAATGACCAACTAAATCGCAATGCGATCGATAATTCGCAACGCGATCTCCGGTATCACAAATCAGTTTCCAGATTCGCAACGCGATCTCCGGTATCACAAATCAGTTTCCAGATTCGCAACGCGATTCTGACTATCGCATTGCGATTTTCCAAATTCGCGTTGCGATTTTCCTAATTCGCAATGCGAATACGTAAATCGCAATGCGAATACGTAAATCGCAATGCGAATACGTAAATCGCAATGCGAATACGTAAATCGCAATGCGAATACGTAAATCTCAATGCGAATACGTAAATCGCAATGTGAATACGTAAATCGCAACGCGAATCTGACTATCGCAATGCAATTTACATAGCGCCATTCGTATCCAACGCGTATTTTTTTTTCAAATTCCAAACACGAATATATTAATATATCGGAACACTGAACCGTCCACAGTATATCCCGTAATCGTAACTTATAACCTAAAACCCTAAATCATAACTCAGTCTCATCTCCATCTCTCACTCTCTAAGGCGACATCAATCCCCATCTCCGACGAAATCAGTCCCCATCTCCGACGATATCAGTCTCCATCTCTGGCGAAATCATTCACGGTCAGAAATGGAAAATCAACCAAATCAACCACCGAGGGTTAGTTTTTTTAATTATTTTTATTTTGAAATTTTTGCATTATTATTAGGTTTTCATATTAAAATTGATGATAAGTTTATTGGTGTTTTCAATAATAGATTAACCATTTCACTTAGATTGATTATTATATTCATTCGATTGCTGCCAATACAACTAAACTGTTTAGTCTTTAACCCTGTGAAGTTAGTATTTGTCTTTGTTTTGTCTTTTGGTTGAAGTAATGCAATCCATTCAAGTTTCTTTCAATTTTAGTATTTGAAACCGAGAATGACTATCGCAATGCGATTCTGTTGTTGCGATTTTCATTTCGCGTTACGATTCTTGCGTTGCGATAGTCATTTTCGTGTTGCGATTTTCATTTTCGTGTTGCGATTTAAAGTTTCAAAAACTATTCTTCTTCTGCAAATTGAAACTTGAATGAATTGCATTACTTCAACCAAAAAGCAAAAACAAATACTAAATTCACAGTGTTGCAAATTTAAGTTTGAAGAATAAACTACTACTCTTTATGTTTATTGTTCTTGTTATATCTTCACAGTGTAGTTTTTGGTATATCTAAATTGGTATGCTTATTGTTTTTGCTTAACTTTTATTCGACTCAATTGACCTTAAGAAATAAAGTAAGCCTGGCCAAAACAATTGCGTCGAAGCTTTCACCTGCACAAAGAAAAATATTTGAGGATACTTGCTTCGGGCCATGGATGAAAGTACAACATCTGGGTGGAGATGCTATGTTGACCCATCTGTTTCTTCAAACCATGACTAGCGATCTACCAGAGACTATACAACGTCGTGATGAAGAGATATTGTTTGATTTTCCACCGGCGTATACGTGTTTTGGGCGGGAGGAGTTTTGCTTAATCACCGGTCTACGCTTCGGACACGATGATGTAGATCGGTACACTAGACATATTACCCGCCTATCATGGTTTTCCCGGGTTTTTCCTGAGCTGTCAACGGAGAAGTCGAATTTACACGTAGAAGACTTGACGAGATTATTGAATAAGAAAGATGGTTTTACTCGGATGGATGACGTCGATGTTGTCCGAGTATGCCTTCTAATACTTTTGCAAGCTGGCTTTTTAGGCAGAGAGGCCCGATAACCTATTCCTAATGATCTAATTAAATTGGTAGAGGACCTAAATGCATGGAACCTGTTTCCGTGGGGTTCGTATCTATGGAGAGCTACATGGAATAAGTTGTCGTTTGCCTTTGATGATCGGAAACGTTTGCGTGGCGATGGTTCCAAATACACTTTGTCAGGCTTTATTTGGGCCTTTAAGGTAATAATTTTTATATAATGTTTCCAAAATTATAATTAATTCTTTAACAATTACTAATATTTGTTATTATATTGTTTGTAGATTTGGATATTTGAGGCCTTTCCCGCCATGCAGACATATGCATTAAAAACTTCTAATGATATTCCTAGGGCTATTTCCTGGAAGAGGAAACGGTCCTTGCAGCAATGGGAAGATTTACTACCGTATACTACAATAAATAATGTAAGTTAACACAAATACTATCATATGTTTATAAACAAGTTATTACTAGTACACGTTTAACTTTGTTTGAGCTTTTATATTGTTAGGAGGCCAACACTCCATTACAGAGGCTGACACCCACGGAAGCTGAGCTTGCCACTGATTAGTGGCAAGCTAGTAAGCATTTTTTTGATGGCACGGATGATGAGCAACCACCACTTCGAGAGCCATCACCTGATCGACCCGGATATACACCTCCACAACGAGAGTCATCACCTATTCTGTCACATCATCGAGCCTCTTCTCCACCATCACCTCATGATAGGCGACCGACAAAGATGCCACGACATTTATCTCCCTGTTCTCCACCTCCACGGGATGAGTTAGGGGAGTTACGTAATGAGGTCAATGCCTTGCGTGAGGAGGTCGGTACTTTACGCGATGACAATGGTGCATGGCGTGTTGAGGTGTCTACTTTACGTGGTGAGGTAGCAGCTCTACGTGAGATTGTAGCATCGTTGCAGAACGAGGTTCATACTCTACGCAAAGAGGTAAGTTTAATATTTTTCATATTTAACTTGATGATAAATTTACTCATAATTTCACTTAGATTGCTTAGTAAATTCATTCGGTTGCTGCCAATACTGTTTAACTGTTTATTCTTTAACCCTGTGAAGTTAGTATTTGTTTTTGGTTGTCTTTTGGTTGAAGTAATGCAATCCATTCAAGTTTCAATTTGCAGAAGAAGAATAGTTTACTATCGCAATGCGAAAATGACTATTGCAACGCGAAAATGACTAACGCAACGAGAGAATCACAATGCGAAATGAAAATCGCAACAACAAAATCGCAACGCGAAAATGACTATCGCAATGCGAAAATGACTATCGCAATGCAAATTTGACTATCGCAACGAAAGAATCGCAATGCGAAATGAAAATCGCATTGTGATTCTCTCGTTCCGATAGTCAAATTCGCATTGCGATAGTCAAATTCACATTGTGATAGTCATTTTCGCATTGCGATAGTCATTTTCGTGTTGCGATAGTCATTTTTGCGTTACGATAGTCATTTTCGCGTTGCGATTTTAAGTTTCAGATTCTATTCTTCTTCTGCAAATTAAAACTTGAATGATTTGCATTACTTCAACCAAAAGACAAATACTAACTTCACAGTGTTGAAAATTTAAGTTTCAAGAATAAACTACTACTCTTTATGTTGTCATTGAACCTGCACTAAACCTATATGTTGTCCTTTTAAATGTTTATATAAGTGCTTACTTCTGGAATGTTATCTGATGCATTTTGTGAACAATGATATAATAATGACTTGGGTGAATACCGTGCAAGTTTGAAATATATTTGTCTTTGTTTTCACTGTTTAATACCATGTCTGTTTATTTACTGATTTATGTATTAATTTATTTTTAGCGGCCCGCTAAGGTGGATGCTCTACGTCGGGTTTTTCTTGCAAGACGGAGTTCACGCATCAGACGGCGTGCATGTGCCATTACGTCTCCGTTCACCCCAATAGTGCAAAGAATCCGTAAGAAAAAGCCCGACTCACCTGTCATCGTTCAAGAGGCCTCCCCTATCGTTCAAGAGGCCCCTATTATCCCTCAAGAGTCCACTCCCACCGTTCAAGAGGCCACTGTCATCGTTGAAGAGGTCCCTCCCAACATTCTAGAGCCCGATTCACACGGCGTAATATATCAAATTATTGAGAACCCCCCTCACGTGCCGGACATGATGGATGACTGTTGGCTTTCGCATAAGTTACCGGCCAGTACCATTACGGCAGATGAAGTGGAGAGGAAACAACTACCGGAAACAATTCTGGATAATACCCTTTGGGCTAAGACCGCAGTTGATTTTTATCTACATGAGTGGAGCGAAGGGTGTTACGCTGACATATACAAACTCAACGATGATATGCATTTGTTGATTGAATGGTCTTGGTGGGGTGTATTATTAGGGGTTGAAGACAACGGCTATTTCGATGGGGGGTAAGTCTTATATTTCTTCTTATATTTCAGTTTGATTAATTTTTTTAAAATTTATGTAATTCACTAATATATGTTTTTTTTTGTAAAACAGCATATTGATGAATGGGTGACACGTCTTTTAATTGTAAGGAACTTGAAGAAAAATATAAAAAAACGCGATATACAATTATGCCGACGTCTTTTCACGTAGTTCACTTGAAGAATCAACGACAGGAATCATATGTGTTGGCTAATGGACAAGCTAAACTTTATCCTGCATGGTGGGAGGTCGATAAGGTTAGTATTTATTTGTTTAAATATTTTAAAGGTGTTCATAAATAAGTGCGCAATTTGAATTATTACATTTCGATGCATGTGTTTATCCCTGTTTTGGAACGTACTCATTGACTTCTCGTCGAGCTTCAGCTCCCATCCCTAAAGACAATAGTATATGACAACATGATAAATTATATATCATTGTCTAATTTGAGAGATATTATTAAGGGATGGAGCTCTCATTTGGCTAAATTCTTGGATGCAATTAATTATTGGACTAATTCTGGAAACAAGAAGCCAAAGAAGCTCAATGTTACAGTTATCAGAGACGAGACCGCGCCACAACAAACGAAGGAAGCTAGAGGGGATTGTGGTCCTCTCGTATGCATGTGCTTGGAGCGTTTGACAACAGGAAGTACACAGTTTCTACCTCCCACCGATAGAGATAAAGGCGCAGTAGGCTTGTGGTTTCGGCATTTTATGGCTAGAACGATATATGCGAGGCGCTGCCTACCTGCATCCGCGTTATGAAAGTGTCCATAAACAATTTGTAAGTCAAATGCAAGTGTTGTTAAACATATATACTCTTTTTGGTTTGAAAATGTTTGGTTAAGTAGCTAGAATTCAATAATTTGCTGTCTGTAGGTTTTAGATGTGTAGAAAGTGTTGTTGATTCAATGTTTGGTTTCTGCAGGTTAATCCTGAAGTGAGCTGCGTGAAATGGATGTATGGGTGCAAAGTTGATTCAATAATTGATGAGGAAATAATTCTTATTATTATTTTTGATTGTTTAATTGATTTGTAAAAGATGATTGTAAATGTTGATTTGTTTAATTGATGTGTACATAATTATTATTTGTGCTTGTTTAATTGATTGAAATGTAATAGTTGATTTTTTGATTTCAATCTGCATTATGTTGAATGCAAAACAGACTATCGCAGCGCGGAAATGACTATCGCAACGAGAGAATCGTAATGCGAAATGAAAATCGCAACGAGAGAATCGCAATGCGAAAATGAAAATCGCAACGCGAAACTAAATTCGCGTTGCGATTTTCATTTTTGCATTGCGATTCTCTCGTTGCGATTTTTATTTCGCATTGCGATTCTCTCGTTGCGATAGACATTTCCGCGTTGCGATAGACATTTCCGCGTTGCGATAGTCAATTCCGCGTTGCGATAGTCATTTCTATGTTGTGATAGTCATATTCGCGTTGCGATAGTCAAATGAATGTCTAATAGTGATAACAACTGAACATAACATAGCAATGTTCAAACTCAAGTTACTAATACATGCCTAACTGAAAATGTTAAAAGTTCACACATAATATACACATAATACAACGTTTTCATTTAAAAATCACCTAAGTTAACAGTCCCAAAAGGTTAAGCCGGTTGTGATTGGGATTTTGATGAGGATCCATATTTTGGTAGAGGAAAAGATGATTGTGATGGCACTGGTGATCCGCATGTCAACCTTGTATGACCACTTTCCTTGCACCGACTACATGTCGATCTCTTCTTCTCTTCACCCTTAGACGGTATACGTTCGTGACTTTTTGGTCGGCCAGGTAGCCTTCTGTCCATGGCTGGTGGCAAAACTGTTTGTCAGTCATCTGGTATGTCCCACTCAGAAGGATGTGGAATAGGGTAGACAATCTCGACATAAGTCTGCCGATATACTTATGTAGTGTAGCAATCCATAGCGTATGCGCTTGAATCATCTTGGTTTAGATGAAGAGCAACTTTTATAACATGGCCACACGGATAACCAGATGTTTGCCATTTCATACAACTACACGTCTTTGCATTTAGATCGACAAGCCCATTTAAGTTATTATCCAGTACTTCAAACAAAGTGTTTGAACATGATTCAACTCTCCATGACGTTGACTTCACAACACGTTTCGTTATCTTTTTTTCAGTCCATGGTGTAACACGATGTTCCAATGTTCCTGTAAATTTAAATAAATAATACTTAGTAAAATATATGATAAGTTACGAATTTATAGAAATAATACATGCATGGTTTCTTTTCTTGTAGTACCACTGTTGAATGGAGGCTCGAAAAAACTCCATTAACATAGTAATGGGTAATTTCCAGGAATGACGACTCAGAGCGTTGATTAATTCTGCACTATTAGATGTCATGAAACTATATCTTGCTCCAAGTTGATATACTCTTGACCATCTTTCAAACCCGACATCTTCTAGTGTTTGAGCACACTGAGGCAAAACACGTCTTAAACAGTTTATATGCTTATTAAAATCCACTTCTCGATAAGCTTTTACAGCCTTCCAGTATGTCCATTTGTGATTTTTTTATACCAGCAGACCTTGATTTTAGATTTCTATACAAATGAACACCACAAATTCCATGAAAAGCACCTGGGAAACACCTTCTAACAGCGTTGTCAATTGAGTTTGCCCTATCGGATATGATTGTCAGATTGCTAATAGGACCTATACAATCCCTAAGATGCCCCATAAATCATGTCCATGAATCAGAGGTTTCAGATTTGCCAACCTCGTAAGCTATTGGCAGTATCCTATTGTTAGCATCCATGGCTACTGCTAATAAGTTTACTCCAAGGTATCGACCTTTTAAATGTGCTCCGTCAACTATAATAACTGGGCGCATGCAAGTAATAAACGAACGAATCTACAAAATCATATACACAAGAAATATAATCATTTAAATGTGAAATGCATGTAACTAACAAAAATGAGTCAACAAAATTATATTGATTTACTAACCGTAGCACCAATGGCGATAAACAGCAACTCAAAGCATCCATCTCTATCTGTTTTGATATGAGTTACCGACCCAGGATTTTTCAGCTTTAAATTGTGACAATAAGCCGGCAGTTGGGCAAACGATACTTCTGGCGACCCTCTCAATAATTCCAAGGAATAACATTTGGCTCTCCAAGCTTGAGAATATGAGATACTAATCTTGAACTGAGCATTCATGTCAGTCATAATTTCATGTCCCCCGATATACCCTGTCATTCAAAAACATTAACTCAGCCAGAAAACCACCCAACACCTTTTTGTTTGCCTGTCTATGGTGAGGAAAAACTTGGGTTCTTGAACAAGTATGTTTATCAATAAAAGTCCTAACTTGAAACATTTCGTAATCTTTTATCCTCTTTGCAATCATACACCACGTACAGTTTTTGTCAATCATACACCTTGTTTCGAAACGATATTTGCTTGATTTGTTAACTTTTAGTTGATAGCCATCTTCCACACATTTCGTATACAAAGCTATCTTCAAGTCTTCCTTTGTATCAAAACAATCATCTTTCTTGATACGAATAATTTTTGTGTAACAATCAACTGCTATCTTTACCAACTCTTCTTCCGGTATCTGAAGTAATTCTGGCATATTCCAGTTATACTCCCGTGGCATTTTCTTCGGGGACTTTTCTTTGGGGATTTCTTCTTCTTCTTTTTCTTCTTCAGGGTTATATGAATTACATAATGGATGTTCAACATGTTCATTTACAGTCGTAACTTCCTCCTCATTATCATCAACAACATCTTCATCGGCAACGGCTGTTTCATCATCAAAATTCGGGTATTGACCAACATCAAAATCATTATACGCAGGGTCTGTTTCTTCTTCTAAAAAATCATCAAAATCTGAGTATTGACCAAGATCAAAGTCTGGGTATTGACCAAGATCAAATTTCGAATACTGACTAGTACTCACAATTTTTTCTGTTGGCTCATCATCGTCTAACTGGTCAATACGAAAACCGGAATTTGGTGCTGAAAGTTGATTGGGATTTGGATTAGGGAAATGTTGTGGGTTTTGAGATTGTGTTTGGTATTGGAAATGTGGTGAAACAATATTTGCTTGGTGATGAAATTGTGGTGGAACCATTAAATTTTGAGCACCATAAACCTGGGGTTGAAAAACTTAGTTGATTACTACCCGCTACTGAACCAACTTCACTACTTCTAGGTTCAACAACATACAATGTAACATCATCACTTGAAACACTAATGTAAGCAATGAATCGTTCAACATCTTCATTGTCGGTTAACAAATAAACTTTACCATTTCTCTGATAAGATAGCCTAAATCCACTTAGGGACTCTAAATTCAATTTATTTGCAACACGTAACATTAGAGTTTCATAAGTTAACTCTTTTAATGACAGTTTTAGTTGAAGATTCATGGGTAAAGGCATATATTGTAAAACACCATGAACATTCTCCCATGACCCTCCAAAACACAAATCTATCCAAACATGATCAACATTAGATGATTTCATTATTGTAAATTAATTTACTAAACAAACGAGCTGCGAAACTAAAACCTGTTGCCGGATGGGGAAGGATGTTGTTGGATATAGGAACGGATGTCGCCGGAGAGAGTGATAGATGGAGATGGAATGAGTTACGATTTAGGGATTTAGGTTATGAGTTGTTGCTGCTGCGTAGTTATATACCCAAAACATTTGTGTTGCGAAACTAAAACCTGTTGCGAATTCAGAAATCGAGTTGCGAATTTGAAATTCAGTATTGCGATAGTCAGAATCTCGTTGCGATTTACATATTCGCATTGCGATTTACGCATTCGCATTGCGATTTACGCATTCGCATTGCGATTTACGTATTCGCATTGCGAATTAGGAAAATCGCAACGCGAATTTGGAAAATCGCAATGCGATAGTCAGAATCGCGTTGCGAATCTGGAAACTGATTTGCGACACCGGAGATCGCGTTGCGAATTATCGATCGCATTGCGATTTAGTTGGTCATTTTGGCAAATCCAAAAAAAATTGGTTAAAATCGTATATTATAAGGCATTTTTTGTCACTGAGATTATTTTCTCTAATAATAATAATTATTATTATTATTATAATATAATTAATAATTTTTTTGTCCAGGCAAAAATGGGTGTCTACAGTAGTGTTCTACAATTACACATTAGTTACTTATACGATATAAGTTGTATTTTGTTCACATGTTGAAGCTTGGAAATGTTTTCTGAATGCAAATGAGTACAGGGTCAAGATTATATGAATTGCTATCTGTTATGTCTTAACTAGAAATTTTGTATAAACCAGCTCAGACTGGAAATTATAAATTATATTCATTATCATTTAATTTTCTTAATGTGTAATTTGACGGTAGAATTATTTTGGGTGCCATTGAAATAGTAATGACAATAATACAAGTCATGGTAGAGGGTCGGTTTAAAATCAGTTTAGTCCTCCAACTTTTGACTTTCTTGCAATTTCTTTCATACCAAAATTTAAATTTTATATTTTTACTTCTATGTAAAAATGCTTTCCGGTTCCTTCTTATTCCTGATAACAATTTGTGAATAATACATCATTTGATATTGAATGTTCATACCCGTGCTCGAACACATAACCTCAAATAATAACAACTTTAAATTAAGTTGTAGGTGCGGCAAACTCTTAAGAAAGTATTGACCAAAAATAAGGATAAAAATAGGCAACCAAAAAAGTTGGGCATGCAAACCAACAACGTGGTTTACTGATAGTCTACAAGAACTGTTATTGTGGACATTATTAAAGGCCTCAAATTTCTATTCACCACCGTATTTGTCTCGTTTTTCAACATCATCCCTGAATTAAGGACCCCTATTCCTATCCTACGCCATTCTACATTTTCTTTCTTCTTCCTCTTCTTTCCTCTCTAGGCTTTTGTTTCCCCTTTGGTCGACAAAATGGTAACACTTTGGCTTTTTCAATTTCTCATGTTCTATTTGGATTCTCTAATATCTTAAATATACCTCATTTGTTTATTTTGATTTTCGCTCTACTTTCCATTCATTCGGTAAATTATTAAATTTATATTCAAATTTCAACATGCATAACCTATTCCATAGGTGAGTTTAAGATGAGTTGTTTTAGAATTTTATACACATTCACATGTCTTTGTATCTCCTTAGGCTGAAGTCACTAGTGCATTATGTCATGCTGCAAAAGAGAAGCCACTATCCTAACTCGGATTGGTGCTAGAATTAATATTGGGATATAAGAGTTGGCATCACATTTAACTTGTGAAGTATATATAGAGATATAGATTTTTCTTGGCATAATAATGCAAAAACAAATGTCAGTAATGTTTGATTAATTATTTATTTTGGTTTCTAGTATTGTTTTAGAGCATTTTGACTCTCAGCATTTTATTTTAGGTAAAAAAAGACTCATTATATTTGACTAAATAATAACTTTAACCTTTATTCTTTTCTTTTGGAGTATTTTAGCCCACAACATCTCATTTTAGGGCAAACATTCATATTTGGAGCGTTGACAGTTTGTTGACTAATGATTTTCGTTCATGCAATGGTCTTTTTGTCCCGAAGTGAAACTTTGAGAGCAAAAATACTCCAAAAAAAAGTGCCAAAATGACTATTTAATTAAACTTTATGGTCATTTTTTGTCATTATGCCATTTTTAATAAAACTATTAGCTTAAGGCAAAACTGGCCAACGTTAGTGTGATCGGGGTATTGCAAGGATCCAGGGACGAAGCTATGTATAGTGTTGGGGGTTACTGCCTTTAATTTATCATTAAAAGATATATAAGGATAAATATTTATAGATTTTGGTTTATTTTGATTTTGTCTTTCTTATTTTTTTATTGTTAGTTATATTTTATCCATTGAATTAAAACCCTGGCTCCGTGCCGGGCGAGGACCAGCATTGTATGTATACTTTTTGTAGTTTATTGTTTGATTTTGATATATACATGGTGGGGAATGCAAATTTGGAACAGGCGAACGCGGCATCTGGAATGGCAGTAGATGATGAATGTAAGCTGAAGTTCTTAGAGCTAAAGGCGAAGAGGAATTACAGGTTCATCGTTTTCAAGATCAACAACCAGCAGGTGGTGGTCGACAAACTGGGCGGCCCCGATGAAACCTATGAAGATTTCTCCGCCGCTCTACCTGTGGACGAGTGCCGCTACGCTGTCTTTGATTTCGATTTCACTACTGCTGAGAACTGCCAGAAAAGCAAAATCTTCTTCATTGCTTGGTGCCAACCCCTTTTTGAATTTTCATTCAACACACCATGGTTTTTGTTTCTTACATTACAAGATGACTGATGACAGGTAGTAAAATGCAGGGCACCTGATACATCGAGGGTGAGGAGTAAGATGGTGTATGCGAGCTCCAAGGACAGATTCAAGAGGGAATTGGATGGGATTCAAGTTGAGCTGCAGGCTACGGATCCTAGTGAAATGAGCTTCGACATTATAAAAGCTCGGGCTATTTAAACGCGTTTTTCATCCTCTAATTCCGATCACCGTCCCTGTTCCCTGTCCGGTACCAGTTTCAGCGTTGGCTTATTTGTATTTTTTTAAAGCAGTATTTTCCTCTAACTATCGGTATTTGATTTATTGATCGATTAATTTATCGAATTTTGTAGAGACTCAACGATTTTTCCAAAGTTTACTCTACTATTAAATACTATGATTCGAACTTCTAATCTTAATTAAGAAATTTAATGTCTAATCCAATTAAATCATTTTACTGTTGATTAAACCTCAATGCTTTAACTAAATATAAAAATTATATTTTTTATTTTTCATACACTTTTAATTTTAATTTCCTCACCCTTCCGACTTATCACAATAGTTAACAGTAACAATCTTAACTCTTACAAGCTGCAACAGTAGTAAATTTATGATAATGCAATTAAGTTTAAGCCATACTCATAAACATAATATTAGCAATCAAATATGTTGTCTTTTCAGCAATTTATGTTTAATTGCAACCACTACCCAAATTAAGGTTTAATGTTAAAATAAGTATTCAAATCATATTCTAAGTTAATTTTAAGTGTTTAAAGAATTTTTCACTAAAAACAGATGTCTAATATTTTCTCTGTTACACTTTTAGATTTCCAGTCCGTAACATCCGTTAAATTCAGTCATTATCTAACACATGTCATGCTTATAAAACTTGTAACATTTTATTTTAAAATAAAAAACTTCAAATTATAATTTTATTTTAAAAACAATTTTCTTTAAAATTACAAAAAAAATCCCAAAATCATAAAAACTTAAATTTCAAACTTATTTTCAATTATCATCGGTCATCTCCGGTCACCGTCTCTATCATCAAATGGTCACTTACATGTCGTTGTTGACCTACTGACCATCCATCGTTATTTCCGTCACTCTAAATCCTTAAATAGCTGAACCCCTAAATTTTTTAATTCCCATATCCCTAATAGTTTTAAAACATAATTTCTCCGGCCATGCTAACTTTATGCCGGTCACGTTAACTTCGTATGAAATTAAAGGCGCGTGAAATAGGGAGCAAGCTCGTGTGTAGTGGTGGTGGGGATTTACAATCCCTTGATGCGTGGTTGGGGGATGTACAATCACATGATGCACACGTGAGGTTTGTGGTGGGGGATTTATCATGCGAAAGGGGAGATTTGAACAGCCGTATGAACCGGCTGTGGGGGTTGCTTCGTTCGATCGAGGTTCCTCCATTTGATGCAGTGGTCATTTGGCCTTCGACGACACTAACGACCGCGGCAGTAGTAGGAAAAATTTAAGGTTACAGTTTTTGGATATTAGGGTATTTCAGTAATTTTAAAAAATAGGTTTTTTTAATAAAAATAATATTTTTTAATTTTTTAATAATGCAGGAATTATTTTTGCCATTAATAGATATTCTGATAATCAAATTGGGTGGAAATTGCCATTAGGGAGTAGGGACATCTGACATATTAATTTACTTTCCATTGCTGCTTTTAGTGTTGGCTGTTCCTTCTGCTTCCTCTTATTGTTAAGACTAAGGTTAATTTGTTTCACTGAAACAGTTTTTGAAAAATTAAATCTAAAAAATAAATTATATTTCTGAAAAATATTTTCTGAAAAATTAAATCTGGAAAATGAATTATATTTCTGGAAAATATTTTTTAGAAAAATATTTTCTAGCGTTTGGATGTTACATTGTAAAATGTTTTACACTGTTTAGTTAATTTTTCTGAAAACAATTTTCAGAATCTGTTTTTAATAAAGAAGCATACATATTCGATATATTTTTATTCTTCACCTTTTAGTTTTATTAAAAGTTCATTTTATTTTTTATATAATTATATATTTATAAAACTTTGTATTTTTATAAGCACATCAAACTAATTTTTTAGATAATATTAATAGTTTATATTGATTGTGTTATAAATACGCTATTTTAGGTTTAAAATCTTCATGATGCTTATCCATTAGTATTTTTAGAAATGAATTTCAACATATAGTTAATATTATGTAGGTTTATTTGATATAATATTAATAATTTATTAAAAATAGATTATAAAAGTTTATAAATATTATGTAGGTTTAATTAATAGTACACCACATTAAAACAACAATAGTACACAACATTGTAATAATAATAATGTCATTAATTATACCTTTACTAGTAATAAAGTGGATAATATCAAACTCTCTATTCTTAAAGTTTGATTGCAGATGCTGTGATTTCTCAAATTTCTAATACTTCTAGCAATGTTGTAGATAAGATTTTTGAACAATGGGGTGTCCATCAATGAAATGCATACCCAAACGAATTTCTTTTCTAATAGTCAATTAAGTTGCTATTAATGAAACTTTTTTCAATCAAAAAAGAAAGGAACCAAACAACTAAATTTGAGAGAAAACTTTCTTGAATATAAACACGACAGGAAAGCAGTTAATTTTGTTTACAGAAAACAAAAATCGGATCAATTCAGAAGGATAAAACTTTAAATTAGTAAGTACCATCTTGACATTTTTCATCCTTTGAACCATTGCTTGTTCCAGGCAATTCATCAAATGAACTCCCTAATTTGCCACCTCGCTTGCTAGCCAAGGAAGAACCGGTTCTCATCTTTAGTAAACGACTATCATTCATGGAAGCACTTTCAGTTTGAAAACTGGGTTCATGATGACCCAACCATTGAGTAGAAGGCCCTGGATCATTCTGAGATGTATTGAAGCTCTTTTAAGATAACCACTCAATGCTAGAGGATTTATCAGACCAACTGATGTAGATAACATCATGTCTATCCACTGCAAAATTGAAAAGAATCAATCAAGTCCAAGAGCAGAAACTAGAGCGATATAATCGTTTAATAATCTAAGACAGTCTAATACCTTTACAATCAGCAGTTAGAGCAAATTCACCAACAGCACCCATTGCTTTAGAATTACCACAAGCTTTTTCAGTACTTGACGATCCACAAGAACTCTTACAATAAATCCCTGGAAAAGACGACATTGATTAATCAAATGCTATAAATCTTATAAAACATAAAACACAGTCAGAAAGAGAGAAATAAGACATTTTGAGGTAGTAAATGCAACAACAATAACCTGAGAGAATCTTGATTACACTTATAACAAGCTTCGTAAAAGACAGTCGAGATCCACGAGACTTCAACTTCCCTTTCATTTCTAGCAGATGACTCTACAGTAAAAGTAAATAAAAACAATCTTAACAGCTTAATAAACGTGGCAGTTTAGTTATACAAATCAAGCTTAAAAGGAAAATGAAATCAAAATAACTGAAAATTACAATTCAAGTACCTCATTATCACTACTAAGGAATGCAGCATTTTCCATGATTTTCAAACATTTAGAAAGCAGCACCAGGCTCTCCAGATCCTTTTTATCTTCGGTAAGAGGAGAAGATAAACTCTGCTCCACCCAACCCTGCAGAGAAGATAATGCATTATATGTCACTGATGAATGTCTTCTTGTAAATGTAAGAGATGGAACCAGAAGACAATCCCAAAATTTAAAGCAGTATTTTTTTTTAATCTCCTTCGGTTGAAATGCAAAAGAACATAAATCAGATAAGCTCACACCTCCATAAAGGAATGGCACTCCATGGCCACTTCAAAGACTGCATCAAGTCCTCCAAGCTCTCTTAGTTTCTCCTTGAAATTGCCCCCAGTTTTTCTTACAGTACCAGTTGCATCTGAATGAATGATACCAGGGGGAAAACATGGAAAAAAATCAGCAAAAAGTGAAAAAGCACTTGACTGTAGTGTATGAGTGTGTATTTTATATGTAGTTGTGTTTAGATCTATATTGAGCTACCATTATAGTTCCAGGAAAACAATCTATAAATAAACATGTATAAATCTTAGATATTTCCATTAGATACCTTCAAGAGAAATTTTAGACAAACAGGCTTTCTCCAAAGTCAACAAAGCTATCCATTTTGGGCTTAACTCAGGCCTTTGTAAACCAGTATCATCCCCACATTTTGACTTCATTTCCTTGCAACTAACAAGAATTTCCTCAACTTTGGAAGCAATGGCTGCAGAGCTTGAACCCAACACTTAAGTTGTATCCCGTGAGATGTCAACATCCTTGAGTAATGCCAAAAGCTTAAATCCCACTTTCTCTGTTTTGTTTTGTTTAGCAGTGTGGGTAATAGGCTTTAAAGTTTTAATTAGAAATTGGATGCAACAGGGTGACTCCAGGAGATGGTCATCTTGACCCTGACACAATAAATTCATACAAATGTTGAAGATTACTGTAATTGACACGTTCAAAACATTTGTTTCGATTATATCCAAATATTGGTCTAAGAGACAGGAAGCATAAAAGCTAGGCATATAAGCAGGAACCTCTTGCCATCCGAAATTTTAAAATAAAGAATAAAAATCAACTGAAGATAAAATGGGAAACCCAAATGTGTGGTCGGGCAGATTAGCATGCAAGACTCCAATATAAGACACAATTAGTCATTAACAAAATTTGTTTGTGCAGAAATAATAGTACTAATAACTATTGAATCCAAACCTTCTCACATGAACCCTATATGTGCATAAAATCCTCAAGACTATTAAACAGAAAATACTTCTAGACTCATAAATAGTAATTGAATTGCAACTTCAAGGGCTGAAAATGGCAATTGGCAATTCCTAAAAAGAGTGCAGTCAATGACGTTACACTTTATACCGACGCCAGATTCCAGTACGGACGGGAAAAAATAATAGAATGTGACAGACCTTCTAAATTCTACCGGATACACAAACTAACCATCAAAGGAGATTTTTTAAATCAACAAATTCAAATGCCATCCGTTAAGTAGAGGTTCTCAGAAGGGAATTCAAATTTTCAAACTCTTCCTGTAACTACGAATCCATATAGGCTAAAAGCCTAAAACAAAACATCAAAAGAAGCAAAATGCACCTTCAACCTGATTTGAATTCATATTTCAAAAATCCACCAAAAATTAACACTACCCAGATGCCCAAACCAAGAGATTTCAACAGAAAGAACATTAAAACTAAAAACACAACAAGAATTCAACATACCCATGAATTCTCAGCAGTCTCCTCTGTGGGAGAGTGGCGCAAATCGAAAGCAAAGACAAGAGACTAGCTCTCCTGATCCTCACCGGCTAGCCTTTCTTTAAGCCATCGAGCCCGAAATTAACCTCGTCCACATGCTCCATCATTTCCCCGAATTCTTGAGCCTCCATCAGACTCGAAGTCGACGAAATCCACGGAAAACTGGGCTAAAAGCTTGGTTTTTGATATCTGCCGAGCCGGTGAAAATGAAAATGGAGGTCAAGGAAGATGAAACATCTATTAAAAGGAGGTCAAGGAAGATGAAACGAGAGAAGATGAAAAGAGAGATACCTGAGAAGACGACTGTCCGCCTCGCCGGTGAGAAGGAAGCCACTGGATCGCTCGATTTTTCGGTGAGGAGCAAGGGGGAAAACGAAGGAAAATGACTTACCCTTTTCCAATCGGTAAGTCATTTTACCATGTTTTGCTTTGAGTTTTCCGTTGACCGTAAAACAAATTCCATTGACCCTCTTGTTTTAAGAGAATCAAACACGAGAAAACGGGGAAAGCATTTTCCCAACCGAACGGACCCTAAGCAAAGGGACTATCCCCTTCTCATTTTCAAACCCTGAAACCAAAACTGAAACTAAGATTAATGACCATCTTTTTCATAATCTTTCTTGGGGATGTAAGCATTTGAGACCCTTGCATTTTATATAAGAGGATTGAAAAAGGCTTTGGTTTGTTGTGTTCCATGATTTGTTGCCTTGACCTTGACTTTATAGGTACTTAATCTTAACCGCACACGAGTTGAATAAGTTGTTTGATTCAACTCATTATCATGCTTTTTTTTAACAAGCATGGTTACTCTTTCATGGCCGCTGTGATTGTAGGAGCTTCCAGTGTTATTGGCGCTGAAACTGCACGTGTTCATGTAGTCATGGGGGTAAGGAATGTGGCTGCTGGTAAAGATGTCAAAGAAGCAATTGTGAAGGAAATTTCAACCGCTAAAGTTGATGCAATGGAATTGGATCTCAGTTCAATGGAATCTGTGAGGAAATTTGCATCAGATTTCAGCTCCTCAGGTCGACCTCTGAATCTCCTTATGTAAGTGGAAAAAAACTGTGGGAAGCCTTTTGGATATCATTTCCTAGCCGCCTGGAGTAGTGATCAAGTATAATAGTCATCTCCAGCCATTTTCATTTTAGGCATGATAAGTGCTAGAGAATCATATCAGATGTCATGTAATTTTGTTTGCTTTGCTTTCAGTAATAATGCAGGAATTATGGCAACTCCTTTCATGCTTTCAAAGGACAACATAGAACTACAGTTTGCAACCAACCACATAGGTATGTTTAGCATAAAACTAATCCTAATGACATTCATCTAAACCCCAGTTACAAGCTCCTTTTTCTTCTCACATTTTGAAAGCATCAATAAACAACTCTGTAGAGGAAATGAATACTCTTTATCTGTGTTTTTTTAAGGAAGCAGCTAATTTTTGTAGTGCTTGTGAATTTGAACAGCTGGGAATAAAGATAGTTTCTGCCATCTCATTTTCCTCTGTCTAAACTCTAAACCTACACAATAGCTTGTTTTGTTACTACAAAAGTTGCTGTTTGCATTTTCTGTTGCATAGAGTTTTGTGGTTGATTGCTTCAAGAAAGGGGAGAAACAAAACGGAGAAGTAGGCTATTGTTAAAGCTTTATTCTTAACTTTTGAATGCTATAAAGTGGTCATTTTCTTTTGACACACCTCTTGCTGGACACTATGAAGAAAACTGCACGGGCAAGAAAAAGAGAAGGAAGAATTATAAATGTCTCATCAGAAGCTCACCGTTACACGTACAAGGAAGGAATTCTTTTTGACAAGATTAATGATCAGTCAGGGTAACACCATATACCTTCTTTGAAATGCATAGATTCATGCAATCCTTAGGAACATCAATTTTTTTATTTCTTTTTGTGAAATACATGTTTGTTGTGGAAGAAGTTGAATATACCTTTTAAACTTTGGCATGCTGACTTTTACCACAGTTAACATATATGATATATGTAATGCCTATTATAGTGACAGCTAATATCAATTTCATTCAAATTTACTTGTTTGATATTAAGACATTCCATGTATTTATGCCTATTATAAGATACTGTGGTTGATGCAGCATGAATTAGAGAAAAGTAACAAAAGCTATTTTAGGAATAGTCTTGGAAAATAAAAGTAGTAAACCTAAAAATAATAGAAAATAAAAGAAAGTTGTCTTCGTCGAGAGAAAAAACTAAAGAATTCTCTTCTTTTTTTTCTTGAATGAATTGAATGATCCACAAAGCTCCTCTAGTAGGCGTCAGAATACCTAATTTCTTGTAATAAAAAGTAGAAAACTAAATAATTTGCTCATTTATCTAGTACGTAAAAAATCAAATTTATTTAAGTGAATTATCTTAAAAAAACTCATCATCCTTATATACTAGATAACAATAACATAATAAAGTAATAAATAACAATTTTATAGTAAATGATAAATTAGTAACTAAATAATTTGCTCATTTATCTAGTACGTAAAAAATCAAATTTATTTAAGTGAATTATCTTAAAAAAACTCATCATCCTTATATACTAGATAACAATAACATAATAAAGTAAATAATATAACAAATTTTATAGTAAATGATAAATTAGTAAACTTTATCTCCGCATCAGTGGTTTTGCTTTTATCTTTTGTTTGGATGCCTATTGTAACCATTGACAGCTATCTGTAAGATGATGCAGTAGTTCCATTAAGCAGAATAAAGTTATATTGTCATATTTTCCAATTTGGTAATGTACAGGTACAGCAGTTTTGCTGCATATGGCCAATCAAAACTTGCTAATGTTCTGCATGCTAATGAACTAGCAAGACGCCTAAAGGTATGTGATCATTTTTTCGTGGGATCAAGGATTATTCTCAGTAGTAAAGTTGCCGGCTTTTTGTTCTATTTTGGCACATTTGAATGAGTTGAAGGTGAGGGAAGTTCAGCTTTTATCCTTAGTTGCCTGTTGGAGGATTCTTAATGTTTTGTGCACAGGAAACATGAGACAAAGCTGACACGGCTAATTTTAGATAACACGTTGTATTTCTGCTTAGAATTTTTCCACATTTAATAACTTCTTCTGTATATAGGTTCACAGTTACATAATTTTAAAATAATAATGATGATGATGATGAGACACCACATATACATGGATTGCCAGGTCTAAAGCTAACTCTGAGTAGGCATTCTCTGTTTCTTCTGCTGCTTGCTTCCACTGAATGTCTAAATTTCATACAACTGAAGTTCCTTTTTGAAACAGATCAAACATTTATTGAGATTTTTGCATGTTGAAAACATCCCATGTTATTATCTCTCACACAGTTTTGTTGCGCTCGGTAGTCAATATGGTATTTATAATTTATGTCTTACTAGGCACACTTTGCATAAAGATTGATGTTCACCAATTGATTGAGCAGGAAGATGGTGCGGATATAACTGCAAATTCACTTCACCCAGGAACAATTGCCACCAATCTTTTCCGCCATATCAATCTGGGTCCAGTTACCGGTAACTTGTTAGTTATCGACATGTTTGCATGACATGTAGCATGCATCTCATTCACAAATTTGTTGTGATCTTGATGCAGGGCCTTGTTAACATCTTCGGTAAGATTGCACTTAAAAACGTCCAGCAGGTAAGCTCCTTTCATGTAGCATTACCAATTCAGATCATGCCTTTAAAACTGGTTATAGTAGTACAAGCCTCAGTCTATCATTTTGACTGCACACTTTCAAAGTACTTCATAACCTTTCATACAGAAAAATGAAATGAGACTTTTCAAACTATTTCTCAACTATTGACAAAGCACACACACCCTGTAGATACAACTGCTCGAAACCAAGATCTCTTAGGAGAATAACACCCCTTAATCATTGAGACCACCTAATGGGTTCGAATTTGTTTTTCAGTTATATACTGTTTTTTGGTCATAGGGAGCTGCCACAACATGCTATGTGGCATTGCATCCACAAGTGAAGGGTAAAAAGTGAATATTTCAAGGACAGGAACATAGGGAAAGCAAGTGAACATAGAAGGAATGTTGAGTTGGCCAAGAAACTCATAGATTTCAGCATGAAGATGGTTAAACGAGAAATATATAGACAATAAATGTCGAACCTCAACCAAATTTATGTATATTGAACCAAAGTGTGTTGGAGCTAATAATTTTACCACGATCGGTAGTATTGTGTTGATATTTCTGTTTTCCGAAATATTTAAATTTATATTTTTCAATTAATTGCATTACATGTCCTCAAAGTATGACCCCCATTTTAAATTGGTATCTAGACTTTCAAATATTTTAATTTCACCCTTAAGCTATGACTATAATTCTAAATTAGTCCTCAAACCTTTGAACATTTCAATTTCATCTCTAAACTTTTACCTTCATTCTAAATTGATCCATTAATTTTTTGAATATTTCCATTTCATCTCAAACTATATGTATATACTAATCACATCCCCCGTTAATAGAATTGTTAGGCAAAGTTATATTATTATATGTTCGAGAAAACAAAAATTATAGTTGAAACTATTATATATTTGGATGAATTTGGGATAAATTTGGATTATTCAAAAGTTTAGGGATTAATTTAGAAAGAGGGCAATAGTTTAAGGATGAAATTAGAATGTTCAAAAGTTTAAGGACTAATTTAAAATGATAGTTATAATTTGAGGATGAAATTAAAATATTCAAAAATTAAAGAACCAATTTAAAATGAGAGTTATAGTTTAGGAACATAAGTGACCAACAAATTCGCAACGCGAACTCCAATTTCGCAACCTAGTTTCCAATTTTGCAACGCGAATCTGTAAATCGCAACACAGAAGTCAAATTCACAACACAAAAGTCAAATTCGCAACACGAAATTTCAAATTCGCAAATGAATTTCAAATTCCCAACTAGATTTTCGAATTTGCATCACGAATTTAATTTCGCAACAGGTTTTAGTTTCGCAACACAAATGTTTTGGGTATATAACAACGCAGCAACAACAACTCATAACCTAAATCCCTAAATCGTAACTCATTCCATCTCCATCTATCACTCTCTCCGGTGACATCTGTTCCTATATCCAACGACATCCTTCCTCATCTCTAATTTTTTATTACATAATTTTATTTATATATAATTTTTCAATGATTTCTCTCCCAAATTATCAACTATCAACTTAATAAAGGTATGTTTTTCTCTAAGTTAGTGATGATATCTAGTTTATAGCTCGTTTGTTTAGTAAATTAATTTACAATTTGTATAATGAAATCATCTAATGTTGATCATGTTTGGATAGATTTGTGTTTTGGAGGGTCATGGGAGAATGTTCATGGTGTTTTACAATATGTTCCTTTACCCATGAATCTTCAACTAAAACTGTCATTATAAAAGTTAACTTATGAAACTCTAATGTTACGTGTTGCAAAGAAATTGAATTTAGAGCCTCTAAGTGGATTTAGGCTATATTATCAGAGAAAAGATAAGGTTTATTTGTTAACCGACAATGAAGATGTTGAACGATTCATTGCTTACATTAGTGTTTCGCAAGAAGGTGATGTTACATTGTATGTTGTTGAACCTAGAACTAGTGAAGTTGGGTCAGTAGCGAGTAGTAATCAACTAAGTTCTTCAACCCCAGTTTATGGTGCTCACATGTACAACGTTTTATCAACCTCAAATTAATGGTTCCACCACAATTTCATCCCAAGAAAATTTGTTTCACCACATTTCCAATACCAAACAATATCAACACAATCTCAAAACCCACAACCTTTTCGTAATCCAAATCCCAATCAACTTTCAGCACCAAATTTCGGTTTTCGTATTGACTAGTTAGACGATTATGAGCCAACATAAAAAATTCTGAGTACTAATCAGTATTCAAAATTTTATCTTGGTCAATACTCGGATTTTGATGATGTGATGGAAGAAGAAACAAACCCTACATGTAATGATTTTGATATTGGTCAATACCCGAATTTTGATGATGAAACAGTCGCTGCCGAGGAAGATGTTGTTGATGATAATGAGGAGGAAGTTACGACTATGAATAAACATGTTGAACATCCATTCTATAATTCATATAACACTGAAAAAGAAAAAGAAGAAGAAGAAGTCCCCTGAGAAAAGAAAAATAAGAAAATGCCACAGGAGTATAACTGGAATATGCCAGAATTACTTCAGATACCGGAAGAAGAGTTGGTAAAGATAGCAGTTGATTGTTACACAAAAGTTATTCGTATCAAGAAAGATGATTGTTTTGATACAAAGGAAGACTTGAAGATAGTTTTGTATACGAAATGTGTGGAAGATGGCTATCAACTAAAAGTTAACAAATCAAGCAAAGATCGTTTTGAAACAAAGTGTATGATTGACAAAAATTGTACGTGGCGTATGATTGCAAAGAGGATAAAAGATTGCGAAATGTTTCAAGTTAGGACTTTTATTGATAAACATATATGTTCAAGAACCCAAGTTTTTCCTCACCATAGACAGACAAACAAGAAGGTGTTGGGTGGTTTTCTGGCTGAGTTAATATTTTTGAATGGAAGGGTATATCGGGGACATGAAATTATGACTGACATGAATGCTCGGTTCAAGATTAGTATCTCATATTCTCAATCTTGGAGAGCCAAATGTTATGCCTTGGAATTGTTGAGGGGGTCGCCAGAAGCATCGTTTGCCCAACTGCCGGCTTATTGTCACAATTTAAAGCTGAAAAATCATGGGTCGGTAACTCATATCAAAACAGATAGAGATGGACGCTTTGAGTTGCTGTTTATCGCCATTGGTGCTGCGGTTAGTAAATAATTATAATTTTGTTGACTCGTTTTTGTTAGTTGCATGAATTTCACATTTAAATGATTATATTTCTTGTGTATATGATTTTGTAGATTCGTTCGTTTATTACTTGCATGCGCCCAGTTATTATAGTTGACATAGCACATTTGAAAGGTCGATAACTTTGAGTAAACTTATTAGCAGTAGCCATGGATGCTAACAATGGGATACTGCCAATAACTTACGGGGTTGGCAAATCTTAAACCTCTGATTCATGGACATGGTTTATGGGGCATCTTAGGGATTGCATAGGTCCTATTAGCAATCTGACAATCATATCTGATAGGGCAAACTCAATTGACAACGTTGTTAGAAGGTGTTTCCCAGATGTTTTTCATGGACTTTGTGGTGTTCGTTTGTACAGAAATCTAAAATCAAGGTCTGCTGGTATAAAAAATCACAAATGGACATATTGGAAGGCTGTAAAAGCTTATCGGGAAGTGGATTTTAATAAGCAAATAAATTATTTAAGACGTGTTTTGCCTCAATTTGCTCAAACACTAGAAGATGTCGGGTTTGAAAGATGGTCAAGAGTACATCAACTTGGAGCAAGATATGGTTTCATGACATCTAATAGTGCAGAATCAATCAACGCTCTAAGTCACCATTCCCGAAAATTACCCATTACTATGTTAATGAAGTTTTTTCAAGCCTCTATTCAACAGTGGTACTACAAGAAAAGAAACCATGCAGGTATTATTTCTTTAAATTAGTAACTTATCATATATTTTACTAAGTATTATATATTTAAATTTACAGGAACATTGGAACGTCGTGTTACACCATGGACTGAAAAAAAGATAACGAAATGTGTTGTGAAGTCAACGTCATGGAGAGTTGAACCATGTTCAAACACTTTGTTTGAAGTATTGGATAATAACTTAAATGGGCTTGTCGATCTAAATGAAAAGACATGTAGTTGTAAGAAATGGCAAACATCTGGTTATCCGTGTGGTCATGTTATAAAAAGTTGCTCTTCGTCTAAACCAAGATGATTCAAGCGCATACGCTATGGATTGCTACATTACAGAAGTATATCGACAGACTTATGCCGAGATTGTCTACCCATGTCCACATCCTTCTGAGTAGGACATACCAGATGACTTACAAACAGTTTTGCCACTAGTGGGGTGAACGGAGACGTAATGGCACGTGCACAACGTCTGATGCGTGAACCTCGTCGTGCAAGAAAAACCTGACGTAAAGCATCTACCTTATCGGGCCTCTGAAAATAAATTAATACATAAATCACTAAATAAATAAATAAATAATGCCGAAAAAAGGTTATTTGTATTTTTAGTATAGTATTAAACAAATTTACCTCATTGCGTAAAGTATGAACCTCATTCTATAACGATGAAACAATCTCGCGTAGAGCTGCAACCTCATCACGTAAAGTAGATACCTCACCACGTAGAAGACCATTGTCATCGCGTAAAAAATCCACCTCACCACGTAAAGATCGAACCTCATCACGCCATGAACCATTATCTTCACTAAAGTACCGACCTCATGACGCAAAGCACCGACCTCATCACGTAACTCCCTTAACTCATCCCGTGGAGGTGGAGAACAGGGAGATAAATGTCGTGGCCTCTTTGTCAGTCGTCTATCATGAGGTGATGGTTGAGAAGAGGCTCAATGATGTGATGGAATAGGTGATGGTGGAGGTGGAGAAGAGGTTCGATCAGGTGATGGCTCCGGGTGTCGAGCTGTAGAATCGGCCCGATCAGGTGATGGCTCTCGAAGTGGGGGTGCTCATCATTCGTCCCATCAAAAAACCGCTTACTAGCTTGCCACCAATCAATGGCAAGCTCAGCCTCTGTGGGTGTCAGCCTCTGTAATGGATAGTTGGCCTCCTAACAATATAAAAGCTCAAATAAAGTTAAACTTGTACTAGTAATAACTTGTTTATATATGGTATTATTTGTGTGTTAACTTACATCATTCATCGTCGTATATGGGAGTAACTCTTCCCAATCCAACATGCATATCCTCTTCCAGGTAATAGCCTTAGGAATATCATTTGATCTTTTTTATCGCATATGTCCGCATGCTGGGGAAAGCCTCAAATATACAAATCTACAAAACAATATAATACACAAACATTAGTAATTGTTAAATAATTAATTATAATTTTGGAAACATTATATAGAAATTCTTACCTTAAAGGCCCAAGTAAAGCCTGTCAAAGTGTATTTAGAACCATCGCCCCGCAAACTTTTTCGGTTCTCAAAGGCAGACGACAACTTCTTCCAGGTAGCTTTCCATAGATATGAACCCCACGGAAATAGGTTTCATGCATTTAGGTCCTCTACCAATAATATTAGGTCCTCAGAGATAGGTTGTCTGCCCTCTTTGCCTAAAAAGCCGGCATGCAAAAGTAATAAATGGCATACTCGGACAACATCAAGGTCATCTATCCGAGTAAAACCATCTTTAACAAATAACCTCTTCAAGTCGTCGACGTGTAAACTCGGCTTCGACTTTGCCAGCTCAGGAAAAACCCGAGATAACCCTGATGGGCGGGAGATATGACTAGTGTACCGAGTTACTTCATCGTGTCCGAAGCGTAGACCAGTGATTAAGCAAAACTCCTCCCGCCCAAAACAAGTATATGCCGGTGATGGAGGAAAATGAAACCATATCTCTTCATCACCACGTTGTATCCTCTCGGGTAGATCGTTAGTCATGGTATGAAGAAACAAATGTGTCAACATAGCATCTCCACCCATATGTTGTACTTTCATCCATGGCCCGAAGCAAGTATCCTCAAACAATTTTCTTTGTAGAGGTGTAAGCGTCGACGCAATTTTAGTGGCTATGCTTAATTTATTCCTTAAGGTCAATGCAGCCGAAAAAAATTTCTACAAAAATAATAAACATACCAAGTTAGATATACCAAAAACTACAAATTATACACTATAAACAGACATGATATTAAACAGTGAAAACAAAGCCAAATATGTTTCAAACTAGAACGGTATTCACATGCTGTCATTATTCCATCATAGTTCACAAAATGCATCAAATAACATTCCAGAATAAGAGTAGTAGTTTATTCTTGAAACTTAAATTAGCAACACTGTGAAGTTAGTATTTGTCTTTGTTTTGTCTTTTTTATTGAAGTAATGCGATTCATTCAAGTTTCAATTTGCAAAATAAGAGTAGTTTCTGAAACTTAAATTTGCAACGCGAAACTAAAATCGCGTTGCGATTTTCATTTTCGCGTTGCGATTTTCATTTTCGTGTTGCGAATTTAAGTTTCAAAAACTATTCTTCTGCAAATTGAAACTTGAATGAATTGCATTTCTTCAACAAAATGACAAAACAAAGATAAATACTAACTTCATAGGGTTAAAGACTAAACAGTTTAACAGTATTGGCAGCAACCGAATGAATTTACTAAGCAATCTCAGTGAAATGGTTAATCTTTATATATATTGAAATTACCAGTAAATTTATCATCAATGTAAGAAAAATCTAATAATAATACAAAAATTTTAAAATAAAAATAAGAGATTAAAAAACTAACCCTCGGTGGTTGATTTTCTATTTCTGACCGTGAATGGTTGTGAGGGTTGCTCTGAGAGATGGAGATAGACGAATTTCGCCGGAGATGGGGACGGATGTCGTCGTAGAGAGTGAGAGATAGAGATGGGATTGAGTTGTGATTTAGGGTTTTAGGTTATGATTTGCGATAATACTGTTTACATTTGTGTTTCGAAATTAATATTGTGTTTCGCATTGCGAATTTGAAATTCCGCGTTGCGAATTTGACTTTTGTGTTGCGAATTTGGCTATCGTGTTGCGAATTTGACTTCTGTATTGCGATTTACAAATTCGCGTTGCGAATTTGACTATCCCGTTGCGAATTTGACTTCTGTGTTGCAATTTACAAAGTCACGTTGCGAATTTGACTATCGCGTTGCAAATTTGACTATCGCGTTGCAAATTTGACTTTTGTGTTGCGAATTTGACTTTTGTGTTGCGAATTTGACTATTGCGTTGCGATTTACAGATTCGCAACGCGAATTTGGAAAACCGCAATGCGATTTACATATTCGCGTTGCGAAATTGAAAACTGGGTTGCGAAATTTGAGATCGCGTTGCGGATTTGTTGGTCATTTTGGCAAATCCAAAAAAAGTTGGTTAAAATCGTATATTATAAGACATTTTCGGTCACTGAGATTATTTTCTCTAATTAATATGGCAAACTTGTAATGGGGCAGCCGATTCGAATTATTTCACGATTTATGTTTTTTTACAAGTGAATAAGCTGATTTTTTACGTGGATTTATACTATTTAGTTTCAAAAATATTCGTTTGGTATAATAACTTTTACTTGAAAATGTCTTTTTAATTGTGTGATGCCTCACAATAAAAAGTTTAATCGTCTATTTTAAAAGAAAAGAAAAGAAAAAAAGTTGATGAGATGTTACAATGAATAAATTTGCACACAAATAACTATTTGAATAGATATAAATTTAATACTTGTAAGTTTGAATTTAAAATAGAATCTATATTTGGTTGGGTTACTTTAGATAACTACTTAGGTAGGTAAAAATGAAAGTATTCGTAATGACATTTAAAAATGATAAAAATAGATATAATATGATTATTATGTCATAGTAATATACTGTTTTAAAAGTAATTTTATTTGAATGGGTATAATTCATGTCTCTGATCTAATTGATGTAACTTTTAATACTCAACGATCTGATATGATTTATGAACTTTTTCCTCATGACATTATCCATAATGAGTATTTTACAATTTGGAGCGTCTACAAATTCTTGTTGCATGTCAATGAGTATCAAGCATCAATCTCTAGTGCCTAGTAGCATTTTATGACCTAAAAAGAAAGACGGTCTATGAATATCTCTATAAAAAACTTGAAGGATATCGCCGATAGAGTTACTATAAGACAGTAACGATCAATTATCAACTAAAACAAACTTAGCCATATAATCCACTACTCTATTGGTTTCTCGCCTGATCAAAAGAATTCAACATACTACATTTTGCTAAAGAGATCAACAATGACTCATCTGAGAAAAATAACTGTTTGACATCGATGACAAAAGGAGTTTAAGGAGAATCACATTTATCTCTGTTATACTTATTTTTAAAATATTATAAATTTATATAAAATATAAAATATTAATTTTTATTCAATTCAATAATATGACTAATTTGTTATAAACCGTCATTTAAAAGTTATCGTTTTGATATTACTTTTAAAAGTAATTTTGAAAAGTGTTGTAAAAATATAATTGTAAAAATGTTTTTGAAAAGCGTAGCGAGTGTTTGACAATGAGTGGAAAATCACTTTCCTATTAGGAGAAGCATTCTCTAAAATTTGAAAAGATTGCCATAAAAACATGGTAGCATAGTCAGAAGTTTGATGTTTCTACCTGAATATTCAAAAGCTGAAGTTCATTTCCTCAAATGTATTTTTTAGGACATTCACCAGGTCCAAGAATATTACTTGGGCTGCAATAGATTGGATTATCGATATGGATGGATCTTGACAATTCACCAAAGAGGCATATTCGCAACTGCAAATTCATTTCAAGGCTCAAATCTGGTGCTGGACCACAGAATTTGATTTCTTCAATTTACCTTAGTTTTAATGAATCATGTACATCAGTACAGATGAATTACAATTGAAGTCACGCACCGGCGGCATGCACGAGTTTTCTCAGGCCAGCTTCATGCAGATTTGCCCTCAACGGCTTGACTGCATGACCCACTGCTCATACCAAAACTCGGAATCCTACTTTGTTTCCTTCAACATCTGTACCTATATGTCAAGCTTTGACCAAATATAATTGTCCCGAAAGCTAATGATTGCCTTACTTGGTTCTTCCCCCCGAATGATATATGATCAAAAGCCTGCCTGTGAACTTTTCACAACCGCAGTCCAGTGAAGCTTTAGTTGATTTACACACTCAACTCTGTACAGATTCAAGAGGCACCCGTCATGTTATATAACCAGTTCTAATAGTTTCACATGAAATATCTAGCCAGAATCGATTTCTCCATAGCCTTATCAATCACAAAGCATTGAGACTAAACCTTGATCCTTGGCAAATGGCCTACAAGTACTTCTTTGCACTTCAACCTTATTCCTCGAATTTCGTTTTTGGTTTCATATTGAACGATTTGCTGCCTTAGAAGTAAAAGTAATGAATGTGAATTGAGATCCCGTAAGATCTAAAAGAAATTCTGATCAAATCTTCAAAGTTGTGCTTAGGTAATTACACTCCGGTTAGGTAAAGGAGAGCTGCGACTTAGATCCAAGGATGGGCTCATCGCTGCATGATCCTTCAGAAGCTGTCGAGAAACACGATCAGCTAATACAGACTGTCCATCATAAGATTCCCCATGAACCAATCTTCCAGTTCCTGAATCAGTTTCTGATGGCACCAGTTCAGAAAAGATATGTGAACCTGCTTGCAGTCCTCGAAAAATGTCGGGATTATTATCGTGATGGAAGGAGCCACTGACAAAAAGACCATTCGAGGGCTTTGGCATGCTTCCAAAACCCTCTTGTAAGTAAGATGATTGTTTCAGATGACCAAAAGGAATAGCACCAATGCCACCTGTCAAGGGTGTAGATGAGCCTGAAGTGGTCCGGGGACTAGAAATGGGAGAAGGAGACATTCTTCCATTTAAATGTTGCGGTGACCTTGAATGTATAAGAGGGCTTCCTATGGGTGAAACAGGGCAAGATACATTCCTAGGAATATTGATATCACTGCAATAACATGGAATTGAAATGAGACACAGAAACATGCAGTATTGAAATCATTTTTGTCATCTAATTTCGAGTTTGTGCATGTACGAGACCTGGCGTGCAGTTTCGAAAATCTGGATGAATGAACTGCAAGTTGCTCTGACTCCAAGGAGGAATAATTCCTTGCTTGTCCAATGCCCTGACAAAGTTCGGTAAAATGTGACATTCAGGAACTAAACATGCCTAACAAACCACTTAAAAATCTGAACCAAATCAAAGATGACATAAAAAAAAACTAATGAGAAAGTAACCAGTAGGTAAACGGTTCCTGCCAATTGTCAAGTATTGCATAACTAAGAATTGAAGAAGAAACAGCAGCACTGCTTGTATAAGCAAAATTTTAAAACACTTCCTATTGATTTAATAAGCATCTTTGCATCACCCTATTGTCAGTGAAGTTCTCTACATTACCGGAACAACTTATAAAGAATCTCCTAGATGTTTGACTATGGGGCTCTTTCTGCCATTTTACCCTTGCAACTAGTCAATCATGAATTTCAAGAATTTTATCACTTTCATCCTTAACAAGTTCACTTGTGAAATGCTGATTGTAAAAAGCTTGTAAATAAGTTGACTATGTTATCCTACACTTTTCTCTGTTTTGAGTGAAAATTCCAATGAGATTCAAGGACTTAAATACCAAAATTCCATGGGGGTATTAGGGAGCCCACTTAGGCATATCTACACTAGGAATGTCGATATCATATCATACCTTCAGTTTTCATCCAGCTAATTATGGAGCTTTTGCAGATGAAGTGATGAAAACTAGAAAATGTTATTGAGCATTCAGAATAAATCACTCAAATTGAAAACATGACATGCTATTGTCCACTGTATGACTGCAGCACCATTTCAAGTAAGGAAATTACAGCAAGGACCATGTCACCCATTTTATGTTTGTATTGAAATTTATTTCGATTATAATTTGATATATTATATATTTCATCCCCTAAATTATCTGTTGAAGGTAATGAATGCAACAATATAATTCAGGCTCAAAACTCAATCATGGAAAAGACAAAGCAGTAGAAAAAATATAATTACCAGAGTTTTCACCCCATTTGTCACACCAGGGGTAGGATCTGAAGACTCAGCATCTGGCATAGGCCTTTCCAGAGGTGCAGCATATTTTATAAATGGGTGACCTAAAAGCTGAACTGCATTAGGACGATTTTGTGGGTTGCGTTGCAAACACTGGCGCACAAAATCTTTTCCTTCATCAGAGAGGTAATCTGGAATGGGTGGAAGTTCCTTGCTATTTCCAATCTTGAACATAGCCGCAACCTGACATACACGTATCACAAAGTAGAAATAAAAAACTGCTATTATTATAGACACATCAAACAGCTCTCAAATTTGAAATATCCCATCTTTCTATTCTGGTAAAATTTATAACAGACCCCTTCATATTGACTCCAAGGAGGTTTTGTTGTAGCCATTTCCAAAACAGTGCATCCAAGACTCCATATATCCACAGCAAGGTTGCAACCACTAGGGTTTCTTATAATCTGGGAAAATAATAGAAAAAAATTGAGATATGTTATACAGAGAATTTCACAACTGAAGAAAGCTCAAACCAAAAAAACATGTCATTTTCCCATTGGCGGTTGGCTGATAAGAATTTGAAATAAACCTAATGAGAAAATTAAGTCTAACCTCAGGTGCCAGCCAGTAAGGGCTTCCTTTAAACGAAAGTGGACACGACTTCCCTGCAATCTGCAAAGCATATATTATTATAAGTAGGAAATAACCTTACATGAGAGGTCGAATCAATGAATAATAATATAGCATTAAATAAGTCATATTTGAACTTCATGCTTGGGGTAGCTGCAATTTTTTTGGCTAAAGGGTTAGCTAAAATTTACTCCGATCAAGTTCATTTATAACAAAAAGTGATTACTCCCACACTTGCATGCTTTGCCATCCCAAAGTCTGCCAACTTAACACGGCCATTAGGGTCCACCAGTATGTTTGCTCCTTTAATATCTCTGTATAAGAAATCTAAGATGAACAATAGTTCCTTGATGCAAATATTACAAGACAGACACCATGAATTTGTAGTTCTACCATATCAAATAAGGAACAGATAACCTGACTCACCTATGGACAGTAGACTTAGAATGTAGGTAGGCAAGCCCAGACAAGATCTGTTGAGTGTAACTGCGAATTGCTAGTTCACCAAGCTGCCCATACTCCTGGAGGATTTTATAAATAGACCCACCAGATACATACTCAAGGTATATGTAAAGCTTGTCATCAACCTGTTCAGGAATTTATTTGAAACCTCTGTAAGAGAAGCATCGTACTAATTTATTTTTGTAAGAAATTGCTTAAAAAGTAATAGTGTTTTGTGTTTAGTAAGTTAAGATATCATAAAAAATCCCAAAAGTTTCTTAACACTATACGGTTCACTATTTCTTAATAAATAAACGAATAACTCTTTAGGAAAGAACCCATTAGTCAATGCAGCTTCCTGATATCTTAATAACAATTTTCAATAACCATAATAGACGAACAGATTGTTGGATATAGGACACACCTTTTCAGACCCATAGTATTGAACGATATTTGGATGCCATAAGCTGCTCAATAAAGCAATTTCCTGTCAGAGCAATAAGAATATGAATTTCTTTTAAAGCTATAACACAAGTTAAAGAATAACAAGGAAAGCATTGTTGCTTTTTGCATCATCCAGACAATATAAAACTTCTTAAGCTGATGGGCTTACCTGCATCAACTGCTTAGTACTTTCTTTTGATTTGGCATCATCAGAAAATAAGGTAACCTCTTTCATTGCACACATCTCACCACTCTCACTGAGAAACATTGAAAATAAAATTAGATATAGACATAGTAACAAAAGGAATCGCCAACAAATATTTCAAAAGAGTAGACATGTAGAAACCCTTAGATGCCCACTAGTTTAATATATCATGTAAGATATTTGCAAGAATCATATGTTATTGGTAAAATAGTATAAATACTGAAACATCAGTCTCAATTACTAAACTCAAGGAAAAACTAATACAAGGCATATACCATTAGACAACTATCCCTTCAAAACAATTATACCTGTTAAAACCAACATAAACATGACCAAATGTGCCTCTACCCAGTAGCTTTCCTTTTTTCCACCGTGACCCCGGGTTTAAAAGATTCTCCACCCCTCCTGGACTTCGTGGCACAGAGGGAGACGTTGCTGCTGAATTTGAAAGCAAGAAAAGAGAAGAAATGGTAGTTGTTAAAGGAGGAAGGGGCAACCTGTGGCTTTGTTGTTTTCCATCATCATGCCAACCAGTATGCGACTCAGTAGCTGTGCATGCTGATCTAGGATGAGTAGGAGTCACAGCACCACTATGAATTCTAGAACTGGGACCAGCACTGGTCATCCTGGGACTAGGTAGTGGAGAATACTCAGGGCTCCCCCTACTTGGTTGCCAAAATAGCTGTCCTGACATATCCCCACCCATTGAATTATGCCCGGAATTCTGACCTGATCCGGGACTGGAGCAATGGCCAGATCCAAGCAAAGTGATATCAGTATAAGTCTTTCCTGCCCAGAAAGGAGAGTTCATTACTTGCTCCGTGCCAAAAGCTCTCATTGGGCTTCTAGAAGGACTCGACATGTAGCTGTCAGGAGCGCTGCTGAAAGCACAATGACGTGGGATCTGTAGATTTGGCACATGATTGCTTAAAGGTCTTCTTTTAGGAGTTTTCGGAGAGATATTATTACCAACTGAAATGTTAGACTGTTTTCTAGCCTCTCTTGAGTTACTTTCGCTGACCGTAGAGGATGGATCCTTGACCATCACGCTTCAGACATAAAATAGCATAAATTTGTTAAGGGTGAGTTTTTTTAGCAAACAGAAGCGAGAAGACAACCAGAAGTAAAAATATCCTCCTTCTAGCACTAACAAGAAACAGGTATGCTCACCTCGGAGGGCTGCTTGCAGCAGTTCTAGTCCCATTGTCATAATCAGTTGCTCGTAGACTACGATGATGCAAGTCGGTGGGATCATCACTTTCAGCTGAGCTCTCACTACAAACTGAAGCAGTTACGTAATCTCCATCTATGTCATTAGGATTTAGCCTATGATGTATGCATCCAGGGAAACAACGTATGAGCCTCACAACCAACACCATAAGCTATATAAGCTGCAGTCAAGAAAATAGAAGTGCACACAACATACCAAACAACTATCAGAATATCAGAATCATAGTCCTAGCCACACATCAATTACCTACTTTGAGTACTTATACAGGGAAACATAACATCCGTTTTTTTTTTCTTTTTCTAGGCAAATTAGTGTATCTGTTTCTGTTAATGCATGTTGGTCTATCTTCTAGAACAATAAATTTCATCGGATGATT
This sequence comes from Hibiscus syriacus, assembly GCF_006381635.1. Lineage (NCBI taxonomy): Eukaryota > Viridiplantae > Streptophyta > Magnoliopsida > Malvales > Malvaceae > Hibiscus > Hibiscus syriacus. Next base: position 2,132,225 of record NW_024061960.1, read on the forward strand.
TAAACAATATATAGAAATCACACCACAAAGAAACCATGGCATCTCAAAATTTCTTGATTAAAGGGATCTTCTACACGGGATGCATGCCACTAAAAGATTCAGAACAGATATTATTATAAATCTTAAACCAGTTCTCTTAAACCTCAATCTGTACTGTCTTCAGCCTTTGGTGTTTCTCAAACACCTCTTTAGGTCCCAGAAGTACCGGATTCACACTGTTTCACTTCTACTTCTTTGAAAACATCGAAGCAGAACAACATTTTTTACTTCACCAATGTAAACAAAAGAAACTATAATAAAAGGAAAACCACATATTTTTTCTATAACCATGTAGCAAACTGAAATTCAATACCGATCCGCAACAAACATTTCCAGAAATCCATATTATAACCCAAAAACACGTGTGAATTTCAATTTCTTTTACTATTGACAGCGCGATTTAATACTTAACGTTTTCTTTTTCTTTTTCTTTTTCCTCCACAATTTTCTCGGAAACCAAACAAAAAAAATTACGATCTGAAAAGTGCTCAAAACAGTAAGTTCCAAACAACAGATCTACCTACAAACTCCAACGAACACCGTAATTAACTGAGAAATAATGGCTAACAAATATTGCTAAACATCAAATAAAACAAAAACAAAGAAAAGGAACTTACATCACATCCGCAAATCTGAGTTCCAACCCACTAACAAATTTAGGAAAATAGAGCGAAAACTTTGCTTTATATCATCCAATAAACCGCCAGCTAAAAAGCAAAAACCATAACGAAAATTTTAAAATAAACCCTATAAATCTAGATGGATTATTCAACAAAAATAATATATTTTCCTTCTTATGTTAGCTTAAGAGAAATTGCGTAGATCGCGTGGAGAGATTGAAAGAAACGGAGAGGGATGATCTCCGAGTTTAGAAATGGAGTTGCCTGAACGGTGATTTTAGAATATTAAAAATCAATTTTACAAATCATAATATAAATATATATATATATATATATATATATATATATATATTTAAAAAGTAAGAGTCTCAGACTGTAGCTGCAGCAGTAAGTAAGTTTCCACGTACGGTCATTCTTAATCTTTTACCTATGGAATATTTTAAAAGAAAATAATTTCAGTGACTAAAAATCTCATATAATATACGATTTTAATTAATTTTTTTCGGATTTACTAAAATGACCAACAAAATCGCAATGCGATCGCTAATTCGCAACGCGATCTCCATTATCGCAAATCAGTTTCCAGATTTGCAACGCGATTATTACTATCGCAATACGATTTTCCAATTTCGCGTTGCGATTTTTCCAATTCGCAATGCGAATTTGAAAAATCGCAATGCGAATTTGAAAAATCGCAATGCGATACTGACTATCGCAATGCAATTTTCCTAATTCGCATTACGATTTACATATTCGCGTTGCGATTTTCATAATTCGCAATGCGAATACGTAAATCGCATCGTGATTAAGTAAATCACAATGCGAATTAGGAAAATCGCAATGCGAATACATAAATCGCAATGCGAATCTGACTATCGCAATGCGATTTACATAGCGCCATTCGTATTAACGCGTATTTTTTTTTTCAAATTCCAAACACGAATTTTTCTTAATATATCGAAAACTGAACCGTCCACAGTAATCGCAACTCATAACCTCAAACCTAAAATCAAAACACTCAGTCCCATCTCCATCTCTCACTCTCTACGGCGAAATCCGTCCCCATCTCCGAAGATTTCCGTCCCCATCGTCGGCGAAATCCCTCACAACCATTCACGGTCAGAAATCCCTCACAATCATTCAGAAATGGAAAATCAACCTCCGAGGGTTAGTTTTTTTAATTATTTTTATTTTGAAATTTTTGCATTATTTTAGGTTTTTCATATTGAAATTGATGATAAGTTTACTAGTAATTTCAATAATAGATTAACCATTTCACTTAGATTTCTTATTAAATTCATTCGATTGCTGCCAATACTGCTAAACTGTTTAGTATTTAACCCTGTGAAGTTAGTATTTGTCTTTGTTTTGTCTTTTGGTTGAAGTAATGCAGAAGAAGAATAGTTTCGAGAATGAAAATCGCAACGCGGAAATGACTATCGCAACGCGAAACCAAAATCGCATTGCGATTTTCATTTCGCGTTGCGATTCTCTCGTTGAGATTTTCATTTCGCGTTGCGATTCTCTCGTTGCGATTTTCATTTCGCGTTGCGATTCTCTCGTTGCGATAGTCATTTCCGCGTTGCGATTTTCATTCTCTCGTTGCGATTTTCATTTCAACCAAAAGACAAAACAGTGTTGCAAATTTTAGTTTCAAGAATAAACTACTATTTATGTTTATTGTTTTTGTTATATCTTCACAGTGTAGTTTTTGGTATATCTAACTTGGTATGTTTATTGTTTTTGTAGAATTTTTTTTCGGCTTCATTGACATTAAGGAATAAAGTTAGCCTAGCCACTACAATTGCTTCGAAGCTTTCACCTGCACAAAGAAAATTGTTTGAGGAAACCTGCTTCGGGCCATGGCTGAGAGTACAGCATCCGGGTGGAGATGCTAATTTGACCCATTTGTGGCTTCAGACCATGACTAGCGATCTACCCGACAGTATACAACGTGGTGAGGAAGAGATATGGTTTCATTTTCCACCGACGTATACTTGTTTTGGACGGAAGGAGTTCTGCTTAATCACTGGTCTACGATTCGGACACGATGATGTAGGCCGGTACACTCGTCATATCACCCGCCCATCATGGTTATCCAGGGTTTTTCCTGATGAGTCAATAGAGAAGCCGAACTTACACGTCGACGACATGAAGAAATTGTTTAATAAGAAAGATGGTTTTACTCGGATGAATGACGTCGATGTTGTCCGAGTATGCCTTCTACTACTTTTGTATGCCGGATTTTTAGGCAGAGAGGCCAGACAACCTATTCCTCAGGAGCTAATATTATTGGCAGAGGACCTAAATGCATGGAATTTGTTTCCGTGGGGTTCGTATATATGAAAAGCTACCTGGACTAAGTTGTCGTCTGCCTTTGATGACCACAAAAGTTTGCGGGGCGATGGGTCGAAATACACTTTGTCAGGCTTTGTTTGGGCCTTTAAGGTAAGGATTTCTATATAATGTTTTCAAAATTATAATTAATTATTTAACAATTACTAATGTTTGTTATTATATTGTTTGTAGATTTGGATATTCGAGGCTTTCCCCAGCATGCAGACATATGCATTAAAAACCTCAAATGATATTCCTAGGGCTATTTCCTGGAAGAGGAAATGTCTGTTGGATTGGGAAGACTTAATACCATATGCGAAAATAAATAATGTAAGTTAACACAAATACTATCATATATAAACAAGTTATTAATAGTAGACGTTTAACTTTGTTTGAGTTTTTATATTTTTAGGAGGCCAACACTCCATTAATGAGATTGACACCCACGGAGGCTGAGCTTGCCACTGATTGGTGGCAAGTTAGTCAGCGTTTTCTTGATGGCACGAATGATGAGCAACCTCCACTTCGAGAGCCATCACCTCACCCAGAGCCATCACCTGATCGACCCGACTATACACCTCTACAACGAGAGCCATCACCTATCCCGTCACATCATCAAGCCTCTTCTCCACCATCACCTCATGATAGGCGACCGGCAAAGATGCCACGACTTCTATCTCCCTGTTCTCCACCTCCACGGGATGAGTCAAGGGAGTTACGTGATGAGGTCAATGCCTTGCGTGAGGAGATCGGTACTCTACGCGATAATGATGGTGCATGGCGTGTAGAGGTGTCTACTTTACGTGGTGAGGTTGCCGCTCTACGTGAGATGGTAGTATCGTTGCAGAATGAGGTTCATACTCTACGCAACGAGGTAAGTTTAAGATTTTCCATATTTAACTTGATGATAAATTTACTCGTAATTTCACTTAGATTAACCATTTCACTTAGATTGCTTAGTAAATTTATTCGGTTGCTGCCAATACTGCTAAACTGTTTATTAACACTGTGAAGTTAGTATTTGTCTTTTGTTTTGTCTTTTGGTTGAAAGTAAATTTGTTCGTTTGCTGCCAATTGAAACTATTCTTCTTCTGCAAATTGAAACTTGAATGAATTGCATTACTTCAACCAATAGACAAAGACAAATACTAAGTTGACAGTGTTGCAAGTTTGAAACATATTTGCCTTTGTTATCTGATGCATTTTGTGAACTATGATAGAATAATGACTTGGGTGAATTCAATGCAAGTTTAAAACAAATTTGTCTTTGTTTTCACTGTTTAAATATCATGTCTGTTTATTTACTGATATTTGTATTTAATTATTTAGCGGACCGATAAGGTGGATGCTTTACGTCGGGTTTTTCTTGCACGACAGAGTTCACGCATCAGACGGCGTGCACGTGCTATTAAGTCTCCGTACACCCCAATAGTGCGAAGACACCGCAAGAAGAAGCCCGACTCACCTGTCATCCCTCAAGAGTCCACTCCTATCGTTGAAGAGGCCCCTATCATTCCTCGAGAGTCCCCTCCCACCGTTCAAGAGGCCACTGTCATCGTTGAAGAGGTCCCTCCCACCATTCAAGAGCCCGATTCACATGGCGTCATATGTAGGATTCTTGAGAAACCCTCTGACGTGCCGGACATGATGGATTCAAGTTGGCTCTCGTATGAGTTACCGGCCAGTACCATATCGGTATCTGAAGTGGAGAGGAGACAACTACCGGACACAATTCTGGATAACACCCTTTGGGCTAAGACCGCAGTTGATTTTTATCTACATGAGCGGAGCCAGGGGTGTTTCACTGACATATGCAAGCTCAACGATGATATCTATTTGTTGCTTGATCGGTCTTGTTGGGGCGTATTATTAGGGGTCGAAGACAATGGCTATTTCGATGGAGGGGTAAGTCTTGTATTTTTCTTATATTTTAATTTGATTATTTTTTTTTAAATTTATGTAAGTTACTAATATATGTCTTTTTTTGTAAAACAACATATCCATGCGTAGGTGTCACGTCTTCTAATAATTAGGAAACTTAAGGAAAATAAAAGAAATACACGATATACAATTATGCCGACGTCTTTTAACGCCGTTCACTTGAAGAATCAATGAGATGAATCATTTGCGTTGGGCAATGGACAAGCTAAACTTTATCCTGCATGGTGGGAGGTCGATAAGGTTAGTATTTATTTTAGATTGAGTTTAAAGGTATTCATAAATAAGTGCGCAAATGAATGAATTATTACTTATGATTGCAGGTGTTTATCCCTGTTTTGGAATGTAAACATTGGCTTCTCGTCGAGCTTCAGCTCCCATCCCTTAAGGCAATAGTATATGACAGCATGATAAATTACATATCATTGGCTGATTTAAGAGATATTATTAAGGGATGGAGCTCTCATTTGGCTAAATTCTTGGATGCGATAAATTATTGGACTCGTTCTGGAAACAAAAAGCCAAAGAAGCTCAATATTACAGTTAGCAGAGACGAGACCGCACCACAACAAACGAAAGGACCCAGAGGGGATTGTGGTCCTCTCGTATGCTTGGCGTTGGAGCGTTTGATCACAGGAAGTATAAAGTATCTACCTCCCACCGATAGAGATAGAGCTGCAGTAGGCTTGTGGTTTCGGCATTATATGGCTAGATCGATATATATGAGACGCTGCCTACCTGCATCCGCGTTATAAAAATGTCCATAAACAATTGGTAAGTTTATAGGCTTGTGGTTTGAAAATGTTTGGTTAAGTACCTAGAATTCAATAATTTGTTGTTTGTAGGTTTTAGATGTGTAGAAAGTGTTGTTTGAGCAAATGTTTGGTTTATGCAGGTTAATCTCAGAAGTGAGCTGCGTGAAAATGATGTATGGCTGCAAAAGTTGATTCAATAGTAGATGAGGAAATAAGAATTATTGCTTATTTTTTGATTGTTTAATTGATTTGTAAAAGATGATTTGTAAAAGTTGATTTGTTTAATTGATGTGAACATAATTCTTATTTGTGCTTGTTTAATTGATTGAAATGTAATGGTTGATTTTGTTGATTTCAATCTGCATTATGTTGAAGGCAAAAATGACTATCGCAATGCAAAATGAAAATCGCAACGAGAGAATCGCAACGACAAAATCGCAACGCGAAACTAAATTCGCGTTGCGATTTTCATTTCGCTTTGCGATTCCCTCGTTGCGATTTTCATTTCGCATTGCGATTCTCTCGTTGCGATTTTCATTTCGCATTGCGATAGTCATTTCCGCGTTGCGATAGACATTAAGATGATTGCGAACGTCATTTCCGTGTTGCGATAGTCAAATGATTGCCTAATAAGTGATAACAACTGAACAGATCATAGCAATTTTCAAACTCAAGTTACTAATACATGCCTAACTGAAAATGTTAAAAGTTCACACATAAAATGTACATAATACAACGTTTGCATTTAAAAATCACCTAAGTTAACAGTCCCAAAAAGTGAAGCCAGTTGTGATTGGGATTTTAAAGATGATTGCGATTTTGATTGCCTTTTTCTTGACACCATATGAGCTTTGGATTTTGATGAGGATCCATATTTTGGTAGAGGAAAAGATGATTGTGATGGCACTGGTGATCCACATGTCAACCTTGTATGACCACTTTCCGTGCACCGACTACATGTCGATCTCTTCTTCTCTTCACCCTTAGACGGTATACGATCGTGACTTTTTGGTCGGCCAAGTAGCCTTCTGTCCATGGCTGGTGGCAAAACTGTTTGTAAGTCATCTGGTATGTCCCACTCAGAAGGATGTGGAATAGGGTAGACAATCTCGCCATAAGTCTGTCGATATACTTTTGTAGTGTAGCAATCCATAGCGTATGCGCTTGAATCATCTTGGTTTAGATGAAGAGAAACTTTTATAACATGGCCACACGGATAACCAGATGTTTGCCATTTCATACAACTACACGTCTTTGCATTTAGATCGACAAGCCCATTTAAGTTATTATCCAGTACTTCAAACAAAGTGTTTGAACATGGTTCAACTCTCCATGACGTTGACTTCACAACACGTTTCGTTATCTTTTTTTCTGTCCATGGTGTAACACGATGTTCCAATGTTCCTGTAAATTTAAATAAATAATACTTAGTAAAATATATGATAAGTTACGAATTTAAAGAAATAATACATGCATGGTTTCTTTTCTTGTAGTACCACTGTTGAATAGAGGCTCGAAAAAACTCCATTAACATAGTAATGGGTAATTTCCGGGAATGACGACTTAGAGCGTTGATTGATTCTGCACTATTAGACGTCATGAAACCATATCTTGCTCCAAGTTGATGTACTCTTGACCATCTTTCAAACCCGACATCTTCTAGTGTTTGAGCACACTGAGGCAAAACACGACTTAAACAGTTTATATGCTTATTAAAATCCACTTCCCGATAAGCTTTTACAGCCTTCCAGTATATCCATTTGTGATTTTTTATACCAGCAGACCTTGATTTTAGATTTCTATACAAATGAACACCACAAAGTCCATGAAAAGCATCTGGGAAACACCTTCTAACAGCGTTGTCAATTGACAATGAATCAGAGGTTTCAGATTTGCCAACCCCGTAAACTATTGGCAATATCCCATTGTTAGCATCCATGGCTACTGCTAATAAGTTTACTCCAAGGTATCAACCTTTCAAATGTGCTCCGTCAACTATAATAACTGGGCACATGCAAGTAATAAACAAACGAATCTACAAAATAATATACACAAGAAATATAATCATTTAAATGTGAAATGCATGTAACTAACAAAAATGAGTCAACAGAATTATATTGATTTACTAACCGCAGCACCAATGGCGATAAACAGCAACTCAAAGCGTCCATCTCTATCTGTTTTGATATGAGTTACCGACCCAGGATTTTTCAGCTTTAAATTGTGACAATAAGCCGGCAGTTGGGCAAACGATGCTTCTGGCGACCCCCTCAACAATTCCAAGGCATAACATTTGGCTCTCCAAGCTTGAGAATATGATATACTAATCTTGAACCGAGCATTCATGTCAGTCATAATTTCATGTCCCCGATATACCCTGCCATTCAAAAACATTAACTCAGCCAGAAAACCACCCAACACCTTTTTGTTTGTCTGTCTATGGTGAGGAAAAACTTGGGTTCTTGAACATGTATGTTTATCAATAAAAGTCCTAACTTGAAACATTTCGCAATCTTTTATCCTCTTTGCAATCATACGCCACGTACAGTTTTTGTCAATCATACACTTTGTTTCGAAACGATATTTGCTTGATTTGTTAACTTTTAGTTGATAGCCATCTTCCACACATTTCGTATACAAAGCTATCTTCAAGTCTTCCTTTGTATCAAAACAATCATCTTTCTTGATACGAATAACTTTTGTGTAACAATCAACTGCTTTCTTTACCAACTCTTCTTCCGGTAGCTGAAGTAATTCTGGCATATTCCAGTTATACTCCTTGTCATTTTCTTTTCTTCGGGGACTTTTTCTTCTTCTTTTTCTTCTTCAGGATTATATGAATTACAGAATAGATGTTCAACATGTTCATTCACAGTCGTAACTTCCTCCTCATTATCATCAACAACATCTTCCTCGGCAACGGCTGTTTTATCATCAAAATTCGGGTATTGACCAATATCAAAATCATTACACGCAGGGTCTGTTTCTTCTTCTGAAACATCATCAAAATCCGAGTATTGACCAATATCAAAGTTCGGGTATTGACCAAGATCAAATTTCGAATACTGACTAGTACTCACAATTTTTTCTCTTGGCTCATCATCGTCTAATTGGTCAATACGAAAACCAGAATTTGGTGCTGAAAGTTGATTGGGATTTGGATTAGAGAAAGGTTGTGGGTTTTGAGAAAAACTTAGTTGATTACTACCCACTACTGACCCAACAATACTACTTCTAGGTTCAACAACATACAATGTAACATCATCACTTGAAACACTAATGTAAGCAATGAATCATTCAACATCTTCATTGTCGGTTAATAAATAAACTTTACCATTTCTCTGATAAGATAGCCTAAATCCACTTAGGGGCTCTAAATTCAATTTCTTTGAAACACGTAACATTAGAGTTTCATAAGTTAACTTTTTTAATGTCAGTTTTAGTTGAAGATTCATGGGTAAAGGCATATATTGTAAAACACCATGAACATTCTCCCATGACCCTCCAAAACACAAATCTATCCAAACATGATCAACATTAGATGATTTCATGGTTGTAAATTAATTTACTAAACAAACGAGCTGCGAAACTAAGACCTGTTGCCGGATGGGGAAGGATGTCATTGGATATAGGAACGGATGTCGTCGGAGAGAGTGATAAATGAAGATGGAATGAGTTGCGATTTAGGGATTTAGGTTATGAGTTGTTGCTGCTGCGTAGATATATACACAAAAAATTTGTGTTGCGAAACTAAAACCTGTTGCGAACTTTGAAAATCGCATTGCGATTCTGTATTATCTCGTTGCGATAGTTAGAATCGCGTTGCGAAAGTCAGTATCGCGTTGCGATTTTGTATTATCGCGTTGCGATAGTCAGTATCGCATTGTAATTTTCCAAATTCGCATTGCGATTTTGTATTATCGCGTTTCGATAGTCAGTATCCCATTGCGATAGTAATAATCGCGTTGCGAATCTGGAAACTGATTTGCGATAATGGAGATCGCGTTGCGAATTAGCGATCGCATTGCGATTTTGTTGGTCATTTTGACAAATCCAGAAAAAGTTGGTTAAAATCGTATATTATATGGGATTTTTGGTCACTGAGGTTATTTTCTCTATTTTAAATTCACGAGAACAACTATATTACTGATAAAAAATTTATTTAGAGATTTTGGATGTATTAAATACAATTCATGGTTTACAACCCCTCTGCTGTTTATATACAGCTCCCATAGTCCTAACAGACTTTGTAACTAATCGTTAACAGCCTTAACTGCTGCTAACAACCTTCTAAAACCTATTAGTTATTTTACTAACACCATGCAACATGCATTGGAGCTCGAGCAATGTTAGAGCATGATCATTGATGCTCACTAACTCATTATGCTAGCATTCCCTCTACTTCTTCTTCTGTTATTCTGACATTGAACACATTATTACAGCAAGCTCTAAAAACTAATTACAACTAATTTCTAACATTCTCCCTACTTTCTCAACCTTCTTGATGAAAAGATGAACACTTGAATCAAAAGTGCTGATGCTTCCTTCCGTTCACTTGAATCGAAAGTGTCGATGCTTCCTTTCGTTCTTCTTGAATCGAAAGTGTCGATGCTGCCTTTCGTTCTTCTTATTCACCTTCATTTTTTTCTTCTTTATCCTCTTATACAAGGATCTTTGACAGACTATTTTTCTAATCAAGAGTTAAGCTACTTGATATGAACAATTTGAACAACTGACGAATCCATTTTTTTTTCCTCCTGTTTGAGCTAACAAAACCCACATGTTTTAGAATAGTAACAGCTAGATATCACGAAAAAAAATTAATACTACGCTACACCATTTACCCATCAGGAAAATTCCATTGCCCTTCCAATTATACAAGACCAGAAAAAAAGATCCAGAGGAAGTGTCTTCCGGTTTCAGAATCAATTCTAAGCGGATGGCGTTCCAAATCGGTTGCAGAGATCATCAATTTCTTTCTCAAATGACTTTGAAAGTTCAGAAATGGAAGTTTTGCAAACACGAGATGTAGTGGCTTGAGCATATGCCATGAATTCTGCATATGAGGCTTTCATTGCTTTATGGTTGCTATCAATCTTTTCCGATATCTTCTTGTATTATTTTTCCGCTTCCTCCATTACTTGTTGGCATGCTTGTGTCTAAATCTTGAAGCACTTGTGGAGGCGAGAGTGAGAGGCGTTAAGATCCTTGAGAATCTCAGAGTGAGAGCGATCGATGAGGTTTCACTTCATATCCTCCAATCGAGAAGATGTGAATTCCTTAAGATCGAAAATGGTGGTTACGGTTTTGTTGTTAGGCAGTGAGGACTGAAGATTGAAGAAAGCAGAAGCTGAATTGGAATGGGAGGTGTTAGCCATATTTCTCTTCCTTTTGTTGAAAATGGTTGATTTAGGAGGAGATTGGGTTTCCTCTGGCGCAGGAGATGCCATTGGCAATGGCAATCTTTGAGATCTTCTCCTTTGCATTTTCGTTCGCAATAACTCCATGCAGCGAAAGAAAAAAGAAAGTCAGGACAGTTTGGTGAATGATACTATATTAAGTATCTAGTGAAGAAACACATAATACTTGTATATTGAATAGAGAATGAATACAATTCATGGTTTACAACCCCTCTGTTGTTTATATACAGCTCTCATAGTTGCTATAGTCCTAACAGACTTTGTAACTAATTGTTAACAGCCTTAACTGCTGCTAACAGCCTTCTAGAACCTATTAGTTATTTTACTAACACCATGCAGCATGCAGTGGAGCTCGAGCAATGTTAGAGCATGATCATTGATGCTCACTGACTTATTATGCTAACATTCCATCTACTTCTTCTTCTGTTCTTCTGACCTTGAACACACTATTACAACAAGCTCATTGACATTTACATCTTCTTTCAATTATAGTATAGGCATCAGCACATCACTTTTGTGATAGTATTTGATTATTTTCCCGATTGTTTGTTTCCTTCATATAGATGTATGTGTTTATACAGTTCCATTTTTGGAATTTCATGCTGGTATTGGATTTTGGTAGGTCCTAAGCTTTGGAAACATAGGCCTCATGGCAGCTAGTTTCAAATATTAATCTCTCTTTAATGCTTAATTGGTTAAACAACAATCAGTGATAGAAGGTATGCATTCTGTCATAAAGATGTATTAGATGGTTAGGATTTTCTAAAGAGCTCTTGGTAGCCATTTTGAATCTTTTACTGTTTCTTATATGAGAATCCGGTGGGTCGTTTAAATTAATTGGCAGCTCCTTATTGTCTTAGATTATAAAGATCATTGGTGAATCCTTTTTGTTGAGATGAAATCTTATTTTGTTCTCTCAACACACAGAAATTTACTGCTTGCTGCTTTTATCATACTTAATATGGTGTTTGTTTGACAAGATAACGCTTTTTTGCCTTTGATGTGAAAACATTTTCATCTAAGCCAATGTATTCCGTTGGTGATCTTTGTTGACTATATGACTCCAATGACTTTCCCGTTATCTGGCAAGGAAAAGAGCATTGTATTACCCTATTTTAAACTCTAAGTTCAGGTATAGTTTCAGAGCTAGTTCCGACTTATGCCTTCCTGACAAGCATGCTTGGGTGTCTTTAGTGATTCTGATCATTGGGATTAAGTGTTATAACTTTAGTCTTTACATGAGATCCCTCTTTGAATTCTTACTAAATGGTTCGATATATCTAAAAGCATCTCACTTGTTGGTACTCGAGAGTTAAAAGACATTTATGAAGGGTTGAACATTTACTTGCGTCTTGTGTATCGTGATAAGAATTGGTAATCATATGCTGTATGGCACATTTCATCCATTGGACTTCAAGTTGTTCAAATCCAAGGGTTGAATATATACTTATGTATTGTGATAAGAAATGGTAATCATATACTGTATCCACGAAGTCTGAAGTGTCATAACGGCATCAAAGGAAAATAGATAAAGTGCTTAGCTGTGTTGATCCTGAAAGTAGAAGTTGCATTTTGATACTTTTGAACTTATCAAGAATTATTTATAACTGCATAGGTGTCATTTTGATGCCTTTCGTGATTGATTATTCTCGGAGTTTATCACGATGTGCCCAGTAGCTGTTTTGTCTGCAATTTTATTGTTACTTTCGCTACGTATTTTTGATAATTAAAAATAAAAATAGATGGCCTTTTTGTTTACAAATCGTGTGATTTCCTTTTATATGAGATAATCATGTTTACATTGTCACATTTGAGCCACATATTTTAGATGAATATCATTTTGCTTTTTACTATCCATGTATTCTTTTTAGAACTTTTGGAGGAAGCAAAAACGAAGTATTGAAGAATTTAAAACTTTACTATCAAACAGAATCTTATATAGTTAGGGTAATATTCTGTTCAAGTTAAATCCTTTCAGCATCTCAAATGGCCTATTAAAGTGCAGGTTGCTAGGAATCTGGGAAAAACATTGCGAGCGTCCCAACCCACCATTAGAGAACTTCAGGTAAGGGGCTAACCCTTTGGTTTTACTTGTATCTTTACCATGTAATAGCTTTGCCCGTCTGAAATTCTTCACTATTTTATCTTCTGTGAAGGAAGTCTCAAGGGAATTCAAGAGCACCCTTGAACGGGAGATTGGTCTTGACTAAGTGTCAAGTTCAACACAGAACACGCTGAGTAGAAACAGCCCCTATATAAGTAAATCTCCCCCAACCCCTTCACCGGTTACCAGTGCTGAGGAAACTGGTAGTGAGGCTGACCTGAGTAAGTGTTTTATATTCTTATATCCAAATCTATTAATGGCATGAATTTATCTTATGGTTTCCAATGCTTCATATGATTTTTCCTTTGAATCTCGCTTACATTATTTCTTGATCTCTTACCCCAAAACATGCACTAAATCCTACATATAATGTTCACTCCTGCTGTTTGTGGCGTTTGTATATGTCGAAGTAATATAAAGAAGCATGCGATTCATCACCTTACTGCAGGTGTTACACAATCAGTAAACGAGGGTTATACTAGTGAAGAGTACTTAAAGATCACAGAAGAGCAGCTAAAAGCTTCGGCTTCGAAACAGCCGGGCCAGACTGCCTCTCCTGGAGAAACAGAACTAGGATCCTGAAATCAAGATGGTCAGTTCTTTATCTTTCTGTCTCATTTCTGTCTATTGCCTCTCTTTTTCACTGTGATGTTATTTGTATCAAAACTTTTATCAGCTACTCCCAAGGAAACTGTGGCTGGTGCAACGCCTCCATCTCAGAAACCCGAAAGCGAGACGTGAATCCGCATTAATGAGGATAGAACAATTGAGTTATCTTACAGAAGCCTCAGAGCAAGGGACTGTAGACTTGTCAACAAGGATTAAAAGAAGGAAAGAAACACCTTGTCCCTTTACGATTCTTCTAAATTTTGATTAAGTGACAGTATATTATTAGTGTAGTGTCTTATAATCAGGGATCATTTGTGTACTTTAACCAATCAATTATTAAGTCATTAACGACACATATCAATTCAAACTTAAACTCTTAACTCACACTAACCCTACTTTCAACATTCTACAAAAGAAAACAACTTAAAAAACACAGATATTATTGAAGGGTGGAAATTATTTTCACATTCACAGCGATCAATTGCTTCTTATTAATCGACAAAGCTTTTTAGATGATAAAAAAAAAAGTGTATTAGAAATGAAATAGGACCCACGTGTAACTTTTAGTTGCATGGTTAGCTAGTGGTTGAGAGTGTTAGGGTGTTAGTTAGTCTAGCCTAGATGTTTCAGTTAATCCTAACTGTACACTAGCAGGTGCTATAAAAAGCAATGTAGTTTTGTATTCTAATGCATGAAATATATTCAATGAAATTCTTGTTATTTTTACGTGGTTTCTCATTATGGTATCTTTCACTACAAGGTCATGAGGTTGTTTGGCTCGTTTATGATGTTGTGCTCTTCTTGGTTCTTCCATGGAGTTCTCTACGAATGCTGGCAAAACCTTTACAAATAAAAAGCTAAATGTTGTTTTGGATGAAACGAACTTCTAGTTGTGGAAGCAGCAAGTGTTGCTTACAGTTTGCCACTAACGACTCGAACATCTTCTGACTGGGTTTGTGCAATCTCTGCCTGAAACCATTTTTTATGAAGTCGATGTTGTTGTTCCCAATGATCTATATGAAGAATTCGTTGCACAGGACAGTGCCATCGCCTCATGGCTTTCATCCACCATTAGTCCTCATCTCATTCCTCATTTTGTTGGAGTGGAGACGACGACAGCCGTTTGGCATACGGTTCTTAGTTTCTTTGCTAATCGGTCTGCAACAACGTTTATGAGCTTACACTAAAAGTTTCGCTCGCTCAAGAAAGGTAGTGATAGCATGAGGTTGTATCTCACCAAAGCTAAAGAGGTATGTGATGCTTTAGATTCTTTTGGTAGTCCAATTTCTCAAGCAAAGCGTGTTGCTGGTATTTTAAAGGGTTTGCCCAGAGAATATCAGCCTTTCATTGCCGTTATAACCACCATACGAGAATCTTTGCCCTTTGATAATATATTTTCTATATTAGTAGATACTGAAACACAACTTACTGGTTTTGATGACCAAGAAGAGTTGTTATCGATGAGTGCGCATCTTGTGCATGATAGATCTACGAACAGGTCTGACAGTGCTCATTATGACTATCAAGATTGAAAGTCTTCTTGACAAGAGTCTGGTGGCAAATCTCGGGGTCGGGGTCGGGGTCATCCAATATCAACTTAGTGGCAATAATGATCATCTGGTTTCCAGTTGTTGGTATCGGTTTGATGAAAGTTTTACTGGTCTTGCTAATGATACTTGTTCGCCTTCTAAGGAGAAATCACCTGGTGTTCATTATGTTAATCTTGAGAAGGTTATGTGTGTTGTTCTCGGCCTAAACCTGAACAACATACCAATTCTTCTCCACAAGCGCACGTTGCTACTGCTATACAAGACCATTAGGTGGTTGATTCCAGAGCCATGCATCACATGACTCCTGATGCTGCGAATGTGTTGCACCAAACTGATTTTAATGGCCTAGGTAAATTAGTTGTGGGTAATGTGTTTCCCTAGATGTTAATGCTATTGGTCGTTCTAAATTATGTTCTTCTTCTCTTGCTTTGGTGCTAATCAATTTGTTGCATGTTCCAATGATAACAAAAAATCTTCTCTCAGTTTCAAAGCTTGCTAGGGATAATGCAGTCTTCTTTGAGTTTCATGCCAAACATTGCTATGTTCATGATGATGCTTCTGGTGAAGTTTTGCTAAGGGGATAGGAGCCTAATGGTTTCTACTATTATGTGTTGGATGTTATGGTAGGTGGTTGTGTTCTAGCTTAAGCATTTGTTTTGACGAGCTCGGATGATTTGTATGAGCTATGGCATCAAAGGCTAGGGCATCTCGCTCGTGGAACTTTAGAAAATGTTTGCAACACAATTGATGTAAAATTTTCAAAAGATGTTTGTAATACCCTAATTTTTTACAGGGACCAAACTCTCATTTTTACCATTTTGTAACTTTTAGGGGGCTTTAAAAACCAATCGAAAGTAAAAAAAACCCAGTTTTTTTCTTGTATGCTAAAAAAAAGAAATACAAATAGGCTCTTTATCTCCCGGGATAAACAAAATAGTGTATAGTAAGGACTTTGGGTCCCCGGTTCCTCGGTCAAAAAAAGTAGAGCAATATAGAGGTTTTTCCTCCCATTATACAAAACTTTGTAGTTATCCCTTCATATTTTCAGGCAAGTAACACCATTATACCTATATCATTTCTTTCTCAAAGGTTATGGTTTGTTCAATTTTCTTTTGATTTCGAATATAAAAACGACTATATATATAATGGAGGTTTTTGTTTTACCTTGAAAATGAGTGGTCCTTAGCCGGAGTCGATTTGTCGTTGGAAGTTGAGTCTAGCGTCGAGAATGTGAGCAGTCGGTTTAGATCTAGGATGATAAGAGGGTTGTTTTCGGTCTCTTAAGATAGTTCTGGGGTTGTTCGGTTCGTGGCACCGCCGCTTGTAGTGGTTGGCCATGCGTTTTAATCCTTTGGTCAAGAATGAAAAAGAAAAGAGTATAGTGAGGAAGAGTAGTCGTTGGAGTTTGTTGAGGGGTTGGAGCGCGTCGTGGCCGTCGAGATTGGTGGTTGGAGGTGAGGAGAAGGGCCAAAACATAGCTATTTGATTTTAGCGAGGAGCGCCGCTTGAGAAGAAGGGGAGAGAACGAGTTAAAGAAAAGTAACAAAAAAAAATTAGGTTTTCCATATCGACAGAAATGGTAAAGACTAAAACCTTAAGGTAAAAAAGGGTTAATCACAGGAGTAGTCCCCCAAGCTTTTTTTTGTCTTTATTACTCTTTGGTTTGCTAACTTTTAATTCAACCCTCTAACTTTTATTTTATTGCATTCTAATCATTGTTATTTATTTATTGTTATTAATATTTGAATATTTATACGACCTTGTGGTGATCAGATCTGGGGTACGATCCACATTATTATGGTTCGGACTCTTCTAGCCACTAACTTTTTTATTTTATTTTTATTAATTTGTTTGAATTATTATTCGACCTTGTGGTGACCCGATCAGGGGTACGATCCACATTATTATGGTCCGAACTCTGCTAACCATTAACAACTAACATTCTAACTTTTATTTTGTTGTTCATATTAACATTCTAACTTTTATTTTATTGTTCACACTAACATTCTAACTTTTTTTTTATTTTTATTGTTCATACTAACTTACTAAAATTTTATTTTATTGCTCAAAATAACCAACTAATTTTCTAACATTCGAATATTTAACGACCTTGCGGTGATCCGTCCTGAGGTATGACCCGCATTATTTATGGTACATGTTAAAAGATTAAAATGACACTTCCTAACATTTAAATTTATGCAATATTTTTTATTTATTCCAACACTTTAATTTTCAGTATTTTATTATTATGTTCACTTTAATTTCATGCATTTTATTTTAGTCTTTTAATATTCCAGCACTAACTTTTCTATGTTCTCATTTTATGCATCTTACTTTGCACTTCATTTTATTTTAGCCACCAATAGTGCTTGTGGTTTGTTTATTTCCAGTTTCTACGTTTTTGATTATTTATATTTTAAGCCTTATTCATTTTGTTTTTTTTGTTTGTCTCATGCTTTAAATTTTGGCCTTAAACTCGCAATTTGTTCATGTTAACCCCTCATTTATGCCATTAGAGAACAAAAATCAGATTTATGTTTTAGACATATTAAACATGTGTGTTCTCTCTAAAAAAATTAAATGAATATTATATTGTATGGGAAATTTATGTAAACACACCTTAACTAACAAGGAATGTGTTTTCAAGAATTAATCACACAAAATAACATTTTTACTCCAATGATTTCTTCATTTCATTGCATTCATTCTTTTATATATATGTTAAATATAATTTAAGAAATACATGGTAATGATCTTTGGTATGAAAAATCCATAAAAACACGCCTTAACTAGCAAGTAGTGTGTTTTCGAATATGGTATATACGAAGTAATATCCTTTTTGAAAATTTTATTATAATAGGATCATAATTTAAATATATATTCAAATTTGAGAATTTATATATTTAGATGACGTATAATCGCTTAGGTACTAATTTTGGGTGATGTGGGGTATTAATCATTCCCCACGCATAATCGACTCCTGAACCCTTTTCAAAATGAGTTTCTGGTTAAACGCATATCACTTTTTATCTTTTAAAATTATTTTTCTTAAAATCATTTTAAAAGATTTGTTTAGGTATTCGACCTAACTTACCCAAAGGTCGATGACGACTCCAAAATTTATTTCTTTATTTAAAACCTAATATTTCCTAAAATTAAGTTGGATCGCTCCCCGCCATAGCCCTAAAAAGCTTAAGGATCGTTCCCACAACTTGGCGACTCTGCTGGGGACATTAGAGAGTCAGGCCGTAATAGATTATATGTCATATTTTTAGTTGAAAATGATAGATATAAATGATATCTAAATTTTGTTCCTTATGTTTTGTTTGCACCACATGTGTGATTTATGTGTTTCAGATTTCTGACATATTTTTAAGTTTGTTTGTTTTTTGATCGAGGAAAATGATTGTTAGTTTCCCTTACTCACGCTATAACCACTCGATTATTTAGAGCCTTCTAACTGTGCTTTATCCTGTTAGGTAGGGGTGAACATTATGTTTACTTGAGAAAGAATTGTTTTTCTCCACATAGGCTTTAGCAAGTAACCTCTGGGGTACATATGTCTTGTGTTTACGAGCTAAACATTGAGTTTCCTTGTAAGGGCATAACGAAATGCATCCTCTCGAATTGAACTTGATCTGTTTAAGCCTATAATGGGTGAGGATTGAGGGTTTGGCAGGCCCAAAGGGACTCCAACAAGGGACAGTTCGATGACCCTTTTAGTATTACCGAAACTCTACCCGTTTTACACTAAAATTCTATATGTGGTTCTTCAAAAGTCAAAAGGGGAACTCATTCTAACCCTTCCTCGAATTTATTTATTTATTTATTTAGCGAAAAGCATGAGAACTAGAAGAGTATGCGGTTAGGTTTGATATTTCCGTACGAAGCATGTGAATTAGAAAAATGAGGTTATGATTTATATGTTGAACAAAGCATAGGGGTAGAAAACATGTCTTGGTAAAACTGTTATAAAAGCATGTCAGGGTAGACACCATGTTGGGTAGGATCTTTTCTTCTCGTAAATATTTTTTTTGTTTTTTTGGTTGAGTGGTACTAACAATTTCCTTTGTTGTATCTTATTTTTCTTTGTCTTTTGTTTGCATTTGCATTTTCACATCATAACTAAACAAGGTGTTAATTCACAAGTGATTGACAAAATTAGAAGATCTTCACATCGACATAATAGTTCCATAACTAGGTAGTCAAGTCCATAAGGGTGACGACTTACAAACAAAGTTGATCAATGAAAGAAGAACTCAAAGTCGATCAACGACTCCTATTAAATGAACGAAGATCGAGATGGTACCAAATAGTCAGATGCTAATTGAGTCAAGAATGAGAAAATCCTTCACGAGATATCAAGACTGCCTTCCTCGTGGAGAATCCCATGGAAATGGAGGTCTAGAGATCCAACAATCGTAGTAAATGAAGAAAATGAAGACCGTCTGTCTAGTGTAAGGAAATCTTATGGTCTTATGAAGATTATTTTATGACGGTCGCTTTTGGAATTAACACCTTATACATTTGCATTCTTGTTTTGCATTAGCTCATTAATTAATTAATTTTTTTATTATTGCTTTCATAATAATTCTTGTCACTTTCTTATCTTATTTGTACTAACTTGTTTTTATGTTTCTTTTATTTCTGCTTGTGTCGCATGATCATAACATTTTTCATAGGTGTTGATTTGTGAGTGGTCATCAGAGTGAGTGGTCATCATGATGGACAAAGGGTTTTATGATCAAGTAGACTATAACACAGCTAGAGAGTGGCATCTTGAGAAAGCTCCGAGGATAGTGAAGAGCTATGCACCCAAAGATCATATGTTCAATAAAGAGCAAAAGGAGATAAGAGACATGAGAGAACAAATGTCTAAGATGATGGATATAATAGTTTCTTTGGCCAAAGGAAAAGAGACTTTTGTAAAAGAAAAGAAAGAGCTAGATGAAGACAATCCCGCAATATCAAATACACAAGGGACTACTTTAGAACGAGCTGATCCTAGCCAATTTGAGAAATCACGCACAATCATCATTTATATCAACAAGTTGCTGTGAGACTCTAAGGAAATGGTTACAACTACAGAAGTTTAGAAAGATGAAAAGAAGCCCTGTAATCAAAACTCGTGGGCAATTAAGAGTATACTTACAATTTCAGGAGAAATAAATTTGAAGACTCCAGTTCAATCCAAGTTGAGAGATGGCTCTCATTTTAATCTTATCCCTTTATCATATAAGGAGTTGTATGGTAAGCTTTTAGAAGCCCGAGAGGTGGCCCGACATTATGTGAAACCTTGGAAACCTCTATATCCAAGTTGGTCTGATGTCATTGTTCATTATGAATATCATGTTGGAGCTCAAGGACATTCCATTGAGAATTACACCGTCTTCAAACATCGGGTCCAATACCTTTTAGATCATGGAAAATTATGGTTCAAGATGAAAGGTCAACCTAGTTTGGTAGCTGATTGTCCTGTTAAGGTGGAGCTAAAAGTGTTCAAAGGTAAGGGCATCAGTTGGGACATCCAGGAGGAATAATGTTTGCTAAAGTATGAGGCTCAAGCGTGTCATTTGAAGATTGGAAATGATAAACTAAATAGAGATGTGAAAGCCATACATGATGGTTTTCAAATGATCGGTCAAGCCTTTAAAAATGTTATAGGAAACGCCCCAGAGGAGTGGGCAAAATGGGTCACTGAACTGAAAAACGATGTTGAATAATGGAGAAGGAGTTTTAAAGTGCATGAATGTCAAGCCAAAAAATTCTCTTATGATTTACAGATTGCAGAAGAAAGATACAATACAACCATTATTGATTTAGGATGATATCAAGACAAAAATCAGATGTTGAATATGTCCATAGCCAATATGGAAGCCTCATATCAGCGCTACAAATGTGAGAATAACCCTGAGCTACAAGCCACTAAAACCAAGAACAAGACATTGATGAAAATTGTAGATGATTATGGATATCTTGTACGAAAACTTTGTAACCACAAAGACTTTCTTACAAGAAAGAATAAACAACATTTTCTACATCTCCGAGAATTGACATAGAAGATGAAGGAAAAAGACGACATCATACAAGAAGTTGTTGCCTAAGCAAGCAATTTGGCTCACAAATTGGTTGATTTAGCTGGCTTTACAAGAGAATTGAAGCAGATTGACAACTCAACACCTGAGCATGAGTGGAAGTTAACTTGGCTTTTGAGGGAAATAAATAAGTTAAGAGTTAAAGCTATCCCTTATATATAAAGTTTGTTTGATATACCAAAACATTTTGTGTTCAATGAAAGTTATTTTAAGATGGTCACTCTAGAATGCCACATTTTGCATACATGCATTTGCATCACATTTGTTTTTTTAAGTATTTTTACATGCATTAGTTATGAAAGCGTGGAAATAATTTACAGAGGGTTATATGACAGTAATACCAAGATCATTCATTCATACTGCTTCTTCATCATCATGAACAAACAAATGGAAACACAAGATCGGTTGCAAGAGCAGTTGAACGGGTTATAACGAGATATGAGGAATCAAACATCGAATTCTCTACAATACGAATCAAATTGAATGATCCAGGTGCTGGTAACCAAGGTTGCTGATAGAAAGGAAATAGTCGCTAAAGAATATCAACTTATCAGACTAATGCGTCGAGAAGTATAACATACCCTGAGGTATCCCACTCGAACCTAAAGAATAACCTCATTAATCATGAACAATAGAAGGATGAATTTAAGCAGTTAAAGGTGCAATTGGGGTTATGAAAGGTGTTAATGCCTCCCATAAATAACTAAAAGCGAGAGAACTCAGCCTGGTCCCTGATTTGGTTATCCCACATGAATTTAGGTACCTAATTTTGAGAAATATGATGGTATCAGTTGTCCCTTAATTCATATGAAAATGTTTTATAGAAAGATGGAAGGGTATTTAAACGATGATAATATGGTGATTCATTACTTCCATGATAGTCTCGCTGGGCCAGCGGTAGTATGGTACAATCGTTTGAACATATAACATATCAAAACGTAGGTCGATCTAGCTGATGCCTTTTTGGGGCAATATCGATATGTTAAAAACTTAGCCCCAAAACGTCAAGATCTTCAAAGAATAAGGATGAAAGATATCGAAATATTTAAAGAGTATGCCCTAAGATGGAGAGGGGTGGCAGCACAAGTTCAACCTCACATGTTAGAAAAAGGAATATCATATACATTTCATAATTCTCTCTCAGATCCTTTCTTCGAGTTAATGCTGGCAAACTCAACAGGGGACTTCAAGGATCTTGTGACAGCTTGGGAATTAATTGAAAATGCAATCAGTGAATGAAACTTAAAAGTCACTTCCAAAAGCCCAACCGATCAAAAAAAGAAAGTTGATGATGTAAATGAATATCACGTCCAAAGCCCCTACAGCCGTAAAAGAAAAAAAACAGCTTGTCATTTGGACCGACCAAAGAAAGTCTCACAATTAAAGGTGTTCCAGACTTCTATCTCATATTTGTACCCCCATTTGATTAAAGGTCAATACCTTACACCAAGGTCAACCAAAAGTGCCACCAAACCCTTCTGCCCAGACCCATGATTAAGATAGTGGTTGATTTCCACTTGAGGCCATCTGGGCATTCTACGGGGAATTGTAAGCTACTGTTGAAAGAGATAGAAATGCTTGTTGAAAATGGAACATTGACACAAAAATTGGTAGAGTAATGGATGATGAACTCGAGTGGAGAATCAAAGCATGATATGTAGCATCCGATCGAGTCAAGTGCCACCGTATTATATTAATAATACGGGGCATTCTAATTATGAAGAGATTATTTCATTCATCATGAGGCTTTATTTCACTTGCATTGTCTTGTTTGAGCTTGTTTTTGTTCTTTCATTATTTACCTAAATATTTTGTGAAAATGTTTGGTGATTGAACTTATGCTACTTTTTAAGGTTATAAGCAATGAAAGAAGTTTTAATCCTGAAGTTCTTCGAGTATTAAATGAATTAAAGATTCTTTTAATTTTTCAAAAATTATAGATCTTTAGCAAGTGACAAAATTAGACCTTTTATATCATGTCCAAAGCTAAAGGTATAATTACTCGATTTTTCCCTTAAATTAATTCATGGTCGCTACCAAAACCAATTTTTGACACTACATCTATCTGAGTCACCAAAGTCATATCATTACCTCTATTTGAGGCATTCAAAATCATACCCTTACCTCTCTCTGAGCCAATAAAGTCACATCATATTCTTCTCATACATAAAACCTTCATTTTTTATGCTAATAAAACCTGAAGGCCTTAAGGGCAATACTTTCTTTTGTCCATGAATCTGCCTACAAGAAGAGAAGAGATGGAGCATTTTATATAAATTTTTAAAGATAAGCTCAAATAATTGGAGCATAACATGCTCGAAACAAGAAAAGAAGAAGAAATAAAAAGAATGATTGAAATAATTCTATCATGTATTAATTACATTGTTTTCATGTAAAAGTTAATCTTGAATATTCATCCCCCTGAAGATACCTCTTTTTGCAAGGAATTATGTGTATGAAATGATGAACGACTTTATTTCAATATCCATTCACAAAAGGGAAAAATATATCCATTGTTGTCCTCATTTGAACCCAAATTATTTTTGTTCTAATTCAACCCTAACTAAGTATCACCCTCCACTCTGAGGGGTAGAGGTGAAGGAAATCTACTCGCAGGAGTGAAGACCATCAAGTCATGTCGAGTGAGAAATAACAAGTAACTACAAATTATATCAAATGCATAGTACGAATATCAGAACAGGTCAAGAACAACAAAATATGTCCTAATACAAGAAACCATTTGTATTCAGATATAAGTGTATTCTTCAAATAAAGAGGACAAGAAGGTGCTCAGAGCAATTAAAGTCCTATACTCATCCAATGAATTCATATTCGGAAAAAAGAGTGATAAAAAAGGAAAAGAGAATATATAGGAAAATATAGATGAACTCTAGGGTGAAACCCCAAAAATGGGCATTTTAGAGGGATCCAGAAAAAGAATGGAAATAAAAGACAAATGACAAGCATGTTCAAATTTAACAAGATAAGATTGAAGGCATCAAAGTGAATTGATCCTTTGTTCGATCACTTTAATCACTTTTTTGGGCCTATTATCCTTTTCTTTCGTAACCGTGAACCGTAGCCTATATTACGTGCTTAAAAAGTTCATTCTAATCATACACGGAGTTCTAAGCAGAAAAGACTATTTGTAGATTTCATTCCGTCTCTCATGATTAATTTTATTTGCAAAAGGTTTTCTAAAATTTTTAATGTATAATAGGAAAATGACAAAAGTGGGTTCAAGACGTAAAATTTGAAAGATGTCTTGAAGCCAAAGGAGGCTTCAAGTTGAAAACCTGAAAAAGTCGACTCAAATATTAAATTAAGCAACTATGACATAAGTGGCAATCTTATGAATCTCTTGATGAAACGTCCTATATCCCAAATGTGCTCCCAAGAGTTTGGAACTGGTGAGTATCTCTAGAAGATGAATATAACAACCACTTCCTAAAGCCAGTGGTCACCAAAGAACCATATGTGCTATAATAAAAAGGCAAACCTGAGAGACTTTACCTTTCCAGAATCAACCCATACCTCAAATTTTTCACTAATATTGACAATTATCAAAGGACTATAATGCTTGAAGATTCAAAAGAGCAATTGATTTGTTTGATACTCAATGAACTCTTGTTGTATAAATTGTTTCAATTGTGAGTCGTTGCATAGAGCACCAGTTTTTAAAAATTCATCATCAAACGTTTTCATATTTTGAAAAATTGAAAGATGAAGAAAAACATTCTAAAACAGGACTATCTCTTGAGAATGAAGAAGATCCTTGAAGAAGTTTACATTTGTTCTACATCAAGAGCCTAGGCAAGATGAATAAAAATGCATAAGAGAAATGAAGACATTCTTCGTTTTCTTTTGAAGTAATGAAGTTTGAAATATCAAAAGACTCATGAACAAAACTTCTCACACTTTGATGGGCTGGTGATTTTTTTTATAAATGATGCGAGAGTGAGATCAGTTAAGAATGAAATTTCGCCACCCAAATAGGGATGAATCATGGAAGTACCTATATTGGGCCATGACCAATGACCCATATCATGTTGAGATAACAAGTTTCAGACCAAAGAGACATTGAGAAAGAGCCTCACAACTTGGAACGTCAGGGGCAGGCCATGAATTTGAGCAGAGCTTACCTTGTGGAGCAAATCAGTCGAGCACTAATTAACTATAGAGTCTTGGAAAATCAAATTTGATAGCGCAATTGAGTTGAGGAAAGAAAGGGACATCAATGTCATGTTCTTGAGCGCAGCAAGAATCTAAGAAACAAAACATCTCTTCTAATACATTAATGCAAATAAGAGGCAAAGGAGACACAAAGACATAATATGATCAGATGGCTCTTAAGGGATGCAAGCTTGAAATTTTAAGTTGCTACACTGATATCTGAGTAAACCATGGAGAAGAGTGATCAAGTGGAAGAAGACTGAGTTCTCCACTTTGGAGTCAAAGAAAAATTTAATCAACATTTATGCATTCATGAGAACATTATTTACATAAAAGAAAATACATTACATTGATACATTTAATTACATTCGCGTTTCACACATAAACACGTTATTTTTACAGATATTCCATTGAAAAGATAAGATCCATGATGTCAAAATCTCAGCTAATGAAAACAAGAATTTAAACCTCAAATGTAGGGAATCATGTTTAGAGAGGCAGAACATGAAGAACATTGGGGGCCCAATCCATAGAAGAAGCGTTACTTTGAAGTGTGGCATGTTGCCCGACCATTAAGTCGTGTTATAAGTTAAAAAATGAGAAAATTTTCTCATTTAATGCTTTCAGAAAATGAATTTTTTGAAAAGTAAGAAAAATTTATTACCTGGTAAACTATTTCCAAAATTGGTAAGCCCTTCGGGAAATCAATAAGTCTTTCGAGCATTATGCTTAATTCCTTGGGGTCATCTGTAAGTCTTTTGAGCAAGATTATAAGTTCTTCGGGCCATCCACAAGACCTTTGGGCAGGATATTTTCACATGTTTCTCAAAAAATGAGAAAATATTCTCATTTAAATATGAAAATTGAACTTTTTTAAAGGTAAGAAAAGTTTCTTACCTAGTAACCTATTTCCAAAATTGGTAAGTAATTCGGGCCATTAGTAAGTCTTTTGATCACGACGCTTAAAACCTTCGGGTCATCTGTAAGTCTTTTGAGCAAGATGATAAGTCATTCGGGCCATCCACAAGACCTTTGGGCATGATCTTTTATCATGTCTCTCGAAAAATGAGAAAAGTTTCTCATTTAAATATGAAATTTGAAATTTTTGAAAAGTAAGAAAAGTTTCTTACCTGGTAAACTAATTCCAAAATTTGTAAGTTATTTGTCCCATCATTAAGTCTTTCGAGCATGATGTTTAAATTCTTGGAGTCATCTGTAAATTTTTCGAGCAAGATGATAAGTCCTATGGGACATCCACAAGACCTTTGGGTAGGATGTTTTCACATGTCTCTCAAAAAATAAGAAAAGTTTCTCATTTAAATATGAAAATTAAAATTTTTGAAAAGTAAGAAAAGTTTCTTACCTAGTAGACTATTTCCAAAATTGGTAAGTCTTTCGGGCCATAGTAAGTCTTTCAAGCATGATGATTAAATATTTCGGATCATCTGTAAGTCTTTTAAGCAAGATGATAAGTCCTTGAGGCCATCCACAAGACCTTTGGGCAGGATGTTTTCACATGTCTCTCAAAAAATGAGAAAAGTTTCTCATTTAAATATGAAAATTGAAATTTTTGAAAAGTAAGAAAGGTTTCTTACCTAGTAAACTATTCCTAAATTTGGTAAGTCCTTCGGTCCATCAGTAAGTATTTCGAGCATGATGAGTAAGTACTTCGGGTCATCTATAAGCCTTTCGAGCAAGATGATAAGTCATTCGGGCCATCCATAAGACCTTCGGCCAGGATGTTTTTAAATGTTTTTTTTTTTCAAAAAATGAGAAATATTTCTCATTTAAATATGAAATTTCAAAATTTCAAAAAAAAAATTAGAAAACAATTTCCAAAATTTCTCATTTAAGTCTCTCTTGAAAAATGAAACTTTTGAAAAAGTAACCAATTCAGATTTCCATGTTTGGTGGTGACAAGACAAGCTCCCACAAGAGAAATCACTTTCTAAAGATTTTACTCCCAAGACTTTCAGGTATGATGTTTTTGAATTCTCAAACACATACTAACTAGGGTTAATGTGTAATTTTCAGATTTGATATGCTTGAAGACATGATAAGCAAATTGAACTCGATTCAATCTTCTCTGAAGAACAATGAAAAGAATCAACATTTCCAGATCTGATTTTCCCTCAATAAGAAGCGAAACAGATCCCTCTCTTTCAAGATTTGATATTCCCTGAGTAACAACGGAACAAGTCTACCTCGATTAAATCTTCCCTGAAGAACATTGGAATGAATCAAAGTCCCCAGATATGATTTTTCCTCAAGAAAAAGCGAAACAAATCTCTCTCTTACTAGATTTGATATTCCCTTAGTAACAGTGGAACAAGTCTGTCTTTATTCAATCTTCCCTAATGAACATTGGAATGAATCAAAGTCCCCAGATCTGATTTTCCCTCAAGAATAAGAGGATTATATCCCTCTATTTCAAGATTTGATATTCCTTGAGTAATAGTGGAACAAGTCTGCCTTAATTCAATCTTCCCTAAAGAACAGTGGAATGAATCAAACTCCCATATAGGATTTTCCCTCAAGAAAAACTGGAACAAATCTCTCTCTTTCAAGATTTGATATTCCTTGAGTGACGGTGGAACAAGTCTACCTCGATTCAATCTTCCTTGAAGAACAATAGAATGAATCAAAGTTCCCATATATGATTTTCCCTCAAGAAGAAGCTGAACATATCCGTCTCTTTCAAGATTTGATATTCTCTAAGTGACAGTGGAATAAGTCTACCTCGATTCAATCTTCCCTAAAGAACAGTGGAATGAGTCAACGTTTCTTGATATGATCTACCTTGGAGAAACAGTGGAGCAGATCTCTCATGAGACTTCAGAGCATAGATTCGATCGGATAAAAAATCCTTGTCTCTTCATCTTTGCCTTGTTCATGTCATGTGACAATGGGAACAGAGAAATATTAGTCGTTACGAAGATCTAAGTGAAAATCAAATAAAAAATTGATGAGGAATATCGGTGTCCGAAGATGGATTTACAACGTGTTCAGATAGAATTAGGCCATTATTTGTCTTTGCTTCATCAATTTTTTGCACAACAGACGAACAAAGAGGGCCAACTGTAATACTCTAATTTTGTCCAAGGACCAAACTCTCATTTTTACCATTTTGTAATTTTTAGGGGGCTTTAAAAATAATCAGAAAGTAAAGAAACCCTCTATTTTTTTCTTGTAAGTTAGAAAAAAGAAAAGCAAATAGGCTCTCTCTCTCTAGGGATAACAAACTGTGTATAGTAGGGACTTTAGGTCCTCGGTTCCTGGATAAAAAAAAGGAAGAGCGATGTAGAGGTTTTTTCTCCCATTATACAAAACTTTGTAGTTATCCCTTTACATTTTCGGGAAAGAAACACCATTATACCAAGAGCATTTCTTTCTCAAAAGTTACGGTTTGTTCCACTTTCTTTTGATTTCGGATATAAAAACGATTATTTGTATAATATAAGAGAGGTTTTTGTTTTACCTTGCATATGAGTAGTCCTTAGCTGGAGTCAATTCGTCGTTGGAAGTTGAGTCTATCGTCGAGAATGTGAGAAGTCATATTAGATCTAAGATGTTAGAGGGTTGTTTTCAGTCTCTTAGAATAGTACTGGGTTGTTCTGTTCGTTGCACCGTTGCTCGTGGTGGTTGGCCATGCATTTTAAGCCTTTGGTTAAGAATGAAAAAAAGAGAGTAGAGAAATGAAGAGTAGGCATTTGGGTTCGTTGAGGTGTCGGAGCGCATCATGGTAGTTGAGATTGGTGGCCGGAGGTGAAGATAAGTGTCAAAACATGGCTATTTGATTTTAGTGAGGAGCGCCGCTTGAGAATAAGGGGAGAGCATGAGTGAAAGCAAAGTAAGAAAAAATAATTAGGTTTAAGTTTTCATATCGACAGAAACGGTAAAGACTAAAACCTTAAGGAAAAAAGGGTTAATCACAGGAGTAGTACCCCAAGTTTTTTTTGTCTTTATTACTATTTGTTTCGCTAACTTTTAATCTAACCCACTAACTTTTATTTTATTACATTCTAACCATTGTTTTTTATTTATTTATTGTTATTAATATTCAAATATTTATACGACCTTGTGGTTACCCGATCTGGGATACAATCCACATTATTATGGTCTGGACTCTGCTAACCACTAACTAATTTTATTTTATTTTTATTAATTTGTTTGAATTATTATTCAAGCTTGTGGTGACCCGATCTGGGGTACGATCTACATTATTATGGTACGGTCTATGCTAACCATTAACAACTAACATTCTAACTTTTATTTTATTGTTCGTACTAACATTCTAACTTTTATTTTATTGTTCACACTAACATTCTAACATTTTTATTTTTATTGTTCATACTAACTGACTAATATTTTATTTTATTTCTCAAACTAACCCGCTAATTTTCTAACATTCAAATATTCAACAACCTTGCGGTGACCTGCCTTGGGGTATAACCCGTATTATTTGTGGTCCAGTTTAAAAGATTAAAATGACAATTCCTAACTTTTAAATTTATGCAATGTTTTTTTATTTATTTCATCACTTTAATTTTCAGTATTTTATTAGTATGTTCCTTTAATTTCATGCATTTTATTTTATTCCTTTAATATTCCGGCACTTACTTTTCTATGTTCTCATTTTATGCATCTTACTTTGCACTTCATTTTATTTTAGCCACCAATAGTGCTTGTGGTTTGTTTATTTCCAACTTCTACGTTTTGGATTATTTATATTTTAAGCCTTGTTCATTTCGTTTTTTGTTTGTCTCATGCTTTAAATTCTGGTCGTAAACTCGTAAAATGTTCTTGTTAGTTCCTCATTTATGCCATTAGAGAATAAAAATCGGATTTATTTTTTAGACATATTAAACATGTGTGTCTCTCTAGAAAAATTAAACAAATATTATATTGTATGGGAAATTTATGTAAACTCGCCTTAACTAACAATGAATGTGTTTTCAAGAATTAACCACGCAAAATAACATTTTTTACTCCAATGATTTCTTTATTTCATTTCATTCATTCTTTTATATAAATGTTAAATATAATTTAAGAAAGACATGGTAATGATCTTTGGTATGGAAAATCCACAAAAACACTCCTTAACTAGCAAGGAGTGTGTTTTCGAAGATAGTCTATACGAAGTAATATACTTTTAAAAATTTTCTTATAATAGGATCATAATTTAAATATATTCAAATTTTAGAATTTTAATAATCAGATGACGTATAATCGCTTAGGTATCGATTTTGGACGTTGTGGGGGTGCTAATCCTTTCCCATGCATAATTGACTCCTGAACCCTTTTCAAAATGAGTTTCTGGTTAAACACATATCATTTTTTATCTTTAGGTATTCGACCTACCTGACTCAATGGTCGATGGTGACTCCAAAATTTATTTCTTTATTTAAATCCCAATTTTTCCTAAAATTAAGTTGGATTGTTCCCTGACATAGCCCTAAAAAGCTTAAGGATCATTCTGACAATGTTAATAAAGTTTGTGTTGTTTTTCATATGGGAAAGAGCCATAAATTTTCTTTTGTTTATTCTACTACGCTTTATGATTCTCCTTTCCAATTAATATTTACTGATTTATGGGGTTCTTCCCATATTGTGTTTAATAATTCTCGATATTATATGAGCTTTGTGGATGCTTGAACTTGTCACGCATGGCTCTATTTGCTAGCTAATAAATCTCAAACTATTCAACCATTTTGATTGTTCCATCAATATGTTAGAACTCATTTTGGTTATGAAATTATAGTTGTTCAGAGTGATTGGGGATGGGAGTATCGTACTTTATCTCAGAGCTCACTAAAGGTGGTATTATTCATCGTCTCTCCTGCCCACATACCTCGGAGTAGAATGATGTTTTTGAAAGAAAATACAGTAACATCGTGGAGCTTGCTCTTTTGCTGCTTGCTCAGGCATCACTACCTATTCAATTTTGGGCTTATGCAGCAGTTATGATCGTTCATCTTATCAATCGGTTACCAACAAAGGTTTTTCATGGTGCATCTCCATTTATTTGGGAATAAGCCGAATTAAAACATGCTTAGGGTGTTTGGGTGTCATTGCTTTCCACATTTAAGTCCTTATATTCGACATAAGCTAGAGTTATGTTCTCAGCCATGCATGCTTTTAGAAATTAACCCTTGTCACAAAGGGTTTCAATGTCTTAGTACTGATGGTCGTGTTTTTGTTTCAAGGCTTGTTATTTTTTACAAATGGCACTTTCCTTTTGCAAATACAAGGTTTGCTAAGCATTGGACTATTCCGTCAATGGTGCCTCAATTGATTGATGTGGTGACAAATATGAGCAAGTTTGATAAACACAATGTTACTTCTCGTGCATCTCCCTCTATGGTGAATAATATTAATGTTCATGCAGAGTCTACTGTTGGTTCTCTGGTTCACACAGTGGTCGCAGGTGATCATAGGTCTGACGATGGCTTTGCCAGCAGTCCAGATGTCTCGCCGAATGATGACATTATTGCTGCAAGTAAGGGTGTGGATCCTATGTTCAACCTGGTTAACCGGGTGATATGTTAAGTATTAATCATCATTCTATGATGCCTTGTAGTAAATATGGGGTTTTTAAACCCTAAGTTTACGTGGCTTACATAGATATTGATGTACTAATCACGATAGGTGAAGCCTTTCGGTCATCAAAATTGACTTAGGCATTCATGCCGAGTTCAACGCACTTAAGTTGAATAACACGTGGACTCTTGTTGAGGCTCCTAAAGGTCGCAATGTTGTAGGTTGTAAGTGGTTATTCAAACTCAAAAAGAATCCTGACGGCTCTATTCATTGTTACAAGGTTAGGCTTGTGGCGAATGGATATTCTCAGGTGTCGGGTCAAGATTTTGTCTACACGTTCAACCCGGTTGTTTAATTCTCAACCGTTTACGTGCTTATTGCCATAGCAGTTACCAAGGGTTGGTCATTGAGCAAATAGATGCTAGCAATACGTTTTTGAATGATGATTTAAGCAAAGATGTGTTCATACAAGACCCCCCAGATTTGAGGAATATGCCTCGTATGGCTCTCCTCTGGTGTGTAAACTCTAGAAGATGTTGTATGGTCTTTGATAGACATCAAGAAACTAGCATGATAAGCTTAAAGAAAGCTTATTAGACTTTGGGTTTGAGGTCTCAATAGCTGATGTGTATTTGTTTATACGAAGAAAGAATGGTGCGTTCATATATTTTTGGTCTATGTGGATGTATCATACTTACAGGACACTCTGATGCTGAGATTAATGTCGTTGTTGAAGCTCTCCACTATCAGTTTTCTCTGAAAGATCTTGGCCCCCTTATCTACTTCCTTGATATTGAGGTTAAAAGTGTTGGTGCCACTCTTGCTCTTAGTCAAAGGAAGTATATGCTTGAGTTGCTTGAAAAATGAACATGCTCAAGGCCACACCCACTCCTACACCGATGGTTGCTGCGTTGAAGTTGGTGGAACAGTCTAGTGACGTATTTGCTAATGCTTGTGAGTACCGTAGTATTGTTGGGGCTTTACTTTATGTCTGTCATACTCACCTGGATGTGGCATTTAGTGTGAACAAAGTCGCGCAGTTTATGCATGCTCCATGTGTTGCTCATCTTGTAGTTGTCAAGATTATTCTTTGTTATTTGGTTGGCACACTCGATCATGGTCTAGTTTTCTCTCCTGATGCTGCTGTTTTAAGAATTACATCTTTTGTTAATATTGATTGGGGTTGTGATATTGGTGATCATCAATCTATATCTGGTTATGGCATATTTATTGGCAGTTATCCTTTTGCTTAGAGCTCGAAGAAGTATCGAACTGTGTCTTGGTCCACGATGGAGGTCGAATATCGCAGCATATGTAACATCCCCAAATTAGGGCTAGTAACTAAAATATAAGTTTTTAAAACTTTGTGTCTAATTTAGAAAAATTAAAAAGTTTAAGGACTTAATTAGAGTATATTGGTGTTGGATTGAATAACAAAGTTTGGAAGTAGAAAGTGCATAATAGTCATTTGGTAAGGAAATAAATTAAAAACTTATAGTGGTGTATATATATACACGTGTAGTAAGTAAGAATGAAAGAAACATCTGGAAGTTTAGCTTCTTTTTCTTCTTCTTCTTCCACTGTGAGTGCTTAGTTAAAGGTAAGAAATCTTCTAGTTGGTTATTTCTTAAATTTTAAGTTTGGGTTTTGGTCTCAGGTGATACCTAAGCTTAAGTAAGCTAAAGGAGAAGTAGAAATTAAAGGATTTGCAAATTAAGAGAGATTAAATATAAGAGGTTTTAAAGTGAATTTTTTAGGAAGAATGTAAATGGATTTTTAAGCCATATTGGACTTGTTATCAGTAAGAATAAGAGATTTTTGAGGTTAGAAAGGATTAATAACATGTTTGAAAATATGATGTAATTTTTAGATTCAAGTATTAAAGTGGGATTTTGGATGTTAAGGAATACTTAAATGATAAAGTTAGTTTTAATAAGTATATTTGAGTTTAATGAGCTGAAAGGAGTTAAAAGAGTAAAAGTTAAGTGAGTTTTGGAAAAAATCGGGTAAAATAAGTAAATTCTGGGCAAGGGGTATCGGTACTAGATGAAGAGTACCAATATTTCAGAGTAACAATAGGTGATATTGAGTTTGGGTATCGATACTGGAAGAACAATATCGATACTATAAGGTAAAGTGTATGAAATCCTTTATTTAGTATCGATATCGAAAGAGTAGTATCGATACCAAGGGGTATAATAATTGTATATTGAGTTGATAGCATGCATATATAGCATATAATTTTAGGGGTTTATATTAAGTTAATTAATTTATATTAATTGCATCATATGTCTCCAAACTATTATCCTCGTTTTAAATTAGTCTTTAAGCTTTTAAATATTCTAATTTCATTCTAAAACTATGATCCTTATTCTAAATTGATCCCTAAACTTTAAAATCTTCAAATTTCATCCTCAAATTCATCCAAATATGTAATTAATTTTAACCATTGTTTAACCTAAACTTTTTTTTAAATATATAATAATATAGTTTGGTGTAACGATTTTATTAACATGAATGTGATTAGTATATACATATAATTTGGGATGAAATAGAAATGTTGAAAAAGTTTGGGGATCAATTTAGAATGAATGATATAGTTTGGGGATGAAACTAACTTGTACAAAAGTTCGAGGATAAATTTAGAATGATAGTCATAGTTTAGGGATAAAATTAAAATATTTAAAAGTTTAGAGATAAATTTAGAAAGAGAAACATAGTTTGAAGATGTAAGATACAATTAACTCATAAATAAATGAAAGGGTTTATATGTCATATAAAAGAAGTGATCGCCAACGAGTGTTGGCACAAGTAGTTGAGATTATAGAATTTGAGTTTGTAAGACTAAGTTTGAATCCTACAACTGTCACTATTGGTGGACAATATGTAAATTCATATATAAATCTTAATTGGATCTTAGGTATGTCCTGGCCCTAGACTGGAGTTACTCTTTACCTAAACTTATATATATATATATATATAAATAAGTGCTCGGAATCAGACACCCCAGTCCATAGATATTAATTCTTATTTTGATTAAAAGTTATTTCAAATCGCATTTCACAATTTTCTAAAAAAAATTTAATTAAACTTATTTTTGTTGATGTCAGGTTCTCCCACATAATTCATTTTACTTAAAAATCAATAAAATATTTTATATCTTTATAAAACATTTAAACAAAATATAAATTTTTATTATAATTTTCGTTTAAATTAACTTGACTCAATCAAAATTACAATTTACATTTATTCAAATTTAATTTAGTTAAAAAAGTTTATAAAGTCTGATGAATAACATAACCTATCGATTAGTTCTATTTTTTATTGACAGCTCATAAGATAAAGAGATTTTAAAGAAAAGTGTTGATGAGGACTAAATACAGATGACCAGAGTTTAAAAATTGTTGGTAGGGATGGATTGTAGGAGACGAGTTTGTCTTCTGAAATTCTAAAATTATTATATAATTTAAATTTTTATATATTTTTTATTAAAAATTTTATTTCATCTCTTAAAATTTAATAAATTTTGTTTATTTATAAAATTATAGAGATTCGTCTTCTAAAATATAAATCTCTGATTGATAAATTAAGATGGGACTTTGAGGTTGGCATTGACTCAGCCTATCAAAAACAATGTACAGCCTAGCTATACGGCCCTACTTTTATTGTGTTTCCGTTATTTCCAATGTTTTGTCGACACAAAACCAGGAAACATCAACGAATAAATAGGCTGTGGAGCTAATAAATAATGTTTTCTTTTAAGGAAAATAAGTAAATACTTTTTCAGAAGTAGCCTTCAACATTATAGTGTTGGAAACCATTACATCATATGTACCGTTTTAGTTTAGTAAAATAAATTTTATAGTATATAACTAAGTTTTAAACGATGTATTGTTTATATCGTTGAATTTACATATACATATGATTAACTTTTTTTTTAACTTAGAATTTAGCCTTAATACAAAAATAAGTGCATAAATTTTGTTTTGAAAAACGTTTTAGTATTTAAATAAATTTTAACTAAAAATAATTGTCTAACATTTTTATTGGAGCACTTTTAGGTGTCTGAACCGTAACGACCATTAATTTTGGCCGTTAAGTGACACATGTCACGTATTGGTAATTTTAATAATTTATTTAAAAATAAAAAAAAAATAAAAATATATTTTTTGTTTTTTTTAAAAACAACCCCAAACAACATGCGTGCCCCTTCCCCCCATTTTTCCCTTTCCCCCTTCCATAGTCGTCTATCAACTAGCCGTGACCGTCATCGCCACCTTCATCAACACTGACATCGACCCCAATCAAACTCCCATTGGCCTTTCATCGTAAAGTGTCACCGTTTACCATGGAGAAGCGTTCAAAGGTCTGTCGGATTTTAAGCCATAATCACTGTTTTTTTCGATTTCGATCGATCTCGACGTCCATAAGTCACACCACCACCATTATTTG
Organism: Hibiscus syriacus; assembly: GCF_006381635.1. Taxonomy (NCBI): domain Eukaryota; kingdom Viridiplantae; phylum Streptophyta; class Magnoliopsida; order Malvales; family Malvaceae; genus Hibiscus; species Hibiscus syriacus. Next base: position 2,168,857 of record NW_024061960.1, read on the forward strand.
AACTACCGTGCAATTCCAATCAGAACCCAAGTGTTCGGTGACAATGGTGGCTAGAGATGGGCGGCGACAGTTGGTAATGGAGGTTGAAATGAGATATTTTAGTTTTTTAGATTTTTTTTATAATTTTATTAAAAGTTTAGTTTTTTTACAAATAAATTAAGTTTTTTAAAGTTTTTCAAATAATTTTTTTATTATTAAAAAAATTAAAAATATAGTGGTAGACACTTAAAATTGTAACTGAGAAAATGTTAGACACTTATTTTTAGCAACTTTAGGCACCAAAACATTTTTCGAGGCATTATTTAGGCACTTATTTTTGTATTAAGCCTAGAATTTAATCATACTACAACAAAACAGGTATATAGCGGCGTTTTCAAAGAAAACACCACTAAATTTAACATATAGCAATGTTTACATACAAAACGCCACTAAATGGTAATATTAACGTCATTTTTCAACAAACGCCGCTAAAACTCGTACTTTAGTGGTGTATATTTGACAAACGCCACTACATATAAGTACTTTAGTGGTATTTTTAAACAAACGCCACCACAGAATAGTTATTTAGTGGCGTTTTTAAACAAACGCCGCAATAGGGCACATATATCGTGGCGTTTTTAGACAAACGCCGCAATAAGGTATATATATTATGGCGTTTTTAGATAACAGCCACAATAAATTGGTACTTTAGTGGCGTTTTTTACACAAACGGCGCTACAAACTTGTACTTTAGTGGCATATTTCAGAAAATACTGCAATAAGTTTCATATATATTGGATTTTTAGACAAACGCCGCGACATACTTGTACTTTAGTGACTTTTTTAGGAAACGCCGCTATAAAATGATAAATGGTGGCGTTTATGTCTACAAACGCCACAATGTTTTATAAAATCAATACCGTGCGAAATCTTTTCACCTTTCCATTTGTTCCCACAATCCCCTTTTCTTATTTCCCATCTCCGCCGGACATACCCAAATATCCACAAAGCTGCTAGTACTCACCGCTCGAAGCCATCGAGGCCTCCAACGTCACGCCATCAACACTCGACTCTCTGCCATCATTTGTGCTCTTACTTTCCAAAGATTTTACTCCGAAGACTTTTAGGTATGATGTTTTTGAATTCTCAAACACATACTAACAAGGGTTAATGTTTAATTTTTAGATTTGATATGCTTGAAGACAAGAGAAGGAAATCGAACTTGATTCAATCTTCCCTAAAGAACAATGGAATGAATCAACATTTCCAGGTCTGATTTTCCCTTAAGAAGAAAAGAAACATATCCCTCTCTTTCAAGATTTGATATTCCCTGAGTAATAGTGGAACAAGTCTACCTCGATTCAATCTTCCCTGAAGAACAATGGAATGAATCAAAGTCCCCAGATCTGATTTTCCCTCAAGAAGAAGTGGAACATATCCCTCTATTTCTAGATTTGATATTCCCTGAGTAACAATGGAACAAGTCTGTCTCAATTCAATCTTCCCTAAAGAACAGTAGAATGAATCAAAGTCCCCAGATCCGATTTTCTCTCAAGAAGAAGAGGAGCAGATCCATCTCTTTCAAGATTTGATATTCCCTGAGTAACAGTGGAACAAGTCTTCCTTGATTCAGTCTTCTCTAAAGACCATTGGAATGAATCAAAGTCCCGAGATCTAATTTTCCCTCAATAAGAAGAAGAACATATCTCTCTTTCAAGATTTGATATTCCTTGAGTGATAGTGGAATAAGTCTACCTTGATTCAATCTTCCTTGAAGAACAATGGAATAAATCAAAGTCCCAATATCTGATTTTTCCTCAAGAGGAAGCGGAACATATCCCTCTCTTTCAAGATTTGATATTCCTTGAGTGACAATGGAACAAGTCTACCTCGATTCAATCTTACCTGAAAAATAGTGGAATGAGTCAACATTTCTTGATATGATCTACCTTGGAGAAACTGTAGAGCAGGTCTCTCATGAGACTTCAGAGAATAGATTCGATCTGACAAAAACTTATCGTCTCTTTATCTTTGCCTTGTTCTTGTCATTCAATAATGGGCACAGAGACAAATTATTCGGTTGAAAGATCTAGGCGAAAATCAAATAAAAGATTGATGAGGAATATCGGCGCCCGAAGATGGATTTATAACGTGTTCAAACAAAATTAGGCCATTATTTGTCTTTGCTTCATCAATTGTTTACACAATATACGAGCAAAGAGGGGCAGCTGTAATACCCTAATTTTTTCCAGGGACCAAACTCTCATTTTTACCATTTTGTAACTTTTAGGGGGATTTAAAAACCAATCAGAAAGTAAAGAACCCCCTGGTTTGTTTTTCTTGTATGCTAGAAAAAAGAAAAGAAAATAGGCTCTGTAACATCCTCAATATCGGGTTAGTGACCAAAGTGTGAAATTTTAAAATTCAATGATCAGATTAAATAAATTGAAAAGTGAAGGATTTAATTGAAAGATTTTGATGTAGGATTAATTAGCAAATAAAAGAGAATTAAAAGGGTAAATGGGTCTTTAAACCAGGAAAATAATTAAAAATTGGATAATGGGTATTATAATACCCATGTGATTCATAAGTGAAGAGATAAGTTTCCAGAGACTTATCTTCTTCATTTTCTTCTCCCAAACGTGAAGCATCCAAGCTTAAGGTAAGTTTGATTTCTTGTGGTTAATCCTTCAAATTAAAGCATGGGTTTGATTCATGAAGCTTTAGGAAAGATGATGGAGATGGAAAAGATCATAGAAACTCAAAGATTTGTAAGTTATGGAGGATTAAAGATATGAAGTGGATAAGTGAAATTTTGAATAAAGATGTATAAATGGATTTAGAAGTTGAATTTGACTTATCATGGGTGTGAATAATAAGTTATAATTGTTAGAAATAAGTTCGGATTACATGGAAATTTTGGTATGATTCTTAGTTTTAAGAATTTGATGGAGATATGGGAAATTCTAAAGTGTTGGAATGATAAGAGTTAGTTAAAAGGGTTGTAGTTGAGTTTAGTAGTATGAAAGGAGTTTTATATGAGGAATTTAATGAAAAGTTATGGAATTTTCGGGTAAAACTAGTTTATTATTGACAGGTGCATCGATGCACTAAGAACAAGCACCGATACACTAAGACCAAATTTGAGTATGCATCGATGCATGGGACTTTCGAACCTAATTTGTGCACTGATGCATCCATAGTGCATCGGTACACCCCTAAAGGAAAATTGAATTTTGGGTTCATTAAATTAGTTCAAGTTATTAGTATCGAATTATGAGGTTTAGGCTTCTTATAATGGTCTTGAAAATTATAATTCTGTAGATATCGAGCCTAAACAAGTTTCGAAACAAGTGACAAGTAAGATCAATCGAGGAAAAGGCAAGGAAATATAGGTGAGTGCATATGCATAGCATGAATATAGTAGTATTTTCCATTCTAGACTTGTGATAAGTCTAGATTCAATATTTTGACACATGATCACATTCCATATTATGATACATGACATGAATTCATATTATATGTATTATGTGACATGTATATGCAGGAAAAGTTATATGAGCTATGTGATAAAGGTATCTAAATGATGTGTGTATGTGATAAAAGTATGGAAATAATATGTCTACGCGATATGAACTATGTGAACTGTGAAAGCCCATGTTATGTAGATGAGAACTATAGGTATAGTTGGCATGCCAAGAGTAGAGGGTTTACGCGGTCCTTCGGGACAAAATTCTACGTGGTCTTTCGGGATATATATGTATTCTTTGGAACATGTATGAGGTCTTTTGAGACACCTATTTGATCCTTGGTATATATATATATGATTCTTAAGGAATTTCTATGTGGTCCTTAGGGACATATTATATGGAACTATGGTACAATTCTACGTGGCACTTTGGTGTATTTCTACGCAGTTTTTCGGGACAAATTCTACGTAGCACTTCGGTGCAAATTTATACGAGCTGTGGTGACAGCATAGTGCACAACCTCACAGTACTCACATACCTCGGGTTCTCAGTATTGTATCATGGGCTATTGAACCGATTGAATATATGATTTCATGATATTGCATTTTCGCTATATTTTATTGTCATTATTATTATGTCTCACTAAGTCTATGACTTAGCGTGTAAGTGTTTTTACACGTAGGTACCGAAAAGCAGAGAGAGATCTATTATAAGCTCAGCAGAACAACATAACTCCACTTGAAGGTCAGATTAGAAGTAGATTAAATCATATGTATTATTATGTGAAAATAGGTTGGCATGTAAACAAAGTCAGTAAATTAAGTATTTATGCTCTGATCGAGTTTTGTAATATTTTAAACGTATTTATGTAAGTATAAATGCAAAGAAATGAACGGTTAATTTTTTATGAGCGTTCTGTACAATTTACGGAAATCACTGTAGCAGGTTATTGTAGCACCGTATTTTATTGTTCATAAAACGTATACTTTCTTAAATTGGTTATAACGAGCATAATTCAATAATATATTATCATATTTTCTTAATATGAGTTAAAATGTTTTGTTATTTTGTAAGAAAATTGTTTTAAAAAGTCAATGTGACATCTCGGACTCGTATCCGGGTCGGGTACGAGTTGGGGTGTTACAGGCTCTCTATCTCCCGGGATAAAAAAAATAGTGTATAATAGGGAACATATATCGTGGCATTTTTAGACAAACGTCGTAATAGGGTACATATATCGTGGCGTTTTTAGACAACTGCCACAACAAATTGGTACTTTAGTGGCATTTTTTTACACAAACGCCGCTACATACTTGTAATTTAGGGGCATTTTCAGAAAATGTTGCAATAAGTTTCATATATAGTGTCGTTTTTAGAAAAAAGTCGCGACATACTTGTACTTTAGTGGTGTTTTTTTTAAGAAAAGCCTCTATAAAATGATAAATGGTGGTGTTTGTGTCTACAAAAGCTGTAATGTTTTATAAAATCAATACCGTACGAAATCCTTTCCCCTTACCATATGTTCCTATTATCGCTTTTTTCTTATTTCCCATGTCCGCCGAACATAACCAAATACCCACAAAACTGCTGGTACTCGTCGCAGCTTGAAGCTGTCGAGGCCTCCAACGTCACGCCATCAACACTCGACTCTCTGCCATCATTCGTGCTCTTACTTACGGTAAATTCCCATCTTTTTCTAAACCCTAATTTCATTCTTTCAATTTGTTATTTAGGAAATAGGATAAACCAAAACTACTTCATATGCATTCAATATTATAATAACAGGATCTTTGAACATAGAAAGAAAACAACTGAGAGGTGTAAGTAATTTGAGAACCAACGAAGTCAGGATCGTTGCGTTGAAGTTGGTAACAAAACAAAACCATTGTTTTCAGTGTTGAAAATTTAATTATGTATGTCCATTGGATGTTGTTTTTCCAATGTTCAATATATGTTTTGTTTGTTGGGTGGGAGGAGGTCTGAGGTATAATGCAGAAATAATATTACCTAGGAGTTACTTAACACAAAGGCATCAAGTTATGATACGGTGAAATATGGCATTTGCAGTGGTGCTATTGAATCAAAGATCAACCAAAATATCATAATTTTAATTCTTAAAGTTGAGGTCATAAAATCTTTCACTGATTTTAGACATGTAAGCTTATGGTTTGTTATAAATAAGCTCATCACAAAGGTAATTATAATGCCACTGCTTATTAAACCGAATCAATTGAGCTTCTTTTCTAATAGATCTATCATTGAAAACATAATTATTAATTGAGAGAGATTTCGTTTTATAGGATCCTCGTAGGCTGGATGACAATTAAAGTTAATTTGGAAAAGAGTTTTGATAGGCTCCACTTTATTCAAGATTTCATTTTCTTCGGGCATTACTCCTATTATTATGCATTGTATAATGATGCCAACAATACAAGTTTAATAGAATGATACTTATTTTATCGTTTTTAAACTAGAAAGATGTGTCAATAGGGCCATTTTCTATCTCTTTATTTATTTGTTTTGGCTATAGAGCATTGGGCACGATATTATTATTGTTGTTAGCATCGATGCTTGGAAACCTTTTCAACTTGCTTGTAATGGATTCTTACTTTCTCACTTATTCTTCGTTGATAATTTAATTCTTTATGTTGGGGTTGATATAGCTCAGATGAAGACTACTGATGCGAATAACTAATGTTAATTCAATTAGTATTTGATTGATCCATAACCTTTTGAAATAGTAATATATATATATATAATGCTGATATAATTATGTATTATCTTAAGATTTAATTTATTATAATTTTATTGATTGAATTACTATTTGATTGATTCATGATATTAAATCTAATTAGGGTTTAGTATACATAGATAATGACAGGGTCATCAACTAATAACTTACACTTAACAAAAATTTCTGCTTGTTATCCATTAATCTTAAGCTAATCATGAAGATGTTTACTTTAATTACCAACCAGGGTTGGTTGTGGAGGTGTGTTGTGTTCGGAGGATATGGTCATACAAGCTTTATTTTTTTCATGAAGGGATTCGGGGTAGATTATACTGAATTTATAGCTATAAAAACATTCCTTTAAGTGTTTATTGAGACAAACTGGATAGGAAATGACATGCTAATTGTGGAAAATAATTCTGAAGTGTTTATTTTCTAGGATTTTTTTTAAGACTTCGTATATGTTCTTATTTCAAAGGGTATATTTCGAAGCACCAATGATATTGCTAGGGTTATTTGGATCCAAATTATCCATATAATATATTATGTGACAACCCTTAGTGTTGCCTCTTCGATTCATATACTGCCTGGGTTGCCTCTTAGGTAAGCCCTAACTCCACTGACATCGGCTCCGGGTACATGTTTCCCTTTAATGGAATCAAACCCAACTAGAATCCCAAACTTCATCATCTCCATCTCATCCTCCTCTCCCGCATACCCATTCTCATTTTAAAGAGCATGATTATAGTATAAATATTGAGATTGGTTTGAAAACCAACATTTTTTTTCCATTTTTCTTATTGTTGTAAGTAAAATATTTTCGAACTGTTTTTCTTATGGAAAAGAAATACATGTTTTTTTTATCTTCAATCAAGATGCGTGTTCGAAAGTTCTTTTGTTGTTTGTAATAAATTAAAGATAAAAAAGATAGAAATCTCACAAATGACATACTGGTAATCTATAGGAACCTCAAGTGTTTAATCTTGTTTTTTCTTTTATTGAATAAATCCCTATCAAAGGCAAAACTGCTAATATTTTCCCATAGTTTTGGTTCACCTTTTGAGGAGCAAAGTAAGAATAGAAGGTTGAGGGAATAATGCTATCTAATAATCTATAGGAAAAAACCAGAAAAACCTAATTTTGGTTATGTATAACTATGACAATTAGACTAGTTGAAAAGTATGCGCTCTTATATTTACTAAAAAAAGCCGACCAAAATTGTGTAAATAATCAAGGATCAGAAAAATAACCCTTCCAGGTGAGGCCGACATACAATAAAAAGTAAAAATTTATTTACTAAAAAAATTAGTTTTACATTTCTTAATCATGACTTCTAACTCTTTACATGAATATTGAAAAATGCAATAGAAATTTGTCTTGTTGTATTCTGAAGCTATAACAAATAGGTAAAATAACTTTTTTATTCCCTTATGTTTATAGGTAAAATAACATTTGAAATTGATATTCCAGAAATATAAAATGGATAAGAGTTGGATGGATTTGTCAAGGGTAAGTGTAGAACTGTGTTTCGATATAATAAATTAAGGCAAAATGTTTTTGGACTTGAATTGAACTTATTCAAAATTTTCAAAAGATTTCAAAAATAATTCAAAGTCTGTTAAATTCAAATTTGAACAAAAATGCAAAGAAGTACCTATACTGCTTCATGTAGGATCGATACAACATGAATGGGTACCAATACCCATCATATAGTATTGATGCCATAGGCATGAGTAGTATCGATACCATCAAGGTAGTACCGATACTAACATGAAGGTTCAAAATATCGAATGCAAAACGGGTACTGATACCATGCAAGGGTATCGATACCATAGTGCAAAGTAGTACCGATACCCCTTAGGCAGTATCGATACTACAAGGCTCCAACGCCTAGCAATGGGTAGTTAAATTTGAATTTAACAAAGGTAGTACCGATACCCCTTAGAGGAGTACCGATACTTCCTATTCTAAACAACCTTTTATTACAGAAAATTAATCCCCAACGGCTCCAAAACATCCCCAACGGAAAGATACGACTTCAAACTCATTTCAAGCTATAAAAACAAGCTGAGGACACTTGAAGAAGTAAGAGAACAACTATCCAAGCAATCAAACATAAGAGAAGAGTTTTTCATTCTTATTTCATCTTTATCTTGTAAATATTTCTATTATTGTGAGCTTAATTCTTGTAAAAACCTACCTTAGAGAGGTTTTCTTGTTTACATTTCCTTTTATTGTAAAGGGTTTTGGTTCTAGTTGAGCCAGTTAAAAGCTAGGGAAAGGTTCTAGTTTAGCCTGTGAAAAACTATGGAGTTTGTAAAGATTATCTCTTTGTCCTTGAAAAAGAAAGAACAAATTAGTGAATTTGTTGAAAAATCCTTGGTGAGGAGCTAAGGTAGTGGATGTAGACTTTGTTGAGAAGTCGAACCACTATAAATCACTGTGTAATTTTCTATATTTCAATCTTCTTACTCCCTAAATACAAAATCTGATCCCAACCCTCTTTGCAAACCCTTTCAGTTGTCGATTCGAGCTTCTGCAAATCCCAACAATTGTTATCATAGCTTGACTTGTTATAAGGCTTAACATCCTTTAGACGATCCTAGAAGAAGCTCTACCAATTCCCTATACAGCCGACAAAGAAATGGCTTCAACCTCCGGTATGTATTACATTGAAGATTCATATATTGTAGATTCACAGTCGGTCAACAAGTCACCCTTCTTCAATGGGGCAAATTATGCTCATTTGAAAAATAAGATGATGTTCTTTATTCGAGCCTACGATCTAGGAGCTTGGAACTCAATCATGAAGGGTTACTCCACTCCACCCGGTGAGATAGACGATTGGGATGATTGGAGTAATGAAGAGAAGAAAAAGTTCATGCATAATCCTATGCATATTCTCTTTTGTGCTTTAGGCCCAGATGAATATGGAATAATCTCATCTTGTTCCAGTACCAAAGAAATTTGGGATAAGCTCCAAATCACTCATGAAGGAACCGACGAAGTGAGGGAAACAAAGATAAGTCTTTTAAACCATAGCTACGAGAACTTCAAGATAAAACCCGATGAAGATATCAAAGCTATGGCGGATAGATTTTCCGTGATTGTCAACGGTCTCAAGGGATTTGGAGGAGTAATCACTAATGAGAAACTTGTGAGGAAGATGATATACTCTCTTCCTAAGTCATGGCAATCAAAGAATACAGCTATTATCGAATATAGAGACCTAAAGTCTCTCACTCTCGATGAATTGATTGGTGCTCTTCTCACTCATGAGATGATGGTGAGGGAAGAGGAAGATGGTGAAAAGAAGAAAAACAAGAAGAAGAAGGAGGTAGGCATTTCCTTCAAATCCACTAATTAAAGCTATCAAGATTCAAGTGATAAGGTGGATGAAGACGATGATGAACAAGAAGATGAGATGGCCAAGCGCTTGAAGGAACTTAAGAGATTCATGATTTCCAAGGAAGTGAAACATGAATCAACCAAGAAGAAGAGTCCCCCGGTGTGCTTCAATTGTCAAAGAAAGGGGCATGTCAATTATGAATGTCCTCTTCTAAAGAAAAACGGGTCAAGCAAGAAGAAGACATTTGTTGTATCTTGGAGTGATGAAGATGACTCCAATGATGAATATGAAGTAGTCAACCTATGCCTCATGGCCACCAAAGAATAATTTGAGGTATCTTCTAACTCAAATGAATTTAATTCATTTACTTTTGATGAGTTACAAGATGCTTATAATAGGTTGTATTTGGGATTTGAGACGAATTCCAAATATACGAAATTAATTTCAAAACTCAAAATTAAAGATAAATCGATTTTGAAAGTAAAGGTCGATTTTGAAAATTTAAATGAAATTTTGAAAAATGATTTATAGCTTTCAAAAATCAAAATAAATGATTTAGAAAAAGAAAATTTTGATTTAAAAGTTAAGCTTGAAAGCTTAACAAAATAAAAATAATTAATTTCTAAAAATGACCTATTATGTTTAAAAATGGCAAAATGCTCACATTGTCATTTTCAAGGTCATAAGGAACATGCTTGTCCTTTGAAGAAAGGAAAACTTTTTAAAATTAGACAAGTATAGGTTCCGAAAGGAACAAGGGACATTGAAACTAATGTTCAAGGATCCAAAGCAATTTGGATACCAAAATCTACTTAAATGTCTCTTGTAGGTGTGTGGGAGCAATATTGATGAAAGTGAAGATATTCAAATGCTCTATCCACGCGGTCAAAAAGGAATGAGTAATCTCTAAGCTTAATGCTTTTGTTTTGGTTATTTGGTTTCTCATTTAAATTTATACATGCATGAGTTTTGATTTTAAATGATTATGCATTGTTTTAATCTCATGTACGTTGAAAAGATGTTTATGATGAACATTTTAAAGTTTTAATGATTTTTCATAATTTTTAGTTCATCATAATAAATTTGGTCAAAATTGGTTTTAAATGCAAATTATATCTCTCTAACAATTGATATCAACTTTTCAAATGCTTTGATTTTATAAATTTTAAATTTTTGACCTAAAATTTGAATGTTTATGCATGTAGTTTTAAATGAAAATGATATCTCTCTAACAATTAACATCAAAAATTTTCAAATGCATAACATTTTTTTAAACTTTATGTTTATGCACTTAATTTCAACAATTGATATTGCATAAAGTATTTTAGACTTGGATATATTGAATTTCATGTGCTACTAACATGTTTTTTATTCTTTTTTGAAATTCAATTTTGTTTAAGTATCAAGCTCTTAAAGCCGAATTTTGTTTGGAATGCATTTATTGAGGGGGAGCTTTGATTTTTCAAATGATTTTTTAAATGTCAAATTTATCACTTACTCTCCAAAGTTATTTTGAACTTTAAAGATTCAATTAATTTTGATGTAACAAAAAGGGGGAGAAATTATGGTATGGTTTGAAAAATTCAATGTCTTAATGAAAAAAGGAGCTAAACATTTTCATATATTTCCCAACAATTGGTATCTTTAATGAACAATTGGTATCTTTTTCATTAAAAATTTTATTAAAGGGGAGTTTTGCTTAAAACGATTTTTCAAATATTTTGTTATATCAAAAAGGGGGAGATTGTAGAACTATATTTCGATATAACAAATTAAGGCAAAATGATTTTGGACTTGAATTGAATTTATTCAAAGTTTTCAAAAGATTTCAAAAATAATTCAAAGTCCATTAAATTCGGATTTGAGAAAAAATGCAAAGAAGTACCGATACTGCTTAATATAGTATCGATACCACATGAATGGGTACCGATACCCATCATATAGTATTGATGCCATAGGCATGAGTAGTATCAATACCATCAAGGTAGTACCGATACTACCATGAAGGTTCAAAATATTGAATGCAAAACGGGTACCGATACCATGCAAGGGTATCAATACCATAGTGCAAAGTAGTACCGATACCCCTTAGGCAGTATCGATACTACAAGGCTCCAACGGGCTAGCAATGGGTATTTAAATTTGAATTTAGCAAAGGTAGTACTGATACCCCTTAGAGGAGTACTGATACTTCCTATTCTAAACAACCTTATATTGCAGAAAATTAATCCCCAACGGCTCCAAAACATCCACAACGGAAAGATACGACTTCAAACTCATTTCAAGCTATAAAAACAAGCTGAGGACACTTGAAGAAGTAAGAGAATAACTATCCAAGCAATCAAACATAAGAGAAAAGTTTTTTCATTCTTATTTCATCTTTATCTTGTAAATATTTCTATTATTGTGAGCTTAATTCTTGTAAAAACCTACATTAGAGAGGTTTTCTTGTTTACATTTCCTTTTATTGTAAAGGGTTTTGGTTCTAGCTGAGCCAGTTAAAAGCTAGGGAAAGGTTCTAGTTTAGCCTGTGAAAAACTAGGGAGTTTGTAAGGATTATCTCTTTGTCCTTGAAAAAGAAATAACAAATTCGTGAATTTGTTGAAAAATCCTTGGTGAGGAGCTAAGGTAGTGGATGAAAACTTGGTTGAGAAGTCGAACAACTATAAATCGCTGTGCAATTTTCTATCTTTCAATCTCCTTATTCTCTAAACACAAAAGACGATCCCAACCCTCTTTGCAAACCCTTCCGATTATTGATTCGAGCTTCCGCAAATCCCAACAATAAGCGACGAATATCAAAATGGAGTCGAAACTTTTCTAAATTTAGCTTTTGTGAATGCAAGCGAAGAGAAAATGATTGTTTTCCCTTGTAAGAACTGTGCTAACATTAATTGGAACATTCGTAAAGTTTTCTATGAGCATCAAGTTCTTTTTTACTTTGTTTGGGCCATAAAAAATGGATATTTCATGGAGAGTTTACATCTCATCGATCTTCTTCCATGAGTTATTCGAATTATCCTTCTAATTCTCACCATCGATCTGTTAGAGAAGATGAGATTGAAGGTATGTTGCGAGATGCATTTAATATGCATAGTCATAATTAATCTGTTAGAGAAAATGATTGTGACAATGATGTTAATGATTTCACTGAGATGGGAAGAAGTGGATGTACTGAAGAGACAAATGGAGCAGCGACAAAATTTTACAAGTTGCTTGATGAAATGAATGAACAACTTTATGAGGGATTAAAATATTCAAAGTTGTCTTTTTGCATTCGTATTTTCCACTTAAAATGCTTGGGAGGGTGGACTGGTAACTCTTTTACGCAGTTATTAGAGTTTCTAGAAGAAATGATTCCTTTTGCAAAAATCCCTCAATCAGGCAAAGATATGAAGAAAATGATAAAAGATTTGGGTTTTTGTTATGAGAAAATTTATAGTTGTCCGAATGATTGTATGTTGTATTGGGGTGATCGAAAAAATCAAGAGTCTTGTCATGTATGCAGAAAATCTCAATGGATGACTAGTGACGCAAAAAATGTGAGTGAGGATGAAGTTGAAGCACGATCAAGAAAGAAACCAGTAAAGATTCTTCGATATTTTCGTATAATACCTAGGCTTCAAAGATTTTTTATGTCCTCAAAGACTGCTGAGTCTATGAGGTGGCATCATGATGGAAGAACAGATGACGAATTATTACGACATCTTGAGGATTGTTTAGCTTGGAAGTCATTTGACAACAAGTTTCCAAGTTTTGCAAGAGATACTCAAAATGTCAGGCTCGGTCTTGAATCTGATGGGTTTAATCCTTTCAAAATCATAAGTACTTCGTATAGTACTTGACTTATTATACTTGTTTCATACAATTTCCCTATGTGGATTTGCATGAAATAATAATCTTTTATCTTAGCTATGATAATCCCTGACGAGCAATGTCCCAGAAGTGATATTGATATTTATATGCAGCCTCTTATTGAATAGTTGAAATAGTTATGGGTAGGGGTCAAAACATATGATGTGTTGAAGAATGAGAACTTTAATTTACGAACAACTTTATTATGGACAATTAATGATTTCCCTGCTTATGCAAATTTATCTGGTTGGAGTACCAAAGGTCTTTATGCTTATCCTTGTTGAGATGTACAAACATGTTCGAAGTGGTTGTATAATGGAAAAAAGTTCTCTTATATGCGACATCGTTGGTGGTTAGCTAAAAACATATATTTAGAAGTCAAAAGAATATGTGATGGTATTGAAGAGTTTTGAAAAGCACCTGAGCAAAAAAGTGGGTCTGATATCTTCTCCATGTTAAAACATATCTAGTTTACTTATGGAAAGATGAATCAACCACCGAATACATGATCAAAGAAAAATATAAAGTAGGTGTATGATTGTGATGTTGACCAACAGAGCGATGATGAGTTTGATGAAGATGATGATCCAAATAAGGTAGATTTATGGGAAAATATGAGTATTTTCTTTGAGTTGCCTTATTGGAAGGATCACATTTTGAGACATAATCTTGATGTCATGCACATTGAGAAGAATGTTTGTGAGAATATTATCGGGATCATTCTCAATGTCGAAAGAAAATATAAAGATAACCTAAAAAGTTGACTTCACTTAGTCGAAATCGAAATTCGGCATGTTCTTCACCCACAGTTACATCCTAATGGAAAATATTTCTTGCTGCTTTATATTTTTGCAATGTCAAAGAAAGAAAAAGAAGTATTTTGCACGATGTTTAAGGATATAAAGGTCCCAGATAAGTATACATCAAATATATCTCGATGTGTCAGTGTTAAAGATCAAAGACTTTATTCTTTAAAGTCACATGATTATCACATATTGATGTAAGATTTGCTGCCAGTAGATTTACGCAGTTGTATGTCAAGTAAGGTGATGTCTTGTATCATTGAACTTTCTAATATATTGAAAGTTATGTGTGGGAAAGTTTTGATGGTTGAAGAACTTGAAAAACTACAAGATGAGCCATCTTGACTTTATGCAACTTGGAGAAGATATTTCCACCTTCATTTTTCACAATTATGGTGCACCTGCTAATTCATCTTCATCACGAGACAAAATTTGGTGGACCAGTTTTCTATCAATGGATGTATCATATAGAGAGGTTTTAATTGACTTATATGTATTAAATGACTAGGGATTATACATTTTCATCATAACTATTTACATACTATTTTGATTTGTGTCTAGGTTCTTGTGCAAGTTGAAGTCTTACTGTAATAATAAGCATTATCCGGAAGGATCAATTGCTGAAGGGTATTTGGCAGAGGAATGTATGAATTTTTGCTCTAGATATTTGGAAGATATTGAAACAAGATTGAATAGACCAAATAGAAATTATGTGTTCAGTTCTAATAACTTAGCTGATACTTATTTTTTTGGAAGTTATGGTGAACCACTCGGCAAAGTTGAAATTGCACACTTAGATGATAAGTTTTGGGTACAAGCACACCGATATGTTCCTTTCCATCATGATTCAATAGATCCCTTTCGCTCGTAAGTTTTACGGACTAAATCCTAATGTATTTACTTAATCTTTTATATTTCTCATTCTTTAACAACATAATATACTTTATAGTGAGTTTAAAGAAGTCTTGAGATCTCATGCACGCTCCCGAAGATTACATCTGCAAGAGATACATAAGTTATTCAAAGAAACTTTTCATGAATGGTTAGGGCAGACGGTAAGCAACTAAATCATTGCACATAGTTGTAAATAATATATAACTCTTGTTTTAATATATCGAAATAAATGCTAATTAATTCACCTTTCACGTGTAATAGGTTTAGAGTGAGAGAGAAGTTAGTGAAGATGTTAAATGGTTTTCTCAAAGTCTAAATAGAATTGTTAAAATATATAATATAATGTATTCCTCATTAATGGGTTCAGGTTCTACACAAAATCTCGTGAAAGATTAAGGAGGACACAAAATTGTGGAGTAGTTGTTACTTCTTCAACTACAAGTTATGCTAGTGTCAGGGACAATCATCCTGTAGAGAAAGATGTTGAATATTATGGAATTCTTACAGACATTATTGAGTTAGATTATTATGGAAAATGAAAGGTTGTGTTGTTTCGGTGTGACTGGGTTGATGTAAACACTACTCGAGGCATAAAAAGAGATAAATTTGGTTTTACAATGGTGAATTTCTCTCGATTAATTCACATTGGTCAACAATTGATAGATGAGTCATATGCATTTCCTTCTCAAGTCAAACAGGTTTTTTTACTGTCATGATCCAATGGATGAGGGTTGGTATGTTGTGCTCTGTAATACCCCCAGAGACTTGATAGACATCAGGGATGAAGTAGAGATGACATTGAAACAAGATCAGAAGCTTTACCATTTGTAGCATAAAATTTAGATGAAACTATCACTAATACTACACAATTTCAATGGGTTCAGGAGGACGTGGATGAAGATATTTATGAGAATTGATATAAAATAACAATGTAGTAAGATTTTATATGTAAATTTATTAATTTATAGTATTATAACTTATAACATGTTGTCTTTCAATATATTCATTAATAGTAATATTTTCACTAAAATTGTTGTTTGTTTATTACATATATCATGCGCAGGAGAAAATTAAGTGATTTGCAGAATATTTGAGCTTCTTAAGAGGAGAAAAAAATAATAATGAGAAATCGTCTGGTGTTGGCTCTTTGGAAGTTCCGATTACTGTTGAAGAAGTTGTAGAAATTCAAGGTAATGTTCGAAACTTTCTTTAATTGTTGGTTCATTTTGAAAACTTATATTGAATTATTTCTTATATAGTTGAAAATGGTCGAACATGCAAGACTAGAGGACGTACAACATTGAAGGAATTATACCAACTTCCTCCAGGGAACCGCATGAAAATTTCAAGAAACGATGTCGGTCAACCTATTGGCCCAAAAGCACGTGTTCTATGAGGTTACTTAGGCATGGCTGTACGTAATGCTAATCTTTTACCGATCAATTATGAATCATGGCGTAAAATATCAAATAGTAACAAAAATCAGGCTTTGGATTTTGTTAAGGTAATGATGTCATTATAATAGATAATCTGTAACAGTTCAATAGTAATTTATATTTAATTTGAACACTTATGTTATTTGTAGGAGAAATTTTCTTTAGAGGTCTCACACGATTATTTGAAGCAAGTGTTAAGGAAGAAATGGAGAGACCACAAGAGTTCTTTAAAAAAAGAAATACTTCAAGAATGATCTCAACCTTGAAGAGAAGCTGTAAACTGTCCCACCTGGAATGCTCAGGTATCAATAGGAAGATACAATCAGGTTTTGGAGTTCAAAGAAAGGACAAGTATGGTGTATTTTTCAAAAACAAAATAATGTCATTATAATATTGACTTTATAAGTACAAATTTGAAATTGTAGGAACGAGAGAATGTTGGTGTTGCTAGTAGACAATAACAAAAGTTTACTCACACAACTGGATCGAAGAGCTTTGCTTGTACAACTAATGATGACGTATTATTGATTATTCACATAGTAATTTATAGTTGGTAGCACATAGTAATGAAAATTATTTATATTATTAATTAATTTTTTGCAAGACTTAATTTTTATTCAACATTGTAGGAAAATACTTCTGGTTGTAAAGTTGGACGAATAAAGCTCTTCGACATGACATATATAAAAAAGGATGACACTCTTATGACTGATGAAGCTGCAAAATTATGGTACATTTATTAGACATAAGATTTTAATTATGTTATATTTATATCTATAATATGACATTTTTATTTAAAATAATTATTGAATTAATTATTAGGAAAAATTGAGGGATAAAAAGGCGGAGTATGAAGCTACGACTTCAAGTCATGGTATTGTTAATGTGGATGACATCGAAAATCAAGTTATTAATGAAGTTTTGGGTCCTGAAAGATATGGTCAGGTTTGATGTCAAGGATCATTCGTTACTCCAACCAAATATTTTGGATCTAGTTCATCTCAGTACATGTTATCACAGAGTCAGTCTTCCCAATTAGAAGTTAGTCGTTTAAAACAACAGTTAGCTGAAATGGATCAAAAAGTTGCTCAAATGAAAGCCGAAACTGAAGCGAGGGAAGCAGAGAGAGAAGCAGCATATCAGAAAAAATGTGAAGACTTTGAAAATCAACTTCATGCTATGATGCATATGATACGAAAAAATCAACCCCATAGTCCACCATCTTAGGTGTTATGTTAGATATATGCTTTGTTGATTCTAGTTAACAATGTTGAACTACATTATATTTTACGTTAATGTAAACTTTGATTTATTATTATAAATTTCAAGTTGGTTGTTATGGATTTCAAGTTTGTTGTTATGGATGTCGAGTTTATTGGATAATGCTACAAGTTAAAAAAATTAAATTTGGGTAACAAAAGAGCAGAAAACAACATATGAAAAATCAGTTTTAATTAGTGGCGTTTGAATAAAAACGCCACTAAATACATACTCAATACCAACGTTTTAGAAAAAAACCACTAAAGTTCTAGATCTTTTGCGGTGTTTATACAAAAACGTCACTATAGACGTAGTCAATAGCGATATTTTACATTCACAATCTGACATTTTTAGGAACAAACGTCACTATATGTTAGAACATTTAGCGGCGTTTTTTACAAACACCACAAAAGAAAAGATATATAGAGGCGTTTTCAACAATACCGCCAAATATCATAATCTTTAGCAGCGTTTGTAAAAATAACACCGCTAAAAATCATAACCTTTAATGGCGTTTGTCGTCCACAAACGCCGATACCTTTTGCAGCGTTAGTTTTAGTGGCACTTTTTGTGATTTTTTTGTTTCGCTGGATTCCGTGGAAAATTCACTTTCTTTTTTGTGATGCGATTACATAAAAACATAAACTTTGAGGCTCAATAGCTAAATACATGACAATTGAATCATGAGCCGAGATCATAAAGAGCATACTGCGAGTAGGAAGTAGAATTAATACAATGAATTTAAAAACATCAAACCTCTCTTGTTCGAAAGAATCGAAAAAAACATAATTTATGTACTAAATATTTAGTTTTTCCAATATTTTATTTTCGGACAAATTTGTGTTTTTTAACATTGATATCGGAATATAAATATAATCCCATATTTTCCGGAAGCCGAAGCTTATGGGTTAAAACTTAAAATCACAATATCTCAATCAATTGATTGATTAAAATACTAGAGATTTAGCAATTGTTCAGTTGACATTAATGATTAGAAATCATTGCCGCCGTCGTCGTATCCAAGATCATCTTCGACCTTCTCCGCCACTTCATCTTCGAAATGATCCTCCAACGCATCCACACCCTCCGCTAATGCCAGCCCACCCAAAGCCCCTGCAACCGCACCCACAGCCAATCCTGTCCCCATCCCCCCAAACTTACTCTTCTTCTTCTCCTCCTGCCCATACCCGTAGTACCCACCACTTCCCTCACCGTACGCCGGCTGAGCGTTATAATTGTAGTGCCCAGAAGCTGGGGCCGCGTAGTAAGGATTTTGCGGCGGGGGAGGCTGAGCGTACTGGTAAGAGTAGCCGTAAGCCGGAGGAGCTGCTGGGTAGTCTCTTGAAGCCGGTGGTGGGACCCCGTAGGGAGGTGCCCGGTAAGGATCGGGCGCGTAATAGCGTGGCTCTCTGATCAAAACTCTAACGTCAAGTTTTCCATGGGGTCTCTCAGAGGGTCGCTTCAGCTTGAGAGTTTTCTCGAGGCTTACACCGAAGCCGACGTCGTCGAGGACTTCCCGGAGCTTGATCTTAGCGGAGCCGATGAGAGGCTTGGTGTCATCCTCGGAGCCAGCGTGGACGACGTCGATGAAGAGAGCGGTGTCGTCGTCGATGGGAGCAGGAGCAAGAGGGATGAGCAGAGTTTCGTCCCAGAAGGGAGAGCTGTCGCCCTCCTCGTCGACTTTGGAGGAACACTTGTATTTGGGGTCAGCCCACAAGACGACGTAGGGCCTGATGGGGCCGTGTCGCCAGTTAACGTTTTTGAGGTCTTTGGCGGAGGAGATGGTGACCTCAATTTCATGGGGAGAGGCCATTAATCTGCTTCTTAAAAGGTTTAAAAATGGACGAAGAAAACGTTTGGTTTGGTTTAGGGGAAGGTGATGGGTATAAATAGGTTTGATCGGACTTAACTACCAAGCAATGGTCTTTTTAGTTATCGTCTGATGTTTCGTCTTTATTAATTCTAGCCGATTCAAATCATACATTTAATTTTAATGAATAAAGTTTTTAATAAAAATATATGAAGCAACTTCTTCGTTGATAAAAGGAATGATTTTCAGTTAGCACCAAAAAGGACATGGCATTTTGGACCAAGTGAAAGGGTGGGACTAAGGAAGGCAGACCTGACTTTCCTTTACTGTATGACTGTGACAGATTTTATTACCAAACAAGGACCCTACATTTATCCTTCAAAACCTTTCTTATTCAACCATCTTTAAATCAAAAATAAAATTAATCTGTAAAATTAACAACATAACGTAACGTAGTTTTCAACTTAAAATTGTTACCTTTGATAAAAAAATTATTATTATTGAGAATTTGAGTTTGAGTACCAAAAATAATAAGATATAAAAATTCAATGTCAAATTATTGAGAGTTATTTTTGAACATATATTGTCTTATACTTATTCTAGATTAATAAAAAAAAATTGTTATTTTTTGAAGTAATTAATTATAGGGTAAACTTAACGTTTAATACATCAACAATTACTTTTATTTTATTTTGGAACCCAAATTTTATTTCTTTTCAAAATCATATCTAACATTTAGTTTAAGTTTTATTTTGGTATTTCGCCGTTAAAAGTTTAACAATGATGTTGACATATCACTATAAGGTAATACCATGTCATCATTTATTTTTTAAAAATACCTAGTAATTTTATTATTTTTTTTACAAAGGGTACAAATTGAAGCTTACAGACGTAATGCCAAAAATATCCCCCAACGTTTATAAAAATGGTCATTTTGGTCCATATTCTTTTTTGGATCATTTTGGGCCCCAATGTTCCACTTTGGGGCAAAAAACTCCCTATATAAATGAAAAATATTAGTTAAAACATGATTAATGCTCCAAAATAGGAGCATTTTTTAATCTAAAAAGAAATATCGAGGGCTAAAATGCCTTAGAAAAAAAAAGAATAAGGGACAAAGTGATTATTCCATCAAATGCCAGGGGCCTTTTTGCATTCAAATGAAACGTTGGGGTCCAAAATGCTCCTAAAATTATTAAGGGGTCAAAATGACCCTTTTGGTAAACTTTGAGGGCCTAATTTTGGTATTATGTCAAACTTAAACTAAACGTTAGAGATAATTTTTAAAAAAATAAAATTTAGATATTAAAACATAATAAAAGTAACAATTTAGATACTAAATTATATGTAAATTATAAATTAATTTAGTAATTTTTATTTTTATACTTTTAAAAATATAAAATATAATTATAAAAAAACAAAAAGCTTTTGTAGGGTTTGTTCTCTTTTTCTCTCTTTTTCAATAAATGTCGTTAGTCTCTTTTCTTCTTTATTTTTGTGATCGGCGGCGACGTTAATATTGGTACTGATTGTCAACCGTCGATATTCATTATTTTTCCTTTGCTTTATTATAACATATATTTGTTTTCCCTTTTTTTTATTCTTAATAATTTTACCTTTTTGGCACTTATTCTTTTGCATTTATCAAACATTTTTCTCTGCCTCTATGGCATATTTTCGATTGTTTGGTCGTTGTTTTCAATTTTTTCAAGTTGGATTTGATATCGTCACAACTGATCAAGATGACAATTATTTGTTATCATGATGATCTTCCCTGCTTTAGACCCCGGATTGAATTTGGATATGTGATTTGTGTTCGTGGATAATAGTTTCACATCGTTAGATTATGATTTGTGGTTGTCGGTGATCTTTTAATAGTTTTATTTCTTTTTGTGATTTGTTTACCGACGCAGTCAGATCTATTCGTATTTATCTCTTGATCGAGATTATTTGGTTAGATTTTTTTTTAACATTTTCTTTGTATGGTCCTTATATGATTTTAAGTGGTTAGTTTTATTGTGTTTAGGAAAATATTCTTATTATATGTTCAGTTTACAGTTGTGGTTGTAAACATTTATTGTAATTTGGATATTTTCTACCTTTAAGAAAATTAGCGGCTTCTATAAAAGAATATAAATTATAATTCTGATTAAAATAATATGATAATAATATAATTAAATTATAAAAAGTTAATATCAAATAAAAAATAAATGTACACATAATATAAATTAATAGTAAAACTTGAATTTAAAAGTTAAATAGTTATAAATTTGAAATATTAAAATAGAGTATATAAGTTAAATTCATAATTTATATATAACATAAATATTAATGGAAGAATTTCACCTAAAATGTGTGGTAGGACCTGATGCTAGTGGCGGTGGCAACTGGCAAGATTCATGCACACGCGGGGTTAACACGGATTAAGGTGGGACGATCAAATCAAGCATCGTCATCCTTAGTTCTTTACTTTATTTTTCTCAATTTCAGTACCATGGTCAAGATTTCTAAATTGATTTTCTAGGATTTTTCTTAAAATTATTTTTAGAATATGATATTAAATAATATATTATTAAAAATATTATTTTATTTCTTTGACAGAAATCTAATAATAACATTTAATTAAAAAATATAAGATTATCTTAAAGTAAATTTTATCAAACTGCGCTTATAATTTATTTTTTAAATAATTTAAATTTTTAATATTAAACTAAAAAATTCATATAACTATTTTCGTTACACTCTCTAAATTTTATAAAAAAAATATATTTAACATAGTATTAATATAATCATTATATTAAATAATATTAAAAATTACATAATTAAATATGTTGCATTTAATTTTTTTCATAGGATATAATATAACTTTAAATTAAATTTTTAGTGATCAGAATCATGGTCATAGTCTACATAATTGTCCTATTAAAAATAGAAAATCTTTCAAAATTAGACAAATATGAGTTCCTAAAGAAACTATAGACATTGATACAAACTCTTTATGACCCAAAGCAATTTGGGTATCAAAATTCAAATAAATATCTCTTATAGGTGTGTTGGAGCAATGATGATAAAGGTAAAGAATTTCAAATGCTCTAGTTACACAAAAGAATAATGGGTAACCTCTAACCTTAAAGCTCTTTGATTTTGCAAATTGGTTGTCTATTTTATGTTTTAATTCATGAGATTTTAAGCATGATTGATTATATGTTGTTTGTTATATCATGTATATTGAAAATACGTTATGATGGACATGTTTTTAAAGTTAAATGTTTTTATCAAATTATAGTTCATCATAATGTGTATTTTTGGTTAAATTTATTTATTTATTTTTTCCTTAATGATTTTATTTTCTTTATTGACCTTAATTTGGATGTCTATACATATGTATTTTGTTGCCTACAGTATCTATCTAACAATTGATATCTATGTCAAATGCTTAACATTTTATAGTGTTTTATGCATATGAGTTCTAATGACATTTCTAATTGTTGCATAAAGTATGATAGTCTTGAATTTAGGGTCTATTTGTTTGGCTGTTATTGGTTTTCTGGAAATTGAATTCTGGAAAATGAATTACTGGAAATTGAATTCTGGAAAATAAATTACATTTCTGGAAAACGTTTTCCGGAAAATGTTTTCCGTATGAATTACATTTTTCTTAAAAACATCTGGAAAAAGTTTTACGATGTTTGGAATATGTTGTTTAAACCTTTTTTCCACTAGTTGGTGAGTTTTTTCAAATATTATTTATTATTAAAATATTAAAATAATTTATTTATTATTAGATATTATTTTTATAATTTTATTAATAAAAACATTAATATTGGTATATTTTATTGAAATAAAAATATTATAAATTATATTAATTATTTATTAATGTAATAGTGTTATATTATATTTTAAAATATTAATTAGTGTAATTTAAATATCTTTATTAAAATATTATTATATTATTATATTAATAAAAAAATAATATTATTTATTATTAATAATTTAATAATATTATTTCTATGAAATTAATAAATAATATAAATTTTATTAATAATTTATTATATATTATTAAAATAAAAATATAAGATCTTATAAAATTAGTTGACCCTATTCCCATATGTAATGGGGTAAGGGGGAGGTAGGGTGGTAGGCTGCCTCCAACGCCAGGTTAAGAGAAGCTTCCGTGGAAGACCTCCAATTATGAATTACCCCAATGGGACTCGATCCCACGACCACAAGGTTAAGAGCCTTGCGCTCTACCAACTGAGCTGGATGGACAATTTATTATTTTATTATAATATTATATTATTAGAAATATTAATAAATATATTTTAATAATTAATATTTTGATTAAAATGATATTAAAATATTTTATGAATATTAAATTCATAAAATAAAATTATTTTAGGTATTTATTCTTTTAAGTGAAAAGTTCAGAAAATGACCTACGAAAAAACAGACCGTAAGTCAGTTTCCAGAAAACACAGGAAATTTTGTTGACCAGGAAAATGTTTTACGTTGACCAATCAGTTTTCCTCCAACCAAACACTAGAAAACATTTTCCGAATAATGAATTACGGGAAACAAACACGGGAAACATTTTTCGAAAAACGAATTACGTGAAACAAACACGAGATTTCGGGGAAAACCAATTCCGTAATTGATTTCCCCCCAAACAAACAAACCCTTATTGAAGTTCATATGCTACTAATGTGTTTTCTCTTTTTTATCTTATTGAAATTCAATATCTTTTAAGTGTTTAAGTATTTTTGTGCCAAAACTTTTCATGTAATGCTTTTATTAAGGGGAGCCTTGTTTTCAAATGATTTTTGTGCTAAATTTTTTTTTTAACATACTCTCCATTGTTACTTTGAACAAACAAAGTTTGAATTATTTTTTATATAACAAAAAGTGGAGAAGTAAGTGAAAATTAAAATTTTCAAAGAAAAAAGTGGGAGCTTAAATATTTTTTAATAAATTATCTTTTTCAAAATATAAATTTTTAAAGAAATTTTTTTGTCAAAAATAATTTTTCAAAGAAGTTTTGTTATATCAAAAAGGAGATATTGTTGAACTTATATTTTGATATAACAAATATTTGTAAAATTGATTTTGGACTTAATCAAATATTTCAAAAATAATTCAAAGTCCAAGATATCATGAAAAATATGTTTTCTAAATTGTTTCATATATATATATCAAATATTTTTTTAGTTAATTAAAATATATTGAAAGTGTTTAAAATGTGTTTAAAGCCTTTAAATTATGAAAAACGCTATTCAGTCACTATTTGACATTGCTCACGACATTGTTCATACACGATTATTGTTCATGAATAGTGAATTTAAAAACTTTTGATAGAGTTTCGAAACTTTCACCCCTGAAACTGCTTCAACGGCTTGATTTTCTTCAACTGTCATAATTTTAAGTAAGAGCTTCAAAACTTTCATCAAAGTTTCAAAACTTTCTATGTAGACAGCCTTAATTGTGCATTTGAAAGCTTCCAACGGCTATAACTCATCCCCAACGGTCATAAATGACTAGAAATTCATTCCACACCATAAAAACACTCCAATGATACCTGAAGAAGGTTACAACATCTATCCAAGCAATATAGATCAAGATAAAATGTAACACCCATAGACCGATGTTGATGACCCGATCCGAGGTGTTACATTAGGGCCACTGGAGCGACCATAGTAAAAATATCGAAAAAATTTAAAATTTATGTTAAAACGCGTAAAGTCATAAAACAATTTACAATCAAAATACAAGTTCTGAAAAAATCATTCATATTTAGTATAAAAATCAAATGTGACCTTACACTCCCTCTAATTATATTGTATCGTACTCTTCATCCCAAGCCAAAAGAACTCCCATTACAAATGTAATAGTTGCACCGGATCAATTCTTACCTGAAATTGAGAGTAAAAGAGTGAGCTTTGGGAAGCTCAGTAATATAGAACTACCAAGTGATGTTGAAGGACATTAAGATAAATGGGAAAGCATAAATCTTTCCTTATTGATTCAGACGTCCACAGGTTTTCGTGAGGAGCTGAAGTTCCACTGATATTTCTTTAAGTACAAGACATGAAGCTTACAGTTCAGAGGAAACGTTCAGAGGACCCGGTTCAGAATATCAGAATAAGGTGTCTTGTGTGTTCCCACAAAACCAGTGACAAGGTAAATATCTTTTTAAAATAGTAACAATTTAAAACATATTTTTAAAATCATAATAAAACCCTTCAACCAAACACCAATACGCAGTTCCCCAAAACTGCATCCATAAGGACTTACCCTAAGCACACAACAAATTAGCCACCTTAAGGGAATACATTAGCGCCTATGGGCATACCTAAGGGTCTCCTTAGGTTCTTAAGGAATTACCAGCTTGATCAGAGCTGAACCTCCATACTCTAGAATCCTACCCATACAATATCTAGTAGAAATCAGATTTAACAGTAAACAGTAATATCAGGATCATGATCCAGTAAAATCTCGTAAGAGTGACCATGAAATAAACCACATAACTACCCTCAATCCGTACACCATATGCAGTCTCATGATTTACCCAAGGGAGTGTATTGGGGCTTGAGAGTCTACCCAAGAAAGTTTCTCGGGGCCTCGGAGTCTACCCTAGGGTCACCTTAGGTCTGTAAGGGGTTACCAGCTTGATCAGAGCTGAACCTCCATATTCCAGCTTAACTAGATAATGTCTCAATAAAACAGTTCAAGTAGTAACCGTTAGATCTCATGATCCATAATTAAGGAACATTTATATTTTCCAGTGAAAACATGTAATCAGATAACACATATCATGTAACCATAGTTCATTTAACATTGAATCAAAACATCAGTAAATCTATAATTTTAGAAAATCACGTTTTAAAATAGGTAAAAGATTTACGTGTCACATAAGGAACACATTAGAGGATCCATATATTCTTCGGAGGTACTTGGTATTTATCAGGTAGGGGGACCATGAAACTTTTGTAATTTAATAGGATTTCAGAATCAATATATTAACTATAAAAGGGGTTTGATAGCTAACTAATTCATCATTCATTCGGGAAGTGATTTATCAAGATCATACAATATTTCAGATATTTTTCATAAGCAATTGAGTAATCAGAAAGGCATTCAGAATCTTTTACATCAAAGTTATTGAAGATTTAGATATAACATGAGTGTTCCCAATATTCAAGCAAATATGAGTATTTCAGACATTTTAATTTCTGATGGATTCTTAATAACTTAATCCAATAAGGGTAAAATTGTAGTTTACATTATCCCGAATTTATACGAATTATCATGATTTCGAGTCAAATCGTACTAACCGATCTCCACCCTGTAAAACTTGTCAATATTTCATATTGATATACTTCATGAATAATCACTTCTTAATATTGATTACACTGGTTGAATTGGTCACTTTCGAAATCACCACTGAATGAACTAGAGGAAACGATCATGTATTTTATGGTATTATACATTTATGGGATTTATCAGTATCAAGAATACTCAGCACACTTGAGTTATGCTTCATAACCTTTAAGGATGATACGACATAAGTTTGTTGGTGTTTCTAGAATTTATCAAAAGGCATTCACTTATTTCAAGTTGTTATAATATTTGGGTCACTACCACACTCGAGGTTACTTTGGTCATCTTAGAGTTCAAGGTATTCCATTATTCAGGAAATCATAGGCATTTTAGACATTTGGTTCTTGGAGAATTCTTAGTAATTTAATCTAATAAGAGTAAAACGATGATTTACGATATTCAAGATTATATATTGAATTATCAGGATTTCGAGTCCAATTGAACTACAAATACTAACACTGCGATACTTGTCAATCATTCCGACCGTAATAATTCTCTATTGTTCATTTCTGTGTTGCAACGATATCAAGAAATGTTGACTTAATGGATTTGTGGTTCAAAACCCTTATAGACGGTACAACATATAAATTCATTAGCATTTCCAAACTTAACCAAGTCATTTGCTTAATTCTTTGTCATTGAGAGTACTTAGCTCATTTAGTAGTCAAGTTTATCCTGGTCACTTCGGAGTTTAAAGAGTAATTCAGTCGTTTCCACAATTCGAATATATACAATACTTCTATTTAGTTCAACTTGGTCATATAATATAGCCATTTTACACTTCAAGGGTATTTTGGTCATTTTACACTTTAAGGGTAATTCCGTAGTTTCATAATCAGTTAGTTTCGGCATTAAAGTTTTTAATGAGGATAAATAGAATTTATAGATTCCGAGGTTATTTTTTGGGATAATCATTGAACTTGAAATCGTTTTTATCAGTCTTCTTGTGTATATACAGATAGTCTAAGCCTATTCAGTTTAATTTATTTTATTTCTCAATTGGATCGAGTTTAAAAATTTTCACTACACACATGTAACCATATTCAACCATGCATTTACTAATACCAACATGTTCATTCAGCATGCATAAGGTAGTAATGTATTACCTCAATTTTCGTGTTTCACCGATCGAACATTTAAACTCCATTCGACCATCCTCAAACTTTAATTCCATGTCCCATTGACTCTATTTACATGCCAACACATATATTTTATTTCTCAATCGAATTTATGTCGGAAACTGAACTTATGTAACACCCCAACCCGTACCCGACCCGGATACGAATCCGAGGTGTCACATTGAATTTTCAAAGCACTTACATTTATAAAAACCATAGTAAATTTAAAATTTTATTAATACAAAAACTATATTTACATTATTAAGTTCAAAACATTTTATACTTGATCAGAGCGTGCGTACTATACGACTCTATTTACATGCCAACACATATATTACATAAACAGACATACTGTGTAAGGGGCTTCTGATTTGATCTTCAAGTTGTGATATGTTGCTCTGCTGCTCTTAAGACTGGTCTTCTTACTTTTTTATACCTACGTGTAAATCATTTACACGCTAAGTAATAGACTTAGTGAGGCATAAACTTATAATAATGCATTTTTTATGAATGTGAACATGCAACATAACATTCAGAATTCCATCTCATTTCATATAATTCAGTATAAAAAATACTAATACTATAACATATAATGCAATACATACTTTTCATATTATTTATAGGCCCATGTATATACTGAGAACTTAAGGTATTCGAGTACATAGAGGTTGTGCACATCTGCTGTCACCACAACTCGTATAAGTCCTACTGAGTGGCATATGAGATTTATCCTGAAGGACCTATGAATATGTTCCGAAGGACTTACGAAACCCTCGACTCTTGGCATGCCAACTATACCTAGAGCTCTCATATTACATAACATGGGCATTAATATTATATTCTATATAAACATGTACTATTGTCATTTCCCTTGTAATCACATATGTATTTTCTTCTATCACATTTCACATGTGCATATAACCATCCATCTCATATCATATAACATATGTCAAATCATATGTAAACATATATAACTTATGCATGTTCAACAAAAACTATAATGTATGCATGTTCATAACTATTAAACTATGAAATTAACTTAGGAAATAGACTTATCGCAAGTTTTATTTCCATTAAACTATACCTATATTATGCACTCACCTTAACCTTGCTTGCTTGATTCAATCCTAATTCTTCGATTGTTCCGGAACGAGATTACGATCTATATCTACATAGTCATACATTGATATATATCAATATTCTAATTGATATATTCTAATCTTCCATTTCTTCAATTAAAATAAAGGCTACTTTCATCTCTTATTTAAGGTAGGTATTGGTACACTCCATAGTGTATCGATACATTTCTTAATCGATACACTACCTATGTATCGGTATACAAATTACATTCGAAGTTTTCATTTTAAGGGGGTATCGATACACATGATACACTGCATGTGTATCGATACACTTATTACATTCGATGTTTGTTCCTTCGAGAGTGTATTGGTACCTATTGAATGTGTACCGATACACCTTGCCCAGAAATCTCTGTTTAATCATGAAAATTCACTTTTTTCAGCTTCAATACTTCATGTTTCATTCCCTTTCATATTATTAACTCAAGTACACATACATAAACCAATTTCTACTCATTCAATACATCCTTAACCTCTAAATTCCTTTCTCCATATGGAAATCAATAATCATACCAATTTTTTAATATGTTCTAAATTTAATTCTATCACTTCATACCTCTTAATTAAGTTGATGACAAGTCAAATTCCATCTCAAAGTTCCTTTATCAACTCTTTTTCAGAAATTCATTTAGGAACATCTTATCTTTAATCTTTCATAACTTCTTCCTCTTTTAATTTTAAGATACTTAACCTTTCCTTAAGCTTAAGTATCACCTAAGGATTAAAACCCACTCTTAAAATCAACAATTAATCAACTAACCAAAAAACTTACCTTTGCCCTGTCTCTCTCTCGTATGGAGGAAGAAATGAAGAGAATAGAACTCTGGAACTCCATTTCCCTCTTCCCACGTGGTTTCCTTATCTTATGAAAGGAAATAAAAATCTTTCTTGTCAAATGACCATTTTTCCCTTTAATTCATTTAATAATTACTAACAATCCTTCATAAAATATTTCCAATTAAGTCCTTAAGCTATTCAATTATTCTATTTTAATCACCAAATTCTAAAGTTTTACAATTTAGTCACTAACCCGGTATTGAGGATGTTACAAAATCGAAAACTAAATTGAATCCGAAGATAAAATATTGAAAAACAACTTACCGAGTGCAAATTTGGCAAATCGGATTTCAGAATCAGACTCAAGACGTCGAAAAAAAATAAAATATGACTTTTCAAAAATTTTAACTTTTCACTTAAAGTCAACAATCAAAGTTACCGGGTCAAAGTCAATGGGTTGACTCAAGCGAGTTGACTCGATTTTGACTGGACCGGTTCCAGAAGCTTCCTGGATATGCGAACGAATCCCACGCGCATTGTCGAATACTCCAAATTGGAATACACCTTCCAATTAATCAATTATCAGTACAAAATCACAATCAAACCATGCCAAAATTACCAATATTCAATCGGGAACTTACCCCAATAGAAAACGACGAAGGAGGAGACGACGACGTGTCTCACTGGTGGGTTTCGTGCTCACGGGGACGACGAGCACAACTACAATGGAAGTGAGGCAAAAGGATGACAGTGGCTGCCAAAGTTTGCCAATAGTTGAGGCGACTAGGCAGGGTTTCGGCGGTTCTTCAAGAGCTCGATCCCGAAGAACGACGTGACCACACGGTAAGGGGATATGGGGGATTTGTTCGATGGTCGACGATGAGTCTAATGGCATTGGTGACGCGAGCTGGGGAATTCGAGATTGATTGAAGCGATGAAGAGGGCCGACGGGGGAGAAAATTTAGGGAGTTAGGAATTTAGGGTTTTTGATTTGAGGATTTAAGGTAATCGGTTTTAATATAATATATTATATATTTATTAAAAATACCTCAAATAGTACCCTAGCCTAATTGGCTAGGGTATAGGTGGCCATACCGATGGTCAGGGGTTTGAATCCCCCTAGCCACCTAACTGATTTCTTTATTTTTTTCCTCTGATGACATAAAATGGGATAAATTGGGTTTAAGTCCAAAAATATCCTACAGCTTCTAAAACGGCCTACAAATTCTGGGAACTTGCATTTTAGTCCCCAAATTTCATTAAATTTGGGGTGTTACAGAAAAGCTCTTTCACTCTTTATTTTCCCTTTCTCTTGTACATAATGTGTTTAAGCTTATTGCAAATCTTTTAATTGTTTTCTTGTGAGTTTAATTATTGTAAACACCTACCTTGTGAGGTTTTCTTGCTTACTTCTTTTATCCTTTTTGTAAAAAGGAGAGTGATTCTATCTTAGCCTTTGAAAAGACAGGAATTTGTAAATGTTGCTCTTGAGTATAGAAAAAGAAAGAACAAATTAGTGAATTTGTTAGAAAATCCTTAGTGTAGAGCTAAGATAGTGGATGTAGACTTGGTTTAGAAGTCAAACCACTATAAATCATTATGCAAATTTTCCTATCCTTTCTCCTCCATACCCAAATTTTTTTAAAAGACCAATTTACCCCCCTTTAACACTTTTTCGGTTGTTCGTTGAGCTTCACAAATCCTAACATATAAATAAAAACAAATAAAGACACTTTTAGAAATGTTTTGATACCTTTAAAAATTGAGTTTATATTTTTAAACAAATTTATATAATTTCATTTATATATTATAATTTAAAATTATGATTTTAAAATTACGATACTGTAATTTAAAATTTCTAGCTTTGTTCCTAATTCTACTATAATTTCATTCAAAATGATAAAATTTGAAAAATACCTAATAAATTGGTGAGAATAAAAGCATGCCAAGAAACAACTATTATTGGTAATATTTTTTCATTTGATGAAAATGAGAGAAAACGAAACATGTGAATAAGATTTTGAAAAAAAATATTATCTCTAATAATAACTTTTTTCGTAAATTAAACACTTCAAAAAATAAAAAAAATTGCATCATTAGTGCTATGAAATTAAAGTGGAATATAAATAAGGTTTAATAATAAAATTGAGATCTAAAATATAATATTTTTCATTTAAATATTTTATGAAAAGTGATATTTAAACTATCATATTTTATATCTATTAAAATTGTGTCATGTTTTATATTTTTTATTGGTTAGCATTTTTTTATAAACCAAGCATTTTTCTTGATAAATCAAGAAAAATATAGTTCTATCACTTTTAATAAAATTTAAATATATAGATCGAATATAAATAATTAATTTAAAAAATATAATTTAGAAGATCAATTTTATTATTAAGCCAAAAAATAATATAAAAAAAGCTCCAATAGAGAAAGATTTGTATTTTATATAGTACGGAAAAGGAATGGAATATTCAAAATGAATATTCCTTTGTATATGACACTAATAAACTAGTATTTGTATATAGTATGAAAAAAGAATAGCATATTCTCAATTAATATCCCTTATTTTGGTAAAAGTACTCTTGAAGGTCGTGTAATATATCATAGATTGTATTTTAATCCCCAAAATTTATCACAAGTCCATCTACGTTAGAAAAGTGAAGAAAATAATTATTTTCATAACAGTTAGAAAAATATTAACTTTAAGAGATGGATTAATTAAATGGTGTGATATTAGTTTAAAATACGATATGATATTTTTCAAGTGATAGAATATTCACTTAATTGATTGTAACTTAAAAGACTTGAATTGTTATATCAATCAGTGAATCGAATATGAAATTAGTTGAGAAACAGAAACAGAAAGCTGCAACATAATGTTTTGTAAGCTGTAATGTTTCTGTCTTTACTGTTTTCTGCTGAACTAGAAAAACAAGTATTAGATTCTTGTTTCTGTAACCTCGATTTTACAATACAATCTTAGCATATCTATGTCCCCACCAAGGTTTCATACACAGATTGAGAAAATCCTGGCAAAATCTCTTTGATATATAAGCATCACCTTTATGCAGATGCCTAAAGTTTATAATAATAATGTAGTGTGGATCGACTTTTAACAACCGATCAAAACGCCACTGTTTGAACCGGCAATACTGATATCTTGGCCACCGCACTTCTCATAAGTTCTGATGTTAGTTCCACCTACAAATGAAATGCATATGAATTCTTGACATTTCCATGATACAGACCAGACGACCATATTTTCTGTCAAGTTTAACTAACCTCCTGGTTCCAATTTGTTTTACAAAGAACAATCAAAAGTAGCAACGTCTGCAATGCAGTTCCAGCTATCATGCCTCCCCAATGTCCCTGCAAACTTGCTTTGATCAGAGTCCATAACTAATTGTTGGAACAGTTGTGATAAATTGAAAACTTTGAGTCATATTTTCTATGGGTAAAGGTGGAGATTCGAATAATTAATTTAATGATTCATATTCTACTTCACGAGATCTTTACAATTATATCTCATATGCTCAAAGCGGTTGAGTGATGAATTAGAAATTGGTGTTGAAGGTAGGGTACATGTGAATTGTGTTATGTAAGGAAAATAGAACTCATATCCCACATTTTTACGATAACAATTCAGATATGATATGGAATGTCTTGCAGTTCACGAATATATTCGATCAAATGCGATATTAATAGATTATTTTCGATTTTATTCAGATACTAATTAATGATCTTACTTTTCAGAATATATTATTTCAAATTATTCTCCCATGAGAGACTATAAATTACTGTACAAAACTTATTAGGTTAAACACAACTAAAAAATCTCTTTTCATTTTCTAGTTTACGGGTATAGCTTCAGGCAAAAAAATATAGTTTGTGATCTTTACAGTTGTGCTACTGTATATTGATTATCTTGTTGTTGTATCCTACGAGACAGGCGACCAAATATATTGAGCACCAAGGAGTAACCAGAAATCTATCTTAAGAAAATTATGTAGTTACAGACCTCAATTAGTTTCTAGTTCATTATTCTATCGACATTCGGATTATTTACTCTAAATTGTACCTTTTATTTATTAATAAATTATCTATTTACATTTTTCCTTTTCGTCTCGGATTATTATATTTGTAACACTAATTAGAAAGCAATGGAAATGAATATAAACCAGAAATACCAATACCATCACTCCAAAGTCATGGTACATAACCAAGTAGGTAGCCGAGGGGAAGACCAAAAGCATAATAGCAACCTAAATTAATATAAGCAGCCAATGACTGCCATCCACCCCCAACAGCAACACCTACAAGAATGAAATATAAGACCAAGAGAAAAGCAGCAAAAATTAGGCACTGGTAATTTCACAGATATTGAGACCTGATATCACAGGCTGTAAACTGTTAAGAACCATGGTGATACCAAGAAGCTATGCGAGATGAGAAGGTAATTTCACAGATATTGAGACCTGATATCACAGGCTGTACACTTTTAAGAACCATGGTGATACCAAGAAGCTATGCGAGATGAGAAGCAGCTCGTTGCATTTATTGGCTGCTTGTAAAAATGAAAGCAAAGCGGTCCCTGGTTATCACAAGAAGAACCATGCATAAAAGGCCAATGAACAGAGACTGAACCACCGTAACATATACAGAGTATTTGGCGGCTCTTGGATGTCCCCATCATAGCTCATTGGAGACCCGTGCGCTGACAATTATAGGACCAAAATGTTAAAACTTTTTATTCGGTTTAGAAAATACACAAACACATCATACAAGGCTGTTACTGTTAGTGCAACCTTTTAATCACTATTGTTTATTTTTTCTGTATACTTGGTAATCATGCAAGTGTTCTGTGAATATAATATATAAGTTCAGTGTAAAACGAAAGAAATGTTTGTGAATTACCTCATTGCAGCGTTTATTCCAATGAACTACATAGCTTCCCAGCCGTTCAAGTTCATACTGTCATGCAAATGCAGAAACAGATTAGAAGTAAGTTTAGATCATGTTTAAAAAACACTCGTCTATTATTACGAGAACTCACCAAATGGAAAGGGAGCCTACTGCAATGACTGCATTATCAAGGTGACCGACGAGAAGAATCATGCTCATCATCTACCAAATTTCAAGGCAAAGCATAACGGCCGAGGCGATGGAGAGTCTAACAAAGGCCCATATCTGCTTGAACGCCAGCCATGAAAACCCATTCCACACCTCGTCGCACCAAAATATAACATAAGCCACTTGAGCTAAGGTGATCTCCCAGTTGGTGATGTTGAATGCTATTGCCGCACTGGTTGTACCCCACCCGAACACATCGATGAACAGCCATAGAATCCCTATGTGGAGAAGCAAAGCCACAAACCCAATCTGCCAGCATGTTCACCTTGCTTTGTGCTTGAAGAAACTTCCCTGAGTGAAAACAGTTGTGGGATTGTGAGTATGGTGAACTCCCCAGCTAATTCTGCTATCTTTTCTTCTTGGCCAAAAAATTTAAGGATTGGTGTGGCAAAGATGTAAAACGGCAAGATAATGAAACAGGAAGCCAGCAAGATAATCCAGGACCTTTGCATGTAAACTGCAAGCAAGTGTATTTGTCCGGCTCCGAAAGCTTGGCCGCAAAGTGTCTCCAGTGCACGCCCCATGCCAAGCTACATTTCCATAATTTGCACAAAAAACCAAGGCTTATAATCTTTTAAAATTAATTGAACATATTGGGCTTTTGGGATTGATGAATAGAAACAAAACATATGGATCGAAGAGAAAAAGAGAAGATAAATTACTGATATTTTCCTTGAATATCCCAAAATGGAGAGATGGAGAACGAACCATGAAGCCGAAAGAGAAAGTTCCGATGACGGCGAAAGAAATGGTGACGGCGGAGAGTTCGATGTTGCCAATATGGCCGACGAATATATTAGTGAAGGAGTTGGTTCCATATTGACAAATTATTTGGAAAGCAATAGGACCAGCAATCTTCCACATCTTCACCGTCTCTATCCAAAACATCCATTTCACTTCCTTGAAGCTCTTCACCGGCGCATAGTCTCCGTTCTCCGACAACGTTATCGAACCAGTGGTGGCCGAAGGTGGTACTCCATTTAGCAGTGGCAAAGTCTCCATTTCTCGGCGGAGACGTGTGGGAAGGTGATGATTTTGGGATCGATGCCCGGTTCTCAAGCCAAGTCTTTCGTTGCCTTGCTTTGTTTGTTACTACAAATTACTACAAACAACAAGCTCTCCAACTCCCCTACTCTCCATAATAATAACAGAACCCTATTTCCTACCGAAATAAATAATTTAAGTCTGAACATGTAAATTTAATAATTGCTACTGTCTTTAAAAAACTGATATAAGTCTATTCAAACTAAGTAAATAAATATTAGGGTAAAGTACATAAATGATCCTCCGACTATAAGATAGTATTTTGTTGAGTCTCTTAACTATTAATAATTACAAAATGATCCATTGACAATAAGAGTTACTTTGTTGAGTCCCTCGACTATTAAAAGTTACAAATGATCATCATATTATTCATTATGTTCCAAAATCATCTTTTTCCGTTAAAAATTAATGGTCGTCTGAGCTGGACGTTAACATAGTAACTGAAATAAAATTGTCGTTTGATACTATGAGATTAAATTTTATCATATCTTAGTCACCATGTTAACGTTGAGCTCAGATTGTCATTAAATTTTTAATGGAAAATGATGAGTTTGGAACATAATGAATAATTGAGTGACTATTTTGTAACTTTTAATAGCCGAGGGACTCAACAAAGAACCTCCCTATAGTCAGAGAATTATTTTATAATTTATAATAGTCAGAAAACTTAACAAAATAATATATTATAATCAGGGTACCATTTGTATAATTTACTATAAATATTAATCAGGATCTAATGTCATTTATTGTGCATGAAACCATTTAGATTTATTTTCTTATATTAGTTTAAAACAAGAGTTTTCTTTGTTAAGAAATTCATACTCATCGCATGTCCAGATATATATATATATAATCTTTTTAATGAAATTTATTATTAGTGCATAAAATTATTTAATTTAATTATAATTAATCTTTTAAATCCTGGAATTGAAATCTAGTTACAATAAAAATATGCTATTTAATGTCCATATAATAAAATTAAATAATTTAATTTCTATATATTAAACAATAGTGTAAAAAAATCAACAATGGAGAGGGGAAACCAAAGTCCGTCAAACTGATTCACTTTATGTCCACAGCCGGTCAGAGGCAATGATGGATCTAGAAATATTTTTGAGTGTGTATATGTATGTTTATAACGTAAATATTTTGAATAAGATGGACACAAATAAAATTTGAGCACTATTAATAAAATGCATAACTTTGGATTTTAGGGTGACGTGTCTACCTTAAAAAAGTAGTGAATCTGCCCCTGGTTTGGCGAGGCTACATTAGGAAGGATTGTGTGAGAAAGCATACATGGTGGCCAGAGTTGATGAATAGCCGATGTATGCGTGGAAGTTATGAAGAACTGCTGTGCAATTAAGGATCTAGACTTCGCTAAAAGAGGGGAAATGTTAACAATGTATTTAGGAAATAACATGGATTGCAACGCAGGAGTTAAAAGTCTTTAAATCAACGAGTTTTATACTAAAAATACAATCTGACTTGGATCAACAACCTAAATCAATGCACGAATCAATTTACCTTAAAACAATTGTTGTTATTCTTAGAGGTTACGAATTCGAGTACTAACGACTGTAAGAATGATTAGACGTTCATTGTCAAATGATTGAAAGTACTTAAAACATATATTACCTTATAATATCCTTCAGCTTAACAAAAAAAAAAACCTAAATCAACTAATTAACTAACCGTAACTAATTACAACTCATTTTATATTCTAACATTCACCCTACTTCAATTTATTCTTCTTCATATTTCAAACTTTTTTTTTAATGAGCTAACATTGTATGCTGATTGAACAAGCTAGAATTGTGACTTGCCCCAATAAAATGTAAACAGTTTTGTTCTTGGTCTTCATATTCAGTCATCCATTGTTCTTCTTCAATTTTCTTTATCAAAATTTTTCTTCAATACTTATTTTTAGACTTTTTTTTGTGGAAGCAAGACGGTCAAATTACAAACTTTTGTGTAACATCTCAATTTTTTTTAGATTTAAATTTTTTTCCGATTAAATATGATTTAATTATTATTTTAAGTGATATGAAATGATTTTTGACATTTGAAGATGCTCATTTGATTTTTCTTCAAAAACTGAAATTTGAAAGTATAACATTTTCAGGATTTATCTTACATCAAAAGTTTCATAATTATTTTCAGTAAATCGAATGAATATTTGAAATTCAATTCCGAATACTAAAATAAGAATTCGAGATAATTTATTTTATATACGAATAGATATATTTAATTTTATATAAATTAAAGATATTTTATTAACAGATGGATATCGATTTGATTGTGATTTTAAATAAATAAAATTTTAAATCATGATTGATTTGATTGATTTTAAAATAATAATAACTATTATTTTCGGTGATTTTTTCAAAAATAGTCACATTTTAATATTTTATATACTTGTCAGATACCTTTTTATCTTTATTTACCGATCTAACACCCTTTGCAGAAAGACGAACCCTTGAAGCGCGCCTTACGCTGATCTGGCGCCACGTGGGGTAAGGCACACCCCTGAAGCGCGCCTTATGCTGACATGGTTACACGTTGGCTAAGGCGCAGCCCCTGGGGTGCGCCTTATGCCACGTAGGGGTATAACGCGATGCAGAAGTCACGCCTTGCATAATTTCATCCGAACTTCTCGGCTTTAAAGCATCGTCTCTCCGTTATAAATACTCCTTCCCCCTTAAACTCTCTCACAACTCCCTCTCAACCGAGAAACTACTACAATAATCCTCTCAACCAGTAAAAAACATCCGACAATCCTTTTATATTTTATTCAGAAGTTCGTTCGATCTTTCATTATAAGGTAATATTTTTATAATATTTTTTATAATTATATATGATTATTTGAAAAAAATATATTTTATTAATTTTTTAAATTAATTTTTGTGGTTGTAAAATTGGAAAGCGGGAGCATACGTCGAAATATTTTTGTCGATACGGTAATAATATAAACTTTTATCATTTAAATTATTTACGTTTATGTATAAAATTATTTACATTTATGTGAAGAAATTTTATTGTGTTATATTTTAATTCATATATTATTTATTTAATTAGGTTTGTTT
Organism: Hibiscus syriacus; assembly: GCF_006381635.1. Classification (NCBI taxonomy): domain Eukaryota; kingdom Viridiplantae; phylum Streptophyta; class Magnoliopsida; order Malvales; family Malvaceae; genus Hibiscus; species Hibiscus syriacus. The sequence continues at coordinate 2,208,118 of NW_024061960.1, forward strand.
CAGGTTTTTTTTGCAGATATAATATTGTCGCACTTTCAAACTCTAAGAATGGCGCGAATTTCAGCTATTGTTTATTATGATGGAGAAATTCGAGAAGATGAAGCCGACATTTTCGTATAAAAATATTATGTTAAAATATCATTCAAGAGAAACATAACTCTTGAGGAGCTGATAACGAAGATTTCAAGAAAGGTTCATGTTGGAAGTACTAGAAGAATGTCGTCGTTGCAGTACAGATTTCCAACATCATTGTTGCCATTAACTTTTACAGCGTTCGAAGTATCGAACAATGATGACGTTGAAATGATGGTTGATTCTCAAAGTAATTATTCAGATGCCGATATTGAGATATATGCAAAGTTTGTTAAGTGCGTGTTGTTCGAGGTCTATCATTAAACTCTCACTATGAGCTAGCTGAACAAATTGATCAAGTTGACAGCCCGACTATAGTAATGTGCAATTATTTTAAGAGAAAATAACCTCAATGACCGAAAATGCCTTATAATATACGATTTTAACCAACCTTTTTTGGATTTGCCAAAATGACCAACAAATTCGCAACGCGAACTCCAATTTCGCAACCAGTTTTAGTTTCGCAACACAAATATTTTGGGTATATAACAACGCAACAACAACTCATAACCTAAATCCCTAAATCGCAACTCATTCCATCTCCATCTATCACTCTCTCCAGCGACATCCGTTCCTATATCCAACGACAACCTTCCTCATCTCTAATATTTTTTACATAATTTTATTTCTATATAAATTTTCAATGATTTCTCTCCCAAATTATCAACTATCAACTTAATAAAGGTATGTTTTTCTCTAAGTTAGTGATGATATCTAGTTTATAGCTCGTTTGTTTAGTAAATTAATTTACAATTTGTAGAACGAAATCATCTAATGTTGATCATGTTTGGATAGATTTGTTTTTTGGAGGGTCATGGGAGAATGTTCATGGTGTTTTACAATATGTGCCCTTACCCATGAATCTTCAACTAAAACTTTCATTAAAAAAGTTAACTTATGAAACTCTAATGTTACGTGTTGCAAAGAAATTGAATTTAGAGCCTCTAAGTGGATTTAGGCTATCTTATCAGAGAAAAGGTAAAAGTTTATTTGTTAACCGACAATGAAGATGTTGAACGATTCATTGCTTACATTAGTGTTTCGCAAGAAGATGATGTTACATTGTATGTTGTTGAACCTAGAAGTAGTGAAATTGGGTCAGTAGCGAGTAGTAATCAACTAAGTTCTTCAACCCCAATTTATCGTGCTCATAATGTACAACGTTGTTATCAACCTCAAAATTTAATGGTTACACCACAATTTCATCACCAAGAAAATTTTGTTTCACCACATTTCCAATACCAAACACAATCTCTTAACCCACAACCTTTTCCTAATCCAAATCCCAATCAACTTTCAGCACCAAATTCCGGTTTTCGTATTGACCAGTTAGACGATTATGAGCCAACAGAAAAAATTGTGAGTACTAGTCAGTATTCGAAATTTGATCTTGGTCAATACCCGGACTTTAATCTTGGTCAATACCCGGACTTTGATCTTGGTCAACACTCGAATTTTGATGATGTGATGGAAGAAGAAACAGACCTTGCATGTAATGATTTTGATATTGGTCAATACCCAAATTTTGATGATGAAACAGCCGCTGCCGAGGAAGATGTTGTTGATGATAATGAGGAGGAAGTTACGACTGTGAATGGACATGTTGAACATCCATTCTATAATTCATATAATCCTGAAGAAGAAAAAGAAGAAGAAGAAGTCCTTGAAGAAAAGAAAAAGAAGAAAATGCCACGGGAGTATAATTGGAATATACCAGAATTACTTCAGATACTGGAAGAAGAGTTGGTAAAGATAACAGTTGATTGTTACACAAAAGTTATTCGTATCAAGAAAGATGATTTTTTTGATACAAAGGAAGACTTGAAGATAGTTTTGTATACGAAAATGTGTGGAAGATGGCTATCAACTAAAAGTTAACAAATCAAGCAAAGATCGTTTCGAAACAAGGTGTATAATTGACAAAAACTGTATGTGGCATATGAATTCAAAGATGATAAAAGATTGCAAAATGTTTCAAGTTAGGACTTTTATTGATAAATATACATGTTCAAGAACCCAAGTTTTTCCTCACCATAGACAGTCAAACAAAAAGGTGTTGGGTGATTTTCTGGCTGAGTTAATGTTTTTGAATGGAATGGTATATCAGGGACATGAAATTATGACTGACGTGAATGCTCGGTTCAAGATTAGTATCTCATATTCTTAAGCTTGGAGAGCCAAATGTTATGCCTTGGAATTGTTGAGGGGGTGTCCAGAAGCAGCGTTTGCCCAACTGCCGACTTATTGTCACAATTTAAAGCTGAAAAATCCTGGGTCGGTAACTCATATCAAAACAGATAGAGATGGACGCTTTGAGTTGCTGTTTATCGCCATTGGTGCTGTGGTTAGTAAATAATTATAATTTTGTTGACTCATTTTTGTTAGTTGCATGCATTTCACATTTAAATGATTATATTTCTTGTGTATATATTTGTAGATCGTTCGTTTATTACTTGCATGCGCCCAGTTATTATAGTTGACGGAGCACATTTGAAAGGTCGATACCTTGGAGTAAACTTATTAGCAGTAGTCATAGATGCTAACAATGGGATACTGCCAATAGCTTACGGGGTTGGCAAATCTGAAACCTCTGATTCATGGACATGGTTTATGGGGCATCTTAGGGATTGCATAGGTCCTATTAGCAATCTGACAATCATATCGATAGGGCAAACTCAAATTGACAACGTTGTTAGAAGGTGTTTCCCAGATGTTTTTCATGGACTTTGTGGTGTTCATTTGTACAGAAATCTAAAATCAAGGTCTGCTGGTATAAAAAATCACAAATGGACATACTGAAAGGCTGTAAAAGCTTATCGGGAAGTGGATTTTAATAAGCATATAAATTGTTTAAGATATGTTTTGCCTCAATGTGCTCAAACACTAGAAGATGTCGGGTTTGAAAGATGGCAAGAGTACATCACTTGGAGCAAGATATGATTTCATGACGTCTAATAGTGCAGAATCAATCAACGCTCTAAGTCATTCTGGAAATTACCCATTACTATGTTAATGAGTTTTTTCGAGCCTCTATTCAACAGTGGTACTACAAGAAAAGAAACCATGCATGTATTATTTCTTTAAATTCGCAACTTATCATATATTTTACTAATGATTATTTATTTAAATTTAAAGGAACATTGGAACGTCATGTTACACTATGGACTGAAAAAAAGATAACGAAACGTGTTGTGAAGTCAACGTCATGGAGAGTTGAACCATGTTCAAACACTTTGTTTGAAGTATTGGATAATAACTTAAATGGGCTTCGATCTAAATGCAAAGACGTGTAGTTGTAACAAATGAAAAACATCTGGTTATCCGTGTGGCCATGTTATAAAAGTTTCTCTTATCTAAACCAAGATGATTCAAGCGCATACGCTATGAATTGCTACACTACAGAAGTATATCGATAGACTTATGCCGAGATTGTCTACCCATGTCCACATCCTTCTGAGTGGGACATACCAGATGACTTACAAACAGTTTTGCCACCAGTCATGGACAGCAGGCTACCTAGCCGATCAAAAAATCACGATCATATACCGGCTAAGGGTGAAGAGAAAATGATATCGACATGTAGTCGGTGTAAGGAAAGTGGTCATACAAGGTTGACCTGTGGATCACCAGTGCCATCACAATCATCTTTTCCTCTACCAAAAAATGGATCTTCATCAAAATCCAAAGCTCATATGGTGTCAAGCAAAAGGAAATCAAAATCGCAATCAAAATCAAAATCTCAATCACAACCGGGTTCACCTTTTGGGACTTATTAACTTAGGTGATTTTTAAATGAAAACATTGTATTATGTGTATTTTACGTGTGAATGCATACATTTTCAGTTAGACATTCATTAGTAACTTGAGTTTGAACATTGCTATGATTTGTTCAGTTGTTATCATGTTGGGATTTCTCTGTATTTGATTGCTTGGATAGTTGTTCTCTTGCTTCTTCAAGTGTCCTTAGCTTGTATTTATAGCTTGGAAGTGTTTGATTTGTATATAACTATCGCAATCAAAATCAAAATCTCAATCACAACCGGGTTCACCTTTTGGGACTTATTAACTTAGGTGATTTTTAAATGAAAACATTGTATTATGTGTATTTTACGTGTGAATGCATACATTTTCAGTTAGACATTCATTAGTAACTTGAGTTTGAACATTGCTATGATTTGTTCAGTTGTTATCATGTTGGGATTTTCTCTTGTATTTGATTGCTTGGATAGTTGTTCTCTTGCTTCTTCAAGTGTCCTTAGCTTGTATTTATAGCTTGGAATGTGTTTGATGTTGTATATAACTTGATGTTGTATGTTGCGATCAACGCGAAAGTCAAATTCGCAATGCGAAAGTCAAATTCGCAACGCGAAATCGCAAACCGAAAATCGCAACGCGAATTTAACTTTCACATTGCGAATTTGACTTTCGCATTACGAATTTGAATTTCGCATTGCGAATTTGAATTTCGCATTGCGAATTTGACTATCGTAATGCTTATTTCGCGTTGCGAAAGTTTACATTCAACATGTCTTTTTTACCTTCAACATAATGCAGATTGAAAATTAAACAACAAATCAATTAAACATTATTGTGGGTACATTATTTGAACATTGTTATGGGTACATTATTTGGAAAATAATGTTCCAGACTTCATTAGAAATAACCCTTTTTCATTGGATTAATTTTGTTTTTGTGGGTACATTATTTGAACATTATTATGTATAAATTTGTTGTGTAAGTATGTTTTGGTTTGATTATATTGTATGTATATTTTCATTCAGATGAGATGGGTTGTGCATAACAAAACAATCTATCTCTTCCATGTGAGTACTTTATTCCAACCATGTGACAAGTGTGACAACCCCATCAACTCACAACTCAGCTTTGAACTCAATCAATATTGTCTTTTAGTCATAAAGCATGTTACTTGAACAGTATGAATCAATTATACAATTTCCATGTTCAATTTAGCACTGCATTTCAAATTCATTTCATATGTAATTGGAGTTTGAATTTAAATTTCAATTTGAGTTTGAATTTTAATATAAATTTCGGTTCCACTATAAATATTAGCCCAAGCCTTTGTTCCATCCAAACAACAACTTACTCAATGGAATAACTTAGCCAATATGCATGTTATCATTGATTATTCCTAATTTCCATTATTTTTTTTTCAACTTTAAACACGAGGGAAATCCCGACCATCATAATTTTTGGTTAACAAGCAGGAAGATTGGATATCCGAAGAATGCCTTTCGGATATTATCTATTTCAGTCAGCTCACTGAGGTAGTTTAACGCTAAACCGAAACTATCTTAGCTAAACATACTTGATGTAGAAGCAGCTGCAAATTTAAAATCTCAATGGTGATGTATTTGGTTCTCAAACAGTTAAAGCGTCAGAAACGTTTCGGGCGTATGATCTGGGTGGTATACGAGAAATGCAACAAATGGCAACTAAAAATCCTGATAATTGAGGGCTACAACTTGTAATAATAACAAAAAAATAATAAGTCCAAAATGCTTCCGAGTACAACCCAAATCATATGTTCGAAATGCTTCCGATGCTTTAAATGTTTGAGAACCAAATAGATCGCCTTCGAGATTTTAAATATGCAGCTGCTTCTACATCAGCTATGTTTCTCTCATACTGTTTCGGTTAACGGTTATCCTATCTTCATGAGCTGGATGAAATGGATAATATTCGGAAGGCATTTTTTTTACATAATTTTATTTCTATATAATTTTTCAATGATTTCTCTCCCAAATTATCAACTATCAACTTAATAAAGGTATGTTCTTCTCAAAGTTAGTGATGATGTATAGTTTATAGCTCGTTTGTTTAGTAAATTAATTTACAATTTGTAGAATGAAATCATGTAATGTTGATCATGTTTGGATATCGACATGTGGATCACCAGTGCCATCACAATCATCTTTTCCTCTACCAAAATATGTATCATCATCAAAATCCAAAGCTCATATGGTGTCAAGCAAAAGGAAAACAAAATCAAAAATCTCAATCACAACCGGCTTCACCTTTTGGGACTTATTAACTTAGGTGATTTTTAAATGCAAACGTTGTATTATGTGTATTTTATGTGTGAATGCATACATTTTCAGTTAGACATTCATTAGTAACTTAAGTTTGAACATTGCTATGATCTGTTCAGTTGTTATCATGTTGGGATTTTCTCTTGTGTTTGATTGCTTGGATAGTTATTCTCTTGCTTCTTCAAGTGTCCTTAGCTTGTATTTATAGCTTGGAATGTGTTTGATGTTGTATATAACTTGATGTTGTATGTTGCGATCAATACGAAAGTCAAATTCGCAATGCGAAATAAGTGTTGCGATAGTCAAATTCGCAACGCGAAATCGCAAACCGAAAATTGCAACGCGAATTTGACTTTCGCATTGCAAATTTACCTTCAACAGGTCTTTTTTTCTTTCAACATAATGCAGATTGAATTTAAAACAACAAATCAACTTTTACAAATCAATTAAACAAGCAAAAAAATAATTCTTATTTACACATCAAATTAAACAAATCAATTTTTACAAATCAATTAAACAAGCAAATTCTTATTTCCTCATCAATTAAACAAATCAACTTTCAATGTAAAATTCAATTAAACAAGCAAAAAAAGTGTACCCCAGACTGTTGTTTATGCACAAATACATCAATTTCACGTAGCTCACATCAGGAATAACCTGCAGAAACCAAACATTTGCTTAAACAATACTTTCTACACATCTAAAACCAACAAACAGCAAATTATTGAATTCTAGGTACTTAACCAAACATTTTCAAACCAGCAAAGAGTAACTATGTTAACAACACTTGCTCAAACTTACCAATTGTTTATGCAAACTTTCAGCACGCGGCTGCAGGTAGGCAATGTCTCGTATATATCGCTCAAGCCATAAAATGCCAAAACCATAAGCCTACTGCACCTCTATCTCTATCTATGGGAGGTAGAAAGTGTTTACTTCATGTCGTCAAACGCTCCAAGCACATGCATACAAGAGGACCACAATCCTCTCTAGCTCCCTTCGTTTTTTGTGGCGCGGTATCGTCTCTAATCATTGTAACTTTGAAATTTTTTGGCTTCTTGTTTCCAGAATTAGTCCAATAATCAATCGCATCCAAGTATTTCGCCAAATTAGCGCTCCATCCCTTACAAATAATATCTCTCAAATCAGACAATGATATGTAATTCAACATGCTATCATATACCATTGTCTTCAAGGATGGGAGCTGAAGCTCGATGGGAAGCCAATGACGACGTTCCAAAACAGGGATAAACACCTGAAATCATAAATAATTGCGCACATCAAATAAAATTTATGAAAACCTTTAAAATATTCAAAAAATAAATACTAACCTTATCGACCTCCCACCACGTAGGATAGAGTTTAGCTTTTCCATTACCCAACGTATATGAAGCATCTCTCGGATCCTTCAAGTGAGCTACGTGAAAAGACGTCGGCATAATAGTCCATCGAGTATTTCTTATTTTCCTCAATTTCCTTATTATTAGAAGACGTGACACCCATGCATCAATATGTTGTTTTATAAAAAAATACATATATTAGTGAATTTATTAATAATTAAAAAAAATTAATCAAAACGCAATATAAGAAGAATATAAGACTTACCACCCCTTCGAGATAGCCATTATCTTCAACCCCTAATAAAATACCCCACCAAGACCGATCAAGAAACAAATGAATAACATCATCGAGTTGGCATAGGTCAGAATAACACCCCTTGCTCCGCTCATGTAGATAAAAATCAATTTCGGTCTTAGCCCAAAGGGTATTATCCGTAATTGTGTCCGGTAGTGTTTCCCTATCCTGCTGAGGAATGGTACTAGCCGGTAACACATACGAAATCCAACTCGCATCCATCATATCGGGCACGGGAGGGGGTTTATCAATATGTTAACATATGACGCCATATGAATCAGGCTCTTGAACGGCAGGCGGGACCTCTTAAACGATGACAGGGGCCTCTTGAACGGTGGGAGGGGCTTCTTCGATGATGAGAGGGGCCTCTTGAACGATAGGAGACACCTCTTGAATTATGATAGGTGCATCAGGCTTCTTCTTATGGAGTCTTGGACTAGTGGGGTGAACGGAGACGTAATGGCACGTGCACGACGTCTGATGCGTGAACCCCGTCGTGCAAGAAAAACCGGACGTAAAGCATATACCTTATCGGGCCGCTGAAAATAAATTAATACATAAATCAGTAAATAAATAAATAATACCGAAAAAAGGTTTTTTACATTTTTAGTATAGTATTAAACAAATTTACCTTATTGCGTAGAGTATGAACCTTATTTTATAACGATGAAATAATCTCGCGTAGAGCGGCAACCTCATCACGTAAAGTAGATACCTCACCACGTAGCGCACCATTGTCATCGCGTAAAAAATCCACCTCACCAGGTAAAGACAGAACCTCATCACGCCATGCACCATTATCTTCACGTAAAGTACCGACCTCATGACGCAAAGCACCGACCTCATCACGTAACTCCCCTAACTCATCCCGTGGAGGTGGAAAACAGGGAGATAAATGTCGTGGCCTCTTTGTCGGTCGTCTATCATGAGGTGATGATGGAGATGAGGCTAGATGATGCGATGGAATAGGTAATGGTGGAGGTGGAGAAGAGGCTCAATCAAGTGATGGCTCCGGGTGTCGAGCTGTAGAATCGGCCCGATCAAGTGATGGCTCTCGAAGTGGGGGGTGCTCATCATCCGTCCCATCAAAAAACTGCTTACTAGCTTGCCACCAATCAGTGGCAAGCTCAGCCTTTGTGGGTGTCAGCCTTTGTAATGGATAGTTAGCCTCCTAACAATATAAAAGCTCAAACAAAGTTAAACTTGTACTAGTAATAACTTGTTTATATATAGTATTATTTGTGTGTTAACTTACATCATTCATCGTCGTATATGGGAGTAACTCTTCCCAATCCAACATGCGGATCCTCTTCCAGGTAATAGCCCTAGGAATATCATTTGATCTTTTTATCGCATATGTCCGCATACTGGGGAAAGCCTCAAATATCCAAATCTATAAAATAATATAATACACAAGTAAAGCCTGTCAAAGTGTATTTAGAACCATCGCCTTACAAATTTTTTCGGTTCTCAAAGGCAGACGACAACTTTTTCCAGGTAGCTTTCCATAGATATGAACCATACGGAAATAGGTTCCATGCATTTAGGTCCTCTACCAATAATATTAGGTCCTCAGAGATAGGTTGTCTACCCTCTTTGCCTAAAAAGTCGGCATGCAAAAGTAATAAATGGCATACTCGGACAACATCAAGGTCATCCATTCGAGTAAAACCATCTTTAACAAATAATCTCTTCAAGTCGTCGACGTGTAAACTCGACTTTGACTTTGTCAGCTCAGGAAAAACCCGAGATAACCATGATGGGCGGGAGATATGACTAGTGTATCGGGTTACTTCATCGTGTCTGAAGCGTAGACCAGTGATTAAGCAAAACTCCTCCCACCCAAAACAAGTATACGCCGGTGCCAAAGGAAAATGAAACCATATCTCTTCATCACCACGTTGTATCCTCTCGGGTAGATCGTTAGTCATGGTCTGAAGAAACAAATGTGTCAACATAGCATCTCCGCCCGTATGTTGTACTTTCAGCCATGGCCTGAAGCAAGTATCCTCAAACAATTTTCACGGCCACTGAGGTTATTTTCTCTTATTTTAATTCCATAATGGGAAATCTGCATCATGTTGTCATCCCATCAACTTCAATGAGGAGACATTCATCAGCAACTCCTTACGATCTGTACCGAGGCGGGTCCATGAACAATCCCGCATATCGATGTTGCCATACAGATTGTTCGTGGACCCACCTCGGTGCAGATCGTAAGGAGTTGTTGATGAATGTCTCCCCATTGAAGTTGATGGGACAGCAACATAATGCGGATTTCCCATTATGACATTAAAATCATTGCACATTACTGCAGTCGTCGGACTGTCAACTTTATCAACTTGTTCAGCCAGCCCATAGTGGGAGCTTAATGACAGACCTCGAACAATACGCACTTGAACAAACTTTGCATACATCTCAATATCGGCGTCTGAATAATTACTTTGAGAATCAACCATCATTTCAACTTCATTATTGTTCGATACTTCGAACACTGTAAAAGTTAATGGCAACAATGATGTTGGAAATCTGTACTGCAACGACGACATTCTTCTAGTATTTCTAACATGAACATTCCTTGAAATCTTCGTTATCATCTCCTCAAGAGTTATGTTTCTCTTGAATGATATTTTAACATAATGATTTGATACGAAAACAACGCCGGTTTCATCTTCTCGAATTTCTCCATCATAATAAACAATAGCTAAAATTCGCGCCATTCTTAGAGTTTGAAAGTGCAACAATATTATATCTGCAAAAAAAACTGAAACAAACCTAATTAAATAAATAATAAATGAATTAAAATATAACACAATAAAATTTCTACACATAAACGTAAATAATTTTATACATAAACATAAATAATTTAAATGATAAAAGTTTATATTATTACCGTATCGGCAAAAATATTTCGACGTATGCTCCCGTTTTCTAATTTTATAACCACAAAAATTAATTGAAAACAATTAATAAAATATTTTTTTTCAAATAATCATATATAATTATAAAAAATATTATAAAAATATTACCTTATAACGAAAGATCAAACGAACTTCTGAATAAAAAATAATAAAAGGATTACCGGGTGTTTTTTACTGGTTGAAAGGATTATTGTAGTAGTTTCTCGGTTGAGAGGAAGTTGTGAGAGAGTTTAAGGGGGAAAGGGTATTTATAACGGATAGACAATGCTTTAAAGCCGATAAGTTCAGATGAAATTATGCAAGGCGCAGCCCTTGCACCGCACCTTGCATTATGCATGTGATAATTGGAAGGCGCGACCCCTGCACCGCGCTATACCCTTACGTGGCATAAGGCGTGCCCCAGGGGCCGCGCTTTAGCTAGCCTATAATCATGTCAGCATAAGGTGCACTTTAGGGGGCGTCTTACCCCACGTGTCGCCATATCAGCGTAAGGCGCGCTTCAGGGGGCACGTCTTTCTACAAAGGGTGTTAGATCGGTAAATAAAGATGAAAAGGTGTTTGACAGGTATATAAAGTATTAAAAGGTGATTTTTTAGAAAAATCGCTATTATTTTCATTTATTTTAGATTTTTATGTGGGATGTTGGGGTTTTAAAAATCGGGCATTCTTGGTGGGGAGAGGAACTCCATTCTCAGGAGATTAGGGATATGAAATCAGGTAATTCGTTCATGTTTCAATCAGATAATGTTAGATTAGATCAAATCAGATATGGATTATGTCAGGTTAATTTAATAGTTTGATTTGGATAAGGTTGAGTCTGGGTCAAACCAATTCGAGTCATTTTTCAAGTTGATTTTAAATCAGATTTACTTCTGGTTCAGGTCGGGTTAATTTTAGTTCGGATCAATATTAGTTCCGGTCAAAATGGTTTGGATCCAAAATAGTTAAATATTAGTTTAATTCAGGTTCGGATGGACTTCAGCTCGAATCTCGTTCAAATTGAGTTACATCATTAACATATAAAATTCAGGTCGGATTTTACCAGATATGGATGAACTTCAGGTCGGATCATTTTTGGGCTAATAATTTTCCACCTTTCATGATCGTTGAATCATATTTTGTAATTGTATAGGATTTGGAGTAAATTAAAAAAAAGAAATACCTATGGGTTAATTTTGAAAAAAAAATGTAATTTTAAGGGTTAAAATTGAACAAACATAAAATTACAAACTAAAATTTAAATAAATTAAATAACACACATGGATGAGGGATCAAATCGAAACAATTGTAAAATGTGAAGCTAGAATTAATATAAAAATATACTAAATTACATCCATTTAAAAAGTTGGTGAACAAATATTTATAGGTCTAGAGTTTATGATTTAATTTAGAGTTTGAAATGAATTTTATGATGTGATTTATAGGGTTTTGAGTAAATTACAAAAATATAAATAAGTATGGGCCTATTTCAGATGAAAATATAATTTTAAGGACTAGTTTGAATAAATATGAAATTATAAATTTAAATTTAAATAAATTAAACAACACATATATCAAATCAAAACAATTGTAAAATGTGGAGCTAAAATTAATATAAAAATGAATTAAACTGCATTCATTTAAGAAGTTTGTAAACAAAAATTTATAAGATTTTGAAAATTATGATATAATTTATATGAAATGATATTTATAATATGATTTATACTATTTAAAGTAAATTACAAAAATATAAATATAATCTAATTTCGAAAATTCATACTCATCACATGTCCCAATATATACACGTATATATAGTCAACAAGAGGTTTCTTTGTTAATAAATTCATACTCATCGCATGTCCCAAAATATATATATATTTAATCTTTTTAATGAAACATATTAGTAGTGTATAAAATTATTTAATTTAACTATAATTAGTCTTTTAAATTCCGGAATTGAAATTTAGTTACAATAAAAAAATATGCTATTTAATGTCTATATAATAAAATTAAATACTTTATTTTCCATATGTTTAACAATAGCTTAAACAAATGATCACCAATGGAGAGGGGAAACCAAAGTTCGTCGAACTGCATTTCACTTTATGTACACGATCGGTTGAAGACAGTAACGAATCTAAATATATATATATATATATATATGTTTATAATACAAATTTTTTGAATAGAATCAATACAAATAAAATTTTAAGATAAATATCATTAATAAAATGTATAACTAATTGAAAAATATTAAAAAATATTTAAATTTCAGAATAGCATGTTTCCACCCTAAAAAAGCTGCCACTAATTAAAAGGTGAACACCACTAATAAAATTTTAAAATAAATATTATTAATAAAATATATAATTAATAAAAAAAATTAAATTTCAAAATAGGACGTGTCTACTAAAAAAAGCTGCACTGTTTTGGAGATGGTACATTAGGAAGGATTGTGTCAGAAAGCAGACATGATCAGGTACACTCGATATGGACACTTGAAGAAAAACTATGTAAGGATAGAAAGACGCTACAACGATTATAAGGTTTAAATTGCACTATTGCCCTCTAAATTATGTATTTTGTATCAAGTTGCCTTCTAAATAGATAAATAAATTCTTTTATATTAATTTTACCTTGTTATAAATGAATTCTTATATATTAAAGATTTTAAAAATAGAATGAATCAAATTGGGTGACCAAAACGGAACAAAAGTTTAAGTTTAATGATGATTTTGAGAAAAATAATTTAGTAACCAAAATGTATATGTATGAATACTTAAGTGACTAAATATATAATTTACTCATGCTTTTTTAACATAGTTAACGATTACAAATGAGATAATAATTAAAACTTTAAGAGACAAAATGTCTCGAAAAATATTTTAATAAAAACTTCAATACAAAGTGCATAGTTTAGGAGGCGATGTGCATTTAAGCCTTATATATTTGAATAAAAAATTAATGGGTAAGTTATGCGTTTAGTATCTAAACTATCAATTTTAGTCTGTTTTAGTATATAAACTTTCAATTGTTTTAAAAACCATGCTTAACGTTTAGTTTTTGTTTTGTTTTAGTACCTCACCGTTAAAAACTTAACGAGTAATTTGCATGTAGCACCTTTTTATGGGGGTAAATTGCATCATTTATCAATCAACTATATTTTTACTCCTATTTTGGTAACTAAAGTTTAAATTTTTTTAATTTAATTACTTAACTTTCAAATTACTCCTAATTTAATGGCTAACTTCATTTTTATTTTATTTTTAATTATATATCAATAAAGTAATAATAAAAAAATGTCATGTTACAAAAATTATTAATAAAATAAATTAGAGTGATTAAAATATGAGCAATTTGAAAGTTGAGTAGTTAAATTAAAATTTTTTATATTTTAGTACCAAAATAAGAGTGAGAAGATACTTGAGTGATGAATGATGTAAGTTACACATAAAAAAATGCAGTGTAGTTATGTTTTTAACGGTTATATACTAAAATAAAACAAAAACTAAACATTAGGTATGATTTTGAAAAAATGAAAGTTTAGGTACTAAAACGGACTAAAGCTGATAGTTAGGTACTAAACATGTAATTTACCCGAATTTAATAATTGTTAAGGAAATTTCAAATGTTTAGTAGTAAAAAAATATTTTATTATGTTGTAGTAACTAAATGCGTAGTTTACCCAAAATCAAATCCCCTTCGACTCTACTTTTATTACAAATTTTTGAATGCCTTGCAAACCCATCAAACTTAATTATCCATTGCCAAATAAATCAATATCATGACAAAGCAAAATAATAAGAGTCCACAATCTCAAGAAACAAAAAACGTGTGAAATTAAAGAGAACAAATAGATCAAAGAAAAATAATAATAATGAAGGTATTGATTTAGTCAAAATGATTCCTGCCTCTGCAGCCTCATCTCTGCGTAGAAGTTTTCAATGAATCTCTCAGCCCTCTCATCAACTGAATCATCTTCAAAATCTATTTCCACTGCACATGGCAATGCCATGGCAGCTGGCAGATGATCCACGTCCAATGCTAATCTGCAATCTGTTTCTTGTCTTGCTTGAGCATTCAGGCTACCAAAGCAGTTGCACCGAAACAGCAACGAGTAAATATTGTGGCTGCTTCTGTTTTGGAGCTCATGTTGTGGGTTGTAGTAATGGATAAGAGGAGTAGTTGAAGAGGAGTCCAACTGATACTCTCCAAGGAAGCCATAGTTGTAATGATTGAGGAGCTTAAACCTGTTGAGCTTTGTGGATTTCTTGAGAAAAACAAGCTTATGAATCATCATGGGCTTCTTCATTTTGGTAAGTAGAATGGGGATTCGAAGAACATTATTGGACTTGGATAGCAACTTTCGGAGAATGGAAAGTCTCTTGAGGGACATTTTCATGGCTTCTTCATCGATGTCCATGAGAAAAGGGGAGGGCTTTTTATTGATACAAAAAGTTGAAGAAAAGCAGGGGGATCTGATTGGGGGAGCCATTGCCAATTTGCCAAGCTGTGAAAATGGGAATGGTCGGTTGCCTTTTCTACTTATTATATGAGGGAATAACCAAGTAGCCGTTGCCTTTCCAATTCTTTTACCTTTTTATACCCAATTCCAACGTTACTAATAGGGGTGGGAATAGGCCAGGTCTGGTCTGGTATGACTTACATAAAGTCTGATCTGACCTGACTTATTTAATAAAAAGGTCAGGCTCGGATTTTTTTAAAAGTCTATTAACTTAAATATGATAGGCTTAGGCTTATTATAAAGTCTTATAAGCATGATAGGCCGGCTTATATATATATATATATATATATATATATATAATATATATATATATTATTTTTCCCTTAATAGTTGTGAAAGCTGAAAGACAATACTTTAATTATTGGAGTACCAAAGCATATTGTTTTCCATTTATCTATCAACGTGTTTAAATTAATAGACAATGCTTTAATATATATATATATATTAGACAATGCTTTAATAGTTGTGAAAGCTGAAAGACAATGCTGAAAGACAATCCTATTAAATTAATAGTTACACGGGTTTAACCAAAAGCATTCTCATTTCTCAACGTGTTTTCCCTTTATTTTTAAATTTGTTTACGCGCATATTGTTGTACCGAATGGATATCAGGTCCCGGGGTGGGAAACCAAAAGCATGTGCCATGA
The DNA here is from genome assembly GCF_006381635.1 of Hibiscus syriacus. Lineage (NCBI taxonomy): Eukaryota > Viridiplantae > Streptophyta > Magnoliopsida > Malvales > Malvaceae > Hibiscus > Hibiscus syriacus. The sequence goes on from NW_024061960.1 coordinate 2,224,010, forward strand.
TTATGAGTAACATTTTTAATTAATTAGGCCCATACCCACACCAAAAGCAGCCACCATTCATGCCCACGCCTCAACTTTTCCAAGGAGCTGCCCATATCTTGTTGGCTTGCTGCTCCAACACATCCAATCCACCTGAAAAAAAAAACATAAGAAGGCTTTTAAATAGGCTATCAGGTCAGGCCAGGCTTTTAAAAAGGCCAGGCCAAACCAAAAATAAAAGCCTGTGATATAGGCTACATGCCAGGCTCAGGCCTAAAAAATTCATCGTAGGCCAGACTCAGGCCTTTTAAAGCCTAGCCTGGCCTAGCCTATTCCCACCCCTAGTTACTAAGAGTCTATTTGATATTAATTTTAAGGGTAAACTACGCATTTAGTATCTAAACTATCAGTTATGATATGTTTTAGTAATTAAACTTTTTTTCTTCAAAATCATACCTAACGTTTAGTTTTTGTTTCATTTTAGTACTACACCATTAAAAACTTAACAGACGAGCTCGTCAGCCATATTTCAACCTTGACGCTTTTGAGATGCCCCTAATAACCTACGAATGGCAAGTGTTTTTCCTTGTGTGAATTCTATTTCAACGGGAACTTGATTAGTCGATCCGCCTACAGTTCTTGCTTTTAATGCTAAATAGAGAGTTACTCCACGTATTACTTGACGTAACACAAATAGTGGATTTGTTTCTGTCTTTTGTTGAATCTTTTTAAAGGCTCAATATATAGTTTGATAAGCTAATGAGTCTACAATCGTTGGCCATCATATATGTCGATCGATGAAGCCCAAACTTTCCATCCTGTACCTTTTCGTCTCCTTGAACACGATATAGCCTCCGTTTCATCGAGAAACGCCGCAATCTCCCTAAATCGATGATGTATTCTTCGATTTCTTCATCCTCTGATCTTCATGGTCTAGTGTCCAATGGGCTTGAAACTGGATTATGTTGGTCGACTCATCATTCTCTTGTGGTCCACCGTTCGAATTGGTCATCCGTCTACCGGAGTTTTTCCACACCAGGCAATCCATTAAATTTTTAATGGCGAGGTACTAAAATGAAACAAAACTAAACGTTAGGTATGATTTTGAAAAAAAGTAAGGTTTAAGTATTAAAACGGATTAAAATTGATAGTTTGATACTAAACACATAGTTTACCCTAATTTTAATAATTAGTAATTAATTTCATATTTTTATGAATAAAATTTACTTGATATGAAATCAAGTTTTTTGAAAAAAGCATTGGCGATGGACTGTAACTGGGTGGCAGGTGGACTGGCGGGACTGGCGAGGCTGGCGTGGGCTCGACATTCTGATTTTCTTACCTCTAACACTCAAATAGAAGTGAATGACGTATATGACGATGACAGAAGAAATGGCAGTGCAATTTTTTAGTTCTCAGTTTTAGCAGTTTTAGGCGTTTCTCTTTTTTATTAAAAAATAAAGAAAGAGATTTTCCAAAATTCTGTATCAAGTGTCGAACATAGTCAAATATCCTAATTACTTAATAAAATCAACTGTCTAATTGTTCGTTGATCTCTTAGATACCTAATAAGCCGCCTGTCCATTGTTAGTTCCGCTAGCACGTCTCCCTTAAAGAATATAATAATTTATGTTAGAGTTGTGAATTTAAGAATTTTAGGAGGTGTGAAATTATAAAATTATAAAATATATAAAATTAAGTAATTCATATAATATATAAGAAAAATACTTAAAATATTAGAAGATTTAAAATTTTTAAGTCTGCACTCCCAACACTCTCTTCGTTTCATTCCTTACCATTTGAATTAAGTTTAAACCTACCAAGAGGTGTGGTTTCCACGTTTTACATGCATTTTAAATAATAGTAACATCATTCACGATATAAAACTATCAGTTCTGAACGCATGCCTAAAAAAATCTTCTTTTTCCAGTTTCGATGCATTTTTTTGGAACTTAATTAAACATTGTGAAACATTGGTTCCTCAAACAAAATATCATAGTCCATTGAATAAAGAATTAAAAATAAATAAAGGTTTTAAAAACAATAATATCTCAAAATTCAATGATTTAATTTATAAGCGATTATATTTATAACATTTGTCCCCTTAATGGATTATCATAAAGTGGCTTGACTTAAGACTTATGGAAAAAAGCATTTATTGTATTAAAGGATCCACTCGTCGAAAACCAATACAATAACATATTTCAAGCGGACGAACACTCCTATGTTTTTTTATATATATATCAGGAAAGATTTTCGACGCTATGATGAGATAATGAAAGGATTTAAGATGAGGTATCTATGAGTTAGGTTTGATGTTGGGGATCTCTGTTGGGGAAAACGGATTATTTCCCACACGAACGTAGTTTTAAAATTGACCTAAAATGTCAAGATTAAAACCACCAAAGGTTGCACAGCGGATAAACCTGTCAAACTATTGAATATTGAAACACAATGGAAAAGAACCGAATAAAAAACAATAAAAGAGAGAACATGATTTTGGGATGATTTATAATGGAAATACTTAGGCCTATTTATAGTTGAGTTTCAAGAACAATATGTTCAAAGTTTGGCCACCTACCAAAGAATTTTCCAATGTGTACAAGTTAGCCACCAAATATGAAATTCACATGTTCAAAGTTTGACCACCAACCAAAATGAAATTTTCAATAAGTTGGCCACCAACCAAGATGAAATTTCCAACTTGTCAACTTAATTTCTAGACAAATCTAACAAATCTCCACCTTGGCTTGAAATTACCAAGCCTACTCAACTTCTTCAACTCCCTAAATTTGTAGTGCCTCTAATTGCGCTCACAAGCGCCACACACCCGAAGGTGTTCATACTTTCAGGATGTTAATCAAGTTCAAACAATGATTGAACTTGATTACTGTTACCACCTTGGTCATCATATCTGCAGGATTTTCTGATGTCGTAATTTTCTGAAGTAGAATCTTTCCTTCTTCAAAGATCTCCCGCACAAAGTGATACCTCACGTCGATATGCTTAGTCCTTGAATGGTAGACTTGATTTTTCGCTAAGTGAATAGCGCTCTGACTGTCACAATAGAGACTAATGTGACTTTTAACAACTCCCAAGTCTTCCATCAACCCGTTAAGCCAAATTGCTTCCTTTACAGCCTCTGAAACTGCCATGTATTCTGCCTCTGTAGTAGAAAAGGCCACCGTAGATTGCAATGTAGACTTCCAACTTACTGGGGCTTTAGCAAGAGTAAACAAATACCCAATAGTTGATCGACGCTTATCCAAATCACCAGCATAATCAGAATCAGCATATCCAACCATACACTGACCAAGTGCTTCATCCTGTTCAAAAACTTAACCAACATCCACGGTTTGTTGGAGATACCGTAGAATCCATTTCACAGCTTGCCAATGTCCTCTCCAGGATCATGCATGTACCTGCTCACAACTCCAATGCTTGTGAAATGCAGGATGCGTACACACCATTGCATACATCAAGCTCCCAACTGCATTAGCATATGAAACTTTTTCCATATACACTCGTTCTTCGTTAGTTTTAGGAGATAATTGAGAACTAAGTTTCAAATGAGAAGCCAATGGGATACTTACATGTTTGGTATTTTCATTCATGCCAAAAACATTTACCTTTCTCAGATACTACTTCTGTGTTAAACAAAGCTTCCTCTGTCTATTTCTGCTTATCTCCATACCAGAATCTTCTTGGCCTCACCTAGATCTTTCTTCAAACTCTTGATTCAATGAGCCTTTAATTTGTTTATCTCCTTTGACTCTTCGAAGCGATCAACATATCGCCATGTACAAGAGAATAAATGAAAGATCATCTTTGAGCTTTTGCAAATACACACAATGATCATATTTGCTTCTAGTATACTTTGCCTCCTCATAAAGCTATCAAATCGCTTGTACCACTGCCCTCGGAGATTGCTTCAATCCATCATAAAGCTATCAAATCGCTTGTACCACTGCCTCGGAGATTGCTTCAATCCATATAGCGATTTGTTCAGCTTACAAACCCATTCTCACGACCACCATCTTTGTATCCTTCTGGCTGAGTCATATAGATCTCCTCTTCTAAATCACCGTGCAAGAAAGCCGTCTTTACATCAAGTTGAGCTAGCTCCAAATTCAACTGTGCTACCAAGGCTAACAATATTCTAATAGGAATGCTTCACAACAGGGGAAAATACTTCATTGTAGTCGATTCCTTTTGAGCGTAGCCTTTAGCTACCAACCGTGCCTTGTAGCGAACATCTTTCTTGTTATGAGATCCATCTTTCTTTACAAATACCCACTTGCATCCAATGGCTCTTTTATCTTTCGGTAATTGTGCCAGTTTCCAAGTATTGTTCTTTTGGAGAGATTACATTTCTTCATCCATGGCACTTTTCCACTTATCACTTTCCAAGCTTTGTATTTGCTTCTTGGTAAGTGATAGGGATATCATCATCAACAACTGGAAGAGCATAGGCCACCATATCAACAAATCGAGCAGGTATACGAATTTCTCTCCTTGGCCTTGTAACTGCAAGTGTTTCTGGTGTCTCCAATGGTTCTTGGGTTTGAACCTCTTCATCTTCTGATTCTTCTATTGGAGTTGAAGAATCAGCCGCATCAACTTCTGGGATCATCGTCTGCTGAAACTCCACCTGTTTTGGAGTATGCTCCACCTGCTGCGGAGTACTACTTGTTTGGACAACTTCACTTGTTACCTTCTTTACTAGGGCAGATTCATCAAAGGTAACATCTCTGCTACAAATTATCTTATTGGTGTCTAAACACCAAAGGCGGAATCCCTTCACTCCATGGGTGATTCCCATAAAGAGAGCCTTCTTTGCTCTCGGATCAAGCTTGGATTCCTTCACATGATAATAAGCAGTGGATCCAAATACATGTAAGGAATCATAATCAGTAGCAGGTTTTCCAGACCATACCTCCAATGGTGTTTTTCCTCCTACTGCTGATGACGGCAGACGATTGATGAGATGGCCATCATATGTCACATCCTCAGCCCAAAATGCCTTGCCTAACCCAACATTAGACAACATACATCGAACTTTCTCCAATAGTGTTCGATTCATACGCTCTGCCACCCCATTCTGTTGTGGTGTATGTCTAACAGTGAAGTGTCGAACAATACCATACTCATGGCAAACGTCAAAGAATGGGTCACTTTTATATTCCCCTCCATTGTCCGTCCTAAGACGTTTGATCTTTCTACCAGTCTGGTTCTCGATCATATTTTTCCATTTCAGGAAAATTTGAAGCACTTAATCTTTAGACTTCATCGGATACACCCAAACTCTTCTGGAAAATTCATCTACAAAAGTTACAAAATAATGGTTTCCTCCCAAAGACGATGTCTTTGAAGGACCCCATACATCTGAGTGAATATAATCTACAATACCTTTTGTATTATGTATAGTGGTGCCAAACTTCACTCTCTTCTGCTTTCCCAGAACACAATGCTAGCAAAAGTTCAATTTGCAAGCCTTTACACCTTTCAACAATCCTTTCTTTGCCAGAATTTGCAAGGATTTCTCTCCAGCATGTCCCAACCGCATATGCCACAACTGGGTTACGTCCAAATCATCACCTCCGGAAGCTGCTGCAACTGCTCCAATAATTGTACTACCTTGGTAGTAATACAAATTATTTTTCTTGATGCCCTTCATTATCACAAGTGCGCCATATGTGACTTTTAAAACTCCATCTCTCATAGTGACTACTGAGCCTTTGGATTCTAAGGCTCCCAACGAGATGAGATTTTTCTTCAAACTGGGCACGTATCGGACATCCATCAGAACTCTGGTTGATCCATCTTGATTCTTCAATCGAATTGAACCTATCCCAACAGTTTTACAGGCATTGTCATTGCCCATATAAACAACTCCTGCATTTAGTTCCACTAAATCGGAGAACCACTCCCGATTAGGGGACATATGATAGGTGCAACCCGAATCTAATATCCACTCACCGGAATGGAATGTTGTTGATGAAGCAACCAATGATATGTCAGAGTCATGTGCATCATGCTCTGCAACACATGCATCTGGAGCTTTCCTTTCTCTTCAGCTTCGGACAATCTTTCTTCCAATGACCTTTCTCATGACAAAAGGCACATTCATCTTTTCCCAGTCTGGACTTCGACTTTGATCTCTCTCCACTTTGGCTTTTGACTTTTCGAGCGACCTCTTGCCACCATGGCCTCTGCTGCTTCGTACTTGCTCTCCTTCTTGGTTTTCTTCCTGAGTTCATAACTATACAAAGCAGCAGTTACATCTTTAAGGGTAACATTATCCTTACCATGAAGTAACGTTGTCTCAAGGTTCTCAAATTCATCTGGAAGAGATGACAACAACATCAAAGCCAAATCTTCATCTTTGAAGGTTTCATCCATGCCCAATAAGTCTTCCACTAGCTCATTGAACGTAGTGATGTGTTCATTCATACTGGTGCCTGGTTGATAATCAAATCTGAACAATCTTTTCTTCATGTGGAGACGATTCTGAGAGCTTTTCTTCAGGAATTTTTCCTCCAAAGCTTTCCACATCTTACTTGCAGAAGTCTCGTTCTTGTAGCCATACTTCTGCTCCCTAGAAAGACAAGATCGAATCGTGCTGCACGCCAAACGATTGATTGTTCCCCATTCTTTCTCCTCCATATATTCGGGTTTTTCTTCCTCCTTGGCGATGTCTAGACCTTGTTGGAATAAAGCGTCTAACACCTCGCCTTGCCACATGCCAAAATGACCGGATCCATCGAACAACTCCACCGAGAAATTTGCATTTGACATCACCCTCCTCACCGGTCCAGATGAAGAGCTTGATGTCTCAACTGATCCGTATTTTGGCATTTTAATTCTAATGAACAATATTTAATATCACGAACTGTATCTTTTCAGCAACGGAACCACCAGGATAACCTCAACCGAAGCTCTGATACCAGTTGTTGGGGAAAACGGGTTATTTCTCACACGAGCGTAGTTTTAAAATTGACCTAAAATGTCAAGATTAAAACCACCAAAGGTTGCACAACGGATAAACCTGTCAAACTATTGAATATTGAAACACAATGGAAAAGAACCGAATAAAAAACAATAAAGGAGAGAACATGTTTTGGGATGATTTCTAATGGAAATACTTAGGCCTATTTATAGTTGAGTTTCAAGAACAATATGTTCAAAGTTTGGCCACCTACCAAAGAATTTTCCAATGTGTACAAGTTAGCCACCAAATATGAAATTCACATGTTCAAAGTTTGGCCACCTACCAAAATGAAATTTCCAATAAGTTGGCCACCAACCAAGATGAAATTTCCAACTTGTCAACTTAATTTCTAGACAAATCTAACAATCTCGACATTGTTAAAGAGGTAACGAAGAAAATAACAATGTTTTTTATCAAAGAGGGTTTAAGGGATCTCGATACAAGAAATGGATAATTTTTTATGGCTGTAGCAGAGACATCTCGATTTTTTTTTGGTTGATTATAAGAGATAGCAGAAAATATAGTAGAGTGGATGTATCTAAACACTTTCAACCAAACATAAGATAACTCGACACTCTAGGAAAAGTCTGATGGATGGGCGGATACATCTTTACCTTGGTAGATACAATGAGGGAATTTCCTTTTTAATTAGAGGATTCTCATATTCCACGAAGGGGATATGTCCATCACTCGAATCTTTCTGCACACATTTTGATGTATGATATACTACATTCAACAAAGATCGTACTTTCAATTTAAACCATCTTAGAAATTTTTATAGAATTAATTTTTTTATGTATTCAATTTATTAAATTAAGCTAACATATAAACTTATTGATCAATGATAAGAGATAGACATCAAAGTTTCAGCCGGGAAGTACTTTTTGCAATTTTTAGAAGCATGTAGGAATCGACTAGGTTAATCTGACTAAATTCTAGTTGTAATACAATTAAATGTAACATCTCAAAACCGACTATGTTAATCACATAAACTCTGATTTGGTGTAAATATACACATGAAATCTTAATGTTCAATTGTACACATGAAATTTTGATTTTGATTCAACTATACATATTTTAAAAAATAAATACATATATTTGTTTTTATATTTAAAAAATATACTTATTTTTTATACAATATTTAAACGTACAATGATAATATATCCTTTTGGCCTGCTCTTGCTGGTATTTGGCCTCATTTTCATGTAAACTTAGCTTGGTCAGTAGGAGATGGTGAGTCGATTAATTTCTGGAAAGATAGATAGATTCCAGATCTTGGCCCTCTCAATCGCTATGCAAATCCTGGGACCAATACTGCTGGCAACATTCTGGTTCGTGATTTTGTCTCCAGTGATTGTTCTTGGAATTGGCCACTCCTGCACCAAGTGCTTTCTGCTCCAGCCCTCTCATTCTTCTACAACATTTAACCTCCTAATCGAAATCTTGGACCTAATTGTTGCTACTGGATGGATGGCTCTAAGAGAATGTTCACCACGAAGAGTGCTTACAACTTTCTTTCCTCATCTCTTTGGAATGGAACCGATCAGCGTTGGAAGCTTATTTGGAGGCTGCCTGTCCCCGAAAGAGTTCACGGTTTTTTATGGCTTGTTGTGGAGGGTAAAATTCTTTCAAACCACAATAGATGTCGTCAAGTCTTGAGTTAGAACCCAACTTGCATTGCCTGTAACGATCCGTCGGAAACCACTCTGCATATTCTCTGTGATTGCACGCTGATTCGTGCCTTGTGGTCATCGTTCGCTCAGTTCCCCTGTGATGATTTCTTCGATCTCTCTCTTGCAGACTGGATCCTGGAAAATATAGGTTCTTCGAGGTATATTGCTAATTATGATTGTCCTTGGAACATCTTTTTCTCGTCGATCGTTTGGTAAGCTTGGACAAGACGCAATAACCTGCTTTTTCTGGGTGCTAACATTGATCTCTCGTCCTTAATTCATACCAACCTCACCTGGGCTAAGTTTTATGCAACTCCAATTGTAGCTCCTGGAAATATTTCTACCCCAACCGAGGAATTTGTTTAATTGTCTCCCCCGATCAGTGGGGGATATTTGCATAAATACGGATGGAATCGTATCTCTTTTGACAAGCTTAGGTTCGGTTGGGGATCTTCTTCGTGACTACGAGGGAAATTTCCTATCCGCTTTCAACAAACAGTTGGGACACACATCAGTCCTTCAAGCGAAACTTTGGGTGTCCTCGAAGGCTTGAAGTTGACTTGGACAAATGGGTTCGAAAGAGCTGTTGTTCAGATGGATAATGCGGATGTTTTGAATTTGCTGTTCCCCCTCTTTATGAAGTGCTCATAACCTGGTAAAATCTATTGCTATTCTTTGCAAAAAGGCATGGAGTGTTAAATTCGAACTTATCCGACAAGAGGCAAATTCAGCTGCAAACCTAATGGCAAAGCTCACTGTTGAACAAGATATTCTCTATACTGTTTTCGACTCACCGCTTGATGTTTTGATTCCTATTATGGTTAGAGACATAAATGCCCCCTCGGTGTTTTTACCAAAAATACCCTAAAATCATAATATTCTCATTCTAACACCCATTCCCCCATATTTTTCAATCTAACACACTTTATGGTAGTATGGAGCGAAAGTGCATTTCCAGGGTGCGCTTTGCTGATGTGGAGAGAAGGCACGTTTCAAGGGGGCGCCTTCCAAGGTTTAAGCTAATGTGGCACCACGGTGGAAAGACGTGTTTTGGGACACACGTTTTTGGACCAATTCGTAGTCTGGTTTAGCGTTTTAGGTTATTTTTAGGGTTTTGGGATTTTAAAGGATTTAGGGATTTTAGGGTTTAAGGTATAGTATTAGTTTTTTTTTGAATTTTTTAGGGTTTTGAGAATTTTTAGGATTAAAGATTTAGGATTTAAGAATGATTTAGGGTAATTTTTAATGTCTTTTTGGATGAAGTGGTTTAGGGTTTTTAGGTTAAAGTGGTTTAGGATTTTTTAGGGATTAAGGTTTAGCATTTACTGTTAATATTTTTAGGTTAAAGTGGTTTATAGTTTTTAGGTTAAAGTGGTTTAGGGTTTTTAGGTTAAAGTGGTTTAGGGTTTTTAGGTTAAAGTGGTTTAGGGTTTTTAGGTTAAAATGGTTTAGGGTTGATTTTTTTAAAAAAAAATTAAATGTTAACCACATGAAGTAAATACTAGAAAATAAAATCGCATACATTAAAATAGTATAAAATACAAATACATAAATTGTTAAGTGATGATAAATAAGGTAGACAATTTTCCCTATTGTGGCATAGGTTTTGGGTGTAGGGTATATATGGTTTAGGGTTTAATAGATCAATGTTTAGGGTTGTAATAATTGAGGGTTTTTAGGTTAAAATGGTTTATGATTTTTAGGATTTAGGGTTTAGGTTTTTTAAATGGTTTAAAGTTAGGTTAAAATGAAAATGTTAATCACAACTAAGGCGTAAACCGAATATAAAATTATAAAATACACATATATTGAAATATATTAGAAAATACAATTACATTGAAATATTAGAAACAAACACATACAATGAAATATTAAAAAATAAGATTACATTGAAATATTAGAAAAACACATACATTGAAATAATAGAAACTACAATTAAATAAGTAAGGGTTAACAGTTAAGTGATGATAAAAGAGATGAAATTTTTTTCCTATTGTGGCCTAGGTTTCTGCAATGCCCACATCTTTTATGTTCACTTGAGGTCTCCCGAATATCTATATCACAATGAATTCGAGTGGATTTTAGACGACATGAGTCCCTTAATAGCAACATATCTGGTATAATTGTAAACCAACTTTGAATCTATTCTAGATATTTTTCATTACCTATGGGGAAAATTCAAATTCATAGACCTTGAATACTTGTAAAAGTTGGTATACATGATCAACATAACTTTTGTAGTCCAAATGATAATGTGAGCAAGTTGCTATGACATGGGAGCATGGACATTTGAGTGCTTGAAAGAAGCCACAATCACACCACCTTTCTTGTAAATTAACTCTAAAAGAGTTAACTACAATCCATTGAAGAGGTTGTGGCATTTATGTAACATGAACTAATTCATGGACGTGAGAAAAATTCGTTACCAACATCCCATTTGATGCTGCAACTTTTTTCTATAGATCTGCTACTAGTATTGGGTGATAAATATGCTTGTCCCCCGAGCTTTGCAAAAAGTTGACCCAAATAAAAATACGTTATTTTAACCAATGCAGTGACTGGTAATGAAGCGCCCCCGTTAAGGTTAAATTGATAGCCTCTGCCAAGTTGGTTTTCATATGACCATATCGATACCACCCATCATAAGCATTTGGCCACATTTCTTTATTGATGTCCATAATGTACTCGTACCCTTTCTTGTTTTTGCCAAGCAATTCTTGTAGCATAAACTCAAACCTTTGAGGTAAGAGTTCATATCCTAAGCCATAAGCCATGTTTAATAGTTAGTGTGAAGTAGAAATAAATTAAATGAAAATTATTGAGAAAATAAATTGAAAAAAATTAATATACCCATGCACACAACTAATTGGCGTTCATCATTTTTCTTGTATTTTTCATAGTAGTTTGTAGCAATATGTCGGACACAGTAATGATGTTGGACATGTGGGGGTTTTCACATTGGACCCAAAGATTCCATTGCTGCTTTAATCCCAACTCCTCGGTCTGAAATGATACAAATACATTCCCTTATGACAACATGTAACCATAATTTTTTCAGAAAAAAGCACATGACTCAATATCTTCTCCTTCAATGAGGGCAAAATACAACGAGAAGAATGTTGTAATTATCATCTTGGATAACAACCAATAATAAAAATTTCTTGTATTTTCCATACAAGAATGTACCATCAATTTGGACCACCGATTTGCAGTAGTTCACCGCATTAATGCACCGAGGGTAAGTCTAAAAAACACGATAGAATTGGCATCGATCTCGAACCATCTGATCATTCACGTATGCATGTTGAGTTTTGAACTCAATTATTATCTCGGGGTTTAGTCTTTGCATTACTTTAAACCAACTGGGTAGCTCACTGTAAAAGGAATCCCACTCGCATGAAGTTTTACTATGACATTTTGTTTTACCATCCATGCTTTTTTGTAGGAGACGATGTACCCATATTGTGATAGTATAGAAGAAATTAACACCAGCTATGTGAGAGATTTGTTTGACCATGGGCATAATATTATGCCCGACAAATAATGTTGGAGTCTAAGTTGGGATAGTCTTGGTTGATACCTCTTGCACAACATGTATGAGGATCGTTGTATCTTGTTAGTTCTCATATGTTGTTCTTTCTCTTCCTATTTGATACACGAACCATTCAGTTGTATCCGTTATCGCGTTGGATATAGTAGCAAGCATACTTCTCCGTGGTGGATCGATCAACTTTGGAGTAAACTGAATTACGAATTTTGTAATTCTTAATCTCCATCATTGCTTTGTCTTTCGATGTGAACTTCATGCCAATATATAACTCACCATCATTGACTGATGAGTTAAATCCATAGTTACTAACAATATGCATATCCAAAAATTAAGGCCCATACATTACGTCATAGTAAACTTCATACATATGTGCTGGAGGTTCTTTTGGTTCCATATTTATAAGAACTTTATCTGTATCATCATCGAAGTTTATGTTAAATTATGGTGATTTAGATTCAACAAATTATCCTATTTCAGCACCATCCGCACCTGACTCATAAAGAGGTTCTTCTGGTGGAGATGAGGGTTCCTCGGTCAATCTATTGTTGAGGTTGAACAAGTTTCCAGATGTATGCGGTCCCCTTGAACTTGAAGTCATTGTACCATACGTGTTTCGAATAGACTGTTGTATCGATGGCATTTCCATATCGAGGTCAAAGAAGTTGGCCGATGAATGCATTCCCCTTGAACTTAAAGGCATAGTGCCATATGGGTATTGAGAAGACTGTTGTGTCGATGGCATTTCCATGTTGAGGTTGAAGAAGTATGTAGATTAATGTCTTCCCCTTCAATTAAAAGGGGTGTTGTCATATGGATTGCTTGTGGAGCCACCTGAGTAGAGATCATAAGTAGTTGTTGATGAATATTTTCCCATTAAACTTGATGGCATGCCAGTAGAAGGTGGATTTTCCATTAATGATGTGAAATCATTATAGATTATTTGAGTCGGGCTGTCAACTTGATGAGCCAGCCCATAGTGAGAGGATAATGACATACACGAATCGTGTGAACCTCAACAAATATGGCATACATTTCTGTAATAGCTTGTTAATTTTTCATCTGAGCACAAACCATCATAATAACATAATCATAGTTCGAAAGATCAAATGTTGTATATGTCAATGGAAAAAGTTCAATAGGAAATCTATATTGTGAATAGAATATTCTAGTACTTCTAACATGAACTTTCAACAAATTTTTTGTGATTAACTCATCATGAGTGATGTTTCTTTTGAAGGTTAAAGGGATATAATGATCTGATTCAAAACTAATTCTCTCTTTAGATTGCTAAAATTTTCTATCATAATAAACAATAGCAGAAATACGACCTATTTTTAGAGAGATCAATTTGAGAGTTTGAGAATTTAAGAGTTTGAGAGAATGAGAGTTTGACGGTGTAAGGGTCTGAAATTTGAGAGCATTCTTTAGTAAATAATAGGCAGAAATGATGTCCCCAATTAGGAACTATTCATGTCAACCAATAATATGTTTGATGGGATGAGACACTATGACATGGCATATATTCTCTAAAAAAAAGGTTAAAAAGCTTCTTGTAGGATGTGTCTTCCCTTTTCGTCAGAGTTTCTCTGCATTCTTCAGTTATTAATAGGCATAAATGATGTCCCCAGTCGTGAACTATTCATGTCAACCCCTATTATGTTTGATGGGATGAGACACTATAACATGGTAGAGATTCTCTTATCACATCACATCAAAATAGAAACGGTAAAATAACAATAGAGAGTTTGAGATAAGTTGGCCAGAAGAATATATATATATATTTGATTGTGTTTGTGGTCTTGACTTTTAAACTTCTCATTGTGTTTGTGGTCCTCACCTCCAAACTTCTCATTGAGTTTCTTTAGACCAAACCTAATATTGATATGTCATCAAATATTTTCTTGTTCGATCTCCCAAATGACTTCTTGTCTGAGATTTTACGATGCACTTTTGGGAATGATATTGACAATTTCTTAAATCTTCGCTTTAACTTGTTGGGATTTTCGTTTGGCTATAAAGTCCAACTTAGTTTTTTCAAAATCTAAATTGTATTCATACCCATTAAAACCTTTAGATCATCCTCAATTCTTGTTTTTACGAAAAACATTTATTTTAAAAAATCCTTATGCACTATATAGAGAAGGTATAGTCGAGTGTTTTGCAAAATATTATGTCGATGTTCATGTTGGGTGTAAGATTTTGAAAGAATCATCAACGATGGGTAAAATAGAGGCAACATATACATTGAGAATACGATTGCTTCATTTAGAGGGGAAGTTTCGAGAAAGATATAAAATGTTAGACAATCTCCCTCCAGTGCATGATACGCAAAATCAAGGAACATTGGAACATTGTCGAAAAATCACTTTGAAAAAGATTAACAAAATTCCCACAGTTGCAGTCATCATTAAGGATGAAACACGAATATGCACATGTTGTGCAAATGCTAAGGGTTGTTTTTATTGTTTTTTGGAAATGAAAGTAATATGATAATTAATTTTGTTAATCGTAGGATTATAAGCAATGTAATTAAGTTTGAACTTTAATGTCAATTTGAATGTAAATTTTAATTTGAATATGAATTTGGATTTGAATTTGAATTTAAATTTGCATATGAATTTGAATTTGGATTTGGATTTGCGTTTGAATTTTATTTTTAGCTTATCTATAAATAGGAACACACCTTTGTGCTTTGGTTCATTCAAATAAACAACTTTCTTACCATTCATAATCTATCCGTAAATATAGAGCACTAGACTAAAACCTCAAGCAACAAGTCATTGAAAAATTGTTGCGATTTATGCGGAGCTAATGGTTCAGATGAACTATTTAATATATGTTACATATGTAATATCAAACGTCATTTGTAAGATCCTTGATTAACTCTGACTTCTATTATTTCTTTCATATATCTTATGTGATTAACATTTCTTTTTATTTCAAATGTATTACATGAACGATGTTTTGAAGCTTCAAGGTTGGATATGTGAAACATGTCTTTCGAAGAAAGCCACAACTCCTTTCACTTCAACTAATTTCAAATCAAGAGATGCATCCCATAATATTGAAGCTGAACTTCAAGAACTTGAACTTTTTACATATAGAAGGAAACAAGAGAAAGAATGGAGAATTGAAGAACTTAACTTAACATTTGACGAGTCAACTGACTATGAAGATTAAGATGTGTTGGTGAGGAGTTAATGCTTCTAATGTATTGTAATGTAATGTAATGCAATGCTTGTAGTAATGGTGTGTAGCTTTCGAGTTAATGTTTCAAATTTTTATTTACTTCAATTTTAAAATAAAATTAAAAAACGTATTAAACATTTAACAAACATAAAGTCAATTATTTACTTTACTAAAATTTTAAAAAATAAACCATGCCCTCACCATTACACTTTGGGTGTTCACAATAAAATTAATACTTCAACTACCTCTTCTTGAAAATGTAGTAAATGAATTGAAAGAAATATAAATTAATGGAAAAATGCAAGGCATATAACCACGTAAAGTGGGTTATGGTTGTATTTGACATTGTAATTACTAAAGCAATTACTAAAACATTAATGCTTCCAATTTTTATTTACTATACTTCAATTTGAAAATAAAATTAAAAAATATTTTAAACATTTAACAAACATAAATACAATTATTTCTTTAATGAAAACATAAAACATTTAAAAACCATAAAGACAAATTTAAAATAAAATTAAAAGACATTTAATAAGCATAATGAAATATTAAAAAAATAAATAAAAATATTACAATCATTATGGATCAACGATGTCTTATTCTGGAATGAGTTCCACAAGGCGGTGGTTGTCTATTTCACTGAGAGTTTCTTCGTATAACTTCATCTTCCTCTTCATTCTCCTCATCTTCAGTATCATCATCATCGACATTTTCTTGATTTGGAATGGATAAAGATGAAGGGCCTCTATAAAATAATGACCCTGAAGGAGTATCAATAACTATCCCTTAGCTTAAAGAGAACTACAAAATTATGAAAACATTGACATCAATATCTACGATCCATACTAAGGTGGAGGTATTTATTAAGGAGGAGCACCACCCACCAGATAAGAAGTATATGAACCATATGATGGATCAGTAAGCAAGTCATATAAAATCCTCCATGGGGTGTTGTAAAACCCTGCGAGCTCGGTATGTACCCTTGCGGTGGTGGCATCTGAACTGGCAGGCTTGGAATGTTACCCGAGGTGTTCATAATTGATGGTGATGGTGTAACACCCCCAACCCGTATCCGAGTTCGAGGTGTCACATCAACTTATAAACCTTTACTTATTCAAAATAATGAAAAATCCCCGTTAAAGAAAACTTACTATTATTTCAAAATAAAATTTTTCACACTTATCAGAGCATATACAATTCAAATCGTTTATATGACATGCCAACTACATCTAAAAGAATAAAATACATATTAAACATTTCCTTTCTGATCTGAACTTTTTAAGAAAGATGTTGACCTGTCTTGCTCCTCTCAGCTTCTATATTCACTTTCTGTAACCTGCGTGTGAAACGCTCACACGCTAAGTCGATGACTTAGTGAGGCATAAAAAAAACACATCTAATGAAATTCATAACCACTAATCACGCATGATGTTTATGCTATCAAATCATACAACATATACTTTTCCATATAACAATACATACTTGTGCAAATACATGTCTCATTCTCTTACGTTCATATTCTATATCTTATAACAATCTTATATCATATAAGTCATTTATACTCATTCACATATACATCAATATATTCATGTATATCATGTAACAGATGAAATCACTCATATCACACATATATTCATACAATTCATCACACATCATATACATATTACATACATTGTTTTCACAATTATCTCTTTATTAGCCCATGTACACATGTGAGAACTATAGATATGTGAGTCTATAGAGGTTGTGCACTAATGCTGTCACCACAGCTCATATAAATGCACCGAAGTGCCATGTAGAATTGCACCGTAGTGCCGCGTAGAAATGCACCGAAGTGCTATATAAGGTTGTCCCTAAGGACCACGTAGAAAATTTCTTAAGAATCATATACATATGCCAAGGATCAAGTATGTGTCTCAAAAGACCTCACACATGTTCCAAAGAATACATATATATCCCGAAGGACCGCGTAGACCCTCGACTCTTGGCATGCCAACTATACCTCTAGCTCTCATGTATCACAACATGGGCATTAATATTTATGTTATCATGCATTCACTTATACACATAGTCTCATAGTTATTTCACATAGCTCATTGTCATATAAATCACATATCACATATACATATAGACACATGGTTCACTTACGCGTAGAACATTTTCATAGGATTTACATATCACAGAGCTTATCACATATAATTGTATTCTTTTTCATATAATCACATAGTCATAATATTCATATGATATACTTCTCTTTCATATCTCATGTCACTATCTTGTGATCATGTAATCATGTTACTTATAATCACATAACTTCTACTCATAGTGTTCAACATCATTAAACACTTTCTATATTATCATACATTTATAATCTTATATGTCCTATCATTAACCTATAAACTTACTCAATATCATATACTTTTTAATAATTTGTATAGTAATGCTCTATAATTGTATCATATACTGAGTTTACCTAAGTCATTCTTTATAAAATTTAGACTACAAGTTCAAATAGTCTCATTCTATCCTATACCTAGTTTCTACTTATCTTATCTTACTTCCCCTTTCATTCACATAAATCATCTATATACTAGTTTTATCTATTTATTTAGTTCAATTTATTTAGTTCAATTTCCATGACTTCTATAATACTCTTTCATAAAGTTTTGTAATTCTTCACTTTATAACTCATAACTCGTAGTTTCCTTTAAGTATATAAATCTTCCCTATGTATCATTACTTATGTTTATGCCCTCAAATTTATACTATCCTCATAGAGTCTCTTAACATTTCTCGTGTAATCACTTATACCATATAATATGACTTATACTTGGCTATATTATGTCCACACACACACACACACACACACACACACACACACATATCAATGATTCATTAACTTGTAGCTTATGTCACATGTTCATTTCATTCTTTATGTCTTTATCATAGAACTTATTTCATGTTCTTCCATTATGACATAATAGTGTTTTACACAAATCATATAGCATGTACAAAACATATCAATATCTTTAGTCATGCATACATACAATTAATGTAATACATATAATCACATATAATTATGACAACCACATAATCATGTTCATGACTTCATGCATATTACTCTAGGAAATAGACTCATCGCAAGTCTTATTTCCATTCAACACTATATATCACTAGTATGCACTCACCTGGCCTCACTAGTCAATACCAATCTCTTATCTTTCCCATGGATCGATCTTACTTGTCAATGATTCCGGAACTCGTTTAAGCTCTGAATCTACATAGTAATATATTGATACATATCAGTATACTAATTAATATATTCTAAACTATCAATTCTTAGGCTAAAAGAAAACTATTTTCATCTTTTAATAAAGGTATGCATCGATGCACTCTACAGTGTATCGATGAATTCCTTAACGTGTGCATTGATGCACTACCTGTGCATCGGTACACAAATCACCTTTGATGTTTTATTCTTAAGGGGATGCATCGATGCACTAATTGCATTCGATGTTCATTTATTTGAGAGTGCATCGATACACATTGAAGATGCATCGATGCACATAACCCAGAAATTCTATTTTAAGCACGAAATTCACTCTCTTTTCAGCTCAACTCTTCATCTTTCACCTCCTTCCATATTCCTAACTTTCATATACATACTTAAACTCATTTATACTCCATAATCACTTCTTTAAACTAAAAAATTCTATCTTTTATATGGAATTCAAGAATCATACTAAATTTTCTACTTGTTCTAAATTCAATTCCATTACTTCATATCTCTTAATTAAGTTGAGGACAAGTCAAATTCATCCTTAGTATTTCAAAAACCATTATATATCAAGAGTTCATTTCTAAACTCTTAATAGAAATTCCTTTCTAATTCTCTCTTCTTGATGTTTTAAGCTTATATAAACTTTCCTTAAGCTTATATAACCCCCAAAGATTCAAAACCAACTTACAAATTCAAGAGATTAACAGCTACAAATCAAACTTACCTTTAAGCTCGAGCTACAGGAAGAAGAAGAAGAAGAGAGCAAGAAGAAGGCTTCTAGAAATCTCCCAAAACCCACGTGTATAACTCTTATTTAAAGGGAAAAAAATATCATTTAAGCTGAAATGACTAAATTTCCCCCTTAATTATCCAACTGTTCTATTTAATCCATCATCAAATTCTTTACTTAAATCCCAAAACTTTAACTTATTTCAAAATTGAGCATAAAACTTTCAAAATTCTCATTTTAGTCACTATCCAGATTTTGGGATATTACAGATGGTGGATGCTATGATCGTTTCATTGGTGCTACTGAGGATGAACCAGAATTGCCTGGTCTTTGTCCATAAATCGGGCGAAGATGAGATTGTGACGGTAGTCGTCTATCTTGCCAACGATGAATTATCACAATTCGTGCTTTCTCATAAAGTAGGAATGACTTCCCGTTTTCGTTGAACCACTCCATATAGTTGTCCGTAGCCAAAGAACCAGTTTTAACTATAAGGGGGCATATGTTGATACCGGTTATCTCACATGGTAATCTAGTCTTTATACTTCACCACCCAATTAACTTCTTTTTTACCTCATCTATATATGTTATGCATATTGTCCAGATTCATAGGTGCTCCAAGAATATACTGTGTATAACAAAATTGATGGAGCAAACGATCAATCGGATGCCACTAAACAATAACAATTAAAGACGTACCTAACTTTTTGATTAATAAGCAATCGTATATTTTCTAATTCATCAGGGATGTCTCGATGATTTTTTTCTTATAACCGACCACCTATTTAACATAAAATATATTTCATTATTTACTCAAAAAAATTATTTAAAAAAAAAATAAATTTTAAAATTACCTTAATAATAGCGGGAAGACAAATGACTCATTCACGATCGGAGATAAAAAAGGCATGTGGTACCACACCTATTATTGGAGAAGAAGGAGACAGTCACTGGTAGCAATTTTACTATTGTTGCCCGACACATTTATCTAAAGAGAAAATGCCAAACTGTGGAGCCCTAACTGTATGTGCCACTTTATTCAAAATCAATGAGGTGACGCAACCACATGAAATGAACTTGGTTGCGAGATTTGTCGGACATCAAAATTCCTCCAATGATTCGTAGTATTTATGCCTTGGCACATGCTTTTTGACAACTAACATTTTGGATGTCAAATAAATTCCTTTTTCTCAATTAATTAATAAGAAAAAATGTAGTATAGAGAAATAAGGGTCGAATCCTCAAGGACTTAGAAAATCACAAATTTATGTTTGATTGGTTTTAAAACATGTGAAAGATAGTAAAATGAGGGGTTTGGTGAAATGAGATTTAAATAGTAATAAAAACGATTAAATAAATAAAGCATTAAGTAAAATAAGAGAATAAAGATTGTGAATGCATACTGTAAAAATAGCCTCAAGCCTTGCTTTGACTTAATTTCCTTTAGATCATCGAATAAGATTTTCCCTCCGGGATTCACGTCGGTTACTTTGTTTACAAGGGCAATCCTCGTGACTATCTTGTATACCGAATACCCAAGGAAATCTTCGATTATGGCTTTGGTAATTGATTCTAACAACATCAATTGTCGTAAATCAATTACCGTTTAAGTTCATGGCGACCGACTCGGATTATTGCTTCAATAATCGTCAATTCCGATCTCAATTCCCTCTTGGCGAAGCCATCTCGCCAAGTGTGTTCCCAGGAAGTCGAATTACTTTCTATAAGTTGAATCTTCCTCCCACGCATATAATCTCAACAACCTCTTGACCAAAGTCAATCTTTGATTTTGAAAACTTGTTTTGATTTCGAAAAAGAAGCGCAGAGATTGAGAGAGATATTTCGAAGATATTAAGGGCCTGCATCAATTCTCCCGTTGGAATTGAGTCATCGTGTAACCCCCACAGACCGATAAGGGTAACCAGATCCGATCCGTGGTGTCACATTTGGGCCACCGGAGCGACCCACTGTAAAAATAGCAGAAAATTTATAACTTTTATTAAAACATGTAACTCATAATTGCTTTATCAGCATTCAGAAATAAAACATATTTTCAGACTCGTATATAAAACAAAATACAATCTACATGCCCCCTAATCACATGTATCATACTCTGAAAACAACGCCGGAAGAACTACCTTACTGATGTCGATAGCTGCACTGGTACAATTCTTTTAACCTGCAATGTTGAGTAATAGAGTGAGCTTCGGAAAGCTCAGTAATACATAACTACTAGATGATGCTACATGACATGTAGATAAATGGAAAGCCATATAATTTTCCTTATTGAATCATACGTATACCAGTTGCAGAATATTTGGGGTTCCCTTAGAAGTTCATCGAGTAGAATCCATGAATCTCAGTTCATAAGAACCTTTCAAAGTATGACATTTTCAGGATATCGAATAGGATGTCTAGTGTGTTCCAATGTATAAAATCATAATAGTACATTATCAAATGACTTTAAACTCTTTTTAACATCATAGTTTAACTTTTTCCATCCATACTCTAGCAAGCAAAGCCAACCTAAGGATAAGCTTTATAGCTTGTATCCTTAAGCCCGTAAGTCCAAGTCCATATACCCTAAGCACACAGCAAGGGAAGCCAACCTAATGTATGTTGGGGCCCCAAGAGTCACATTAGGCCATCGTTTATTAGCTTGATCAGAGCTATACTATTGTAATTCAATCCAAAAGTTCAATTGCACCGTGACAAAATTCCATAAATCATCACATTAAATTTGCATCAATAAAATAACCAAGAACTCAGTGTACCTCATATTAAAACCAATAAATAGTTCAGTAATAATTAGGGAACACACTAGAGAATCCAGTATTTTCAGAGGCCATTATAGTTATCATTTTGGATAACAAACTTATGAATTTGATCGAATTCCAGGAAAAAGGTCCTATTGAGGAAAATCGATTACTAACCGATCTAGCCAGACATTTAAGGTTGATACATTAGAATCCCACTATATTTTCGTGTGCATTAGGAAAACGTTCAGAGGCCATTGTACATTAGAATCCCACTAGAGAATCCAAGTATTTTCAGAGGCCATTGTAGTTATCATTTTGGATAACATGAAACTTATGAAATTTGATCGAATTCCAGGAACAAGGTCCTATTGAGGAGAATCGATTACTAACCGATCTAGCCAGACATTTAAGGTTGATACATTAGAATCCCACTATATTTTCGTATGTATTAGAAAAACATTCAGGAACCTTTATAAATAATAATTCTAAATTCAGATTTATTGTGAGTGATTCCATTACCCAACAATCAGGGGTATTCAAGAATATACTTTGAATTCATAGGATTTCAGCCCAATTGAACCAAATGAGATATTCAAAATCTTTTCCTTCTGCGTTACTTGTTTTTTTTTCAAATATGACCGAATTCATTTTAGATGAAATATAGAATCGAAGATCCAAGTCGTTTACAATCTACGACTATCGATCATATTATCAAACAACTCAAGTTACACAACTCTCAAACTGATGCATGTCAACAAGTCAATTCATTATCCTTCCAGTGTATTCACTCTTTAATACGATAATGCAGATCCATAGATCATCCCCATAATCATCACTGAATAAATCTTCCAATGGTCTTTATATTCATTTCCACGTTTCAACAATATCAGGAAATACTGACGTACTTGATCCATGGCTCATAACCCATAATGCCAATTCATCATGTAAGTTCAACAGTGTTTCCAAACTCATCAAATCACCTATTTAATCCTTAGTAATTGATGTTACTTAGTTCGTTTGGTAAGCAAGTCTATCTCGATTACTTTAAAGTTTTCCAGAATAATTCAGACGTTTCTGAATTTCAAATACCCGTTGTACTTCATTTCATTTCAATTTATTCATATAATAAAGTTATTCTGGTATTCGTGGTTGATTTGACTAACGAATACCCACTTATTAGTACTGTATGCGCTCTAGAGTTGAGCTGAGCCAAGTATTTCCAGAATTATCATCGATCCAAATTTGAGAAGATGAACAAACATTCAAGTGATACTTATATCATTCAGGTAATGATATAGTATTAACGTTGGTTGATCACATAAGTTGCGTTCCACGACTTTTACTGGCAGCACAACATCCATGTTTATTTGGATTTCTTAATTAATCCAAGACATTTACTTATTCTAGGTCATAAGGGCATTTTGGTCATTTTGGTGCTCAACATTTTTCTATTCATTTCAAAGCTTGAGTATATCCATTCATTCCTGAGCTTGGTGACATTCTTGAGTCATTTCCATTCCAGGGGTAATTTGGTCATTTTATAATTCTAGAATATTTCAATCATTTCCTTCCATCCGGTCTTATTATTTAATTCAATCTTATCATTTACTTCAGTCCTTTCGAACAATTCTGCCAGCAGAATACCTCCGATAAATTACTCTTCAAGTATTTACTCCTTATTCGAATATTTTCGGGTCAAGTGTCTTCTCAGATTTTTCAAACGGAATATTATAAAATTTTATGTACAAAGACAGGATCTTAACAATTAAATTCGTACTTAATCGAGTTAAGTACAAATCCTCAAAGTACTCTCTCATTCAGGGTCAATTCAGACTATTTTATCTCTCAAGGGCATTTTCGTAATTTATTAACCAGATAATTTCAATATAGCTCTAACGAAAATAATTATAATTTAGAGATCCTATGATCAATTGCTTTCCCGAACATTCTCTTATCTTGAAATAATTCCTTAATAGAATTCTAATATCTTGCACAAACCCTCTTGGTTTTAAAAACCGGTTATTCGCATTTCATATACAAAACTAGCATTTCTTATGCACATAAGTAGTTTTATCAGATCAATATGTCTTTTCAGATTTACTAATCAACTTCCAGGGACAATTCTTATCATTTTCCAACATAAGGGTAATTTTGTAATTTTACCATATCGGAGTATTCTCATAATTTTTTCATCCAAGTACCTTTAACATTTAATCCTTGATGATATAAAATATAAGTTACAAATCCAGAGCTGATTTCTTTATCACCAATCACAAACTTGTAATTTAATTCTAACAATTATCAATCTCTTATCTTAGTCATTCGATCCGTATTCAGTTGCAGAATTTCTACCACATTCATATCAAGTGTATAAATTATTCAACTCCACAAAAGTGATCAACATTATCTTATTCATGCATTTACCGATATCAACATGTTCCATAAAGCATAAAGAGGTAGTAAAGTATTACCTCGATTTTTCATGCCATAATGGTCGACCATTTAAATTCCATTCGAATGCCCTCGATCTTTGATTCAACTTCCAATAATTTCCTCTCGATCTAGACCATCAAAATTACTAACTCGTATCCAAATAATTTTTCCTCGCCATAAAAATAGCTTATTAGAATTGAAATAATAATTTGGAAACCCAACTGATAAAATTGAAAACTAATTATGCCATCAAAATATTTAATTACCCAATTTAGTGACTAAATTGATAGTATAGAAACTATCATGTCATAACTATAACCACTTGAAAACTAAGAGACAAGGTAAAAATCTTACCAAACTTGGATGGCTCACCTTGAAATTTTCTCATTCTCATTTTGTTAAAAACCTCCAAAACCACGTGCCCTGTACCAAATCTTTATTTCCTCGTTTATTTTATTTCTTTTAAATTCTCCCCAACCGAAAGCTCTGTAGGAAGACGACGAAGCTTCATCGGCCATTACTCAAAACACTGATGACCATCGTGTCGACCCGTCATCGATAGTTGCCAACCAAAAACTAAGTTACACCGTTCGAAGTGCCTTGGTCTCCTCTCCATGAATATGTCATCTGTTCGTCGAGAATATTTATAAATAAATGCATATATACAAAAAATGTTTCAGATCCGAGGCTCTCCATGTTCCCATCTGGTTCGCTTGTCTCCATTTGAATTTGAAGCAGAAACCATGGCTGCCTCGCATGCTATCTAATTTACTTTGGACCCTTTGACCGGTTCTGAATTAAGGAAGCTCAAAGGGGGCTGCAGACTTAGCTACGACAGATTGACGTTGGCTAGAGACCCTCTATAGCTTCCCTTTCTGATGCCTCGTTTGTGATATAGGATTAACCTATTTATTCTTTCACTGTCGGTGTTGTGCTATCTTCATTTCCAGCGGTAGTCGTAACATTCATAAATGGTTCTTTGTCATCGGTGTAATGCTGGAACAACAATTTCTGGTTCTGCTGGTGTTGCTTTTACCTCTGTTGAGTTCCGAAGATGATGAAAAAAAAAAGTAGCAGCAGCGACAACAGCATGTTTAGGAAAATCAAGAAATTTTTGAAGCTGGTCTAAAGTCCATGAAACATCCATATTTCCCTATATGTGATTAAGCAAAGCTGTGGACTGCGGATAAAAAAAAGAATCGACTGGTGGCAAAGATGCTAGACCCCTTGATGACTGAGAAGTGAATGTGGGATTTTGAGAACATTGACTATGTGCTAGAGCCGAGAGATGTACATCACCAGTGGCTATGGAAGGGAATGAAGACGAACTCCAAAGGGTTCCCTTCTAAGGAGCCAATGAAGATTCTTCAAGTGATACTGTGTTTTTCATCACCTCCCTTCCCGAGGAAACTTGGAAATGGGTTGAAATCTCCTTTATAAAAAAATCCAAAATATCTTTAAAGCATGTGGTTCTCCATTTTTCATATTATAAAAATAATAATAATTGCAGTAGTTGAATAACTCTTTCCACTTGTGGTTATTCATTTATCATATTTTAAACTTAAGAATTCTAACCCCATATTGGGGTATGACACATCGCGTCAGCTCTCGGCTTATGAAAAATTTAGCTAAGCATGACAAAAGTCATACTTAGCATATTAAAAACAAAGCTTGAAAAAAAAAAGAAATTTCAAAGTAAAAAGAGAAAGCTTTTATAAAAACTAGAGAGAAAAGAAGATTGTAATCTGAGTGATGAGTTTAGGCTTACCCCAAGTGGGTATTTATAACATCTCAAAGCCTAAGGATAAACAAAGAAAATAAAATAAAATAATCCTAAAGATAATTATTTTTTAATTTAAATTCAAACTAAAACTAGTCTCCTAATGCAACTCTCCTCGTCTATCTTCCAGAAGGCGTGCAGAGGAAGTCTTCTAGAAACTGTCGCTGACTGGACCTTCTAGAAACCGCCACGTCAGACCGCGTCGTGTCCAGAGTCGTGCCCATGTCTCCAGCTGTGACCAAATAAAAAAAATGCAGAATGCACCCGTTTTGTCACTAATTCTGGAATGTAAGGACCTGCACGAATACAAGCATAACACGACCAAATCAGCAACAATAATTCCACAAAATCGAAGAAATAACAAGCAAAGATTAACGATTTTGAACACTCATCACTTTTGCTTGATCCTCAAAAGCATTTTCATTTAACTCTTCAAAATTATCTTTCAGCCATGATAATGCTATCCGACCATCATTGAACTCTATCGGGAAGCTCCAAGATACTCTATGCATAATGAATGCCAATCACTATCCACTAGACTACAAATAATATTTCCATCAACCGGGAGCCCCAAATGTATTGAAACATCCTCCAGGGTAATGGTGCACTCCCCACATGAAAGATAGAATGTGTGTGTCTCCGGTCTCCACCTCTCAATTAATGTGAAAATAAGGGTGAGTTCAAGTTTACAACCTCAAACTATTTTGGCTACATAACCAAATCCAGCAACAGATAGATACCTCTAGATACATCTTGGTGTGTTCATCTTAGTGTTTCGAATAAACACTTCCAATATACGATCATTTCTCTAATTAATAAACATTCCAAAAATTAAAATTTAAAATAATATTCAATAAATTTAAATTAATAAAATATTATAAATTTAATATTAACAATATTTTATTTACTAAAATATTGACAAAGTATTAAAGTAACATAATTTATTTTTATTACCGTATTGACAAAATGACTCGAGATATGATTAGCATCTAATTGCAACATTCCTCTTTCCATTATAACTGTAAAAAATAATAAAAATAATTATCACAAATAATTAATAAAATAAAATATATTCAATATATATATATATTAAAAAATTAAAAAAAAATATTACCTTCTAACAAGAGAAAAATTACATCAAACAAGAGAGATGTTTAAGTAATATTAGAGAGAAAGATGAGAGAAATTTTGATTTTGGTGTGAAGAATAAGGGGATGGAGAGGGTTTATAAAGGGGGAGCGGGAAAACCAGATGGGAGGAAAAGCGCATTCCCTGCAACACTCTTTCCGACGTGGCGCCTAAACCTCGCGAAGGCTCTCCCCCTACAACGCACCTTTCCTATCGTGGCACCGAGTCAGCAAAAACCCCTAGAAGGCGTCCCTAAAATGTGCCTTCACTCTATTATGTCAGAAAGGGTGTTAGATTGGGAAATATTGATGAATGAGTGTTAGAATAGGAATATTAGGATTTTAGGGTAACCCCCAATACGTATAAGGGGTTGATGTCTGGCTACGGCCTCATTATAAATGGTTGTCCCTTTTTCCCATATATATGGGGTAAGGGTGAGATAAGATAGAAGGCTACCCCCAACACCAGGTTGAGAGCAGCTTCCGTAAGAGACCTCCGAATTATGAAATGCCCTCCGTGGGACTCGATCCCACGACTTCAAGGTTAAGAACCTTGTGCTCTACCAACTGAGCTGGATGGTCATTTCCTACGGCCTCATTATCTCATCTAAAAAAATTAATATATAATTTTTCATAAAATCAAATTTTATATACAACATTATACGTTTTATTAGATTTCATGTATAATTTTTTATAACTATCTCCAAAATGTATGAGTAAATTTTGAAATAGAAAGAGATCCACATGTATGTGAATAGTATCCTAACATTATAATAAAACATTTGATTTTAAATTATTTATCTTATTTAATTAAAATTAATTTTAAAATTTTAACATATTTTTTAAATAATTAAATTTATTAAAATAATTATGTTGTAAAAAGTTAAGTTCTATCAATTTGGATAAAGTACACAAATGGTCTCCTAACTATAGAATACTGCTTTGTTGAGTCTCTTGATTATTAAAAATTATAAAATAGCCCTCCAACTATAAGTTGTTGCTTTGTTGAGTCCCCAAACTATTAAAAGTTACAAAATGGTCACCTGACTATTCATTATGTTTCATACTTGTCATTCTCCGTTAAAAAATTGACAGCAATTTGAGATGGACGTTAACCTACTGACTGAGATATAATAAAATATGATATCATAATCTCAAATGAATATCATATCTCTATCACATTTTAAAGGCAAGCTTAGACGATCATTAATTTTTTAATGATAAAAGACGAGTTTGGAACATAATGAATAGTCAAGTGACCATTTTGTAACTTTTAATAGTCAAGGGACTCAACAAAGCAATGTCTTATAGTCAGGGGACCATTTTGTAACTTTTAATAACCATGTGACTCAACAAAGTATTGCATTATAGTTTTAGGACCATTTGTGTACTTTACCCTATCAATTTAGACAACTAAATATTTTGAATGATAGTTATTGTTTAGAAGAAATCAAATTGACTTAGTATTGTAATTTTATAAATATATAACTTTTATTTTGGTTTAAGTATATTTCTCGAATTGATATGGTGTTACTAAATTTATTGACACCAAATTGAAGTAAAGAATTTTAAAATAAGTTTCAGAGGCATACACGCACATGTGTGAATAATACTTATTTTTATAATAAAATATTAATATATTATAATAATTTATCATATTAAAATAAATAAATTTATAAAAATAATAAACTATTCATAATTTAAAAGAATAATATTTTTCGGTGATAAATATTTATTAATGCAAATAAATTAGGTTACTATTATAATTTTATAGATATAGAAAATTTTAGAATCCATGACATACACAAATGCTCACCATTAATGATATATATTGAGATTCACTATTATTTTTTAAAAATATATTTTAAAATCTTTGAGGACCTAAAAGGTAGTTAACCCTATTTAATTGACATCCATTCTTTACCGTAGAATAGGTAATTAACCCCATTCAGTCATTGGTAACAACCTCCTTTCTCTTTCACCATCGGTAGCAACCTACCTCCCTCTCTCCCTTCTTACCCATCTTAGGATCACAAACCCAATTGGTAGCAAGGGCAGTTTAATTGACGGAAGCTTTTGATACGTTCGATTTTAACTTTATCGAAGGCGACCGAAATCGGAGTTGGAGAAAACGACAACGACTCCACAATATAAAATCACTGGAAGCAAAGGTTAGTGAAATCACTCTGATCGATGACAAAGATAGATGGTCTGTGATGAAGGAGGAGAAAACGAACAGACTTTTTCCAAAAATATTATTTTTATAATATTACATAATTTTAATCAAACTTAAAGTATTTAGGTTTATTTTAATATAAAATTGATATTTATAAATAGGATTAATCATTCTTTAAGTCATCAAAGATTTTAAAATATTTTTTTCAAAAATAATGGTAGATATCGATGGATATAATTAATGGTGAATGTATACTTTTTATCTTAAATTTTAATTTAATCGTACTTTTTGAATTGAGATGATATCATTAATTTAAGGTAAAGTATACAAATGATCTTTCGATTATAGGATGTTACTTTGTTGAGTCTCTCGACTATTAAGAGTTATAAAATTATCTTCTAACTATAAGAAGTTATTTTGTTGAGTCTCTCAACTACTAAAAATAATAAAATAGTCACCTGACTATTCATATGTTTCAAACTCGTTTTTTCTGTAAAAAAAATTGACGGTCGTCTGAGTTGGACGTTAACATTCTGATTGAGATAAGATAGTCGTTTAAGATTTTGGGATCATATTTTAACATATATCAGTTAACATGTTAAAGTTCAATTTATACTGTTGTTAATTTTTTAACAGATAGAACGAGTTTGGAACATATAGATATTCGGGTGATTATTTTGTAACTTTTAATAGTTGAGGACTCAACAAAGCAACGCTATCTAGTCAAAGGACTATTTTTTAACCTTTAAAAGTCATAAAACTCAATAAAGCAACGTACTACAAAAGAGAAACTATTTATGTACTCTTTAATTTAATGGGTCAATCTAAAACTATTGTTTTATAAATACATAGTTATAGGGGGAATTCTAAGGAGTGGTAGCTTGATTTAAGGCTAAAAAACGATCGAAATGTGATAAAAATTCATATCATTTTAGGTTGAGTCCAACCTAAATGTTATATATTTTTTTAACTTTTTTGGTTGAATCGAAAATGTTACTTTTTTTCATAACATTTATGTATTTTAGGTGACGCTCTATAGTCTGTAAACACCTGTTTTTGTCTGGGGTTCTCGTTCGAGCTTTACTCCAGTTTATATATTATTAATTAGTTATTATTACCATGTGTTGCATGTGTTTATCTATTTAGGTTATTTTTAGTTTATTATCATGTGTGTTTAATTATGTAGGGTGTTTAATATATATATTATGTTTAATGCACTAAATAAATGTTTTATTACAGGCCCAAATTGAAACAAGTTACAACAGGCTGGACTAAACAGCCCAAACAACAGTCCATGTACAAAAGAACCCTAAACCCGTTAGGGTTTTCCTATCCCAGCTTCCAGCGCCGCAACATGAAGGCCGTTGGATCTGTCATCAGGATCCAACGGCTCACGACGTCCCAAGCATCCCCAGCCATCGTGCGCAGATGCTCTCAGAACTCAAAGACAGCACGAACCAACCGGGTGCTACCCACGTGAAGTCCCTCGGGACTGTTCCCCATCGCCTGTGCCCAGGCTGCTCGCGCCCGTGACTTGCTCGCTCCAGAGCCCTGCAAACACACCAAACGAGAGCAGAAACAGAAAAGAAGAAAACTGGAAAGAAATCTATCAACTAGAAATATAAAAGGAAAGGAAGGGGGTAAGGGGAGAGCTCTCTCGGTCATCGGCAACGGAGAAGAACCAAAAAAAAAACGAAAATTTCTCAATCATAAAAAACAGAATACAACCCAAAAGAACAGAAAAAAAAGGAAATACCCAGAAGATCATTCATCAACAACCAGAGAACAAAATGAAAGCAAAAGAGACTTACCCTTCCGATCCAGTAGCTTTCGTCACTAGGAATCCATACCCCGTCTGTGAGAAGGTAAAACCTTTCACCTCCCGTTGATTTCGAGTCATGCATGTTGGTTTTAGGTCTCGGGCTTTAGGGATTTGAAGGGTTCAGTACATGTTTGGTCATAGTTCAACCGGGTAACGGGGCTAGGGTCGCGGGGTTTAGCAGTGAGGTAAGGGTTTGTTTTAGCCTCTTTGGTTTTGGGTTCTGTCATGAGAGACTCAAGGTTTTGGGGTTCAAGGTTTACGGGGTAGGTTTCACGCATGCGTGGCTCCTCATCGGAGCGTTAGGCGGTGGAGGCCACGGTGGTTGTGGAGGCTAGGGCTTTGTTTGGGCTTCGTCGAGGGTTAGGAGAGAGTTTGAGGGAGAGAAGAAGGAAAACGGCGGGGCTTGGTTTGGTCTGGCTGAAGAGAAGTGATTTAGGGTTTCAGATTTTACCCTAATAACCTATATAACAGGACGCCAGAATGGCGTCGTTTCGTTTAGGCCCAAAACGGTAGCGTTTTGATAGCTGAGGGGAAAACTGTGCGTTTTAGGAAAAGGGTTAATGTCTGGCGTGGCCATCCCAACCTTGTTTCATTTCGATTTGGTCCCTATACCGAACTTTGTTATCTTTTGATTTTGTATCTTAATTTTCAGCGTGTTACATCTAAGTCCAGAACCATGTTAGGGCCATTTTAATGTTGTTTAGGCATTGGATGTGTAATTTGAGAAACTTTCAATTTGGTCATTTGCAGTATTTTGGTTGTATTATGTTTGCAGTACCCAAAAATGAAATGTTATGAAAGAACTTGTTATTTATTTTTTATGTTTTAGTCCTTCTAATATTTTATGCATGTTTGTTAGGCTAATTAGATTTATTTTAAATATGTTGCATGTGTATATTATTTCGAGCATGTTGTCCATACGCACTTAGATGTATTCTTTTAAAGCATGTTAGCCTCGTTTACTTTAATCGCATGTTCAATTAATCTTTGCATTAACATCACTTTGTATGATTTGCATGATATCCTCATATGCATAACTTGACATTATTGCATAATCGGAATTAAGGGTAATGCCCTTTTAATCTAAAATTATTAGAATGGCTTTCCTTAACTTACAGGAAAGTTGTTTTGACGATTTTAAATTAAAATGGTATCCCGTCAGTAACGCCTAATTAAATTTGGATATATCATTGTAAAATTTGGGAGCGAAAGAAAAGGAAATATTCGACTATTTAAACTTTTCGAGAAAAGGTCGTTAGAACTGAACTAAAGATCTGGTCTCGATATTTTTAAATAATCGAATATTCTTTATCTTTCTAATGACTTGGTAATTTTAAATTAAATCTATTTTGTTGCTTTGAATGTTGAAAATTTACATGTTTGTCGTTTAAAGGGATCATTAATCAAATCAAATTTGAACTTGTGAAATTCATTGCAAAGAAATTAATTAATCGACTAGGTACCGATTTAGGGCGTTGTGGGGGTGCTAACCCTTCCCCACACGTAATCGACTCCCGAACTCAGATTTTGATAACGCGGACCTCTACTTGTCGTTTTAATTAAAATTAATTTTTATTTAAAATGACAAAATGTTTTTGGGTGCCCAATCACACCCTAATCAAAGATTGGTGGCGACTCCTCGAACCTTATATTTTTACCGTAACGGAATTTCCAATTTTTCGAAACGAGAGGTTTTCTAAAATTGTATCGTTTTTAATTAAAAATTCAATTGAAAAGAGAATAATTAAAAATGACGCGGTTTTCAAAGTCTCGCCCCCACTCCCGTTTAAAAATCGTTTCGACAGCTTGGCGACTCCGCTGGGGATTTTTTTTTTAGAGAGTCAGGCCTATAGTCGATTAATTAATTGTCTTTGCAAACGAAAGTTGTAAGTTCACTTTAATTTGATTTTTGATCCCTGATTTGTTTTAAATTGTTGTTTTCATTTTAATTTGCGTTTTAATTAACAAATAAATAGTTGTACTAATGTGTGATCTACATGTTTTCAGTTTTCTGACTTTCACTTTAGTCTATTGTTTCTCTTGGATCGAGGCAAAGGATTATGAGTTTCCCCACTGTTGCTGTAAACCTTTAATATTTAGAGCATTCTAACTGTGCTCTGTCCCGTTAGGTAGGGGTGAAAGCTACGCTTACGTGAGAAAAATTACTTTTCTCCGCATGGGCTTTAGCTAGTAACCTCTGGGGTACATGCCTTATGTTTACGAGTGAAACATTGAGTTTCCTCGCATGGACATAGGGAAATGTATCCTCTCGAAATTGAACTTGATCCGTTTTAAGCCTATAATGGGCGAGGATCGAGGGTCTGGCAAGCCCAAGGGGGCACCAGCAAAGGACAATTCGAGGACCCTTTTAGAAATACTGAAACTCTGCCCATCTTATGTTGAATCTCTGTCCGCAGACACAAAGGGGAAACTCATTCTAACTTTTCCCTCGAATTTATTTTTTTTTATTTTTTTATTTTTTGGCAAAAAGTATGCGAACTAGAGATCATGTGGTTAGGTTCATTCTTCAAACATGCATGTGAATTAGATACCATGCGGTTAGGATTTTTTATGAGTAACAAAACATGTGGGTAAATATCATGTTGGGTAGGATCTACTAAAGCATGATTCGGTAGAGGCCATGTTGGGTAGATACCATGTGAATTAGGTTTAGGATGTATATATTTTCTATCTTCATGTTGTTTGACTATTCATTGTATATACTAACACAGTTTTATTTTTGTTTGTGTTTTATGTTTTATTTATTACCGCTGCATTGCATCATCATTCATGAAAAAAGGTGTTGATTCACAAGGTGGTCATAAAAGTAGAAGGCGGTCATAAAATGGACAAGAGCTTTCATAACAAGGAAGTGGATAACGCAGAAGTGAGGTCGTGGTCCAAGGAAACTCAGAGGAAGAAAGGCGACAGTTTGACTGAAGATTACATATCAGTACTACCAGAGGTTGCTCCGGTCAGTCTAAAGCAAAACGATTTGCCAGAGTTACGCGAAATTTGGGAAAGTTGGAATTCTGATGTGAAATACTCTTTCTGGCAAAAGTATGGTGACATCGCCCTTCTGTTGTACGTGAAAGTAAGCGAACCCCTAATCAAAGCCCTCGTCCAGTTTTGGAATCCCGCATATAGCTGCTTCACTTTCAACAAGGAAGACATGACTCCCACGTTAGAAGAATACACCTCCTTGTTTCATTTCGAGACGATACACTTGGACCGTGTCTACTCAAAGGCCTCAAGGACACAATCCTTTAAGAGCAAGCTCGCAAGGATTACTGGGATGGGAGAGAAGTGGGTTGCTGATCGAATCCAAAAGAAGGGAGAGTCTGATTGCTTCCCTTGGTCATGCCTCAAGGAGCTTATCGTCAAGCATAGCGATATCGAGAAGAGCATGGAGATGTTCGCCTTGGGAATTTATGGTTTGATGATTTTCCCGAAAGTTCTTTATCACGTGGAAGCCGCAGTGGTCGATTTATTCGAGCGTTTGGAAAGGAAGGTAAACCCTGTTCCTGCGGTTTTGGCTGAAACATTCAGAGCACTTAGCAGTTGCAGAAGAGCTGAGAGTAGCCGCTTCACCGGGTGTGTCCAGCTGCTTACTGTTTGGATACGCAGTCACTTCTGGAAAATTGACAGAGAGTATAGTCGACGGTTTTCTACGGCCTATTCACCCTTAAAAGATTTCCTCACTAAAGAGTGGCCAGAGCATCTCACCAGGAAAGATTGGGTTTCACTCTTCAGAAATTTACAGGAACATGATATAGTGTGGCGTGTCCCCTGGTTAGCTTTTGTGGATGTGTTGTACAAATGCGGGGATTCCGATTGGGTAACCCTATTAGGGTTATGGGGTGGAGTAGGTTATGCGCCACTGATGGTACTAAGGCAATTTGGGGCACGCCAATTCGTCCCAGCTACATCCGGTCTGAAGGCATCTGAATTTGTGTACTGTGGAGATCATTACAAGAAGACTGCTCGTGCAATGTCAGAGGCGTGGAAGTCAACCTTTAGAACTGATTTCATAGCGGCTGAGGTCATGCTGACACCAGATTACGTGGTATGGAGGGCGGTGCGAAAGAATGATATCCTTCCGTTGGCGGATCACGACCAAACAATTCCTTTGGAAGTACAGTTTAAATACGTACCGTCTAAGTTGGAGATACTGAAGAGTGAATTCGAAGCGGAAATCGCCAGGAAGGAAGCAGAGTGTGAGGCCCTTAGACAAAAGAATTTCATGTTGGACATCGATAGGGATTCTATAATACACAGTTTGAGCTTATGCGCAAGAGAAAGGATGAAGTGGAGGCCAATCTCACTAGTTTACAGAGTGATTACCAAAAGATGAGTCGAGCACGGGCAATTGCTGGCCTCGGGAGAACTTCAGAGCAGTGGCGGTTAGAGCTCCGGGCTGAGAGGGATCGTCGAGTTAGAGACGTCAGAGCCGAGAGAGAGCACCGAGTCAGAGAAGTAGAGACAGAGAAGAAGAAAAGAAATCAAGAACTTGAGTCCGAGAGAAGGTCCTGGGTTAGGGCACTGAAGAGCGAAAGGACAGAGGCTAAAGAGTTAAGACAAAGGTACACCTTGAGCAAGAAGCGAGAAGAAGAATTGCATGCTAATATTGAAGAACTCAGAATGAAGGCAAATAACATGCAACTTGAACTTGAGGTTAGAAAGAAAAGAATCGACGAGCTCGAAACTGAGAAGAGGCAAAGCAAAGAAGAGCTAAAATTAGAAAGGCAACATCGGGAGAATGTGCTCCAAGGCAAACAGGATGAAGTATTCCTCTGGATACAGAGGTACGGAGCAAAGAACGAACGGATAGAGGTACTCAATCAAGAGATGCACGAAATGGAATCAAGGCATGAGGAAGAGTTAGCTCGAGCCAAGGCAAAGAATGAAGAGTACAGTGCCTACGTTATGCAGCTTGAAAGTTCCTTATCTGCAGAAAACAGTCAGCGTTGCCAAGTGGATCAAAGGGTTAGCCTCGAGGAGAACGCTGCTTTGCAAAAGAAGATTCATGATTTAGAGGCTGCCTTACGAAGCTTCCAGACACAAATCGCTGGTCTCGAGCGCACCGTCCAAGGCACCAGACTGCAATGGCAAAACTCAAACGATCACTTTAGAGACTGGAAGACAAACGTGAATCACATGATCCGAGAGACCATGAATCAGTTAAGTGGCGTTGCGAGGCAGTTGGGAGAGATGGACCTCCAAGCAAAAGTCATCCAGAGCTATGCCAATCCAGCATCAGGCGTAGGAAAGAGGGTCGATTGGCTTGTCAATCAGATAGTAGAGCTGAACATGAGAGCTAGGCCATTTCTGTAGTGGACTTTTCTTGTAAAGATGATGCTTTTGTCCTAAATGAAAGTTGTTCTAAGACTGATCGCGTCTTATGAATCAATGCCTTTCTGCATGCATTTGCATTTTATTTGCACGTTAAGTTTTGTATTGCATTTTTATCGCACTTTACATAATTTGCATTCATCCTCAAAGCATTAAAATTAACAATAAGGGATACATTACAGAATACTGGGAAATTTCAAGCATCACTATAACACAAGGAAGGCCATGGATGATAAGATTGCTCAAATAGAAAGAACTCAATTGCAGTTGCAAGATGATCTGAGGAAAATGCAAGAAGATATGCTTAAGGCTCAAGAGGATATGTTGTCTAAGTTGGCAAATATGCTGGGAGGGAGAAATCCAGAGCACGGAAAGGCCCATGAGCAAACAAGTGAAGAACCACTTTACCCCCCAGGGTTTACCCCGGTACAGTCTTCGAATATCCAAGGAACATCTGTCCATACCAAAGTACACATAAATCCTGACGGCATTGCAGTGAATCCGCAACCTGGATCTTGTTCGCATCCCGAAGAAAGCCCATATCACCAGGTCCCGGACCTTGATGAAGAAGCAAAGAAGAGCGAAAACAAGTTGTTGCAGGAGCAATATAAGCATCTAGCAAATGAAGTACAAGCTATGAAAGAAGATACCAGCTTGTATGGTCTCGACGCTAAGGAACTGAGTTTAGTTCCTGATCTGGTCCTACCTCCCAAGTTCAAAACCCCTGACTTCGAGAAATACGACGGTACCCAATGCCCTTCTGCCCATATCACAATGTTCTGCAGGAAAATGACTGGTTACGTAGGGGACGACCAGCTGTTGATCCACTGTTTCCAGGAAAGCTTAGTAGGCTCAGCATTGCGATGGTATAATCAACTAAGGAGAGTTGATGTCAGGACATGGAAAGACCTGGCCAAATCTTTTCTCGACCAGTATAAGCATGTGAAGGACGTCAGGCCTAACAGAATGGTGCTGCAAGCAATGGAGAAGAAGCATAGTGAAAGTTTCAGACAATATGCTCAGAGGTGGAGAGAGGTAGCAGTACAAGTCCACCCACCGTTGGTAGAGGAAGAAACGAACCTACTTTTTGTTAATACCTTGAAGGCTCCATTTTTCTCACATTTTGTTGGTAATCCTTCTCGAAGTTTTGCTGATATAGTCACGGCGGGAGAAATGATTGAAATGGCAATCAAAAGCGGGAAGCTTGAGGGAGGAGATTCCAGCAAGAAACAACCAATGAGGAAGAAGGAAAACGAAGTCAACAAAATAAGGTAGTATGATTCCCATAATATCACAGTGTCCCGACCACAGGGAACGGTAGCATCACCCCAAATTGACAATAGGCAAGGGGCAAGAGATCCAAGGAGAGAGAGGCCTCAATTTGATCCGATTCCCATGACTTATAAGGAGTTATTCCACGAATTATATGATCGACATGTAGTCTCACCTTATCATGTGGACCCTATACAACCCCCGTATCCCAAGTGGTATGATGCTAGTGCTAAGTGCGAATACCATGCAGGGGTTTCCGGACATTCTATTGAAAATTATCCCGCTTTCAAAAAGGTCGTCCAAGCTCTGAGAAGAAGAAACGTCATCAATTTTGGTGACAGTGAACAGCCAAACATAGCCCAGAATCCATTGCCAAACCATGCAGGAGCCGGGATTAATGCAGTCGCTGAAGAGAAAGGAAAAAACGACTGTAAAAAATGTTAGGGAGGTGATGTCACCCATGTCTTGGGTGTGGTGCCAAATGGTCAAGGTAGGACTATTAAAGACTAATCTGCCACGTGAACATTTCAATAATGAAGAGATGTGCCACTACCATAACTGCACAAAACACAGTATACAACAGTGTTCTGATTTCTTAGGGCTGGTACAAGAGATGATGGATAGTAAGGAAATCGAGTTCTTCAAAGAAGGGGCTGAGAAAGAAGAAGCGGAAGTTTACGCCTCTGAGGGATCATCCAAAGAGGTCTATAGTGCTAGTTGTCCCCTCGTCATTACTCCCAAGAATCGAGTGGCTGAGAAGGTAGCTCCAAAGGTGATTATTACACCTCCCTCTCCGTTCCTGTACAAAGACAATAAACAGGTACCCTGGAGATATACTTGTCAAATAGGAGAGGTGACAAAGCAACATGAAGAGGTAGATGAAGTGGGACACATGACCAGGAGTGGTAGATGTTATCACAAAGAACCTGAGAAAAAGATTGCTGTCGAGAAAGGAAAAAGTATCGATGTGCAGATAAGAGAATATGAACCCATCGTCAATGAGCCAATAACGGAGAATGAAGCGATGGAATTTTTAAAATTTCTGAAACATAGTGAATACAGTATTGTCGAGCAATTGCACAAGCTGCCTGCCCGTATTTCTGTCCTATCACTTCTTCTGAGTTCAGAGGCTCATCGCAACGCCCTGTTAAAAGTTTTAAACCAAACATTTTTCCCGAAGGAGATACCCACAGAAAAGCTGGACCGACTAGTTGCCAACATCCAGGCCGATAATTTTTTATCTTTTTCTGAGGACGAGATCCCTTCTGGGATGATTGGCAATCATAAGGCCCTACACATCACAGTTAGGTGTAAAGGGCATGTTCTATCCAGAGTACTGATAGATAACGGTTCGGCGTTAAATGTGATGCCCTTGGTGACCCTAAAAAAATTGCCAGTGGACAGCACCCTGATGAGAAGCTGTCAAAGTGTGGTTCGAGCTTTTGATGGAACGAAGAGAGAAGTTCTAGGCAAGATTGATATCCCTTTGACTATTGGCCCGGCGATATACGAAGTGGAGTTTCTTGTGATGGACATCATGCCTACATACAACTGTTTACTGGGAAGGCCCTGGATTCATCAGGCCGGTGCGGTTCCGTCAACGTTGCACCAAAGGATAAAATTTGCAATTGATGGGAGGCTTATATGCATTCATGCTGAGGAAGACATTATTGCTTCGGTTTCTACTACTGCTCCATACGTTGAAGTGGAAGAGCAAGCTGTTGAATGTTCTTTCAGATCGTTGGAATACGTCAATGCCATGTTTGTGGCAGAAGGAAAGAAGATCCCGAAGCCTAGATTGTCAAACTGCACCAAAATGGGGCTTAAGCTGACTCTTGGAAGAGGAGCAAAAACTGGCAAAGGGTTTGGACGTCGGTTGCAAGGACTGGTGGGCCCAATCTACCCTGTAACTAAAAGAGACAGGTTCGGTTTAGGGTATCAGCCAACTTTAAAAGAAAAAATTAGAAGCATCAAGAAGATTCAGGAATTGAGAAAGGCAAGATTGACTGGTGAGGACCCAAGCTGGGAGCCCATGACATTCCCGCCATTGAGCAGCATTTTCGTATCAGGAGGATATATGTTTCAAGGGACTTTGGAAAGCAGTAAAGGGATAGTTGAGAATGCCTTGGAGGACTTGGGCATTAATGTCATAACCGATGAGGAGTTCAAAGAAATGAGAGCTATGGGCATCTACCCTGCGCCACTGGGCTTTGTGTTGAACAACTGGACTGCGGAGGAATTACCTGTAGTTTACAAATCTTTTGCAGAGTAATACACTAGAACTCTTCCCTATTGTTCATACCCTGGGACAGTAGGTGATTTGATGTAAAGGGTTAAGTTGTGTGTCTTTACTTGCTTTCAATAAAAGATGTGTTTTGTTAATTCCCAAATGGCAAACATTTCCTCATGCATTTTT
Source organism: Hibiscus syriacus (assembly GCF_006381635.1). Lineage (NCBI taxonomy): Eukaryota > Viridiplantae > Streptophyta > Magnoliopsida > Malvales > Malvaceae > Hibiscus > Hibiscus syriacus. The sequence continues at coordinate 2,264,542 of NW_024061960.1, forward strand.
GTTTGAATATACACATATATTATTTCTTTCTATTTGTTTTATAGGGGAAAAGATTCTCCCATATGTATATATGTATATATGTATATATGTATATATATCTTCTTTTTCGTTATCCTTTCAGGAACTCAGATATCAATAATACGAATGCTAATGACTCTGACCCGGAGATTGATTTCGAGATGCCCATATGTCAAGGGGAAATCGAAGGTTGTGATGATGATGAGGGATGTGAACCACCCTCAGAATTACTAAAGATGGTGGAACAGGAAGATGAGCAGATCCTGCCTCACGAAGAGCTTACAGAGATCTTGAACCTGGGTACAGATGAGGATAGAAAGGAAATAAAGATTGGTACCACCCTGTCTACTGAAGGGAGGCAAAGCTTGATAGAATTACTTCGAGAGTTCAAGGATGTATTTGCTTGGTCATACGAGGACATGCCAGGGCTGGATACAGAATTGGTTGTCCATAAATTACCAATAAAGCCTGATTGCAAGCCCGTACAACAGAAACTGAGAAGAATGAGACCCGAGATGCTGCTCAAGATTAAAGAAGAAGTGAAGAAACAATTTGATGCTGGGTTTCTCACAGTGGCCAAATATCCTGAGTGGGTAGCAAATATTGTCCCAGTACCAAAGAAGGATGGGAAAGTACGAATGTGTGTCGACTATAGAGATCTGAATAGAGCTAGTCCAAAGGATAATTTTCCTTTTCCACATATAGATACGTTAGTGGACAATACTGCTGGAAATTCCTTATTCTCATTTATGGATGGTTTCTCCGGCTATAATCAAATTAAAATGTACCCTGAAGATATGGAGAAAACAACGTTTATCACTATGTGGGGGACGTTTTGCTATAAAGTCATGCCGTTTGGATTAAAGAATGCAGGGGCAACCTATCAGAGGGCCATGGTGACGTTGTTTCATGACATGATGCATAAAGAAATTGAAGTCTATGTCGATGATATGATTGTCAAAGCCAAGACGGAGGAGGAACATGTCGAGAATTTGAGGAAGCTCTTTCAAAGATTAAAGAAGTGCCAACTAAAACTTAACCCAAATAAGTGTACTTTTGGGGTGACATCGGGAAAACTGTTAGGATTCGTAGTGAGCCGAAAGGGAATCGAAATAGATCCCGATAAAGTAAAAGCCATTCAAGATTTGCCAGCCCCAAGAACACAGAAAGAGGTTCGAGGATTTTTGGGGAGATTAAATTACATCGCTCGGTTTATCTCGCAGCTGACCGAAAGATGTGATCCCATATTCCGCCTTCTTCGTAAGAATGATTCAGGAGAATGGAGTGAAGATTGCCGAGAGGCTTTTGAGGCAGTAAAGCGATATCTTTCGAATACTCCGATCCTAGCGCCACCTATCCCAGGAAAGCCTTTAATTCTTTACTTGTCCGTTTATGACAATTCAATGGGATGTGTGTTGGGGCAACATGATCAAACTGAGAAGAGGGAGAGGGCTATCTACTACCTCAGTAAGAAGTTCACTGAGTGTGAGGCCAGATACTCACCAATTGAAAAATTGTGTTGCGCTTTAGTGTGGGCTACCAGAAGACTTAGACAGTATATGTTGTATCATACTACCTGGCTCATATCTAAGCTGGACCCTTTAAAGTATCTAATGGGGGTACCTGCATTGTCTGGAAGGTTAGCCCGTTGGCAAATCCTGTTGTCCGAATTTGATATCCAGTATGTAAGCCAGAAGGCAGTTAAAGGGAGCGCCATAGCAGAATTCATTGCGAGTAGGGCTTCAGAAGAATATGAACAGTTGAATTTCGATTTCCCGGATGAGGATTTAATGGCTATCTCGGAGGAAGAAACAATTTCTCCTGCCGGTAAATACTGGAAGATGAACTTTGATGGTGCTTCAAACGCCTTGGGGCATGGGATTGGGGCAATCTTGGTCTCACCAAGTGAAGAGCATTATCCTTTTACCAGTCGGCTCAATTTTGATTGTACAAACAATATGGCTGAATATGAGGCTTGTGTTATGGGTCTTAGAGCAGCTATTGAACTCAAAGCAAAAATGCTGAAGGTATATGGGGATTCAGCTTTGGTAATTTACCAACTCAGAGGTGAATGGGAAACCAAAGATCCCAAACTCGTGGAATATCGTAAATTAGTTCTGGGACTTATTGAAGAATTTGAAGAAGTGACTTTCAATTACCTCCCCCAGAGAAGAAAATCAAATGGCGGACGCCTTGGCTACTTTGGCGGCGGCCTTTAAGATGAACGAGCATTCAAATATGATGCCTATTGAGATGAAGGCTTATGAGTATCCAGCCCACTGCTTTAACATTGAAGAAGAAGATGATGAAGGACCTTGGTACTATGATATCCTCCAGTATATAAGATATCAAAGTTACCCCGAACAGGCAACTGAGAATGACAAAAAGGACCATTAGAAGAATGGCAGCAGGGTATGTGCTTAATGGTGAGATCTTATATAAGAAAAGCATGGATCAGGTCTTATTAAGGTGTGTGGACACTAAAGAAGCGAAAATGATTCTTGAAGAAGTACATGAAGGAATATGTGGCACCCATGCTAATGGGCATGTAATGGCCAGACAGATTATGAGATTTGGGTATTATTGGTCAACTATGGAAACTGATTGCATCAATTATGCCCGAAAGTGTCACAAGTGTCAGATTTATGGGGATAGAATACACACCCCTCCTCATCCGTTGCATGTGATGACAGCTCCGTGGCCGTTTTCTATGTGGGGCATGGATGTTATTGGGCAAATTTTTCCAAAAGCGTCAAATAGTCATCGCTTCATTCTGGTAGCAATAGATTACTTCACCAAGTGGGTAGAAGCAGCTTCCTATGCAAGTGTTACCCAGTCAACGATATATAGGTTCTTGAAGAAAGAAATCATCTGCCGATATGGCTTACCAGAGAGAATTATCTCTGACAATGCGTTGAACTTAAACAACAAGATGATGAAATCTGTATGTGAGCAATTCAAAATAAAGCATCATAATTCCACGGTTTATCGCCCAAAGATGAATGGGGCAGTGGAGGCGGCTAATAAGAACATTAAGAGGCTTATAGAGAAGATGACTGAAACTTATAAAGATTGGCATGAGAAGTTGCCATTTGCTCTGTTTGCCTATCAGACTTCTGTACGGACGTCTACTGGGGTAACTCCGTTTTCTCTAGTTTATGGGATGGAAGCTGTCCTCCCTATTGAAGTGGAAATTCCCTCGCTCCGGGTTTTATCAGAGGTGAAGCTAAATGAGGCAGAATGGGTACAGGCCAGATATGACCAATTGAATCTGATTGAAGAAAAGAGATTGAAGGCTATTTGTCACGGTCAGATATACCAGAAGCGGATGATACGAGCACATGATAAGAAAGTTCACCCTCGAGAAATACACGAAGGAGATTTGGCTCTCAGGAGGATATTGCCCATTCAAAAAGATTTCCGAGGGAAATGGATGCCCAAGTGGGAAGGACCCTATGTCGTCAAGAAATTTTTCTCTGGGGGAGCTCTGGTCTTAACTGAGATGGATGGGTCTGAATTACCTCATCCAGTGAATTCTGACGCAGTTAAGAAATATTTTGCTTGAAGAAAAAAGAAGAAGAAAAAATGAGTGAAAATGAAAAAATAAAAAAATAAAAAAATAGAAAATGAAAAAATGGAAAAAAAAGAAGGGTTCAAGATGAAAACTCGAAAAGGACGTCTTGAAACCAAAGGAGGTCTCGAGTCGAAAACCCGCAAAGGGCGACTTGAGTTTTAAATTCAGAGTTCGTGCATGGTGGATAATCTGAATTGTTTTTGGAAGTAGGAAGAGCTCCTGACATGGGTAACGACAATGGCAGTTGGGATTGAGACCAAAGATTAATGGGAGATTTTGGGGTTCAGAAAGAGCTTCGTACTCTTAGGTGTCATCACAATTTTGGAGATCCTTTTCACAGAAGCTACACTCGAGTCATTCTGACGGCCAGTTCAAAAGCATTTGTGTTATTGATATTTGAAGACACCTATCCTTTGGTTCTTTTCCGATTAAAAGTTTGTCATGTAGTTGCCTAAAAATTCTTCGCATTTATATAAATAAAGAGATATTTTCCCTTCTTAATTTCCCTTTTACAAGCATCTAATTTTGAAAAAGTTAAAACGTATAGCTTAACTTGTGGTACATGAGATCATTTTGTATTATTATGCAAAAGGTTTTGGAAATGCAGGTATTCTGAAGCTAGTAATGGTTTTACCCATAAGCTTGTAGGGTTGCGAAAAGCTAAAACTTTGGAATTCATAGACAATCTTAGCCATTAATGGATGACCCAAGGATGTTGTCATTTATCAAGAAGATTGGTCAGGGGTACTGGCAGGCCTCAAGAAAGAAAGAAGTCAAAGTCTTGTCAAGCCAAAAGTTATAGTATTGAGAGTATCAACTGGGGTGAACGGGTGAAATGCTCTATGCCCAAAGCGAAACCGAGTTTCATTGAAATCAAAGGGGATAGTATTCTTTCGAAGAAGAAAATGCATTAAATTTCATAATTGCATACATCGTAGGCATGAATAGGATCATGACATTGCATGATTATTTTAAATGTTTGCAGATTTCCCAACAATTATTGAAGATTGTTCGAGTCTCATACTCTCTGAAGAAATAGGGAGCAGACGCAATTGATGAAGATTGTGGGTCTTATACTCTCTGAAGAAATAGGGGGCAGACGCAATTGATGAAGATTGTGGGTCTTATACTCTCTGAAGATATAGGGGGCAGACACAATCGTTGAAGATCGTTCGAGTCTCATACTCTCTGAAGAAATAGGGAGCAGACACGATTGTTGAAGACATTCGAGTTCTATTCTCCTTAAAGGAAGAAGGAGCGAATCCGTTTGAAGATATGTCTAAGTTCCATACTCCCTTGAAGAAAAAGGGAGCGAACCCAGTCGAAGATGTTCGAGTTCTATACTCCTTAAAGAAAGAAGGGAGCGAACCCAGTTGAAGATGTTCGAGTTCTATACTCCTTAAAGAAAGAAGGAGCGAACCCGTTTGAAGATGTTCGAGTTCTATACTCCTTAAAGAAAGAAGGAGCGAACCCGTTTGAAGAGATGTTCGAGTTCTATACTATCTGAAGGAATAGGGAGCAGACACGTTTTTTAAAAGATTTTCGAGTTCTATACTCCCTGAAGAAAGAGGGAGAGAACCCGTTTGCAGAAGATTTTCAAGTTCTATACTCCCTGAAGGAAGAGGGAGCGAACCCGTAGGCAAAAGATTGTACGAGTTTCTACTCCATGAAGGAATAGGGAGCGAACCTGTTGTCTGAAGATTTTTCAAGTCTCACTTACCCTGGAGGAGTGGAACAGATCCCTTATCAAGTTTCAAAGCGAAGATGAAATTGAACAAAAACACGTTGTCTTTTTATCTTTGCCCTATTCTTGTTAACACAAGAATGAGCAAAGAGGGGCAGCTGTAAACACCTGTTTTTGTCTGGGGTTCTCGTTCGAGCTTTACTCCAGTTTATATATTATTAATTAGTTATTATTACCATGTGTTGCATGTGTTTATCTATTTAGGTTATTTTTAGTTTATTATCATGTGTGTTTAATTATGTAGGGTGTTTAATATATATATTATGTTTAATGCACTAAATAAATGTTTTATTACAGGCCCAAATTGAAACAAGTTACAACAGGCTGGACTAAACAGCCCAAACAACAGTCCATGTACAAAAGAACCCTAAACCCGTTAGGGTTTTCCTATCCCAGCTTCCAGCGCCGCAACATGAAGGCCGTTGGATCTGTCATCAGGATCCAACGGCTCACGACGTCCCAAGCATCCCCAGCCATCGTGCGCATATGCTCTCAGAACTCCAAGACAGCACGAACCAACCGGGTGCTACCCACGTGAAGTCCCTCGGGACTGTTCCTCATCGCCTGTGCCCAGGCTGCTCACGCCCGTGACTTGCTCGCTCCAGAGCCCTGCAAACACACCAAACGAGAGCAGAAACAGAAAAGAAGAAAACTGGAAAGAAATCTATCAACTAGAAATATAAAAGGAAAGGAAGGGGGTAAGGGGAGAGCTCTCTCGGTCATCGGCAACGGAGAAGAACCAAAAAAAAAACGAAAATTTCTCAATCATAAAAAACAGAATACAACCCAAAAGAACAGAAAAAAAAAGGAAATACCCAGAAGATCATTCATCAACAACCAGAGAACAAAACGAAAGCAAAAGAGACTTACCCTTCCGATCCAGTAGCTTTCGTCACTAGGAATCCATACCCCGTCTGTGAGAAGGTAAAACCTTTCACCTCCCGTTGATTTCGAGTCATGCATGTTGGTTTTAGGTCTCGGGCTTTAGGGATTTGAAGGGTTCAGTACATGTTTGGTCATAGTTCAACCGGGTAACGGGGCTAGGGTCGCGGGGTTTAGCAGTGAGGTAAGGGTTTGTTTTAGCCTCTTTGGTTTTGGGTTCTGTCATGAGAGACTCAAGGTTTTGGGGTTCAAGGTTTACGGGGTAGGTTTCACGCCTGCGTGGCTCCTCATCGGAGCGTTAGGCGGTGGAGGCCACGGTGGTTGTGGAGGCTAGGGCTTTGTTTGGGCTTCGTCGAGGGTTAGGAGAGAGTTTGAGGGAGAGAAGAAGGAAAACGGCGGGGCTTGGTTTGGTCTGGCTGAAGAGAAGTGATTTAGGGTTTCAGATTTTACCCTAATAACCTATATAACAGGACGCCAGAACGGCGTCGTTTCGTTTAGGCCCAAAACGGTAGCGTTTTGATAGCTGAGGGGAAAACTGTGCGTTTTAGGAAAAGGGTTAATGTCTGGCGTGGCCATCCCAACCTTGTTTCATTTCGATTTGGTCCCTATACCGAACTTTGTTATCTTTTGATTTTGTATCTTAATTTTCAACGTGTTACATCTAAGTCCAGAACCATGTTAGGGCCATTTTAATGTTGTTTAGGCATTGGATGTGTAATTTGAGAAACTTTCAATTTGGTCATTTGCAGTATTTTGGTTGTATTATGTTTGCAGTACCCAAAAATGAAATGTTATGAAAGAACTTGTTATTTATTTTTTATGTTTTAGTCCTTCTAATATTTTATGCATGTTTGTTAGGCTAATTAGATTTATTTTAAATATGTTGCATGTGTATATTATTTCGAGCATGTTGTCCATACGCACTTAGATGTATTTCTTTTTAAAGCATGTTAGCCTCGTTTACTTTAATCGCATGTTCAATTAATCTTTGCATTAACATCATGATATCCTCATATGCATAACTTGACATTATTGCATAATCGGAATTAAGGGTAATGCCCTTTTAATCTAAAATTATCAGAATGGCTTTCCTTAACTTACAGGAAAGTTGTTTTGACGATTTTAAATTAAAATGGTATCCCGTCAGTAACGCCTAATTAAATTTGGATATATCATTGTAAAATTTGGGAGCGAAAGAAAAGGAAATATTCGACTATTTAAACTTTTCGAGAAAAGGTCGTTAGAACTGAACTAAAGATCTGGTCTCGATATTTTTAAATAATCGAATATTCTTTATCTTTCTAATGACTTGGTAATTTTAAATTAAATCTATTTTGTTGCTTTGAATGTTGCAAATTTACATGTTTGTCGTTTAAAGGGATCATTAATCAAATCAAATTTGAACTTGTGAAATTCATTGCAAAGAAATTAATTAATCGACTAGGTACCGATTTAGGGCGTTGTGGGGGTGCTAACCCTTCCCCACACGTAATCGACTCCCGAACTCAGATTTTGATAACGCGGACCTCTACTTGTCGTTTTAATTAAAATTAATTTTTATTTAAAATGACAAAATGTTTTTGGGTGCCCAATCACACCCTAATCAAAGATTGGTGGCGACTCCTCGAACCTTATATTTTTACCGTAACGGAATTTCCAATTTTTCGAAACGAGAGGTTTTCTAAAATTGTATCGTTTTTAATTAAAAATTCAATTGAAAAGAGAATAATTAAAAATGACGCGGTTTTCAAAGTCTCGCCCCCACTCCCGTTTAAAAATCGTTTCGACATAGTCAAATGACTCTTTTTAACTTTTAATAGTAATGAGATTCAATAAAGCAATGTCCTATAGCCGACGAACCATTTATGTACTTTTCGCTTTAACTTAATGGGTCAATATAAAACTAATGTTTTATAAATACATAGTTATATGAGGAATTCTAAAGGGCAACAACCTAATTTAAAGCTAAAAAACGGTGACTTTTGGGCATAACTGAAAATAAGATAAAAATCATACCATTTTAGATTAAGAACAACCTAAAATGTTACATTCTTCATAACATTTTAAGTTCAACCAAAAATATTAGTAAAAATATAACATTTTAAGTTGCGTTCAACCTGAAATATTATGATTTTTATTACATTTTTGGTTACACACCAAAATCGATGTTTTTTAGCCTTAAATTTGACAGCTGCACAACAAAACTATCCTAGTTATAGGTATAGTAAAAACTGTGTAAAAACGTTTTGGTGATGTTTTATAAATATATATATATATATATATATATATATATATATATGAAAAAACAAAAACAACCATACAAAGAGTATATACCTAATCGTTACAGATGAAGAGGAGAATGATTCATCCCCGTGGGGTTTTTACAAACAAGCACGTGGAAACGATTCTTCATGTTCCTTTGTTATGCTCACCAGGTGAAGCTCATGGACTCAAAATGCAGATTGTCTGCCAATCCAGAACCAAAGATGGCTGCAACCTCTTGTCGCAGTTCCCTCGGTCCGCTTACAATAACTCCTACGCTGCTTCCTTTGCGTTCAAACAGTATCCCTACCAATAACAACACTCAACTAATTTAGATTTCTTGACATATATGTAACAAAGGATGTCATAACACATATTGGATAATAACTTACTTTTCAAGTCAGGTCGTTCACCGTAATGGACCTTGGTCGCTTGCATTAAAGACTGGTGCAGAAGGCTTTCTAGTTTTCGGTCACTGTTACACCACGCCGGAGATGTCGTTGGCGGAATATCCATGTTTTGAGTCTGACTCATCCCCTTCCTATTTCGCTTCTTGTTCCAAAGATAAGCAGTAGTTGCGGTCATTGCGATGGCGAGGCATATGAATAAAATGTTAAAATCAGCTCTTGCAGCGGTAGCGTATACCACATTAGAGCCATGGTCAATCGAGTATATATAGTATCGTGTTAGAATGCCGATGAGAAGAAGGAAGATGACGAAAGATGATGAAATTATAAGTCCGAGCCAGAGCCAGCTATCGGGACCTAAAATTGCAGAAACTGGTGCATCTACCGCATTAGGCTTGAACCATATAGTTTTTAAGGGCTTGTGGTTATCTTCGGCAGCCACATTTTCTCTTGTTACATAGGCTTCAATCTGTAACTGCAGGCAGGAAATATCGATTGTGTCGCCTGAAACTGGTAGTATCAATTTCAACATTGTGAGATCAATAGATTTCTTGAATGCACATATGAGGAGGATCTGTGGAATCTTGACACCACCATTATCGGCCTTAAACATAAGCTCTAGAATAATCTATATGAAAGGTGTAATGCGACTAACGTATCGTGCCTGTGGTGGATATTCCATGTCATAAAGAGTTCTATATTTACCATTGCAGAAGCAGGGGAAAAGATCTTGTTTTGGGGTCACGTACCTTAGAAAATGTGTTGAGGCAGGTCCATAAGGCCCTTCTATGGACACCTCGAAGCGATTCGTTGAGAAAGGGGTTGAAAACTTCTGATACAACTCAGAAGACCAACTTCCTTCGCTTTTGATGATGCTCAGCTTGTCAGGATCCATGTTACTATTGGAGGTAATTGTAAAGGGATGCCATTGAAGCTTGGAAATTCCAGGTACATTCACTAAAAGAATGCTTGTTGGCGTGTAACTCAGCTCTGCCAAAATAAACAATAAGATTATATAATATATGAGTAATAACTCCCTTAGATGAGTTAATCAACAAGCATAACACATCAAATATGAGTAATGTTTTTTGACAATACCTGGACTCTTGGAGAAGTTCAACTCAACAGTTTGACAAGGTAAAACAGGAGCCGAAACCAAGCTAACCCTTTGCTGGGATTGTAAGAATCTCAAAAACCGATCGACGAGGAAGAGGTAGAAACCAGGAAGCATGATGCAAGAATAGGCGAAACCGACATGAAAGACAAAGAAGACAACGAAGAGAATGTAGAGATGATGAGTGTAATAGAAGAGCTCAAACATTTTTCGCCTTATACGAGGGAGGCTTGTTGCCCACACGGCTAATCCAGAGAACAAAGCTATTTCTCCTGCCATATTTGAAACTTCAATTTTATCCCACTTGAGTACCTGCAGAATATAAAGAACAATTATCTGGTTTGCAACATGAATTGTTACATCCTTTGTTCTTTTCAAACTGGTTATTTACCTGCGTCATTTGCTCTGTGTTGGCCCAGTAAACAAGATAACATAAACCATGAGAAGTGAAAATGATCATTGCAACATGACCAATCCAAATATGATACCTCACACTTGCTTCTGAAGTAAGCCCTATCAACCGCAAAACCGAAGACCCTCTGGTCACAGGGAAGAAGAGAAAAGACATGCAAATGTTTCCTACTAGCCCAAGTGCCAAACCAGACATGTCCAACTTAGCCTCCCACCTGCAAGGACGTCAATCCAAAACTTTCATCAAATTTGGAACTAATATATATATATATATATATATATATATATATATATATATATATAATCATCGTAGGCAAGGAATTAATGAGATTCTTACACTAGCAGTCCACTCTTTGAAGCCATTTGGTAGATATGTACAAATATATTATTCAAGTAAGAAGTGGTTGACCAAGCTATAAGCACTGAAGATACTAATTTTTCATCCATTTGTTGTCATTATTATTATTGTTATTATTATTTTATTTATAATTATTATTATTATTTTATAATTATTATTATTATAATTATTATTATTAATAAAAAATTACTATTACAAACAGGCCCAATCAAAACTGGACCAACCCAGTTACAAGAAACCCAATCAGCCCAATAGTAGAACCCTAAATTAGATTAGGGTTTTCATCTTCATCCCAGCCGCCGCTCTCCTTGCCAGCCGTTGGATCTGACTTAGATCCAACGGTCCACATGGTCCCAGCAGAAACCCTAGGGTTATGATACCCTAGGGCCGCACGGCGCCGCCTCTACGTCCAGCCACTCCACCCGCTGCCACGACGCCAACAGTAGACTCCAGAAGGTTTGCTGCTACAACAACAACCGCACACGTGTCCCCATTTTTCGGTGAGTCACCACAAGTTCGGTGACTCACCAAACTGCCACTCTTTTACCAGGTCCAAGACGAGCGCTGGTGATGGTTATAAGACCATCAACCGAACCTGCAAAAGAAAAAAAAAAGAGACAAGGAGATCAATCAGAAAATAGGGAGCAAGCCAGAGAGAACCACAAACAACACAACAACCAAATACCACTAAAATACCGAGAGAAAAATTAAGAGAAATATTATCGAGGAAGCTGTGACGCCACCAGAGTTCACGCTCTTCCACCCGCCACCAAAAGCCTTCGAAAACCGAAGGTACTTTCATAGATTTGCTCCGATTGGGAGCATTTTAAGGGAAAATGTCACCGGATTCGTCATTAGGAGGGCCCGATCTAAATTTTGGTATAAAATTTGTATTTTCAGACCACCGGAGGCGATGGTCGGCGGCGGAGGTCAACGGTAACAGACGGCTGCCGACCGACGATTGTATTCCCTCCGGTGAGGGAATCCTAGAGAGAAGGCAGAGAGAATGCTTCTCTCGGTTTTAGAGAGAGAAGAGGTAATGAGAAAATGAGAGAATTTGGCCTTAAGGCCGGTTATAATGGGGTATAAATACCCTTACCAAAACGACGTAGTTTTGGTGAGGGCTTTTGTGTAATTTCACACATGGATAAATTATTCTCGCAGCCACTGTAACTTTAAAAACTTGCAATTTGATCCTTATAGCATGTTTTTATTTATTATAATTTGATATTCTAATTTAATATAATTTTATTTTAGTCCCCAAGTAAATAAATATATAAAATAACATGTTTAATCCCTGTAACTTTAAATAATTAATTACTAATTAGGGTATTTAAGTTTTATATGTTATAATTTAATCACTACTTTCATTTAATTACCAATTTTATTATTATATTTATATATTTTTATAATTTCATATTTGTTATTGTTTAATTATCTTAATATGTTTTCAATATATTTAATTATTATTATTATTATAAATTATTTATTATTATTTAGTTGTTTTTCTATTAAAATTCTATTTATAAATCTAATTTTATAAATTACTTTTAAATAAAAATAATATTATTTTAATATATATTTATTTTTCAATATTAAGAAATGACAGTCTTAAAGCAACTGGATGTTCATTTTCTTATATTTTTAAATAAATAAATATTTTACTTTTATAAATTATATATATATTAACCTATTTTTTATATTATTTTTAGATAAATGTTTTATTATTTATTTATTTTTTAATATTAAGATTTTAAATTATTTTATGATAAAATAAATATTTATTATATAAATTAATAGATTTTAAATAAAATAAATTTGAAATAACAGGATTATGAATTAAATATATTTTTGACTTTTTTAATTTTCCAATAATAGAGACAATTTATAATTAATAAGTACCAATTTTGGGCGTTGTGGGGGTACTTAATCCTTCCCCAAACGTAATCGACCACGAATCCCTTTTTATTATTAAAAATAAATAATTTTTGGTTAAAACGCATACCAGTTTATCTTTTAACTGATGTTTTCTTAAAATCTCATTTAAAAGATAATTTTTAGGTATTCGACCTACCTGACCCAAAAGGCCGATGGCGACTCCCAAAACATTTTAAAACCATTTATTCACATCACTTTTCCCGCCAAGTAAAAAATTCGTACCCGGGCAAAAACTGGTTACGACAGCTTGGCGACTCCACTGGGGACTGGTCAAACTTTAAAATCAATTACAAATTATCTCTATTAATTAGAAATTAAAAACTCATATATTTAATTTATAATTCTTTCTTTTCAAAATTTTTATATATACTTATTATTTTCATATTATTTATATATATTATTTTATTAATGTTTTATTTTATTTTCAAGTATTAAAATTCATTATTTATTTGTCTGTCAGAGGTTTGAACATTTCTCCTCACACACAACATGTGCATTGCATAACATAAGCTTTATAATCAAGCTTGTCCCTTTTAAGTGGAAATGAAAGCCACGTCTTCGTGAGAATTTATTCTCCGTGTCAGACCTAGCAAGTAGCTTTCGAGGTTCATATGCCCTATGTCTTCGTGAGAATTTATTCTCTGTGTCAGGCATAGAGAAGTGTATCCCCTCGAATTGAACTTGATCCACTTTAGTCTGTGATGGATTAGGATTGAGGGTTGGCATCCCAAGGGGGCACTAACAAGGACCATTCAAGTACCTTTACTCTTAGAACTGAAACTCTGCATATAGTAAACCTTAGAAACTCTTCCGATCTGAAGCCATGCCGAAATTTTGTCCCAAAATAGGTGTACATGAAGGAGAAATGAATTCTAACTTTTTCCTTTTAATTAATTAATTTATTTCCCTGCTAAATAAATTACATGTGAATTTAGATTATTTAAAGTATGCTATGTAGAAAGCATGTTTAAATAGAAATATTTGGATAGATATTATTAAATTAAATTTTTCTTTCTTTATTATTTGAACTAATTCATTTATTTTTGTGTGTTCTTTTATATTTTATGTTTGCATAGCATCATACAGGATAAAAGGTATTGATCTTCAAGTTAATCGTCTCATTGGAAAACCTTCATCTATGGATAAAAAATGTTCAAATCAAATAGCTCCAAACTCAGAAGTAAGACAGTGGTCTGAGGATTTACAAAGACAAGGGGGAGACAGTCTGCAGGATGATTATGTACCCTAGTTTGCAAGTTATGCTCCGGTTTCGCTAAAAAGAAATATGCAAGATTTGCGAGGCATTTGGGAGAGTTGAGATTCAAATAGAAAGCTGTATTTCTACCAGTCTTACGGGGACATCCCATATTTGCTATATGTCGAAGTTGATAATTACTTGCTTCGAGCCCTAAATCCCGGTTATAATTGTTTCACTTTCAATAAGGAGGACTTGGTTCCTACTATTGAAGAATACATAAGGAGGACTTGGTTCCTACTATTGAAGAATACACAACTTTGCTACATATAGAAGGGGCTTTGGAGAATCGAATTTATTCAAGGTCAGTTAAAACTCAACCTTTCCGAGTTAAATTAGCAAAGATTGCCGGAGTACGAGAGGAATAGGTAGTAGCTCGTACGAAATAAAAGGGCGAAGGCATTGCTTGGACCAACATCAAAGAAATTATTCAGAGTCATCCAGATGAGACGATTTGATCTCTTGGCTCTGGGTATATATGGTATGGTCATTTTCCCGAAAGCATTGGGATACATTGAAGCTGCAGTAGTAGATTTGTTTGAACAGCTACCAAAAAAGGTCAATCATGCTTCTGTAATTTTAGCAGAGACTTTTAGATCATTAAGCGCTTGTAGAAGGTTAGGAGGTGGATGATTTTTGGGATGTGCACCATTGTTATATGTATGGATCCGTAGCCATTTTTGGAGGACAGAAAAGGTTTCATATCGTCATTTTAGTACGGATTACTCACCATTGAAAGAGTTTCTAGAGCAAGAATGGCCGAAAGAAATCATGAAAGATATGTGGATCAATGCCCTGCGAAATTTACAAAGCGATGATATCGTTTGGCGTGCCCCGTGGAAAATTCAAAGGGAATTCTTTTATAAATGTGGTGACTACAACTGGGTGATGCTACTTGGTTTGTGGGGAGGAATCAGATATGCACCACTTCTGGTTATAAGGCAGTATGAATGTCGTCAAGTTGTTCCTGTGACTACTGGGTTACATTCATCCGAGTTCGCATTTCATAGCAAAAATTAAAAAAGAAACATTATGGAGGCCATTAAAGCTTGGAAAACAACTTTCTGTATCCGAGCTAAAGCAGCAAAAGAAATGTTAACTCCTGATTATGAGGAATGGAGATCTGTCAGGAAAAATGAAAATATTCCTCTACCAGATCAAAATAAGGATATCTATATGGAAGATTACATTCGGGTGGTTCCATCAGAGATTGAAATCCTGAAGGCTGAATTTGAAGCAGAAAGAGAAGATTGGTCGAAAGAGTTAGAACAAATGAGACGATACAAAGCTATGATGGGCGTCGACGTTGACTTTCATTCAGCACAATGTGCAATGCTGAGGGAAAACAAAGAAAAAGTTGATGGTGAGTTCAGAACGCTAAAGAAGAATTATGATGAGCTACACAAATCGTGGAAAGCATCAGGATCGAGCAGATCAATAGTACATATGACCAAAGAATTGAGTATCGAGAAAAGCCGAGTTGAACATTTGAAAGGAAAAAATAGCCGTTTACTCAAAATCCTTGAGAAAGGAAAGCAGAAAATGGAGGATCTCGAGGTTGAAAAAAGGGAGGGAATTGTAAAGCACAAAGCCGAAAGTCGTGAGATTATGAAACAAATGCAGAAAGAAAGAGATCGAGCTAAAGAATTAGAAGATATGACGAACGACATGCTTGAGAAATTTGAAGATGAGAAAAATACCATGTTCAAGGGATTTGAATCTGAAATGAACATTCTGATTATCGAACTCGAAGTCAGGGGTCAAAGGATTGAAGAGTTTGATGTTGAAAAGGAAAAATGGGAATTGGAGAGGAAGAATTTCAACACTAGACTTGAAGTAGAGCAAGAAGTGGCCAACAAATGGATGCAAAGATGTAGAAACAAGAATGTTCAAATCCAGAAGCTGAGTCAAAGAACACAAGAAACACGAAAAAAACTTGAAGAGGATTTGGATCAGTGTAGAAACAAAAACTCAGAGTTTAATGCTTACATCTTGCAACTTGAAGAATCATTATTTCAAGAAAAGGTTCATCTAGGACCTAGTGATCTTAAAGAAAGTTATGAGGAGAATGTTTCATTGCGAAGAAGCATCCGAGATCTTGAGAAAACTCTACACAGTTGTCAAGTCAGAATCAATGACTTAGAGCAGACTCTCGAGGGAACTAATGAACAATGGTAAAAATTGACTGATGTCTATGTATAAAGAAGTGAAGAGAGAAGCAATATGGTATTCGAGGCCATGGTACAAATAAATGAAGTTGCCAGATATGTTGGGGAGTTAGCTGCTGAAGCAAAGATAATTGAGCATCACGTTGATCCAGTTTCTAAGTATGGAAAGAAGATGACTTGATTGATGAAAGAAATCATAGAGCTTAATAGGAAAGCTATGCCGTATATGTAGTTATGAACTATTATAAAGAAACTTTTGTATGCTGATGAAAGTTATTCTATGACAGTTAACTTATTGAGATCAATACCTTTTGCATACATTCATTTTTGCATAGATTCATTATTCATTGCATTATTTTCTTTATGAATAATTTTTATTAAGGTAAACATTCATTAAATAAAATTTGAAAAAAATAATATCAAAAGGATTTTCAATCGCAATTATTCTGGCCAAACGAGAAATTCAACATCACTACGGTAATAGACAAGCTACTAAGAAAATCATGGAGGATAAAATACAACGTCTTGAGGAAAAACATAATAAAGAACAAGCAGAGATGAAAATGAAGTTAGAGAAAATTGAAGCCAGTATTACAAACTCACAAGACAGTATAATGCAGAAAATAGAGGATATGCTCAGGAAACAGGCTACCATTGGAAAAATTCATGAAAACCCTGTCCCTTTTGACCAGGAACCTATGTATCCTTTAGGTTTCACGTCGGAACCGATTTATCACTCTGGCATCACACCTGTACAAATCCATGCTCGCACATCGGCACTTCAAGAGACCAAACATAATGAAAGTCAACAAGTGGATCATGCGTCTTCAAGCAAAAATCTGCTTATATCAGATGTGAAAATACGAGATTTTAATGTTGAGCATCTAATCCTATATTTGAATGAGCTGAATGAGAAAGAAAAAGTAAATGAAGAATTGACCAGACAGATCAAGAGCTTAGAGGAACTAATAAAATCCGTAGAAGTAACTGAATTATTCTATGGGTTTGACGCTAGTGAATTGAGCTTAGTCCCAGACCTAATCCTCCCCATCAAGTTCAAAATTCTGGAATTTGAAAGATATGACGGTACTACATGCCCTTCGTCTCACATTCCTATGTTTTGTCGTAGAATGGCAGGACATGTGAAAGACGAGAAATTATTAATTCATTGCTTTCAAGATAGCTTAACAGGAATAGCTTTAAAATGGTATACTCAACTGACCAAAGCCAACATTAGATCCTGGAAGGATCTGGCAAAGGCATTCCTAGAGCAGTACCGCCACGTGACAGATATGGTCCCTGATAGAGGGACTCTCCAAAATTTGGAGAAAAAGAACAATGAAACATTTAGACAGTACGCTCAGAGATGGCGTGACACATCAGCACAAGTTCAGCCACCTCTATCAGAAAAAAAAGAAACAATAATGTTCGTCCATACTTTAAAGGCTCCCTATTTAAGCCATTTAATAGGGAACGCAACCAGAAATTTTGCAGATCTGATCATTTCTGGAGAACTCATTGAAAATGTCATGAAGAGTGGCAAAATTAAATCAAATGAGGGGTCTAGTTCAAAAAGACCCATGCCGAAAAAAGGAGAACGAAGTTAACAATGTGAATTCTTACAACAAGGATACTTCGAGAAGTGTTACGATAACCCAACCAAGGGTTAAGAAAGAGGAAACAAACACTAATCGAGCGAAATCCAAAGGATCTCGCAGGGAAAATGAAAGGCTTTCCTTTACACCATTTCCAGTACCGTATGCAGAGATCTATGATTCGTTGTTAAAAGCAGATGTCATAAGGCCCTATCCTTTGATTCCCATGCAACCACCGTTCCCTCCATGGTATGATGTAAAAGTACACTATGTTTATCATGACGGAATTACGGGTCACTCCATTGAAAACTGTTTGGCATTCAAAAGGGTGGTCCAAAATTTGATTAATACTGGAAAGCTGGAATTCAATTCACCAGCTACATCAAATTATCTGCTGCCAAATCATAGAGATAAAAATGTGAACGCAATCCAGGAAAAGAATGGAAGGAAAGCAAAAACGGATGTTTCTGAGATTAAATCTCCTTTTGGTTGGATATTTCAACAACTCTCCCTATCTGGAATGATTCAACAACAAGTCAGGCCAAAGCATAATGAAGCCGAGAATTATTGTGAATATCATCAAAAGAAGAGACATGGAAATCAACTATGCCTTGAATTTAGAGATTTGGTGGAAAAACTGATAAATAACAAAGAGATAGAGTTCTTTGAACAAGAACTAGGAAAAATAGAAGATTATGTTTGCACATCAGAAGATTCTAAACCTAAGCAGAAAATAAGTGATCCCGTGATCATCACTGTGAAATCATCTACAGTGAATCCGATACCATCAAAGCCGAAAGTGGTCATCATAACTCCTTTACCATTTCCATATAAGGATACCCGCAGGGTACCTTGGAATTATACTACCAATGTTTCAATGGTAGGAGGATCTATTTCTCTGGAAAAAGTAGAAGAGAAAGTACAGAGTATGGATTCGACTTCTGAAGTAGTAAATGAAGTCGAATTCTTTACAAGAAGTGGGAGATGTTACTCTCCCGAAACATCGAATGCATCAGAACATGCAAAAATAAAGGGAAAAGCTACAGTGATACCTCAAAAGGTATTTGATGACGAATCCCCACCAACAGTCAATGAGCTCGTAACAGAAAAGCAAGCACAAGAATTCTTGAAATTTTTGAAACATAGCGAATATAGTTTGGTTGAACATCCACATAAACAACAAGCCCAAATTTCAATTCTTGATTTGTTGATGAATTTAGAAGTACACAAAAATGCCTTGATGAAAATACGTAATCAAACATTTATTCCTGAAGATATATCTCTCAACAAGCTTGACGGGATTGTGGGGCACATAGCTGCTGATAATTATATAACGTTCACTGATGATGAAATACCTGAGGGCAGAATAGGATCAGTGAAAGCTTTGAATATTACCACACATTGTCATGGCCATGTTTTTCCAAGAGTATTGATTGACAATGTATCTGCTCTTAACTTGATGCCTCTGGTTACACTTCAAAGAATGATGGTGGATAAATCGCACATGAAGAGTTATCAGAATGTAGTATGAGCTTTTGATGGCACTCAAAATGAGGTGCTTGGGAAAATGGAAATACCACTGTTGATCGGACCAGTCGTGTACAATATAGACTTTGTAGTGATGGATATCCACTCTACATATAATTGTTTGTTAGGGGGGAGGCCATGGATTTATTCTGCAGGAGCTGTTCCTTCTTCATTGCATCAGAAACTGAAGTTCGTTATTGACGGTCAACTGATATGTGTAGGAGCTAAGGAATAAATCATTGCCTCTGTAACGAGTGATGCTCCGTATATTGAAACCACTGATGATGCTCTCGAATGCTCTTTCCGAGCTTTGGAACTTGTCAATACAACCTTTATTGCTGAGGGAAACGAAATTCCACATCCCAGATTGTCCGATTGCACCAAAATGACTGTACGACAGACTTTAGGCATAGGAGCTAAAACTGGGAAAGGTTTGGGAAAGAATATTCAGGGGAGTTCAGTTCCTGTAAGTATGAAGATGAAGAAAGATCATTTTGGGCTTGGATTTAAGCCTAATTTTCAGCAAAGGAACAACAAGATGAAAAGAAGAGGTGAAAATAGAAGGGCAAGATTGAAGGGAGAAGAAATTCCTGGGAACGCATGTCTTTCCCTCCTTTGAAGTCCACATTTAAATCCAGAGGAATGGTTAATGTAGAACAATAGCTTGTTGATGCTCTCAAAGAAGAAAGTTCAACAAAAGATCAATGCATAGTTGAAGAGGCTATGGGAGGATTATTTATCAATATGATCACACATGGCTGGAATTCGCCTTTGTCTTCCTGGTGAAACACTCAACAATTGGACTGTTGAGGACCTCCCTATAGTTTTTAGTATTAACACAGAGTAATACTCAGAACTAATATTTATGTTTTAGCCCAAGAATATAAAAAGTTTTTGTTATCTTGTAAGGGCAGTTGCTAAGTTCACTTAATATCAAATATAAGAAGTTTTCTTAAAATTCTTAAATGGCAATCATTCTTTACATTTTACATTTTTACATTCATTATTTCTCATTCTTTATATTTATTTCATAAATTTACTATATCCTTTCAGAAATATGTCCGATTTGAATTTGCATATGTCACAATGTTAATAGCTTGATTATTCCTAAATTTAATCATGAGATAAATTTAGAGCGGCCCACATGTTCGGAGGAAGTCAATGAGTCTGAGGATGAAATAGAATGTGATGTTCCTACTGAATTATTAAGACTGGTAGAAAAAGAAGACAAACAAATTTTACCTCACAAAGAAGAAATTGAGACTGTAAATCTGGGAACCGATGAATAAATGAAAGAAGTGAAAATTGGTACTACTTTGTCAACCCAAATAAAACAAGAATTGATAGATCTCCTCCAAGAGTTCAAAGACATCTTCGCCTGGTCTTATCAAGATATGCCTAGTTTGAGTACATATATAGTGGTCCATAAACTTCCAATCAGTCCAGAGTACAAACCTGTTCAACAAAAGCTCAGACGAATGAGGCCAGAAATGTTGTTGCAGATCAAAGAGGAAGTGATGAAGCAGATTAATGCAGGTTTCCTACAGGCAGCCAAATACCCAAAATGGGTAGCTAACATTGTTCCAGTACCAAAGAAAAATAGGAAAGTTCGAATGTGTGTGGATTACAAAGAAAAAAACAACATTTGTAACCATGTGGGGCACATTCTGCTATAAAGTAATGCCATTTGGATTGAAAAATACAGGGGCAACATATCAGAGAGTGATGATAACTCTATTTCATGACATGATGCATAAAGAGATTGAAGTATACGTGGATGAAATGATTGCCAAGTCCCGAATCGAAGAAGAACATATTCAAAATTTAAGAAAACTTTTCCAGAGATTGAGAAAGTATCAATTAAAGCTCAACCCCGCTAAATGCAATTTTGGGGTAACATCCGGGAAGCTTTTGGGATTTGTAGTCAGTAAAAAATGAATCAAGATTGATCCAGATAAAGTAAAAGCAATTCAAGATCTTCCACCACCCAACACAAAAAAAGAAGTTTGAGGTTTTTTGGGAAGATTAAATTATATATCTCGTTTCATTTATCAATTAACTGACAAATGTGATCCAATATTCAAATTACTTTGAAAGAACAATCCTGAAGTCTGGAATGATGAATGTCAAGAAACTTTGGAAATTATTAAGAAATATTTATCCAATGCCCCCATTTTGGTATCACCAGTGCCTGATAGACCGTTAATTCTATACTTGACAGTCTTTGAAAATTTAATGGGATGCGTACTAGGGCAGCATGATGAATCTGGAAGAAAAGAGAAAGCCATTTATTATCTGAGTAAAAAATTTATTGATTGTGAAATTCGATACCCACCAATACAAAAATATGTTGTGCCTTGGTGTGGGCTACTCGAAGACTCAGACAATACATGTTATATCATACCACTTGGCTGATATCTAGACTTGATCCTTTAAAGGTTTAATGGAATCACCAGCTTTAACAGGCAAAATGGCTAGATGGCAGATGTTATTATCTGAGTTTGATATTGTATATGTCAACCAAAAAGCGATAAAAGGAAACGTCATAGCTGATTTCTGGCCAGTCGTGTATCAGATGATTATCAGTCTTTGAGTTTTAACTTTCCAGATGAAGATTTGTTGTGCATATCTATGAATGAAGAAGTTAGATTAAATGATGAATCCTGGAAACTTTATTTTGATGGAGCATCCAATGCCTTGGGAAGAGGAATTGGGGCAGTGTTGATTTCTTCAGAAAATATTTATTATCCTTTCACAAGCATACTAGAGTTCTTTTGCACCAATAACATGGCGAAATATGAAGCTTGTGTCATGGGTTTGAAAGCAGCCATAGAAAGGAAAATTAAATTTCTCAAGATATACAAAGATTCATCGTTAGTGGTGTATCAACTACGAGGAGAATGGGAAACAAAAGATCCCAAATTGCTGGAATACCGAGATTTTACCCTCGAATTAGTGAAAGAATTTGAAAGTATCACCTTCAATTATCTCCCTCGATAGGAAAATCAAATGGCAGATGCTTTGGCTACATTAGCTGCTATGTTTCAAGCAACTAATAAAGTTGATATGATGCCGATCAAAATGCAAGTATATGAAACTCCTACACATTGCTATAGTGTGGAAGCAGAAGCAGACGACAAGCCATGGTATTATGATATCTTGCAATATATCAAGCATCAAAGCTATCCACAAAATGCATATGAGATTGATAAAAGAACATTGAGAAGAATAGTTGCTGGATATTTTCTTGATGTCGAGACTTTGTATAGGAGAAGAAATGATCAAATGCTATTGACATGTGTAAATACAAGCGAAGCCAGAAACATCATTGAGGAAGTACACAATGGGATATGTGGAGCACATGCAAATGGTCTTTCCATGGCTATAAAAATAATGAGATATGGGTATTACTGGGCCACCATGCACACATATTGCATTGATTATGCAATGAGATGTCATAAATGTCAGATATATGCAAATAAGATTCATGTACCTCCATCACCTTTACATGTAATGACTGCACCTTGGCCATTTTCTATGTGGGGAATAGACGTCATTGGGGCAATCACACCAAAAGCATCAAATGGACATTGTTTCATCCTAGTGGCAATTGACTATTTTACAAAGTGGGTTGAAGCTACTTCATATGCCAATATTAAGAGGTATACAGTTTGCAAATTTATAAAGAAAGAAATAATCTGCCGGTATGGGCTACCAGAGAGAATCATTACAGATAATGCTCTGAACTTGAACAACAAAATGATGACTAGACTTTGTGCATAGTTTAAAATCAAGCATGCAAATTTTTGAAAACATTTTGATGTTTCGATATAACAAATTAAATTAAAAGAATTTTAATTTTGAAAATGATTTTTCTAAGCATATTCGATATATTAATCGAATATCAAAATATTACTCAAAGTATTTCAAAGTCTTTTAAAATCCTTACTAAAGTGTAAAATTAAGTTTTAATCTTAAAATAATTTCAAACAATTTTACAAAGTATTTCGAACCGTTCAAAGCCA
Organism: Hibiscus syriacus; assembly: GCF_006381635.1. Lineage (NCBI taxonomy): Eukaryota > Viridiplantae > Streptophyta > Magnoliopsida > Malvales > Malvaceae > Hibiscus > Hibiscus syriacus. Next base: position 2,287,820 of record NW_024061960.1, read on the forward strand.
AAAATTGTTTGTCCAGAGGAACCGATTCCCCCCCAAGGGGGTACCGATTCCCCCTGAATGGTTTGGCTCTGAGAAATTCTAGTATGCTCGGAGGGAACCGATTCCCCCCACTGTTTAAAGGTCGAATATTTGAATTTTACACTTAGGGAACCAATTCCCTATGAGGGGGTACCGATTCCCCCCACGGTCCAAGCAGAAATATTAATTGTTTTCACACTTAAACGGCTCTAATAACTTCATTAATGATCCCCAACGTTCAGAAGTGATTCAAGGTGTATTTAACCAAGCTTAGAAGCCATTGATCAATAACAAGAAACAACAAGCAACTAGAATCAAGAGAGAATCAAAGAGAAAGCATCAAACCTCAAGTTAAGCATTTCAAGCCTATTTTTCATTCAATATTCATTTTGCTTTCAAGAAAACTACTTGTACTCAATTGTATTCATTCTTGAGTGTTCTTTTCTTTGTCTAGAATTTCAATAACAAGAAACAACAAGCAACTAGAATCAAGAGAGAATCAAAGAGAAAGCATCAAACCTCAAGTTTAAGCATTTCAAGCCTATTTTTCATTCAATATTCATTTTGCTTTCAAGAACACTACTTGTACTCAATTGTATTCATTCTTGAGTGTTCTTTTCTTTGTTCTAGAATTTGGGGTATAATTCTTGAGGGTTTGTAAGGTTACTCTTTGTCCTCAAAGAAACACAAATTAGTGAATTTGTGGAAAATCCTTAGTGTGGATAGCTAAGGTAGTGGACGTAGACTTTGGTTGAGAAAGTCGAACCACTCTAAATCGCTGTGAAATTACTTTCAATTTTCTGCAAAAGCTTCCACCAAATTTTTTATTGCCAATTTACCCCCTCTTGGCCGATTCTGTCAATCGATTAACTCAACAATTGGCATCAGAGCCTAACTCATTTGAAGGTTTAATCGCCTCTTGAGTCGATTCGGTAAGAGTTACATCGATAATCAAAGTCATCAATGGCCTCTACTTCAAACTTCGACTCCAGTCTCGATTCGATGCCCGTCAACAAGCCTCATTTCTTCAATAGGGATAACTATGCCTATTGAAAAAATAGGATGATGTACTTTATTCAAGCAAGTGACATGGGAGCATTCCGTAGAAGAATGATACATCAAGCCTCTCACTCATCCAAGATTGTGGAGTGAAGGAGAGACAAGAATGTTCCAGCTCAACTCCAAAGCCATCCATATCATATTTTGTACTCTTGGACCAGATGAATACGCAAGAGTTTCATCTTGTACAACCACCAAAGAAATATGGGACAAACTTCAAGTCACTCATGAAGGTACCGATGAGGTAAAGAAATCTAAAATTAGTATTCTAACGCATAGCTATGAAAATTTCAGGATGAAACCAAATGAAGATATCAAAGCTATGACGGATAGATTTTCAACGATTGTCAATGGTCTCAAATCATATGGAGAGATCATTTCAAATGAAAAACTAGTGAGGAAGTTAGTCTACTCCCTTCCAAAATCACGGCAATCAAAGAAGACGACAATCATCGAGTCTAAGGACCTAACATCCTTAACTCTTGAAGAACTAATCGGTTCCCTTCTCACTCATAAAATGATTCTTGAAGATGAAGTGGACCTCGATAAGATTGACGAGACACCAAAAGAGAAGGAAAAGAAGAAAATATTGGAGTTACTCTCAAATCCACAAAAGATGAGAGTGATTCGAATGACGATGATGATGATGAGGAAATGGCATTATTTTCCAAACGATTCAAAAAGTTGATGATGCCCAACCGAGGAAGAAAATTCAAACGTCATAAAGGCTTCAAAACTGAATCGAAGGAGAAAGACTCGATCATTTGCTATGAATGCAAAAAGTCGGGGCATGTCAAATATGATTGCCCATAATTGAAGAAAAAGGGTCAATCCAAAAAGAAGCACAAGGCTCATGTAGCTACATGGAGCAATGAAGAAGGTTCCGATAAAGAGGAACAAGAAGTTGCAAACTTGTGCTTGATGGCTATCGGGGAAGATTCTAAGGTAACCTCTAACTCATTCGATTTGGATGAATTATCTTATGATGAGTTATTAGAGGATTATAATGATTTGGCTTTGGATTATAAGACTCTATTTTCAAAATACGGAAATGATATTTCAAAATTAGAAAACGAAAATAGTCTTATATTCAAGACCAACAATGAGCTTGAAAGTATGATCAAAGAATTAAAAATCAAAATTAATGATTTTGAAAAGAAAAATACTGATTTGCATAACTTACTTTCAAAAGTTCATGATGATCATCAAAAGAAGATTGATGATCTTAAATCTTCTTTTAATAAGGTTAGAACAAAAAGTTTTGAAAAAAGTGAGAATTCAAAATCCAACTTTGTTAAGAAAAGTTTTAGAAGCTACAATCATAGAAGTCCTCAACGAACCTTGAATGGTAAAATTGTTAGGAGTATATGGGTTCCTAAAGAATTCATTACTACTAAAGATAAGGATGTCCTTCATAAATGGATACCAAAGGAGACAATGATTTTAGAAACTAATGAATATGGATCCAAAAGAATTTGGGAACCAAAAATCAAAAATTATTCTATGTTTGTAGGGAAAGGAGCATTGCTACAAGGCACGGGAAACAAATTCAAATTCATGGTACCTTGATAGTGGATGCTCGAGACACATGACGAGGGACAAAACGGTTCATAGCTTAACGCCAAAATGGAGGAGAAGGAACTTTTGGTGATAATTCAAAAGGTCACATTGAAGGTATAGGTACAATAGGTAATACCTCTTCCATACAAATTAAAATGTTTTATATGTGAATGGATTAAAGCATAATCTTTTGAGTATAGTCAATTTTGTGATAAAGGATTCAATGTCATGTTTGAAACTAATGGTTGTAAGTTATTGACATTGCATCTAATCGGATTATGCTTGTTGGTCATAGAATAGGAAACATTTACATGGTGCATTTAGATTCTATTAATGTGACTAATTTATGCCTAGTTGCAAAAGATGAGCATGATAGTTGGTTATGGCATTGGAGACTAGGACATGTTAGCATGAGTGTTTTGCAACGGTTAGTTCAAGGAGAATTGGTTCGAGGGCTGTCTAAACTAAAATTTGATAATGATAAAATCTGTGATGCTTGGGCTAAAGGAAAACAAAAGCAAGTTTTTTTTAAATCCATTAATGATGTGTCAACTAGTAGAGTATTACAATTAATCCATATAGATCTTTTTGGGCCAACTAGGACTACTAGCTTGGGTGGAAAACAATATGCATTTGTATTGGTAGATGACTAATCTAGATATACTTGGGTTATATTCTTAAGTACTAAAGATGAAGCATTAGATAATTTCATCACGTTTTCAAAAGGAATCCAAAACGAAAAAGGTTACTCTATAACTAGTGTTAGGAGTGATCATGGAACTGAATTTGAAAATCTTGGATTTAATGAGTTTTGTAATTCTAATGGTATTAGCCATAATTTTTCAGCACCTAGAACCCCTCAACAAAATGGAGTTGTTGAGAGGAAAAATCTAACTTTAGAAGAAATAGCTAGAACCATGCTTTGTGAAAATAATTTGCCAAAGTATTTTTGGGCGGAAGCCACAAATACCGCTTGTTATGTTGTAAATCGTGTAATGATTAGGCCAATTTTAAAGAAAACTCCATATGAAATTTTCAAAAATAAAAAGGCTAACATTAGCTATTTTCATCCTTTTGGATGTAAGTGTTTTGTTTTAAACAACGACAAAGACAATCTTGGCAAATTTGATGCTAAAAGTGATGAAGATATTTTTCTGGGTCATTCCTTAAATTCTAAAGCTTATCGAGTATTTAATAAAAGAACTTTGGTTGTAGAAGAGTCTCTACATGTTGTTTTCGATGATAATCTCCTTCCGAGGAAGGATTCTTGTTTGAATGATGATGTAGGTATTATAAATACAAATGATGTTAGACATGAAGTTGGAGAATCATCATCAAATAAAGAAACGAAATATGAGAAAACTCATGATCCTCTCGAGAATCCAACCATTGAAGAAAATGAAGTATCTTATCCAAGAGAGTACAACTATGTCAAGGATGGTGAGATAATAGGTGATCCATCCAAAGGGGTAACAACTCGATCTTCTCTTAGAAATATTTGTAATTATGTTGCATTTATCTCATGCATAGAGCCTAAGAATATTAAAGAAGCATTAATGATGAACATTGGATTTGGCTATGCAAGAAGTTAAATCAAATTGAGAGAAGAAGTGTGGACATTAGTTGAAAGGCCTAGTAATAAATCTACTGTAGGTACTAGATGGGTATTTAGGAATAAGCTTGATGAGAGTGGTAATATAGTGAGAAACAAGGCTAGACTTGTTGCTCAAGGGTATACTCAGAGGGGGCATAGATTATGATGAAAACACGCTCCCGTAGCTAGGATGGAAATTATAATGTTTAGCATTTGCATGTTTTCATGAATAAATTATATCAAATGGATGTTAAAAGTGTATTTTTAAATGGTTTTATAAAAGAAGAAGTGTATGTGGAACAACCTCCAGGTTTTGAAGATTTAAAATTTTCGGATCATGTTCTTAAATTGACAAAAGCACTTTATGGTTTAAAACAAGCTCCTAGAGCTTGGTATGAAAGATTGTCAAACTTTTTAATTGAAAAAGGTTTTTCAAAAGGGAAGGTTGACACTACATTGTTTTTAAAGCATAAAGGTAAAGATTTATTAGTAGTTCAAATTTATGTTGATAATATAATATTTGGTTCTACTAATGATGTTCTTTGCCAAGAATTTTCTAAGCTAATGCAAAGCGAATTCGAAATGAGCATGATGGGGGAGCTCTCATTTTTCTTGGGACTCCAAATAAAGCAAAGAAAAGATGGCATCTTCATCAATCAAGCTAAGTACGTCAAAGATATGCTCAAGAAATTTGGACTTGAAAATGGCAAGCCTCATGACACTCCAATGAGCTCTTCAACAAAGCTTGACTTAGATGAAGGAGGTAAATGTGTAGATGTTAAATTATATAGGTCAATGATTGGATCTTTACTTTATCTAACTGCAAGTAGACTGGACATTATGTTTAGTGTTTGCTTATGTGCTAGATTTCAATCATGCCCTAAGGAATCACATTTACTAGCTGTTAAGAGAATCTTTATATACCTTAAGGACACTCCTAGTTTAGGAATTTGGTATCCCAGAGACTCTAGCTTTAGCTTGCATGCCTTTTCTGATGCGGATTATGGAGGATGCAAATTAGATAGGAAAAGCACCTCCGGTACTTGCCAATTCCTTGGAAATATGTTGATTTCTTGGTTTTCAAAGAAACAAAATTGTGTTGCATTATCTACCATTGAAGCCGAATACATTTCAGCTGGTAGTTGTTGTACACAAGTTTTATGGATGAAACAACAACTTTTGATTATGGAATTGAAGTAGGAACCATTCCTATCAAGTGTGGCAATACTAGTGCTATTTGTCTCACTAAAAATCCCATCCAACACTCTAGAACTAAGAACATTGAAATTAGACATCACTTCATTAGAGACCATGTCACTAAGGAAGATGTAGTTCTAGAATTTGTTGATACTTTGCACCAATTAGCGGATATCTTTACAAAACCTTTAGACAAGGAACGTTTTTGGACACTTAGGAGAGAATTAGGTTTAACTGACCTATCTTCACTTGGTGTTTAAAATAATTTTAGCACTTTAAAGAATAAATGAAAAATGCTTATAATAGTAATTTCTGATTATATTCATTGCTATTAGTTAGGGGGAGTTTATGATTCTTGATGAAAAATTAACTTTATGTTCAAATGTAGTTTAAGGATTAATTTGATTGATTGAACATAATTAATTTTTGATATATGAGTTGCCAATACCACTAGAGAAGATTAATTTAGCATTTTGAGTGTTTAAAATACAGATTTTTGAATTATAGGGCAGAGGGAATCGATACCCCCTTGTAGGGGAACCGATTCCCCCTTTGAAGGGGAACCGATTCCCCCTAGGGGAATCGATACCCCTAGGGTTCTGGTTTTTAACACGGGCATAACACCCAAAATTTTCAAACCCTCTCTTCTTCTCTCTTAGTCGTTCTTCTTCTCTACTCTCTTCCTATCAACATTTTGCCTCAAAACAACGTTTTTAATCGAAATTCTCTTCAAATATCATCTCCTAAACCTGTTGGAATCAACAAAATCGTGCAAACTTCATCTAATCTCACTCAAATCCGAAATTCTTCAAGGTATTTTTCTAAAACATCTATTTCATCAATTTTTGATTTCAGAACTAGTTTTAATTAGTTCTAGGTTGAACTTTAGATCGGGCATCGATTGTTTAGTGATTAGAAACTAGATTTTACAACTAATTTCATCAAAAACACAAGAATTTTCCAAAATTCTTTGAAATTTTCGAAATAAAAAAAATTGTTTTTCAAATTATTGTGTTTTGATTGAATTATGTTGTTGTTATGAAAACTATACATATATTGATTTTCAAAACCTTATTTTTCAATAAGTTTTTCAAAAACTTTGCCCATTAGGATTAGTTTAGAGAACCTTGAAATATTGAGAAATCAATTGAGTTTTGGGATTGATTACATTGCATACATGTGTTTTATAATTGAAGGTTATTCATTCTATTCCGATTTTCTTAAACCATGTCAAATCCTAAACGTGCTAGGTCTTCATCTAGTCGTTCAAACCAACAACCAAATCCACCTCCAAATCCTCCCTATTCCTGAAATTCCTATTCCTAATCCCGTTGATCCTAATATGACTATCCAAAACTCGTGCTTCAATCATCATAGTCCTAGAAATCATCATTTTTGGTATTATCAATATTTTGACTCTTACAAAATTAGAGAAGAACGTATCCCTTCTCTTCAAGCTATGATAGATATCAATTTTAGATATCTTCCTCTTTTACAAGAGTGGAAATTTGATAAACTTTGTGACCTTGAACCTATAGTTTACCATCAACTTGTTCGCATCTTCTATTCTAATGTCGTTTGTATTAAAAACCGAGCTCAAACCAAAACCATAGGAGTTTGCTCCTATCTCCTAGGATAATTCTTTCATCTTGATTCAGCTTATATAGCCAATAAATTAGGATTAGATAATGATGGTATATCAAATGAAAAATAGTTTTTAGGTTCTCGTTATAAAAGAAGGGATAGTGTGAGCGTCTTAAATCTTCATGATCGTTTTCTTCATCTAATGATTTCTTGGTGGTTTCGACCATCCGAAGGTCGTTACTCAACTCTTAGAGCCTTGGATTTTTGGTGGTTACATTGTTTCCAAAACAATATTAAAATAAACCTACCTCAGATTATTTTTGCTGAAATTGTTGAGACCGTAAATCTTGTTCCTAATAAGAAACTCTATTCATCTCTAGTTTACGGTTGCATTATGAGTAATCTATTTTCTAGAGACGGGCTTAGAGTTGGTCTAGATGCCGTCTTTCCTCTCAAAAAATAAATTAATCTTCTTTCCTTAACAAGAGCGGGATGGATAAAGAATAAAGAAACCGGTGAATGGGTTCGATCTTCTGAGAATACTACTGGAGCTAGTTCTTCACAAGCTCCACCAGAAGCTGATGATGATCCCGAGCTTGAACAATTAATGCATGATATTGACGAAGCCGACGATGAGCCGGAGCAGCACGAGGAACAACCTCAGCAAGAAGATCAAGTTCCTCCATATTTTCAATCATTTATGGAGACATTTGATTTCCGTTATGCATCCTTGGATTCTCGCTTCACTTCCATAGAATCTCGCTTCTCGACTATGGAAGCTCAACAATTGGAAATTCTCCAGGAGATGCGTGCAAACAATGAAGCAACCAACGCTCGTATTAATGCACTCACTCATGAAATGGCAGCTATGCGAGCTCATTTCCCTCCTCCTGATCCTCCTACGGATACTTAAACTTTGATCTTTGCTTTGCTTGTTTGGATTGAACTTGGATATTTGCATTATTGTTAAAACATTTTGAATGTTTTTGGATTGTTTATTTTTGGTTGTTCGAACTTATGTTTAATACATTTGATTTGGATTTCGTGTTTATTTTGCATCTTTAGACATATATGACCAATTATCCATTACATGTTTATGAATATTGATTATGAAACTAATGGCTAACCTCTCTTTTGATTATGATCTTAGCAGCTTAAGATTTATATTAATAAATCAATTGGCTTACGTTTTTCAAAATTCTTGTTTAAAACGTTTTTATAGGGTCTTTTGGATTTAATAAAAAAGGGGAGAAAGTGTTAAAGTAAGGGGGAGTAATATTTTTCAAAATCAAAATTCATTTTGAAATTAGAAAATCTTAAAATGTTTTGTTATATCAAAAAGGGGGAGATTGTTAAAAATATTTTGATGTTTCGATATAACAAATTAAATTAAAAGAATTTTAATTTTAAAAATGATTTTTCTAAGCATATTCGATATATTAAATCGAATATCAAAATATTACTCAAAGTATTTCAAAGTTCATTTTAAATCCTTACTAAAGTGTAAAATTAAGTTTTAATCTTAAAATAATTTCAAAACATTTTACAAAGTATTTCGAACCGTTTCAAAGCCAAAAATTGCAGTTTGTCCAGAGGGAACTGATTCCCCCCCAAGGGGGTACCGATTCCCCCTGAATGGTTTGGCTCCGAGAAATTCTAGTATGCTCAGAGGGAACCGATTCCCCCAGGGGGTATCGATTCCCCCCACTGTTCAACGGTCGAATATTTGAATTTTACACTTACGGAACCGATTCCCCCACGCTCCAAGCAGAAATATTAATTGTTTTCACACTTAAACAGCTCCAATAACTTCATTAATGATCCCCAACGTTCAGAAGTGATTCAAGGTGTATTTAAGGAAGCTTAGAAGCCATTGATCAATAACAAAAAACAACAAGAAACTAGAATCAAGAGAGAATCAAAGAGAAAGCATCAAACCTCAAGTTTGAGCATTTCAAGCCTATTTTTCATTCAATATTCATTTTGCTTTCAAGAACACTACTTGTACTCAATTGTATTCATTCTTGAGTGTTCTTTTCTTTGTTTTAGAATTGTGCAAACAATCTACCTTGTAAGGATTTCCTTGTAAGTTTGCAAATTTGTATTGTTCTCTTTAGGAGAGAGTGTTCTCAAGAATTTGGGGTATAATTCTTGAGGGTTTGTAAGGTTACTCTTTATCCTCAAAAGAAAGACAAATTAGTGAATTTTTGGAAAATCCTTAGTGTGGATAGCTAAGGTAGTGGACGTAGACTTTGGTTGAGAAAGTCGAACCACTCTAAATCGTTGTGCAATTACTTTCAATTTTCTGCAAAAGCTTCCACCAAATTTTTAATTGCCAATTCACCCCCCTCTTGGCCGATTCCGTCAATCGATTAACTCAACACAAACTCAGTGGCATATCATCCAAAGATGAATGGGGCAGTTGAAGCAGGGAATAAGAACATTAAGAGAATCATTACGAAGACTACTAAAGCTTACAAAGATTGGCACGAGAAGTTACCTTTTGCTTTATATGCATATCGAACTACTGTGCGAACATCTACTAGGGCAACGCCTTTTTCTTTAGTCTATGGAATGGAAGTTGTCTTACCAATTAAAGTAGAGATCCCATCACTTCGAATCTTGAGAGAGGTAAAATTAAATGAGTTTGAATGGATCCAAGCTCGATTTGATCAATTGAACCTTATTGAAGAGAAGAGATTGAAAGCTATTTACCATGGATAGATATATCAAAAACGGATGATAAAGTCTCATGACAAGAAAGTACATCCAAGAGAATTCCAAGATGATGATCTAGTGCTGAAAAAGATCTTGCCTATACATAAAGATTTTCGTGGGAAATGGATGCCTAATTGGGAAGGGGCATATGTTGTAAAAAAGGCCTTTTCCGGAGGAGCATTGATCTTGGCAGAAATGGATGGAAAAATTATGAGAAACCCAATAAACTCAGATTCTGTCAAGAAATATTATGCTTGAAGAAGAAAAAATGATGAAAAAAAATGAAAATGAAAAAATGAAAAAAAAATGATGAAATGAAAAATGAAAAAAAAATGATGAAATGAAAAATGAAAGAAAAAAGGAGGGTCAAGATGAAAACCTGCAAAGAGCGTCTTGCTACCAAAGGAAGGATTTGAGTTGAAAACCTGAAAGGGCTGCTCAAATGCATGTTGATATTAGGCATCTGGCAATTAAACCCTCTTAAGAGCTTGATTTTGGGAGGAACTTTCATCTGCAAGCATTTTGGCAACATTTGAGATCTTCCAGACATAAGCTTACCTCAGTGCTCTAAATTATATCAAGTTGATTAGTTTAGAAATACTTATGCTAATAATTTGTTGAGTCATTTGAATTTTATTATTTCTATGTTTGCCATGACTTTGAATACATTTCTATATATTTATCATTTATTCATTTATTCCAATTTTATCTTTTTGAAATTCAAATTATTTTTATTCAATTTATTCTTTCATATAAACATCTTGTAAATGTATTAACATAATCTTGAAACAAACAAAATATTTTTAGCTATTACTTTATGTTAATACTTTTAAGTGCATGGAATCTAAAGTAAGTCTTATCAACGTTTGCAATCACTGTTGAAAAGAAAACAAGTTATTATCACCATAGAGTCATTTGGAAGCGGAATAAGAGGAAATTTGTTCTCAAATTGGCAGATTATGAATATAGCCCTTTTCCGTACAACAACACAAAAATACTTCGAATCTACAAATTCTGGCTCTACATCTTATAAGTACCGTGAAATTTTGGTCCAAACACCAACTGAAGCAAGTGCCACGTTCTCGTTGTAGAAATAAGGAGGCCCAATAGCATCTTCTGGAAGTGTTTTTTGAATTATCTGATCTGGTTCGGGAAGGAACCCCTAAATCAATCATTGGATTTGAAAGATGAACATGATCGTCTTCATCAAGAAGCTTTTTTTCAAGCTTCCTTTGATTTTTCCTTTTCCAAAAATCATAGCACGAGTTTCGTCTTTTCTTATAATTGGGGTTATTGCATAATGGTTTTCTATCTTCTACTGGAAGAAGTGCGTCAGCAGCCTTAGCCATTTGAGTAGCACAGATAAAATCTGTCAATTCTGCAATTGATGAATCCATACCACATCTCTATGGCTATTGAAGCCTCAGCCTCTGAGTACCTATTTTCGTCAAGTATAACAGTTTATTCTCCTCATCAGAATCAGAATTCAGGATTTCCTCAGTATCAGAAGAACTATCAATATCTGTGAAATCATCCTGAAAGATCACTTCATAATCAGATGAGTAGTTATCAGAATCAACATATTGCATGAGTGTGGACTTTTCAAGAGCCTATACCATTGAGTTTTGTTCTCAAGTGGTTTTTTGACATCATACAAAAATTCAGGCATATCTACATCTACAATCTCCAAAGATGATAGATTCTCTATTCAAAGAAAAAACATTTATTGGATTTCTACACAACCGAAGAAAGAACAAGTTCACCACTTTAAAATCAAATAAAGATGAACTTAACATTTATGCATCATATTTAGACATTTGCAAAATAGGTGCATTTTCATTCATTTTATCCATGTTAAATATTTGACAGGAATTTTAAAGATTTTAGCAAAAATTTGAATTCATCATTTGATGGATCAACTGTTCCAGAGGAAGTACATAATAAGAAGAACTCATCTGAAGAAGTAAGAAGAAGTTCATAATGAGAAGAACTTGTTTAACCTTTTGCTTGAATTCATCATTCGATGGATCAACTGTTCTAGAGAAAGTTCATAATAAGAACTCATCTGAAGAAGGAATAAGAAGTTCATAATGAGCAGAACTTGTTTAACCTTTTGGTTGAATTCATCATTCTATGGATCAACTGTTCCAGAGGAAGTTCATAATAAGAAGAACTCATCTGAATAAGGAAAAAAAAGTTCATAATGAGAAGAACTTGTTTAACCTTTTGCTTTAATTCATCATTCGATGGATTAACTGTTCCAGAGGAAGTTCATAATAAGAAGAACTCATCTGAAGAAGGAAGAAGAAGTTCATAAAGAGAAGAACTTGTTTAACCTTTTGCTTGAATTCATCATTCGATGGATCAACTGATTCCAGAGGAAGTTCATAATGAGAAGAACTTGTTTAACCTTTTGCTTGAATTCATCATTCGATGGATCAACTGTTCCAGAGGAAGTTCATAATAAGAAGAACTCATCTGAAGAAAGAAGAAGAAGTTCATAATGAGAAGAACTTGTTAACCTTTTGCTTGAATTCATCATTCGATTGATCAACTGATTCCAGAGGAAGTTCATAATGAGAAGAACTCATCTGAAGAAGGAAGAAGAAGTTCATAATGAGAAGAACTTGTTTAACCTTTTGCTTGAATTCATCATTCGATGGATCAACTGTTCCAGAGAAAGTTCATAATGAGAAGAACTCATCTGAATAAGGAAGAAAAAGTTCATAATGAGAAGAACTTGTTTAACTTTTTGATTGAATTCATCATTCGATGGATCAACTGTTCCAGAGGAAGTTCATAATAAGAAGAACTCATCTGAAGAAGGAATAAGAAGTTCATAATGAGAATAACTTGTTCAACCTTAATTTGATTCATCACATATTGAAATTGAATCAACAATACCTCTTTTGAAGATTAGCGTTTCCAGAACGAATTCATAATGAGAAGAACTCATCTGAAAAAGAAGAATTTGTTCAACTCTTTGCTAGATCTTATCACAGAAGAAGATAAATTGTCATCCCAGTGGAAAAATGGAAGAGTTCATAATAAGAAGAACTTGTTCAACATTTCCATCATAATCAAGTGAAGTCAAATGGATAAAAAACTTATTATCTTTTCGTATTTGCACTATTCTTGTTAACACAAGAATGAGCAAAGAGGGGCAGCTGAAGATACTAATTTTTCATCCATTTATTGTCATTATTATTATTGTTATTATTATTTTATTTATTACTATTATTATTATTTTATAATAATAATAATTATTATTATTAATAATAAAAAAATTACTATTATAAATAGGCCCAATCAAAACTGGACTGACCCAGTACAAGAAACCCCATCGGCCTAACAGTAGAACCCTAAATTAGATTAGAGTTTTCATCTTCATCCCAGCCGTAGCTCTTCTTGCCAGCCGTTGGATCTGACTTAGATCCAACGGTCCAGATGGTCCCAGCAGAAACCCTAGGGTTATGATACCCTAGGGCCACGCGATGCCGCCTCTACGTCCAGTCGCTCCACCCACTGCCACGGCGCCAACAGGAGACTCCAGAAGCTTTGCTGTTACAACAACAACCGCACATGTGTCCCCATTTTTTGGTGAGTCACCACAAGTTCGGTGACTCACCAAACTGCCACTCTTTTACCCGGTCCGAGACGAGCGCCGATGATGGTTATAAGACCATCAACCGAACCTACAAAAGAAAAAAAAGAGACAAGGAGATCAATCAGAAAATAGGGAGCAAGACAGAGAGAACCACAAACAACATAGCAACCAAATACCACTAAAATACCGAGAGAAAAATTAAGAGAAATATTACCGAGGAAGCTGTGACGCCACCGGAGTTCACGCTCTTTCACCCGCCACCAAAAGCCTTCGAAAATCGAAGGTACTTTCATAGATTTGCTCCGATTGGGAGCTTTTTAAGGGAAAATGTCACCGGATTCATGATTCGGACGGTCCGATCTAAATTTTGGTATAAATTTTGTATTTTTCAACCACCGGAGGCGGTGACCGACGGCGGAGGTCAACGGCAGCAGTCGGCTGCCGGCCGACGACCAGATTCCCTCCGGTGAGGGAATCCTAGAGAGAAGGCAAAGAGAATGCTTCTCTCGGTTTTAGAGAGAGAAGATGAAATGAGAAAATGAGAGAATTTGGCCTTAAGGCCGGTTATAATTGGGTATAAATACCCTCACCAAAACGACGTAGTTTTGGTAAGGGCCTTTGTGTAATTTCACACACGGCTAAATTATTCCTGCAGCCACTGTAACTTTAAAAACTTGCAATTTGATCCTTATAGCATGTTTTTATTTATTATAATTTGATATTCGAATTTCATATAATTTTATTTTATTCCCCAAGTAAATAAATATGTAAAATAACACGTTTAATCCCTGTAACTTTAAATAATTAATTACTAATTAGGGTATTTAAGTTTTATATGTTATAATTTAATCACTACTTTCATATAATTACCAATTTTATTATTGTTTATATTTCAATATTATAGTTTTAATTTCATTTATTTTAGTTATTGTTTAAATATATCTTAATATGTTTTCAATATATTTAATTAGTATTATTATTTAGTCATATTTATTTATTTAATTTAGTTGTTTTTTCTATTAAAATCCTATTTATAAATCTAATTTTATAAATTGCTTTTAAATAAAAATATATTTTTAATATATTTATTTTCAATATAAGAAGGGCAGTCTTAAAGCAACTGGATGTCTATTTTTTGAAATTTTTAAATAAATAAATATTTTAATTTTATAAATTATATATATATATATATTAATCTATTTTTTATATTATTTTTAGATAAATGTTTTATTATTTATTTACTTTTTAATATTAAGAAAAGAGCTGTCTTAAAGCACCTAGAAGTCCTTTTATGATATTTCTAAATAAATAAATATCTTATTTATATATAAATTAATAGATTTTCTTAAAATTATATTAATAAATTTGAAATAACATGATTATGAATTAAATATATTTTTTAATTTTTTAATTTTCCAATAATAGAGACAATTTATAATTAATAAGTACTAATTTTGGACATTGTGGGGTGCTAATCCTTCCCCAAACGTAATCGACATGAATCCCTTTTTTATTATTAAAAATAAAAAATTTTTGGTTAAAACGCATACTAGTTTATCTTTTAACTGATGTTTTCTTAAAAACTCTTTTAAAAGATAATTTTTAGGTATTCGACCTACCTGACCCAAAAGGCTGATGTCGACTCCCAAAACATTTTAAAACCATTTATTCACACCACTTTTCCCGCCAAGTAAAAAATTCGTGTCCGGACGAAAACCAGTTACGACAAGCACAATAATCATGGTTAAAAATGACAGCTCCATCCATGAAACGATACCCAAAGGACCTTTTACCAGCACCGGTTGCTTCAAATTGGTAAACTTAGATGTTTGGACCCTTCTGTTACCATCAGAAGCAGCTTATTAAACTATTCTACCAGAAGGTAAAAAAAAGGAAGCATCGAATATTGATGATATCTATATATTTACCTATCGACGCCTTCATCTCCATGTTTCTTTCCCAAGTGAAGGTAAATACAACCCATTGTAGCAATGAAGAGGATGGGAAATGTGTAAATCAGCATAGTTGAACCTATAGATACACATGCCTCAAGTTGGGGAAAAATTGAAATGAAACTGTAATATTATGAAGTAGGTTGATACCTTGTGGTCCAAAGTACGTGGATTTTGTTTTGGAACGGATTTCAGGCAACCAATGTTGAAAATATAACTTGGTGGGCGTTATGAACCATAGCACCATGTACCCAAGGAAGAGCAGCAGTAGAAACAGCTTCATTGCTGATCTAACCATCATCATTACATTAACCTTTCCACAACCTTTGAATATTTCTGAGCCTCTCCTTTTGCACTGCCTTATTATCCTATTTTGAAGCAATCATTATAGCCTTATATAAACTATGAATATTGCATAAAACAAAATTATATTAACTTGAGCAGGACGTGCTGTTATGCTCGCTGACTTCTAATTCTGCTCATTATCAATGCCATGAGTTCAAGGTTCATTCCAGTACAGCTCCCTCGATGCAAACTTGAAATGTATATTCCACAATTTTTCTTGAACATTTATTCCACAATTTTTTTATACAAAGTTGGTCAAAACTTGAAATGTATATTCCCTTATCCAAACTTTGGGGTGAATTAGTTGCTGGTTTTATATATTTTTGTGTCTTGATGGACTGCATCTGCATCTCTTGCGCCATTAAATTCCTTTTGATTTGTCTTCTTCTGCTTTTGTGCGAAGCTTTTGTCTTAATCTTGCCATTATGTTTAGAACAAAACTTACATTGGAATCTACACCAGAGGAAAAGGAGTTACAATACTTGAAAATGACTTATGATGTAACTGTAAAAATGTCTTTTGTAGTAGAAGCAGCAGCAACAATAATAATCTATATAATAATAAGTTAATAACTGTATTTTTCTTCGCAGAATTATATTTTACATAATCCACCTCTAGCATTGAGCAAATAATGTATACAGATATTCATCATAAGGTGAAGCTAATGGACTCAAAGTGAAGGTTTGGAGCTAATCCAGATGCACAAATTTTAGCAACATCGTGCCGCATCTTCCTCGGTCCACATGCAAGAACTCCTACATCAGATTCCTTTAAGTCGAATAGTATTTCTGCAACATCGAGATGAACCATCAGTTCACTGATAATTTTATTCGTATACATGAATGTCATTGTTATAATATAACATGGTAGTCTCAGTTAGCATGCTCACTCTTGAAATCAGGTCTTGAACCAAAACAGATCTCGGTTGCTTGGACGAGGCACTGATGGGGAAGGCTTTCGAGCTCTCTATCGTCAGCACCAGAAAACCATGGCGCCCCTGGTGATGTTATTGGCGTTGCTATTTCAGTGTTCTGGATTTGGTTCCCTTCCCTTGTATTTTGTTTCTTGCACCAGACGAAAACTGCACTAGAAACAATGAAGACGCAAACACAAACGAGAAACATATCCCAAAGTGCTCTATAAGAGAAATGGTAGATTTGATCAGTATTGTGATCAATGGGGTATATGTAGTAACGAGTGACAATGCCCAAAAGAAGAAGGAACATAACGAATGATGACGAGATTATTGCCCCAAGCCATAGCCAATTGTTGGGGCCTAGTGTTGCAGCAATGGGTGAATCAAAGGGGCCTGGCTTGAACCAAATTGTTTGAACAGGTTTCTGGGTTTCAGCCTTCGGCTGCTCTTTCTCTCGAGTGATGTATGCTTGAATCTGCAATTGAATCTGGGTTATTTGTGAAGGATTACCCGATATTGGAACCAGAAGATCTAGGATTGCAAGGTCTGCCGAGTTCTTAAAGGCACAGATCATAACAACTCGTGGAACCCTGAAATTTGGCTTCTGGTTTTGGAAAATTATCTCTCGGATTATGGAGATAAAGGGAGTAATGCCACTGCCTCCGGACACCAAAACCAGACACTCATGCCTACACATAGTTTAATAACACAAATTAAAGTTATCAATGAAAAAACGACAAACTGATGTTTGGATCAAAAGCTATTTACTGACATGAGAAAATGAGATGAATTAGGGCCATAGGGTCCTTCAGTTGAGACTTGAAGATGATCCAAAGATGAAGTGATCTCTCGATAAAGCTTGTGAGACCACGTCCCTTGCGTTTTGATCACCACGCTGAGCTGATCGTCCTCCATATTGCAATTGGAAGATACTGTAAAAGGATGCCACTGCAGCTTCGAAATTCTAGGCACATTTACAAACAAGATGCTGGTCGGATTATAATACAATCCTGGGAGAGGTGCAAACAAAAGAATTAAGACATTAATGTAATTTGCAGAATTAACCATTAATGTAGTAGTTGCAGGATAGTCATAGTTACCTGGTGTCTTGGAGAAGTTGAGTTCAACAACGCCACATGGCAAGACACATGCAGACAACAATCTGGTTCGTTGTCGGGATTGTAAGAATCTTAAGTATCGATCAATGAGGAAAAGGAAGATACCAGGAAGGATCATGCAGAAATAAGCATCGCCAACATGCAGCACGTAGAAGATGATGTAGAGAAGGTAGAGATGGTGTGTGTAGAAGAAAAGCTCAAACTTCTTTCGTCTAAAATGAGGTAAGCTTGTCACCCACATCGGTACTGCAATTACAATTGCAATAACTCCAGCTACATTTGATACCCAAGTTTTGCTCCATTCCAGAATCTGCACACCCAACATATACACATACATATATTATATTTTTGCTTGGTAAATCTCAAAACCATACATAACTTTGATCCAATGTGAAATTTGGTTCTTTACTATTGAATGTTTAATTGTATTCATGAAAATTTGGTTTTGATTTACTTAAACATATGAAATTT
The DNA here is from genome assembly GCF_006381635.1 of Hibiscus syriacus. Classification (NCBI taxonomy): domain Eukaryota; kingdom Viridiplantae; phylum Streptophyta; class Magnoliopsida; order Malvales; family Malvaceae; genus Hibiscus; species Hibiscus syriacus. The sequence goes on from NW_024061960.1 coordinate 2,305,959, forward strand.
TATTTTTAATTTAATTATATATATTTAAAAAAAAATTTAATTATTTTCATAGAGTACATATAATTACTTGCTAATGTTATTAATAAACATAAGATGCTGTAATGTTAATAATTTTTTAATTAAAATGGGTATTTAATCTATTGACTAATAAATTTAGATTGAGTTTTGTTGAAGCCAGTTATGGGTAGGGATGGGCACGGGTTAGGTTTTCGGTCAGATTCAAAAATTATACATCTTCCACCCGACCCGAAAAATATACACCATCCACTCGGCCCGAACCCGATCCGACTTTTTTGAGATAAAATTTGAACTCGACTCGACCCGAAATAATATATTTATTAAAAATATTATTTTTATTCAATAAAAATAGGGATTTAATTAGAAAAAAATATATAGATGGGTATTATTATAATTATCCCTAAATATAAGGTAAAATTATTTTTTTCGGATTAGGTTGTGTCGGGTATTTTTCACCCTAAATCCGAACGTAACCCGACCCGACCTGAATCCAAATTTCTTTTATAAAAAAATTTGACCCGATCAAGTCGGAACCCGTCGGGTTCGGGTCTCGTGCCCATCTCTAGTTATGGGTTATGGGGGTGATTGTCCCAACTTAATTTACTTCACTCGCAAACACTAAGATTCGAACCTCTATCTTTACTTAAGAAATATGGTACCTCACCCACTAGACCAACTTCTTGTTGATAAGTTAATAATTTATTAAAACTAAAACAAAATACTCGTAACATAACTCCTAATAAAACTGCCTATCCACTTGAACGTTAATCAGCAAGATGGACCGAAGAGACAATGTAGTCTGTTAATTTAAAAAAAATTAAATTATCATATAATTTTATTTTTTTCTCTCATGTATTTGTGATTGAAATACAAATAGATAGCATTAGAAGACTTGTTTAAGTGTAAAGAAATGGAATATAAGAAACCCTGATAAACAACAAAAAGACAATGCTGTATCAATACACTATACGAAATGAACCACTCAATGATCTTATCCTTTACTTTTTTTCTTAGAGGTGAAAAAGAAAGGACGAGCAAAGGAATATAAACCCCACCTTTATGTATCTCTTCCCACTCTCAAACAACACTACATACATACACATTCCGACAAAGAAGACGACACAAAAAAGAAGATAATAGAGTGATCCCACACCTTTCATTTCGCTGCATAGAATTGCTTATTATGAGGATTGAATGGCAATAATAATTAACTACAAAACATAATGAATTAAGAAAGAATGAGTTGATGCAGATTATACCTCAACCATCTGATCAGTGATGGCCCAGTAGATAATGAAACCAATAGTATGAGCAGCAAAAAGGATGTTAGAGACATGTCCAAGCCAAATATGGTACTTGATGCTCGACTCTGATGTCAGTCCAACTAGAGGCAACAGTGTTGATCCTCTTGTTACAGGGAAGAAGAGGAATGCCCAGCATATGTTCCCTATGTACCCAAGCCTTAATGATACACTTCGGAATTTAGCTTCCCATCTGTTAATTTACCATCAAACATAAGGCTGTCTACTAATTGAAATCATTTAAAATAAAACAAGTATCGTACATACATTTTCTCGCCTTGTTTATGCATGTGGAGGTGTCCAAAGCTAACGTATAAGTAATTTGCAAGGGACCAGATCAAGAGAGCCACAAACATGGCCGCAAAAGTTAGCTCCAGTGCCGAAACGATTCCGACGGGAGCCGTTACCAGCACCGGTCGTTTCAACAAGGCGGTAGCACTGTGTGTGACCCAGACATACAGTATGAATCATATGAATTCATAAGATAATACACCAAATTCATAAGATAAGATGAAATCCTACCTTTTGGAGTGATTAAAGTGTGTGGATCTGTTTTGAAAATGGAGATAAGCGCAACCAAAAGCAGCTATGAACATGACGGGGAAAGAAAAAAGCAATAGGTTTGCCCCTGGTAAAGCTCAAAGTGATGAGATGAATTAACAAAGGGTGCAAACGCCATGCAAGCAGACAAGATTCAAATAAGGAAGAAAGGCAAAAAGCTCACCTTGTCCACCAAAGTAAGTAGAACTGAGCTTGGTTTCTAGGTTGGGTGTCCATTTGTTTTTGTAAAGTTTTGTTGGCAACATAACCCAAATCATCAACCACCCAATGAATGCCACTAGGAAAATCACCCTCACCATTGCTTTTACGTTGCTGCTCATCTTCATTCTTCTTCTTCTTCTCTCTCTCTCTCTCACTCTACTTGCAAGCTCTCAGGAAATATCCTTTAGTTTTGTTGCTGTTGTTGTTGCTATATATATATATTCTAAAATTAAAGGGCTTAAAGAAAAAACAGCATGAAGCATGCATGCATCTACATCACCCACTAGTATCAAAAATGTATATTTTCCTCTTTAATTATTTTGGATATGAAGGGTTCTCTTTTCGACTAAATAAAAAAGAATTTGAAGTTCTACAAAGTCAACAGCTGTTTTCATGAAATGATGGCTCTTATGATAAGGAAGAGGCAGCACATTTTATTAGTACTAAAAAATGTTTTTTAATAAATAGGGATTGTGCTTAGTACACACTTGACTTCAACTCTGTAAATGATAGTACTGATAATACGTACGAGAGGAAGGGGAGGGAGCGAGGGAAGAAAGAATTTTTTTTAGAGAATGTCAAAGGGATTTCATATTAGTTTAAGACTAACGAAATACGTAATCGAAGATATTAAAAATAAATTAATATTTTTTATTGAATATAATTTAAAATATTAATTTTTTTAATATTTTTCTATTACACACCTTCTTCATACAATTTTCAATCAGCAACTAAAAATGTTTCTAGATCTTACTACTCCACATTATACAAGTAAGAAGTTGTTTAACGATATATTGGAGGTAAAATGGTGAAAATTTAGGCTTGGCCTTCAAACTTCTGAAAAAAAAAGGTATTCCTTATTGACTACTTTGGTAATTAAACTTTGTAAACTTTGGTAATAATTATTTTTAATATTTTTAATAATTAATTTTTTTAAAATATATATTTTTAAAATAAATTTTAAATAATAAAAGTTAAATTTAAAAGTTTTGACAAAAAAAGTTAATAAGGGAAATTTTAGTGGAGCATAAAAGTATTTTTTAATATTTTCTTAATTTATAATTTTTACTTAAGGATTAAATAAGCTCTTGATGTTCATAAAAGAATAAATTAAGCCTTGAACTTTTAAAAAAAATTAATTAAACTCTTTTGTTATGTCATCATTTACAAGTAGATTGTCATGTCAATACCGTGAATCGACATATCATCACAGTGAATTAACATGTTAACAATGTAACATACAATAACGATTTTCGTTGGTTAAAGAGCCACATTAATATTTTTCTCGATTTAAATGTCACATTAGATATAAAATAAGTTCAAGTGTTAGAATGATTTTTTTAAAAAAAGTATGAGGACCTTATAAACCATTAAACCTAAAAAGAATAAGGTTTAAATACTCTAGCCCCCTAAATTATACAGTTTATACTGAGTTGCCCCTTAAAGTATTTTTTGACACATTTTACACTCTGAAATTTAAATCGTTATCTCAATTACCTCAAATCGTTAACTCTATTTAACAACACAAGGGTAAATTACATATTTAGTCAATCAACTATTTGTATGGTTTTATTCTGGTCACCAAGATATTTTTTTTCAAAATCATCACTAAACTTAAGTTTTTGTTCCGTTTTAATCACCCCATTCGATTTGATTTATTTTTAAATTTATAATAATATATAAGAAAACCCTAGGTTACTTCTTCATCATGTATATACAGGTATAATATTTCGTTAATATTTAGCAGAAGTGTTGGTGTGTCAATTAACAAATTTGGTATAATTATACATTTGATCTTTAATACTTTTACATTTAATTAATTAGGTCCTAATTTTAATTTAATAAATTAACCCTTCATCAAATAAGAGGTGACATGTGTTACCATCTGATTGAAAATAAACTAGAATGAAATACAATTGGGGAGTTTTGAACCTATGCCCCTAGACTGTGAATGGAGAACCCAAACCACTAAACCAAGTGCTTCAATTGATTAATTAATTACAACAAACTTTTTTTCATATTATAATATTGTTAATGATAGAAAAATAAAGAAATAAAATCATTTAAATGAGGTTTTGAACCTAGGTCAATTATAAAATATAATAAAATCTAAACTAGTTAAACAAATATAATATTATTTTATAATTAAATACATTATAAATATTTTAAACTATATCTAATGAAAATTTTAAAATAAAAAATTTAATATTTTTATATGTTTAACTAAATTCAATAATTTTCTCGTAGTTATTTTTATAATTTCATATATACAAAAATATAAATATAAAATTAAATTAAAAATTAAACTTATTTTTAATTTTAAATCTTACATTAAATACATATTTATGATTTAAAATATGTATATTGTATTTAATTATAAAATATGAATCTTAGGTTGGCCATAGTTTTATAAAATATATATAAAAAAGTTATATACAATTATTATATTTCCATACTTTTTTACAAGTTCATATTTATTTTTTTTTAAATTGAATTTAGTTTAGAAATATAAAAATATTAAATTTATTTTTAATTTTAAATCTTAAATTCAACACGGTTTAAAATATAATATATTTAATTTAAAATATAAATCTTAGGTTTTCTTATATTTTATAATTGACCTAAGTTTGAAACCTCATTTGAATAATTTTATTTATTTCTCTATCAAGCTTATAAGATAAATATAGTTTGTTGTTATTAATAAACCAATTGGAGCATTTGGTAACCTAGGTGCACAAGTTCAAACCTCCCCCAAACACATTTCAACTCCAATCAAGTGCTAACATGTTACCTCATGATTGAAGGGTTAATTTATTAAATTAAATTAAAATTAGGATCAATTGATTGAACTCAAAAGTATTAAAAATTAAATGTATAATTATACCAATTTTGTTAATTAACACATCATCACTTCCGTTAAATATTTACAGCAGGTGGCTTCATTGAAACCAATTAAATATTTAAGTGGTCATATTGACAAAATTTTGAAAACGGTGATTCTATGAACACCAACCTTATAGTTAAGTGGTCATTCACGTAGATTACCCAAAAAACTATTACGTCGATAGTTCTATTTTTTTAACAAGTGACCAAAATGAAATCAAAACTTAACTTTAGTAATGATTTTGAAAAAAAATAGTTTAATAACCAAAACAGAACCACGGGAATAATTAGGTGACTAAATACATAGTTTATCCTTTATTTTATTTAGGCTTAAGTGCACCATTGCCCCTTAAACTATATAGGTTTTACCAAGTTCTCCCTTAAACGTATTTTCTTAGACTTTTTATTCCTTGAAGTTTAAATCGTTAACTCATTTGCCTCAAATCATTAACTCCGTTAAAAAAGCAAGGATAAATGATATATTTAATCACTCAACTATTCCAATAGTTCCGTTTTGGTTATCCAACTTTTTTTCTTTCAAAATCATCATTAAACATGTGAGGAAGAAGAGAGTCGTGTTTTGATACCACAAACTCATTGCACCAGAACTCAGCGTTCGACATGGGAATCCATGACAGTGCACGACGAGGAGTTCACAACAAGGAGTTCCAATATGTCGATATCTATAGACACCCTTCGTTTCTCTCATCTGGACACCCTTCTCCCTCCTTCATCGCCAATATGTGTATGTGTTGCAATCTTTATATAGATAGAGAACCACAAAGCATCACTGCTACCAGAAATGTCATTGATGGCAGCACCACTTTCAACTCTTCCACTATCGGTGAGTAATCCGTTTGAAATTTTGAATGAATAATGAAAAGTTGAACATGCCATCTAAGTTCATCTAAGACGCTGGAACTCCAGATCTCAAACAATTTAGATTTAGAAATTTTAACAATTTCTATTATCTTAAACATTACTGCAGCTACTGTAGGGGACGAGTTCTTCCAAGGATATAACATTTCAGAACACGACTGCGCCAACAAAACACCAAGCAGTGGCACTGCGTGAGGGATCAGATTTATAGCATTCTACTATTTAAATTTCAAGAGGCAAAACGTCTCGAAAAATATTTTAAGGGGCAATTTGGTAAAAACTATATAGTTTAGGGGACAATGGTGCATTTAATCCTTTTATTTATTACAATTAATTTAAGGGTAAAATATATAAATAGTCCCCGAGCTTTTAGAGCGCTTGTATTTTGGTCACCCAACTTTTGAAATTTGCAATACAATCATCGAACTTTTAGTTCATTTTCAGTAAGGTCTCTGTCATTATCTCCCGTTAGGGTTAGCTGACGTGGTATTTAACGGCCGTTAAACCCCTCTTCTCCTCCTCCTTCTTTGTCGTCTTCTCTTTTTTAACCAACGGCGGACGGAGAAGGGACGAGGAGGAGGCACGACCGACTAGGTTTTGGTCGGAATGGCATGAGGACTCCAACGATGGTGGCAGTGTGGCGAACGGACGACTGAATCGACCAAAAATCAATGAAAACAAAAAATGGGCATTGGGGTTTTCCGACAAGATTCAGGGCTCTCTCCACGGTGATCAGAGGTGAGTCTCGGCAAGTGGCTAGTGGGGTTTTGATCGAAATGGGGCGGCGCTCCTACTAGTATCAACGGTGACGATCACTGTTGATTGACCACAGAGATCGAGGATAGGTGTTCGAACGGTCTTCTCGCAATTTGAGACGAATGCTGTATGGTGAGTATGAATCGAGGGTCGGGGTGTGGTTGGGAGGCGATGCAGTGACGATGGTGATGGTGTGTAAGCCACCGCTGACCGGAGGTGGGATAACAGGAGGTGGGGTGAGAGAAGGAAAAGAAGAATGGGGGTTAACGAGAGTTAAGTGTCACGTCAACTAAAACTAACGGGAGGTAACAACAGGGACCTTACTGAAAACAAACTAAAAATTCAACGATTGTATTACAAGTTTCAAAAGTTAGGTGACCAAAATGCAAGTGCCCTAAAAGTTTGGGGACTATTTTTATACTTTACCCTTAATTTAATTTATTTATAATATTATTGGTGTAAAGAAGTAGAACAGTTTGCAACTGAATTTATTTCAAGTTCACAAAGGTTACACAACCGACACCAATTCTGGCATCAGTGAATTAAAAGTCTTTACATGTATTGCAGAACTTTTACTCCAAAGGCATAGCCAAGAAAAGTAGCAATGGCAATTCCAAAAATGCCAGCAAGAATACCTGGAATAACCATAGAATTCCACCCCTTGGCGGTTGCCATTCCGCATGCTGTCGTAGGACCTCCGACGTTGGCATTTGATGCTATAAGCAAGAGCTTTAAGTCGAAACCAAACAGCTTCCCGAGTCCCAGAATCAAAGCCAGATGAATGGAAATCTGAACCAGAGCAAACATGAAAATACTGGGTGCTGTTTTGATGACACTCCATATGTTTCCACTTGCACCCACCACAGTGAAAAATACCTGGACAAAACATATATGTATCATTGCCAAAATTGAACATACACCAACAAGAATAGTTGGAACATAGTCACATGGATCGCGGTACGTTCCGGTACGGGAACGTAGAACGGGATCGCAATTCGCTAGGTATCTAAAATTAGTACGAGGGAAGTAGACTCATTTCGGATCGCTCCGGTACGATGTAACATATAAATTGGTACGACAAGAAGATAAAATCAGAAGATAAATAATCCATAATTTATGTTGAAGGAAAAAAAAAAAGAAAACAAATCCAGTTGTCCAGCTCCCAGACAAGAAACAAAGCGCCAACAAAAGTAAAGTACACAGTAAACAAAGCAGGATGGATTGAAAAGTAGAATTAAGAAAACAGAAAAGACTGACTCAAGGTCTAAAACAAAATAGGTTAAAAAGTACTAGACCTCGCAACCAATTAACCCCCTAATCACCTGAAATGCGGCTTATCTCCCCCAAACTCAAAACGACGTTGCTTGGCCCTATTCTAAACGCCGCCGTTCTACTAGGCAAATATATGGGATTTTTAGGGTAAATTTTTTAACCTAATTCATTATCTTCTTCGGCCTTAAACCGACCCCATCGTTCCTCCATTTCCTCTCCCTCAAGCTCCTCTTTAACACTCGACGAAACCTAAAGCCTCCATGACTTCCGCCGTCCTACGCTCTGACGAGGAGCCAGGACTCCATCTAAACCCAAAGCTCGTACCGAATCGCGATTTTGAAACGACTGGAACATGATCGTACCGCGTTTTGGATCGCATCGTACGGTACGTAGATCGTGGGCTGTTGAGCGATTTCTATAACTATGAGTTGGAAAGCCAATGGGTATTTCGGGTAAAGATTGGTTTACCTGCATCAGAATTACAGCCATAGCCTCCCCAGATGGTGCAAGATAGGAAAAATTGGTAGGAAATACAGTTGCCAAAATAACAACAATTGCTGTAACTGCAGGGAGGCTACCTCCCTGAATGCCAAAATATTTCGTAAGATAAGCACCGATTTTGCAGATGGCAAAGGATACCGCAATAGCTGTTGCTATCTTCAGGACGGGAAATTTTCCATCGGATACAGACCCCTCATCCGTTGAAGCATCTGCTTAAGTCTCAACAACTTTAATTAGACTATACAAAAATTGAAACATAACCACAACATTCTACTGAATTCAGCAATTACATTTGATGCAGAGAGTGAGGAAACAACTGAGAAAAACCAAAATATAAAATGTAGGCAGAAAACTTCATTGTTAGAACCAATACATATTCGTAACGTAGACAAGGAGATTAATCGATTAAATGACACAAAATGAGGAGCTTTGCAGACCTCCGGGTGATGTTGATGTCTCAGGGGGTACTTTTGATGCCAAAGCAAATAGTGTTGTAAAATATACTGCACAGATAACATTGTCTGCAGCCAGTCCAGCAGCTAAAACAGATGGTGAAATATCGAGGGCATTTGAAATGGCAACATAATTAACAGCTGAACAACATCAGAAAATAACCTTCATCAGTTCATATAAACAAGGAAACAAATGTATTAAGATTGTAACAAGTGTAAGAATAAATTACCTCCACCAATATGCCTACCCATTAGAGCAGCAGCTATCTTCCAACTATCTGCACCAAGTGCTCGCATCGGCACTATCAGATATGCCAATGCTGTTCCAACTGTTGTAGCCACTGTTTCGCAAAATTTGGGGACCAAAAATAAGGGAGAATTGCTAGCAAAGAATTGCAGAGAAACAAAAAGCAAAAGCTCCTAACCCAAAATAATGACCCTAAAAGAAAGTTAAATTAACCCAAGAAATAAGATTAATAAATTGAAATGGGCATCACTGGTGGGAGTGGAATGACCTGATCCCAGCAAGAAAGCAAGGAAAAGCTTCCCTGTTGACTTAATGACACGTCGCAAATCTGCTCGAAACAACAACAATGGAACAGCCAATGGGAGCAAAAATTCCAGTACAATGGAGTAGGCTTTAGCATCAGAAGAAATTAACCCCAAATTACTAGCAGCAAGTCCGATCAAAGTACTCACTAGCGCACCACTCAGTGCACTCCCAACCTTTGTCTTCTCTGACCTTCAAGTTAAATTAATTAAACAATCATCGACAATACCCACAAATTAAAATCCCATTGCCTCCTGCAATTAAAATTTTGTAGAAATTCGATTAGAGAGAGAGAGAGTACCATATGCCGAAGGCACCTGTAGCAAAGAGAACAGTCCAGGTTCCCCACTGGTCGTTGGGAGAAATGAGAGGCAAGTTCAACTGAGATTTAACTGTAATGGGTCGGATAGAATTAGGGTATTGGTCCAACCAGTTAGGGGAGAGAAAAGTTTGGGTTCTTTTATGGGGTAGCAACCTTGAGGATGACGATGAGGAGGAGTGTTGGGAAGATGAAGCGCTCAGCCATGAGATTAAATGGATATTTTGGCGGAAAAGTCGTGAATTTGAAGGTGGGGACTCCGAACACTGAAGAGGAGTGCCACTTAAGTGTAGAAATGGATATTTTGACGCCATTTTCGAAAGAAAGAAGAGAAGCGTAGATCAACGTTGAAAAATCCCAGTCTCTGAAGCAAAGTGCTGAATGGTAGCTTTTTTGTACATGTAGTTAAGCGGAGATCATTTAGCTATTTGTAAATGTTGCCGATTAAATCAACAAAAATTATATATTTATATATTTAGTCCTCATTATTCATAGATTCATTCAATTTAATTTAAGATAAATGGAAATCAATTTTTTATGATATTAGTCCTCTTTTTTAATCAGATGTCAAATTATTGTGCATCAAGAATATTACGGAGCAAGAAATGTCGAGGGTTTCACTTCATGGGTTTGTAATTATTAAATTTTTTTCATGGATAATGTTATGATTTGAACTCTTAACAATATTTAAAGAATCTAATGATTCGTCCCGCTAGACCAACTGATTATTGGTGAAATTGGTCCTTGTTCTTAAATGTCAAATTGGTGTGCATCAAGAATGGTTATGGAGCAAGAAATGTTGACAGTTTCATTTCATGGGTTTGTAATTATTAATTTTTTTCATTGATAATGTTATGATTTGAACTTTTGACCTTACTTAAGGGATTTAACAATATCCCATTAGACCAATTGGTTGTTAGTGATATTGGTCCTTTTTCTTAATTAGATGTCATTGATGTGCGTCAAGAATGTTATGGAGCAAGAAATGATGGGGGTTTTCACTTCATGTGTTTGTAATTATTATTTTTTTTCATTGATAATTTTATGACTTAAACTCCTAAATTTGCTTAAGGGATTTAATGACTCTTCCCACTAGACCAACTAGTTGTTAGTGACATTGATCTTTTTTCTTAATCAGATGTCATTGATGTGCGTAAAAAGTGTTATAGAGCAAGAAATGTTTAGAGGTTTCGCTTCATGGGTTTGTAATTGTTAATATTTTTCATCGATATTGTTTTGATTTGAACTTTTGATCTTATTTAAGGAATCTAATTATTCATCCCACTATCCGTAACCTCTAAAAATAACAATAATTCTCTTAACTACTAAGATAAGCTGGTTTGTGCCACTAGACTAATTAATTGTTGATGATATTGGTATATTTTCTTAATCAGAGGCCATTAATGTGCGTCAAGAATATCATCGAGTAAGAATATTGCCTTTGTTCGGTCAAAGATATGGTCGGTTGATCTTCTATATTCCTTCTTCTTTGATTAAAGCTTGTATTTGATTATCTTTCTATCTATGGGTAATTGCAATGTGGAATTTAGTTTTCATTTCTGTAATTATTAAATTCAATTTGTTTTTATAATTGTTGAGATATTCGATGAAGCTCAATTGAACAACCGAATAATTTGCCAAGAGGGGTTGAAGTGGATTTGAGAAATTTTTAGGGAGTAAGGAGATTTAAGGATAAGAAAATTGATGCACAAGGATTTATATTGGTTCGACTTATCAACCAAGTGCACATCCACTACCTAAGGTCCCCACTTAGGATTTTCTAACAAATTCACTAATTTGTTATTTCTTTTTGCAGGACAAAGAGATAATCTTTACAACTCCCTAGTTTTTCAATTGGCTAAAATAGAACCAAAACCCATTTAAAAAGGATAAGAGATGTAAACAAGAAAACCCTTACAAGGTAGGTGTTTACAAAGTTTAAGCTCACAAAACACTAATATTTACGAGAAAAAGGAAAATAAGAATAAAAAACTCTTCTCTAGTGTATGAATGCTTGGATAGATGTTGGTAACTTTCTCCAAGTGTCCTCAACTTGTTTTTATATGTTGGAATGAGTTTGTGGCCGTTTCTAGCCGTTATGGATGATTTGGAGATTAATTTTCTGCAAAATAAAACTGCTCAGGATAGGGAGTATCAATACTCCTTTAATGAGTATCGGTACTTCTTTTGTTATATTTAAATAAAAAAGTCGTTAAATACTGTTGGGCTTGACCAATATCGATACTATGCTCATGGTACCGATACCACTTTGTAAAGTAGTATTGGTACCCCTTTGGGTATCGGTACCTATTTTGCATTCTGGAATTTGAGCAATTTGAAAAACAACTGGTAGTATCGATACTACCTTAGAGAGTATCGATACTTCTCTTACCTTTTGGTATCGGTACCACATGAATAGTATATATATTGTTCATGTAGTATTGATACTGTAAGAACAGTATCTGTACTACATACCTAGAAAAACGTTTTGTGCTCAAATTCTAGTTTAATGAACTTTGAATTATTTTTGAAAAACTTTGAACAAATTCAATCAAGTCCAAAAAAACATTTTGCATTAATTTTTTTTATATCAAAACATTATAAAACATGGTTCAACAATTTCCCCTTTATTGATATTACAAAACATTTGACAAATTGTTTTGGCAAAACTCCCCCTTAATAAAACATTTCATGAAAAATGATAGATATTTGGAAAATATTAAAGCTCCCCCTTTTTCATTGAGAAATTGAATTTTTCAAACCTATACTTCTCCCCCTTTTTGTTATATAAAAAATAATTCAAACTTTTAAGGTACAAAACAACAATGGAGAGTAAGTAGTAATTTTAACATTAAAATCATTTGAAAAATCAAAAGCTCCCCTCAATAAAAGTATTCCAAACAAAAAATTATCTTTAAAAGCTTGACACTTAAAATAAAATTGAATTTCATCAAAGATGAACAAACAAGTTAGTAGCACATGAAATTCAATATATCCAAGCCTATACTTTATGCAATATCAAATGTTGTATTTAAGTGCATGTGCATAAAGTTATCCAAAAATATTATGCATTTAAAAACAATTGATATCAATTGTTAAAGAGATATCATTTACAATAAATTAAATGCATAAACATTTAAATTAAGTTCAAAAATTAAAATTTATAAAAACAAAGCATTAAAACCAATTTTGACCAAAATTCATTATGATGAACAAATATTTATGAAAAACCATTAAAACTTTAGAAAATGTTTATCACAATTCTTTTTAACATACATGAGATAAAAAACATAAAATTATTTAAAATAAAAACTCATGCATGCTTAAAACAAATAGGCAACCAATTAATCAAAACAAAAACATTGAGCTTAGAGGTTACCCATTCCATATCAAGTGTGGCTAGAGCATTTGAAATCATATATCTTTATCATCATTTCTCCAACACACCTACAAGAGACATTCATTTGGATTTTGGTACCCAAATTGCTTTGGGTCCTAGAATGTTAGTACCAATGTCTCTAGTTCCCAAAGGAACTCATACTTGTCTAATTTTAAAAGATTTTCTTTTCTTTATAGGACAAGTATGTACATTGTGACCATGAAAATGGCAATGTGAGCATTTTGACATTAACATAGATGAATTGTTTTTAGAAATGATTTCTTTTTCTTTTGTTAAACAATCAAGCTTAACTTTCAATTCAAGATTTTTTCTTCTTCCAAATCTTCAATTTTGGTTTTTGAAAGCTCAAAATCATTTTTCAAAGTTTCATTTTGCTTTTCAAAATCCAATTTAGCTTTCAAGAGAAAATCATTTTCAACTTTGGATCTTGAAATCAATTTCTTATATTTGGAATTCATGGTCCTAAATTCCAAATATAGTTCATCATAGGCATCTTGTAACTCATTAAAAGAAAATGAATTAGATTCACTAGAGTTAGAAGATACCTCGGGCTCTTCAAGAGCCATTAAACGTACTCAGAAAAATGTTTTGTGCTCAAATTCTAGTTTAATGGACTTTGAATTATTTTTGAAAAACTTTGAACAAATTCAATCAAGTCCAAAAAACATTTTTCCTTAATTTGTTATATCAAAATATTATAAAACATAGTTCAACAATCTCCACCTTTTTGATATAACAAAACATTTAAAATATTGTTTTTTTGTGTGCAAAATTCCCTCTTAATAAAATATTTCATGAAAAAGAGAAATATTTGGAAAATATTAAAGCTCCCCCTTTTCCATTGAGAAATTGAAATTTTCAAACCTATACTTCTCCCACTTTTTGTTATATCAAAAATACTTCAACTGTAAGGTTTAAAAAATAACAATGGAGAGTAAGTAAGAATTTTAGCATAAAATCATTTGAAATCAAAGCTCCCCCTCAATAAATGCATTTCAAACAAAAGTTTGACTCTAAAAGCTTAACACTTAAAAAAAATAAATTTCAACAAAGATGAACAAACATGTTAGTAGCACATGAAATTCAATATATTCAAGTCTAATATACTTTATGCAATACCAAATGATGTATTCTAAGTGCACCTGCATGCATAAAGCTATCAAAAAATGTTATGCATTTGAAAATTTTAATAAATTGTTAGATATATTATTTGCAATAAATAACATGCATAAACATTTAAATTTAGGTCAAAAATTAAAATTTGTAAAAAAAAGCATTAAAACCAATTTTGACCAAAATTCATTATGACCAAATTGCTTTGGATCCTTGAACATTAGTTTCAATGCCCCTTGTTCCTTTTGGAACCCATACATGTTTTTATTTTAAAACGTTTTCCTTTCTTTAAAGGACAAGTATGTTCCAAATGACCATGAAAATGACAATGTGAGCATTTTGCCATTTTTAAACATAATGAGTAGTTTCTTGAAATTAATTATTTTTCTTTTGTTAAGCTTTCAACTTAACTTTTAAATCAAAAAATTTCTTTTTCTAAATCATTGATTTTTCTTTTTGAAAGATGTAAATCATTTTTCAAAGTTTCATTTTGTTTTTCAAAATCAAATCATTTTCAACTTTAAATTTTGAAATTCATTTCTTATATTTGGAATTCATGGTCTCAAATTCCGAATACAACTCATCAGAGGCAACTTGTAACTCATTAAACGAATATGAATTAGATTCACTAGAGTTAGAAGATACCTCGATCTCTTCAAGAACCGTTAAACGCACCGCCTTTGTTGGTTCTTCTTTCTTGTTTCCATGAATTTCCTCGAGTTTATTCCAAAGCTATTTGGCATTTAAACAAGAAGAAACTCTTTTATAAACATCAGGACCAAGTGTGTAACACCCATCCCCCGTATACCTTTCCGTATATGAGATGCAGATGTCACATTACTTTTAAAACAATTTCTTATTTGAAAACCCATAAAATTTTGTTTTTTGATTTCTGAAAACATATCATTTTAAGATAAAGCCAAACATTGACTGTAATTGGTTACAAAAATTCTACTTAATTGAAATTCAGAGAACTTTTAATACTTCAATTGTATGCCAAATAAGTTTTTACAAAATAACTAGATTGCCCCTTTTTGTCACTGATGAGTCAACCTGAATTGAAGATCGTTGCTACTACAACTGCACTCCTTACGCAGTTACTCTTTGCCTTTACCTACGCGTGGAAGAAACACACATTAAGCATTTATTTAATGAGATATAGTATTGTAAGAGCATTAAGGTATACATCAGTATCTCATGGTTACTTGATTTCAAATTAATTCATATCATCTATAAGGATTAGATAAGTCATTCTTATCGAAACCAAACTTCTTTCATACTATCATCATAAATATATTTAGTATATACATCATATTTTTCTTTATTTCATTTTTCTTTAATAAGTATTCATTAATTTCAGTTATATCGTTCATACATTTTAGTTATGGCATCCTTTCATGCCTTAATGCATCCGTTCATGCATTTTAGTTATGACATCCTTTCATGCCTTAGTGCATCCGTTCATGCACTTTAATTATGACATTCTTTTATGCCTTAATGCATCCATTCATGCATTTTATTTATGGAATCCTTTCATGCCTTAGTGCATTCGTTCATGCACTTTAATTATGGCATCCGCTCATTCCTTAATGCATCTGTTCATGCATTTTAGTTATGGCATCTTTTCATGCCTTAGTGCATCCATTCATGCACTTTAATTAAGGCATCCGTTCATGCCTTAATGCATCCGTTCATGCATTTTAGTTATGGCATCCTTTCATGCCTTAGTGCATCCATTCATGCTCTTTAATTATGGCATCCTTTCATGCATTAATGCATCCATTCATGCATTTTAGTTATGGCATCCTTTTATGCCTTAGTGCATCCGTTCATGCACTTTAGTTATGATTTGGTTTAGAGCAGTTCATACTCTAAAACTCATTCATGTTACTCTTTCCATACATATAAAGATAATATAATCAATATTCTAAAACATATATAAATTTAAACATTATAATTTGAATGTTCTTCCTCTCAAATACTTTCAATAAGGTACTCTCCTGGTAATCCCCGCTAAAACGATGTAGAGACGTCTGGCTAGTCAATAACTTTGTCTTTCCCCCTTTTTTGCTAGATTCAGGAGCTTGGTTATGATCTACACAATCATCCATTCAAGACATATACCATACCAAATGTTAGTATATTCCCTAACATTTATACTTTAATACTTAAAAGTATCATTCTTTAAATTTCTATAACCATTTCAATCTATCTTATAGTTCCAAGCTCATTAGTATCGGCACTAATACCCTGTATCGATACTTCTATACAATGGTACCGATACCCCCTTTCAATATCGATACCATTTCTATATTCTGTGTTGCATGGTATCAATACCCTTATCTCAGTATCGATACTACTATACTATGGTACCGATACTCCTTTTCAATATCGATACCATTTTGACATTCTGGATCCATGGTATCGATACTTCCCTTTGTTAGTATCGATACCCCATCAGTATCGATACCACTTGCATCGGTACCGATACTGTTCATCCAATTTCTATCTATTTACACTTATAGTATCGGTACTATTCTATCAGTAATGATACCATTGCCCATATTTACCATTTTTCAACTCAATTTTTCACTTAATTTTACCCTCTAATCTTATACTTTTACCTCCAACAATACTATTTAACTCCTCTTTACTTAACCCAACTAACTTTACTTCATTTTGCCTCCTTTACATTAACATCTTGGAATATCTCAACTCAAGAATCATGTCATTTTTCTAAACATGTTTTTAATCATATTCCATGCTTCTAATCTCTTATTCCATCATTTGACAAGTCAATTCTACTAATAAACCTCAATAAAAACACATATATCAACATATCATTCCAAAAATTATTTCTTTAAATCTCTTATAAAACATCCATTACTTAGTTTTACTCTTCTTTAATCATTCCTTAAGCTTACATAACACTTCATGTTACCAAAGCCACCCATAATTTAAAGGAAAAACTAGCTAATGGAAGTTTACCTTCTGCTAGAGAGGAGAGCAATACCCACGTTAAGAACAAGGAGAAGAGTAGAAATTAGCCTACTTTCCTCTTTTCCCTATTTAAAATCCCTAATAATAATATATTTTTAAATTCATTCTCCCTCTTAAAAGACCAAAGTGCCATATTAATTTATCTATTGTTACAAATTAATCTAAACAATATTTCAAATCATTTTCTCATCTTTTACCACTTATTCAAGTAAATATTAAATCTTTAAATATTTTCAATATAGTCCCTGATTTGATATTTATGGTATTACAATTCTCCCCCTTAAGAAAATTCATCCTCGAATTTAAATAAATATATGGAATGAAGAGGTATGAAAACTATATTCTCATGTCCTCATCTCTTTCCCAAGTAGCTTCTTCAACTTTATGATTTTGCCAAAGTACTTTAACTAAATGAATCTTTTTGTTGCGCAGTTCTTTTATTTCTCTAGCCAGGATCCGCAACGGTGTGATAATGTCGGACGGATCTGATCGGTATCTTCTAAGCATCGATACGTGAAAAACATTATGGATCTTATCCATATCCGGAGGCAGAGCTATTTGGTATGCTACTGGTCCGACCCTTTTCAATATCTCATAAGGTCCAATGAATCTCAGACTCAACTTTCTTTTGCGTCCAAATCTCAAAACTTTCTTCCACGACGAAACCTTCAGAAATACTTTTTCTCCCACTTGAAATTCGATTTATTTTCTTTTCAAATCATCATACGATTTCTGTCAACCAAAGGCTATCTTTAAATTTACCCTGAATAATCTTTACTTTCTATTTTATTTCTTTAGTCAATTTCGACCCAACTAGTACTTTCTCCCATATAAAGCTTCATATGGGGCCATCTTAATGCTCGATTGATAATTGTTATTATATGCAAATTCTTCTAAAGGAAAATACCTCTCTCATGATCCTTTAAACTCAATCACACATTTCCTTAACATACCCTTAAGTATCTGGATAGCTCGCTCTGACTGCCCATCTGTATGCGGATGAAAAGTTGTGCTGAAGTTCAATCGAGTACCCAATGTCTCATGTAACGACTTTCAGAACCTTAAAGTAAATCTTGAATCTCGATTAGATACTATTAATATAGACACTCCATGCAGTATGACTATTTCTTTAATATACAACTCTGCATACTTATCCATCGAGTAATCTACTCGAACAAGAATAAAATAAGCTATCTTGGTCAATCGATCTACATATACCCATATGGAGTCCTTTTTTCCTGGAGATAAAGGTAACCTCGAAACAAAATCCATGATAACTCGCTCCCACTTCTATTCAAGAATGAATATCGGTTGAAGCAATCCGGAGGGTACTTGATGTTCAGCTTTCACTTGCTGACATGTCAAGCATTTTGCCTCAAACTCCGATACATCTCTTTTCATACCAAACGACCAATAACGACTTTTTAAATCCTGATACAACTTATTCCCACCTGGTTGTATCATCAAAGGGCTATAATGTGCTTCATAAAGAACATCTTTCTTTAATTCAGTATAATCGGGAATGCAAAGTCTTCCCCGATAATATAGACATCCATCTACTATTGTTTCGAAGTCTTTGGTCTCATTCTTTTTCAATTTGTGCCATTCACGCCAAGCATTTCTTATTTTGACTTTATAGCTCTTTTATCTTATCTAAAAACATCAGCTTTAACTTAAGCTCAGCAATCACGACACCATTTTCCTTTAATGGCATATGTGCATCCAAAGCCTGTAGAGAGGCAAAAATCTTTCGGCTCAATGCATCCACTACTACATTCACCTTTCCGGGATGATAATCAATAATTAGATCATAATCCTTTAAAAGCTCGATCTATCTTCTTTGCCTCAAGTTCAATTTTTTCTGAGTCAACAAGTACTTTAGACTCTTGTGATCAGTGTAAATATGGCACCATTCCCCATACAGATAATGACGCCAGATTTTCAATGCAAACACAACAGCTGCCAATTCTAAATCATGAGTCGGATAATTTTTCTCATGATTCTTCAATTTTCTTGAGGCATAAGCCACAACTTTTCCATCTTGCATCAGCACACACCCCAGTCCATTATGGGATGCTTCACTGAAAACAACATAGTCTTTACCTACATCAGGTTGTACCAACACGAGGGCCTCTGTTACTATCCTCTTGAGCCTTTCAAAACTTTCTTGACATTTCTCCATCCAAACAAATTGCATATCCTTTCATAATAACTTAGTTAGTGGCAATGCTAACATTGAAAAGTTCTTCACAAACCGTCTATAATAACCAGCAAGTCCCAAGAAACTCCAAACTTTAGAAACATTCTTTGAGGGTTGTCAGTCCAGTATAGCTTGAATCTTTCTTCGATCTACTCTTATGCCTTCTAAGGAGACTATGTGACCAAGGAAAGCAACTTCGGCTAACCAAAATTCACACTTTGATAATTTGACATATAACTTTTTCTCGCGAAGTGTCCAAAGAACTACTCGAAGATGAGCATCATGTTCTTCTCTTGATTTAGAATATACCAAGAAATCATCTATAAATATTACCAGGAATTGATCCAAGTACGGTTGGAATATTCGATTCATCAAATCCATGAATGTCGCAAGGGCATTAGTCAAGCCAAATGGGATCACTACAAATTCATAGTGCCCATACCGAGTCTGAAAAGCTATCTTTGAAATATCATCTTCTTTGATCTTTAGTTGATGGTACCCGACCTTAGATCTATCTTAGAAAACACCGCTGCTCCTTTCAATTGATCAAACATGTCATCAATCATCGGAAGGGGATACTTGTTCTTTATTATGACTTTATTTAACTAACGGTAATCGATACATAATCGCATAGACCGTCTTTTTTTCACAAACAGAACAGGTGCTCCCCAAGGAGAAATATTGGGTCTTATAAACCCCTTATCGAGTAACTCTTACAATTAGGCTTTTAATTCCCTCAATTCAGTCAGAGCCATTCTATATAGAGCCATAGAAACAGGTTCGATACACGGGTAAACCTCAATCCTAAATTCTACCTCACGATCTGGAGGCAATCCCGGTAACTTTTCGGGGAAAACATCTAGAAATTCTCTAATTATGGAAATATCATTTACTCTAACATTTGGAATTCGAGTATCTATCACATTGGCTAGAAAATCTATAAATCATTTCGACATCATTTTCCTTGTAGTCATAGATGATATCACATTTGATGGTGATTTTACTCTTTCGTCGATCACTACGATTTCTTAACCTTTGGCATCCTTTAGAAACAATCGTTTTTTACGACAATCGACCCATCCATAATGTGAAGACAACCAATCCATGCCTAAAATGATTTCAAATTCATCGAATGGTAACTCCATCAATTTTGTCAGAAAAACACTCTCTTGGATCTTTATAGGGCATTTTCTACATACTCTAGTTACTCTCGCATTGTGACTCATAAGGTTTATCGCTATCATCTCACTCACAATTGGTTCTAAAGGGATTCCTCTAATTCTAACCAATTTTGTACTGATATATGAGTGTGTAGAACCAAGATCAACTAAAATAAATACATGCTCATTAAAAAGATGGAAAATACCTGTTATGATTTCAGGGTCATCCCGATCCCATTAGTCTTAATATTGTAAATTCTAGAGACTTCCCGAGTCTCTTGTCTCTGTATTGAATTCATTTTACCCCTGGATCTACCCTTTTCTCTGCTTCTATTTGAGGCTACCATCAATCTTTCAGATTACGCTGAATTATCCCCAGATTTTTTAGGACAGTTTCGAGCAAAGTGAGTAGTCTCACCACATTGGAAACAAGCTCCACTGAGAATTCTGCATGCTCCATCGTGTAATTTACCACATGTTTGACATGGAATTCTCTCTCTAGATGCTCTACCCGAGCTAGCAGCAAAAGACTGAGATGGTCTATTTTTCTATGGAGCTGCTGCAGAACTATCTTTATTAGTGTATCTGGAACTAGAGCCCTTGTCTCTTTTAACATGATGGGGAGTGGAAGGCATTCCCACTCTTTTCCCCTCTGAACACTCTGCTCTACAGCTAACGTCTCCTCATAAGCTCTTTCAATAGCTTTGGCTAGGTTTATTACTTCTTGTAAACTTGGCAAGTTCAAGTCCAACATCATCTCTTTCAACTTTGGCCTCAAACCCTCTATAAACAAATCATGTCTTGGTTTATCATTTGGAATGACTGCAGTAGCGAAACGACTCAACTTGTTGTACTCAGCCTCGAACTCATGTACAACTCGATCACTTTGCTTCAGATTAATAAACTTTAATAGCATTTTCTTTCTGAACTGTTCGCCCACATACTTGTTCTTAAATTCTTCCAAGAAGAATTATCAGGTCAGTTACTACGGTGGTGCATACATCGTAGTATTTGACAACCATACTCGAGCTGATCCTCTAAGTAAAGATACAACTCCTTCCAAATTTTTGGATCTGAGCATTGAAGACTCTCGAGCATTAATATAACATCATTTAACCATAAGTCGACCTCTATGGGACCCTCCCTTTCTTCTCCCCGAAACTCTGGAGCTCCCAAGCTTTTCAGCTCCTCTGGGATTAACATTCTCGGTGCTGGAGGAGCAGGGGGAGGTTTAAACTGAGTCAGTATGGTGTCAAGGGCTTGCATGAAAGTTCCAAACTCAGGCACCGGAATCCCCTGAGGTGCAGTTGTACTAGCATTTTCAGAAGGGAGAGGTTGTCCAATATTAGCCTCATAACTTTCACTATCAATTCCTTCTTGCCTCTCATGTTCCCCAGCTCTTCGCGAATTCGAAGATTCTAACATCTATTATGACATACATAATAATAACATTACAATTAGTAATAAGTGTCATCAATTTCACTCTAATGCCACCATACCAGTAACATTGACAATCTTTATAGCATGTAATCCATTTTCTATTTTAAAAATAAAACCAATTTTGGTCGAGAATCGGCTAAACCTGTAGCTTTGATACCAATAAATGTAACACACATCCCCCGTATACCTTTCCTTACACGAGATACATATGTCACATTACTTTTAAAACAATTCCTTATTTGAAAACACATAAAATTTTGTTTTTTGATTTTTGAAAACATATCATTTTAATATAAAGCCAAACATTGACTGTAATTGGTTACAAAAATTCTACTTAATTGAAATTCAAAGCACTTTTGATACTTCAATTACACACCAAATAAGTTTTTACAAAATAACTAGATTGCCCCTTTTTTCATTGATGAGTCAACCTAAATTGATGATCACTGCTGCTACAGCTACACTCCTTACACATTTACTCATTGCCTTTACCTACGCGTGGAAGCAACACACATTAAGCATTTACTTAGTGAGACATAGTATTGTATGAGCATTAAGGTATGCATCAGTAACTCATGGTTATTTGATTTCAAACTAATTCGTATCATCCATAAGGAATAAATAAGTCATTCTTATCGAAACGAAACTTCTTTCATACTATCATCATAAATATCTTTAGTATGTCCATCATACTTTTCTTTCTTTCATTTTTCTTTAATAAGTATTCATTAATTTCAGTTATGTCGTTCACATTTTAGTTATGGCATCTTTTCATGCCTTAATGCATCCGTTCATGCATTTTAGTTATGGCATCCTTTCATGCCTTAGTGCATCTGTTCATGCACTTTAATTATGACGTCTTTTCATGCCTTAATACATTCGTTCATGCATTTTAGTTATGGCATCCTTTCATGCATTTTAGTTATGGCATCCTTTCATGCCTTAGTGCATTCGTTCATGCACTTTAATTATGGCATCTTTTCATCCCTTAATGCATCCGTTCATGGATTTTAGTTATGGCATCTTTTCATGTCTTAGTGCATCCGTTCATGCACTTTAGTTATGGATTCGGTTTAGAGCAGTTCATACCCTAAAACTCATTCATAATACTCTTTCCATATATATAAAGATAATATAATAAATATTCTAAAACATATATAAATTTAAGCATTCCAATTTGAACGTTCCTCCTCTCAAATACTTTCAATAAGGTACTCACCTAGTAATCCTCACTAAAAAGATGTAGAGATGTTTGGCTAGTCAATAACTTTGTCTTTCCCCCTTTTCTTGCTAGAGTTAGGAGCTTGGTTATGATCTACACAATCATCCATTCAAGACATATACCGTACCAAATGTTAGTATAGTCCCTAACATTTATACTTTAATACTTAAAAGTACCATTCTTTAAATTTCTATAACCATTTCAATCTATCTTATAGTTCCAAGCTCATTAGTATCGGTACTACTACCTTGGTATCGATACTTCTATACTATGATACTGATACCCCTTTCAATATCGATACCATTTCTATATTCTGTGTTGCATGGTATCGATACCCTTCTCTCAATATCGATACTATTATACTATGGTACCGATACCCCCTTTCAATATCAATACCATTTTGATATTCTGGATCCATGGTATCGATACTTCCCTTTGTTAGTATAGATACCCCATCAGTATCGATACCACTTGCATCGGTACCGATATTGTTCGTCCAATTTATATCTATTTACACCTATAGTATCGGTACTATTGTATCAGTACCGATACCATTGCCCAGATTTACCATTTTTTAGCTCGATTTTTCACTTAAATTTTCCCTATAATCTTATACTTTTACCTCCAACAATACTATTTAACTCCTCTTTACTTAACCTAACTAACTTTACTTCATTTTGCCTCCTTTAACATCTAACATCTTCATGGAACATCTTAACTCAAGAATCATGTAATTTTCCTAAACATGTTTTTAATCATATTTTATGCTTCTAATATCTTATTTCATCCTTTGACAAGTCAATTCTAATAATAAACCTCAATAAAAACGCATATATCAACATATCATTCAAAAACAAATTTCTTTAAATCTCCTATAAAACATTCATTACTTAATTTTACTATTCTTTAATCCTTCCTTAAGCGTACATATCACTTCATTGTACCAAAGTCACCCATAATTTAAAGGGAAAACTAGCTAATGGAAGTTTACCTTATGCTAGAGATGAGAGCAATACCCACGTGAAGAAGAAAAAGAGTAGAAATTAGCATACTTACCTCTTGTCCCCTATTTAAAATCCCTAATAATAATATATTTTTAAATTCATTCTCCCTCTTAAAAGACCAAAGTGCCCTCTTAATTTATATATTGTTACAAATTAATCTAAACACTATTTCAAATCATTTTCTCATCTTTTACCACTTATTCAAATAAATCTTAAATCTTAAATCTTCAAATCTTTTCAATATAGTCTCTGATATGATATTTGTGGTATTACAATTCTCCCCTTAAGAATATTCATCCTCGAATTTAAATAAATATCTGGAATGAAGAGTTATGAAAACTTTATTCTCATGTCCTCATCTCTTTCCCAAGTAGCTTCTTCAACTTTATGATTTTGCCAAAGTACTTTAACTAAATGAATCTTTTTGTTGCGCAATTCTTTTATTTCTCTAGCCAGGATCCGCACCGGTTCTTCTTTATAAGTTAAATCTGATCGGATCTCTATCTTCTCCGGTGTGATAATGTGGGACGGATCTGATCGGTATCTTCTAAGCATCGATACGTGAAAAACATTATGGATCTTATCTATATCCGGAGGCAAAGCTAATTGGTATGTTACTGGTCTGACCCTTTTCAAGATCTCATAAGGTCCAATGAATTTCGGACTCAACTTTCCTTTGCTCCCAAATCTCAAAACTTTCTTCCAATGTGACACCTTCAGAAATACTTTTTCTCCCACTTGAAATTCGATTTCTTTTCTTTTCAAATCAATATAAGATTTTTGTCGATCGGAGGCTATCTTTAAATTACCCTGAATAATCTTTACTTTCTACTTAATTTATTTAGTCAATTCCGGCCCAACTAGGTCTCGGTCTTTTAATTCAAACCAATTTAATGGTGTTCGACACTTTCTCCTATACAAAGCTTCATACGAGGCCATCTTAATGCTCGATTGATAACTGTTATTATATGCAAATTCTTCTAAAGGAAAATACCTCTCCCATGATCCTTTAAACTCAATCACACATGCCCTTAACATACCATCAAGTATCTGGATAGCTCGCTCTGACTGCCCATCTGTCTGCGGATGAAAAGTTGTGCTGAAGTTCAATCGAGTACCCAATGTCTCATGTAACGACTTCCAGAACTTTGAAGTAAAATCTTGGGTCCCGATCAGATACTATTGATATAGACACTCCTTACAGTCTGACTATTTCTTTAATATACAACTCTTCATACTTATCCATCGAGTAATATACTTGAATGGGAATAAAATGAGCTATCTTGGTCAATCGATCTATAATTACACATATGGAGTCCTTTTTACCTGGCGATAAAGGTAGCCCCGAAAAAAAATCCATGGTAACTCTCTCCCAGTTCCATTCAGGAATGAATATCAGTTGAAGCAATTCGGAGGGTACTTAATGTTCAACTATCTTGTTCTGTCTTTTTGCAGGACAAAGAGATAATCTTTATAACTCCCTAGTTTTTCAATTGGCTAAACTAGAACCAAAACCCCTTTAAAAATAATAAGATATGTAAACAAGAAAACCCTTACAAAGGTAGGTGTTTACAAAGTTTAAGCTCACTAAACACTAATATTTACAAGATAAAGGAAAATAATAATGAAAAACTATTCTCTTGTGTATGAATGCTTGGATAGGTGTTGGTAACCTTTTTCAACTGTCCTCAACTTGTTTTTATATGTTGGAATGAGTTTGTGGTTGTTTTTAGCCGTTGGGGATGATTTAAAGTCTTTGGGCTTTAATTTTCTGCAAAATAAAACCGCCCACGACAGGGAGTATCGGTACTCCTTTAATGAGTATCGTTATTTCCTTTATTATATTTAAATAAACTAGATGTTAAAGACTGTTGGGCTTGACCAGTATCGATACTATGCTCATGGTATCGATACCACTGTGTAATGTAGTATCGGTACCCCTTTGGGTATCAGTACCTATTTTATATTCTGGAATTTGAGCAATTTGGAAAACAACTGGTAAATCGATACTACCTAGAGAGTATCGATACTTCTCTTACCTTTGGTATCGGTACCACATGAACAATATAGGTACTACATACCCAGAAAAACGTTTTGTGCTCAAATTCTAATTTAATAGACTTTGAATTATTTTTGAAAAATTTTGAACAAATTCAATCAAGTCCAAAAAAACATTTTGTATTAATTTGTTATATCAAAATATTATAAAACATGGTTCATCAATAACAGTAACTTATATGGACCCCACCCCAGTTCAAGAGGTGCTTTGAAGCCAATTGATGTTCAGACATTGTAGGGTTCATATTACTTGTGCTTAGGGGTGTAAAAAATTGACCTGACCTGTAAAACTGATTGAAATTGACTCGAGTCAAAACTGTTTTTAACCTGTACTGTGGCTATCCGAAACAGACTCAAGTTGGAACTGGTGTTGACCTGAACCTGATTTGGACCTGGAAATTGTGGATTTGAATCCGACCTACACCCGACCTGAGAATTATCTGAACCCAAATTGAACCAAAAATATGATACCCGAAACCAAACTGCATCCAACTGATATCAACTCGAACCCGAGATTGACCTGGTAAATAACTGGTATTACCCGACCTGTTTTCAACCTGACCTTTTATGAACGTGACCTATTTTCAACCTGACCTGTAAATGATCCGACTTGTTATTGACATGTATATTATCCGACCTGTTATTGACCTGATATGATATTTACTTGACTTGACATCTACATGACTTATATATTACCATTGATGAAATTATAAGATTTTAATAAAATTGTGAGATTTCGAGTTTATAATAAATCATATTAATTAATATGATTAATTTTTAAATGTTATAATCAAATATTAATTATGATAATTAAATTAATAAATAGACTTATAATATTAATTATGATTCTTATATTATTATTCTTATGTTATAAATCTTCAATATAATCATTAATTTTATTTTTATTAAGTAATTTATGTATTGAGCATTATTAATTATAATGATTACAAGTTAGAATAATTTATTGGCATTGAACATGATTAATGAAATTATTTTAAATGTAAATTATATAGTTTAATTTATGTAAAGAAAAATTATATAACAATTATAACATATATAAAACATAATATAAAAGATGAATTTAATTGACAATGATAATGTAAATAACATTTTATTTATTACAGTTGAATACAATAAAATCAAAATAAAATGAACAAAAACAAAGTGTTTTTTTCAGCTCTCAAATCTTATAACAAAAGTTTTATAAGGCTAAAAGCCTAACTTTGCTACCAGAAATTTCTACATGCTGCCAACATTGTTAAATTACGATCAACTTTTCAGCTTTAAAGCTACCAACATAATTTAACATGAGTAACAATATAGAAAAAAATGACAAGTTACAACAATTTATTTAAGTTAGACCAACAAAATAAATGACAAGGCAACAACAAACAGTAGAAGGTAACAACCAACGTTTTTGCATTAAACAAACATGCAGTCAGTGATAAAGCCAAAGGGAATACGATGACCAATAGTGCCAAACATTTCCGATTTTACCAAACTATTATATAATCAAGCATTCAACATAGTTTATAATAACATAAACAATATCAAGAAGAATCAGGAAAAAAATAACAAGAAGTATTTAAAATGATGCTTGTTGTAACTTGCAAGGTACCTTACAAAACATTCTAAGCACATACTTAGTAAATTATTAAAAAAGAGACCTATCACATAATATATATTGAGATTTATATTGAGATTGTTGTTATTTGATGGAACTCATATTTACATGTTTTCTAGATAAAATTTGTTTAAAATTTTTATGTTATTTTTATTTTGTTTATTAACATGCTAACTTGATGGTGTATTACTCGACTTAAGTTTCATCTTGTATCATCTTACAACTATAATTTTTTGTTACCTTCAAACAATAATAATATATGGGAAGTGACGGAGTTAAGATTGAATATTAGAAAGAATCAGGTCTATTTATTATTTAAATAAAAACAATGAGAGACAAAGGTCTTATTTAATTGATATATAAACTAAAAAGTGCCTAAAATGCTAATATATCATAATATTTGAGAGGGGCAACAACCCCAGCCCCTAGAAAGAATAGTTCTGTTACTACGTGTGGGGAAGAATTAACACCCCACAACACCCTTTCAATAAATAGTTGATTATGTTGTTTTCTTAGAAAAATAAAAAATTATGAATTTTAATTTTAATTTTAATTTAGTTAATGATCTCTTAAGTAAAATAAATTTCACTTATACTTTAAAAAATATAATTCGTTAATATATAAAATATTGTGCACATGATATATATATATATATATATATATATATATGTAACACAGTATGATATAACTAAAACAAAATAAAAACAAAACTAACTCACTAACCATGAAAAATATAAAGAATGGTTAAAATGAATAAAACGCAAACATGCTTATAAAAATTAAAAAATGGAAATAAATAAAAGAAACTAAAATAATGGACTAAACTGAAACAAAATATAAATTAGAGGTGAAATAAATTAAATAATAAAATACTAAATTAAGATAAAATGAAAGTTAACGGCTCAAATTAAAAGAAACTACATATAAACAAACAACTAGAGAAAATGACAAATAAAATAAAGATCAAATTAAGAGTCTAATTCAAAGAAATAAAAGATGGGGATTAAAGGAAAGATGACTAAACTGAATATATACAAAAAAGAGGATAATAGAGAGAATTTACCAAAAAATAGTTTTTCTATTCATTCCTCACTTTTCTCTCATATTTTTAGGGAGAGAAGGTCTATGTTCTCTATGATAGTTTTGTTGTACGACAGTCTTAATATACGGCTAAGGAAAGACCCTACTATAAATGTTAATATTTTTATAACATTTATTGTAAGATGATACATAAAATATCATTTTTTTACTGGAAATAATATTTTAGGTAACGCTTTACCAGAAATGTTAAACATTTTAGATAACGTCCAATATTAACATTTTCGGTAAAAAAAAATATTTTAGGTATCACTTTATCATAAATGTTAAAAAATATTAATATTTTGTAGTAGCATATTTCTTTAGCTGTATATTAAAATCGGCGTAGCTTTGACATCTTTGTTATCTCTAGAAAGTTGGGCATTTGTCGATTCTTGTTACCGACAGTTGTCGTAAGCCGATCGATCGAAATTCACCATACTTTCCTAAAAGAGAAAATAACCTCAGTGACCAAAAATGCCTTATAATATACGATTTTAACCAACTTTTTTTGGATTTGCCAAAATGACCAACTAAATCGCAATGCGATCGATAATTCGCAACGCGATCTCCGGTATCGCAAATCAGTTTCCAGATTCGCAACGCGATTTTGACTATCGCATTACGATTTTCCAAATTTGCGTTGCGATTTTCCGACTATCGCAATGCGAATATGTAAATCGCAATGCGAGTATGGCTATCGCAACGCGAATATGTAAATCGCAATGCGATTATTACTATCGCAATGCGATTCTGACTATCGCAATGCGATTCTGACTATCGCAACGCGATTCTGACTGTCGCAATGCTGAATTTCAAATTCGCAACAGGTTTTAGTTTCGCAACACAAATGTTTTGGGTATATAACTACGTAGCAGAAGCAACTCATAACCTAAATCCCTAAATCGCAACTCATTCCATCTCCATCTATCATTCCTTCCCCATCCGACAACAGGTTTTAGTTTCACAGCTCGTTTGTTTAGTAAATTAATTTACAATAATGAAATCATCTAATATTGATCATGTTTGGATAGATTTGTGTTTTGGAGGGTCATGGGAGAATGTTCATGGTGTTTTACAATATATGCCTTTACCCATTAATCTTCAACTAAAACTGTCATTAAAAAAGTTAACTTATGAAACTCTAATGTTACGTGTTGCAAATAAATTGAATTTAGAGCCCTTAAGTGGATTTAGGCTATCTTATCAGAGAAAAGGTAAAGTTTATTTGTTAACCGACAATGAAGATGTTGAACGATTCATTGCTTACATTAGTGTTTCGCAAGATGATGTTACATTGTATGTTGTTGAACCTAGAAGTAGTGAAGTTGGGTCAGTAGCGGGTAGTAATCAACTAAGTTTTTCAACCCCAGTTTATGGTGCTCAAAATTTAATGGTTCCACCATAATTTCATCACCAAGCAAATTTTGTTTCACCACATTTCCAATACCAAACACAATCTCAAAACACACAACATTTCCCTAATCCAAATCCCAATCAACTTTCAGCACCAAATTCCGATTTTCGTATTAACCAGTTAGACGATGATGAGCCAACAGAAAAAATTGTGAGTACTAGTCGGTATTCGAAATTTGATCTTGGTCAATATCCGGACTTTGATCTTGGTCAATACTCGGATTTTGATGATGTTTCAGAAGAAGAAACAGACCTTGCGTGTAATGATTTTGATATTGATCAATACCCGAATTTTGATGATGAAACAGCCACTGCCGAGGAAGATGTTGTTGATGATAATGAGGAGGAAGTTACGACTGTGAATGAACATGTTGAACATCCATTCTGTAATTCATATAACCCTGAAGAAGAAAAAGAAGAAGAAGAAATCCCCAAAGAAAATGCCACGGGAGTATAACTGGAATATGCCAGAATTACTTCAGATATCGGAAGAAGAGTTGGTAAAGATAGCAGTTGATTGTCACACAAAAATTATTCGTATCAAGAAAGATGATTGTTTTGATACAAAGGAAGACTTGAAGATAGATTGCGAAGAGGATAAAAGAGGATAAAAATTATTCGTATGATTGACAAAAACTGTACGTGGCGTATGATTGCAAAGAGGATAAAAGATTGAGAAATGTTTCAAGTTAGGACTTTTATTGATAAACATACATGTTCAGAACCCAAGTTTTTCCTCACCGTAAACAGGCAAACAAAAAGGTGTTGGGTGGTTTTCTGGCTGAGTTAATGTTTTTGAATGGCAGGGTATATCGAGGACATGAAATTATGACTGACATGAATGCTCGGTTCAAGATTAGTATCTCATATTCTCAAGCTTGGATAGCCAAATGTTATACCTTGGAATTGTTGAGGGGGTCGCCAGAAGCATCGTTTGCCCAACTACCGGCTTATTGTCACAATTTAAAGCTGAAAAATTCTGGGTCGGTAACTCATATCAAAACAGATAGAGATGGACGCTTTGAGTTGCTGTTTATCGCATTGGTGCTGCGGTTAGTAAATCAATATAATTTGTTGACTCATTTTGTTAGTTACATGCATTTCACATTTAAATGATATATTTCTTGTGTATATGATTTTGTAGATTCGTTCGTTTACTTGCATGCCCAGTTATTATAGTTGATGGAGCACATTTAAAAGGTGATACCTTGGAGTAAACTTATTAGCAGTAGCCATGGATGTAACAATGGATACTGCCAATAGCTTACGGGGTTTGGCAAATCTGAAACCTCTGATTCATGGACTGGTTTATGGGGCATCTTAGGGATTGCATAGGTCCTATTAGCATCTGACAATCATATCCGATAGGGCAAACTCAATTGACAACGCTTTAGAAGGTGTTTTCCAGATGCTTTTTATGGACTTTATGGTGTTCATTGTTAGAATCTAAATCAAGTCTGATGGGATAAAAAATCACAAATGGACTCTGGAAGGCTGTAAGCTTATCGGGAAGTAGATTTAATAAGCATATAAATTGTTTAAGACGTGTTTTGCCTCAGTGTGCTCAAACACTAGAAGATGTCGGGTTTGAAAGATGGTCAAGAGTACATCAACTTGGAGCAAGATATGGTTTCATGACGTCTAATAGTGCAGAATCAATCACGCTCTAAGTCGTCATTCCCGGAAATTACCCATTACTATGTTATGGAGTTTTTCGAGCCTCTTCAACAGTGGTACTACAAGAAAAGAACCATGCATGTATTATTCTTTAAATTGTAACTTATCATATATTTTACTAAGTATATTTATTTAAATTACAGGACATTGGAACACGTGTTTCACCATGGACTGAAAAAAATAACGAAACGTGTTGTGAAGTCAACGTCATGGAGAGTTGAACCATGTTCAATGGCAAACATCTGGTTATCCGTGTGGCCATGTTATAAAAGTTGCTCTTTATCTAAACCAAGATGATTCAAGCGCATATGCTATGTATTGCTACACTACAGAAGTATATCGATAGACTTATGCCGAGATTATCTACCCTATTCCACATCCTTCTGAGTGGGACATACCAGATGACTTACAAACAGTTTTGCCACCAGCCATGGACAGAAGGCTACCTGGCCGACCAAAAGTCACGATCATATACCGTCTAAGGGTGAAGAGAAGAAGAGATCGACATGTAGTCGGTGCAAGGAAAGTGGTCATACAAGGTTGACATGTGGATCACCAGTGCCATCACAATCATCTTTTCCTCTACCAAAATATGGATCATCATCAAAATCCAAAGCTCATATGGTGTCAAGCAAAAGGCAATCAAAATCGCAATCAAAATCAAAATCCCAATCACAACCGGCTTCACCTTTTGAGACTATTAACTTAGGTGATTTTTAAATGCAAACGTTGTATTATGTGTATTTTATGTGTAAACTTTTAACATTTTCAGTTAGGCCCATGTATATTAGTAAACTTGAGTTTGAATTGCTATGATTTGTTCAGTTGTTATACTTATTACACATTCATTTGACTATCGCAACGCGAATATGACTATCGCAACGCGAATATGACTATCGCAACGTGAATTTGAATATCGCAACGGGATAATCGCAATGCGAAAATGACTATCGCAACGCGAATTTGACTATCGCAATGGGATAATCACAATGCGAAAATGACTATCGCAACGCGAATTTGACTATCGCAACGGGATAATCGCAATGCGAAAATGACTATCGCAATGCGAATATGACTATCGCAACGCAAATTTAACCTACAGGATCGCGAATTTGACTATTGCAACGAGATAATCGCAACGCGAAATGACTATCGCAACGCGAATTTGATTATTGCAACGGGAATTTGACTATCGCAACGAGAAAATCGCAAAGTGTATTGACTATCGCAACGCGAATATGATGCAGATTGAAATAAACAAATCAACTTTTACATTTCAATCAATTAAACAAGCACAAATAAGAATTATTTACACATCAATAATCAACTTTTATCAATTAAACAAGCACAAATAATTATTTGCACATCAATTAAACAATAAGAATTATTTACACATCAATTAAACAAATCAACTCTTATTATATTATTTTTCTCATCAATTAAACAAGTCAGACTTTTAAGAATCAATTACAATAAAAAAAAGTGTACCCCAGACAGTTGTTTATGCACATCAATTTCACGCAGCTCACTTCAGGATTAACCTGCAGAAACCAAACATTTGCTCAAATAACACTTTCTACACATCTAAAACCAACAAACAACAAATTATTATTGAATTCTAGGTACTTAACAACACTTGCATTTGACTTACAAATTGTTTATGGACACTTTCATAACGCGGATACAGGTAGGCATTGTCTCGAATATATCGCTCTAGCCATAAAATGTCGAAACTACAAGCCTACTGCACCTCTATATCTATCGGTGGGAGGTAGAAACTGTGTACTTCCTGTCGTCAAACGCTCCAAGCACATGCATACGAGAGAACCACAATCCCCTCTGGCTTCCGGCGTTTGTTGTGGCGTGGTCTCGTCTCTGATAACTGTAACATTGAACTTCTTTGGCTTCTTGTTTCCAGAATAAGTCCAATAATTAACCGCATCCAAGAATTTAGCCAAATGAGAGCTCCATCCCTTAATAATATCTCTCAAATCAGACAATGATATGTAATTTATCATGCTGTCATATACTATTATCTTCAGGGATGGGAGCTGAAGCTCGACGAGAAGCCAATGAGTACATTCCAAAATAGGGATAAACACCTGCAATCATAAGTAATAATTCAAATTGCGCACTTATTTATGAACACCTTTAAAATATTTAAAAATAAATAAATACTAACCTTATCGACCTCCTACCATGCAGGATAAAGTTTAGCTTGTCCATTAGCCAACACATATGATTCCTGTCGTTGATTCTTCAAGTGAACTACGTGAAAAGACGTCGGCATAATTGTATATCGCGTATTTTTTTATTTTTATTTTTCTTCAAAGCCCTTACTATTAGAAGACGTGACACCCATGCATCAATATGATGTTTTACAAAAAAGACATATATTAGTGAATTACATAAATTTAAAAAAAATTAATCAAAATGAAATATAAGAAGAAATATAAGACTTACCCCTCCATCGAAATAACCATTGTCTTCAACCCCTAATAACACACTCAACCAAGACCGTTCAATCAACAAATGCATATCATCGTTGAGTTTGTATATGTCAGCGTAACACCCTTGGCTCCACTCATGTAGATAAAAATCAACTGCGGTCTTAGCCCAAAGGGTATTATCTAGAATTGTTTCCGGTAGTTGTT
Organism: Hibiscus syriacus; assembly: GCF_006381635.1. Lineage (NCBI taxonomy): Eukaryota > Viridiplantae > Streptophyta > Magnoliopsida > Malvales > Malvaceae > Hibiscus > Hibiscus syriacus. The sequence goes on from NW_024061960.1 coordinate 2,340,697, forward strand.
TCCTCTCCACTTCATCTGCCGGAATGGTACTGGCCGGTAACTTATACGAAAGCCAACAATCATCCATCATGTCTGGCATGTGAGGGGGTTTCTCAATAATTCAATATATTATGCCGTGTGAATCGGGCTCTAGAATGTTGGGAGGGACCTCTTCAACGATGACAGTGGCCTCTTGAACAGTGGGAGGGGACTCTTGAGGGATGATAGGGGCCTCTTGGACGATAGGGGAGGCCTCTTGAACGATGACTGGTGAGTCGGGCTTTTTCTTACGGATTCTTCGCACTATTGGGGTGAATGGAGACTTAATGGCACGTGCACGCCGTCTGATGCGTGAACTCCGTCTTGCAAGAGAAACCCAACGTAGAGTTTCCACCTTAGCGGGCCGCTAAAAATAAATTAATACATAAATCAGTAAATAAACAGACATGATATTAAACAGTGAAAACAAAGACAAATATATTTCAAACTTGCATGGTATTCACCCAAGTCATTATTCTATCATTGTTCACAAAATCCATCAGATAACATTCCAGAAGTAATCACTTATATAAACATTTAAAAGGACAACATATAGGTTTAGTGCAGGTTCAATGACAACATAAAGAGTAGTAGTTTATTCTTGAAACTTAAATTTTCAACACTGTGAAATTAGTATTTGTCTTTTTCTTTTGGTTGAAGTAATGAAATTCATTCAAGTTTCATTTTGCAGAAGAAGAATAGAATCTAAAACTTAAAATCGCAACACGAATGACTATCGCAACGCGAAAATGACTATCGCAACGCGAAAATGACTATCGCAACGAGAGAATGAACCTCATTCTGCAACGATGCTACCATCTCACGTAGACCGGCTACCTCACCACGTAAAGTAGACACCTCAACACGCCATGCACCATTGTCATCGCGTAAAGTACCGACCTCCTCACGCAAGGCATTGACCTCATCACGTAACTCCCCTAACTCATCCCGTGAAGGTGGAGGTGGAGAACAGGGAGATAAACATCGTGGCATCTTTACCGGTCGTCTATCATGAGGTGATGGTGGAGAAGAGGCTCGATGATGTGACAGAATAGGTGATGGCTCTCGTTGTGGAGGTGTATAGTCGGGTCGATCAGGTGATGGCTCTGGGTGAGGGTGATGGCTCTCGAAGTGGAGGTTGCTCATCATCCGTGCCATAAAAAAATGCTTACTAGCTTGCCACCAATCAGTGGCAAGCTCAGCTTCCGTGGGTGTCAGCCTCTGTAATGGAGTGTTGGACTCCTAACAATATAAAAGCTCAAACAAAGTTAAACGTACTAGTAATAACTTGTTATAAACATATGGTAGTATTGTGTTAACTTACATTATTTATTGTCATACGGTAGTAAATCTTCCCATTGCTACAAGGTTCGTTTCCTCTTCAGGAAATAGCCCTAGGAATATCATTAACAGTTTTAATGCATAGGTCTGCATGGCGGGAAAGGCCTCAATATCCAATCTACAACATAATAACAAACATTAGTAATTGTTAATAATAATTAATTATAATTTTGGAAACATTATATAAAAATCTTACCTTAAGACCCAAATAAGCCTGACAAAGTGTATTTGGAACCATCGCCACGCAAACTTTTTCGATCATCAAAGGCAGACGACAACTTATTCCATGTAGCTTTCCATAGATACGAACCCCACGGAAACAGGTTCCATGATTTAGGTCCTCTACCAATTTAATTAGATCATTAGGATAGGTTGTCTGGCCTCTCTGCCTAAAAAGTCGGTATGCAAAAGTATTAGAAGGCATACTCGGACAACATCGACGTCATCCATCCGAGTAAAACCATCTTTCTTATTCAATAATCTTGTCAAGTCTTCCACGTGTAAATTCGGTTCTCCATTGACAGCTCAGGAAAAACCCGGGATAACCATGATAGGCGGGTAATATGTCTAGTGTACCGACCTACTCATCGTGTCCGAAGCGTAGACTGGTGATTAAGCAAAACTCCCGCCCAAAACACGTATACGCCGGTGGAAATCAAACCATATCTCTTCATCACGACGTGTATAGTCTGGTAGATCGCTAGTCATGGTTTGAAGAAACAGATGGGTCAACATAGCATCTCCACCCGGATGTTTTACTTTCAGCCATGGCCCGAAGCAAGTATCCTCAAAATTTTTCTTGTGCAGGTGAAAGCTTCGATGCAATTGTTTTGGTCAGGCTTAATTTATTTCTTAAGGTCAATTGAGCCGAATAAAAGTTCTACAAAACAATAAACATACCAAGTTAGATATACCAAAACTACACTGTGAAGATATACCAAGAAACAATAAACATAAAGAGTAGTAGTTTATTCTTCAAACTTAAATTTGCAACACTGTGAATTTAGTATTTGTCTTTGTTTTTTGTTGAAGTAATGCAATTCATTCAAGTTTCAATTTGCAGAAGAAGAATAGTTTCTGAAACTTAAAATCACAACACGAAAATAAAAATCGCAACACGAAAATGACTATCGCAACACGAATTTGACTATCGCAACGCGAAATGACAATCGCAACGCGAAACTAAAATCGCATTGCCATTTTCATTTCACGTTGCGATTCTCGGTTTCAAATACTAAAATTGAAACTTGAATGGATTGCATTACTTCAACCAAAAGACAAAACAAAGACAAATACTAAATTCACAGGGTTTAAAGACTAAACAGTTTAACAGTATTGGCAGCAATCGAATGAATTTAATAAGCAATCTAAATGAAATGGTTAATTTATTATTGAAATTACCAGTAAACTTATCATCAATTTCAATATGAAAAACCTAAAATAATGCAAAAATTTCAAATAAAAATAATTAAAAAAAAACTAACCCTCGGTGGTTGATTTGGTTGATTTTCCATTTTTGACCGTGAATGATTGTGAGGGTGGCTCTGAGAGATGGAGATAGATGGATTTCGTCGGAGATAGAGATTGATTTCTTCGGAGATGGGGATTGATTTCTTCGGAGATGGGGACGGATGTCGCCTTAGAGAGTGAGAGATGGAGATGGGACTGAGTTGTGATTTAGGGTTTTAAGTTATGAGTTGTGATTACGGGATATACTGTGGACGGTTTAGTGTTCCGATATATTAATATTCGTGTTTGGAATTTGAAAAAAAATACGCGTTGCGATAATAATGGCGCTTTGAAAATCGCATTGCGACAGTCAGAATCACGTTGCGATAGTCAGAATCGTGTTGCGATAGTCAGAATTGCATTGCGATAGTAATAATCGCATTGCGATTTACATATTCGCGTTGCGATAGCCATACTCGCATTGCGATTTACATATTCGCATTGCGATAGTCGAAAAATCGCAACGCGAATTTGGAAAATCGCAATGCGATAGTCAGAATCGCGTTGCGAATCTGGAAACTGATTTGCGATACCGGAGATCGCGTTGCGAATTATCGATCGCATTGCGATTTAGTTGGTCATTTTGGCAAATCCAAAAAAATTTGGTTAAAATCGTATATTATAAGGAATTTTTGGTCACTGAGGTTATTTTCTCTTCCTAAAATTGTCACCTCGATCTCCTGGTTCTGATTATGGGAGCGAGTTCTCCAAAAATGGCTTGCAATCAATGAATAGACCGAATAACCCTTCATCTTCCACTTTTATGATCTGTCGTCGTCCAATATCAAATCGTTGTAGATTCTAAGTATGTCATCCCTAGTGGTTTTCCCTCTCTTTTCATCGTTTAGATTCGTCAACGGAGGCCTTGATCATCAATTACAGAAAGAGAAGACCCCTTGTTTTTCTTTTCTTTGTGTTTTAATTTCTCTCTCTCGCTCTCTCGCTCTCTTTAAAGGTTGTCTCGCTTTCTCATGAGTCACTATCTCCTCTTTTGGTTATTCTTTCATTGGTCCCTTAATCGATTGTTGAAGAAACATGCAAGCAAACAAATACTATGAAAAAGGAAATAACTTTTTTTTCCTTTATTATTTTTTGTTTTCATATATGCAATGATTGTGATTGTTTTCTAATCTCACTTTGATTTTCCTCCATCTAGTATCTAAAATCCTCTCGTTTGATTCTTGTTTCTATTTATAGAAATGACCTACACATTTACTTGAAAAAGGGTTTCTAATCCCATGAAATGTTTGTTATTATCTTTTGTGTATCTTTTAGGGATAAAGCTCTTCTCCAAGTATTCTTCTTGTAGACAATTGTTGAGGTGGTTGACAAAATGTTCAGACGAAAGGAGCTATCGAGGCGTGGGCACGTGAGGGAAGTCAATCGTCAGCACATAGTCTACACCCACGTTAGTTGGTTCTTGTTGACTCTAGATTCTTCTAGAATGTGCGACGTTAGAAAGATCTTTTGCATGCTAGGGTTTCCTATTGAAACCCTTATTTTTGGGTTGATGGGCTGTGATTGCATTTGTTTCTTTTTGCTATTTAGGCTTAGGTGGGTCTGTCTTAGTTTCCAAATGGGTGCAAAGGTTTAAAGGGTTTTGTTATTTTGTAACAGGCTAATGTAATATATAAATAAATAAAAATTAAAATAAAAATAAATAAAATATTTATTTAATAATTTTTTTTATTTTTTTGAATGAGTAATGAAAATAAAGTAAAGATACTAGATAAAAAATGGGCTAAAAAATAAAAAGATTGAAAAAGCTAATGAATTAAAAATAGATGGGTCAAAATAAACAGGTTGGATAAAAATTGGGTATTACAATCGGTCCTCTTTGCTCATTGGCATGCAATGAAAATATAGTAAAGACGAAGAATACGACCATTTTGTATGATCGATCTAAATCTAAGAAAAAACTTTAATTCATTACACTACAACTTTAGAGTAGGTTGAATTCATGTTAAAAATCGATCCACTCTACTACAAGTTTAAGTTTGGCTAGACCCAGAACTTTGATTAACTTCGTTATATCTTCAATAAATGTTAATATGAAAGTTTGAAAATCGATCCACTTCGTTGTAACTTCAGGATAGGTTGAATTTGAGTTGATTAGTTCCACTACATCTTTAAAAAGGTCAAACTTAAAAAAGTTTGCCTGTTCTTCTGTAATTTTAGGGTAAGTAAGACCTGATAAACTTGGAAAACAATCCATTCCACTATAACTTTAGGGTAGATTTGACCTGAGTTGATTTGTTTCACTACATCTTCAGGAATGTCAAATTTAAAAGAATTGATTTGTTCAATTGTAAATTCAGGGTATGTCAGACCAAGTAAACTTGGAAAATGATTCACTCTACTACAACTTCAGGATAAGTTGTATGTGGGTTGATTTACTTCACTGTATCTTTACAAAGATCAAATATGAAAATGTCAATCAGTTCCTCTGTAACTTCAACGTAGGCCAAACTTGAAAAAATAAATTGAAAAACGATCCACTCCACTATAACCTCAGGATAGGTTGGATCTACAAAAAAAAAATATCATTACTATTAGTTGGTGTATGTAAGAATATTTAATTTAGCTTGGATGATCGAACCCTCTCTTCGAGTGAGTTAAATTGCACACAATATCAACTAAATGATCATTAACTCTCGTCTTACTCTATTTTGGACAATAGTGAATATTCTCTATTTTCGTATGTTATTATTTTTTTTTAATTTTAATAGAATATTTAAAATAAATAGTGAACTCAAAAAACGAGAGGGGCGCAAAAATAATTAATGAAGAAAGAGAAAAAGATGTCGGTGATTGCGTAAGAGTCAATAATTGCATAACGTGAGGCCGTGGGTGGGGCATCTTATCCAACCGAATCATTTCATAAACTCGGTGCCCCACAGTTCACAATTGTAAAAAGATACTTACACATAACGAACAACCTGCCCCCTTTCCGTAATTTTCACCAACTTCCGAGGGTCTTTTCAAATCCCCCTCGTTTTCAATCCAAATTCTTAAAACACTTCGAAAAAAACATTTAAAAAAAGAAATCTAAGAGATTCCGGGATTTGAGAAATTGGAGGCGGAAAAAGGGATTTGCTCGTTACTGTTTGCGTAAGCAAAGTTCGAATTACTGAAGAGTTCGACATTTTTTTTGGAAGGGAATTGAATCGTTGGAGTTGGAAGTGAAAAGAAAAAGAGAGCAGGTTTTGGAAGAGTAGGATCGAGAGAGAAAGAGAGGTGTTTAGGGTTTTGAAGTTGAAGATGGCAGAGGTGAGATTACATATATACGATGTGACCAACAGTGGATCCGATAAAACCAACACCACCATTCTCCAAATCAACAAGATCTTTAAGGACGGAATAGGCATCGGCGGCATCTTCCACAGCGCCGTTCAGGTCCTCTTCTTCCACTTTTGCATTTCCTTTACAGTCTCTACTATTGTGCTTGAATGAGATCTAGGGTTCTTGGTACCAGAAGTTTTCTTATTCTTTTTGGCCGGTGTTTAATTTCTAGGATTCAACTTGTTCAATTGAGTCACATGAATAATTGACGCTGATTTGGAACTAGATGTGTCGTTCTTGTTGCTGCATTCGAGTATTGCTGTATAATGTAAACAATAATTTTTTAAAGAAGATGGCGTTTTTAAATCTTTGTTTCGGTTAAAAATAGTTTCTACTTTAAAGGTAGCTGTTAAGTTGAAAAAGAAAGCTACAAAAGAAAGAAATAGATGATTACTCTGGGGATTAAAGGTTTATATTTTTTCTGTTTCTTGGTAGTCTGTTTTATCATTTTAATTTATCAAATTTATCTAATGAAACCTAAGAGATTTGCAGTCGTCAGCAGTGGTCAAAGTGTTACAGAACAGATGACTATGCTTTACAAAGTTTTAAGTTAAAACTTCTGCGGCATGTTGTACCGTAGATGATTTTGCAACGAGATGTTTGTTTTTTTTTTTGGGATTATTTGTATCTAGTTCTAGTTTTATTTTAGAAAGAACTTATAGAAGATTCCTGGGTATATACAGAGAGGACAGTTTACCTTCTTATTCTTGCTGTTTTGGGTACTGACAATGTTACTTCCCTTTCCGGCAAATTTAGATTCATTTTGTCATTAATCTCATGGCTTATCCTTGTTCATTGTAGTTTTCTATAGTCTATTTTTTATACCAAACCAATAATTCATGGATCGGATACCCTTGATGTATCTAAATATTTATCTTACAGATATCATTTGAAATATTAGTTCCCAAAGTGAACTTTTTCAGTCAGTAATTATGTGGTCAGGTTTTCTTACAGATGGGTGCACAAATTTTTGTTGTCAGCTTCTCACTTTCTTTATAACTTATCGTTTATTGATGCCTGTTCTTCTGTAGTTTAATAACTTAATATGCCCTGTTGGCAGGTATATGGAGAAGAAGAATGGTCTTTTGGCTTCTGTGAACATGGGTCTGGGGTGTTTAGTTGTCCTTCTGGAAAAAATCCGATGTACACATATCGTGAGTCCATGGTCCTTGGAAGAACTAACTTTTCAAAATTCAAGGTTAACCAGATATTGCAGGAGCTTAGTAGAGAATGGCCTGGAAGTTCCTACGACTTGTTATCCAAAAATTGTAATCACTTCTGTGATGAGTTCTGTGAAAGGCTTGGTGTCCAAAAGCTCCCAGGTAAACTTATGATTCGCTGTACTCTGTAGATGGGTGTACACCTGTAGGTAGTCCTAACCGTTACTGCTTTGCTTATCCCTATACTTTTTCCACTCATTCTCAGATAGTCAAGTTCTTGGATATGGCCTTTTAGTTGAACTTTTGAGGAATGGGGTATTTCCTTGCCTATTTTTCTTTTATTAATAGTATGATACTAACACACAATTAGGTGCCTTGCCTTATGTAAGTTAGGTCTGGCCTTTTCCTTGACATAAATTGGTGGAGAATGTTGTGCTTAATAGGAACGGTTAATTTGTGGGTGTTAACCATGACCTTAGTGCTTTTCTTCTTCAGTTCTATCCTATGCCTTTCCATAAACCTGAATATCAACTATTTAGGTTCTGGCTTGGGCCACTTTATTCTCAAGTGTATGGTTGTGAAGCTATGGGCAATTATATTACATTCACTTGTTATGCTGGCCCTTATCTGGCTGTATTTTGATGAGATAATATGTGATCTCTAAGTACGTGTGTGTTTCCAGGTTGGTTTTATAACTTACCATAGCTTGCTTGTTCTTACAAATTATATCAGGTTGGGTCAACCGTTTTGCTAACGCTGGAGACGCTGCTATAGAAATAGCAGAAACTACTGCCTTACGGGTGAGTGACCTTTCAGTTAATGATTGCATAATCAGCTGAAACTCTCTATGACTCCATATGCATACATTTACAGGAATATAGTTTTTATGTACTTTAAGAGGAGAATATATTCCTCTCATCACTTTGGTCTTCTTTAAGTGCGAGTCTTTCGTGACGTGTTTAGTTGTTATAAGGACCGTTTGTCTGTTTCAAAGGCTTTTGTTTTGCAAAAATAAGAAAGGTGGAGTAACATCTGATTGTGAGCTGCATTCTTATCCTGATATTGCAAGTCAACTGCATTAGTCTTTTTATTATGTGTGTGTGTGTGCGCGCGCGCGTGCGTGTGGACAGAGAGAGAGAGAGAGAGAGCATGCTAGTAAGAATGTGAATAGACAAGGATGAAAGTAGCAAACTGAAAATTGCAATATGATCAGTGCTTAAGTTTGATATTTTGTTATGTTCAATGCTTGAAATTATTGCAGTTGAGACAAGCCAAGACAGAGATAGTATCAGCCAGCAAAGTGGCATATCGTTTTCTTGTGGGTGTTACATCTAGTTCTAACGGCGGTAATGATAATCCCGGCAACTCAAACAGTGGAAGCCCCAGGTTTCAAGCAGCTTGGTTTAAAAACCTCATAACTACTGGTGCCAAACCATCTAGCAGCTCTGAAATCGAAGCTGAGGATGGCAGTGCTTTTCCACCGCACTGGCAACAGAATTCTACACAGACAATGCGACAGAATTTCCAAGATTCGGAAAGACCACTGTGACAGCACTCATAAGATGCGGACAATCATGGTGACAGAACTCATGGGACCGGGAAGCATTTTGTGTTGTGTAATAGTTGAAACGCTGCATAGCCAATGAAGATGACATTCATTGTGTATCAAATGTAAGATGTTTAGTTTCTTGTCCAAACTGAAATTTTATCGTGCCCCGTGCATTGAAAAGTTTCATTGGAAAAAACTTGTGCTAGGGGAAAATCCTCGTTCCAACTAAAGGTTGCCATTTGTGTAGGTAATTTGAAACTTTCCTATGATACAGGTCTTTTTAAAAAGTGATTCTGATTGCATATTTTATTTGACCTTTTACGTAATTTTTATTCTGATTGCAATCATTTCATCCTGGCTGCTGCCATACACATTACTTACTTACTTCTTACAGTCTTCAACTTTGCCGGCATGCTAGAAATATCCTCTTTGGACGGCTGCTGCCACCTTGCTTTTATCACGTTTATCGCCTCCTTAATTCTTTATCATTAAGGGAAATATGGAGCTTTAATCTTTTGTCAACACATCATTATTTGTTGTCCTTTATCTAAATGCTTGTAGTAAATTACGACTATTGTGGGAGATACTTTAGGATTTTTTGTTATGATGCTACTATTGTCGTTGCTTGATGACGGTGATGTAGTTGAATTTTATTGATGACCTTGGTCATCATCTTGTTTATCTTGATTGATAAAATTGTTATCTCCATTAAAAAATAGTCGATCAACCTTCTTTTTTTCTTTGATCCATCTCCAATATTCTGCTTCATCGAACTCAACTTCTCTTAAAATTGTTACCTTATTGGTAAGAGGATTATATAGTCTATAAGCTTTACTTCTTTCATTATAACTGATGAAAATACATTTTTCTCCTCTGTCGTCAAGCTTTTTTCTAGTTTGTTCAGGAACGTGGGCGTATGCAATGCACCCAAAAATCTTAAGGTGTCCAACTCCTGATTTCTAACAGCTCAATGCTTTATTTGGCGTCATATACTTCACAGTTTTGGTTAGAGATCGGTTTAATAAGTGTAAACTGCACATCGAACAGCTTCGGCCTTGAAATTTCTTGGTATGTGCTTACCTTCTATCATGCTTCTTTCCATGTCAAGGATTGTGTGATTATTTCTTTCTGCAGCTCCAGTTTGTTGAGACGTATATCTAACTGTCAGCTGATGAATAATTCCATGTTTTCTACAATAAGTATTCAAATAAATTTGATGTATACCTGTCTCCTCTATCTAATATGAGTATCTTCAAATATTTTCCACTTTACTTTTCTGTTATTACTTTGAATTGCCACAATTTCTCCAATGCTTCTGATTTTTCTTTTAAGATATCAACCCAACTCTTTCTACTAAAATCTTTAATAAAAGTTAGGCAGTACCTGTTACCTCCAAGTGATGGGATGTCAAAAAGACCAACTATGTTGGTGTGCACAATCTCTAACGGCCTTCGGGCTCACTAAGATCTACCAACTTCAAAGCATTGTCTATGTTGTTTTCCGTTGATGCATGCCTCACAGTTGATTTGAAGGGTTGATCTATGGCTGTCTTTTCACCATACTTGCTTTTGATAAGAGCTTCAGTCCCGAAAATCCAAGATGCCCATATTTTAGGTGTCACAGTCACAAATCATCTTTGATTGTAGTCTTCATGCACTTGATTTCTCCCGACTCGATATCAATTGTAAAGAGACAATTTTGATTCATATCGACTTTGGAAATTAATTCTCCATCTTTATTTTTGATGGAAAGAGAGCCATTTCTTCATCTCCACTTCATATCCTTTTTCCAAAAATTGACTAATGATGATGATGTTGCTTTTTAAAGATGGTACATAGTAAACATCTGAGATGTATTTCTTTTCATCATTTTTCTGAGAAATCATGACTTCACCTTTGCCTTTGAATTTCACACGCGAGTCGTCGCCAAATGTTACTTGTCCATGGAGTGTTTCATCTAACTTCATGAGCAGCTCCTTTTGACCACACATGTAGTTGCTAGCACAATTATCAAGATACCAAATATTCTTCTTGAACTCTTCACTTCCTTTGCAAGTGAGGAATACATGAGATTTTTCATTTTTCTCTTCTTCAGCTTCTATTACATTATTTCTTTCTTCTTGTTTAGGAGCTGATCTACACTCATAATTATAGTGACCATACTTTTTACAATTATTTGTACTTGTGATTTATTTCCTTGTTGATATCTGCCTTGGCCTTTGAATCCTAGTCCACAACCTGATGTTTGATTGATCTTACTTGTTTATCTGGTGTTATATATCGACCACCATGTCCTCGTGTTCCTCATCCTCTTTTGTATCTTCCACGATAACCACCACGATATTTTCGGCCTCATGTGTAGCTACTACTGGTTAATCCTTTATTGACATTCATTTTTCTTTGCAAAGCTTGCTATAAATTTTCAGTATCTTTATTTTGTTTCATTTTCTACTCATGGGCTTGAAGTGAACCCACAAGCTCATCGATCAATATATGAGAATTTTTTTGATTCTTTGATTTCCACGACCATGTAATCGAAATTTTGTATCAACGACCGTAAAATATTTTCCGTCACTCTGACTTTTGTCGCAACAGTTGTTCAGGTGGTCATGGATTCGCGCTTCGACTTGAATTGATGTAATGGAGTTGCCACCGATCATTTCAAATTAGGTCGATCAGATACCCAAAGCTTACCATTTACCAGATCTACATCTTTCCAGAAATTAGTCGGATTCGGGAGTCGATTACAGTCAAGGAAGGATGACCACCCTTGTACTACCCTTTTGGTACCAACGCGATTACCATGTTGTCTTAATTGTAAATTTGAAATATAGATTAAAATTTAAATTATCGATTCGAATTACTTACCTTTGATGAATTTTGATTTTTAAAATGGTCCTAAAAATATGAAATCAATGTTAAAAAAATAATAAATAAACAAAATAGTACAAAACAAAAAATGGGTCAAGGTACCAATTTATAAAAATATAACATATAAAAAATAATAAGAATAAGAAAAGGATCAAATTGAATTAAACTAAAATTTGAGGGTTAAATTACAAGTAGTGAGCAAAATGAATTACGTGTCAGAAATATAGGGACTGCATAAATAATTTAAGAATATTCTAATTACACAGAAGCCCCTCTTAATTATAGCCCAAAAACCCTTTTTCTCTCATCTTAACAACCAATCTTCAAGAAACCAAAAAAAGAACTCTCTCAACTCATTTCTCACCCAAAAAAACTGGCCTAGCCTAAAGCCTAGCCCCATCGTCGACCGCCATTTCGGCCACCACAATTGATGGCCGGAATCCTAAAAACTAGCCCAAAAAACCTTTCACTCTCCTAAACCTGTTTCTAGCCTCTACTTAACCCAAAATCCACCACATTAGTGTAAATCTACAATGTAAAGTCTCGTTTTACTATTTTTTTACGGTGACCTTCTAAATTTCTGGTGACCTTTGCTTTCCCCGAAGTTTTTTCCGACGACGAAAAGAAGCTAAGTCATCTCTCTTCCTTTCTTAATATTTTGTGATTATTTTATGCGAGCTTCGAGTGGTTGATGCTTGGTGCCTCTCTTTATTCTCGTTGGGGCTTTTATAGCCACGAAGGGGAATTATTTTCCCTTAAACTCAGTGAGTTCATCGTCCCAAAACCCACAGGATTTGATGCTGATGAGGTGATTATTTCCCTTTTTTCTTTGGTTATCTTCTTGTCATTGTTTTGGCCCGATTTGCTTGCATGCTAAAATGAAGTTTCCTTTTGTTCATCGATTTGATTCTTGTTTCTTTATTCAGGCTTAATTTGCATGCCACTGAAAAATAGTGAAAAATTGTTTCCCCGTTGTTCAAACCTACTTTGATTCGGTTACCAAAAAAATTGGCTTAGAATGTTTCAGTTTAAGGGGTAATGCTTATTTCGTCGGCGCGTTCTTTTCACGCACGACTAATCGATCGATGACCTTTGGATCATCTTGTTGCCTTTTGATTATTTGAACCATTGGATCATCAAGCCAGATCCAATAGTTCTAAGGTGGCTGGGCATGTGACATAAATGTTAGGGTTTTGTAACTCTAGCTGCCTTCGATCTGGGCCCTTGATCTCCTTCTCGATCGGACGACCTTGGTGAGTGCGGTGCTGATGCTAAACATGAGAAATCCTAATCTGTTGGGTCAGGCTGATTGGGCTTCTTCTTGGGCTTACACTTGTGCTGGAAACAGGCTTGGCAGCTTGCTCACTAAGTCAGGTGGGCTCGCTTGCTGGGTTTCCCTAACTTGGACCATAGACCTTTAATTGGACCTAAAAAAATAAAACCATTAATAATAATATTAAATACTATATAATAATAATAATACAATATCTATATATAATGTAATGTAATGTAATGTAATGTAATGTAATATAATATAATATATATTATAACCATTACTAAATACAAGATATAATATGAAAACTTCAAAATAAGTCTCAGACGAAAATGAGTACAACTTCCCCCTTTTTGCCCATTATCGTGTAACAAAAATAGGGTAAAGATAAAAAGACATAAATTTTTGTTCGGTGTAAATTGGTTTCAAAAGTAAGCCTTTTTCTGTGAGTGTGGTTGGTTATGGTTGGATGTTTACTGAGTCTGATGTCATTCACTGTGAAGTTGAAATTCGACTTAATGTTGTGTGTGACTCGTTTATCGAATATCCTCCATCGTGGAGTTGAAATTCGACTTACATATTAACCTCGCTGTAAATAGTTCTTAAGTCCTTGTAACATCCCAAAAAATGAGTTAGTGACTAAATTGTAAGATTTTAAAACTTTATGTCCAATTTTGAAAAATTTGAAAAGTTTAGGGACTTAATTAAAATATCTTTGTGTAGGCTATGTGATCTCCATAGCTAAGGTAAAAATTCTTCTAGTTGGTTATTTCTTGCAATTTATGAATGGTTTTGATTCTTGGAGTATTAGGAAAACTTATGAAAGCTTATAGAGAAGTAAAAACTAAAAGAATTACAAGTTATGAGCGATTGAATAAAATCGATTTTTGAGTGAATTTTTGAGAAAGAGTTAGTAAGTGAAGTTTGAAATGAAATTTGACTTGTCATGAGTTATAATGAGAATCCTAAAGTATTAGAAATGGATTTGAGGCATGTTGAATAATTGGTATGATTTTTGGTTCTAAGTGTTCTATGGGAATTTTGGATGTTAAAGTGTTGTAAGTTAGTTTTAATAAGTATGCTAGAGTTTAAAGGTTTGAAAGGAGTTATAAGTAAGGGTTATAGCTGGGTTTTAGTAAAATTTCGAAGTGGAAAATGTTATTTATGGGCAAGGGATATCGGTACTGGATAAACAATACCGATACTCCAAAGCAAAAATAGGTGATGTCCGGGATTGCGTATCGATACTGGATGAACAATATCGATACCATAAGGAAAAAGTTGATAATCCTTCATAGAATATCGATACCGAAGTAGTAGTATCGATACCATGGGTATCCATACTTTAAGTATCGATACCATTTTTAGGGTTGAATTCTAGAATGTAAAAAGGGTATCGATACTGAAGTAAAGTATCGATACCACAATAAGGAAGTATCGGTACTGTACCTTGGGTATCGATACTATTCATATGGAATTTGTGAATTAAGTGCTTTGTTTAGCTTATGTTAGTAAGAATTGATTATAGTGATATGAATTCCGATATTTATACCAATTGTATTATTGTGTAGATATCGATCGAAGAAAATTTTAGGACGATTCTAAGACTAAAATAAATCAAGAGTTATAAGTGTAACGCTTTGACTAGTGAGGCTAAGGTGAATGTATACTACTATATATATGGTGTTTTATGGAAATGAGACTTGTGATGAGTCTATTTTCAATGTTTTGATTGTATGATTTCATAAATATAAGCATGTTATTGATATGATTTCTATGTGTACATGAGTACAAGTATATGTCTATATGTTACATGAATTATTATACATGAGCCATGTGTTACATGTCATCCTATATGTTACATGATATATATGATTATATAAGAATATAACATAAGTTATGTGATAATGGTCTATGTGAAAATATGTCTATGTGAAAAGCTATTTGAAATGATATAAATGGTAAAGCCCATAAGTATGTGATATGAGAGCTAAAGGTATAATTAGCATGCCAAGAGTCGAGGGTTCTACGCGGTCCTTCGAGACATTTCTACATGGTCCTTCGGGACAATACTATGTGGTCCTTCGGGACATTTCTATGTGGCATTTTGATGCAATTTCTACGTGGCACTTCAGTGCAATTTATATGAGTTGTGGTGACAGTATTTGTGCACAACCTCAACGTACTCACATACCTTAAGTTCTCAATGATATACCATGGGATATAAAAAGAAATAACATGAATTAATAGTGCATGATATTATATATGTCTTGTTTGATGAAATGCATAATGGTTTACGTACACGATGCTGTTTTATAGAAATTAAGTATATGATTGCATGTTTAATGTTTCCTTTATGAATATATGCCTAACTAAGTCAATGACTTAGCGTGTGAGTGTTTCATACGTAGGATTGAAGAAGAGAGAAGAGCAAGGATAAGAAGTCTAGAAAACAAATTATTGGGATCGTCGACGCACCCCATGTCGCAGCGGAAACAAAACTCAACAGTCTCACTAGCTATCAAAGTACAAAAAAATGAAATTGGGAGGAAAGGATGTGAATACTTACAATGGGTTCCTTGAAAAATAGCAAAGTCAGCGTCGAGTAATGGTGATCACGAACGGTTTAAATCGTAAGCCTCCACGAAAACGCGTTTCGGCCTCTACTTAGTTCACCCAATTGAGAGCAAAATTTTATTTTCCCAAAAATAGTTTTGAGAAAAACAACTGAAGAAAAAGTGGCTACTAGACCTTACATCACTTTAAATATATCAGTTACCCTAACCTCTTAGGGATTTTAAGTTATTTCGAATTAATAAAAATCTTATTTAATTAATTCAAATTAAATATCCATTAAAGACTTATAATCTGAAATATAGTCATTAACGTTTATTTAAACTCTTATTTAATAATTCTGAATTAAATATCAATTAAAAGAGTTGTAATCAAAATTACATTCTTTTAATGTTTACTTATTATATTCGGGATAATTAAAATCATATTTATATCAAATATACATATATTAACTCCAGATATATTTTAGTAACATACAAAAAATTGTACATATTTGCTCATATCAATCCTAGGGTGTGACCCTGTAGGTTCTTGTAACGTTAGTAGTAATTATTAGAACAATTCTAATATTACATACAATGAGTAACATCTAGCAATATATCATTGTCACCTAAGTTACAAGAAATTATGATTCGACATATCATCTTCGTGATTAACTATTTTATGTATTACATCCTTTTGTCTTTTATATCTAGAATATGCACAAGTCTTGGAATAGTTACACTTGTATAGCCCATCTATTGTTTCTTGATATCTAGAGTAGACTATAATTAACGAATAATTTGTGATATCTCATATTAAATTATTTGAGCATGGCCATGCATTTCTAGTCTCACTCAATCAAGTGGTTTGTGATATATTTCCTATTATGTAGGAAGGACAAATCCTATCTTAATCATACGCACTGCACACACTACATATATCGAGATATATTCAATAACAGTCTTTGTATTGCAACCAGTTACGGAGCATGTTTAACTGTATCAAAACATACAACAATATATGTTGGGATAACATTGACCTCAAGTCTGAGGATCATACATATAGTCATCACCATGAGAAATGTTATGACCGTTACATAATAATCCAAGACATATGCTCATAGTGGGTTAATCCAATACATTGTTCTCTAACAATATAATCATGTATCAATTCTGATATCTCTATGTCAATGACAACTCATTATCATTAATCAATAACATGTTAGTCTTAAGCGTATTATTATTGTCCATACCCATAATAATACATGACTATGGATTTTTTAATAATAATGTTATTATATGGACTTTATTATATTTCAGTTTATTTTAAACACATACATATAACTGAAAATAATAGTGGCAATGCCTTCATTCAATAAAATCGGTAAATAAATGTATTACTACAATTATCGTATGATTGGTCTTTGGGCATACTCTAACAATCTCCTACTAGCACTAAGATCAATCACTCACATATCTAATACCGAGTGACTCAGTGTGACGATCATACCTCTGTTGTGTAAGAGGTTTCGTCAAAGGATCATCAATGTTGTCATCTATGTATACTCTGCATATTTCCACATCTACTCGATCTATGATCTCTCGATTGAGATGAAAGCGCCTAAGAATATGTTTGGATCGCTGATGAGATATGGGTTCCTTTACTTGTGTAATGGCTCCATTATTGTCACAACAGAGTTCTACATCATCTAATATGCTGGGAATAACCCCTAGTCCGGATCTGAACTTCTTGATCCAAACAACCTCTTTCGCTACTTCACTGGCTGCAATGTATTCAACCTCTGTTGTAGAATCAGCTACTGAGTCTTGCTTCAAACTTTTCCAGCTCACAGCACATCCATTAAGACAAAACACAAAAACCAATTACGATCGTGATTCATCCTTGTCAGTTTGGAAGTTGGCATCAGTATAACATTTTACACTAAGCTCTTCCTCCCCTCCATAGACAAGAAATTTATCCTTAGTTCTTCTTAAGTACTTAAGGATATTTTTAACCGTAACCTAGTGATTTTCACCAGGGTTTGCTTGATACCGACTCATCATGCTTAAAGCATACGATACATTTGGTCGAGTACATATCATGACATGCATGATAGAACCAATAATCGAAGCATATGGAATCTTATTCATCCGTTCTCTTTCTTGTGGAGTTGAAGGACACATATCCTTTGAAAGAGAAATGCCATGTCTCATAGGCAAAAATCCTTTATTGGATTCTTCCATACTGAACCTTTTCAGCACTTTGTCTATATATGTACTTTGATTCAGACCTAAAAGTCGTCTAGATCTATCTTTATAGATCTTAACTCCTAAGATATACGCTGCCTCACCCAAATATTTCATAGGAAAATAACTACCTAACCAAGTCTTAACATACTGTAAAGTAGGTATATTATTTCCTATGATGAGTACGTTGTCTACATACAAGATTAGGAAAGAAAAAAATTCTTCCTCTAGCCTTCTTATAAACAAAAGGCTCATCTTTATTTCTGATAAAACCAAATTCTTTGGATTGCATCATTGAAACGAAGATTCCAGCTTCGAGAAGCTTGCTTTAGTCCATAAATAGACCTCTGTAGCTTACAAACCTTTCTAGTATTTCCTGGAGCGAGAAAACCTTCTGATTGTGTCATATACACATTCTCTTCAAGTTTTCCATTAATGAAAGCGATTTTGACGTCCATTTTCCAAATTTCATAATAATGGAATACAACTATTGCGAGAATGATCCAGATGGACTTAAACATAACTACAGGGGAGAATGTTTCGTCATAGTCTACACCATGAACTTGTCAAAAACCTTTAGAGACTAATCGCCCCTTGCATGTTTTTACATTACCATCCATGTCGGTTTTCTTCTTGAAAACCCATTTACACCTTATAGGTTTGACCTTTTCAGTTAGTTCAACCGAAGTCCATACTTGGTTTGCTGACATGGAATCCATCTCAGATCTCATGGCTTCAAGCCATTTCTCAGAGTCTGGGCTAGACATTGCCTCTTGATCCATAAGAAGAACATCTCCATGTGTGGTAAGGAGAAATCCAAATCTCTCAGGTGAAAGGTGTTCTCTTGTGGATCTGCACAGTGGTTGTGTTTCTAAATCTCTTGAATGTTCCTCAACAATTTGTGAAACATGTTCAGCTTTAGGTTCACCAATTTGTTGTTCTTGAACTTCTCCAAGTTCAATATTTCTACCATTCCCTTTCTTTGAGAGAAATTCTCTTTCGAGAAAAACTCCCGTTCGAGAAACAGACACTTTGTTCTCGTTAGGGTTGAAGAAATAGTATCCCTTAGTTTCTTTAGGAGATCCAACAAATATACACTTATGAGATTTAGGTTCGAGCTTTGTAGACATCTGATGTTTTATATAAGCTTCACAACCCCAAATATTCATAAAACACATACTAGGATGTTTCTTGGTCCATATTTCGTATGGTGTCTTTTGAACCGATTTAGATGGAACACGATTTAGTGTGAAAGTGGTTGTTTCAAGTGCATGTCCCTGAAAAGAAGTCGAAAGATCACTATGAATCATCATCGATCAAACCACATCTAACAGTGTTCGATTCATTCTTTTAGAAACTCCATTTCATTATGGTGTACCAGGTGGCATAAGTTATGAAACAATCCCACATTCTTTCAAGAGTTCATCAAACTCTATGCTTAAGTATTCTCTACCTCGATCTGATCAAAGTGCCTTAATACTCTTGCCTAGTTGATTCTATACTTCATTTTTAAATTCCTTAAACTTTTCAAGGGCTTCATATTTATAGTGCATAAGATAAATATACCCATACCGACTGAAGTCATCGGTGAAAGTAATAAAGTAATGGAATGCACTTCTGGTTTGTGTGTTCATTGGTCCACATACATCACTATGTATTAACCCCAATAAATCACTTGCTTTCTCACCTTTACTATTAAAATGAGCTTTAGTCATTTTCCCAACAAGCAAGATTCACATACATCATATTGTTCGAAAATAAATGAGTCTAAGAATCCATCTTTATGGAGTTTTGATATGCGTTTCTCACTTATATGGCCTAAACGACAATGCCAAAGATAAGTTTGATTCGAGTCATTTGTTTTTGATCTTTTAGTATTTATGTTATAAATGATGTTTTCTTAATCCAAAATATAGAGACCATTAACCAATTATGCCGAACCATAAAAACATTATCGAGATAAAAACAACAATAATTATTCTTAATAATAATAATCTCAAAACCAATCTTGTCCAAACAAGAAATAGAAATAATGTTCTTAGTCAAACTAGGCACAAAATAACAATCCTCTAAATTTAAATCAAGTCCATTAGGAAAAGATAAAACATATGTCCCTATAGCTAATGCAACAACTCTTGCTCAATTTCTCACTCGTAGGTCTACATCTCCTTTAGCCAGATTTATTTTCTTTTGCAGTCCCTGTACAAAAGTACAAATATGAGAACCACAACTAGTATCTAATACCCAAGAAGTAGTTATTGACAAGTTAACATCAATAACATAAATACATGAAATAAACGTTATGTTTGCTTTTGCCTTATTGACCTCCTCAACGTAAACAGGGGAGTTTCTCTTCCAGTGTCCAATCTTATCGCAATGGAAACATTTTCCTTCCTTGCTAACTCCCCTTTGGGTTTCAATGCATTTTTTCCTTTCGGTTTGTCCTTATCATTGCTCTTAGACTTTGCCGCTACCTTTTTTCTTTCACTTTCCTTTGTCCTTGTAGACCATCAGAATGGGCTTAGGTCCAACCTTTTTCATATTACTTTTAGCAGTTCGTAACATGCCAAGTAACTGTAGAAAAGTCTTGTTAATTTCATTCATGTTGAAATTAAGGACAAATTGGCTAAAGCTATCTGGCAACGATTGCAAGATAACATCGGTAGCCAATTCATCTTTGAGAGGAAATCCTAACTTTTCCAAAGTTTGGATGTAGCCCATCATCTTGATGACATGGGCTCCTACAGGAGATCACTCTATCATTTTACATTGAAATGGAGCTTTAGAGGTTTCATATCTCTCTTGATGTTCTTTCCCTTTATATATTTCTTTGAGATTTTGAATCATCTCATATGCAACCATGTCCTCATGTTGCTTATGAAGCTCAGGAGTCATGGTGGCAAGCATTAGACATCAAATATAACATATCATCCATATGTTTCTTGAATTTATCTTTGCCAGCTCGCGAAGCATTAGCTATCAGTTCATCATGAACATGTTCTTCAATGACATATTCCTTCATTTCCTGTTTGAGAACAATTCTCAAATTACGAAACCAGTCAAGGAAATTTATACCATTAAGCTTCTCCTTCTCAAGTAGTGATCGCAGTGATAAAATGTTGTTGCCATTAAATCGACAACAACAAAAATATTAAAGTAAGAAATTTTTTCGAATTAATTTTTTTAAATAGGTCTTTATTTACAAATTACTCCCACTATTTTATTCAAAATTAAAAACCCTCTCTGTTTTAATTTTGAAAAAAAATCAACGAATTTTTTTTCTAATGGGTGAGGATCCATGATACATCAATGTTGAAAACATTTTGATATTTCGATATAACAAATTAAGTTAAATGAATTTTAAGATTTTACAAAAGATTTTCTAAGTATATTCGATATAATTATTCGAATATAAAAAATTACTCCAAGTCTTTCAAAGTTCATTTTAATCCTTACTAAAATGTAAAAATATGTTAACCAAATTTACAAAGTATTTCGAGCCTTAATCGAGTCAAAAATCATTTCTTAATTAAAATTAAACCAAAATGGGCAGATTGCCCAGAGGGATTCGATTCCCCCTGAATGGTTTGGCTCCGAGAAATAACATAATGCTCGGAGGGAACCGATTCCTCCTGTTCAACAGTCGAAATATTTGAATTTTACACTAAGGGAATCGATTCCCTATGAGTGGGTACCGATTCCCCCTACGCTCCAAGCAGTTTTATTAATTATTTTCACACTTAAACGACTCCATTGACTCCACTAATCATCCCCAACATTCAAAATCAATTAAAGGAGTATTTAAACAAGCTTAGAAGCCATTGATCAACAATAAGAAACAACAATCAACAAGAATTAAGAGAAAATCAAAGAGAAAGTTTGAGCATTTTCAAGCCTATTTCATTCAATATTCATTTTTGCTTTCAGGAACACTTATTGTACTCAGTTGTATTATTCTTGATTGTTCTTCCTTTATTCTAGAATTGTGCAAACATATTGCCTTGTGAGGATTTTCTTGTAAGTTTGCAAAATTTGTATTGTTCTCTTTGGGAGCGAGTGTTCACAATAATTTGGGGTATAATTCTTGAGGGATTTGTAAGGTTACTATTTGTCCTCAAAAGAAAGACAAATTAGTGAATTTGTGGAAAATCCTTAGTGTGGATAGCTAAGGTAGTGGATGTAGACTTTGGTTGAGAAAGTCGAACCACTCTAAATCGTTGTGCAATTATTTTCAATTTTCTGCAAAAGCTTCCACCAAATTTTAATTACCAATTCACCCCCTCTTGGTCGATTCCATCGATCGATTAACTCAACAATTGGCATCAGAGCCTCACTCATTTGAAGGTTTAATCGCCTCTTAAGTAGATCCGGGAAGAGTTACATAGATATTCAAGTCATCAATGGCTGGCGCTTCAAACTCTGACTTCGTTCTCGATTCAATGCCCGTCAACAAGCCTCCTTTCTTCAATGGAGCTAACTATGCTTATTGGAAGAATAAAATGATGTACTTCATTCAAGAAAGTGACATGAGAGCATGGAATGTCATAGAAGATGAATACATCAAACCTTCCACTCACCCAAGATTGTGGAGTGAATGAGAGACAAGAATGTTCCAGCTCAACTCCAAAGCTATCCATATTATTTTTTGTGCTATTGGACCAGATGAATATGGAAGAGTTTCATCTTGTACAACCAAAGAAATATGGGACAAACTATAAGTCACTCATGAAGGCACCGACGAGGTAAAAGAATCTAAAATTAGTCTTCTAACTCATAGCTATGAAAATTTCAGGATGAAACCTAATGGAGACATCAAAGCTATGACAGATAGATTTTCCACGATTGTCAATGGTCTTAAATCATATGGAGAGATCATTCTAAATGAAAAGCTTGTGAGGAAGTTGGTTTACTCACTTTCAAAATCGTGGCAATCAAAGAAGACGGCTATCATCGAGGCTAATAACTTAAAGTCCTTAACCCTTGATAAAATAATCGGTTCACTCCCTACTCATGAAATGATGCTTCAAGATGAGGTAGACCTCGATAAGACTAATGAGACACCAAAGGAGAAGGAGAAGAAGAAGAACGTTGGAGTTGCTCTCAAATCCACAAAAGATGATAGTGATTCGGATAAAGATGACGATGACGAGGAAATGACATTATTTGCCAAACGGTTCAGAAAATTAATGAGGCCCAACTGAGGAAGAAAATTCAAACGAAATAAAGGCTTCAAAATTGAACCAAAGGAGAAGGATCCGATCATTTGCTACAAATGCAAAAAGTCGGGGCATGTCAATTACGATTGCCCTCAATTAAAGAAAAAGGGTCAATCCAAGAAGAAGCACAAGGCTCATGTGGCTACATGGAGCGATGAAGAAGGTTCCGATGAAGAGGAATAAGAAGTAGCAAACTTGTGCTTGATGGCATTCGGGGAAGATTCTCAAGTAACCTCTAGCTCATTTAATTTTGAAGATTATTTGTTTGATGAGCTGTTAGAGGAATATAATGGGTTGGCTTCAGATTATGAGAAATTATTTTTAAAGCATTAAAATAATATTTTGAAATTGAAAAATGAAAATAATCTCATATCCACGACCAACAATGACATTGAAAGTAAAATAAAAAAATTGCAAATCAAACTAGAAGAGTTTGAAAAGAAAAATTTTGATTTGAAAAATTTACTTTCAAAGGTCAATGATGATCATTAAAAGAAAATTGATGATCTTAAAGCTTCTTTTGATAAAGTTGGAACAAAACATTTTGGAAACGGAGAAAATTCAAAATCCAACTTTGTTAGAAAAAGTTTTAAAAATTACAATCATAGAGGTCCCCGAAGAACCTCTAATGGAAAAATCATTAGAAGTATATGGGTTCCTAAAGAACTCATTACTACTAATGATAAGGATATCCTACACAAATGGATACCTAAGGGGACTAGGATTTTGGAAACTAATGAATATGGACCAATAGAATTTGGGTACCAAAAATAAAAAATTAATCTATGTTTGTAGGAAAAGAAGCATTACTACAAGGCACGGGAAACAAATTCAAACTCATGGTACCTTGATAGTGGATGCTCAAGACACATGATCGGAGACAAAAACTGGTTCATAGAGCTCAACGCCAAAAATGGAGGAGAGGTGACTTTTGGTGATAACTCAAAAGGTCACATTGAAGGTATAGGCATTATAGGTAATACCTCTTCCATACAAATTAAGAATGTTTTATATATGAATGGATTAAAGCATAATCTATTGAGTATTAGTTAATTGTGTGATAAGGGATTCAATGTCATGTTTGATATTAATGGTTGTAAAGTCATTG
This sequence comes from Hibiscus syriacus, assembly GCF_006381635.1. Taxonomy (NCBI): domain Eukaryota; kingdom Viridiplantae; phylum Streptophyta; class Magnoliopsida; order Malvales; family Malvaceae; genus Hibiscus; species Hibiscus syriacus. Next base: position 2,364,885 of record NW_024061960.1, read on the forward strand.
ACATTGCATCTAATCAGATTATGCTTGTTGGCCATAGAATAAGAAACATTTACATGGTGCATTTAGATTCTATAGATATGACTAATTTATGCCCAGTTGCTAAGGATGAGCATGATAGTTGGTTATGGCATAAGAGACTAGGACATGCTAGTATGAGTGTTTTGTAACGGTTAATTCAAGGAGATTTAGTTCGAGGGTTGGCTAAACTAAAATTTGATAATGATAAAATCTGTGATGCTTGTACTAAAGGAAAAAAAACGAGTTTCTTTTAAATCCATTAACGATGTATCCACTAGTAGAGTATTACAATTAATCCATTTAGATCTTTTTGGGGTATCTAGAACTACTAGCTTGGGTGGAAAACAATATGCATTTGTATTGGTAGATGACTATTCTAGATATACTTGGGTTCTATTCTTAAGTACTAAAGATGAAGCATTAAAATAATTCATCACGTTTTCAAAAGTAATCCAAAACGAAAAAGGTTACTCTATAACTAGTGTTAGGAGTGATCATGAAACTGAATTTGAAAATCTTGGATTTATTGAATTTTGTAATTCTAACGGTATTAGCCATAATTTTCAGCACCTAGAACCCCTCAACAAAATGGAGTTGTTGAGAGGAAAAATCGAACTTTAGAGGAAATGGCTAGAACCATGCTTTGTGAAAACAATTTGCCAAAATATTTTTGGGCGGAAGCCACAAATACCGCTTGTTATGTTATTAATCGAGTAATAATTAGGCCTATTTTGAAGAAAACTCCATATGAACTTTTTAAAAATAAAAAGCCTAAAATTTGCTATTTTCATCCTTTTGGATGTAAATGTTTTGTTTTAAACAACGGTGAAGACAATCTTGGCAAATTTGATGCTAAAAGTGATGAAGGAATTTTTCTGGGTTATTCCTTAAATTCTAAAGCTTATAGAGTATTTAATAAAAGAATTTTAGTTTTAGAAGAGTCTATACATGTTGTTTTCGATGATAATCCCCTTCCGAGGAAGGATTCTTGTGTGAATGATGATGTAGGCATTATAAACATAAATGACGTTGGACATGACGTTAGAGAACCATCATCAAAAGAAGAAACGAAAAATGAGGAAACTCAAGATCCTCTCGAGAATCCAACCATTGAGGAAATGGAAGTCTCTTATCCAAGGGAATACAACTATGTCAAGGATGGTGAAATAATAGGTGATTCATCCAAAGGGGTAACAACTCGATCTTCTCTTAGAAATATTTGTAATCACGTTGCATTTATCTCATGCATAGAGCCTAAGAATATTAAAGAAGCATTAAATGATGAACATTAGATTATGGCTATGCAAGAAGAGTTAAATCAATTTGAGAGAAGTAAAGTATGGACATTAGTTGAAAAGTCTAGTAATAAATCTACTAGAGACTCTAGCTTTAGCTTGCATGCCTTCTCTGATGCGGATTATGGAGGATGCAAATTAGATAGGAAAAGCACCTTCGGTACTTGTCAATTCCTTGGAAATATGCTGATTTCTTGGTTTTCAAAGAAACAAAATTGTGTTGCATTATCTACCACTGCATCGGAATACATTTCAGCCGGTAGTTGTTGTGCACAAGTTTTATGGATGAAACAAAAACTTTTTGATTATGGAATTGAAGTAGGTACCATTCCTATCAAGTGTGACAATACTAGTGCTATTTGTCTCACTAAAAATCTCATCCAACACTCTAGAACTAAGCATATTGAAATTATACATCACTTCATTAGAGACCATGTCGCTAAGAAAGATGTAGTTCTAGAATTTGTTGATACTTTGCACCAATTAGCAGATATCTTTACAAAACCTTTAGACAAAGAAATATTTTGGACACTTAGGAGAGAATTAGGTTTAACTGACCTATCTTCACTTAGTGTTTAAATTAATTTTAGCACTTTTAAGAATAAATAAAAAATGCTTATAATAATAATAATTTTGATTGCATTCTTTGCTATTAGTTAGGGGGAGTTTATGATTCTTAGTGAAAATTAATTTTATGTTCAAATGTAGTTAAGGATAAAATTGATTGATTGAATATGATTAATTTTCAATATATGAGTTGCCAATACCACTAGAGCAAATTAATTTAGCATTTCAAGTGTTTAAAATTAGATTTTTAGCATTTTGGTGCAGGAGAAATTGATACCCCCTTAAAGGGGAACCGATTCCCCCTTAGAAAGGGAACCGATTCCCCCCTTGGAGGGAATCGATACCCCCCACGGGTTCTAGTTTTTAAACACCAAAAAATCCAATTTTCTCAAACCCTCTCTTTTTTCTTCACGCCGTTTCAACCTCTATATCTCCCAAATCTCCACTTTGCTTCAAAACATCGATTTCTAGTCGGAATAACTTCATATTTCATCTCATAAACCTTCTAGAATCATTAAAATCGTGCAAACTTCATCCAATCTCACTCAAATCCGAAAATATTCAAGGTATTTTTTCTAAAACTTCCATTTTATCAATTTTTGATTTTAAGACTAGTTTTAATTAGTTCTAGGTTGAACTATATATCGGGCATTGATTATTTTATGTTTCTAAACTAAAGTTTACAACTAATTTTATCAAAATCTCACAAATTTCAATTGATTTTTAAATTTTCGAAAAACCAAAATCTTTAATTAATTTCAAAATTTGTGTTTTTGATTATGTTGTTAATATGAAAACTATACACATATTAATTTTCAAAACTTGTTTTTCAAACATAATTTTTCAAAAACTTTGCCCATTAGGATTCGGTTTAGAGAACCTTGAAAATATTGCGGACTCAATTGAGTTTTGGGATTGATATTTGTTGCATACATGTGTTTTTTAAAATTGTAAGTTACTCTTTCCATTCCGATTATCTTAAGTCATGTCTCACAAACGTTCTAGAACTTCCTCTAGTCGATCAAACCAACCACAAAATCCATCTCCTAACCAAAAAATTCCTAATCCCAATCCCGATGACCTTTCTATGACTATTCTTAATTCGTGCTTCAATGAACCAGGTCATAGACAAAATACTCTTTAGGTATTCTCAATACTTTGAGTCTTAAAAAATCCGAGAAGAACGAATCCCATCTATTCAAGCCATGTTAGACATTAATTTTAGATATCTTCCTACCCTTAGAGAGTGGAAATTTGATAAACTTTGTGAACTTAAATCAATAGTTTATCATCAACTTGTTCGTATCTTCTACTCTAATGCCATTTGCGTCCAAAACCGTGATAAAACCGCAACCATAGGAATTCGATCCTATCTTTTAGGACGATTCTTTTATATTGACCCGGAATACAGAGCCACTGCATTAGGATTATATAACGACGACTTAGAAAAAGAAAAACAAACGGTAGGTTCTCAATATAAACGAAGGGATAGTGCGAGTGTCTTAGATCTCCATGATCGTTTCCTTCATTTAATGATCTCTTGGTGGTTTCGACCATCCGGAAGCCGTTACTCCACTCTTCGAGCCTTGGATCTATTTTGGCTACATTGTGTCCAAAATAATCTTAAAATCAACCTACCTCAGATTATCTTTGCTGAAATTATCGAAACTGTAAATCTTGTTCCGAATAAGAAACTCTGTTCATCTCTAGTTTACGGTTGTATTATGAGTAATTTGTTTTCAAAAAGCTGAGCTTAGGGTTGGTCTTGATGCCGCTTTTCCACTCAAAAACCAAATTAACCTCTTCTCTTTAACTAAATCAGGATGGAAGATCAATGAAGATACTGGTCTATGGGTTCATACCGATGAACAACCTCCGGAAGCTGATGAAGCCGACGATGAGCCAGAGCATCACGAGGAACAAGCACAATAAGAAGACCAAGTTCCTCCATACTTCAAATCATTTATGGAGAATCTTGATATGAGGTTTGCATCCATCGAATCTCATCTGACTGCTACCAAAGAAACGATGAACTGTCGTTTCGACACTTTGGACGAGAGGGTTGATGCACTTTCACATGATGTGGCCAACATTTGGACACACTTATCTCCTCCTGATCCACCGATGGACGATTAGGCCATGTTTTCTTGCTTAGCTTTGACCTTATTGTTTTCAACATTTTGAATGCTTTTGGATTGTTTTTACTTTGGTTGTTGGATGTTTGAATTTGTTTGATATTGTTTTTGGATGATTTGAACTTATCTATATATGTGGGTTTCTTAATTTTGTGCATCATTTACATCATGTTAGATATATGACTAATTTCACCTTTTCACATTCATTTATGAATATGGATTATGAAACTAATGGCTAACGTCTTCTCTTGATTATGATCTTAGCAGCTTAGAGCTTTAAATTTCTAGATCAATTGGCTAATGTTTTTCAAAACTTGTTTAAAAACATTATAGAGTCTTTTTGATTTAACAAAAAGGGGGAGAAGTGTAATAGTAAGGGGGAGTAATTTCAAAACTGATTTCAACAATTTATTTTCAATTAGAAAATCTTAAAATTACTAAAATGTTTTGTTATATAAAAAAGGGGGAGATTGTTGAAAACATTTTGATATTTCGATATAACAAATTAAGTTAAATGAATTTTAAGATTTTACAAAAGATTTTCTAAGTATATTCTATATAATTATTCGAATATAAAAAATTACTCCAAGTCTTTCAAAGTTCATTGTAATCCTTACTAAAGTGTAAAAATATGTTAAAGAAATTTACAAAGTATTTCGAGCCTAAATCGAGTCAAAAATCATTTCTTAATTAAAATCAAACCAAAATGGGCAGATTGCCCAGAGGGATTCGATTCCCCCTGAATGGTTTGGCTCCGAGAAATAACAGAATGCTCGGAGGGAACCGATTCCCCCTGTTCAACGGTTGAAATATTTGAATTTTACACTAAGGGAATCGATTCCCTATGAGGGGGTACCGATTCCCCCTACGCTCCAAGCAGTTTTATTAATTGCTTTCACACTTAAACGGCTCCATTGACTCCACTAATCATCCACAACGTTCAAAATCAATTGAAGGAGTATTTAATCAGGCTTAGAAGCCATTGATCAACGACAAGAAATAACAATCAAGAAAGAATCAAAGAGAAAGCATCAAACCTCAAGTTTGAGCATTTTCAAGTCTATTTCATTCAATATTCATTTTTTCTTTCAAGAACACTTATTGTGCTCAATTGTATTATTCTTGAGTGATCTTTCTTTGTTCTAGAATTGTGCAAACATCTTGCCTTGTGAGGATTTTCTTGTAAGTTTGCAAAATTTGTATTGTTCTCTTTGGGAGAGAGTGTTCTCAAGAATTTGGGGTATAATTCTTGAGGGATTTGTAAGGTTACTCTTTGTCCTCAAAAGAAAGATAAATTAGTGAATTTGTGGAAAATCCTTAGTGTGGATAGCTAAGGTAGTGGACGTAGACTTTGTTTGAGAAAGTCGAACCACTCTAAATCGTTGTGCAATTATTTTCAATTTTCTGCAAAAGCTTCCACCAAATTTTAATTGCTAATTCACCCCCCATTGGCCGATTCCATCGATCGATTAACTCAACAATCAATTTCCTAAATCATCTTTGGCTTTTTCTTTTAGGATATTGATTATTTAGGTAAGTAACACTTTTCTAGTTACATCTCATGTAACTCCTCATTTTGGTGAACAACTCTTGTTCAAATCATCTCATGACTTATCCAAATACCTAACCTCTAGGTTTCTAATCCTATTAGAATAACCTAGCTAAGTTATTACCAATATCTAAACCGGTGAATATCACTTGCTTATTCTTCGCGTTTAACCAAGATAGATTTATGTGCCAATGCTTTGGCAAAGCCCACACAATATCGATCGAAGCCTTAACGAGGGTAAACATTGGACAGTTAAGTTAACTTAGATTATAAAGAGGGATTTTCGTAAATATCTCATCATTATTCGTTTTAATATTAGGCCTTTATTGATCTCATCAATATTCATTATTATTTTTGTATTTGTATTTGTTGCATCACCCACATAACATATATAAGCAATAAATAAGATGCAATGATTATAACCCAAAAACAATAACTAAGGTGGCCTATCCCAGGCCAATGGGAGAACTGAAAACCCTAAAACCTAAGACTGCTCTCTAGGTATATTTTCACCTTTAGTTCAGTCTGTTCTTCTGCTCCTTGTGAATCTTCATAGGATTATAATTTTAAAATAAACTTCATTTTGCATACTAGGGAGTAAGATGGGAAGAGAAATTCAAGTGAGATATAGAAAGACGCGGCTCGTAGGCCATATTTCAAATTCAACCAATGTAAATTGAATAAGGGCTATAACCATGCATGTAAAACACCGTGCAAAACAAACATATCATATATAAACACATTGTTGCACCTTTGTTAAAAATATTAATATGGGCCTACAATCTATACTGCTCATGAAGGGTTAAGGGGCGGAGCCCCTAGCGCGCCCACCACATATAGAAAAACAGTACTTTTTTTTCTATAGAAAAGCCTCACGATTTGATAACACTTATCAACATAATCGTGGTTTTTTTGGATTTTCAATCCTGAAGGTTTTTTGTATCGGAACAACCATTTTTCTATTTCCAAACACGATCTGCTATCGTACACCCACGTATCATTATGTTAACAATTGAAAAATGGATTTCGTAAAATCCAGCAGCAGCACACGGATTATACAAAACAAATTAACGAATTAACATATTAATCGTTGCAGTTATCGAATCGAACAATAATATCATACATATTTGCCAAAAATGATAAAAATAGAACATGCATCTCATACATATCGCATCAACCAAGAATTTAACCCGAATTCAGATCGTACAAGTTGCTCTGATACCACTGATGGGACCGTTGGCGCAGCGAACCCCATGGTGCAACAAAAATAAAACTTGATGGTCTCACCAGCGATCCAAATACGGAAAAAATGAAATCGAAAGGAAAGGATGTGAATACTTACAGTGGGTTCCTTGAAAAATAGCAAAGGCAACATCGACTAATGGTGATCACGAACGGTTCGAATCGTAAGCCTCCGTGAAAATGTGTCCCAATTGAGAGCAAAATTTTCTTTTCCCAAAAACAGATTTGAGAAAAACGACTAAAGCAAAAGTGATTGCTAGACCTTACATCACTTTAAATATATCAGTCACCCTAACCTCTTAGGAATTTTAAGTTATTTTGAATTAATAAAAATCTTATTTAATTAATTCAAATTAAATATCAATTAAAGACTTATAATCTGAATTATAGTCTTTAACGTTTATTTAAACTCTTTTTTAATTATTCCGAATTAAATATCGATTAAAAGAGCTGTAATCAAAATTACATTATTTTAATGTTTACTTATTATATTCGGGATAATTAAAATCATATGTATATCAAATGTACATATATTAACTCCAGATATATTTTAGTAACATACAAAAAATTGTACATCTTAGCTCATATCAATCCTAGGGTGTGACCCTGTAGGTTATTGTACGTTAGTAGTAATTATTAGAACAATTCTAATATTACATACAATGAGTGACATCTAGCAATATATCATTGTCACCGAAGTTACAAGAAATTATGATTCGATATATCATCTTCGTGATTAACTATTTTATGTATTACATCCTTTTGTACTTTATATCTAGAATATGCACAAGTCTTAGAATAGTCACACTTGTATAACCCATCTATTGTTTCTTGATATCTAGAGTAGACTATAATTAACGAATAATTTGTGATATCTCAGAACAAATTATTTGAGCATGACCATGCATTTCTAGTCTCACTCAATCAAGTGGTTTGTGATATATTTCCTATTATGTAGGAAGGACAAATCCTATCTTAATCATACGCACTGTACCCACTACATATATCGAGATATATTTAATAACAGTCTTTATAGTGCAACCAGTTACGGAGCATGTTTAACTGTATCAAAACATACAACAATATATGTTGGGATACCATTGATCTCAAGTCTGAGGATCATACATATAGTCATCACCATGAGCAATTTTATGACCGTTACATAATAATCCAAGACATATGCTCATGATGGGTCAATCTAATATATTGTTCTCTAACAATATAATCATGTATCAATTCTGACATCTCTATGTCAATGACAACTTGTTGTCATCAATCAATAACATGTTAGTCTTAATCATATTATTATTGTCCATGCCCATAATAATACTTGACTATAGATCTTTTAATAATAATAATGTTACTATATGTACTTTATTATATTTAAGTTTATTTTAAACATAGACATATAAGTGAAAATAATAGTGGCAATGCCTTCATCCAATAAAATTGGTAAACAAAGGTATTATTACAATCAACATATGATTGGTCTTTGGGCATACTCTAACACATATTTCTATCAAGGCTCAGATCAAAAGCAATCTAAATAGTAGGTTTCTTTGTTGTATTAAATGTTGTTGGTATGTATTTAAAGTTTTGAACCATATTTGCTCTGATCATTTTTGTAAACATACACTACTATATTTATGTAAAGTATTGAGTTTTAATTTTAATATAAGTTAAATTCTGTTTATTTACTTTTGATCAAAGGTTCCATTATTTTATTTCAAATGTATGTTTAAATTTAACTATCTTTTAAATGTAAAGGTTTTGAAAAGTCAATGTGACACCTTAGATTCGTATTCAGGTAGGATACGGGTTGAGAGTGTTACTTTTAATGGTATCAGAGCTATGGTTTAGCCGATTCTAGGCTTAAACCGAAGTCACATATATTTTAAAATTTATACATGCCAACAAAATAATGAAGATTTCTGATCTGATATAGTAATGAGTATGTTGTCTTATTAATAGGGTTATATGGTTATGTTTTATTAGATGTCTGACCATGAAAGCTCCCGAAGTAAAACAGGGGATGATAGACAAAAAGGTAATAGTAATTCACCTGCCCTGGCCATACAAGGTGAAGAACAGACACCTCAGGGAGTGCCTGTACAAGATCAAGAAGTGTTTTTAGTACGTTGGGCGCTATCCTGAAGCGTTTCCATCCTCCTGTTTCCTCAACTCCTAGAGTGAATGTAGCTAAGGAATTGAAAGGTTTAGGAGCACCCAAGTTTAAGGGTAAAGTTGAGGAAGATCCAGTTGTTGCATACTTTTGGTTGAATGATGTCAAGACCATGTTAGAATGTCTCCACTGTTCTGAAGTGGAGAAGTTGGATGGAGTGGTTTCTCTGCTGCGTGGGAAGCTAGAGTTTGGTGGACCAATGTTACCATGAGAATGACAAGTGACTAAATAACATGGTCCTTATTCTTAGAAGAGTTTAAGCATAAATATATCGGGGACCTATTTATTAGACAAATGAAACAATAATTTATGAGTCTGAAGCAAATGAATCACACCGTGTATGAACATGAATGTGAGTTCAATAAATTGAGCAGATTTGCTTTTGAACTGATTCCGACTAAGAATGATGCATGCGTTTGGTTTGTTGAGGGCTTGTGTCCTAAACTGAAAGAGATGTTGATAGTTTTAAATATTTCTTTATTCCAAGAGGTGGTTAACCATGCTAAAGCTCTAAAGAGAGCTTAGAATGAGAGGTTTGGAGAAAAAAAAGATCAAATGTCCAAGAGTGCTGGTGCTTCGTCTAGTTCAACACCATCAAAGAAGGGCAGAGATTCTGGTTTTCGATCTTAGGTGAGGTCTGAGTCAGCTGCATCCTCTGCCAGAGGATCGAATCTGTTGAGCGCCAGACATACCCAATTAATAGGGTCTAGTACTGGGAGATCGAATCAGGGTTAAATGAGACAGTGTCTGCAATGTAGAAAGAATCAAATAGGAGTATGTTGGGTAGTCTCCGGAGCCTGTTTCCGATGTAGGGACACTAGACATTTTATCCGGGATTGTCCCATGATGACGGGAGAGACTGCCCAATTTAAGCGATCTGCTTCAGTATCTCTGAGAGGAAGAGGTAAAGAAAGAAATCAGTCTCAGTCCTCCACTTAGTAGAAAGTACGCTCAGTTTCCCGGGTTTATAACATAAAGACCAATGAAGATCGTGATGATCTGGAGATCATTGTAGGTATTTTCTAGTTATTTGATAAATCTGTTTTGGTATTGATTGATCCGGGTTCAACTTATTCATACATTAGTAGCAAGTTGGTGAGAAATTTGAGAATACAATTAGAAGCAACAAGTAGTGACGTGATAGTGACTAACCCTTTAGGGCATAGTGCTCGGGTAAATCGAGTGTGTCAAATGTGCCCCATAAAGATTCAGGGAATTGAATTCCTTGTTAATCTGATGGAATTACCCTTTGACGAATTTGAAGTAATTCTGGGAATGGACTGGTTATATCATTATCATGCAAATGTGTATTGTAGATTGAATAGAGTAACTCTGATTAATCCTGGCGGATTCGAAGTGATTGTGATTAGTAAGAGATTTAACACGTTAGCAAACATTATATCAGTGATGTCAGCAAAAAAATTATTATTTTAAGGATGTCAAGGTTTTATTACTAATGTAATTGATACACGAATCAAGGCAAAAGGATTAGAGGACATTCAACAGTCAGAGAGTTTCCAGATATTTTTCCTACAGAGTTGCTGGGATTACCTCCAAACAGGGAGGTTAATTTTCAAATTGAGGTAATGCCTGGAATAATACCGATTGCAATGGAACCTTATCGAATGGCTTCGAAAGAATTGAACGAATTAAATATTCAGTTGCAAGAGTTTTTGGATAAGGGATTTATCAGACCTAGTGTATCACCTTGGGGATTTATAAGGCTTAAATTTCAAAAGGGATGACTCAATGAGTCTCTGTATCGATCATAGATAGCTCAACAAGGTGACAATTAAGAACAAGTATCCTCTCCCTAGGATTTACGATTTATTTGATCAGTTAAAGGGAGCTTCGGTCTTCTCTAAGATCGATTTACGCTCTAGATATCATCAATTGAAGATTCAGGAAAGAGACATTTTAAAGATGACTTTTAGGATGAGATATGGTCATTATGAGTTCATCGTTATGCCGTTTGGTTTGATAAATACACCTGATGTATTTATGGATCTAATGAAAATAGTTTTTCAACCCTATATTGATAAGTTCATGGTTATTTGCATTGACGATATTCTAGTGTACTCAAAGTCCAATGAAGAACATGATGCACATATGAGAGTAGTTCTACAAACTCTACGAGATAATAAGCTTTATGCCAAACTATCTAAGTGTGAGTTTTGGTTAATTGAGGTGTCATTCATTGGGCATGTGATCTCTGCAGAGGGGATTCGAGTAGATCCTCATAATATAAAAGTCATGTTACACTGGGAAATTCCAAAGAATGTGTCTGCAGTTTCCTAGGTCTTGCAGGATATTATCAAAGGTTCGTTAAGAACTTTTCAATAATAACTTTGTCGTTGACTAAGATACAAAAGAAAAATGTATCTTTTTCTTGGACCTGTGAATGTCAAGAGAGTTTTGAAGCATTAAAGAAAATTTTGGCAGAAGCTTTAGCATTGGTCCAACCCGAATCTGACAAGAACTATGTGGTTTATAATGACGCGTCCCATAATGACTTGGGATGTGTATTGATGCAAGAAGGTAAAGTAGTGGCATATGCATCGAGACAATTGAAATCGCACGAGAAGAACTATCTAACACATGACTTGGAGTTGGCTACAATAGTGTTCGCTTTGAAGATATGATGTCACTACTTATATGGTGAGTATTATTACCTCTATACAAATCATAAGAGCTTGAAGTATCTGATGACTCAGAAAGAGCTTAATTTGAGACAACGAAGATGGGTTGAGTTCCTCAAAGATTATGATGTGATAATTAACTTTCATCCCGAGAAAACGAATGTGGTAGCTGATGCTTTGAGTCAAAAAATGTTTACAGCTTTGCGAGTTTTAGATACGAAATTTTCAATGAGTGGAGATGGTGTATTACTTATAGAATTAAAGCTTAAGCCAATGTTGCTGGATCAAATCAAAGACTTGCAAGGTAAGGATGATAAATGTTTAAAAAGAATTGATCAAGTGAAAAATGAGTGAAATAAAGTTTTTGAGGTTATGATTGATGGAAATTTTTATTATCCAAAGAGGCTTGTGATTTCAGATGATGAGGAATTGAAGAATTACCTATTGATAGAAGCTCATTGTAGTCCGTTGACTATGCACCCTGGTGGAAATAAGATGTATATGGATCTTAAGAGTCTATATTAGTGGACGAGAATGAAAAAAACATTACATAATTTGTGTCGAAATGTTTGACGTGTCAGCAAGTCAAAGTTGAGCATCAAGTCCCTTCAGGATTGTTACAACCAATCTCCATTCCTTAGTGAAAATGAAAGAATGTGACAATGGATTTTGTAACGGGGTTTCCTTAGACTCCAAATAAAAGAGATTCTATATGAGTGATAGTTAACCGATTAACCAAGTCAGCACATTTCATTCCTGTTCGAACTAATTTTTCTATGGTTAAGTAAGCTGAGCTGTACATCAAAGAAATTATTCGACTACATGGTGTGCATGTTTCGATTGGTTCTAACCGGGATCCTTAGTTTACTTCAAGATTTTGGAAGACTTTGCATGGAGCCTTAGGAACTCGATTAAACTTTAGTACAACCTTTCATCCTCAGAAAAATGGACAGTCTAAGAGAATTTTTTAAATTTTAGAAGATATGCTAAGAGCTTGTGTAATCAAGTTCAAAGGTTCTTGGAATAAGTATTTGCCACTTGCCGAATTTGCTTACAACAATAGCTAGCAGTCATGCATTAAGATGGCTCCTTATGAGACTTTATATGGAAAAAAGTGTCATACGCCATTGAATTGGTATGAACTAAAGGACCGAGAAGTTCTTGGTCATAACCTGATCAAGGAAGTAGACGATAAAGTATAGGTAATTCAACATAATCTCAAAGTGGCCTCCGATAGACAGAAGTCTTATGCTGATTTAAAGAGAAAAGAGTTTGAGTTTGAAGTTAGAGATAGGGTATTCCTAAAAGTATCACCTTGGAATAAAGTATTACATTTTGGACGAAAAGGAAAACTAAGCCCTAGATTCATTGGGCCATATGAGATTGTTAAGAGAGTCGGACCAGTGGTATATCAGTTGGCTTTTCCACTGGAAATGGAGAAGATTCATAATGTTTTTCATGTTTCGATGCTTCGAAAGTATCGACCTGATCCTTCCCATATTGTTACACCGGAAGCAATAGAAGTTCAATCTGACTTGACCTATGAGGAAGAACCGGTGCATATCTTGGCATATAAAACTAAGCAGTTAAGAAATAAAACGATTTTGTTGGTCAAAGTTTTATGGAGGAATCACAAAGTCGGGGAAGCAACATGGGAATGCGAAGAGTATATTCATAGACAACTTCCCCATCTCTTTGTGTAGTGAAAATTCGAGGATGAATTTTCTTAAAACCCAAAAACCGGGCTAGTGACTAAATTGTAAGATTTTAAAACTTTGTGACAATTTTGAAAAATTAAAAAGTTTAGTGACTTAATTAGAATATCTTTGTGTAGGATTGAATAGCAAAGAAGGAATGATGGAAGGACATAAGGGTCATTAGACATGAAAAGAATTAAATTTTTTATGGATGTTTTATATATCCACATGGAGCAAATGAAGAGGGAGTGAATGAATCCAAAAATTTCTTTCTTTTTTCATTTTTTTCTCTACTCTACGTGAGCTCCATAGCTAAGGTAAGAATTCTTCTAGTTGGTTATTTATAGCAATTTATGAATGGTTTTGATTCTTGGAGTATTAGGAAAACTTATGAAAGCTTATAGAAAAGTAAAAACTAAAAGAATTACAAGTTATGAGTGATTGAATAAAATGGATTTTTTTAGAAAAAGTTAGTAAGTGAAGTTTGAAGTGAAATTTGACTTGTCATGAGTTAGAATGAGAATCCTAAAGTATTAGAAATGGATTTGAGGCATGTTGAATAATTGGTATGATTTTTGGTTCTAAGTGTTCTATGGGAATTTTGGATGTTAAAGTGTGTTAAAGTATTGTAAGTTAGTTTTAATAAGTATGCTAGAGTTTAAAGGTTTGAAAGGAGTTATAAGTAAGGGTTATAGTTGGGTTTTGGTAAAATTTTGAAGTGGAAAAGGTGATTTATGGGCAAGGGGTATTGGTACCGGATGAACAGTACCGATACTCCAAAGAAAAAATAGGTGATGTCTGGGATTGGGTATTGATATTGGATGAACAATATCGATACCATTAGGAAAAAGTTGATAATCCTTCATAGAATATCGATACCGAAGTAGTAGCATCGATACCATAGGTATCGATACCAATGTTTAAGTATCGATACTATTTTTAAGGTCGAATTCCAGAATGTAAAAAGGGTATCGATATTGAAGTAAAGTATCGATAGAATAGTAAGGAAGTTTCGGAATTGTACCTTGGGTACCGATACTATTCATATGAAATTTGTGAATTTAAGTATTTTGTTTAGCTTATTTTAGTAAGAATTGATTATAGTGATATGAATTCTGATATTTATACCAATCGCATTATTGTGTATATATCGATCGAAGACAATTTAAGGATGATTCTAAGACTAAGATCAATCAAGAGTTATAAGTGTAATGTTTTGACTAATGAAACTAAGGTGAGTGCATACTACCATGTATATGGTGTTTTATGAAAATGAGACTTGCGATGAGTCTATTTCCAATGTTTTGATTGTATGATTCCATGAATCTAAGCATGTTATTGATATGATTTCTATGTCTACATGAGTTCAAGTACATGTCTATATGTTACATGCATTGTTATATATGAGCCATGTGTTACATGTTATCCTGTGTGTTACATGATCTATGTGATTATATAAGAATATGACATAAGTTATGTGATAATGGTCTATGTGAAAATATGTCTTTGTGAAAAGCTATCTAAAATGATATAAATGGTAAAACCCATAAATATGTGATATGAGAGCTAAAGGTATAATTGGCATGCCAAGAGTCGAGAGTTCTACGCGGTCCTTTGAGGATAATTCTATGTAGTCCTTCAGGACATTTCTACGCGGTCCTTCGGGACATTTCTACGCGGTCCTTTGGGACAATACTATATGGTCCTTCGGAACATTTCTATGTGCCATTTTGATGCAATTTCTACGTGGTACTTCAGTGCAATTTATACGCGGCACTTCGGTGCAATTTATACGAGCTGTGGTGACAGCACTTGTGCACAACCTCAATGCACTCACATACCTTAAGTTCTCAATGATATACCATGGGCTATAAAAAGAAATAACATGAATGAATAGTGTATGATATTATATATATCTTGTTTGATGAAATGAATAATGGTTTATTACACGATGCTATTTATAGAAATAAAGTATATGATTGCATGTTTAATGTTTCCTTTATGCATATATGCCTCACTAAGTTAATGACTTAGCGTGTGATTGTTTCACACATAGGATCGAAGAAGACAGAAGAACAAGGATAAAAAGTCAAGATAGCATATTTCTATCAAGGCTCAGATCAGAAGCAATCTAAATAATAGGTTTCTTTGTTATATTAAATTTTGTTGGCATGTATTTAAAGTTTTGAACCATATTTTCTCCGATCATTTTTGTAAACATACACTACTATATTTACATAAATTACTGAGCTTTATTTTCAATATAAGTTAAATTCTGTTTATTTTCTTTTGATCAAAGTTTCCATCATTTTATTTCAAATGTATGTTTAAATTTAACTATCTTTTAAAAGTAAAGGTTTTGAAAAGTCAATGTGACACCTTAGATTTGTATTCGGGTCGGATAAGGGTTGGGGGTGTTACACTCCTCCTTCTCGAGTTATGTCAATCCCGAATGATTTGATCATGATATCATTCATTGTGAAGTTAAAATATGGATTGAAATTGCAGTCCATTTTGGGTCTTCTTCTAGTCCAATATCCTTCTTCGTAAAGTTGAAATTTGACTTGAAGACCTTGGTTTGAAAATAGCTCCTAGCTATTGAGTTGAGCTATGTTGTGGATGACTCATTCGTCGTGAAGGTGAGTCAATCTCGAGTGTCCCTTGAGTTCAATATCCTTTATTGTGAAGTTGAAATTGACCTTAAAAATCTGCAAAAGTGTACATATATGTGTAATGCTTATGAAAACGATATATGCCTAAAATATATATGCAAATATGTTGTTTTGTGATTTTCTATCTCAAAGAGAAATCTCGATCTTCCTCTGCCAATCTTGATATTCTCTCACTTTCAGAACCTCTGATGCCTCGTGATTGACTTCAACCAATGCATCTATTTTATTTCTAAAGGAAGGTTTCGAAATAGTGTCCAAGCCATTCCTCTGAGTATCGTGCAAGAAGTCCTATAAGCTTCCAAGTACAAGTTCTTTTCAAAAAAAATTTGAACTGTAATACACAATGATCTTTCTTCAAGGTGAATAAATCATTCTTATTTAAATTCAATGCAAGATGCTAAAGAAATTGGACTCTCAAAGAAAAATGATCATCTATATTTATATAAGTGATAAGAGTCTTTGGAAAATACATGGAAAACATATGAAAGAAGAGTAATACAAAAAAACCAATAGGTGCCCTAAATATCAATGATGTGGACTTCTTTGAACTGACACGTCGTAGAATGAATTGAGTGTAACTTCCGTCGAGGGGAGTTCGAAGGTTGTGAAAATGCTTGAAGGGTGCAAAATTCCTTCCAAATCATCAATCCTCTGAAGATTTAGATGCCATAATTCATTTTAATGATTTTATTGTTTTGATCCAGAACCTCCCCGTGCTCGAATCTTGAACCATTACTCAAGTCTCCCTTTTCGGGTTTTCATCTTGAACCCTATTTTTTTCTTTCTATTTTTTCATCACCTCTTTATTACTCACTGTTTTGTATCTAGAATGCCTTTTTTCAGGTTTTCACCCTAGATATTTTCAATTTTTTTCCTTAGAGCACACTTTCGGGTTTTTACACCAGTTCCCTTTTTCCTTTTTTTTTTTGGCTTTTTTGTGACATATTCAGGAAAAATATCTTTTGATAGCATCAGAGTTCATCGGGTTGGGCAGTTTTGGTCCATCAATTTCAGTCGAGATTAAGTTTCCCCCGGAGAAGGCTTTTTTCACAACATAAGTTCCTTCACAATTCGACATCCATTACCCTAGGAAATCTTTATGAATAGGTAAGATCTTTTTCAGTACAAGATCTCCCTCATGAAACTCTCTCAAGCACACTTTTTTTATGTGCTTGAATCATTCGTCTTTGATACATCCGACCATGGTAAATGACCTTCAACCTCTTTTCTTTGATTAAATTCAATTGATCATATTGAGCTTGTGCCCATTTTGCATCATCTAGTTTTACCTTTGACAAAACCCGGAGTGATGAGATTCTAGCTCAATAGGCAACATAACCTCTATTTTATATGCCAATGAAAATAGGGTTGCCCCAGTTGAAGTTCATACTTAAGTTCGCGAACAAAGCAAAAGGTAGCTTCTCATGTCAATTTTTGTACGTCTCAGTCTTTTTTCTACTATTTTCTTGATATTCTTGTTTGTTGCTTCTACCGCCCCATTCATATTTGGTAGGTAAGTAGTGGAGTTGTGGTGCTTTATGTTGAATTGCTCACATAAAGCTTTCATCATTTTGTTGTTCAAGTTGGATGCATTATCAGTAATGATACTTTTCTGCAAATCATACCGATATATGATCTCTTTTTTTAAGAATTTGTAAATAGTGGATTGAGTGACATTGGCAAATGATACAGGTTCCATCCACTTGGTAAAGTAGTCGATTGCCACAAGGAAGAATCGATGGTCATTTGAAGCTTTTGGATAGACTTTTTCAATGACATCCATGCCCCACATTTAGAATGGCCATGGGCATGTCATTAAATGAAGAGCATAAAGAAGAACATGTATCTTGTCTCTATAAATCTGACACTATGACATTTTTGGGCATAGTTGATGCAATCACTCTTCAATGTGGATTAGTAGTACCCGAATCTCATGACTTTTCTTACCATTATGTGTCCATTTGCTTGATCTCCGCATACTCCATCATGCACTTCTTCCAGTATCATGTTTGCCTCATTTGAATCCACACATCTTAACATGATTTGATCATGACTTTTCTTGTATAAGATTTCTCATAAAAAACGTATCCTGTAGCCATTCTTCAGATTGTTCTATTGTCATTTTCAATAGCTTCTTCAGGATAATTTTAATATTTGATGTACTGTAAAATATCATGATACCATGGGTTTCATTATTTTCTTCCTCGATGCAATGACAATGAGCTGGATATTCGTATGATTGCATCTCAATTGGCATCATATCAGATTCTCTACTAGCCTTGAATGATGCCACCAATGTAATGGAATGTGACCTCATCAAACTCTTCAATTAATTTCAAGATGAGCTTTTTGTATTCTAACAGTTTAGCGTCTTTCATTTCCCACTCTCCTCAAATTTGGTATATCACTAGAGCAGAATCCCTATACACCTTCAAAGTATTTATTTTCTATCCAATAGCAGCTAGGAGCCCTAAAACACAAGCTTCATACTCTATCATGCTGTTGGTACAATCGAAATTCAATCTTCTAGTGAATGGGTAATGATCCCCTTTGGGTGAGACCAATGTAGCCCCAATACCGTGCCTTAAAGAATTTGAAGCACCATCAAAGTTTACCTTCCAAAAATAACAAGTAGAAGTGCTAGCTTCTTCTACTAATATGGCCATCAAGTCTTCATCGAAAAAATAAAAGTCCAATGATTCATAGTCTTTGGAAGCTCTGCTAGCTATAAAATATGATATGACACTTATCTTTATGGCTTTTTGGATCATGTACTGAATATCGAACTCTAATAGCAACATTTTCCATCAGGCTATAATCTTCTGGAGAGAGCAGACACACCCATCATGAATTTTAATGGGTCCAGTATGGAAATCAGCCACCTAGTATGGTATATCATGTATTGTCTAAGTCTTCGAGTATCCCAGACTATGAGTGTGATAAAAATACTCCTTTATTTTCTCGAATGCTTGTTGGCAATCATCATGTCCCAAAAAATTATTCCCAAAAGAGTTAAAAGATTGTGTCACATTTACTGGTCAACTAAGAGATGAAACGAATGATGTAGTTTAACCTACCCAGACAGCCTCAAACTTCTTTTTCTGTGCGTGGAAGAGGTAAATTTTGTATGGCTTTGACCTTGTCTAGATCAATTTCAATTTCATTCTTGCTGACAACAAAGCCTAATAACTTTCCGGATATTACTCTAAAAGTACATTTATTCAGATTTAATTTCAATTGAAACTTCCTCAATCTTTGGAAAAGTCTCCTCAAATTCTCGATGTGCTCATCTTCTATTTGAGCCTTAACAATCATGTCGTCAATATATACTTCAATCTCCTTATGCATCATATCATGGAACAAGGTTACCATGTCTCTTTGGTATGTTTCCCCATCATTCTTGAGTCCGAATGGCATCATATTATAACAAAATGTACCCCACATTGTAATGAATGTGGTCTTTTCCATATCCCCGGGAAGCATTTTTATCTTATTGTATCCAGAGAAACTGTCCATGAATAAGAAAAAAGACTGTGTTATACACCAAAGTGTTTATGTGTGGCAGCATGAAGTTATTTTTAGGGCTTGCTCTATTGAGGTCTCTACAGTCGACGCACATGCATACTTTTTCATATTTCTTTGGTACTAACACTATGTTATCCACCCATTCTAGATATTTGATCACTTAGAGAAAACTGACATCAAATTGCTTCTTGACTTCTTCTTTTATCTTTAGAAGCATTTCAGGTCCCATCCTTCTTAATTTTCGCTCCACAGGTTTGCATTCTAGCTTGATTGATAGTTTATGAACTACCATATCCATGTCTAGTCTAGGCATATCTTAGTATAACCATACGAATAGGTCTTTGTATTCCTGAAGTAGCTCTATTAAGCTTTGTCATGCTTTAGCAAAAAATGTCATACCGATCTTAACCTCTTTCTTTTCTTCTTCAAACCCCAAATTCAAAACTTTAATATTTTCTTCTTCAGACCCCAAATTCAAAACTTTAATCTTTTCTTCATGATGCATATTTTGTTTGTCTTCCTTTTCCACTATTCTTAATAACTCGGAAGGCAAGTCACATTCTTCCTCATACTCATTGATTTCCCCGAGACATACGGCTTTTCGAAATCAATCTTCGAGTCAGAATCATTGTCATCCATACCATTGATATTTAAAGACCTAAAAGAAAAGAGGGGGAAAGGTATATACATATATACACACGAGAGAAACTATCCCACATAGGAAGTAGAAACAAATATAATATATGTATATAATGAATGGAAAAGATGTTTGCTAGAATAAAAAAAGACAACATATTTTATTGAAAAATAAATAAGAATATTTTTTCCACTTTACAAAAGATCACATATTGCCCCCGGGTATGAGCCAATAGGGAAAGTTTGAGCATTACTTTGAAAATATTTGAAAACCACATTTAGTTCTTCAGCAGTCCAATTGTTAAGCATGGACCTTGGCGGTAATGAACGGATCCTAGATCTATCAATCTCTTTGGCACCATCCTCTATTATGGCGTTAATACCCAAATCCTTTAAAGCCTCTTCCATATCAAACATGGTCATCACTTGTTTTCCTTCAAACACATAACCCTCAAACATGAAGGTTTCATAAAGAGGAGGAAAGATCATTAATTCCCACTAAACCTCTCCACCAGTCAATCTTGTATTTCTTCTCTCTTGGCTCCTTTGGATCTTTTTCCTTCTTTGTCAAGGATTCAGTTGATAACCAAGTCCAAAATGATTCATCTTGGTAGTAGGGCAAATGAGATCGATTCTTCTTTGAAAACAAATTTCGAACCCTCTTTCATAATGGAACCTCTTCCAAGGTCTGCTTGATTCCCATCTTGGTTTATTCTAACAGTAAGAGCTTAGAGATCTTACTCTCTTCAGCAACAAAAGTGGTATTGATTAATTCTAATAAATGGAATGATCATTCTAGAGATTTTTTATCTATGAAAATGTATGGGGCATTAGTGGACACACTTTCCACTATATTTTCTTCGGCATTGATAATTATGAGAGTTTCATCGATAATGAACTTTACCTTTTGGTGGAGCGTTGATGGCATTACCCCAGCTTAATAGATCCAAGGCCTACCATAGGCAATTGTATGAAGGCATTATATCCATCACAAAGAACTCTATATTGTATGTAGTAGGTCTATTGGCCAATGGTATCTCAATCTTAATAAGCACACATTTTTTTGTCCCATCGAATGCTTGAACCACATTTTAACATGGTCTCATGTGGGAGGTATCTATTGGTAGCCTCTTGAGAGTGACTAAAGGCATCACGTTAAGGGCGAAGCCATTGTAAATTAGTACACTAGGTAGAGGATGTGCCTTGTAATGGGTAGTGATGTGTAATGCCTTGGCTCTGCCCCTACCCTTGGGAGGAATCTCATCATCAGAAAATGAGATAAGGTTATCAGCCTTGAGTTTGTTAACCATTCGATCTAGCTTGTTGACTTGTATGTGTTTCAGTACAAATGTTTGATTCAAGACCTTTAGCAGTGCCTCCCTATGTGCCTCTAAACTCATCAATAATGCTAAAATTGAAATGCGAGATGGCAATTTGTGCAGTTGCTCCACAATGCTATATTCACTTTGTTTAAGAAACCTTAGGAACTCCATAACTTTGTCTTCCTTTATAGGCTCATTAATAGTTGGTTCATCTCATTCGAATGACACAAGTGTTCTTTGAGGCAGATAGGATTTTTGGGAGTAGCACCTCTCGCTTCTAGTGAAGTGCCCCACTTCATTGATGTCTTCCTTTACAGACTCCACCGGATACTCATATTTCCATGAAACTTGCTTATTGTCCTTATAAGGGAAAGGTCTTGGTGCTGTTATCACCACTTTTGTTGGTATATTCTCTGTCATTTTCACCTTGGGGGTAATTATCAAGGGGCGGTTAGAGCCATATCCTTTCTCAGATGAATCCCAAGTCACATAAACATCTGCTTCTGGAGATCCAAATGCTTGCCGTAAATTGCTTTTCTTTGTTGTCAACTTTCTTCAAACATTAAGTGGTTAATTCATGAAACATACATAGCTTGCCGACATCCAAAACAAAATCTAGTTTGAATTCTAATAATAAATACAAATAATTAATGCACAAATACTAAAGCTTTGTTATCCTACACTCAACAAGAAAAGTAAGGAAATATTTATTGTACACATTTATATGCATTTCTCTGTCTACACTACAACAAAATAGGTTTTTAGCGGCATTTTTTAGTCATATAGCGGGCTTTTTAAGTGTTTCTAAAACCCTTGTGGTGCAAAAACAAATGTTGCAAAAGTTCGTTCACAAATGCCGCTAAATGTTGTGGTATTTAGCGGTTTCTTTTTTACAAACACCACTAAATGCCACTAATTATCTTTTCTTTTGTGGCATTTGTTCCCAAAAATGTCGCTTAATGTTCTGACATTTAGTAGCATTTTCCCAAAAATGCCACTAAATGTTCTGACATATAATGTAATTTTTTTGTAGAAACGTCGCACAAGATCTAGAACATTAGTGGTGTTTTTTTTAAAAACGTCGGTATTAACTATGTAGTTAGTGGCACTTTTTTTATACAAATGCCGCTAATCAAAATTGATTTTTCAAATGTTGTTTTCTACTCTTTTGTTACTCAAATTTAAAATTTTAACTTGTAGCATTATCCAATAAACTTGACATCCATAACAACAAACTTGAAATCCATAACAATAAATCAAATATTATATAAACGTAAAATATAATGTAGTTTAACATTGTTAACTAGAATAAACAAATCATGCATATAAAATAACTAGAATATACAAAGTATATACATAAAATAACAACTAAGATGGTGGACTCTAGGGTTTATTTTGTCGTATCATCTGCATCGAAGATCCAACACCACTCGATTCCTCAATCTTTGTTTCTTCCTCCTCTTGAGAAGCTCGAACAATCCGTAAATCACTTAATTTTCTCTTAGGCATAATATAGGTAATAAACAAACAACAATTTTAGTGAAAATATTACTATTAATGAATATATTGAACGACAACATATTGTAAGTTATAATATTATAAATTAATCAATTAAGATATAAAATCTTACTATATTGTTATGTCATATCAATTTTCATAAATATCTTCATCCATGTCCTCCCGAACCCATTGAAATTGTGAAGTAGTATTAGTGTACTTTCATCTAAGTTTTGTGCTACAAAAGGTAAAGCTTCTGATCTTTTTTTCAATTTCATCTCTACTTCCATTCCCGATGTCTATCAAGTCTCTTGGGTTATTATGGAGCACTACATACCAACCCTTATCCATTGGATCATAACAGTAAAAACCTATTTGACTTGAGAAGAAAATACATATGGTTCATCCATCAAATTGTTGACCAATGTAAATTAATCGAGAAAAATTCACCATTGTAAAACCAAATTTATCTCTTTTAATGCCTCAAGTAGTATTGACATCAACCCAGTCACATCGAAACAACACAACATTTCGTTTTCCATAATAATCCAACTCAATAATGTCTGTAAGAATTCCATAATATTCTACATCTCCCTCCACAGGATGATTGTCTTTGGCCCTAGTGTAACTTGTAGTTGAAGAAGTAGCAACTACTCCACAATTTTGTGTCCCCCGTTAATGAGGAAGGCATTATATCTTTTAACAATTCTATTTAGACCTTTAGAAAGCCATTTAACATCTTCACTAACTTCTTTCTCACTCCAAACCTATTACACGTGAAAGGTGAATTAATTAGCATTTATGTTGCTTACCGTCTAGCCTAACCATAATATATTATTTATAACTATATGAAATGATTTAGTTTACCGTCTGTCCGAACCATTTATAAAAAGTTTTTGTGAATAACTTATGTATCTCTCACTGATGTAATCTTCGGGAGCGTGCACTAGATCTCAATACTTCTTTAAACTCACTATAAAGTAGATTATGTTGTTAAAGAATGAGAAATATAAAAGATTAAGTAAAAAAATAGGTTTAGTCCATCAAACTTACGTGGGAAAGGGATCTATTGAATCGTGATGAAAAAGAACATATCAGTGTGCTTGTACCCAAGACTTATCATCTAAGTGTGCAATTTCAACTTTGTCGAGTGCTTCACCGTAACTTCCAAACAAATAAGTCTAAGCTAAATCATTAGTACTGAACACATCATTTATATTTGGTCTATTCAATCTTGTTTCAACATCTTCCAAATACCTATAGCAAAAATTCATACACTCCTCTGTCAAATACCCTTCAGCAATTGATCATTCCGGATAACACTTATTACGACAGTAAGACTTCAACTTACACAATAACCTAGACACAAAACAAAATAGTATGTAAATAATTGTGATGAAAAGGTATAATCAATAGTGATTTAATACATATAAGTCAATTAACACCTCTTTATAGGATACATCCATCGATAGAAAACTGGTCCACCAACTTTAGCTTTGTGAGGAAGATGAACTAGTAAGTGCACCATAATTATGAAGAATGAAGGTGAAAATATGTTCTCCAGGTTGAATAAATTCAAGGCGGCTTGATCTTGTAGTTTCTCAAGTTCTTCAACCATAAAACTTTCCCACAGTTAGCTTTCATTCTAGTAGAAAGTTCAATTATTCAAGACGCCACCTTACTCGACATACAACTGCGTAAAGCAACTGGAAGTAAATCTTGCATCAATATGTGATAATCATGTGACTTTAAAGAATAAAGTCTTTGATCTTTAACACTGAAACATCGATATATATTTGAAGCATAAAATCTAGGAGCTTTATATCCTTCAACACTGTGCAAAACACTTTTTTTATTTCTTTGACATCACAAAAATAAAAGGCGACAAGAAATATTTTCCATTAGGATGTAATTGCGGATGAAGATCATGTCGAATTCTGATGTCGACTAAGGCAAGTCGACTCTTTAGATTATCTTTAGATTTTCTATCAATAATTAGAATGGTCCCGATAATATTATCACAAACATTTTTCTCCATGTGCATGACGTCAAGATTATGTCTTAAAATGTGATCCTTCCAATAAGGCAATTCGAAGAAAACACTCTTTTTTCCCCCATAAATCTACCGCATTTGGATCATCCTTTTCATCAGACTCATCATCACTCTGTTGGTCAACATCACAATCATACACATGCTTTGCCTTTTTCTTTGATCGTGTATTTGGTAGTTGATTTATCTTTACATAAGTAAACTTTATATGTTTCAATATAGAGAAGATATCAGACCCGATTATTTGCTCAGGAGTTTTTCAGAACTCTTCAGTACCATCAAACATATTCTTTTGACTTCTAAATCTATGATTTTCATCTAACTATCGACGATGTCTCATATAAGAGAACTTATTTCCACTATACAACCACTTCGAACATATTTGTGTAGCACAACAAGGACAAGCATAATGACCTTTGGTACTCCAACTAGATAAATTTGCATAAGCAGGGAAATCATTAATTGTCCATAATAAAGTTGCGCGTAAATTAACGTTCTCCTTCTTCAACACATCATATGTTTCGAACCCTACCCATAATTATTTCAATTCTTCAATAAAAGGCTGCATATAAATATCAATATCATTTCCAGGACCTTTCTCGCCAGGGATTATCATGGATAAGATAAAAGATGATTGTTTCATGCAAACCCACAGAGGCAAATGGTATGGAACAACTATAACAGGCCAAGTACTATACGAAGTACTCATGATTTTGAAAGGATTAAACCCATCGGATGCAAGACCAAGCCTGATATTTCGAGGATCTCTTGCAAAACATGGAATTTTTTGGTCAAATGACTTCTAAGTTAAATAATCCGCAGGATGCCGTAATAATTCATCATCGATTCTTCCATCATAATGCCACCTCATAAACTCAGCAGTCTTTGAGGACATAAAAAGTCTTTGAAGCCTAGGTATTAGAGGAAAATTTCACAGAATCTTTACTGGTTTCTTTCTTGATCGTGCTTCAACTTCATCCTCACTCACATTTACTGTGTCCCTAGTCATCCACTGAGATTTTCCGCATACATGACAGGACTCCTGAGTTTTTCAATCACCCCAATACAACATGCAATCATTTGGACAACTATGAATTTTCTCATAACCAAGACCCAAATCGTTTATCATTTTCTTCATATCTTTGCATGATTGAGGGATTTTTGCAAAAGGAAACATTTCTCTTAGAAACTCTAATAATTGCGTAAAAGAGTCACCATCCCACCCTCCCAAGCATTTTAAGTGGAAAAATGAATGCAAAAAGAGAGCTTTGAATATTTTGATCCCTCATAAAGTTGTTCATTCATTTCATTAAGCAACTTGTAAAACTTTGCAGCTTCTCCATTTGGCTCTTCAGCACATCTACTACTTCACATCTCAGTGAAATCATTAACATCACTGTCAGAATCATTTTCTCTAACAGGTTAATGATGACTATGCATATTAAATGCATCTCACAACATAGCTTTCATCTTATATTCTCTAACAGATTAATGATGAGAATTAGGAGTATAAGTCGAATTACTCGTGGAAGAACATCTATGAGATGTCAACTCTCCCATGGAATATCCATTTTCTATAGCCCTGAACAAAGCCAAAAACAACTAGATGCTCGTATACAACTTCACGAATATGCCAATTAATGTTAGCACACTTCTTACAAGGGAAAAGAATCATATTCTCTTGGCTTGCATTCACAAAAGCTAAATTTAAAAAAGTTTCAACTTCATTTCGATATTTGTCGCTTACCCTTGACAAATCCATCCAACTCTTATCCATTTCATATTTATAGAATATCAATTTCTAATGTTAATTGCTAATATTATAGAGAAAGCAAACAACTAAACATAAGCATTACATTTAATTCTTAAATTTAAGGTTTTTAAAGGACCAAAGTTATATTTATACCATCTAATGGTCCATGCATTATAAACAAATAGGGATATTAAGGGTCTAGAAACTTCAACTTTTTCCTGGTATTAACTTCATAACTTGTAGAATAAAAAAATTATTTTGGATTCTGAAATTAAATATACACAAACGAATTGATAATATTTATTTTTGGCATTAAGAGATAATGCTTTTAGAAAGAAAAATTATATTCAATAAGATATATTGCTCCAAACAAAGCCGAAAAGACAGACCTAGGCATAAGAACGAATGTAAGTACCTTTAAAATCTTTATTTTCTACTATTTATGAATATGTAATTGTAATTTGTAATGGTAGGCAAGAGGCTGAAGATGTCTAAGCATTCTGCCAGGGGAACATGAAGAAATGGATTTGGTTGCATCCTTATTCTACTAACCCATTCAATTAAATATTTTAAATTGATCATTTCCTTCTCTCATATTCTCTGCTAAATATTCTTTTTATTCTACTGACCCATTCAATTAAATATTTTAAATTGATTATTTATTTTTTCTTAAAATAATACCCAAGATTTTGTATAAGTAAGTCAAAAAGACCTTTTTATCAGAAATCAAAAAAGCCAAAAATAGTTTCGTTTTCATACAAAAACATTAAGATTCCGTGGGAAAAAAGAAATACGAATAATGTGATATGTGTAGACACACTTTTTACGTCCAAAATAAACATATATTTATATACCATATATTATATATGTATTGCATAAATATTGTTATTTAAGTATCATGTGTTACATTTATGACAGGCCCAAACATATAGCCTGTTTACAAATAAATCCCAGCAGAAATCAGTGGCCCAAAAGTGACCCAAAGAGACTAGGGTTTCTAGAACCCCCAACATTTTCTATCCCAGCCGCCAAGCACATCGATCGTTGGATCAAGATGTGATCCAACGGTCCACGATAGGAATCAACTAGGGTTCTGTACTTTCCATCAGCGTCGTTCCTCACAAGTCCTCACGCAGCACGCCCCTTGTGCTCACGCCTCCCACGGCGCCACGATGCAAATAAATCCCAGCAGAAATCAGTGGCCCAAAAGTGACCCAAAGAGACTAGGGTTTCTAGAACCCCCAACATTTTCTATCCCAGCCGCCAAGCACATCGATCGTTGGATCAAGATGTGATCCAACGGTCCACGATAGGAATCAACTAGGGTTCTGTACTTTTCCATCAGCGTCGTTCCTCACAAGTCCTCACGCAGCACGCCCCTTGTGCTTCACGCCTCCCACGGCGCCACGATGCCCGTAACCAACACGTCTCAACCTCCCGAGTTATCTGGCGCAAGGATCTCACAAAAGTAACAAACAAATCATAGTTTCATTAGGACTCTTTCTCTCTAAAAATAGCTAAAATTTGAGGCTATAAATAAACTTGTAATCACTCGTTTGTAACACACACAATTGATACGAAATACCAAGCTAAAATTACAGAAATATCGCAGCAAAGAACAATATTTTTTTGAAGCATTTATACTTCGACAAAAAGGAAGAAAGGTGAAATTCATACCTTTGCGTGTTGTTTTCTTTTTGTTTGGTGTCATTCCTGCGTTTTGGTTCGATTTGAACCCCAAAAAAATCATTTTTGGGTGAGGACCAAGGGGGTTGCTTTCGAAGCTATTTCGCTAGATCTACGCGACCCCGAGGCCATTTTGAAAAAATTACTAGGATATTTTAAAAGTGGAAATGAAAAGCTTTTAAAAAATCAATTTTTTTTGAGGTTTGTCGTCGATGAACGACGGCCGGCGAGGCGGTACGGTGGTCGGTTTCTGGGAACCACGGTCGTGTTCTTCATCCCTCAAGAACATGTGAAGAACATGCAGAGGATTTTAAAAAACTTGTTTTGATCCGTTTTATATCAAATGGGAAAATGAGGGAGTGTTTTCAGAAAAGTGGGCTTTATACTTGACCCGTTTGGACTGTGACCCGATCCGTGACCGCTTCTGACCCGCGCGTTTTTGAGAGAAAAAGGGTAAACTGCGTTTTGGTCACTCATTTTTTAAAGGGCCTATTTTGCTTACCAAAATTTGATCTCATCCCATAAAAGCTTCAAAATTGGTCACACTATCTTCTGTTTTTACAATTTAATCCTTTTTTTTGGATTTTAATTTTAACTTTCCTTTTTTATATATATTTTATAGTATTATTATTATTCTTTTTTATATTTTTTTATATACATGTGTTATTAGTATTTTATTATTTATTTATTTTATTTATATGTTAAATTATATATATGTATATATGTATCTTATTTTATTTCTTAATATCTCTATATTTTTTTAGTCTACAAGCTAATATTTATATAAATATATGTAAATATTTTTTTTTATTTTTCCCTCGTTTTGGTTTATTTTACTTTTACTTTTTATTTTATTATTTGATTTATTTTTTTAGTATTTTATTTATTTGCCTTTGTTTCTTTATTTCTCTTATTTTGTTTTGTCTTTGTTTGACATTTCAGTTTCACTGTTTCCATGTTAATCATCTTGTTTGCTTTTTGTTTCTATTATATGTTGTTAGTTATTTACTTTTCTCTTATTTATTTTACTTTCTTTATTTTCAATTTGTCTTCGTCACATTTGTTTTTCTAACGCTTTTCTTGATTCTTAAATGGTACGTTTTCAAAACGGTTAAAGGTAAGTAATTCGGATCGCCATTTACCTTTTAATTTAAAATTACAATTTTCTTAATTAAAGACAACTGGAAATTATATAGTACCGAAAGGGCAGTTCAAGGGTGCTAACCCTTCCTTGACTGTAACCGACTCCTGAATCCGACACATCACTGGTAAGACGCAGATCAGGTAAGAAATAAGGTATCCGGTCAACCAATTTACTTTTAAATAAATGGTCGGTGGTGACTCCAATCCATTTTCCTAAGTCGAAGCCCAATTCCGGGGCCCAACCGAAAGACAGTTCCGACAACTTGGCGACTCTGCTGGGGACACAAGTAAGTGAGTCAGGCTAAGGTAATTTCCAGTTGTCTTTTTAACGAAAAGGGTAAGTTTAAATTTTAAGGTAAAATTTTGATCCTTTTTTACTTACTTTTGGTTATATTTTCGAGTAAATAGTTGTACTAATTGTTTTATCATGATTTCAGCCTTCAAAGCTTTTTTCACTTAAGGCTCTAAACCCGAGCTCCAAACCCATTTTAAGTGGGGGTGAAAGCGACAACTTCGTGTGAATTTTATTCACCGTATGGACCTAGCAAGTAGCCTTCGGGATTCATATACCTTATGCCTTCATGTGAATTTATTCTCCGTATGGGCATAAGGGAATGTGTCCTCTCGAGTTTAACTTGATCCATACAAGCTTGTGATGGGTTTAGGACTAAGGGTCTGGCAAGCCCAAGGGGGCACCGGCAAGGAGAACTCGAGTACCGTTTTTTAGAACCTAAACCGGAAGACTATGGAGAAATAGAGCCTACCCCGAAACCACATGCCAAAACCTAGGATATTTTTACCCTAACCACATTTTTTTTTGTTTTTTTTCTCCTTATTTTTATCACTTTTTTATTTTTATTTTACTAACTTTTTGCCTTTGTGTTTGTTTTCTTAGCATTTGCATCATAACAAGAGGACATTGATCCCTAAAAAGGTTTTTATTATACACAAAATAATCTAAACAAATGGACAAAGGTGTTGTAATGCAAGAGATTAAAAACCCTGAGGTACGACTATGGTCCGAGAAGACTCAGAAGGAAAAGGGAGACAGTCTTCAAGGAAGCTATATGTCAGAGCTGGTTAGTTACGCCTCTATCAGCCTAAAACATAACAATATGCAAGAGATTCAAAACATCTGGGACAGTTGGAAGAATGATCGGAAAAAGAAGTTCAGTCAACGATACGGTGACGTTGCACTTTTACTCTAGGTTAAGATTCATGAGCCCTTAATATGAGCCTTGGTTCAGTTCTGGAACCCGGGATATAGTTGCTTCAATTTTAACCGAGAGGACATGGTGCCCACCATTGAAGAATACACTACACTACTACACTGTGAAAATATCAAACTAGAGCGAGCCTACATTAAACACATTAAAAGTCAGCCTTTTAAGAATACACTGGCCAGGGTTACAAGAGTAGACGAGAAATGGGTAATTGACCGGACTTCGCATAGAGACAATGGGGAAGGAATTGAATGGATCCACATAAAGAAACTAATGAAAAACCACCCTGATGAGTTGAAGACTATAAACCTATTTGCACTGGGTCTGTATGGCTTGATTATCTTTTCAAAAGCTTTGGGGTGCATTGACGCAGTCGTGGTAGAACTGTTTGAATAACTTTCGAAACGGGTTAACCCAGCACCAGCCATCTTAGCCGAAACCTTTCGATATCTCAACCATTGTCGAAGATCTGGCGGAGGAAGGTTTGTTGAGTGTGTTCAGCTCCTTCAAGTATGGATTCACAACCACTTCTGAAAGACCAATGGAGTTGTCTACCGCTGATTTAGCACCACATATTCACCTTTGGGAGAGTTCATCACAATGAAATGGCATGAAGGTGCTTAAAAGGAAAAGTGGATGAAATTTTTTAAACATCTTCAGGATCGGGATATTACCTAGAGAGCCCCTTGGTTGTTCCTCGGTGACGTTCTTTTCCGGTGTGGGGATTCCGATACTATGACCTTACTTGGACTTTGGGGTGCAGTTGGGTATGCTCCATTGTTAACACTGAGACATTATAGGGCACGTCAGTTTTTCCCTACAATATGCGGACTAATTAAATCAGAGTTTATGTATAGCGGTGACAGTTATAAGAAGATGATCAAGGAAGCAGTTGAGTCATGGAAGAAAGTATTTCAAATGGATGTCGTTGCTGCCAGAGACATGCTTACTTTGGATTATGTGGAGTGGCAAAGATTGAGAAAGAATGATAACGTCCCGGTGCCAGACTGTGAAGACACCCGTACTATGGAGGAATATCTCAGGCCTGTCCCTTCTGGACTTGAGATAGCCAAGGCAAAGTTTGAAGCTGAGAATAACGAGATGAAGCAGAGGGTTAAGGAACTTGAAGCTGAACGTTATCAGTGGAAGCTGATGTCGATTCTCAAAAAGATAAAGCATACAATCTGGAAAGAGAACAGAAAAGAGTCTGTTTTGAGCTCGAAGATTTGAGAAAGGGGTATCAAGATAAAGTCAAGGATAACTCTAAGTTGAAAGTAACCTCTAAATACTGGAAAAACGAAGCTCACAGTCTAAAAAGGAAGTTCGAGGGGCCTGATAAAAGAGCTTGGAAGGAATAGCTGAAGACTGCTCAAAGACGCTTGGCAGATAGTCAACATCAGAACCAACGCTTGAGAATCCAGGTGGTTGACTTAGAGAAACAATATGAAAAGGATGGCAAGGTAATAGCTGAGTATGAAGCTATTGTAGATGGGTTCAAGAGGCAAGCGAACGAGCTTTAGATAGTGCCCTTCGATGGAGGTTTACAGTGGCGTTTCCGTTAGGAGCAAGCACAACAAAGGGAGAATGCCAGAGAGGTAGCCACCCGAGATTTCTTGGATCAAGTGCATAAGGCAACCCGTCATCTTCAAGGCCTGGCAAGGGAAGCTGGAATGGTTTGACAAGGCATTCAACCAGTGACAGATGAAGGCAGAAGACTTGTCAACCTATTAGAAGTTGTTAGGGGTCTAGAGGATTTAGTCTGGATGTACCTGTGATTTTTTTTATGTCTCTTAAAAGATAAAACATTTTTGTCTGAATAAGGAATATTTATAATAATGGACACTTTTCTAGATCAATGCCTCCAAATTGCATACATCATACATTGCATATTTTGCATTTTATATTTCATGTTTGTGTTTTATTTTCTATGTTTTTACATTCGTATTAACTAACAGAACATGTCTCATACACCAATCTTACCATCGCAAGCATTAGATACGCATCACCCGCACAATACTCAAGCAAAAAAGAGACAAATGGAGGCCAGAATGGAGAAGATCGAAGAGAACATGGCAAGACTGCAGAAAGAATTGGAGGACAAAATGGCTCAGAATAGTCAAAGTACCATGAAGTCCATCAAGAAAAGCACAAAATCCTTAGTCGACCAAATTGTGGCTAAGTTGTTTGGTTTACAACAATAAGCAAGTGCATCCGGAGTAGGTGCATATGAGGGGATAACCATACCACCGACCCCACAAGTGGTTGTCTCATCCAGGATCTTACCCGAACTGCAAGGTGACTCATCTGCCGCCAAAGGGAAAGTTGTATCGGTGGCAAATTTACAGACTTCTGCGGTAAATCCTGACAGTCATTCGGACGACTGCCCTATCCCGGATTTTGATGATGAGGATAAGGAAAATAAGATGGAAGAGAAGATCAGGATGCTAGAAGATCAAATGAAGATAGTCCAAGGAGACCATGATTATTATGGAGTAGACGCAATGGAGCTGAGCCTGGTTCCAGATTTGGTGCTTCCACCTAAGTTAAAAATTCCTGAGTTTGAGAAGTTCGACGGGAATAACTTCCATTCATCCCATAACACTATGTCCTGTCGGAAGATGATAGGATACGGAGGGAATGACCAACTCCTGATCCACTGCTTTCAGGAGAGTCTGTCTGGTTCAGCTATTCGGTGGTACAACCAGCTCAGCCGAACTCATATCAGGACGTGGAAAGACTTATCCAAGTCTTTCTTAGAGCAGTACAAATATATCAATGATATGAGACCAGACCAAGTTATGCTGCAGAGCCTGGAGAAGAAGCATAACGAAAGTTTCCGACAATACGCACAGAGATGGAGGGATTTATCTGTGCAAGTTAATCCACCCTTGGATGAAAGGAAAACTAGAAAGTTGTTTGTATAGACCCTGAAGACACCTTACTTTGGGCACCTGGTGGCAATCACATCGAGAAGTTTCTCAGATCTGGTTATGGCTGGAGAAATGGTTGAACTGGTCATAAAACAAGAAAAAATTTAAGGAAGTTAACTCCAGTAAAAGCCTCCCATGAAAAACAAAGAGTGAGAGATCAACAATGTCAACACATACAGTACCAACAAAGGTGTTACGGTCTCAAGTTCAAAAACAACTGCAGTTATATCATCCAGTACTTCTAACCAAACTCAGAGGGAACCAAGGAGAGAAAGGGAAAGGGAGCAGTTCGATCTCATTCCCATGATGTATAAAGAGTTATACCAACAACTCTTCGACACTCATGTGGTATCACCCTACCCAATGGATCCGATAAAGCCCCCATATCCGAAATGGTTTGACAAAAATGCCCACTGCGAATATCATAGAGGTGTACAGGAACATTCAATAAATAATTATATTCAAGAGGCTTGTACAACGAATGCAGAACAATAACTGGATCTATTCCAACTCTGGAACACCCGAACGTCACCCAGAATCCCTTGCCCAATCATCAGGAGACAGGAATCAATGCAATCACCACCGAGAATGGCAAGAGAATCAAAGCTTTTGTTTCACAAGTTAAAGCTCCTTTATCTTGGGTATGGAGCCAAAAGGTAAAGGCGGGGCTTCTTACACCCCATTTACGTGCAACAAGGATTGAAGATGGTAACCATTGTTGTTACCACAACGAAGAGGGGCATAATGTGCAAAAGTGCCCAGAATTCAGATCGATAGTCCAACTCATGATGGACTGGAAAAAGCTGGAATTTTACAAAGAAATTCAAGATTCTTTGGAAGCAGAGGTTTGTGCTATTGGAGAATCATCAGACAAAAGATTTGGTAGGGGTAGTCCTTTGATAATTACCCCTAAGGAAAATATGATAGTAACAACACCAGCCAAGGTGGTGATCACAGCACCTCGGCCTTTTCAATACAAGGACAATCAGCAAGTGCCATGGAAGTACGAATGTCAGGTGAGTACTTCCAAATGATGTTATAGCAAAGTGGGGCAAATACCACTTGAGCCATTCAAAGAACATGTGCTAGTTGTCAATGAACCTATAAAGGAGGAAGAAGCTAAAGAGTTCCTCAAGATCTTGAAGCACAGCGAATACAACATTGTAGAACAGCTCCACAACTTACCTACGCGTACTTCAATGCTAACACCATTTTTAAACTCGGAGGCACACCGCGAAGCACTGTTGAAAATCCTTAATCAAACGTTCATACCACAAGACATATCGGTCATCAAGATAAATCGACTGGTGAACAATATTCAAGCTGATAATCTAATCTCGTTTTTAGATGATGAGATTCCATCCGGAGGAAGAGACCAAACAAATGCGCTGTATATCTGTCCGCTATTTGTGAGTACTAAAATATGATGCGGATATGTGTGCAAGTATACACAATCGAACAAGTAATAAAGTGATAAGTAGAGTATCGTCTCCACAGGGAATTGGGGAAATCAAATAGGTTTGTCAAGGCACTTTACTTTGTCACCTAAGTAAAGTTAGTTATGGTATATACAGATGAGAATGCAGTGGCAAAATGGAATGGACGTAGTGGAAATGGAATGGTGATAGTGTGGTAGCAGATGGATATGTCGGGGCAAATTAAATTGTGATACGTGAAAACAAATGGAAATGTCAAGGCAAAATAAAAATGCAAATACTAGATTTAATATATGTAGGACTTTAGCTTTCTCACAAGACAAGCAACAATGGAAATGAGTGATGGGAGACACAAGGAAAAATTAAGTCTATTTCTCTGAATGGTGCTTCTTCTCCGCTTACCCTGCCCTACAGAGTCTACTGATGCGCCCTATGCTATCTCTAGTAAGGGACTCGACAGACTAAAGATGCCCTGGTAAAATCGATTGGCGTAAGCCCAAGCAGTGATCCTATTGCCTCAGCTAATAGAATATGTCTCGGCAATACCTTTTTACGGCAGCATTAACATCTAACCTATCATTTATACACAACTCATTTTAGTCGAATGAAATCCTATCCTTATCTCTAAGGTGGATTAGGCCTAGTTACTATCTAGAACCCGTTGTTTATGTAGTTCCTCCCTAGCTTCTCTCGAAGACTAAAGATAAATTGCCAAGGCATTCTCTCGAACCTCATGAACCCTCCTAAGGAAAGGCTACTCTCGTAGCTCCTACAACCTCAAGGCTTTAAGCATCATAAACAAAACAGAATAGAGCATGAAATAACAACCATTCATTAAAATAACAACTTAAATAACCATGCGAACTCCCACCAAATAGGATTAGTTCATGGTGGGGTTCGAAATCAACAAGCACAAAGCAAGATTCATTCGTTCCTTACAACCCAACAACAAAATATAAAAGTAAGTACTAAGGGGAGGAGAAAAAGCCTTCAACGTGCACTGCCAAATGCCTTCCTCGGCCACCAAGGACTGCTCCCAGCGAACTAGCTCCTCTCGGATGCTTAGAACGCCACTCCCTTCTACTAGTCAAGGAGAAATGCCACGGCAAGTGGGGATTGACGGAGAAAGATGAGACTTTCTCTCTCTAACTTTTTAAGATCAAATGTGGCTGGAACTAAAGTCTTCTTCAATATGGCTTCCCCCTCTATTTATAGGGAAAATAAATCCTAAGCTTTGGTGTTAACCATCCTAGGAAACCATAAAACCATGGTTGATTTGCTTAGGAGTCGGGCAGAGCTGGTTGTGATCCAGCCTGGGTTGCTGGCTTAGACCTGGCACAATCCCACTGCAGATGCCCAAGGAAAGACAGAACCTGCAAGGTCAGGCGGCGTTATTATCAAAGTCGGCGGTTGCAGTGCCGATTCCTCCAGGCAGGATCTTCGAGGCAGATTTCTTGGGCAGAGCTCTCGAGGAGTCAGAGACCACTGGCTGCAAAAATATCTTCTTTCACTTTGTTCGCTTTCGAAATGCCAATCAGACTCGGCATTTTCATTATGCTCAGCAGTCTCCTTATGCCACGGCATTTTCTTTCCTATTTTCCTTGCTCTCAATACATGCACACCATCAGACAAGTACCATTCCCATAAAGCAGTACCGCTGTAAAAATAAAATGCCACGGCAAACTGAAATCCACCACATGCAACTATATGCTTCTAAATGCATCTAAATGATCCTAAATGTGCTCTTAGACATTCAATAACTTAAGTGAAAAGGTCCCAAAATATGACCTTTTCAAGGAGTTATCACACCCCCAAACTTAAGCTATTGCTTGTCCTCAAGCAATGGATAGTGATAAGAAGCAGAATAGTTATATGGGATAAAATTTCAGCCCTCAGCATTTGGCTTCGACATGCTAGACTAGTTTGAGAAATCAAGTACCGTCCCCTAGGGTAAGATTCTTTATTGGTGTGTGCGTTTGTATCCAGTCCATGCTTAACAAACCTAAAATTTTCTACTCAAGCTTTCTCAATTTACCATGACATTTCAAATTACTACTCCCCTTTGTTTTCTTTTATTACTTCTGCTACGAGGAGAGCCAGCCCATCACTCTACCATCCCACTCTAGATGAAAGGGAGCATACCTTCACCCCCGAGCTAGTCAGGTAGAGTCATCCTGTGACTACTTTCATTTCACTCATATGCAAGACATAGCGGAGTGTTCCTACAGATATGCCAAGGCATTTATTTATAACTTCTATTTCTTCTTTTTTTTTTATGTGGGGTTTTCATCATTCACAGTTTTATGCCACGACATTTAAGAATTCTCTTATAAAAAATTTCTAAGTTTTCTCAAGCATGGAAAACATACACTCGTGTTCAAGGGTTTCAAAGAAGCAAGTCCTAGAGTTGGTTCTATCATCCTCAACCAGTCATGTACATTCTATCCTAGCCATCAAGAATTCTTCATCATCGGGCATCCTCAATCAATTCCAAAAAACTAATTCTATATTTACTAATGTCATGTCATATTCATTTTACTAATACTATCATACAATGATGCGAGAACCCTACTTCCCCCAACTTGAGAGAAGCATTGTCCCCAATGCTTACTAAATCTAAGAAAAATACACATGCTATGAATACAATGCAATGCAAGGTATCTTGGCTTCATGGTGGTGGTGCAGCAGTCGCACGGCGAGTGCGCTTGCGGAGCTTAGCGGGGCTGGAATGTTCAGAGTCAGACGCGGGTGCGACTGGAGGAGTGCTAGGACCTTCTGGGGCGGCTGGGAGCGGGGTCTCCCTATGCTGAGATGCCTTCCTAAGGCGAAGTCGGCTCATTCGCAAAGGAACTTGTCGTGGCATCTCATATTGTTTCTCCTCCATTGACTCGATGGGTTGCATGGGATGGACCTTGTAAAGAAAAATAAGCACTTAAAAGAAAATAAACTAAAATGATAGCATAATAAAATATTATTTATGCACAAGAGTAAATCTGAAATGTCACGGCATCTTCAAGATGCTTGGCCGTATCGACATCGTCCATAAAAGTGCAGATTTGTCACGCTCGATCGGAGCACCAGTGTAGACCAAAATGCCCCACACATATAACAGTTCTCCCTTAAAAATAAATTGCCTTGGCATTTCGGGTCTTTCACATCTAAATTTTAGGACCTTTACAATAGTCCTCTCTCCTTCAAAGTGCTCTATGCATGAAGTTGAATGGTAGTGGAATGGGATCTCTTTTCGCTCCTTTTTGCTGTGGCAACTTGAAATCACTTGGGCAGCAAATTTGTTGGAGAGGTCGAGGTCATCCCTATGCCAGTAGCCATGATCGTGTATGACCTTGTTCTTTCCTAGTCCAGTCAAGTAAGGAAGCAAAACAAACACTAACGAGAAATTTGACAATACCAGCATACCACAAAATTACCGCGGCAAATAATAATTTCTCATTAGTGAAATTTTTTTTAATCTCCATTTCATTCCTTAGTTCTTTCACAATTTCTAGCCTAGAAAAATGAGCAGCTAGTTGAGGTTTAGGATGAGTAAATTCAATAGGATTCAAAGGTTCAAATTTCATACCCGGTCTAGCTATGGGTGAGCTAGACTTACTTATCTCCTTTGGAATATCCTCGAGCTCCTCTTCGTCTTCTTCATCAAGATTGAAGTGATTATCACTACATAAAAATTTGTTGCGAAAAAATTCTGTAGCTTTCTTTTGGTCATCAACTCCTACTGATGGGGTTTTTTCTTTTGCCGTGGCAAAATTTTTCTTCTCTTCATTGGTTGTATTCTTCGAACCCTCATCCTTATTTTCCAACGAATGTGAATCTTCTTGCACCTTCGGATCTTCGTTCATAATCTCATGATCGGGCTCTCCGAGTGTCTTCCCCCCAATCTTATCATCTTTATAGATTTTGATGCCACTCCTTGAGCTGAATGTACCACAATGCTCCATGTCTTAATCCTTAGTGACTTCAGTATCACTAGTTAGACTGCCATGTGGGCAAAAATGTAATGCCGTGGCAATTTGGCCAACCTGACCCTCCAAAGCCCTCAACGACGAACTGTGGCTCTGAAGTAGAGCTTCTTGACTTTTTATAGAGGTCGCATGGTCTTGCAGCATGGTCTTCATTGTTGCGATAAAATATTGCATCGTGGCCTCCAAAGAGCTTGTGTTAGATGAATATGGTACTCCCTCGTTAGAATTATGCCATGGCATATTCGTTTGAAAACCCTGGGAGTCACTGAAGTTCTGCTGCCTAGCGGGCTGACTAGAGTTGCTGGTTTCTTGATTTCCCCACAAAATGTTTGGATGTTGAAACCATCCAAGATCGTTAGAATAGGGGTTATTGTTACCTCGATTGTAGTTCTCTACAAAGTTGATGGACTCTAGATTGGTCGGGCAGTCACTCTCATTGTGATTGCCGTGGCATAATAGACATGCTGAGTTGGATGCCCGAACATGTTGCCTTGCATCCTCATGAGGAGCACCACCAAACTGTCCAATAAAGTCCAACATGTCGAACATAACCGGTTTGAGCTCAAAGTGGGCTGTCTAAATCATGGGTTCCAGGATTTAGTTCGTCCATGATAATATTTAAATGATCTCGAATACTACAAGGCCTAGCTGCATTCCCAACATTCGGAATTGCCTCGGCATGTTGATATTCCCTCCTGACCTATTCCTTGATTTCCAATTTGATACATCTTTGCTGGAGCACTTTGAGTACGTAAAATAAAAACCTGAAAAAGACAAGGAAAATAACAAGTAAAACTATACAAAAAAATTGAACAAGTAAAATAAAAATGCTATGACAAAACTAATTAACTTCCAGTTGCCAATTCCCCGGCAACGGCGCCAAAAACTTGTTCGCTATTTGTGAGTACTAAAATATGATGCGGATATGTGTGCAAGTATACACAATCGAACAAGTAATAAAGTGATAAGTAGAGTATCGTCTCCACAGGGAATTGGGGAAATCAAATAGGTTTGTCAAGGCACTTTACTTTGTCACCTAAGTAAAGTTAGTTATGGTACACAGATGAAATGCAGTGGAAAATGGAAGGACGTAGTGGAAATGGAATGGTGATAGTGTGGTAGCAGATGGATATGTCGTGGCAAATTAATGGTGCTTCTTCTCCGCTTATCTGCCCACAAGTCACTGATGTGCCCTTGCTATCTCTAGTAAGGACTCGACAGACTAAAGATGCCTGGCAAAACCGATTGGCGTAAGCCCAAGCAGTGATCCTATTGACTCAGCTAATAGAATATGTCTCGGCAATACCTTTTTACAACACATTAACATCTAACCTATCGTTTACACAACTCCTTTTAGTCGAATGAAATCCTATCCTTATCTCTAAGGTGGATTAGGCCTAGTTATCTAGAACCCTTGTTTATGTAGTTCCTCCCTAGCTTCTCTCGAAGACTAAAGATAAGTGCCAGGCATTCTCTTGAACCTCATGAACCCTCCTAAGGAAAGGCTCTCGTAGCTCCTACAACCTCAAGGCTTTAAGCATCATAAACAAAACAGAATAGAGCATGAAACACAACCATTCATTAAAATAACAACTTAAATAACCATGCGAACTCCCACCAAATAGGATTAGTTCATGGTGGGGTTCGAAATCAACAAGCACAAAGCAAGATTCATTCGTTCCTTACAAGCCAACAATAAAATATAAAAGCAAGTACTAAGGGGAGGAGAAAAAGCCTTCAACGTGCACTGCCAAATGCCTTCCTCGGCCACCAAGGACTGCTCCCAGTGAACTAGCTCCTCTCGGATGCTTAGAATGCCACTCCCTTCTACTAGTCAAGGAGAAATGCCACGGCAAGTGGGATTGACGGAGAAAGATGAGACTTTCTCTCTCTAACTTTTTAAGATCAAATGTGGTTGGAACTAAAGTCTTCTTCAATATGGCTTCTTCCTCTATTTATAAGGGAAAAGAAATCCTAAGCTTTGGTGTTAACCATCCTAGGAAACCCCAAAACCATGGTTGATTTGCTTGGGAGTCGGGCAGAGCTGGTTGATCCACCTGGGATACTGGCTTAGACCCGCAATCCCACTGCAGACGCCAAGACAGACAGAACCTGCAAGGTCAGGCAACGTTATCAAAGTCGGCGGTTGCAGTGCCGGTTCCTCCAGGTAGGATCTTCGAAGATTTCTTGGGCAAAGCTCTCGAGGAGTCAGAGACCGCTGGCTGCAAAATATCTTCTTTCACTTTGTTCGCTTCGAATGCCAATCAGACTCGGCATTTTCATTCTACTCAGCAGTCTCCTTATGCCACGACATTTTCTTTCCACTTTTCCTTGCTTTCAATACCTGCACACCATCAGACAAGTACCGTTCCCATAAAGCAGTACCGCTGTAAAAATAAAATGCCACGGCAAACTGAAATCCACCACATGCAACTATATGCTCCTAAATGCATCTAAATGGTCCTAAATGGGCTCTTAGACATTCAATAACTTAAGTGAAAAGGTCCCAAAATATGACATTTTCAAGGAGTTATCAATATCACTACGTATTGCAAGGGGCACGCTTTACCGAGTATATTGATTAACAACAGCTTGGCCCCGAACGTGATACCTTTGGTGATATTGAAGAGGATGCCAATAGACACCTCTCATATGAGAGCTTGTCAGAACATGGTTTGAGCATTTGACGGGAACAAAAGAGAGGTAGTCGGTAAGATCGAGGTACCGTTGACCATCGAACCAGCCACCTATGATGTTGAGTTCCTTGTGATGGATATCATGCCGTCCTATAACTATCTTTTGGGAAGGCCATGGATTCATCAAGTAGGTGCAGTACCCTCCACGCTGCACCAAAAAGTTAAATTTGTTATTGACGGGGCCTTAGTAATTATTAATGCTGAGGAAGATATCGTGGCAAGTATGACCTCGGAGGCCCCATACATCGAAGTAGATGAGGAAGCAGTGGAGTGCTCATTCCACTCCTTAGAATTCGTGAATTCCATATTCATGGTAGAATGAATAAGGATTCTTAAACCCTCAACTCTCACAGTGCACCAAGATGGAGATTAAGAAAACCTTGGGATGAGGCGCCAAGATCAGAAGAGGGTTTAGGAAGTTACTACAAGAAAGGATCAATACAGTCATTCCTATTTTGAAGTTAGATCAGTTTGGGCTCAGTTTTCAGCCCAGTTACCATGAAAAGAGGAAGGAATTCCAGAAGAACCGAGAAAGAAGACTAGCCAGATTAACTGGAGGTGAACTTCAACGGGAACCCATCGTATTCCTGCCTCTTTACAATACATTCAAGTCGGGTGGTTATGTGTTCGAGACCACCTCGTCTGATCTAGAAGCGACTCTAGAAGTTCTGAACATTAGTGTCGTGACCACAGAAAATGTTGACAATGAAGATGGATCCAGAATATGCCCCATTCCACCTGGGTTCGTGCCTAGCAGTTGGTCAGTGGAAGAACTACCTGTGGTTTACAAGAGTCTTTTAGAGTAATATTCGAACTATCCCTATTTGCCTATACCCAGGGCAATAGGTGATCTTTTGTAAGGGTGAATAAACATTTGGTTTAATTTCAATAAAGGATGCATTTTTTTCTATGTCCATGGAAAACAAATTTTCTTTCATTTCTTTTTGAATTCATTGTCTATTTTTTTCATTTCAGCACTTCATTTCCATTTTTCTTTCGAGTTTGATTCTTGACTATTCCGTGTTGGATATTTTCCTCTCACACATACACGTTTCTCTCCTCCTTCAGGTCCCTAGACGACGATGATGTAGGCACTGATGGTTCTGATCCGTAGGTGGATTTTGAATCAGCCATTTGTCTTGGTGAATTCGACGAATGCGAAAATGAAGAGGAGTGCAACCTGCCCACTGAATTGTTAAGAATGGTAGAAAAAGAAGAGAAGAAAATACTACCACATGAGGAGGTGATCAAAATCTTGAATCTGGGCACTGAAGATGACAGAAAGGAGGTTAAAATTGGAACAACTCTCTCGACTGAAGCAAGACAAAACCTGATAGTCTTACTTCAGGAGTATAGAGATGTCTTCGCCTGGTCGTATCAAGGTATATCGGGACTAGACACAGATATGGTAGTTCATAAACTGCCAATTAAGCCAGAATGCAAACCCGTGCAACAGAAACTGAGAATGATGCGACCAGAAATGCTCCTTAAGATCAAAGAAGATGTCAAAAAGCAATTTGATGTTGGTTTTCTTCAAGTGGCCAAGTATCCAGAGTGGGTGGCCAACATAGTGCCTGTTCTGAAGAAATACTGGAAGGTTCGCATGTGCGTCGATTACCGGGACCTTAACAGGGGAAGTCCTAAAGACAACTTTCCTCTGCCTCACATTGACACGTTGGTAGACAATACCGCCGAGAACACTTTCTTTTCATTCATTGATGGATTTTCGGGATATAACTTGATCAAGATGCACCCTGAAGACATGGAGAAAACCATGTTCATCACGATGTGGGGAACCTTCTGCTACAAGGTTATGCCTTTCGGACTGAAGAATGCTGGGGCAACATATCAGAGAGCTATGGTGACCCTGTTCCACGACATGATGCACAAAGAGATAAAAGTTTATGTCGACGACATGATTGTCAAAGCACAAACCGAGAATGAACATGTCGAGAATCTGAGGAAGCTCTTCCAGAGATTGCGGAAGTTCCAACTGAGATTGAACCCTAGCAAGTGCACTTTCTGGGTAATATCCGGGAAACTATTAGGCTTCGTGGTCAGCAAAAAAGGCAACGAAGTCGATCTCGATAAATTCAAGGCTATCCAAAATCTGCCTCCCGCACGAACACAGAAGGAGGTTCAAGGTTTCCTAGGTAGATTGAATTACATAGGACGATTCATATCTCAGTTAATCGACAAGTGTGATCCAATATTCCGTCTTCTCTGAA
Organism: Hibiscus syriacus; assembly: GCF_006381635.1. Lineage (NCBI taxonomy): Eukaryota > Viridiplantae > Streptophyta > Magnoliopsida > Malvales > Malvaceae > Hibiscus > Hibiscus syriacus. The sequence continues at coordinate 2,408,986 of NW_024061960.1, forward strand.
AGAACAACCCTATAACGTGGGATGAAAAATGCTAGATTGCATTCGAGAAAGTAAAGGAGTATTTGTCTCATTCTCTTGTCCTGATATCCCCTGTCCCGGGCAAACCTCTGTTCTTGTATCTTTCCATATTCGAGAACTCCATGGGGTGTGTCCTAGGTCAACATGATAAATCCGGGAATAAGGAAAGAGTCATCTACTATTTAAGTAAGAAGTTCACCGATTGCGAGGTCAGATATCCTCCTATCGAGAAGGTTTACTGTGCTTTAGTCTGGGCTACAAAAAGACTCTGACAATACATGTTGTATCATACCACTTAACTGATTTCCAAGTTAGATCCCCTGAAGTACATGATGGGTGTACCTGCTCTATCTGGAAGGTTAGCCCGATGGCGATGCTCTTGTCTGAATTTGACATTGAGTACGTGAGCCAGAAAGCAATCAAAGGAAGTGCCATATCAGAGTTCTTGGCAAGTAGAACCGATGAGAATTACGAGCCTTTGGACTTTGACTTCCCAGATGAAGAATTGATAGCTATATCCTTAGAAGAAGCATGTACTTCAACTGGCAGTTCCTGAAGAATGCATTTCGATGGTGCATCAAATGCATTAGGACATGGCATCGGGGTAATCCTAATCTCTCCAGAAGGGAGTCAGTACCCATTTACCAGCAGACTAAACTTCGATTGCACTAATAACATGGCAGAATACGAAGCTTGTGTCTTGGGAATTCGGGCTGCACTAGGGTAAAATATAAAGACTTTGCGAGTGTACAGAGACTCAACCTTAGTAATCTATCAGCTCCGAGGAGAATGGGAAACCAAGGATGTAAAGCTGTTAGAGTACCAGAAACTAGTACTGGATCTGCTCGAAGAATTCGATGAAGTCACTTTTCACTACGTGCCAAGAGAAGAAAATCAAATGGCTGACACTTTAGCTACCTTGGCAGCCACATTCAAGGCTGGCGGGGAGTCTGAAATGATGCCAATTAACATACAATCGTATGAGTACCCGGCTCATTGCTACCAAATTGAAGAAGTGAAAGACACTAAGCCTTGGTACTACGATATTCTACAGTATATCAAGCATCGGAGTTATCCAAAAGAAGCTACCGAAACCGATAAGAGAACCCTTAGAAGGATGGCAGCTGGATACGTCCTTGACGGAGAGGTTTTATATAAGAAAAGCCATAATCAAGTCCTGTTAAGGTGCGTCGATGCTGAAGAGGCAAAAATGATAGTGGAAGAAGTACATGATGGAGTTTGTCGAGAACATGCAAATGGACATATGATGTCAAGATAAATAATGAGATGCGGATACTTTTGGTCCACTCTCAAAAGTGATTGCATCAACTATGCTAGAAGATGTCATAAATATCAGATTTACGGAGAAAAAATCAACGTTCCACCTCATCCACTTCATGTTATTGGGCAAATCCATCAGAAGGCTTCAAATGGTCACCGTTTCATCCTTGTAACCATCGATTACTTCACAAAATGGGTAGAAGTTGCATCATATGCCAGTGCTACTCTGTCCACTATTTGCAAGTTTTTGAAAAAAATGATCATATGTCGGTATGGTCTACCTGAAAGAATCATCACTGATAACGCTACAAACTTGAACATCAAAATGATGAATGTTGCTTATGAACAATTCAACATAAAGCATCACAATTCTACTGCTTACAGACCAAAGATGAACAAAGCAGTAGAAGCAACAAACAAAAACATTAAGAAGATAGTGAAGAAAACGACTGAAACTTACAAATACTGGCATGAGAAGTTGTCTTTTGCTTTGTTCGCTTATCGAACCTCGGTACGAACCTCGACTGGGGCAACTCCATTTTCCCTAGCTTATGGAATGGAAGCAGTGCTACCCATTGAAGTAGAAATTTTGTCACTTCGGGTCTTGACAGAAGTCAAACTGGATGATGCAGAATGGGTACAGTCCAGATATGATCAACTTAATCTGATAGATGAAAAGAGATTGAATGACATTCATCATGGTCAAATCTATCAGAAACGGATGATCCGAGCACATGACAAAAAGGTGCGCCCGAGAATATTCTGTAAAGGAGATCTGGTGCTAAAACGAATTTGGCCAGTCCAGAAAGATTTCCAAGGAAAATGGACACCAAATTGGGAAGGACCTTATGTCGTGAAAAAGGCCTTCTCCGGAGGAGCCCTTGTCCTGACTGAAATGGACGGACCTGAATTGCCACACCCCATCAACTCATATGCAATCAAGAAATACTTCGCTTAGGATGAAAACCCGATAGGGCATCCTAACCAAAAAAAAATATTTAGGGTGAAAACCCGAAAGGGAGCCCTAAATTGAAAAAAAAAGAGAAAAAGAGAAAAAAGAACAAAATAAAATAAGAAAAGAAAAATAAGGTGGGTTCAAGATGAAACCCCGCAAAGGGCATCTTGTAACCAATGATGGGTCCAAGTTGAAAACTCGAAAGGGCGATTTGGACATCGATCAAGAAATCCATACAATATAAGCGTCCGGGCATCTGAATCTTCTACAAACTCAATAAGTCAGAGAAAGGTTGCACTCTCCAGAACGTTGTCGTATTTCCAAAGATTCCTTAGCAAAGACTGTGTTTAAAGTCACCTGACGGCTCTTTAGCTCAGAAATGCCACATTATCGAAATCTAAGACATTTATTTACACTTCATTATGTTTGTCATGTATTATTCGTTATTTTTCTCCCTTATGAATAAAGACAATCTTTTCTCTAAATATCCTTTTGAGCATCTTGAATTGAACTTAAACTCAATGATTTATCTACTTATGCAAAAGATAATCGCATATTACTGTACAAAGATTCATTGAAAAGTATAGGTACCCGGAAGCCGATCAAGGCTCATGCACATACTTGAGATGGTCGGGAAGCATTTCCCAAATCAAGAAGCAAATAGAATGTTCACATCAGATTTAAACAGTTGAAGAATTCAAGGCCGGGGATCAGAACTTCAAGATTCTAGACATGCAACCGGAGATCGAGTTTTCTCTCTAGAGCCCGGAATAACATATGTTGCATATGCATTTTAGGAATACCTAAGAGCATTGCATCCATAACATCACATATATGCATAACTTTTTCAGGGTTTAGCAAAAGTCAATTCAACTTTACAACGAAGTATATTGAACTCGAAGCGACACAATTTATTCGAGAGTAGATTTCAACTTCTCGACGAATGATATCTAGCTCGAAGCCAAACTTCAAAATAAAGGGTCATCCACGGTTTCAACTTTAAGGCAAAGGGAATCGTGTCCACCCGCAACATACAATACTTGGATTTCAACTTCACGACGAAGGATATTCAAGTCAAGGCTCAACTTCACGACGAAGGGGCCATCCGCGATTTCAACTCCACGACGGAGGATATCGTACCCACACATCCACGATTTCAACTCCATGATGAAGGATATCATGCCATTCGGGGCTCAACTTCACGACGAAGGGGCTTTCCAATTTTAAAACCAATTTCAACTTCACAACGAAGGATATTGGACCCAAGATAACACAAGCTCAACTTCACGACGAAGGGGCGGTTGATTGTCAACAAATAACTTTTCAATTTCATTCAGAGTCAATTTCAACTCCACAACGAAGGATATTAGACTTAAGACAGCACAAGCTCAACTTTACAGCGAAGGGGCGGCTGACTGTCAACAAATAATTTCCCAGTTCCATAACCAATTTTAACTCCACGGCGGGGGATATTGGACTCGGGACAATACTTGGTTTTCAACTTTACGACGAAGGATATCCAATTATCAGGCTCAACTTTATGACGAATGGGCCACACGCGGTTTCAACTTCACGACGAAGGGAATCCACACAAGCAATATCCATCTCTAGAGTGGATTTCAAGATATACAACTCAAATAAGGAGTGTCTGTTAATAAACTTTCCAGTTTCAGAGTCAATTTCAACTTCACAGCGAAAGATATTGGCCTCGAAACAACACCACTTGCATTAGACTTCAACTTCCAAGGCTCAACTTCACAACGGAGGGGCCATATACAATTCCAACAAAAGGTATCGTACCTCAACAGATCGACCCAACTTCACGGCGAATGAGTCATCTGCAATACAGTAACACCAAAGCCTTTGGGTCAAGCTTCAGCTTCACGGTTCAGAGGTTACTTGCCAAGTGCTTTGAGTTTGATTTCAACTTCGCGACGAAGGATATCGCACTTAGAAGCTTCCAGTTCAACTCGACCTCACAACGAGGGAGTCATTTCATATTTCAAACCAGTCTTAATATCGGATTTCAACTCTACAACAGTGGGAGTTGACCCCTATATGGATAGTGTTAAGTTTGGATACGTGCATGTTAAGTGTGTCTTTTAATCTTTGCCCTATCCCCGTTACACGACTATGGGCAAAGAGGGACAGCTGTAGACACACTTTTTACGTCCAAAATAAACATATATTTATGTACCATATATGATATATGTATTGCATAAATATTGTTATTAAAGTAACATGTGTTACATTTATGACAGGCCCAAACATATAGCATGTTTACAAATAAAGCCCAACATAAATCAGTGGCCCAGCAGTGACCCAAAGAGACTAGGGTTTCCAGAACCCCCAATATTTTCTGTACCAGCCGCCAAGCACATTAACCGTTGGATCAAGATGTGATCCAACGGTCCACGATAGGAATCAACTAAGGTTCCGTACTTTTCCATCAGCGCCATTCCTCACAAGTCCTCGCGTAGCACGCCCCTTGTGCTTCACGCCTCCCACGGCACCACGATGCCCGCAGCCAACACGTCTCAACCTCCCGAGTTCTCCGGCGCAAGGATCTCACAAGAGCAACAAACAAATCATAGTTTCATTAGGACTCTTTCTCTCTAAAAATAGCTAAAATTTGAGGTTATAAATAAACATGTAATCACTCGTTTGTAACACACACAGTTGATACGAAATACCAAGAAAAAATTATAGATAAATCGCAGCAAAGAACAGTATTTTTTTGAAGCATTTATACTTCGACAGAAAGGAAGAAAGGTGAAATTCATACCTTTGCGTGTTGTTTTCTTTTTGTTTGGTGTCATTCATGCGTTTTGGTTTAATTTGAACCCCAAAAAATCATTTTCGGCCGAGGACCAAAGGGGTTGCTTTCGAAGCTATTTCGCTAGATCTACGCGACCCCGAGGTTATTTTGAAAAGATTACTCGGATATTTTAAAAGAGGAAAGTAAAAGCTTTTAAAAAATCAAATTTTTTTCGAGGTTTACCGTCGATGAACGCCGGTCGGCCGGCGTGGTGGCCGATTTCTTGGAACCACGACCGTGTTCTTCATCCCTCAAGAACATGTAGAGGATTTTAAAAAACTTGTTTTGATCCGTTTTGTATCAAATGGGAAAATGAGGGAATGTTTTCAGAAAAGTGGGCTTTATAGTTGACCCGTTTGGACTGTGACCCGACCCGTGACCGTGTCTGACTCGTGCGTTTTTGAGAGAAAAAGGGTAAGCTTTGTTTTGGTCCCTCATTTTTTTAAAGGGTCTATTTTGCTCACCAAAATTCGATTTCATCCCAGAAATGCTTCAAAATTGGTCACACTATCTTCTGTTTTTACAATTTAATCCTTTTTTTTATTTTAATTTTAACTTTCGGATTTTAATTTTAACTTTCCTTTTTTATATATATATATTTTATAGTATTATTATTATTCTTTTTTTATATTTTATTTTTATATACATGTGTTATTAGTAATTTATTATTTATTTATTTTATTTATATGTTATATTATATATATATATATATATGTATGTATTTTATTTTATTTCTTAATATCTCTATATTTTTGTCTACAAGCTAATATTTATATAAATATATGTAAATATATTTTTTTATTTTTTCCCTCGTTTTGGTTTATTTTACTTTTATTTTTAATTTTTATTTTATTATTTGATTTATTTTTTCGTATTTTATTTATTTGCCTTTGTTTCTTTATTTCTCTTATTCTGTTTTGTCTTTGTTTGACATTTCAGTTTTACTGTTTCCATGTTAATCATGTTGTTTGCTTTTTGTTTCTATTATATGTTGTTAGTTATTTATTTTTCTCTTCTTTATTTTACTTTCTTTATTTTCAATTTGTCTTCGTGACCTTTGTTTTTCTAACGTTTTCCCTGATTCTTAAAGGGTACGTTTTCAAAACGGTTAAAGGTAAGTAATTCGGATTGTCATTTTACCTTTTAATTTAAAATTATAATTTTCTTAATTAAAGACAACTGGAAATTATATAGTACCGAAAGGGCAGTTCAAGGGTGCTAACCCTTCCTTGACTGTAATCGACTCCCGAATCCGACACATCACTGGTAAGACGCAGATCAGGTAAGAAATAAGGTATCCGGTCAACCAATTTACTTTTAAATAAATGGTCGGTGGCGACTCCAATCCATTTTCATAAGTCGAAACCCAATTCCGGGGCCCAACCGAAAAACGGTTCCGACAATATGGAAGTGAAATTTTACAACAGTACCAATGCAGAAGAGGGCGTCAAAAATTGCAATGATGAATTTAGAAATATAGGAAAAAGTTGGGTCCAAATAAACTACTACAATTATACTTATATTTGAAAGACTAAATTTATTTTATGGGTTTGTGTCATCAAATCACAGGAAAGGGTGGTTCCTGGCGTCAAAACTAACAAAAGTTTTCAACTTCTTTGCAAACATAAAGTTAAAACAAAAGCATTGAGAAATGCTTTGTTTTTTCAAACTAAATACTATTTTTTCGAAAAAAAAATAGCCATGGTACTGCTATTGTCATCTTGCAATTATTAAATCAACCAAGTAAGAAAATTTTGGTTCAAAGGAAGATAATAATTTATTACTAACAATTTCGCAATAAAAGGTTTGGTGTCTATAACAATTTCACAATCATAATTAATTAAAAAAGATAGCCATCACTTTCCTATTCATACCCTGACATTTTTATAGTATTGTTGACATTGATATTTAGCAGAGGTCCATAACTTCTGATCTTCTAAATCTTCTCTGTTCTGGTGTTATTCTGATTGTGCATTTGTAGTTAAAATAGGAAATTTGAGACTATCTCTTCAATATATTTTACATCCTAACAAATATATCTTAGTCAATGAACTGCTTAATGAACAAAAAACCCCTTTCCCCACAAATACAAATAAATTTGGCAGCTTCCATCACTAGTAGATTACAAAGAATATGCATAATAATGCAGGGAGCCGCCTTAATAGAACAACAGTTCCTATCATATGTTTCCAATTTGATACACTTTCTGTTTTATTTAAAGCACACAACAAACATATGAAACATTTACCAAGTGCAAGACTTGGTATGCTTGAGCAAGTTTTGGCTTCAAGTTTGTAATACTCAAGATATACATTTGAGCAGTTGCTCCAACCATCAAGCAGCTAAACTAGAACTAAATACATATCTTTTTCCTAGCAAGCATTGATAGTCTTATTTTAGTCAAATGCTATCAGTTCCAAATCACATTGTCATGCAAAACCAGCAGTGAACCAAGAAGATGAAATCATAAGGACAACAGAGGAATGCACCTACTGCAAATTGATGTGTGGCTTGCAAAACGCACAACACCAAGGCAAAAAATTAGAAAGCCATGCAGTTATGAGTCCAACATGTCTAAAAAGCATAGCAGTAGGTCCTGCGCTAACCTAGCCTGGGTTCTAGAAACTAAAATTGTACTTGAGTTATGATACAAGGAAAAACAACCACCATGTGCAACAAAAAGACGTGTCAAACCATCGCATAGCTAAATAGGCATGGATTATAGAGAGAATCGAAGGGAACATGCGAAGAGATTATAACTGTGAAATTGGTGAAATTTGCACCTCAAATCAGAGATTTGAGCGTTGAAGGCGTAACGTTGGAGGCCTCGACGACTTCGAGCGGCGACGAGCAGCAGTAGTTTTGTGTGGGTATTTAGGTATGTCCGGCGGAGATGGGAAATATGAAAAGGGGATTGTGGGAATAGATGGAAAAGGGGAAAGGGTTTTTCACGATTAAAATTATAAAACATTAAAGTACCTATCTATAGCGGCGTGTGTCAAATAAACGCCACTAAAATACGAGTTTTAGCGGCGTTTGTTGAAAAAAGCCGTTAATGTTACCATTTAGTGACATTTGGATATAAACGACGCGATATGTATAAATTTAGTGGCGTTTGTTTCAAAAACGCCACTAAATAATGATTCTTTTGCGGTGTTTGTTTAGAAACACCACTAATGTACTAGGTTTTAGCGGCGTTTGTCTAAAAACGCCATAATATATGTACCTATTGCGCCATTTGTTTAAAAACGCCACTAAAGAACGATTCTTTTGCGGCGTTTGTTTAGAAATTCAACTAAAGTACTAGGTTTTAGTGGCACTTTTCTAAAAACGCCACAATATATGTACCCTATTGTGGCTTTTATTTAAAAACGCCACTAAAGTACTTATATGCTGCGACGTTTGTGAAATAAACACCGCTAAAGTACGAGTTTTAGCGGCGTTTATGGAAAAACACCGTTACTATTACCATTTTGTGGCATTTTGGATATAAACGCCGTAGTATGTATAAATTTAGTGGTGTTTTCTTTGAAAACGCCGTTGTATACATGTTTTGATGTAGTGCTAATATGGGATTTTTACGCCTTTGATTTCTTTAAGCATTACTAACAAATCTCTTTCTAGACTGAATTTGAGTAAATTTAGAAAATTTTATCCTTCTTTTCTTCATCATATATGAATCGAAATCTTCCTTCATTACTAGATAAAAAATAAAACATTATATAGCATTTCTTTTGTAACTAACAATTACCTCCGGTATTACAAAGATGTAAGAATAAAGTCAAGAATTTTATGTTGTACATAGAAATTTGTTTATTAAAATATTATTATAAATTTTTTGAGTCAAGGTAATTCTTTACTATATTTTAAGTATTAAAGTATCAAGCACGAGCCAAACGACCTCAATGATTAAGGGACTTGTTTTTATCCCTTGAGGTTCTAGATTCAAGCAATGCGTATGTCAGGAGTATGAGCATTCATCGTTAAATGTTTGAGAGTATTTGAACATGTACTACATTGTATTCATCCCAGATTTATCAAAAACATAATAAAGTATAAAAAAATATTATATATGGTAATAGCACTATGGGGAGGGGCAAAATTCTAAGGAATCTGCAGAAAGCAATAGAGGCAGAAGTCCTTTCCTTAAATGGAAAGGACAGAATGAAAAAACAGCATGTAGCTCTTACAAATTGCAAACAATGAAATTTGGTGATTTATAGTTTAAAAAAGGCCATTGTTTTGTTTAAATTAATTATTCTAGGCTTCCAACTGCTCATTTGTTTGCATAGAATGTGTCACATCATGACCTGAAATCATCCATATTTAACATAAGCTTTTAATGAATGTTTTCACCTGTTCTCCCACTTGCTCCCCTCCACATCTCTTTGGTGTTTATGAATTACACACACATAAAGTTCTTGTGGCGTCATTACCCACAAATTCATGGCTGAAATGGCAGAAACCATGTTTAGCTGACACCATTCATAAATGGCACACCCATTATGTTGCCAAAAAAAATGTATACCAACAATACATGTAAAAAAAAGTAGTGGCTTAAACATATAGGTGATTAATCAAATAAGTTTTTATTCTCGATTACTTTTTTTTAATTTATTGATTGGATTTGGTGATCAAATTCAGTCAATGATTTTAATTATATAAATTAACTATGAAACATATGTAATATTTAAATATATTTTTATTTATTTGACATATGCACACCAAGTTGATCGGGCTATGCTGTTCATGGGCATATCTAATTTAAAAAAGATTAAGTTGATAAAACAATAAGATTTAAATATATTATCTAATAAATAAATAATAATGACATTATCTCCTATATTCTCAAATAATATTTACTTTAATAATTTTTCCAATAATATTATAGAATAAAACGAAATAATATTATCGTAAGATCTATCATTACTCGAACTAAATGTAATATTATATTACGTGACATCAATAAAAGAAAAATATATTAAGGTATACATAATTTTAATATATATTTTTATATAACATGTGGATAAGGATGATCGCAGGAATAATGTTGCCCCCAAAAGAATATTTATATATCTGAATCAGTTGTTTGCTTCTATGTACCTACGGAATTAGAGATGTGGCTTAATAGGTCAGCTAATCTAATATTATTAATAAAATTTTAAAAATGTAATAATAATTATATATATATTCCTGCTTTTTATCTTGGGTGGAGTACGCGTTGAATGTGAGACAGGACGGAGTTAAAATTAAAGATTGATAGATGTCGAAATATTAGACTGTTTAAGAAAAATATAAAGATTTATTAGGTATTTAAAATCGAAATTCAGCATGAATTAAACGATCTTAGTGATCAAAGGATTGTTGTTATCCTTGAGGTCCCAAGTTCAAGCACGTATGTAGGGATAAAAGCGTTCATTGTCAAATAGTTAAAAGTCTTTGTATAGATATTATCTTGTATTCACCCTAAATTAAAAAAAAAAACTCAAAACTCAAAACACAACTTCTAATTTGTCTAATATTTAAACTTACAATGATTTAAATTGTAATTATACCAAAAATTTGAGAATACAGACGTATCATTCTTTAGTTCGACCCTTACTTGATTAAATATTTAATAAATTTTTATATTTTTTTAAATTTAAATATTTATTTTTACATGAACCAAAATATATTAAAATAAAATTATATTAAATATATAAATTTTAACAGAGGCCGGGAGTTCGTCCCTGGCTTTGGATGTGCACTTTTGGAGTTGCATTACGCAACAGTCAGTTTCTTTTCTGTCCTTTTTTTTCGTTTTTCTCTCGGTTCTTAGGATTACGTTCTACTTAATTCGAATCGATCCGGATCACACACTAACTCCACATTGATATATCTATATATATATATATATATATATACTCTCTCTACATTGATGTTCCAATTATCAGTTAATCAATACTGGCTTCTTCTTTTGCCAAAAATCCGAGTTTGATTAGATAAATCAATCGATAGGATGGCAGCCAACGATGTGCCATGCTGCGAGTCATTGTTCTGGGTTTATCTGGTCGTTTGCGTGGTTCTTGTCTCCTTTGCCGGTCTCATGTCTGGTCTTACCTTGGGGCTTATGTCCCTCAGTCTTGTTGATCTTGAAGTTGTCATCAAGGCTGGTCAACCTCAAGATAGGAAGAATGCAGGTTCATTCTATTCATGGTTTTTAAATAAATTGTTCATCTCTTTTTCAACTAATACATCCTCGTATTCATGGCAGAGAAAATTCTACCAATAGTTAAGAATCAGCACCTGCTCTTATGCACTCTCCTTATAGGCAATGCCCTTGCAATGGAGGTATATATCATGTCCTTTTTCTATACATTTTTCAATCTTTTACAACACTAATTTCTGTGTACCTGAATATAAGGCTCTTCCCATCTTCCTGGATTCCCTTCTATCCGAGTGGTGCGCAATATTAATATCCGTTACTCTTATCTTGGCATTTGGTGAGGTAAATCTTCCATCTTTTGCATACAACTAGATCTTCAATTCAAATTAAAGTTGATAAAAAGTTCAAGGGTATTTAGTAACCCAACTACTACTTTGGCTTTGTATTGGTCACCCAACTATTTTTTTTTCAAAATCATCAATGATGTTACGTTTTGATTTCATTTTGATCACCGGTCGTTAAAAAATTAAAAATGATGTTGATCTGTTATCATAACATAATATCATGTCATCATTAAAAAAAATCATGTCAACATTTTTGTTAGATTGACCAAAATGAAACAAAAATGTAAAGTCGGTGATGGTTTTGGAAAAATAAAGTTGAGTGACCGGAATGGAACCGAAGTGATAGTTGAGTGAGTAAATACGTAGTTTACCAAAAAAACAAAATAATACCCAACCTAATCCAATAAGAGGTTTACATAATATTTTTAGGTTAAAAGTAACGTATTGTTTTGCTTAGATCATTCCTCAAGCTGTATGTTCTCGGTATGGGCTGAGTGTTGGAGCAAAACTCTCCGTTTTAGTTCGGTTCATCGTAATAATCCTCTTCCCGGTGGCTTATCCGATCAGTAAGGTAATTTTGATTTTAAATCCTTTTGGAAGATGAAAGTGATGAGTGAAAAAAATGAATATTTGGTTCATTCTTTGTTATTATGACAGCTCCTAGATTTGCTGCTGGGGAAAAGACATTCTGCCCTTCTTCGACGAGCTGAGCTCAAAACACTGGTAGACATGCTTGGAAATGAGGTTGGTAATGCTTTCCAACTTTCCATGTACAAACACTAAACCCTAAATCAGAGATAGACCGAGAGGTGTTGGAGTGCAATCGAACGTTCTGACCTTAAATTCTTAGTATAAGTTCTTAAGTTTGCACTCTTAAAAGAAAATTTTGCATCCGTCCCTGATCTAAACTACACAAACAAGTACGAATTTGGTATCATTTTCATGCTTAATTTTTAGGCAGGGAAAGGTGGAGAACTAACCCATGATGAAACAACCATTATATCTGGAGCTCTGGATATGACACAAAAAACTGCTGAAGATGCCATGACACACCTGTGTGACATATTTTCACTCGACATAGATTCTAAACTCGATGAGTATGATTTTCTTCTATGTCTCTATCTTTATATCTCAATATAGTTTTCACTAACATCAAACATTTTTGTTCTCCGCAAATATGGATCATAAACGCATAAAAACTACGGTTGTGTACCTCATTAAAAACCCTCATAAACTTAAATGAATGAAAAGAGTACACACAACCAAGAGAGAAACTTACACTGATTTCATCAAACATATGTTGTACGGAATAGGAAAACAATGGGGGTGATCATGAGAAAAGGCCACAGTCGTGTACCCATCTATTCAGGGGGACCGGCAAATATCATTGGGCTAATACTGGTAAAGAATCTGATCAAGTGCCGACCCGAAGACGAAACCCCTATTAGAAATCTTACTATTAGAAGCATCCCCAGGTTAGTTTTATGTTCAGATACAGTTTTGATACAATTTTGAAGAGTCATAAGTGATTGAATTGGTGTGACAGGGTTCATGATCGTTTACCTCTCTACGATGTATTGAATCTATTCCAGGAGGGGCACAGCCACATGGCTGTTGTTGTTAAGAACAAGAATGATATAAAAGAGACTGCAGAAACCAAAATTCACTCAAGTTCTAAAAGGACCAAGTCAAAGGTGAAAGGTATAATTGTTGTATTAACTTTTAGGGTAAAGTAGATAATTGTTGATTCATTCATAATTAGAAGTTATAAAATGGTCACGGAACTATTTATATGTTATAAACTCGTTCTTTTTTTATTAAAAATTGACGGTTGTTTGAGCTGGACATTAACCTACTGATTGAGATATAATAAAATTATATTTTAATGATGTCTAGTGGCACCGATGTTGCTTTTAAGCACTGACTCTTTGGCATAATGTAAACGGAGAGTTGATCAAAAAAATATAACTCAAACGGTTTCGGGATCATATTTTATCACATCTCAGTCAACATGTTAACATTTAGCTCTGACAGCCACCAATTTTTTAACGGAAAAGGATGAGTTTGGAACATATAAATAGTCGAATGACCATTTTGTAACTTTTAATAACCAAAGAACTTAAAACAACACCGTATAATCGGATAATCGTTTTGTAACTTTTATTAGACGAATGACTCAACAAAGTAACACCGTAATCGGGACCGTTTGCTTACCTTACCCTAACTTTTAATTATTATTTAGCACTTGTGTAATTTTGTTGCAATGAAAAAAAAAATCTTTATACATATGAGCTTATGAACTAATGATGAGAAATTTTTTAAATTTCAGGTATTAATCAGCGTCGTGAATATGATCGACATGAGCAGCATAGTATGGCTTCAAGCTCAGTGTCCCCAAATTCTGCCATCATTGATATCCAAAGTCCAACATCAAACAAGGAGGTTGGGAGTAAAACACATCGACGAATGAGGAAATGGGAACAAGCCACTGTGTCGAATGAAGATTTGGAATCATTTTCAGCCTCAGACGAGGAGGTTCTTGGTATCATTACACTGGAGGATGTCATGGAAGAGCTTTTGCAGGAGGAAATATTCGATGAAACTGACGAGTATATTGATGTTTACAACAGGTAAGTAAGCTTGTTTCGTATCATTTCATCAACGTTATATTCAATTCTCATATTATGGTCTGTGTGTAGAATTACAATCAACATGCAACCTTCACGAAGATCGCCATTAAGAGCAGCAACAGCATCATCTCAATTTCACTGGAGAAGTCCCGTTTCTTCGACTCAGGGAAGTCCGATTTCTTCGAAGCCTCATTCTCCGATATTCCGATCGCCGAATTCACCGCGTGTACAGTCACCACTCTCCAAGCCAGCTCTGTGTTCCTCCTCTGGAAAACCTATCCCAGTTTCTCCATCTCACCATCAGGTATGTGGAAGTGGAACTCATTCAAACAACGTTTAATTTAAATTGCATTGTTACATCAAATATTTTCTTTATTTGTGCAGGTATCCAGAAAATCGTATGACAGGCTGAGGCATGGCTCTTAGGTTTCAATGACTGCAAACTTGTCATTCGATTCATAACAAAAGAAACATTTTGGGAACTAATACATGGCTCCCTCTCTTATGTTTTTCAGTAATGACTGCACCTTTGGCTTAATGAATCCAATAAGGAAAATATTAAAATTAATATGATTGTTACTGTAATACGTTGAAGATCAATTAAAAGATTTGAGGTTTATGCCTAGGTTTTTTTTATTAATCTAAGGTATCCGTTCAAAGATAATTCTCAACATTAAATGTTCATACTCCTTACATCTATGGTACTCGAACTCGGATCCTCAAGAAATAACAATAATTCCTATACCATATAAGTCACTTGGTTCATACAATCTAGTTTAAATAATAAATAACATTTGAAAAAAATATTAAAGTGTTGTTTGATAATTGAAAAGATTAAATGTCAAAAGAAATTAATATTCTACTATAAATTAAATATTAAAAATGTTGTTTGATAAATTAAATATTGTACAAATTAACTATGTTGTCAACGAGTATTGGTACAAATTGTTGAGATTTAGGAATTTGAGCTTTTATGGTCAAGTTCGAATTCTACCACCGTCACTCCTGGTGGGCAATCTGTAAATTCCTATATAAATCCTAATTGGGTCTTAGGTATGTCATGACCCCCTGAATTGGAGGAGTCACCCCTTACGTAAATTTTTCCTTAAAAAAAGTAAATGTTAAAAAAATTAATATTCTACTACAAATTGAACATTTAATATAATTAATATTTTATAAATATAAAATCTAAAAATCAATATTTAAAATAAATAAATTATGTTGAATATATTTTCATTAAGTGATAAATAAATCCTTATCTTTATATTATTTGCATACTTTTTTATGAATATATCAAAATATTTTCATTTTGGTTTATCAAAGATATTTAGAAAATTAAATCTACCGTTTATTGAATTTTTTTCACAATAGAATATTGAGTTAATTACATCATATAGTTTCCAAAGTAGGATACTTATTTTAAATTGGTCCTTAAATTTTTGAATATTTCAATTCATCCCCAAATTACGACTCTCATTATAAATTAGTCCTTAAATTTTTAATATTTCAATTCATCCCAAAAGTATGACTCTCATTATAAATTAGTCCTTACAATTTTAAATATTCTAATTTCATCCCCAAACTATGATCTTCATTTTTAAATTGGTCCCCAAACTTTTAAATCTTCCATTTACATCCCGAATTCATCCAAATGTGTAATTAGATTAAACCATAGTTTAAAATAAATTTTATTTTTTAAAAAAATATTTAATAATATAACTTAACCTAATGATTTTATTAACAAGGGATGTGTTTAGTAGTATAGTTTTTTATGAAATTGAAATGTTCAAAAAGTTTAAGGACTAATTTAGAATGAAATTCATAGTTTGAAGATGGGATTGAAATGTTCAAAAGTTTAAGGATTAATTTAGAATAAAAATCATAATTTAAGAATAAAATTGAAATATTTAATAGATTAAAGACTCGTTTAAAATAAAGATGATAATTTAAAAACATATAATACAATTAACTCTAAATTATCGGACAAAGCCTAAAAGGTTTGTTTTTCAACTTCATCGAAATGGACTCCTCTCCTTTTCTCAAAACTTGAGCTCATATCAATTTTTGATTCTAACAAAAAACGAAATTTTAATTAAGTCAATAATTATTTAATTATTTTAACAAATATTAAATATAGTAATAAGATATATTTAAAATATAATGAAAGATAAAAAGTTATCTAATTATACTTCAAATTTAAATTTATTAATCTATTTTTAACACTTTTTTATGGAATATTATTTTAAATTTTACAAATAATTTTACTGATAAAAGTCTTGTATTTTACATGTCAGGGGCCGCATATAGAGCAAATTACTAAAACCAAAGCTATCTATGCGACGTATTGAAAATGTAATTATCCGTGTCACCAAATAAATAAAAATTCAAAAACTAATATTATATAATTTTATTTTGGATAAACTATGCGAATAGTCCCTTTTGTTTAGGGTCTGACTGACTTTAATCACCAATTTAAAAATTAAAGGTAAATAGTCCCTCACATTATCAGTTTGTCCGGTTTAAGTCCCTCTGCTATTAGTGTCTGCTAACCCCCTTTTGTTTAAGTCCATTTTTTAAGTCCCTAACATGGTTAAGGGACTAAAATTTAACATAAGTTAACGGCTAAAGGACTAAAATCGAATGGATCGATAATATTATTGACTAAAATCGAATGGATCAATAATGTTAGAGATCATTTCCCCTTAATTTTTAAATTGATGACCGAAGTCGGTCAAACCAAAAACATAGGAGACTATTCACATAGTTTACCTTTTTTTTTTAATGAGACTTATCATCTATTTCAAAAACATTACACGTCGATAATAAAACCAAAAAAAACACAGTTTCAGTGATTAAAAAAAATTATTTTTTTGTGGAAGTTTTTAGTTTGCATAGTTGTATTGCAGGTGTATGTACATTATCGATGGGTAGTGAGTGTACATTATCGATGGGTAGTGAGTGGGACCAAATTAAGGGAATTAATAGTCCCTGCAGCTGCAATGTTGTTTACTTTTTTTTCATCAACCATCTAATGAAGAAACATACTTCTAGAGTCTTCAATTGCTGTATATATTTGTTTGGATTTAATTTTTTTCATAAAAGAAATTGCAGCTTTAGGTAGGAAATCCGAAAATACTGAGGTTAAAATTCAAAAGGCATGTTTACAATGAAGTGGTTTGATTTATCTTATATGATATTACATAAATAAGATTATTAGATTGTACTTGACGTCTTATTATAAATTTTAAATTATTTATTTGTATTTATTCAGAATATAAAATTATAGTTTTTAGCTGACAAAATCTAAAATTACTAACGAATGCATTATAGGGATATTTAAAAAAAACAATATTAACTTTTAATATTAAAATAGAAGACATGAAAGTTTATACAATTCAAACTCTATCTAAATTTTATCTAAATTTTAGTATAGTATTAGTAGGATTATATTAGTAAATAATGTTTAAAAGCAAATGTATATATTATTAATAAAATTAATATTATATATATACTAAAAATGTACATATTATTAATAAAATTAATAAATCCTTGGTGTTTTCTTTTTGGTGATGAATTGAATACGCGTGATCATCTTTTTGTTGAATGTTATTATGCTTGTCTAGTTTGACAGTTGATTTTACAAGTTTGTAGGCATGATGGATCTCACAATGGTTGGATGGACTTGATTAATTAGTTGCAAAAGGTTTGTAAAAGAAAGTCTTTGCAGGCTACTATCACTCGGTTAGCTTGGTGTATGTTTAACTACTATATTTGGCGGAGAAGACTAAAAGGCATAATAGGAGTGAAGAACGTCAAGTCAGTGTTATTTTTTCTCAGATTAAGAATGATACTCGTCTAAGGCTTATTGGAAGTAGGAAGATTTTTAATTCAAATTATAGTTTAGCTGCTGATTGGGACTTTTAGTTTCAAACTTTGTTGTTGTTGGTTGTTTTGTTCTTTGATTTCTTGATTGGTTTATTTCTTAAGGCGTTGGGAATTGAGTAATGTAATGTTTATTTTTGCTTGATATTTTATTTTGGATGAATAACTGAAATTTATCAAAAAAATAAAATTAATAGAAATATATATAACAACAGGGACATATCACAAATCTACATTGGCGGTGGGAGGGGCAATTGCTCCTCCCAAATTTATTGGTTTAATTATATTTTAGGACCCTTTTAGATTTTAAAAATAAAATTTTAACTTCTAAATTTTTGGTTTAATTACTTTCTAAGATCATTTAATTTAAAATTAATAAAATTAAAACATAATTCTTTTAATTTTATGGTTTGTACAATTTTAGAGATAATATTTTTTTAAAAGTTAAATAATTTTCCCTTCATAGTTTAATCATGGCTCTGCCTTATATTCCAATAAATTTGAAAAGATTAAGTTTACAAAATAATTAATTTCAGACACAAAATTGTCCAATATGTATCTTTCTCTATATTCTCACTTGAATGTTACATTATCTAAGTCAAGTGTGGTTAAGACATTACCCTTATGTCAACATTGTTTTTCGCCCGGGTGGGGAAAAACTTGGTACGACTTAGGGGTTTTCTTTGAAAAGGTTTTGAAATGTAAGGAGTCACCACTAATCATTTTAAGGTGCGATTGGGACACCATAAAAACTGGATGATTTTAAATAAATCATTTTATCAAAATACCAAGTTTAGGGTCTATAGAAACCATAAAATAGGTTCGAGAATCGGTTACATGTGGGGAACGATTAGCACCCCTACAACACCAAAATATTGGTACCTAGTTGATTGTCTTATATTTAAAATGAAAAATTTTGAGTTCAAACTTTATCTAATTTAAAAATCATTACAGATGCAAAGTTAAAAAGAGTATTCATTTATTAAAGCCAATAGCATTAGCCCCTGGCATGAATGCAGGAGATCAACTATTGTGCCCAATAACCGGACATTACCTCGATATTTTAGAAATCATGATGTAGTCATTGAAAAAGATGTCGACTTATTTCGGGAATCATCAGTAGTCCCCCCTGAGCATACTTGCAAGAGATATACTATTGGCTCCCTAATAAGTGAACATTTACTTAGGTTTTAAAATAAGATGCAATCAAACAATTTATTATTAACCCTAATTAAACTAAGGGTATATTAAGGTTTTCTCTATCTTAAAGTGTCAAATTATTAATAATTAAAGAACCTAGAGGCATAAACATATAAATATGGGATCTAATATTAATCTTTCTTGATTTTAACCAGTTATTGAATCGAATAATCGATATGGTCCCTTGAGCATTTAGGCAAGGGCCAACTCAAACTACTCCCTAAATTAAAGGGACTAGATTAAATCTAACCTAAAGTGGAGGCTCTAATTAATATGTTGTTATGTTAATTTAAAATTTCTAATAAAAAGTTTAAGGACTAATGTACAGGGAAACTAAAGTCTAGAGACCTAAATATAAAACTTTAAAGTTTAAGGTCAAAATCTAGAAAGCCTAAAGTTTAAGGACTAACCAATAACTCAAGGCTCTAATTATTATCTTAATTAACCATTAAAAATTAAGAGATTAAATTAGGTGAGCTTTAAAATTAATTGATGGTTAACAATTTAAGGATTCAAATGATCAACTCAAGTAATCAAACATTTTATGTGAAAACTCAAATCGAATTATTCCTTAATTAAAACTAAGGTGAAACCTAATTACTAAATCAAATTTTAAGTTTAAAGATCTAATCTAGGGACAAATTCTAAAAAGCTAATTAAATTAAATAAATATAAAGGGGCATGCATTTTAAATATCAAACAAACAATTAAATAAATTAAATGCAAGAAAGAAATAAACAAAACAACATGTATTTTAATCAAAATTAAATATACATGGACTAAATTTAATTGACATTAAATTATAGAGGATTAAAAAAATAATTTGAACATGTAATAAAAAAGGACTAAATTAAAATAAATTAAAACTTGAGCATGTAAAATAAAAAATAAACTCAGGACTTAAGTGCAAAAACATGCTAAAACTAGGGGGAATAAATCATGATTATCCATTTTTATATAAGCCAAAATGTACTAATGAATAAAAATGCAAAACATACAGTATCAATCCAACAATGTTATAATAAAATTAAAATAATCACTAAATATGACTAAAATGTAAAAACACGGAAGAGTTATAGGGATCAAAGTGCAATTCTACCAATTGTAAATCTCAACAAAAAATAAAAATAAATTCATGCAATGAAGACAATAGTTTCGAAATTAAAATAAAAAAGTTACAAAGTCAGAGACCAAGGTGTAAAAATGTGGTGAAAATAGGGGGACTTGTACGCGAATAACCCAAAAATCACACTATAAATCACATTTTTTTTCATTTTTAACCTGGGACTAAAAAAACTCAAAACCTCTCAACCCATCTCTCTTTTCTTCCCAAAGTCGATGGAGAGCTCCACCCTGAGATCCACCGTCAACTAGCTCTGTCCACCACTCGCCGACGACGGAGAAGGGCAAGAAGAGCACCGTTCGACACCTCTCTACTACCCGAGCAAGGATCCGAGCTCTGAATGGCCAAAAACTTCCCCTATTTCCATAGATCTAAAGAAAACTCCTCGACTCTGACGACCTTTGGGATCTCCGAAGATCCAACGAGCAAGCTAAGTTGTTTCTCTCTCTTACTTCTTGCTTTTGTTCAAAACTGTTGCTCTCATTTTTTTTATTTTGCTTCAAATGTATTATTTATGTAAAAATTAAAAGATTGAAAAAAAACTCCTCAAACTATTTCTTTATGATTACTAAAAAAATAAGGAATGTTATATTGATATTTTTTTAATCGGGGAGCCGCTTTTTTACAATCAATATTTTTTGAATGAGGAGCCCCCTTTTTACAATTTGTTGTGGGTTCATATAACCAATTTTTACAATAAAAAAATACATAATCTTACTTGCTCCTTTGTTAATATTATGTATGATGTTAAAGAGGGAAACCAGCCATGCATGAGTGACTTGCTCGGTGAGTAAGGCATTAAATGACCTGGATTTGTTGAGATTTGATCCGGCTCAGTTTGGTGGCTCTAACGATTGGCACTACTATATGTGACATACTCGGTCGGTGACAGTTGGAACCAACTTGACGGTGATGGCGGTGGCTTGGACAGCTGAAGGTATAATAGGGTTAGGGTTAGGTTAAGTTTTTTAGGCTAAGGTTTTGGTTTGGGCCCAGGTTTGGGTTAGGATTTTTGGTTGTCTAAATGTATACTAATAATAATAATAATAATAATAATAATAATAATAATAATAATAATAATAATAATAATATATGTAACCCAAAAAATGGTGATTACTGCTGCCCTTGTTTGTTCATTACTGTAGAACGAGAATGAAACAAAGATATAAAACATCATTTTTTCGACTCAATCACTATTTTTCTAGCTACGAGTTCTTCTCACTATGAACTATGAGCTGGGGATGTTAATCCACCTTCTTCTGTGATGAAATCGAGTGAAATGTTGAACAAGTTCTTCTCATTTGGAACTTCTTCATTGGAAATGTTGATCCACCTTCTTTTTTGATGGAATCGAGAAAAGATTGAGAAAATTATTCTCATTATGAATTTCTTCTCCCTCATTGGATGAGTTCTTCTTATTATGAACTCTCCATTGAAAATGTTGATTCACTTCCTTCAGTGATGGAATTGAACAAAGTGATGATCCCACTCTATTTGCGATGGATAAGCCAAGTGTTAGTGTTGTTCCAACTACTTATGTGATGGAATCGAGCTAAGGTTGAACAAGTTCTTCTCATTATGAACTTCTTCTCCCTTATCGGATGAGTTCTTCTCATAATGAACTCTCCACTGGAAATGTAGATCCACCTCCTTCTTATGATGAAATCAAACAAAGTGATGATGTAGATCCAACTCCATTTGTGATGGAGGATCCAAGTATTGGTGTTGTTCCAACTCCTTATATGATGGAATTGAGCTAAGGTTGAACAAGTTCTTCTCATTATGAACTTCTTCTCCCTCATCAGATAAGTTCTTCTCATTAGGAACTCTCTACTGGAAATGTTGATCCACCTTATTCTGTGATGGAATCGAACAAAGTGATGATGATGATCCAACTCCATATGCGATGGATGAGCCAAGTATTGGTGTTGTTCCAACTCCTTATGTGATGAAATCGAGCTAAGGTTGAACAAGTTCTTCTCATTATGAACTTATTCTCCCTCATCAGACGAGTTCTTCTCATTATGAACTTATTCTCCCTCATCGGACGAGTTCTTCTCATTATAAACTCTCCACTGGAAATGTTTATCCATCTCCTTCTGTGATGGAATCGACCAAAGTGATGATGTTAATCCCACTCCATATGCAATGGATGAGTCAAGTGTTTGAACAAGTTCTTCTCATTATAATCTTCTTCATTGCAAATGTTGATACACCTCATTCTGTGATGGATTCGTACAAAGGTTAAACAAGTTATTCTCATAATGAACTTCTTCTCCCTCATCGATGAGTTCTTCTTATTATGAACTCTTCCATTGGAAATGTTGACTGGTTTATCCATTCTTTGAAAAGTTGTAAACCTATAAAAGATTATCATATGTCAGTGATTTGTATTTAAAGTAACTAAAGGTAATGACTCAATGGTCCTCAAATTTTACTGAGATCCATTTTTTCAATGGTGAAAAATATGGATTGATTCTTTGCTAAAGTCGTGACATGAAATATTTGTTGACTCTTTGAATTATTGTCAAATGTTCAAAATTTAATGAAAAATGAATATGCATGCTCCTACTTTTGCAAATACCTAAATATGCATGCAGGATGCCATTTTAGTTTTGCAAATATTATTGTATAGTGAATCTTTGCTACTTTATCTTTGCTAAGTTTTTGTCTTTGTTGGGTCCCTCTTGGAAACAACACTGCTCACTCGTATTGAAGCAATCTGGCCACTTCCTAGTAAATGGTTGACTTCTCTACACGAAAAAAGTCAAGTTGAAGAAAGGCATTACTGGAAAGGCTTCTAGGGAAAAATCTTAAGAAAGACTTAAACGACATCCCAGAAAAAACGGTCCTAAGAAGAACTCAAAAATTTTCTAGAAAAATGATCCTAAAAAGGAAAAAATAGTTTCTCAAAATAAATTTTACAAGAACCCACATAAGAAGGAAATCCAAATTTATCATGTTTGTACAAAATGATAAATGTATGATGCAAAGATATAGTAATATGTATGGGTACATATTTTCTTGATCAGTTGGGAATGGTTGCAAGAGCAGTCTTTATTGCAAGAGTAATCTTCATTCTCTTCCTAGTTTGGTTGTCTTTCTTATTTGTCACCTGAGTGCATTATACGAATCTTGACTTGTGAACGGGCGCATCTTGCCTTAGTAAATTTCAGCCCTTGATAAATTTGGCTTCTCATGCCTTAACTTGTGCAGAAATTTAATATAGCTTTCATCTTTGCCAAAAGTTTTGAAAAGAGAATTCATCATTTCAAGTTTGGAGAGTGTGTACTCTCTACCATCAATTTTACAAAGAAAATCAACAGCTACTATCTATAACTAACCACCGTAGGAACTGACAGAACATTCGTACTCCCTGACAAGTTCTACGATACATCCATGCCAAGGATGGTAGGTGGAACCTTAGAAACCACTGGAATTGAAGGTGTTTGTTCAATTTCTAACATATAATTCAGCCCTCCAAGTTTTGCATTGATGTTTTTCAAAGTTATATTGCCCATTTAGAGGAAAAAGAACTTTTCGGTCATCCACTTTTAACCTTAGCGCAGACAACTCACAACCTTCAAATTAGGTGAGATTAGAATTTATAGAAAACCTTTATGAACTCAACATTGGCTAAACTATTGGCATGTGAAGCATTCATAATTTCTTATGGCTTCGAACATTTATGCACAACAAATCACCATAATAATGCAATTGTATGTTATGATGTTCAAAAGACTCATCATCGAGAAACTATTGGAAATCCATCTTGGCTTCTTAAAAAACATTTACAGTTATCATCAATAAAACCCTAAAAATTAGGCTTAGCTTATTTAAAAATTATTTGAATACATCAAGAAACCCATGAAAATTAGGCTTAGCTTCTTTCAAAATTCCTTTGAAAACATCAAGAAACCCCTAAATATTAGGCTTAGCTTCTTTTAAAAATTCTTTTGAAACACCATGTTAATCTTCAAGAAACCTCTGAAAATCACACTTAGTTTCTTTGAAAAGTCATTTGAAGAAATCATCAAGAAATTTTCAAAAGTCGTACTTGGCTTTTTTGAAAATTCATTTGAAAGTATCATATTGAATAACATGCCCCACTTAAAAAAATGATTATTCTATGTATTGGGTTTCTCAATTCCTGAGGTTCTGTCATTATTAATGTAACTCCCTCCATTTGAGGCTTGAATTCTGTTTTTTTCTTTTCTTTCTCTTATTTTCTTGGAAATCTGTAAGAATTATGTATATATGTATGACAATATGAATGCACTTAAATGTATTAAAATGGAATGCATGACTTTATTGTATACATAAATGTTGATCATTCTTCTTCTCGCTTCAAATTAGAGACATCGGTCTTCCTTTACTTGATCATTCTTGAATGAATCTTGCCTTAATGGTAACTTGCCACCTCAAGTTTGCAATCTTTTAGGGATCAGTCTGATCATCTTATGGTCTTTGTTTTCTTTCTTCATTTTGGAAGAAATGATTTCTCTCTCGAATTCTTGTTATGACAAGGTATATGGCCTTGACACCATTTCTATTCCTAACTCGACCTCTCAATCAAATTTGTTTCTCATGAAAGGTTTTACATCTGAAGCATGAATGGTCTGTTTCTCAAGGTAAGCTCTTTTTGTTTTCATCTTCTACCATCGGTACTCCAACGGTGAGGCTCATTCACCACATCTGTTTGATTTGAATCTTGTTATCTCAGTCATATTTTGTTTTGGGTAATGCCCCAATATGGGCATTCATGGTCCTCTTTATGGAAAAATCTTAATCTCAAAGGGTTTTACTATCGTGACACTAATCAACAATGTTATTTAATAGTTTGAAGGATTCTCTTCATGATGCCATAATAAGATGGAACACTTAAGAAGTGATCAATTCTTCTAACATAAATTTCTTGAATTTTTGCTATAAGCTGAGATATGTGTCCTTTTCGACTAATGCGATCATCTACTTCTTGACGGATTACCGACACATCATAAGGAAGTGTTAGAAGTTCTATCCTCCCGTCCTTCTAATCTCTCGGAATATTTTCTTTCAAGATTGTGAAATGCTTAATTATTCTGACATCGTTTTTTATTTTTCTTCGATTGAGGCAGAATGAGCCTCACCAGCTTCAATGACCTTTTTCACTTGAGATTATCCTATTTGAAAATATTTTTCTTCCTCTTTCAATTTTAAAAGTGTGAAAAAAATTGATGAGTAAGTATAAAAAATGATGTCATTTTCTTTTGGTTCACAATCAAAACAAATTTAAAAACAATAGTTTATTGAATATTAAATAAATGAAATAGTCTTTTAATCCTTCAAAAATTATATACCTTTGCCAAGTGTAAAGATTAATGTTGATATAAGGTTTAGGCTGACTTGGGAAGTTAGAATGTTTCAGGTTGATTTGGGGAGGTAATGTGTTTCAAGTTAGCTTATTTGGTTGAAATCTTATATCCTTGATGATGAAAAGTAATCGTTATGCTCATCTTCTAAAAATGTTCACTGGTTCCCAAACCTCATGAGTGCCTTTGGGTTGTGCACTGCTTTATCAAGAGATGTATAAGATCATCTTCTGTGCAATAGTTTAACAATCTTTGTATTATAACTACCTTTTTAGGTTTTCAACTCAAATTCTCCTTTGGTTTCAAGACGCCATCTAAACTTTTACGTCTTGAACTCTCCCTTTGTTATTTTTCCTATCATGCATTAAAGATTTTATAAAACTATTTTTTTGCAAATACAATTAACCCTCAGGGGTAGAATGAAATCTGAAGATAATTTATCCATTTAAAAATCCATGTATGATTAGAATGGACTTTTTAGGTACATAACGTAGGCTAGGGCTCACGGTTATGAAATAAAAGGTTAAATAGGCCCAAATAAGTGTTTAAGGGTTATCAAACCAAGGATCAATTCATCCTATTGTCTTCAATCTTGTCTTGCTTGATTTGAATATGCTTACAACCATTTCATTTTCTTTATTTTCCTGGATCCCTCTAGACTACCCATTTTTGGGTTTTCATCTTAGAGTTCATCTCCACCTCGCTATGCCATCGCATTCTTGATCTTCTTATTGAATATGAATATTCGAACTAGTCATACTTGATCAACCTTGTGGTTTGAGGATTATTGAGTCATTTATCTTGAAGTTTTTCCTTTTTTCTTTTATTTTCTTTCTTTTCTCTCTCTATTTTCTTTCTTTTCTCTTCTTTTTTTCTTTTATCTCTTTTTTATGTTTTTCTTTTTTTCTATATCTTTCATTTTTTTCTCTCTGTTTTATCAACTTGATTTGATATTCGAGTGCTTTGTATTTGGTCCACCTTGTGGTATCTTGTTATTCTCACTATGTCTTGCCTCTGTAAGCAGATTCCCTTCACCTTGCCCCATGATGTGGAGGGTGATCCTTTGTTAGGGTTGAATCAAAAGAAAAATACTATAGGCTCAAATGGGGACAACAAGGGATATATATGTATTTTGAAAGGATAAATGAAACAAGTTCGTTCATTATCTCATACACGAAAGTCCTTGTAAAAGAGGTGTCACTAGAGGGACGAGTATTCAAGATAAACCTTATTTACATGAAAATAATGTAATTAACACATGATCAAATTATTTAATTATTTCCTTTATTTCTTCTTCTTCCATCCGCTCTTGGTATGCCCTAACTATTTGAATTCTCTTACAAAAACATGATATATAACACTTTATCTTATGTTTCTTGCGGGAATGGTTCTGTACACACGGGCATCTTGTACTTTATGCCTCCATGTTTTATTGAGGTTGGGAAATGAATGCTAGTTCTGTTTAGGAAGGGATATGTGTGACTTTAAAGTCATAATTATGAAAAAGTTAATGTTATGGAAAGGTTATTTCTGTCTAGGAAGGTAAAAATACAAGTTTTGGTGCGGCGGGGAGGATAAGGGCATGACTTTATTGTTTTAGAGGGAAGTGATGTCAAGGTTTGATATTTTGGTAGTAAACTTATGTTATTTCGGGTAAGGAACCAAGTAATGGTTCTTTCGGCTTTGGATGGGGTATGGAAGGTCTAATCTTGCCACTTGTCAAAAGTATATAATTAGTGAAATAGAAAATGAACCTTTAATTCATTTAATATTAAAAGAATTACAAGATTAAAATTTTATTTATTGCTCATAACCATGGAAAATTACATAAGTTTAAGCATCAAAAGAAAGAACAAAAACACGTTCAAACAGAACAATGCCGGTGAAATAAGGTTTCATGGTGGATGAACTTTTTAACTCGTATCAAAATGTCTCATTACTAAAGGTTCATGCTCCTAGCTCAATTGAATTATGGACCTTTCTCTTCGGTGCCCCACAGATCTAAATGATGTGCCTCGAACTTCTAACAACACTAATATCATGTTCTTAGCTCTCAATCCTTTTCTGAGTATGAATCGGGTGTCTTCAATTTACCTCAAAACTTCTATCACAAGATTCTCCACGAGTTACTCCCAGGACTCGTGATTAATGCATGTTTGAGATACAATGTATATTATGCAATGTTGATGTATATATGCGAATGCAAAAATAAAGAAATGAGAATGCAATATTTGAGATGCAAATGCATCAAAGGAATTGCTCCCAAAATTAAATGTCCCTTGAACAATTCTTGAGAAACCGACAATGTCTCAGTATACTGGGGAAGTGAAAATCTGGTCCATCTTCAAGTTGTCAAGCTCCTGCGAGCATTTGGGTATTTGCATCGTCTTTCATCAGATTTAGGCATATTGAAAATCTTCAAAGCTTCTACTTCATCTCATACTTTTAGAAAATTTTTAAGTTGGTTTGTAACCTTCAACTGTTGGCTTCAGCGTCGAATCTTCTTGAGTCAAAATTGTTACCTCAATAGGTATATGTACAACTTGTCTCCATAGTAGGTAGACTATCTCTTGATGCTACTCGATCTACGTAGAGAATCTTTGAAATTCTAACTAACCCAATGAAAGGTATTGTTGTGGGCATTGTTTTTCAAGAACCTTCTAAAAGAGAGATCAATAACTTTGAAGGATATGCCATGTTTATACAAAAAAACAACAAAACACAAGATAAGACAAAATGAAATCAAGTTAGTAGAAACAAGACAAAAAGAATCAAGTTAGTTAAAATGATTATTCAAAGGAATATAATCTTACCAAAAATAATTAAATACGACTCAAAACTGAGACTGAAAAATAAAGCATACAGAGGCAATTAAGAGTCATAATCACATGCATTCTAGTTCTCTTAGGTTTTCCACATGGCTCTAGCAGAGTAGGTTTACTAAATTCTCTATGTAAGGTTGAGTTCTAGAAAAGGGTCCCCAAGCCATCTTCACAACTTGCTAAAGTTGATTCTGATTCTGGCCCATTATATACATGCGAATCAGATTTTGCTTAGAGGATCACACCGCTAAAAGCGTGCCTCAGAACTAATATCCAGACATGCAACTTAGGATGTTTTCTAGAGGTAATTTGTCAGACTCACAAAAGGAAGACCAATGCTCCCCATGAGGTGTGACGTTTCCCCTACTTAAATAAATCGAGATTGAGCTCGAGTTTAGAGCTATGCTATGCAACAGTCCTAAATATTCACATAAGTGTAAGCATTAACCAGATAGAAAATCTTTTTTTCTTTTTTCCTTATTTTCTTGAAATAACATAATGAATTGTAAATTAAAAAAAATTCAAACTCAAAATTTCTAAATTCCAAATGTAGGGTAATCAACTCGTTGTTTGACTCTCAATTTGTTTTAGAAAATAAAAGTCTATAACAGAGTTGCCAAGCCATACCAAGTTTTTTCCCCACTCGGGCGGAAAACGGTGTCGACACCATACATTTTCAAATAGTATTTAATATTGTTCGTCTGACATTATTATCATAAGATACTACTATGAAGTTGAACAATGTATTGTTATTGTCGACACTCGTTTTCGTCCTACTATCATTATTATCATTATCATTATAATTATAATTAATATCATTATTATTATTAATATTAATATAAGTACTTTTTATTTTCTGCGGGCTTGTACAAGCTCCAAGCCCAAAACAGCTAACCCATCAGACCCAAACCAAGCACAACAACCCGGTGCCCATTGCTGCAGCCAGTGTGTGAAAACCCATTAGGGTTTCTGCTCAGAGTCCCCCGCGCCGCGCGATCTCAATCGTTCGATCAGGTTGAAGATCAACGGTCCAGATTACCCTAAAAATTAGGGTTTTCACCTTAATGTGTATGAAGCTGTCGTCGCCACTCATCTCAGCCGTCCGATATGGACCCATCCACTAGTTCATATCCCACCAAGGGTCATCTCAACTGCTGCCCGTTTCACCCACTCCCGAACCACTGTTGCTACCACCAACCGAGCCCTTGCCATGTCAGAAACTCAGAACATACCAACAAGCAATCAAACACCAATTCCAGACACAAACGTTATTTGCAATCATTTTCATATCCAATAAAAAGAGAAAAAATACTATAAAATGGGGCTTATAAAGCCCCGAGCAAATCTATAAAAGGGTTCTCAGGGGGGTTGAAAAGAAGCAATAAAAAACCAAACTTTTATTTTGAGAAACGGTTTTGAAATGAAAAAAAATAAAGATTAAGTTGTATTTATAGAGTAAGTTAGGGGAAATTGTGTTTAGGTCCCCTAACTTACACACCTTTTTGCAAAATGGTCCTGTGTAGGGAGCGTTTTCTTAATTTACTCGTGTCTATTTTTACTATATAAGTTTTGGTTTAATTGTTGTTTTGTCACCTAGTTTAGTCTTGTTTTTGCATGTTAGTCACCTATAGGGATTACTTTTTTATTTACAAAATTTTTATGCAGCTTTAATAATTTTAGGGTTATTTTCACTTTAGTCCCGTCATGTTTATCGTGTTTTTGTATTTTAGTTTTGTGTAGTGATTTTTTTTATTTTTTTTCTTTAAATATATAGGGGATGACTTAGTAATTTTACCTTTATTATTCGAATATGTATATTTTGGGCTAAAAATTGGAATATTTAGGAAATAATCCCTAAAGTTTCTGCATATGTATATTTCAATTTATTTATTTTAATTCGGCCATGTAATTTTAATTTATTTTTAATTTATCCCCATGTTTTATTTATTTTGATTCCTTGTAATTTTAGCATTTAATATTGAAAATGTTCATTTTAGTCATTTGTATACTTTATTTGGTTATATTTTTTTTCATGATCATTTGTTTATTTATGTTTTATTCCTACTTTTATTTTCATTCTAATTTTTTCATGTTACTTGCATATTAATTCATTTTAGTCCTAATTAATTTTGTATAATACCCTCATGAGTATCACTTGACTTGATTCGAAATAAATTGACTAAGGGTAATATTCGATCATTTTAATATTGTCGTAAAGTGATTGTCTTAACATATAATAAAGTTACTTTCAATAATTTTAAAATGAAAGTTTATCTCATTTAGTGACACAAATTAAATCAAATTCATTTTAAAATTTGGGGATTAGGAAAAAGATCACGTTCTTTTAATTAAAGTCATCGAGAAAAGATTGTTAGATCGAATCTAAGGTATCCTCTCTAGATATTTAAAAATTGAACATTATTATTCTCATTAAATATTGGTAAAGTAAATAATTAATTACTTGTTTGTTATGATTTTAATTCGCTTCATTTTTCATGTGTTTTCATGGTAGGTTTTTAAAATAAAAACATTCGAATCGATATTGAGAATAGTATTATCTTTTCATTTTAGTCTGAGTGATAAATGACTACTTTAAGGTATGAGAGGTAATTTAATCTCGATTAGAAATCATTAGATATTATCGTTTTAACTCGAATCGCTATTGAATTTTAATATGAAATAGTAGTATCTCTGCATTTCAATTAGGGTAATAAATGATTGTTTTAATGCACGAAAGGTCATTTATTCTCGATTGAAAATAATTAAATATTATCATTTTCACTCTTAACATTATTTTGGGTGTTATTATTTTGAAATTAATTGTGAAATTTAGAATGAAATTTTAATATTTCTTTATTTCGATTAGAGTAAGAATCAATTGCTTCAAGGTATGAGAGATCGATTCTTCTCGATAGGAAAAAATTAAATATTATTATGTTTCATCCAAAAATTCAATAATATTATTTTTAGGGTATCTTAAATTAAATTAGTCTCGAACGTGTAAATCTCGTTGCAAAGACAATTAATTAATCGACTAGGTACCGATTTATGGCATTGTGGGGTACTAATCCTTCCCCACATGTAACCGACCCCCAAACTAGAATTTTGGTAACGTAGACTGCAAGTTTTTCATTTTAATTAAAATTAATAAATTTATTAAAATGGCAAATATTTTTTGGGTGCCCAATCACACCCTAATCAAAGATTAGTGGTGACTCCTCGAACCACGTTTTATCATTAACAACCATCCAAAAATCATTTCAAAATAGGA
Organism: Hibiscus syriacus; assembly: GCF_006381635.1. Taxonomy (NCBI): domain Eukaryota; kingdom Viridiplantae; phylum Streptophyta; class Magnoliopsida; order Malvales; family Malvaceae; genus Hibiscus; species Hibiscus syriacus. The sequence goes on from NW_024061960.1 coordinate 2,440,826, forward strand.
CCCCCCATTTTCCCCATTCGAAAAAAACCATTTCGACAACTTGGCAACTTTGCTGGGGACTGTTTTAGAGAGTCAGGCCATTAGTAGACTAAGTAATTGTCTTTGCAAATGAGAATTACAAGCTTGATCTAATTTGTTTTTTGATCCCTTGTGTTGTTTGAATAATTTTCACTTGTAATTTAATTAACTATTAAATAGTTGTACTGACTTGTTTGTTGGTGTTTTTAGAGTAAATAATTGTTCAGGTTTTTTTCTTTGTTTTTGCTTTTCCTCACACAAAGCACAACTGCATTTGTATGACAAGAGCTAAAACCCCGCTTCGTCCTATTTAAGTAGGAGTGAGAAACTACTCCCTCGTGTGGTTTTCACCTCCGTATGAGATAGTAAATCACTCATGGGGCTCACTCCTTATGGTCCTCGGGATGGTTTTCACATATGTATGGACATAAAGAGGTGTGTCCCCTCGAATTGAACTCGATATGGAAGCCTGTGATGGGCCAGAATTAAGGGTTCAAAGCCCAAAGGGGAACCAGTAAGGATAATTCGAGGACCTCTTACTTTAGAACCGAATCCAACATGTAGCAAACTTAAAACCTAGATAAAGCCTTACCCAGATCATAAGAATCCCATGAGAGTACACAAGGAAAAGCATGTTTGAGCTTTTTAATTTTTTTAGTGTGATTTTGATCCTCGAATAAATGTATTCAAACTAGAGATCATGCGGTAATGTTTAATTTTTCGAATAAGCATGCGAACTAGATGGTATGAGGTTAGGATTTTCTAAAAACAAAGGTTGTGGGTAGAAATCCTGTTTGGGTAAGATCTACTAAAGCATGATTGGGTAGCCAACATGTGGGGCAGGTTTTATCGACAAATTATATTATATTTGATTAGTTCATTTATGATTACTGACCAATTTTCTCTTGTCATTTTGTTTTATTTTTTTACCATTTTGCATTGCATTATTCATTCCATGGTGTTGATCCTGAAACAATGTCCATATAGAAGGCTAGTAATATGGAACGAATGATTCAAAAAAAAAGTAGAAAACGATGCAGACGTTATGAGATGGTTCGAGCAGTCCCAACAAACAAATGGAGGCAGTTTGCAAACTATGTAACACCCACAACCCGTACCTGACCCAGATACAAGTCCGAGGTGTCACATTAACTTTTTAAATCAAAGCACTTGTACAAAAATGGTGGAAAAATTTAAACTTTTATTAAATAAACAGAATAATTTACATAAACTTAATACAAAAGGTGTACAACGGATCAGAGCATATACAACTTAAACCTTTAATTACATGCTAACATGGATTACTATAACAAACGAACCTACTGTTTAAGTTGCTTTTGATTTGATAACTGAAGGAGTGATGCTATCCCAGCTGCCTATTCTTGCTCAGTTGACTTCCTTGATCCTATGTGTGAAACCCTCATACGCTAAGTCATCGACTTAGTGAGGCACAATATATAATGAAATGTGGTATTATGCAATCATATATTCATTCAATGCAACCTATATAGTCATGCATTTCACACATAGAACTTATCACATTATTTAATATTAATTCATATTATATCTTTCGTTAGATCATGATATAATGCCAAGAACTTAAGGTATGTGAGTGCAATGAGGTTGTGCACAAATGTTGTCCCCACAACTCGAATAAAATGCACCGAAGTGCCACGTAAAAATACACCAAAGTGTTGCGTAAAAATGTGATAACTCCGTAAAAAGACTTAATTCCTAGTCTTTTCACTTAAGTTATTGCTCGTCTAGACAAAGTATGCACTGCATTTTTAGTTGCATTTAGTTGCATATATGTTATATTAGATTGTGGTGGATAAATGTTGCTTAGGCAAGATTTATTTGGTTTGACTGATGCTACTGAAGAGAAAGCGTTGTTTGGGTGGTGTTTGTGCAGGGATCCTACAGAGGAAGAACATTTCAGTCGTGACAATGCAAAAGTGTATAAGCCAACGGAACAGATGAGAACGTGAGGAGTAGATTTATCTCGCCCAGACAAGATTTATTTGAGGAAGTCTGAAGCAGGTGTGACGAAACCGCCTAAGTCACACGCCAGCTGGATGACCTACTTCACGTGCAAGCAAGCCTCAATTATTCTAACAGCCGCCAGCCGACAGCCGCCTTTCCCTTTTAAGTTTGGGCAATTAATAATGGCTAGTTAAGGAAACTCAAAAAGTAGACAAAGACCTAGGAGATCTTTCCTTATAAATAACCAGCTGTAGCCGCCAAAAAAAAAAAAAGAAAGGCAAGGAAGAAGAGAGAAGAGTTTTTACCATAGGCGTGAGCAAGCAACTGTAGTGCTTTTCCACCATCTACCCACCAACCTTCCTTGGTGTCCTCCATAGCCAGATGATAGCAGAGAAGTGATCAGGCCTTGAGAGAGGGTGATCACCAAGGTAGGCGCGGTGCTAATCAGGATTGTCGTGACAGAGCCCCCAATTTTGGGAGTCGTTATTTCTTTGTTTTTAACTCTTTATCTATTTGGGATTAAACGTTGAATCGTGGATGATCTTTGATAGTACCATGAATGCTTTACTTGGTGTTAAACTTTGTTTTTCCTAAACAATATTTGTATGTTTATGAATGATGAATTATGTTTCGGTTATGACTGTTTTGTTCATAGTTTAAGTATTTTACATTAGCACTGTAAGAGCATCGAGAGATAGCCTTGGGTTTTGGTAAAACATATCTTGTCACTGTAAGAGCATCGAGAGATGGCCTTTTTTCTAGATAATTGATTCTTATATTTGAGAGAATTAAGATAGATCAACGTGAGCAATAGAATTAATCCAGGATGGTGAAATTCTAACTTGTCTACCTTAGAGATAAGGAGTGAGTTTCAAACGACTAAAAGGGATAGATGCTAGAGTAGGAGATACTTTTCTATAGTTAACGCCGAGAGGTATTGCCGTAGCAACCGTCTAAGAATATCTAGTAATCCTGTCGACAGTTTTAGTGAGTCATAAAAATTCATTCTAAACTGAGAATATTTGTTGTCGAGATAATGGTTTAGCATAAGTGCTTTGTGACACGTCTGAATATGTGAGGTTGTTTGCATTATATTTAAACTATCACTTGTTTTATTTTATTAGTCTACATATTAATTTTGCCTCAACCAAACTTTTCTGAAATCATTGAATTATTTTCTTAGTTCATTAATATTAGGATAATACTTAGTAGGACTTAGCTTGTGACATTAGTTCTAGTTGTGGTGAAAACATATTCCTAATCCAATCTCTGTGGAGATGATACTCACTCACTACTATATTACTTGCATCGTTTGTGTATACTTGCACAGATTTGCTTGACTTAGCATATACATTTACAAATGATCAAGTTTTTGGCGCCGTTGCCGGGGAATTGGCAACTGGCGATATTTGTTTTAGCCATAACAAGTTCTCTTTGTCACATCATATTAGTCTAACGTAGATTACTATTTTATTTTGTAGGTTTTAATTATTTCATGACCTTGAGATCTTCTGGTAAGCCTTTGGAACCATTCCACCCTGAAATTGAGCAATCACTCAGACAAAGGTTGCGTGCCCAAAGAACCAGGGAACAATCAAATCAATTTAAAATGCAACACAACATGGGAGATTTAGGAGATCCAGACGCATCAATTAATCTTCAAGTTGCAAGACCAAGAGCAATACGAGATCATTTGAACCCCATTCTCGATGATCAAAATCCAGGCATAGTGGCACCTGAGATCCAAGCCACTCACTTCGAACTCAAATCGGTGATGTTTAACATGTTAAACTCTATCGGACAATTTGGTGGTTCACCCAATGAAGACGCGAGACAGCATGTGAATGCTTTCCTTGAAGTATGCAACTCGTTTCGACAACAAGGAGTACATGAGGATATACTAAAACTTAAGCTTTTCCCTATATCCCTATGCGATAGAGCAAGAGCCTGACTCAGCGGAGTTCCTTCCGACTCAATGGAGTCATGGGCAGATTAATGCAAGAGTTTCCTACTGCGATACAACCCGCCCAATATGAACACTCAGCTTCGTAATGAGATTGCTAGTTTTCGCCAAGGAGATGATGAATCAATGTACGAATACTGGGATAGGTATAAAAGTCCACTTCGCAAATGTGTTAACCATGGATTTCACGATTAAACACAAGTGGTAATGTTTTACAATGGAGTCAACGTACCAACTCGAATAATGCTAGATGCCTCAGTAAATGGTACCTTACAAGACAAATTACCGGAGGAAGCTTTTGACATCCTCGACAGGATATAAAATAATGATTATCAATTTCCAAGTGCAAGATTGGGATCTGACATAAAAACATCAGGAGCATGTGAATTAGAATGTAAAGATTCGGTAGCAGCTCAACTTTCAGCCATAACCACTATGTTGAAAAATTTGCAACATCCTAATGAGGTAAGAGAAGTCAAGGTGACCAATAATGTATGCCTATTTTGTCACGGCAACCATCATGAGAGCGAATGTCCTAAAAACCATGAGTCAAGCAATTTTGTAGGCAACTACAATCGGAGTAATAATAACCCCTATTCAAATACATACAATCCTGGTTAGAGACAACATCCAAATTTTTCATGGAGTAATCAATGGAACAGTAACAACCAAGCTTCAAACTACAGGCCACAACAAAATAATTTTGACCATTAACATTTTCAGAATCAGCATCATCAGCAGCTTTGGCAAAACAATAAAGATATAACTTTTTCTTCTAACACCAATTTGAATACTAATTCCTTGGAGTTATCATTGCAGGAATTTATGACCTCAACAAAAGATTTCATGGCTTCCACAAAGACCTTGATGCACGAACATTCTAAAACAATTAAATATCAAGGAAATTTGTTACAAAGCCAAGCAACACTTTTGCAAAGCCATAGTTCATCTCTCATAGCGTTGGAGATTCAAGTGGGATAAATTGGTATGGCATTACATTCTCGTCCACATGGAAATCACCCTAGTGATACTGAAGTCACTAAGCACCATGGGAAGGAGCAATGAATGTACTTACGCTAAGGAATGCAAAACATGTTTACCAAGATGACAAGTTTAGGGGAGAACAACTAAACAATCCTTGCCAAGGCGTAACACAACTGGATAATCAATCTGAGAATGTTGAACGAGAGAAAGTGCCTGAAGAGAAGGAAAGAAGTGAAAGATCAGAAGAGCATCAACCGAATAACAAGAAAGTCATGGTCAAGGCCAGAGATTTCTCAGCACCATCAACAGTCGATGTGAGACCTCCACCACCGTTTCCTCAACGGTTGAAGAAGCATGATGATGAAATCCAGTTCAAGAAATTTGTTGATGTTCTGGATCAGTTGTGTATTAATGTGCCTTTACTTGAAGCCATCGAGCAAATGCCTTCCTATTCCAAGTATCTTAAGGAAATTGTTACAAAGAAAAGGAAGGTAGAACGTGTCACCACGACAACAGAAATCTGCTCAGCAGTGAGCAAACTCCCACCAAAGAAAAAAAAACCCTGGAAGCTTTATAATACCAAACTCAATTGGTAATGACTTCATAGGACGAGCTCTTTTTGATTTGGGATCAAGTGTAAACTTGATACCAAAGTCCATATTTATGAAACTAGACGGGTATCACGCCAATCCCACCTCGGTCATCCTACAGTTGGCTGATCAGTCTTATGTGCGACCCGATGGTAAAACAGAAGACGTCTTAGTAAAGGTGGACAATTCATATTTCCAGTAGATTTTTTCATCAAGGAAATTTGTTACAAAGCCAAGCAACACTTTTGCAAAGCCATAGTTCATCTCTCATAGCGTTGGAGATTCAATTGGGATAAATTGCTATGGCATTACATTCTCGCCCACATGGAAATCTCCCTAGTGATACTGAAGTCACTAAGCACCATGGGAAGGAGCAATGAATGTACTTAAGCTAAGGAATGGAAAACAAGTCTACCAAGATGACAAGTTTAGGGGAGAACAACTAAACAATCCTTGCCAAGGCGTAAAACAATTGGATAATCAATCTGAGAATGTTGAACGAGAGAAAGTGCCTGAAGAGAATGAAAGAAGTGAAAGATCAGAAGAGCATCAACCGAATAACAAGAAAGTCGTGGTCAAGGCCAGAGATTTCTCAGCACCATCAACAGTCGATGTGAGACCTCCACCACCGTTCCCTCAACGGTTGAAGAAGCATGATGATGAAATCCAGTTCAAGAAATTTGTTGATGTTCTGGATCAGTTGTGTATTAATGTTCCTTTACTTGAAGCCATCGAGCACATGCCTTCCTATGCCAAGTATCTTAAGGAAATTGTTACAAAGAAAAGAAAGGTAGAACGTGTCACCGCGACAACAGAAATCTGCTCAGCAGTGAGCAAACTGCCACCAAAGAAAAAAAACCCTGGAAGCTTTATAATACCATGCTCAATTGGTAATGACTTTATAGGACGAGCTCTTTTTGATTTGGGATCAAGTGAAAACTTGATACCAAAGTCCATATTTATGAAACTAGACGGGTATCACGCCAATCCCACCTCGTTCATCCTACAGTTGGCTGATCGGTCTTATGTGCGACCCGATGGTAAAACAGAAGACGTCTTAGTAAAGGTGGACAAATTCATATTTCCAGTAGATTTTTTCATCATGGATTGCGAAGTGGATGAAAATGCACCAATCATCCTGGGACGCCCCTTCTTAGCAATCAGGAGAATCCTCATTGATTGTGAAAAATGAGAATTCACCATGAGAGTAGGTGAGCAAAGTGTCACTATCAATGTATTCAACTCCATGAAATACGTTGAGGATTTGGAGGAATGCTAATGCCTTAACAAGATAAAAGAAAAGGCAATCCTTGAATGAGGTAAATCCCTAAGGCCTGATGAGTACAATACTTTGTACCACGAACATACAACCGAGATACATGAAGTAGAAAACTTTGGCCTAGACGAACTATTTTCAAAAGACTATCCTAAAAATCCTTGCCCTAACCACAGAAATCTGAGCAATGAACACCCAGAAAACAATACCAATGCAAGATGTGGAGGAAAGACAAGGGACCAATCGAGAGTTATTCATAACATATCAGGTATGAAATTTGAACCCTTAGGCCCCGTTTGGTTCACGGAATGTAAGATTACCAGCGGGAATAAAAGATTACCAGGGAATATGATTACTGGGAATGTTACATTACTGTGTTTGCTTGGTTTGGCAGGAAAGTAAGATTACAATGTTTGGTTAAAGGAATAAAATATTACTGGAATGTATATTTTACCAAATTGTCCTTGTTCTATATTTTTTAACAAGTGAAATTCTAAATATTTAATTAAAAATTATTTATATAAAAATTCTATTTGTTGATAATATATTACTTGAGTATTTAAATATATCATGTATTATTTTAATTAATATTAATATTAAATTTTACATAATTTATATAAAAATATATTAAAATTTACATCAACATTTAACTAAATGTTTACATTGTGGAAACTAGCTTCAGTTCATACGTGACACATTCACTGAGAGGTTTCTTGTATTTTTCAATCGACAAGGTTTACATTCTTCTATATACAATAATTTATCATAGATATTCATAATAATAAAAAGATACAAATTATTTTTGTTATCTAAGATATATTTATTATATTTTCTATATACAATAATTTATTTATTTATCTTTTATATTTATACTTAATTCTGAATACTTTATCATTATTATTTATCTAATGAATTTTTATTACAAAAACATAATTCAAATAAGTAAGAAAATATAACACTAAAAATCATATTGTCTATAATTTTATATTTCACTGTCATTCATCATTATTTTTGCTAATATTTTAATTAAAGTATTAATACTCGGTCCTAATCTAATTTGTACTTAACTACTGATTACGAAAAGCAACCAACCCCATAATTCAAGTTTCCCAACCTTTAATTTATCTCTGAACATACAAAAACCGACAGAGGCCAAACTTTGAACATACTAGACCGTTAATTTCTTTCGCATCATACACAAAGGACAAGTGAAATAGCTTACCTGTATCTAAAGAGAATTCTAAAACAATTTTAAGTGGCTGCTAATTCGGCTATGTCCGAATTATTCTAAGCTATCGGTTATGAGATTGCTTTTCGAAAAAAGTGTTAATGACATCTACTTCAGGGTTGGAACATTGATGGCTATTGCAATGCTAGGATTTGCATGAACTTTATACACCTTTAGACCCAGGAAGGTCAATCCAGTTAAGTTCGATTTCCAGTTCACCGCACTCTACAGACAGGCAGTTGGTCCTGCACGGTTGCACTCTTGATATTGTGGTTCCACTCAGGATGTCTTCCAAATCCTGTTTCAAGGCTTCTACGTAAGGCCTGATGTCAAACTCAACATCTCCCATTTTGTCATCTTTGCTAAAAGTGTCATGGTCATACACTGTCTGGAGAGTCATGCAGACATAGAAAATACCATAAACAAACTAGTAGCAAAAACAATCTCGTACATTAAAATGCCAAAAGAACAAAAAATGATTACAGCTCTTGTAATTTCTTCAAATCGAAACTAATACATTTTTGTGTAAATATTTGATAAGATCTTGGTACGTTTCTTAAATCTTAAGACATTTATGCTTTTGCATGGGGTTTGCTGTCTAATAATGAAACATGGAAACACCTTGAGTTTTACACCTATTTTGTTTTGTTTGCTTTTGCTCTTTGATTCAATGCTACGCCACACAATCATGTATGCATGCAAATATTCTATCATTTGATCGTGTTTTGTAGTCTATCAGCAATTCAGAAAACTATAGAAGGTTGCCTACACAAGAGACTGACCACTAAACCCATCTCAACTGTGAATATTTCCACAACAGAACGTTTGGTATTAAGAGCAGGGCCTCATTGTCGACCAACTTATATATTTATAACAACCATCAAGAGCTGTGAATGCAGAGGAGGATACAAACCTTGCATATATTTAAACTACTATTCGTCCTCGCCGGAACCTATGCTACTTGGACTTCGGACATCTTATAGAAATACAAAAACATGAAAGTGATTACAACTGGTACCGGTCTTAACTATATTCTTCGTGGAAAGAAAGATGATTAGATTCCAAGCTTACCTGGAAGTCTTGAACTGCAGCGTGTTCAAGAGGACTGTTATTATCCAATATCTTGAATATATTTAAACAATCAATCTTGATCATGATTTGCATCCTCAAAAAAAATGTTCATAATTGGTGTTTTTTACTTATTTGAAAACCATTGCACTCATATATCTCCTTTTCAAATGGATATATCTTTTTTCTAGTTTAATATTACATTGTGTTTTTATTTGCTTCCAACTACAACTTGTATCTTCTTGGTTTTATTTGCTATATTCCCCTTCCCTCGAATATCTGGTTGTATATCTTTGTGTTGGTGCTTTTTTATTCATGTAATTTAAGAATTTCTTGCAAAACTTTTCAACAAGAGGATACCTATGTATGGGAAGACGATGATGAGCGGTAATATATCTTCATTATTTTTAATGCGATTTTGGTTGACACATGAGCTTTTAAATATTTTATTATTTCAGATTTATTTATCAAGTATTAGGTAAACTATGAAGTATGAACAGCTAGGATTATCAATTATCTTTAAAGTTTAAATCTAGGGTTAGGATTGAAACTTTATTTGGAAGAAAGCCTATTATGAATATGTTGTAAAATTATAGAAAATCTAAGAGCAAATCTTGGAAGCAATGCAGAAGTCTAAACATATGTCATGTCCCCGAAAAGAAGAGAAAGCTACAAGTTTAAAATCTCACACTAACAACATTCTCGGACAGAGCTTAGAAGTACATTATAGCATCAAAATCTCACATAAAAAACAAGTCAGCCTAATCTATTTCACCAAGTAAGCATATTCAACCCATTCTAACCAAGTCAGCCTAATCTATCCCCTTGACATTGAAGCGATGCTAACAGAGGGAGATGTGATTTTTAGGGGAAAAACTCAAGCCAAATCAGAGATGTAGAGAAAAATGGTGGGAGTATTAATCTGTCTTAATCAAATGCAAATGTCCGTTGTCTTTGTGGTCCACTCAACTATTCAGGATTTCTTGGAGCAAAGTCTCCTGGCTTTCAGGTAAATGTTTAAGTGCATCAATTAGAATTTATGTGAGCATGTATGTTTTGCTTAAAAAAATTGTCATTTGAAGTGAAATGTTTGTTGTCATGATCTTTTAGAAATATATAGCTCATGGTATTATCCATTTTTTGATTCAGTTCCCTTGGTCACAACTCTTTAGTATCCTACTCTTTAGTATCCATTTGTTGATTCAGTTCCCTTGGTCATGATCTTTTAGAAATACATATGCTGAACTGCAGAAGCCGAATTTGTACTCGGCTTTAATTTTCTTTCGTGATTTTATCTATTTCTTACAGTTCAACTAATATTTTATCTATTTCTTACAGTTCAATTAATTTTCTGCGATTTATGTCGACAAGTCATTACAAGGTCAGTGTTTTTCCAGTTGATGTGTTATATTTCTCTTAATCATTTGTGTTCATTTAAAAACTAGAAGAAATCAAACCAAACACAGATAGAAGTTCCAGTTCAATAAACAATGCATCGGTTTCATAAACGAAGAAGAAAAGGTTCACATCTATGAAAACATACCTGGGTTTTCAATGAAAGATGGATAACTCCTTAGATTTTGAATGGGTTTAACTGCTGCAACTCAAGTGAGCTCAAATTTAGGTGCATTGAAAAATAGTTGCATCTCAATTATTCCCACGAACCCATAAAAATTAGAAAAATAATGGGCAGATCAGTGTAGTAGTAGAGATAATACAGAAACATGAGTGAAAACACAAACCCATAAAATTGAACAATGAAACAAATTGAAATATCAACGCCAAGAATCAAATAAAAATGTTGAAAATATCAACGCCAGAAGCAAATACCTACGCCAGAAGCAAATATGAAAGGCAAATGTTGGTACGCTTTTAACCACAATCACACCACCTTTCTTTGGTACGCATTGTACTGGGCTAACCCACGAACTGTCAGATATAGGATAAATTACTCCCGCATCCAGCCATTTTATAATTTCCTTCATGATTACCTTCTTCATGATCGGGTTGAACCATCTTTAGGGTTCCACCGAGGTGCTGTGGCTATCTTCGAGATTGATTTTATGCATGCATATAGTACCTATGCATTTAGACGAATTCCCATATAGTTAACGCCGAGAGGTATTGTCGTAGCAACCGTCTAAGAATACCTAGTAATCCTGTCGGGCAGTTTTAGTGAGTCATAATAAGTCATTCTAAACTGAGAATATTTGTTGTCGAGACAATGGTTTAGCATAAGTGCTCTGTGACACGTCTGAATATGTGAGGTTGTTTGAATTATATTTAAACTATCACTTGTTTTGTTTTATTAGTCTGTATATTAATTTTGCCTCAACCAAACTTTTCTGAAATCATTGAATTATTTTCTTAGTTCATTAGTATTAGGATAATACTTAGTAGGACTTAGCTTGTGACATTAGTTCTAGTTGTGGTGAAAACGTATTCCTAATCTAATCTCTGTGGAGACGATACTCATTCACTACTATATTACTTGCATCGATTATGTATACTTGCATAGATTTGCTTGACATAGGATATACATTTACAAGCGATCAAAATGCACAGTAGTGCCATATAAAATGTCCCGAAGAACCGCATAGAAATCTCCTTAAGGATCATATATATATTCCAAAGGACCAAATATGTGTCTCAAAGAACCGCATATATGTTCCAAATGATTACATATATGTCCTTAAGGACCACGTAGAACCGCATGCCAATTATACCTATAGCTCTCATCTACATAACATGGCTTTTCACAATTCACATAGTTTATATCTCATAGACATATAAGTTCGTAGCTTTTATCACATAGTTCATGTAAACTTCTCATACATATTCACTTAGATCATTGTCTTATAATGCATAATGATAACTACGTAAAAAGGTCACATTTAAGGACCTTTTCACTTAAGTTATTGAATGTCTAAGAGCTCATTTAGGACCATGTAGGTGCATTTAGAAGCATTTAGTTGCATGTGCAGTTTGCCGTGACATTTTATTTTTAAAGCAGTTCTACCTTATGGGAAAGGTTCTTGTTTAATGATGTGAAGGGATTGAGAGTAAGGAAAAGAGAAAAAGAAAATGACGTGACATAAGGAGATTGCTGAGCATAATGAAAATTTCGAGTGGGATTGGCATTTCGAAAGCGAGCAAAGTGCAAGAAGATATTTTTGAAGCCAACTGTCTCTTACTTTCACGAAACCTCTGCTCGAGAAATCTGTCTCGAAAATTTGCCTGGAGGGATCAGCGCTGCTACAGCCGATCCTGTTGACCACGCCGCCTGCGCTGCATATCCTGCCTGTCCTTGGGCTTCTGCAGCGGGATTATGCCGGGTACTCAGCAAGAAACCCAGCCTGGATCATAGCTTGCTATGCCCGATCCCCAAGTAATTTAACCATGGTTTGGGGTATCCTAGGAAAGTTAACACCAAGTCCTAGGGTTAATTTTCCCCTATAAATAGAGAATGAAGCCACAATGAAGAAGACATTGGTTCCATGTTGATTTGAGCTTAAAAGTTAGAGAGAGAATGTCTTACTTTTCTCCGTCAATCTTACTTGTCGTGGCATTTCTCCGTGAAGAGAAGCTAGTTCACTAGGGGCAATTCGTGGTGGCCGAGTGAAGTTCCGACAGTGCACGTCGAAAGCTTTTTCTCATTCCCTTAGTTCTTTGCTTTCATATTTTGTTATTTGGGTTGTAAAGAACGGATAAAACTTACTATGTGCTTGTTTATTTCAAACCCCACCATGAACTAATCCTATTTGGTGGGAGTTCATTTGGATATTTAAGTTTTATTTAAATGAATGATTGATTTTCTATGCTATAATATGTTTTATTTATGAAACTTAGTGCCTTAAGGTTGTATGAGCTATGAGAGTAGCCATTCCTTAGGAGATTCTTTAGGTTCGAGAGAATACCAAGATAACACATCCTTAGTGTTCGAGAGAAACTAGGGAGGAACCACATAAACAAGGGGTTATAAGTAGTAACTAGGCCTAATCCACCTTAGAGATAAGGCTAGGATTTCATTCGACTAAAAAGAGTTGTGCGTGAATGGTAGGTTAGATGTTAATGCTGCAACAAAAAGGTATTGCCGAGACATATCCTGTTATCTGGACCAATAGGATCACTGCAGAGATTTACGCCAACCGGTTTTGCCAGGGCATCTTCAATCTATCGAGTCCCTTACTAGAGATAGCATAGGGCACCTTAGTATACTCTGTCGGGAAGAAGAAGCATAGAGATAAGATCACTCAGAGAAGTAAACTTAGGTTTTCCAGAGTGACTCTCATCACTCATTCCCATAGTAGCTTGTCATGTGAGAAAGACAAAGTCATATCAATTAAATCATATATTTACATTTCATTTTGCCTTGACATTTCCATTTGTTTGCACTCAACACAATTCAACTTGCCACGATATATCCATTCGCTACCACATTACCATCATTCCATTTCCACATCCGTCATTCCATTTTTCCACAGTATTATAATTTGTATATACCATCACTAACTTTACTTAGGTGATAGAGTAAAGTGTCTTGACAAACTTATTTGATTTTCCCCAATCAATGTGGAGACAATACTCACTCATCACTGTATTACTTGTTCGATTGTGTATACTTGCACATATATCCACACTCATTTATAGTACTCATAAATAGAAGACAAGTTTTTGGCACCGTTGTCGAGGATTAGCAACTGAAAGTTAATTTGTTTTGTCAAAGAATTTTTATTTTACTTGTTCATTTTTTTGTATAGTTTTACTTGTTATTTTCCTTATCTTTTTCAAGTTTTTATTTTACGTACTAAACGTGCTCAAATAAACATGTATCAGATCAGAAATCAAGGAATTGGTCAATAGGAATATCATAATGTTGAGGCAATTTTGAATTATAGGAATGCAGCTAGGCCTCGTACTATTCGAGATTACTTAAACCCTATCATAGACGACCTAAATCCTGGAATTGTGGCACCCAATATTCAGGCAGCCCACTTCGAGCTCAAACCAATTATGTTCGACATGTTGGACTTGATTGGACAGTTTAGTGGTGCTCCTCATGAGGATACAAGACAACATGTTCGGGTATTTTTAGAGGTCTGTGCTCCTTTCGACAACAAGGTGTGCATGAAGAAGTGCTGAAATTGAAATTATTTCCATACTCTTTGAAAGATCATGCCAGGGCATGGCTCAATGGATTATCTTCTAGCTCGATAAGGTCTTAGGTTGACTTGTGCAAAAAAACTTTATACGGCATAATCAACCCAATATGAACAACCATTATAGAAATGCCATAGCATCTTTTTACCAAGACGATGAAGAGTCTATATATGAATGTTGGGACCGATACAAAAGTTTTCTTTGTAAGTGCCCCAATCATGGATTCCTTGAATGGACTCAAGTTGTGATGTTCTACAATGGAGTCAATGCACCCACGAGGATGATGCTATATGCCTCGACAAATGAGACTTTGCATGATAAATCACCTACAGAGGCATTCGACATTCTAGATAGGATTGCCAACAATGATTATCAGTTTTCATCTTCAAGGCTTAGAGCTGGGCCAAAAGCACTTGGGACAATTGAGTTGGATACTACAAATTCCATGTCCGCCCAACTTTCTTCCATCACCAATATATTGAAGAATTTGCAACAATCAAGTGAGGTGAAAAAAGTGAAGGTAACCAACTCAGCATGTCTATTATGCCATGACAATCACAATGAGAATGAGTGTTCGACCAATATGGAGTCTATCAACTATGTAGAGAACTACAATCGAGGCAACAACAACCCCAATTCTAACAATCTTGGATGGTGTCAGCGTCCAAACTTCTCTTGGGGAAATCAATGAACCAACAATGCTAGCAGCCCGCTAGGTAGTAGAACTTCAGTGACTCCTAGGGTTTTCAAATGAATATACCATGGCATAATTCTAATGAGGGAGTACCATCTTCATCTAACACAAGCTCTTTGGAGGACACAATGCTAGATTTTATAAAACCACGAAGACCATGCTTCATGACCATGTGACCTCTATAAAAAATCAAGAAGCTTTGCTTAAAAGCCATAGCTTATCTTTGAGGGCCTTGGAGGGTCAGGTTGGTCAAATTACAACGGCATTAAATTTTTGCCAATATGGAAATCTACCTAGTTATACTGAAGTCACTCAGGCTTAAGGCATGGAGCATTCTGGTGCATTCACCTTAAGGAGTGGCACCAAAATCGACAAAGATACTAAGTTTGGGGGGGAGACACTCGAAGAGCCCAATCATGAGATTGTGCATGAAAAACCAAAGGTGCAAGAAGATTCACATTCAATGGAAAATAATGATGAGGGTTCGAAGAGTGCAGCCAATGAAGACAAGAAAAATTTTTCCATGACAAAAGAAAAGCCCCCATCAATAGGAGTTGATGACCAAAGGAAAACTGAAGGATCTTGCTGCAACAAATTTTTATGCACTAGTAATCACTTGAAGCTTGATGGAGAAGATAAACAGGAGCTCGAGGATATTCCAAAGGAGATGAGTCAGTCTAGCTTACCCATAGCTAGACCAGGTATGAAATTTAAACCTTCGAATTTTATTGAACTCACTCATCCTAAACCCAAAGTGATTGATCATCTGTCTAGGCTAGAAATTATAAAAGAATTAAGGAATGAAATGGAGATTAAGGAAAAAGTCCCTAATGAGAAATTATTATTTGCCACGAAAATTTTGTGGCATGCTAACATTGTCAATTTTATCGCTAGTGTTGTTTTGCTTCCTAACTTGACTAGCCTAGGAAAGAACAAGGTCATACACGATGGTGGCTACTGGCATAGGGATGACCTCGACCTCTCCAACGAATTTGTTGCCCAAATGATTTTAAGTTGCCACGGCAAAAAGGAGCAAAAGAGATCTCATTCCACTACCATTCAGCTTCAGGCAGAGAGCACTTTGAAAAAGAGAGGACTACTGTAAAGGTCTTACAATTCAGATGTGACATACATGATAGAAAGAAGACTCAATTGGTGTTGGCACAACTGATGACATTGTTGATGATGTCCACCCATCTACACAAATGCCACAGTAAATGGAAACACTTCTGGCCAAGCA
Source organism: Hibiscus syriacus (assembly GCF_006381635.1). Lineage (NCBI taxonomy): Eukaryota > Viridiplantae > Streptophyta > Magnoliopsida > Malvales > Malvaceae > Hibiscus > Hibiscus syriacus. Next base: position 2,457,030 of record NW_024061960.1, read on the forward strand.
GACCCATGACCAAGTGGTAAATCTGAACAACAACCTGATGAACTTCTTTGCTTATATCAAGAGACGGGATGAGGATGTGGCAACAACCTTCGTGGAGCTACTTTAGCATGTAGATCTTTATCTTCCAGTCTTCACTGATACACTTTTACGAACATCTACGAATTCCACGACATTAGTAGATGCTCAACAGCCAGATAATGAGAATGAGCAAGAAGATGTTAACTCGATCCACACCGTGCCTACAACCGAGCAACAAGAGACTGAGCTCTAACTACCAACTCTGATAACACCCTGACATGCCACAGCCTGTTGCGCCAATGGACAAGGAGCACCCCGAAATACCACAGCCCACCGAGCCCATGGTGAAAGAACAATCTGAGATGCCATGGCAAGTTCCTTTGCGAATGATAAGACACCGACTGAAGAAGGTGTCTAAGCGCAAGGAGCCCTAGCTCTCAACCGTCCCAGAAGGTCCTAGTACTCCCCCTGCTGCACCTGCATCTGATTCCGACCACTCCAGCCCCGAGCAACTGCGTAAGTGCACCCGTCGCACAACCGCTACACCACCACAAGCATGAAGTCAAGGTACCTTGCATTGCATTACATTTCATAGCATGTAGTTTCATTTTCCTTAGTTTTAGTAAGCATTGAGGACAATGCTTCTCTCAAGTGGTAGGGTATTCAAATCATTACATGATAGTATTAGTAAAATAAATATGTCATGAAATTAATAAGTGTTTGAATATTCTGGAATGATGGCTAGGATAGAATGTACATGACTGGTTGAGGATGATAGAACCAACTATAGGACTTCCTTCTTTGAAACCCTTGAACACACAATTTTATGTTTTCTATGCTTGAGAAACTTAGAAAATTTTTATAAGAGAATTCTTAAATGTCATGGCATAAAACTTTGAATGATGAAAATCCCCCACACAAAAAAAAATGAAGTTGTGAATAAATGCGTAGGCATATCTGTAGAGTGACACTCTGTTATGCCAAGGCATATGAGTGAATGAAAGTAGTCACGGGATTAGATGACTCTACCTGAATAGCTCGGGGGTGGAAGGTATGCTCCCTTTCACCTAGAGTGTGGGATTGTAGGTGTGATAGGTTGACTCCCCTCGTAGCAGAATTAATGAAAGAAAAGAAAACAAGGTGGGAGTAAAATTTGTAAATGTCATGGAAAATTAAGAAATCTTGCTTAAAAATTTTTTAAGTTTGTAAAGCATGGACTGGATACAAACACGCACACACCCACATAAAGAATCTTTCCCTATGGGACAATACTTGATTTCTCGAACTAGTCTAGCATGTTGAAGCCAATTGTGCTGAGGGCTGGAATTTTATCACATAAAACTATTATGCTTCTGAACTTGTCATGGTATTTTTGTTTTGCTTAATATTATCAATTGCTTGAGGACAAGCAATAGCTTAAGTTTGGGGGTGTGATAACTCCGTAAAAAGGTCACATTTTGGGACCTTTTCACTTAAGTTATTGAATGTCTATGAGCTCATTTAGGACCATGTAGATTCATTTAGAAGCATTTAGTTGCATGTGGTGGAATTCGGTTTGTCGCGACATTTTATTTTTAAAGCGGTGCTACCTTATGGGAAAGGTGTTTGTCTATTGATGTGTAGGGATTGAGAACACAGAAAAGAGAAAAGGAATATGTCGTGACATAAGGAGATTGCTGAGCAGAATGAAAATATCGAGTTGGATTGACATTTCGAAAGCGAGCAAAATGCGAGAAGATATTTTTGAAGCCAGTTGTCTCTTACTTTCACGAAACCTCTTTCCAAGAAATCTACCTCAAAGATCTGCCTGGAGGAATCGGCGCTGCTACTGCCAATCCTGCTGACTACGCCACCTGCGCTGCAGATCTTGCTTGTCCTTGGGCTTCTGCAGCGGGATTATGCCAGGTACTCAGCCAGCAACCCAGGCTGGATCATAGCCTACTCTGCCCGATCCCCACGTAATTTTACCAAGGTTTGGAGTATCCTAGGAAAGTCAACACCAAGTCCTAGGGTTAAATTTCCCTTATAAATAGAGGATTGCCACAATGAATAAGACTTTGGTTCCACGTTGATTTAAGCTTAAAGGTTAGAGAGAGAAGGTCTTACTTTTCTCCGGCAATCCTACTTGTCGTGGCATTTCTCCATGACGTGGCATTTCTCCATGACAAGCTTGAGGGAGTGGCGTTCTAAGCATTCGAGAGGAGCTAGTTTGCTAGGGGCAATTCATGGTGGTCGAGGGAAGCTCCGGAAGTGCACATCGAAGACTTTTTCTCCTTCCCTTAGTTTTTTGCTTTCATATTTTGTTATTTGAGTTGTAAGGAATTGATGAAACTTTCTTTGTGTTTGTTTATTTCAAACCCCACCATGAACTAATCATATTTGGTAGGAGTTCATTTGGATATTTAAGTTTTATTTCAATGAATGGTTGTTTTTCTATGTTATAATCTGTTTTGTTTATGAAACTTAGTGCCTTAAGGTTGTAGGAGCTATGAGAGTAGCCATTCCTTAGGAGATTCTTTGGGTTTGAGATAATGTCGAGATAACACATCCTTAGTGTTCGAGAGAAACTAGGGAGGAACCACATAAACAAGGGGTTCTAGGTAGTAACTAGGCCTAATCCACCTTAGAGATAAGGTTAGGATTTCATTCAACTAAAAGGAGTTGTGCATGAACGATAGGTTAGATGTTAATGCTACCGCAAAAAGGTATTACCGAGATATATCCTGTTATCTAGACCAATAGGATTACTGCAGGGGTTTACGCCAACCGGTTTTGCCAGGGCATCTTCAATTTGTCGAGTAACTTACTAGAGATAGCATAGGGCACCTTAGTATACTTTCTCGGGCAGAAGAAGCATAGAGATAAGATCACTCAGAGAAGTAAACTTAGGTTTTCCAGAGTGACTCTCATCACTCATTCCCATAGTAGCTTGTCGTGTGAGAAAGAAAAAGTCCTATCAATTAATTCCTATATTTACATTTAATTTTGCCTTGACATTTCCATTTGTTTGCACTCAACACAATTCAACTTGCCACTACATATCCATTCGCTACCACATTACCATCATTCCATTTCCACATCAGTCATTCTATTTTGCCACAATATTATCATTTGTATATATCATCACTAACTTTACTTAGGTGACAGAGTAAAGTGTCTTGACAAACTTATTTGATTTCCCCCAATCCCTGTGGAGACGATACTCACTCATCACTGTATTACTTGTTTGATTGTGTATACTTGCACATATATCCGCACTCATTTATAGTACTCATAAATAGCAGATGAGTTCATGTCATATATCATATCGTGTAATCCAATCAAGATATGTTTACACCCTACCATTCATGATTATGCTTATACTTATGCAATCATGTATTAAATATGTTGAAACTAGACTTATCACAAGTCTAATTTCAAGATCATAATAAAAATATTCTACAAGTATGCACTCACCTTAGCCTCACTATTCCAAGCAACACACATATATCTCTTTGTCTTTCCCTCGATCAATCTTACTTATCAATTGTTCCGGAACTTGTTTATGCTCATTATCTAAATAGATATTATTTCCAAAACAATAATTAGAATCCTAAACATTATGAGTTGATCTTAATAACTTAAGCTATCTGACGGACATAATTCACATTTTCCTTATTAAGTAGTATCGGTACCCAAGGTACAGTACCGATACTTCCTTTATAATGGTATCGATATTGTGCTTGAGTATCAATACCCTTTCCTGATTCTATAATTATATTTCCCAAAATGGTATTGATACATTCCTTATGGTATCGGTACCTTGGTATCGATATTACCCCTTTCGGTATCGATATCTCATTAAGAAGTTGTTAATATATGCCTCATGGTACCGATAATGTTCATGTAATATCGATACCTACACAATATTTTCACATAATATGGCTTTGTAGTATCGGTACTTGTTCATCGAGTACCGATACTACCAACCCAGAACATACTCCCAACATCCAAAAATTATCAACACTTTACTTAATTTCCACCTTTAAAGTTCCTTTCATACCACCAAACCCAACTACAAACACTTTAACTATCTTTTATCATTCTAACACCATATTAACTTCAATATCTTATTCAAATTCTTGAAACTAAGAATCTTACTAAATTTTCAACATAATCCAAACTCATTTCTAACACTTATTACTTCTTATTCTAACTATTGACAAGTCAATTCCAACTTCCAAATTCACTTATTTCATCTTATTCACAATTTCACTTAAACACCTCTTACATTTAATCAACCATAACTTACAATTCTTTAAGTTTTTATATCTCTTTTTGTCTCCATAATCTTTCCTAAAGCTCCATCAATCAAAACCACTCCTAAATTTCAAGAATTAATCAGCTGAAACCAAACTCACTTTAGCTTATAGAACTTCACGGCTGGATGAGGAAAAAAATGAAGAGTTGTCTAGAATCCTTTGTTCTTCCAATTATGAGCTCCACGTGATTATAAAATAACCACAACCAAATTTTTAATTATTTTCCTTGTCAATTGACCATTTTTTCCTTTTATTCCTCTTTCTTTGCTAATCAATCCTATATAAAATATTCTAATTAAGTCCCTAAAATTTTCAATTTATCTAATTTAGTCACTAAATTCTAAAATCTCATAATTTAGTCACTATCCTGATGTTTGGGATGTTACAAATCTCCCCCTTAATAAAACTCGTCCTTAAATTTTCATTACATGAAGGGATGGGGGTATTGATTACGTATATCTTCTTCACGTTCCCATAATTCTTATTTTACTTTGTGATTTCTCCATAAAATTTTGACTAATGGAACTATTTTATTCCTTAACTGCTTAACTTCATAAGCCAATATTTGCACTGGTTCCTCCTCATAGGCCAAATCAGATTGAACTTCTATTTGTTCTGGTGCAATGATATGAGAGGGGTCGGACCTATATCTCCGTAGTATGGACACATGGAAAACGTTATGAATTTTCTCCATTTCAGAAGGCAAAGCTAAATGATATGCCACTGGTTACATCCTCTTAACAATCTCGTATGGCCCAATGAATCTATGACTCAATTTTCCTTTCCAACCAAACCTTAATAATTTCTTCCATGGAGATACCTTTAGGAAAACTTTATCTCCAACTTTGAATTCAATTTCTTTTCTTTTAAGATCAGAATATGACTTATTCCTGTCAAATGCCACTTTGAGATTATACTGAATTTCCTGAACTTTTTCTTCCACATCTTGAATCAAATTCGGACCAATAACACTTCGATAATTAAGCTCATGCTAATTTAATGGCGTATGACATTTCCTCCCATATAACACCTCATAGGGTGCCATCTTAATGTTGGACTGATAACTATTGTTGTAAGCAAATTCTGCAAGTGGTAAATACTTTTCCCACGACCCTTTGAACTCAATTATGCATAATCTCAACATATCTTCTAATATTTTAATAGTCATCTCGAATTATCCATCCGTCTAAGGGTGGAAAGTTGTACTAAAGTTCAATCGAGTTCCTAATGCTTCATATAAAGATTTCCAAAATCTCGAGGTGAATCATGGATCTCGGTCAGAAACTATTGAAACAAGAACTCCATGTAATCTAATAATTTCTCTAATGTACAACTCAGCATACTTTTCCAAAGAGAAATCAGTTTTAACAGGAAGAAAATGTGCTGACTTGGTCAATCGATCAATAATTACCCAAATTGAATATCTTTTTTTGGAGTTAGAGGTAACCCCGAAACAAAATCAATCGTCACATTCTCCCACTTCCATTGAGGAATAGAAAGTGGTTGGAATAATCCTGAAGGAACTTGATGATCGGATTTGACTTGTTGACATGTTAAACATTTAGACACAAATTCAGTAATACTTATTTTCATTCCTGGCCACCAATACTGATTCTTCATATCCATATGCATCTTGTTTCCACCGAGTGCATCGTCAATGGACTGGAGTGGGCCTGTGTCAATAGATCCTTCTTCAATTCCTCATCATCTGGAATCATCACTCTTTCTATATAGTACAAATTCTCATCACACTTAATCTCGAAATTCTTATTCTCTTCATTATTTACTTGTTCCAATCTTTTCAAACACATTTCATCTTTATTTTGCAATTCTCTAATTCGATCCAACCATGTTGGTTTAAGCTTTAATTCTGTGCATAGACCACCATCTCCATTTAAAGATAACATGGCGTCTAAAGCTCGTAAGGCTGCAAGCGTTTTTCTATTTAAAGCAGCTGCTACTACGTTAGCTTTTCCAAGATGGAAATCAATTACTACATCGTAATCCTTTAAGAACTCCACCAATACTCTCTTACTCAAATTTAATTCTTTCTGAGTCATCAGATACTTCAAGTTTTTACGATCCGTATATAACAATGTTCTCTATATAGGTTGTGACATCAAATCTTGAGAGCGAACACTACTGTAGCCAATTCTAAACCATGTTCTTTTCATGTGATTTTAATTGTCTAGAGGCATATGCTACCACTTTCCCTTCTTGCATCAATACATATCCCAAACCGTTATGAGACGTATCACTATAAACAACTTAATTCTTGCCAGACTTAGGTTGGACCAACACTGGAGCTTCTGTCAAAATTCTCTTTAATGCTTCAAAACTTTCTTGACACTCGGAATTCGAAACAAATGGTACACCTTTCCTCATCAATTTGGTCAAAGGTAGAACTATCATTGAGGAATTTTTAACAAATCTTCGATAATAACCAGCAAGCCCAAGGAAACTCCGAACTTCAGACACATTCTTTGGAACTTCCCATTCCAAAATAGCTTTTATCTTTTGAGGATCCACCCGAATCTCATCTGCAAAGATCACATGCCCCAGGAAAGTCACTTTATTTAGCCAAAACTCACATTTAGACAATTTGTCATAAAGCTTCTTATCTCTTAGGGTTTGTAAAACTACCATCAGATGTGCACTATGCTCTTCATTGGACTTCGAGTACACCAATATATCATCAATAAAAACAACTACAAACTGGTCCAGATAAGGTTGAAATATCCTATTGATGAGATCCATAAAAGCAGTAGGTGTATTTGTTACCCCAAATAGGATTACTATGAACTCATAGTGACCATATCTCGTTCTAAAAGATGTCTTCGGATTGTATTTCTCCTGAATCTTCAATTGATGATAACAAGAACGTAAGTCGATCTTCGAGAATACTGAAGCTCCCTTTAACTGTTTAAACGAGTCATCAATTCTTAGGAGGGGATACTTATTCTTGATGGTCACCTTATTGAGTTGTCGATAATCAATGCAAAGACACATTGAACCATCATTCTTCTTAACAAACAAAACTGGAGCTCCCCAAGGTGACACACTTGGTCTTACAAATCCCTTCTATAATAATTCGTGCAATTGATTCTTCAACTCGTTCAATTCTTTTGGTGTCATTCTATAAGGTGCCATTGCAATAGGAGCTGTTCCAAGCATTAATTCAATTTGAAATTTCACTTCTCTATCTGGAGGTAGTCCTGGCAACTCTAAAGGAAAGACATCATGGAACTCTCTTACTATTGGAATTTATTCTAAACCATTCTCTTTAGCTCTAGTATCTATCACATTTGCAAGAAAACCCTGACATCCTTGTAGCAACAACTTCTTTGCTGACATTGCTGATATTACATTTGCTAAATGATTCACTCTTTCACTAATCACATTCACTGTTGTTCCCTCTGAACTAATCAGAGTTACCTTTTTCAGTCTACATTAGAAATTTGCATGATAATGGTACAACCAGTCCATCCCTAAAATTATTTCAAACTCGTCAAAGGGTAATTCCATCAGATTAACAGGGAATTCAATTCCCTGAATCCTTATGGGACACCCCTTACAAACTTTATTTACCCAAGCACTATGCCCTAAAGGATTAATCACTATCACCTCACTACTCGTAGCTGCTAATGGAATTCTCAACTCTTTTACTAATTTACTACTAATATATGAATAAGTGGAACCCGGATCAATCAATACTAACACTAATTTATCAAACAACTGAAAAGAACCTGCTATAATCTCTGGATCATCATGATCTTCATTTGTCTTTATATTATACACTCGCGCAGTTGAACGTACTTCATGTTCTGTAGAGGATTCGGACTGGTTTCTCCCTCTACCTCTTTCTCATCCTCTTTGCGATGCAGAAGCGATTCTATTGGATGGTACAGATTCGCCAGCCATTAATGGATAATCCCAGATAAAATTTTCGGTGACCCCACATCAGAAACAGGTTCCGGAGGCCATCCGACACATTCCAAAATGATTATTCCCATAATGCTAAAACTGTCTTGATTGGCCCTGATTTGATCTCCCAGTACCAGATCCCACTGATTGTATCTGTTTAGTTCTTATATGACTTGATCATCTAGCAGAGGATGGAACTGACTCAGACCTAGCCTAAGGTCAAAATCCAGAATCTCTACCTCTTTTTGATGGTGCTGAGCTTGAAGAAGCACCAGTTCTCTTAGATGTTTGTACCCTTTGTTCTCTAAATCTTTCATTCTGAGCTCTCTCTAGAGCTTTTGCACGATTAACCATCTCTTGAAAGGAGGAACGATTCAATACTATCAGCATCTCCTTTAATCAAGGACGCAAGCCCTCCATAAACTATTCACAAGCGTCTTTTTCTGTTGGAATAAGCTCAGCAGTAAATTGACTCAACTTATTAAACCCGCACTCATATTCATATATTGTACGATTCAACTGCTTCAAACTCATAAACTCCTGCTTCATTTGCCTAATAAACTGATCTCCAATATACTTGTGCTTGAACTCTTTCAAGAATAAAGCCCAAGTCACTTGATCATTTGCCAACCTCATGGTGACATTCGTCTACCATATCCTAGCTTGTCCCTTTAGCAAAGAAACTGCTCCATCTAACTTCTCCACTTCTGGGCAGTGGAGACTATCCAACATGATGTTCAAATCATTAAGCCAGAGGTTCGCCGCAACCAGACCTTCTTTGGCTTCTCCCTTAAATTCGGGAGCTCCCAATCCTTTTAACTCATTCGTCAAATTCATCCTTTGAGTTGATGGAGCAAGAGGCTAGAAATGCATCAGAATAGCGTCCAACATACTAAAGAACATATCATGATCTTGCACAGGCACTCCCTGAGGTGTCTGTTCTTTACTTTTCCTAGATAGGGTAGGTGAATTACTACTCTCTGCTAACTTATCATCTCCTGCTTCACTTCGTGGGTTATCGTGTCCAGACATCTAATAAGAAATAACCACATAATACTATTAGTAAGACATCATACTCATTACTCTATCAGATCAAAAGTTCTCACTATTTGTTGGCATGTATACTTTTAAAGAATCTCTAGACTTTGGTTTATACCTAGAATCGAATATGCTATAGCTCTTATACCATTAAATGTAAAACCCTTAACCCGTACCCATCCCGGATACAAGTCCAAGGTGTCACATTGACTTTTCAAATCAAAGTACTTGTACAAAAATTATGGAAAATTTTAAACTTGTATTAAATAAACAAAATATTTACATAAACTTAATATAAAAGTGTACAATGGATCAGAGCATATACAACTTAAACTTTTAATTACATGCCAACAAAGATTATTATAACAAAAGAACCTACTGTTTAAGTTGCTTCTGATCTGATATCTAAAGGAGTGATGTTATCTCAGCTGCCTATTCTTGATCGATTGACTTCCTTGATCCTATATGTGAAACACTCACACGCTAAGTCATCGACTTAGTGAGGTAAAATATATAATGATACTTTAATGAAATGTGGTATTATGCAATCATATATTCATTCAATGCAACCTACATAGTCATGCATTTCACACATAGAACTTATCACAGTATTTAATATTAATTCATATTATATATTTCATTAGCCCATGATACAATACCGAGAACTTAAGGTATGTAAGAGCATTGAGGTTGTGCACAAATGATATCATCACAGTCGTATAAAATGCACCGAAGTGCCACGTAGAAAAGTATCGAAGTGCCGCATAGAAATGCACTGTAGTGCCATATAAAATGTCCCGAATGACTACATAGAAATCATCTTAAAGACCATATATATATATTCCAAAGGACCAAATATGTGTCTCAAAGAATTGCATATATGTTCCACATGATTACATATATGTCCCGAAGGACCACGTAGAACCGCATGCCAATTTTACCTATTGCTCTCATCTACATAACATGGGCTTTTCACAATTCACATAGTTTATATCTCATAGACATATAAGTTTGTAGCTTTTATCACATATTTCATGTAAACTTCTCATACATATTCACTTAGATCATTGTCTTATAATGCATAACATATTGGCTCATGTCATATATCATATTGTGTAATGAAATCAAGACATGTTTACACCCTACCATTCATGACTATGCTTCTACTTATGCAATCATGTATTAAATATGTTGAAACTAGACTTATCACAAGTCTAATTTCAAGATCGTACTATAAATATTTTGTAAGTATGCACTCACCTTAGCCTCACTATTCCAAGAAACACACTTATATCTCTTTGTCTTTTCGTCGATCAATCTTACTCGTTAATTGTTTCAGAACTTGTTTATGCTCAGTATCTACATAGATATGATTTCCAAAACAATAACCTAAACATTATGACTCGATCTTAATAACTTAATCTATCTGACGGACATAATTCACATTTTCCTTATTAGGTAGAATCGGTGCCCAAGGTACAGTACCGAGACTTCCTTTATAATGGTATCGATACAGTGCTTGGTATCGATACCTTTTCCTGATTCTGTAATTCTATTTCCTAAAATGGTATCGATACCTTCCATATGGTATCGGTACACTTGGTACCAATACTACCCCTTTCGGTATTGATACCTCATGAAAAAGTTGTTAATATAGGCCTTATGGTATCGATACTGTTCATACAGTATCGATACCTACATAATATTTTCACCTAATATGGCTTTGTAGTATCGGTACTTGTTCATCGAGTACCGATACTACCAACCCAGAAATACTCCCAACATCCGTAAATTATCAACGCTTTACTTAATTTCCACCTTTAAAGTTCATTTCATACCACCAAAGACAACTACAAGCACTTTAACTATCTCTTATCATTCTAACACCTTATTAACTTCAATATTTTATTCAAATTCTTGAAACTAAGAATCTTACTAAATTTTCAACATAATCCAGACTCATTTCTAACACTTATTACTTCTTATTCTCACTATTGACAAGTCAATTCCAACTTCCAAATTCACTTATTTTATCTTATTCACAATTTCACTTATACACCTTTTATATTTAATCATTAATAACTTACAATTCTTTAAGTTTTTATATCCCTTTTTGTCTCTATAATCTTTCCTAAAGCTTTATCAATCAAAACTACTCCTATATTTCAAGAATTAATCAGCTAAAACCAAACTCACCTTAGCTTATAGAGTTTGACGACTAGAGGATAAAGAAGATGAAGAGATGTCTAGAATCATTTGTTCTTCCAATTATGAGCTCCATATGGTTATAAAATAATCACAACCAAATTTTTAATTATTTTCTTTATCAATTGACCATTTTGCCCTTTTATTCCTCATTCTTTGCTAATCAATCCTACATAAAATATTCCAATTAAGTCCCTAAAATTTTCAATTTATCTAATTTAGTCACTGAATTCTAAAATCTCATAATTTGGTCACTAACCCGATGTTTGGAATGTTACAGACTGGGTCAGATCTGATTGGGTACACACACATCAATGACCGTTAAAATGACATGATCACTATCTATCTACAACTTGCTCAAGGAGTGGCTCAGTACTTGGTTGACTTATCACATAAAGTTGATGTAAGCAAATGATTGGAGCTTGAGGCTGAAAAAGCACAGAGGATTTTAGATTTACTGGGGCACATCCATCAATTAGGAAAATACCTCAGATTTATCTGTGATATGTTTAAGCCTTGTAACCAAACTTCGTTTCTAATATAAAAAGTTGTTCTAAGGAATCTTTCAGAATCAACACCTTGCATTGCATTCACATTGCATTTACTTTATCGCATTGCATTTTATTCATTGATAGTCATATTTTTCACATTCATTAACAAAATATCAATATTAATAAAAGGATATTTTGGTAGAGTTTTTGATAGACAATCAATGTTACTCGGGTCGTGTTTCTGAAAAGATCAAAAATAATAAATGAAATATTATCATGTGTTAGTAGGATCGAGAGAATCCAAGAGCAACTTGTAAATACCCAACAAGAAATGATTGATGAATAAAGAAAGTTCCAATTTGAATCTAGGGAACATATGTCCAAGTTGATGAGCATGATGGTTACAGTAATGTATGGGGAGAATTCGTTAGAGGACCCTGTTATGCAAGAAAATATGAAGACTTCGAGTGAAAATCTGAATGTTAGTGGTGTAGCCAATACGATGACAGCAAGTGAGCAGGAGTCTGTTGGGGAATGTGGTAATCCAAGTAAACTCCAAAAATCGGGCATGATTCCAGAAATGTGACAGAGATCATGCTAGAAAAGAAGAAATTGATGGTGAAACTTCTGACATGAAAGTTAAGTATGACTTAAAGAAGAGGGCCATAGAAGAGGTTCAAATGCCTTTAAAGAAGGCTAAAAAGAATAGAAAGAAAAATAATATGGTACCTCTCATTTTGATTCCAGGGTCATATTCAGACTTGTTACCCTTTCTCTTTAAAAGTGGCCTCTTAACGCCTATTCCTCCAAGGCCTAATAATTATTTGCATCCATATTTGCAATGTGTTAAAAAAATTCATACGGATATCATTTTGGAGAATTTAGCCACTCTACAGAAAGTTTTGCAGTCATGAGATTAAAAGTTCAACACCTCATCATGGAAGGGTTGTTATGCTTTGAAGATGGAAAACCCAAGCTCCGCATAAGCTCAAAACTTGTCAATAAAAAGCGGTCTGCAAACCAATGTCTCTCCCAAGACGTTAGTCAAAAGTCAAACCTTCAAAACAAACGTCTCAATGCGCAGTCACAAAGTATTCAAGATGGTCATAATAATGGCAAAGAGAAAGTGAGGTCAAAAGAGCATCTACTCAATTTTCCTTCATTTTCATACATCAAGTTATATCTCAAGTTGCTCAAAGCCCAACTGATTACTCAACGTGATGTAAGGCAAATCTACACGCTTTGATGGAAGAGAGTAGATAGCCTTATTGTGTCCCAATCTAGGATTGACAAGTACTGATGTCCTTGAATTTATAAGTTTGGGCTGAAAAATAAGATAAGAAAAGAATGATTAATAATGGAATTAATAAAGGGCATAATAATATAAGTAATGAAAATAAATAATAAGAATGAAATGAAATAAAGAAAGGATAGAGATGGTTGCAGATTTGATAGAAGAGATTGATGATGGTGATGATGAAATGGCAATAGTGGTGATGTTGTATCTCAAACACGCCAAAGAGGAAACTATGCTATGAAGCACAATCCCGGTCTTCACAAACTTGCTTGAGGGGTGGTGATAGTGTCTTCAACCCACTAGATATCAATCTAGGAATTTTGGAATCAGAATGGAAGGAATGACACCACAAGTATAGAAACTATACTTGTTTAATCGATAAAGTTCACAAAGAACTTTGAAGAGAAATAACTCACAAGAGTATATTTTATATAAGAGATGAGATGATTACAAATGATGGCAAGCCACTCTATTTATAGGAAATGAGAGGGCTTGGCCGAATGGTTACATGATGTTTCGGCTAGATACATGACTTTATGAAGATACATTATGCTTTAAAATGAAAGATTAAGTCATTTGGGCTTGTGATGGTTCGGCTAACCCTTCATAAAGAGGCTTCATGATTCAGCTAAGGATGGGAAGACATCTCCCTTGGCCGAATGGGCATGCTTGTTCATCTTGGCGCCATTTTCTCTCCATGGCCGAATGGTGATGTGCCTTCTCATGTTTGGCGCCAAAAGGTTCTCACGTGTGGCCGAATAGGCATGGATCTCTATATCATGTCACTTGGTGATTTAAGCTTCCATTGTTTGTAATTTCTTCAACAACGTGCTCTTGGATGAAAGGCATCTTCATGGGCAGCATCATTCATGAAAGGTCATAATGTTTGAGAAATGTGTCCCTTCATGTTTGAGCTACTTATGGTGTGAATGAGCTAAAGGTGAGCTGGCCATAGGTGACTTGTAGCATGATGAACATTATGGCAGCTCCTTGTGAAAAGGTACCTCTTGAGATGGCAACTATTCACGAAAAGGTACGTTTTCACAAATTTTGACTTAGGACATATTTGAAGTGTCCTAAGTGGTGATGATGATGGTGCAGCTCCCCAGCTGAAATGAAGTCATCTTGTAGCTCAATTCTTCAGCTCAATCCAGCTATGAGCTCACGGCCTCAAAACAACTTTTCACCAAATTGTTCCTTATGCTTTCCTAATCGTTCCCATGTAGGTATCCTAGATGTTGCATGCTCCATTTAGCTCCAATGTAGCTCCCAAGTGTTGGCCGAATATGCCTACATGCATAACATAAAGAAATAAACTAAGTAAATGAACTTATATAATGTATAATATAAGGATGTGTACTATAGTATATTATGATAACTCATATTTCACATATTAATGGATAAGTTATCATCATAATAACTATAGATATAATATATGTAGATGAAAATAACTATAAAATAAGCATGTATATGTGTAAAGTTAGAAAGTTTCTTCCCTTGTAAGGGTGGAATATCCATGATGTTGATTTGGATCACATCATCATCCCCTTCTTTTAATTGATTTGTCCTCAAATCGAAAGATCTTCTTTTCCTTGAGTCATTCCATTCGATAAGTACCCTTATGAAGAGGTTCATATCTTTTGAAAGAATGCCTTGTAAGTTCTTGATCTGAAAAGAAAGGAAACTTTCATTAGTATGAATGTAATCAAACAAAATTAAAGTTAAGAAATACTTCATGAAAAATGTAGGTTCAAAGTTCATGTCTATCGAAGACAGTTGGCTTTGAACGTTGGTGCCCTTTTGTATTCCAAAAATCATGCTTCTTCCCATAGATAGATGCATTGATTCATGAAAGGTGATGACTCTTGGAATGGTGATGTCCTCATAAATCACGCCCTTTGGATGAAAAATCATTTCCCTTTGGTTTTCAATAGGCATGACTCTTGATTCTTGATGGATCACGTCCTTTGGATGAAGAGTTACCATTCTTTGCTCTTCAATAGTCGCACATCTTGGTTCTTGAAAAGTCATATCATTTAGTTCACCAAATTGATGGATTGTGTTGCTTGGTTCATCCTGCAAATTAAAGGAAACTCTTGCATTGTTAAGGTTAGAAAAATCATCATCAACTTTGCATCTTGTCAATAGACATCTTTGTAACAAGCACTTAGATGTACAAGCACTTGTTTTTGGGCTGGTTTCCTCCTCTATTAACTTTGATTTTCCTTTCCTCATAGCCTCAATACTTTGTTTCATCTTGATTTGATCAATTTGGACTTGTTTAGGCATCAAAGGTGTTAGGATGATCTTCTTCCCTCCATGGTTGAATGAATACTGATTGGTAAAACAATCATGAATGGTCCTCCTATCATATTTCCATGGTCTTCCAAGGAGTAAATGGCTAGCATGCATAGGAACAATATCGTACATAACCTCATCCTTGTACTTACCAATAGAGAAAGGAACTATCACCTGTTTGTTGACATTAAGTTCTCCTCGTTCATTTAACCATTAAATTTGTAGGGATTTGGATGCTTCAATGTTTTTAATCCCAATTTCTCCACCATAATGGTACTTTCCACGTTGGTACAACTTCCTCCGTCTATGATCATGAAACACACCTTTTCATTCACATGGAAGCGTGTATGAAAGATGTTTTCCCGTTGTGCATTGTATTCTACCACTTGAGCACTTAGACTTCTTTTGACCACTAGGGCTTCACCTTCCACCAGAGCACCAATTTCGGCTTCTTCCTCAATTTCTGTTGGTGGTGGTGGCTCTTCTTTTTCTTCATGGTCAGATTCAATCTCTCCATTTCCAAGTAGTAGCATGGTGTTTCTGTTGGGACATTGTGTGGATACATGTCCCCTCCCAAGATATTTAAAGCAATGGATGTCTCTTGATCGTTCAGGAATCTCTTTTTCCTCAATTATCCTTGCTGAGTTGGGAAGCATTTGAGAATTTGGCCTTTTCCTTGATAGGAGTAGGAGTAGACTTATTGAAATTGTAAGGGTTCTATCTAGAAGGCATGGTAGTGCGAGATCTTCTCCGTAGTTGCCTTTCTATTTTCAAAGCCATTTGCACCATTTCATCAAGTTCTATGTAATGGTACAACTCTAATGTGTTGGCAATCTCAAGATTAAGTCCGGCAAGAAATCAAGCCATGGTTTCTTCACGATCCTCCTCAATATTGACTCGGATCATTGCCACTTCCATTTCCTTATAGTAATCCTCTACACTCCTTTGGCCTTGCTTTAGGTTCTGCAATTTCTGAAACATGCCCCGGTGATAATGAGTAGGAATGAAACGTTTACGCATGATACCTTTCATTTCGAGCCATGTTGAAATTGGTCTCTCTCCATTCCTCCTTCGAGTAATAGTAAGTTGATCCCACCATATCAAAGCATAATCAACAAACTCTATGGCTGCCAATCTTACTTTCTTGAGTTTGGAATAGTTATGGCAACTGAAAACATGTTCTACCTTGCTTTCCCATTCAAGATATGCTTCCGGATAAGTTTTTCCTTGAAATTAAGGAATCTTGATTTTTATTTTACTCATGTTATCATCAACATTGGCACGCCTAGGTCCTTGTATCATTGTTGGTTCTTCTTCATCATAAGGATTTGGGACATCATCTTCTGGAAGAGGTTGTTACCTCCGAGGAGTATCATTATTCCGAGTTTGTGTTTGATCTTTTCTTTGATCTAGCTTCTCATGGAGAGCATCAAATTGTGTTTGAAACATTCTTATCATTTCTCCAATCAGTGCGTGCATTTGCAAATTGGGTTGACTTGTATTTCCTTTAGGACTTTAAGACATGGTTAGTAAATAAAACAAAAAATAAACCTTACCAGTACACTCACAAAGTCTCACGAGTTCACTCCAAAGAAAAGATAAAATCACTCCACTCAACACACGTTTTTACTCTCGGGAATATAATTATGGCTTTTAACAATTCCCCTTCTGATCTCACTCTCTCAATAGCCTTTTTCCACTCAAATTTCTCTTACTAAGTCCTTTGAGGAACTTACTCAAGATTATAAAAAGTTAATTCCTTCCTTGTGTGCGTCGGCTGCAAATAGGTTAGGGTAGAAAGAATAGAAGAAATGGAAAGGTAGAAGAAAGGATTTAAAGGTATTAAAAGAAGGAAATGGTTGAAGACAAGGAAAATGAAAGGATTGAAAAGGAAGAGGTGACATACAATTCAAGAAACAACACTTACTGCAACCTTTCTCAAGAAACAATAAGGTTATCTTCTCTTAGTGTAGATGGCCTCTTTGATGTACTTTGCAATGGTAGAGCACTTTCCTTGGCTTGCTTTCTCTTTTTGAACTTCTTTTTCTTTTCTTCTTTTCTTTTTCTGATTTTTTTCTTCTTTTTGTCTTTTTATTTCTTTTTGCACTCCAATTTTGATGTAGGAGTTTTTTCCTTCTGTTTTTCTTTTGCTTTGCACGCCAATGATACTTTTGTTGTCAATCCAACTATTCTCTGATTACCGCTTGATGTAAGGCGAATCTACACGCTTTGATGGAAGAGAGTAGATAGCCTTATTGTGTCCCGATCTATGATTGACAAGTACTGATGTCCTTGAATTTATAAGTTTATGCTGCAAAATAAGATAAGAAAAGAATGATTAATAATGGAATTAATAAAGGGGATAATAATATAAGTAATGAAAATAAAATAATAAGAATGAAATGAAATAAAGAAAGGATAGAGATGGTTGCGGAATTGATGGAAGAGATGGATGATGGTGATGATGAAATGGAAATGGTGGTGATGTTGTATCTCAAACACGCCAAAGAGGAAACTATGAGATCAAGCACAATCCCGATCTTCACAAACTTGCTTGAGGGGTGGTGATAGTGTCTTCAACCCACTAGATATCAATCTAGGAATTTTGGAATCAAAATGAAAGGAATGATGCCATAAGTATAGAAACTATACTTGTTTAATTGATAAAGTTCACAAAGAACTTTGAAGAGAAATAACTCACAAGAGTATATTTTATATAAGAGATGAGATGATTACAAATGATGGCAAGCCACTCTATTTATAGGAAATGAGAGGGCTTGGCCGAATGGTTACATGATGTTTTGGCTAGATACATGACTTTATGAAGATACATAATGCTTTAAAATGAAAGATTAAGTCATTTGGGCTTGTGATGGTTTGGCTAACCCTTCATAAAGGGGCTTGATGATTCGGCTAAGGATGGGAAGGTATCTCCCTTGGCCGAATGGGCATGCTTGTTCATCTTGGCACCATTTTCTCCCCATGACCGAATGGTGATATGCCTTCTCATGTTTGGCACCAAAAGGTTCTCATGTGCATGGCATGTGTGTGGCCGAATAGGCATGGAGCTCTATATCATGTCACTTTGTGATTTAAGCTTCCATTGTTTGTAATTTCTTTAACAACGTGCTCTTGAATGAAAAGGCATCTTCATGGGCAGCATCATTCATGAAAGGTCATAATGTTTGAGAAAGGTTTCCCTTCATGTTTAAGCTACTTATGGTGTGAATGAGCTAAAGGTGAGCTAGCCATAGGTGACTTGTAGCATGATGAACATTATGGCAGCTCCTTGTGAAAAGGTACCTCTTGAGATGGAAACTATTCACGAAAAGGTACGTTTTCACAAATTTTGACTTAGGACATATTTGAAGTGTCCTAAGTGGTGATGATGATGGTTCAGCTCCCCAGCTGAAATAAAGTCATCTTGTAGCTCAATTCTTCAGCTCAATCCAACTATGAGCTCACAGCCTCAAAACAACTTTTCACCAAATTGCTCCTTATGCTTTCCAAATCGTTCCCATGTAGGTATCCTAGTTGTTGCATGCTCTATTTAGCTCTAATATAGCTCCCAAGTGTTGGCCGAATATGCCTACATGCATAACATAAAGATATAAACTAAGTAAATGAACTTATATAATGTATAATATAAGGATGTGTACTATAGTATATTATGATAACTCATATTTCACATATTAATGGATAAGTTATCATCATAATAACTATAGATATAATATATGTAGATGAAAATAACTATAAAATAAGCATGTATATGTGTAAAGTTAAAAAGTCTCTTCCCTTGTAAGGGTGGAATATCCATGATGCTTATTTGGATCACATCATCACGTCTGGCTAAGCCTATGATGCCTCCTTATCCGAGTTGGTATAATGAGAAAGTTTCTTGTGAATATCATGTTGGAGCCCAATGACACTCCATCGAGAATTGTAGCAACTTCGAGCAACAAGTCCAAGATCTTTTGGCTCATGGAGTTATAAAGGTGGGTGTTAACAATCAGTCTGTTTTGGTCAAACAATTGGGAGACAGTCTCAGAGTGGAGTTGATAGAAATGAAGTGCATATAGAAGAGGAAGCGAAGAGGGAAAAAACAAAATCGAGGAAAGTGATGTATGAGGCAAAGTTAAGGATTCAATTCTTGAGGCTTCTCTGACGCTAAAAAAAGAGGTGGGAAATGACGAGAAAGAAGTTAAAGGAGAAGTAATTCGAGACTGATCGCAAAAGATGTCTTGGAAAAATATGACCCTCAAGGTTTTTCAAGTGCCCATTTCTGACTTGTTATCCTCTTTAATCAAGAGTCAGTACCTCACTCCAAGGCCTTTAAGAGTGAAGACTACCCCATCTGCTTATGGCTATGACCCGAATAGTGCTTGTTATTTTCATCTGGGGGAATTGGGCCATCACAGTGACAAGTGCATACCATTGTTGGAAGAGATAGAAAAGCTCATTAACAAAGAAGTCCTGACAAGAGAAGTGATCGAGAGATAGGAAGCAAGTAAGGGCAAAGACCCTAATCCAATTGGACACCTACCATTCTATGAGAAATGAGGCATTCTGGCTGAACAAATGAAGGTCATTCTCCATCAAAATAGCACGTTATGTTTGCAACATCTTCTTTGAACTTGTTTTTTGTACTTTCTAAGCTTTCTTTTTGTAAGGATATTTAAATAAACTTATGTTACTTTAAAGATGGACAAGATTGAAAACTGATAAAACAAGGACCCTAGACCTTACCCCAGAAGATATACTCGAATACCATACCCTTCTCTTGTAGGGACCAAGCTAGCCTTCTCTCCATATGAAGATGCAATTAAGGGCTTGGCATTCAGGTATGTAAGGATGTGGACAAAATGGGGCATCTTGCACATGAGATTGTAAAGTTGATTGGTTTCTACTTTTTTTGATGACTTTCAATGATGATCATGATCGTCACAGATGGAATAGTCGAGTAGGTGAATCTAGTTTAGGTCAGCTTCTTGGAAATTGAACTATAAAGATGAGATTTTTTTTACTTTCAACAACGCCTAGACTATAACAGGTTATTCTTGACAAACTTAAGAAATTGAATCCGGATACCCATAATGTAATTATATATGTATACAATAAAGATTGAGTTATCCCTATAGACAATTGGTTAAACACCCTGGCTTTATGGATAAGATTCAGTTAGCCCGATAAAGGCGATTATAATATATATATACAATAAAACTGAATTGAGCTAGCCAAAAATTGCCAATTAGATCAAATTTACTAAATAAGGAGTTTCGGTAAAGATGGACTAAGGGAGTTAAAGAACACTTGTTACAGTCAATTTCACACAAGCACTCGGGAATTTTATTTTTAGACCAATATTTTTGCACTGCCTTTGTTATAGGAGTCTACAAAGCTTGAACAAATGGAAGATTTTAGAGAACTAAATTATAAGTGTTCTAAAAGATTTAGCAATTGAATATGCTAGTTACTTCATTTTGTCTGCATCTACTTAATATGCCAAGTCGAGAAAGAAAGGGCAAGTCACAAGGTTCACATGGGAGTATAAACGAATGAGGATATCTCGATGGTTAGAACCTTAGAAAATAGAAAGCTAATCTGAAGCCAACCCATCAATTTTGACACTTGTCAAAGAGCTGTAACTTTGAAATATTAAAAACTTGTTGATTCTTTTGATATTCTGTGAACTTGTGTTTATGATTTGATTTGATTGTGAACTTGAATTAAGGGAAATACTTTACAAAATTCTTTCATTCTTTGATTTCAAAAATAAAAGAAAGGAAAAAACATTTTCAAATATGATAGTTTCAAATGCAAAAGGTCATTGAAGCATATGAGGCCCATTCTGCCTTTATTGGGGAAAAAGAATAAGCGATGCCAGAACATAAAGCATTTCACAATCTTGAAAGCTGATGGTCTCGGAGATCAGAATGATTGGAGGATAGAACTTATAACACTTCCTTATGATGTTGTCAGCAACCGATCGAAAAACATATGATCACCTTATTTGAAAGGGGTACATATCCCAGCTCATGGCAGAATGCAAGAATGCGACCAATCAAGGGTGAATTTTGGCACCCAAGTAGGGAGAAGCCATAAAAATATCCACTTTGGGGCATAACCATAAACCCAGATCATGTTGAGATAACAAGATTCAGACAAAGAAGACATTGAGAATGAGTCTCACAATTTGAAGTGTCAAGGGTGAAACCTGAATATGAGCAGAGCTTACCTTGTAAAGTAAACCAATCAAGCATCAACTAAGGGCAGAGTCCCGAACAACAACTCCGATAGCGTATTTGAGCCAAATTCATAAAGGGGCATCAAGGTCATATTTCTGACCATAGCAAGAATTCAAGAAATGAAACATTTATTCTAATACTTTAACGCAGATAAAAGGGAAAGAAAACACAAAGACATAGGATGATTAAATGGCTCTCCAAAGTTCCAAGCTTGAAATCATAAGTTGCCAAATTAATTTCTAAGTAAACCCTATAGATGCATGATCAAAAAAAAGAAAACATGGTTCTCCATTTTGGAGTCAAAGGAAAATTGAATCAACATTTGTGCATGCATGAGAATATTATTTGCATAAAAGAAAATGTGTTACATTGCATTCGCATTTCAGCCATAAACATATGGATTTTACAGATCTTCCAAGGAATAGAGAAGATTCATTATATCAAAATCCCAACAAGTGGAAGCCATAATTTAAAGCTCAAATGCAGAGAATCATGATTAGGGAGGCAGACTCCCATATTCGGCGGCTGCGAGACAAGTTTCCCGAGAAAAATCAATTTTCAAAGATTATCTTGGAATCCAAATCTTCAAGTATAACTTTTCAAATTTTCAAATATGTACTAACAAGTGGTAATGTTTAATTTTTAGATTTGATATTCTCTGAGTGACAGTGGAACAAGTTTGCTTGATTCAAACTTCCTTGAGTGACAGTGGAATGGATCCACTCTCTAAGATCTGATATTCCCTTCAGAAGAAGAAGAATAACATATCCCTCTCTTTCAGGATTTGATATTCCATGAGTTACAATAGAACAAGTCTGCCTCTATTCAATATTCCTTGAGTGATAATGAAATGGATCAAAATCCCCAAATCTGATATTCCCTCCAGAAGAAGCGAAACATATCCCTCTCTTTCAAGATTCGATATTCCCTGAGTGACAGTGGAACAAGTCATCCTTGATTCAATCTTCCCTGAGTGACAGTGGAATAGATCAACTCCCCTAGATTTAATATTCCCTCTAGAAGAAGCGGAACAGATCCATCTCTTTCATGATTTGATATTCCCTGAGTGATAGTGGAACAAGTCCACCTTGATTCAATCTTCCCTGAGTGAAAATGGAATGGATCAACTACCTCAAATTTGATATTCCCTCCAGAAGAAGCAGAACAAATCCTTCTTTCAAGATTTGATATTCCTTGAGTGACATTGGAACAAGTTTACCTTGATTCAATATTTCCTGAATGAAAGTGGAATGGATCAACCTCCATCACATCTGATTTTCCCTCCAGAATAAGTGGAAAAAATCCCTCTCTTTCAAGATTTGATATTCCCTGAGTGACACTAGAACAAATATGCCTCGATTCAATCTTCCCTGAGTGATAGTGAAATGGATCAACTCCCTCAAATATGATATTCCCTCCAGAAAAAGCGGAACAAATCCCTCTCTTTCAAGATTTAATATTCCCTGAGTGACAATGGAACAAGTCTTCTTCGATTCAATCTTCCCTAAGTGACAAC
This sequence comes from Hibiscus syriacus, assembly GCF_006381635.1. Classification (NCBI taxonomy): domain Eukaryota; kingdom Viridiplantae; phylum Streptophyta; class Magnoliopsida; order Malvales; family Malvaceae; genus Hibiscus; species Hibiscus syriacus. Next base: position 2,480,363 of record NW_024061960.1, read on the forward strand.
AGAATGGATCAACTCCCTCCGATCTGATATTCCCTCTAGAAGAAGATTAACAGATCCCTCTTTTTTAAGATTTGATATTCTCTGAGTAACAATAGAACAAGTCTGTCTCGATTCAATCTTCCCTGAGTGACAGTGGGATGGATCAACCTCCCTCATATATATTTTTCCCTCAAAAAAAGTGGAACAGATCCCTCTATTTTAATATTTGATATTCCCTGAGTGACAGTGGAACAAGTCTACCTCGGTTTACTCTTCCCTTAGTGATACTAGAATGAATCAATGTCCTCATATCCGATTTTCCATTCGGAAGAAGTTGAACATATCTCTCTCTTTCAAGATTTTATATTCTCTAACTGACAGTGAAACAAGTCTGCCTCAATTCAATCTTCCTCGAGTGATAGTGGAATGAATCAACTTAATTAAATCTGGTATTCAGTCCAGAAGAAGTGAAACATATCCCTCTTTTTCAAGATTTGATATTTCCTGAGTGGCAGTGGAACAAGTCTGTCTCGATCCAATCTTCCCTGAGTGACAGTGGAATGAATCAACTTACTTAGATCTGATATTCACTCCAGAATAAGTGAAACATATCACTCTCTTTCAAGATTTGATATTCCCTGAGTGGCAGTGAATCAAGTCTATCTCGATTCAATCTTCCCTGAGTGACAGTGGAATGGACAAGTCCATCATATATGATATTCCATCCAGAAGAAGTGGAACATATCCCTCTCTTTCAAGATTTGATATTCCCTGGGTGACAGTAAAACAAGTATGCCTCGATTCAATCTTCCCTGAGTGATATTGTAATGGATCAACCTCCCTCTGATCTAATTTTCCGTCTAGAAGAAGCGGAACATATCCCTCTTTTCCAAGATTTAATATTCCCTGAGTAATAGTGGAACAAGTCTACCTCGATTCAATCTTCCCTGAGTGACAGTGGAATGGTTGAACTCCCCCAGATCTGATATTCCCTCTAGAAGAAGCGGAACAAATCCCTCTATTTCAAGAGTTGATATTCCGTGAGTGACAATGGAACAAGTCTACCTCGGTTCAATCTTCTCTAAGTGACAGTGGAATGAATCAACGTCCTTATATCTGAATTTTCCTCCATAAGAAGCGGAGCAAATCCCTCGTTTTCAAGATTTGATATTCCCTGAGTGGCATTAGAACAAATCTACCTTGATTAAATCTTCCCTAAGTGACAGTGGAATGGATAAAATCCCCTAGAACAGATATTCCTTCCAGACCTCTCTTTCAAGATTTAATATTTCCTTAGTAACAGTGGAACAAGTATGCCTAGATTCAATCTTCTCTGAGTGACAGTGGAATGAATCAACTCCCTCAGAACTTATATTCCCTCCAAAAGAAGCAGAACAAATCCCTCTCTTTCAAGATTTGATATTCCCTGAGTGATGGTGTAACAAGTATGTCTCGATTCAATCTTCCCTGAGAGATAGTGGAATGGAGCAAGTCTCTCAGATCTGATATTTCCTCCAGAAAATGTGTAACAGATCCATCTATTTCAAGATTTGATATTCCCTGAGTGACAGTGAAACAAGTCTGTCTCGATTCAATCTTCCCTGAGTGACAGTGGAATGGATCAACCACCCTCTGATTTGATTTTCCCTCCAAAAGAAGCAAAACATATACCTCTGTTCCAAGATTTGATAATCCCTGAGTAACAGTGGAACACGTCTACCTCGATTCAATCTTCCCTGAGTGACAGTGGAATAGATCAACTCCCTCAGATATGATTTTCCCTTAAGAAGAAGCAGAACAAATCCCTCTCTTTCAAGATTTGATATTATCTTAGTGACAGTGGAACAAGTCTACCTTGGTTTAATCTTCCCTGAGTGACAGTGGAATTAATCAACGTCCCCAAATCTGATTTTTCCCTCCAGAAAAAGTAGAACAGATCCCTCTATTTAAGGATTTGATATTCCCTTAGTGACAATAGAACAAGTCTGCCTCGATTCAATCTTCCCTGAGTGACAGTGGAATGGATCAACTCCCCAGATATGATATTCCCTCCATAAGAAGCAAACATATCCCTCTCTTTTAAGATTTGATATTCCCTGAGTAACAGTGGAACAAGTCTGCCTCGATTCAATCTTCCCTGAGTGATAGTGGAATGAATCAACAACCCCAAATATGATTTTCCCTCAAGAAAAAGCGGAACAAATCTCTCTTGCAATATTTAATATTCCCTGAGTAACAACGGAACAAAGTCTGCCTTGATTCAATCTTCCCTGAGTGACAGTGGAATGAATCAATGACCTCATATCTAATTTTCCCTTAAGAAGAAATGAAATAGATCCCTCATCATATTCCAAAGCATGAAGTAGACCGGACAAAAATCATTGTCTCTTCGTCTTTGCCCTATTCTTATTGACACAAGAATGGGTAAAGATGTGCAGCTGTCGATACTCATTTTTCGTCCTATTATTATTATTATTATTATTATTATTATTATTATAAGTACTTTTTTATTTTCTGCAGGCTTGTACAAGCTCCAAGCCCAAAAACAGCTAACCCATCAGACCCAAACCAAGCACAGTAACCCAGAGCCCATTGATGCAGCCCGTGTGTGGAAACCCATTAGAGTTTATGCTGAGAGTCCCCAGTGCCGCACGATCTTAACCGTTCGATCGGGTTGAAGATTAACGGATTGCCCAAAAAATTAGGGTTTTCACCTTAATGTGTATGAAGCTACTGCCGCCACTCATCTCAGTCATCCGATCTGGACCCATCCAATGGTTCATATCCCACCAAGGGTCATCTTAACTGTTGCCCGTTTCACCCACTCCTCGGGCATCATTGCTACCACCAACCGAGCCCCTACTATGTCAGAAACTCATAACATATCAACAAGCAACCAAACACCAATACCATACGCAAACGTTATTTGTAACCATTTCATATCCAAAAGAAAGAGAAAAAATGTTGTAAAATCGGGGCTTATAAAGACTCAAGCAAATCTGTAAAAGAGGTCCCCGGGGGGTTGAAAAGAAGCAATAAAAAACAAACTTTTTAAGAGAAAAAATGTATTTTTCCAGTGTTCGAAATAAGAAAAAATAGAATAAAAATAAGTCTTATATGTAACCAAAAGCAAAAGGAGAGGAAGAGAGTAGAAATACCTAAGTCGTGGGGGGGTCTTCACGAAGATCGGAGCTCATTAAAAGGCTGGAGGTCGAAGCCTTTCAGGGGCTTTTTGGGCTTGTTTAAGCTCATTTTAGCCTTATGTTTTTGTTTACGGTTGTAGATCTAGGTTTAGGGGTCATTTCGATTTGATTTGAAAATTTCAGTCATCGTGTGCAGCGGTCGGAGTGGCGTCCGGACGGTAACCGGTGGTGGTTTGGGGAGGCCGGCAGTGGGCCAACTGATTGCTTTGAGAGAAAAAAATAAAGAAGGTTTTTTAAGAAACTGTTTTGAAATGAAAAAAAATAAAGATTAAGTTGTATTTATAGAGTAAGTTAGGGGAAATTGCATCTAGGTCCCCCAACTTACATGTCTTTTTGCAAAATGGTCCTGTGTAGGGATCGTTTTCAGAATTTACTCATTTTTATTTTTATTATATTATTTTTGGTTTAATTGATGTTTAGTCCTCCTAGTTTAGTCGCGTTTTTGCATGTTAGTCACATGTAGAGATTGTTTCTGTGATTTACCAATTTTTATGCAGGTTTAATATTTTTAGGGTTATTTTTGCTTTAGTCATTTCATGTTTAGCGTGTTTTTGTATTTTAGTCTTGTGCAGTGACTATTTGTTTTTTCTTTAAATATGTAGGGGTTGATTTAGTAATTTTACCTTTATTGTTCGAATATGTATATTTTGGGCTAAAAATTAAAATATTTAGGAAATAGTCCCTAAAGTTTTTACATGTGTATATTTCAAACCTCAAATATGTTTTTTATTTATTTTAATTCGGCCATGTAATTTTAATTTATTTTAATTTAGCCCCATGTTTTATTTATTTTTCATTCCTTGTAATTTTAGAATTTAATATTGGAAATGTTCATTTTAGTCATTTGTATACTTTATTTGGTTATAATGTTGTCATGATAGTTTGATTATTTATGTTTTAGTCCTACTTTTATTTTTATTCTAATTTTTGCATGTTGTTTGCATATTAATTCATTTTAGTCCTAATTAATTTTGTATGATACCCTCATGGGCATCACTTGATTTGATTCAAAATAAATTGACTAAGGATAATATTCGATTATTTTAATATTGTCGTAAAGTGATTGTCTTAACATATAAGAAAGTTACTTTCGATAATTTTAAAATGAAAGTTTATCCCATTTACTGACACAAATTAAATCGAATTCATTTTAAAATTTGGGGATTGGGAAAAGGATCATGTTCTTTTAATTAAATTCATCGAAAAAGGACTGTTAGATCTAATCTAAGGTCTCGTCTCGAGATATTTAAATAATTGAACATCATTATTCTCATTAATTATTGGTAAAGTAAATATTTAATTACTTGTTTGTTATGCTTTTAATCCACTTCATTTTTGCATGTTTTCCAGATAGATTTTCAAAATAAAAACATTCGAATCAATATTGAGAATAATATTATCTTTTCATTTTGGTATGAGTGATAAATGATTGCTTTAAGGCATGGGATGTCATTTATTCTCGATTGGAAATCATTAGATATTATCGTTTTCACTCGAATCGCTATTGAATTTTAAGACAAAATAGTATTATCTCTTATTTCAATTGGGTAATAAATGACTGTTTTAATGCACGAAAGGTCATTTGTTCTCGATTGAAAATAATTAGATATTATTGTTTCCATTCTTAAAATTATTTTGGGTGTTATTATTTTGAAATTAATGGTGAAATTTATAATGGAATTTTAATATTTCTTTATTTCGATTGGAGTAAGAATCGATTGCTTCAAGGTATGAGAGATCAATTCTTCTCGATAGAAAATAATTAAATATTATTATGTTTCATCCAAAAATTCAAATAATATTATTTTTCGGGAATCTTAAATTAAATTATACTCGAACTTATAAATCTCATTGAAAAGACAATTGATTAATCGATTAGGTATTGATTTAGGGCGTTGTAGGGGTGCTAATCCTTCCTCACACGTAACTGAATCCCAAACTCGAATTTTGGTAACGCATACCGCAAGTTTGTCATTTTAATTAAAATTAATATTTTTTTTAAATGCAAATATTTTTTTGGGTGTCCAATCACACCCTAATCAAAAATTAGTGGCAACTCCTCGAACCACGTTTTATCATTACCCGGCCATCAAAAAATCATTTGGAAACGAGACCCCCTATTTTCCCCATTCAGAAAAAACCGTTTCGATAGTTATTATTGATAAAATTATTAGGGTTCTCTTTAGGTTAGTTTTCTCTCTAGTGTTTTTCCCTTCTTTTCGAAGTGTCATTTTAAGTGACGAATTAATGTTATCGTCTCTGTTTTTCTTGTTTTTTTTCTTTTTTGCTTAAATATTTTTATTTAAATTTAAATAAACATATTTCTTATTTTGATATCTTTCTTTTCACATATTCTTGAAGCGTTTATTTTTGTTTGTTTTTATGACATGATTGTTCCTTTGATTTTATAGTACAATTTTATCTATCATTATGATGATTTGACATTTCATGTCGCATTCATCACGGCATATCTCCATATCACGAACGATCGATAGTCTCATGCATTCAAAATTGTCCGCAGTGCAATCTATCAGATTGGTTCTCTCAATTTCTATGTCTACGTCAATTTCGTGTCTAGTTTTGAATAGAGACATTAAGATTGTTAATAATTACTAAGTTTTTTGGAAGTTGAAATATGTATTCAAAGGAATATTTTGGTTTTATCATTCTTCACGCCTTTTGAATTTTTATGTTAGAATTATATTACCTTTGTTGTACCTTGCCCTTTGTTTAAAATATAAGTGAGAAGAAGAGATATTCCAATATTCCAGAATTTGCATTCAAAAAGTAGCCATAACTGATTCCTATTATTACCCTGAAAACTATAACATGTGACATTATTAGGTGCCAAGACCTGAGTTTCAAAATTCCAAAATTCTCATTCTCATTGCTTTGTTTTTTTTTTTTGGGACTACTTTTAATGTAGCTATAGACACTGGTGGATGTACAACAAGCTTCTTAGGATGTATACGTATTTATTTTAAAATTCAATTTTTTTTAATTAATTATCTATTTTATTAATTATATTCATTTTAAAATTTTATTTATACTTATTCATATAAAAAATTTATATTATTAATATATATATATATCCATCTTCAAAAATAGTTTTTAATTCATCACTCAATATATATTTCGTATTTATTTCACATTCGGCCACCCTCATAAATAAACGGCCCTAATCCAAGGAAGAAAATATCTGATAATATCAGACGAAAAAATATATCAAAAGAAAAAAGCAACCAAAAAGAAAACTAAGGGGACCCACTCTTAAATATCTGGTGCAAATCATGTGGTTATATTGCTGCCCACTTATCACATTGGACATCTCCACTTCTTCTGCTCCTTTACTCGTGCCACGTGCCCTTCGGTGGGAACACCTATTTCTCTTCCGAAGTTGACCTTTCCCTTTGTTTTCACCTCCTCTCTATTGGGTGTAGACAAATTCCCGTGTATCCTAATTAGCCTAACCCATTTGCTAAAGTCAAATAATGGCCATCCATTTCCTAATGAAAATAAACATATTATCCGTACTTGATTACAACGAAATTTTTTTGACGAGTTACACAATCACATAATTTAATGATAGAATTTATAGATATTAACTTAAATTTTTAAAATGCAAAGAAGTCTAAGTTAAAATTTTTATAAATTTTGAAGAATTCAATTTAATTTTTTTTTAAACAATTGAGGTCTAATTAAATTTTTAAAAATACGATATGTTTAACGAGAATTTTAAAAAATTATAAGAAAGGTTTAATTAAGAAAATTAAAAAAAATTAAAGCTTAATATGAATTTTTAAATTTTTTATAAAGGATCAATTATATTTTTTAAATTTTAAAGGTTTAATTTAAAAAAAAATTAGAATCAACATCCTCACATCTATCCACTTAATTCCGTCATTGCATATAAATTGCGATTAATTTTGGATATCTAGTATATCCTATAAAAAGATTTAATAAATACTCGTCTATAAAAAAATTATTAACATCTTGATTTTCAATTCTTACGTAAGAAGGCTTTTTCCTTTTAACATTTATAAATTAAAAAAAAAAATTATTACACAAGAATATTACAAGTTTAAATAATTTCCCTTGAAGCCGTGGCAGATTCTTATTGGCCGCTTATACACCTCAGATGAAGAAGGAGAAGCATTGGATTAAATCCCGAGCCTTTATATGCAAACTCTACCGCCTTCCCCAACTGTCGCGTTTCTGATATTTCCCCGTTTCAAAGCTAAAGAAAAATTATATGGTATCCCAAAACCCGAATTCGGCTGACGGATTTTACCTTGATCCGACTGGAATGGCTTTCCCCGGTCTCGGTACCTTAGATGCCACAGCTACGGCGGCCTCCACTGCTTCATCTTCCGACGATTCCAATAAGAAAATCAGAAAGCCCTACACCATAACCAAGTCTAGAGAGAGCTGGACTGAACCTGAACACGACAAGTTCCTCGAAGCTCTCCAACTGTAAAGTCTAAACCAGTTTCCTCTTTAACTCTACCAATTTGATTTGCTTCCATTTCAAAATAGGGTTTTTTTTTCTTTTCTGAAAATTGTTTATGATTGTTTTTTGCAATTAAAGTTTTAAGGTTTTCGTAGTCCCCCCCCCCCCAAAAAAATTTCTTGTCACCTGTGTAGTATGCGTTCCTTTCCTTATTATGTTCAGTTAGCTTTAGGTTTCATATCTAGCTGAAAAGGCACTGAATTGTGATAAGCTTGTTTGTATATTTGAAGACTTGATAGCAAATCCTCCAAGCTTCCAAACTGTAAATTGTAGAATCTGTTTTGATGGTACTATACTTTTTTAACCACTGTGAAAGTTGTACTCTTTTGAATGTTTTACTGTTTTTTCATTTTTTAACTTTTTTATAGAGACAACATGACATCGGTTACTTAAAAGGATTTTGTAGATTTTGACTTAGTGAAGTTGTTATACTAGTTCTTTTTTCTCTTTCTTTTTTTGGGGGATGGGGGTTGTTACATTGGTTTCATGTTCGAATCATGTTTTTTCTGTAAGTTTATTTGCTAAAGAGGTTTTTCTTGCTCTCACCATTTTCCCCCTCCTTGATTCTGTTCAGCTTTGATCGTGACTGGAAAAAGATTGAAGCATTTATCGGTTCAAAGACTGTTATTCAGGTAAGCTTAAATATACCCAACATTTTCCTTAGGCAAGTTTAATTTTGCATTTTGGAAGGAAAGAGAGAGGAGGGTTGAGCAATGAAGGATATCTTTATTCTTGTCGGCCATAGTTACTTAGTATTCTCTCCTTTGCATCCTATATTTCAAGTTTCATTTTGTATTTTGGAAGGAAAGTGGTAGGAGGGTTGAGGAATGAAGGACATTTTATTCTTTTCGGCTATAATTACTTGGTAATCTCTCCTTTGCGTCCTACACTGCTTTCCAATGTTTTAATAGAAGGCAACAAATTTGCTATAATGTGAAAATCAATTTAATTTCTATTTAAAGTGTTCTAAAACAATTAAACCAATGGTCATCAGTTCTTGACAAAAATTTGAAGTGAAGTGCCTCTTTTTTTGCGTGCAGATTCGTAGTCATGCCCAGAAGTACTTTCTAAAGGTTCAGAAAAATGGAACAAGTGAACACCTTCCTCCACCCCGACCTAAAAGAAAAGCAGCTCATCCATATCCTCAGAAAGCCTCGAAAACTAGTAAGGATATTCTGTCTGAAATAAGAGTTGTAATTTTAGTACAAACTTGATATAATAATCCTATGTGTTTGTAAAATCTTGCAGCTCATGGAAACCCACAACTATCAGGCTCTTTACAGTCGTCAACTGCTTTACTTGACACTGGATATGCTCTGACATCTGATCCCTCGGCGATGCTTATGGACCCTATTACCAGTGCTGCTGCATCTTCATGGACAAGCAAAGAACAAACGATCAGTTTGTCACAAGCTAAAAATGGTTTCCTATTCTTCCTAATTGTAGTATTCAAACGTTGGAGTCATTTGCAGTGACTGCTTTTAAAATCTCTATGATTTTGATTATATGTAGTATATTTTCCCTTATAGGTTTAGGGTTAGCCAATAACTCTTGTAGTAGTACTGAGGATACCCCGAAGACGAGACAAATTGAGGAAATAGCTGCTCAGAGAAATCACAGTCATGCACTAAGAGGTTTGTGTTCTAATGAAAATTTGTAATATCTTATACCGACATCCTCGAGCCCTTTTAACTTGTTTTTTGTTTGCTGCAGTGTTACCTGACTTTGTTCAAGTATACAGTTTCATTGGCAGTGTCTTTGATCCAAAAGCTACTGGTCATCTGCAGAAACTTAAAAAGATGGATCCTATTGATGTTGAAACTGTATGTTATATTTTTAACATGGCGATTTATACAATCTTGCCTGATATTTTTGCAGATATTATTGCTTATATTTCTTCTCCTGTGTAGATTTTGCTGTTGATGAGGAACCTCTCCATCAATTTGGCAAGTCCTGATTTTGAGGATCACGTATGTTTCTATTTCTGAGATCTCCCTATTGGGTTACTTTTCCTTCATGGTGTGCATGATGTGGTTGAACTAGTAGCATTGCTTTTGCTTTTTGTAGGTCTATCAATAGTTATAGCCTGTTTTTAATAGGTCAAGTGGTTTGATGTGAACAGATGTTTCATTTGCAACATCCTTCGGTGTCAACCATTTGCAGCACTGTGCTTTCTGCCATGTAAACTAAAATGAGTTCTCTGTAGTTGGCATTGAGTATTATGATTTAAAGTATGATGATGATTCTTATGAATTTAAGATATTATTGCATATCTTGGGTGAAATTGGCTTCCTGCATGATTTATTTTGCATGTTGGAAGTTGTTTTGTGATACTGTTCTGTCATTATCCAGAAAAGTATGGTTTGTTAGAAATAAGCATGTATTGTCTGATGAGGCTGAAAATATAAAGGATGGGTAACACACACATGTATGCATGCGTACATGTGACCTGCATTTTAGGAGCATAGATCGTCTCTAATTTTTGTTCCCGGGGCTGTACACTTACAAATATAGTTCCTTTGAACTTCCTGGCTGTGAATCTTTTACTTTGGCTTGTTTTGTTGGACTCCTATTCATGCCTACATAATTTACAAATATAGTTTTTCTGAATTCTATGGGTTTTTTTTAATGCAGAGACGGTTGCTTTCATCGTATGAGATATCCACAGATAGCCTTGATGAGGACCGATCACAAAGTATGACTTAAGATTGGAGGTGATGAGAGTTTCTTTAATTTAAGCAGAGCGTAATGTTAGTTTTTAATGGTATGGAGTATTGACTCTGATTTCATCATGGCAGGCCAAAAGGGGTAGATTACCAGGATGATGTGTGTTAGTATATACAGTGTTGGTAGGATCAGCGGCTTCGAAATATGCAAATAAATTTCCTGATTCTGCTGTCATATTGAAATAATATTGAAAGAGGAGTTGAAAGAAGCGAATGCAGAATCGAAGGAGAAGAATCAGCATGAGTGTACAGTGCTTTTTCTTTTTCTTTAAAGGCTATTTTGTACAGTGCTGGGATTTAGGTATATGTGTTAAGTTTTTCATTTGCATAATTTTTATTAATGATATTAAAATATTTGTAACGTATTCTGTTGCTTTGGTGCACTATCACTGAACTAGAAACTTCTAATCTAATGCAAACCATAGCCCACTTCATCAGTAACTTGAACTAAAGTATGGTAGTTATCCTCTCTTTATACCAACAATGGCCAGTTTTTTTCGTATGGTATTTTTTTTTCTGTGTAACAGCTCTTTCTTATTTAACATAAGAATAAAGTGTCCAAATTAAGCGATTTAGTGGTTAAAAGGATAGTTGTTATCTTTAGAATATCAAGTCTGAGTATATCATTTGTAACGATGTTTAAATTTACGTTGTTAAAAAATTGTGGATGTTCGCAAAAAATATTATCTTGGACCTGTATAATAGAAGTTTAGCAAATGGGTAAAGTCGTAAAGAGGAGATAAAAACATGCTATATAACTTGTCATATAATATTTACAATATTTTGTCATTCATAATTCTTTGAAAATGTACGTTTAAATACCTTTGAATTTACAGTTTTCAAAATTGGAGGTAAATATATATTTTAGCATATCCAAGATAGTAAAAATGGTATTGAGAGTTTCTATTTCCATTAATATGAGACTCAGAAACTCTCCATGTACTTCACTTTTAGATTTTAGTAGTCAGGTGATGGAATGTTGCTTTTGATTGCACAAAGTGGAATATAAATTGAAATCCCTGGTAGTTCTTTAATACCTAGTGGCACTAATTCAATACAGCAAATCGTAGATTATACATATCCAGGTTTTCAATCTTCAGAACGGGGATCGAGCTGTATTTTTCCGACAAATCAAGTTGTTGATAAAATAAATAACTAGATGCTCTTCAGGTTTTCAGTTAAATAAATAAATAATCTCATTGTAGATAAAACCTCACATCATTCGGAAATGTTGAAGAACAATTATTATACCTCCGGAGTTATCCCTTTTGCAAACTTTAAAGTCTTATTATCGAAAGAGATTGTTAGTTATATCATCGTCTTGTTATTGACTTAATAGTACAGTGAAATAATTGAATGTATAATTAAAATTTAATGTTATAATTGACAAAATTGAAGGTTTAATAGTATAAATGAGTCATCGAGTAAAATTTTCTGAAAATTACAATTACAAATATGAGTTAGAGTAAATTACTAAGTAATTTAGGCCGGCTCTTTATCAAATACGGATTGAGTTCAAATCAGGTCAATTTTTATTTTTGGATTAATTATTTTCGTCTTTCGCGAACGTTGAATTACAATTTGTAATTGTATATGATTTAGAGTAAATTACTAAGAATGTAAATAATCATGGATCAATTTTATGAAAAATATAAAATTAAGGACTAAATTGCACAAATATGAAATTACAAGTAAAAATTTAAATTAATTAAACAACTCACACTGATGGGACCAAATCAAAATAATTTTAAAATGTGAGGTTGAAATTAATATAAAAAGTACTATATTATACCCATTTAAAAAGTTATAGGCCAATTAAAAAATATAACTAAGTAATAAGCATGGGTCAATTTCAGATGAAAATATAATTTTAAAGACTAAATTAAAAAATATGAAATTACAAATAAAAATGTAAATAAATTAAACAACATAAAGGAATCAAATCGAAATAATTGTAAAATGTGAAGAAAATCTGTAAAATATACTAAATTACTTCCATTTCAAAAGTTGAGAAAAAAAATCAAACAATTATAGTATATATATTATGTATAAACTATATGGTTTATATATAAAGTATTTATATTATATATATAAACTTGTCGTAACTTTCCTTCAGGTGGGCCCGAAATTAAGCTTCGACTTAAATCAATGTATCGGATTTAAGAGTCGATGACAATCAAGGAAGGGTTAGCACCGTTGTACTACCCATTCAGTACCAATTTAATTTCTCGGTTGTCTTAATTGCAAAAATTAAAAGTTAAATTAAAATTTAATGATTCGAGTCGAATTACTTACCTTTGATCGATTAAAATTGCCACTAAAAAGTAAAAAAATATTAGATTGTAAAATAAAAATAAATAAATAAATAAATATTAAGTAAATCAAAGAGAAGAAAAAAATGGTTAAATTAAGAAAAAAAGAATAATAAAGTAAAATTTGTTAAAAGAGAAAATGAAAAAAAGTTTTAAATTTTAAAAGAAATAAAAAAATCTTAAAAATAAATAAAAATTTAAAGGATCAAATTGAAACGAATTAAAATTTAAGGATCAAATTAATTCTAGAAATGAATTGCAAGAGAAAAATAAAAGGTTAGGGGTCAAATTGCATAAATATAAAAATATAAATAGGGATTAAATTGAATAAATTTAAAATTTAAGGGAAAATTTACAATAGGTGACCAAAATGAATTACGTATCAAAACTTTGGGGACTGCAGAAATAATTTAAGTATTTACTAATTACACCAAGATCCCCATTTATAAATATCCCTAAAACAAAAAAAAATCATTTTAAACTTTATTCTAAAAAAAAACTCTCAAACACTCTTAAATACTCTCCCCTCTCCTCAACTGGCCCCAATGGTCGGCCACAACTCCAGCGAAGCCCCGCCACACCGACTGTAGCTCCGACTACCACCACTGGTGGTAAAAAAATCTAAACTTACCCACAAGCTTTCTCTCGACCCCATAAAGTGAAATTCGATCCCTAAATCCCTAAATAAGCCTTAATCGGCGTAGATCTAAAAAACAAGCCTCATTTTTTTACCTTTTTGGGAAAGTGTTTCGTGTTCTGGTGTTTTCCTTCTGACTCCACTCCTTGATGATCTTTGTTCCCTTCGATGGGAAAAAGATTTGGCTTTTTCTACTTTTGATGATATTTGAATAGATTGTTTGGTTTGGTTTGATTTTGTTGCTATTTTGTATACTTTGCTTTGTTTGCTGCTCTATGTTTTTTTTTCGTGTCTTCAACAGCTTTGGTGTAGGGGTATTTATACCCTCACTGTCGGTGGTTTTTTCACCCCCAACAGGATGGTGCAGTCTCGATATTTGGGGTATTTTGCACGTTGTGTTCGTTGCTTGAAAATGGGATCGATTTCGTGCTTACCAAAAATATCGGGGTGGCTCAATGTCGATCCGTTTGGCCGGTTTTTGGATTTAACTAGCTTATGGCCTTCACTCACTCCCAGTGCGACACCCTTCCATGATACAAAACCCTAATCTGGTTTGGGCTAGGTCAGACCCCCTGACCAGGCTGGCTTGCTAGGTCAAGCCTGTTGGCTCGGTTGGGCTGCACTTTGGATCGAATTGAACTCGAACTTGGACTTGGATCTATTTTTTTAAATAAAAATAAATAAATAATATAAATAAAAATAATAATAATAATAAAATAATAAAAATTATATAAAATATATTATATTTTAAAAAACAATATGTTTTAAAAATTATATATTAAATATATTTCCAAAAATCGTTTTAAAAACCTATATATATGTTTTCAAAACTATATTATCTACGTTTTCAAAAACTGTTTTAAAACTATATATATTATACATTATATATATATTATGCGTTTTAAAAAATGTGTTTTCAAAACTATATATTATACTTTTTCAAAACGTATTTTTAAAACCTAACTATATATATTTTCAAAAACCGATTTTAAAAATTACATATTATATGCTTTCATAAATCATTTTCTAAAAAACTATATATTATATGTTTTCAAAAATATTTTCAAAAACTATATTATATATACACACTAAATAAACCCTGGATGAAAATGAATGATACAATTACCCCTCTTTGCCCATTATCGTGTAATGAAAATAGGGCAAAGACAAAAAGACACAAATTTTCGTTCGGTATGAAGGGGTTCCTGAGTCTAATATCCTCCCTTGTGGAGTTGAAATTTGACTCATATATCTCAGTTTAGAACAACTCCCTATTATTAAATTACAGATGACTCTTTCGTCGTGAAGTTGAGTCACTTTCAAAATGTCTTTGAGTGCAGTATTCTTCGTCATGAAGTTAAAATCGTGGTTGACCCTTTCATCATGAAGTTAAGTCAATCTTGAATGTCTCGAGCTTGATATCCTTTGTTGTGAAGTTGAAATCTATCTTGATGCCTGGATTAGGCGGTAAGTCCTCGCCGTTGGTTTGATTTTAAGTCTCTTGCTAGCCCAATACCCTTTATCGTGAAGTTGGAATTTGACTAGATGACCATAGTCAAGAGATAGTTCCTTGTTGTTGAGTGAAACTATGTTGTAGATGACTCATTTTGTTGTGAAGTTGGGTCAATCTCATAGGCACGATATCCTTCGTCGTGAAGTTGAAATCATGGGTTACTCTTTTGTCGCGAAGTTAAGTCGAAACTTTTGGGCATGATATCCTTCGTTGTGAAGTTAAAATCGTGGGTGAATCATTCGTCGTGAAGTTAAGTCAAAACTTTTGGGCACGATATCCTTTGTTGTGAAGTTGAAATCGTGGGTGACTCCTTCGTCATGAAGTTAATTCGAAACTTTTGGGTATGATATCCTTCGTTGTGAAGTTGATATCGCGGGTGACTCATTCGTCGTGAAGTTGAGTCCCAATTGAATTTGTTTAGAGTCGGATATCCTTCATTGTGAAGTTGAAATCCAACTAGGATAAGATGTATTGTTTCTTTGAGTTCAATATCCTTCGTCGTGAAGTTGAAATTGACTCCGAAAAAAATCTATAAAATTATGCATATATGTGATGTCATGGATGCCTTTGAACTGACTCACCGTTAGATGACTTTTTGAGTGCAAATTTTGTCAATGGGACTTCAAAAATGAGACAATGTTTGGAAGAGTGCAAAGTTCCTCCCCAAATTACTAAGTCTATAGAAGACTTGGATGTTGTGATGCTTTATTGCCTTGATTCGGGACCTTTCCCATACGCGAATCCTGGATCATTACCCAAGCCGCCCTTTCGGGTTTTCAACTTGGATCCTCCATCGGTTTCAAGACACCATTTGTGGGTTTTTGTCTTGGACCCACCTTTTATTCTATTTTTTTCTTTTTCAATTTTTTTTAAAATTTCAATTTATAATGTCTTTTAAGGTTTTCACTTTAAACGTTTTCCCTTTTTTTTCACTTAGAGCACCCTTTCAAGTTTTCACCTTAAGCAAAATATTTCTTGAATGCATCAGAGTTAACGAGATTGGGTAATTCTGATCCGTCTATTTCTGTCAGGATGAGTGCTTCTCCGGAGAAGTCCTTTTTTCATGACATAAGGTCTTTCCCAATTTGGCATCCACTTTCCTCTGAAGTCTTTTTGGATTGGCCAGATCTTTTTTAGTACAAGATCTCCTTCATGGAATACTCTTAGGCACACATTCTTATTGTGTGCCCGGATTATTCATTTTTGGTAGAGTTGACCATGGTGAATGGCTTTCAACTTCTTTTCTTTTATTAAGTTCAGTTGATCATATCGAGTTTCCTCCCATTCTGCATCATCTAGTTTAACTTCTGACAAAACCCGGAGTGATGGGATCTCCACCTCAATGGACAATACCACCTCTATCTTATATGCTAATGAAAATAGGGTTGCCCCAGTCAAAGTTCATACCGAAGTTCGATAAGAAAACAAGGCAAAAGGTAATTTCTCGTGCCAATATTTGTATGTCTAAGTCGTTTTCTCCACTATATTTTTTATATTTTTGTTTACTGTTTCTACCGCTTTGTTTATCTTTGGTCGATAAGTAGTATAATTGTGATGTTTTATGTTGAATTGTTCATAGGCAACATCTATCATATTGTTGTTCAAATTTGATGCATTATCTGTAATGATTCTTTCTGGTAAATTATACCGACATATGATCTCTTTTTTCAAGAATTTACAAATAGTGAACTGAGTGACAATGGCATATGATGTAGCCTCTACCCATTTGGTAAAATAGTCAATTGCCACAAGATTGAACCGATTACCGTTTGAAGATTTTGGATGGATTTGTCCAACGATATCCATGCCCTACATAGAAAAGGGCCATGGTGTTGTCATTACATGAAGAGGACACGATGGAACATTTATTTTATCTCCGTAGACTTGGCACTTGTGACATCGTCTGGCGTAGT
This sequence comes from Hibiscus syriacus, assembly GCF_006381635.1. NCBI lineage: Eukaryota > Viridiplantae > Streptophyta > Magnoliopsida > Malvales > Malvaceae > Hibiscus > Hibiscus syriacus. Next base: position 2,497,156 of record NW_024061960.1, read on the forward strand.
TGATACAATCGCTCTCCAATGTGGACCAGAAGTATCCGCATCATATAACTTGCCTTGCCATCATATGTCCGTTTGCATGAGTTCTACAAACTCCGCCATGCACCTCTTCCAAAATCATCTTTGCTTCTTCTATATCTACACATCTTAACAAGACTTCATCATGGTTTTTCTTGTATAAGATTTCCCCATCAAGTACATATCCGACCATCATCCTTCTGATTGTTCTTTTGTTAGTTTCAGTGGCTTCTTCTGGATAGCCTTGATTTTTAATGTATTGTTGAATGTCGTGATACCAAGGTTTGATGCGTTCTTCGATTTGGTAGCAATAACCCAGGTACTCATATGACTGCATATCGATTGACATCATGTCGAATTCCCCACCAGCCTTGAATGTTGCTACTAAGGTAGCTATGGCATCGGTTATTTGGTTTTCTTCTCTAGGTATATAATGGAAAATGACTTCGTCAAACTCTTAGAGTAGATCCAATATGAGCTTTCTGTATTCCACCAGATTAACATCTTTTGTCTCCCACTCTCCTCGGAGTTGATAAATCACTAAGGCAGAATCTCCATATACCCACAAAGTCTTTATATTTTATCCAATATCAGCTCAAATCCCTAAAACAAAAGCTTCATACTACGCCATGTTGTTAGTGCAATCAAAGTTCAATCTACTAGTGAACGGGTAATGATTTCCTTTGGGTGAGACCAGGATAGCTTTGATGTCATGCCCTAATACATTTTCCAAGAGTTACATGTGGATGTGCTTGTTTCTTCTAAAGATATGGCCATCAATTCTTCATTTGGAAAATAAAAGTCCAACGGCTCATAATTTTTCAAAGTTCTGCTCGCTAAGAAGTCCAATATGACACTTCCCTTTATAGTCTTTTGGCTCACGTATTCAATGTCGAATTCAGATAATAACATATGCCATCGGGCTAATCTTCCAGAGAGAGCATGCACACCCATCATATATTTTAGCGGATCTTACTTGGAAATCAACCAAGTGGTTTGGTATAGCATGTATTGTCTGATCCTTCTTGTAGCCTAGACTAAAGCACAAATTTTTTTTTCAATGGGTGGATATCTAACCTCAAAATAAATGAACTTCTTACCCAGGTAATAAATGACTCTCTCTTGTCTTCCAGACTCATCATGTTGGCCCATGACACATCCCATCGAATTGTCAAAGATGGAAAAATAAAGGAATAAAAGTTTACCCGGTATAGGAGACATTAATACAAGAGTGCACGAAAAAACTCTTTTATTTTTTTGAATGCAATATGGCATTCCTTATCCCACATTCCAGAATTGTTATTTCGAAGATGGAAAATTGGATCGCATTTGTCTGTCAATTATGATATGAATCAGGTAATGCAGTTTAGTCTACCCAGAAATCCTCTAACTTTTTTCTGTGTTCGTTGGGGAGGTAAGTTCTAAATGGCCTTGACTTTTTATGGATCAACCTTAATACATTTCCTACTAACAATGAAACCTAACAGCTTTCCAGATGTTACTCCGAAGGTACACTTGTTAGGATTCAGTCTCAACTGAAACTTTCTCAAACTTTGGAAGAGTTTTATCAGATTCTCGACATGTTCATCTTCAGTTTGTGCTTTGACAATTATGTCATCAACATAAACTTCAATCTCCTTATGCATCATATCATGAAATAAGGTCATTATAGCTCTTTGGTATGTTGCCCAAGTATTCTTTAATCCGAAGGGAATCACCTTGTAACAAAAATATACCCCAATTTATGATGAACGTGGTTTTCTCCATGTCATATGGATGTATTTTAATCTGGTTGTATCCTGAGAATCTGTCCATGAATGAGAAGAAAGTATTTCCCACCATGTTGTCCACCAAAGTATCTATGTGCGACAAGGGGAAATTATATTAGGACTCGCCTTATTGAGGTCTCTGTAGTCGAAGCACATGTGCACTTTTCCATCATTCTTTGGCACCGACATTATGTTATCCACCCACTCCGGATGTTTCGCCACTTGAAGAAAAGCGACATCAAACTGCTTCTTGACTTTTTCTTTTATTTTAAGGAGCATTTCATGTCTCATCCTTCTTAGTTTTTGTTGTACAGGTTTGTATTATGGCTTGATGGGTAGTTTGTGGATTACCATATCCGTTTCTATCCCATGCATGTCTTGATACAACCATGAAAAAACATCTTTGTACTCCTGAAGTAAGTCTATCAAGCTTTGCCTTGCTTCCGATTAAAGTGTCGTGCCAATTTTAACTTCATTATTTTCCTCTTCCTTGCACAAATTCAAAACTTTGATTTTCTCTTCATGTGGCAATATTTGTTTGTCTTCTCTCTCCACCATTCTTAATAATTCATAAGGTAAGTTGCACTCTTCTTCATTGTCACATTCACTGACTTCCCCAACACACTTGATCTATTCAAAATCCACTTCCGGGTCAGAATCATCATTGTCCACATCATTAATATCTAAGTACCTGAAAGGAGAAAATAGATATGTATATGCGATAGGAAAGTATCCCACATAAAATGAATAAATAAAATTAAATACAAAAAATGTTTGTCGGAAAAGAAAACTGCATCTTTTATTGAAATATAAATAAAAACAATTTATTAGCCCTTACAAAAGATCACATATTGCCCTGGGTATAGGCAAATAGGGAATGTTTGAGTATTACTCTGAAAGATATTTGAAAACCACAGGTAGTTCTTCAGCTGCCCAATTGTTAAGCATGAACCCCAGTGGTAATAGACGAATTCCAGATCTGTCAACATCTTCAATGTCATCCGCTGTTATAGTATTGTTGTTCCAGTATTTTAGAGCTTTTTCTATACCAGGTAAGGCCATCATCGTTTCTTCCTCAAAAGCATAACCACCAAACCTAAATATGCTATAAAGAGAAGGAAATATCATCTGCTCCCATTGAGTGTCTTCCCCAATCAATCTTACCCTTCTTCTTTCTTGGCATTTATTAATCTTCTTTCTTCTCTGTTGATGAATGGGATAAAATCCGAGCCCAAACTGTTTTAACTTGATAATAGGAAAGATGGGGTTAACTTTTCCTTGTAAAAACCTCCCAAAGCCTCTTCCTATATTTGCACCTTTCCCCAAAGTCTGTTTGATTTCCATTTTAGTGCATTTTGAAAGCTTGGGTTTGGAAATATTACCCCCTTTAGCCATAAATGTGACATTAACAAACTCCAATGATTGAAATGAGCACTTTAGGACCTCTCATTCACATCTATGTAAAGAGAGTCAGTGGTCACACTCGCCACTACATCCTCTTCAACATTAATGATTATCAGATTTCCATCGATAACAAACTTGACTTTCTGATGCAGTGTTGATGGTACTACCCCAGCTTGATGGATCCAAGGTCTTCCTAAAAGGTAGTTGTAAGAAGGCATAATGTCCATCACCAGGAACTTTATGTTATAAGTGGCAGGCCCAATAGTTAATTGTACTTCAATTTTACTGAGCACCTCTCTCTTTATCCCATCGAAAGCTCGAACCACGCTCTGGCATATTCTCATATAAGAAGTATCCATTAGAAGCCTCTTAAGAGTGACTAAAGGCATTACATTAAGGGCAAAGCCATTGTCAATTACTACACTTGACAAAGCATGTCCTTTGCAATGAGTGGTGATGTGTAATGATTTAGCTCGACCTCTTCCTCCAGATGGAATCTCATTATTGGAAAATGAGATGAGATTATCAGCTTGGATGTTGTTAACCAGTCAATCCATTTTATTGACTGATATCTCCATCTTATTGACTGGTATGTCTTTTGGCACAAATGTATATTTAAGACCTTCAGAAATGTCTTTTTAAGTGACTCCAAACTCAACAGTAGTGCTAACATTAAAATACGTGTAATTGCTCCACAATATTGTACTCACTGTGTTTTAAAAATTTCAAGAACTCTATAGCCTCTTCTTCCTTTATTGTCTCATTTATTGCTGGTATATCCCCTTCGAATGATTCAAGCATTCTTTGAGGTAAGCTAGACTTTTGGGAATAGTGTTTCCCAATAGAATTGCCTAATTCATTAATATATTCTTTAACAGAGCTCACTTGGCATTAATACTTCCAAGGTACTTGTTTGTTTTCCTTGTAAGGAAAAGGTCTTGGTGTCACAATCACCACTTTTTTCGGTTCTTTATATGTTACTTTTGACTTAGGGGTTATTATCAAGGGTCGATCTACACCATATCCCCTATCAGATGAATCTCCGGTAACATAAACATCATCTTTTTGAGTGTCATTGACTTCCTCGTAGAATTCTAGCTCTTTCCTATCTATCATGAGATGGATCAAAGTTTTAAACTCCGAACATTCATGCACATCATGTCCCTCTATATTGTGATAACAATAATAGTTACCATCTTTGTATTCCGGTATGCCAAAATATAGTACAAGAAATCCCACCTTTACCATTTGCTTCCATACCCAGGCTAGAGGAGATTTTACTTCGAAAAACGCTTGTTTTAACCCTCTTGCCCATCTCCTCGGTGATTGTATTAACTCCACTTTCTTAGTGGATAGGCAGAGAGTTATGTGCAACGTTAGGTGATTCTGAATTATTAAAATGAATCCAGTTCTTCTTGCGCATCCATTTTATAATTCTTTTGAATGCGAGGCAGTTATCGATAGCATACCTCGGAACACCACCATGATATTCACAACGTGTATTTTCATCATATTACTTGGGGTAGGGGGCTTTAAAGGTTCTACTGGATAAAGTGACACCACGTGTATGTCAAAGAGTTATTGGTAGAGCTCTTTATAAGTCATGGGAATATGATCGAAATGTTCCCTCTCTCTTTCTCTCATTGGTTCCATTGAATATTGTTTAGAAGTACCTGATGGTATAGCTACAGTTGGTTTGGAGATCGTAACACCTTTGTTGGTATTGAAAGCGTTGACATTATTGATCTCTCATTCTATTTTCTTCATAGGAGATCTTCTACTAGACTCACCTCCTTTAATCTTTCCTTGCTTAATGGTCGTTTCCACTCTTTCTCCAAACATAACCAAATTGGAGAAGATTCCTGACATAATTGCAACCAAATACCCGAAGTAAAGAGCATTTAGAGTGTGTACGAAGAGCTTCCTTGTCTCTTTTTCATCCTAGGGCGGATGAACCTGCATAGCTAATCCCTCAATCGCTGTGCATATTGTCAAAAAATTTCGTTATACTTCTTTTGCATGCTTTGTAGCATAACACAATCCGACCTCATATCGTTTACATGCTTGTAATGTTCCAAGAATGACTAGACAAGATCTTTCCATGTCCGAATGTGCGAGCAGTTCAGCTGATTATACCACCTGATAGCTGAACCTATCAAACTCTCCTGGAAGCAGTGAATCAGGAGTTGGTCATTCCCTATGTATCCTGTCATATTTCGATAGAACATGGTAATATGAGCTGAAGGGAAATTGTTATCAAACTTCTCGAAGTCTAAGACTTTAAATTTAGGAGGAAGAATCAAATGTAGGACTAGGCTGAATTCTAAAGCATCAACTCCATAATAGTCGTTGTCCCCTTTAACCATCTTCATATGATCTTCCAACTACTTGATCTTTTCCTCCATTTTCTTTTCCTTGTCCTCTTCATCAAAATATGGTATATGGTATTCATCCGAATTATTCTAAGGATTAGATACATAAGCATGTACTTTTACAGCAAATGAGTCCCCTTGAAGTCTTGGTAAGATTCCTAGTGTGATAACCACCTACGGGGTAGGTGGCACAGTTACTCCTTCAGATGTCCCTTCCCCAGGAGTAACTTTGCGACAATTTGATCAACCAAAGACTCTTAACTTTTTATGATTGATTCCAAACTGCTTTGATTATTTTGACTTATTTTTTCTTCAAGCTCCCTTTGTAACCTCAGCATGTTTTCTTCGAGTTGAGCAATCTTAGCTTTATTTTTCCTCTTCTTTGATGTGTATTGTGGGGATGAGGTGTGTCCAATGCTTGAGGTGGTATGTCTAGTGTTTGTTCTTTTTTTTTATGAGACATTTTATGTTAGTTAATGTGAATGTAAAGAAATGAAAAGAAAAAGAAAAAAATAATCTGAAATATGCAAGAATCCATTATGCATGAAGTTTCGAGGAACTGATCCAAAAACATGTCTATTATTATAAATAATCTTTATTGGGAAAAAAGTGTTATTTTGAAGAGGTCAAAACAACTCAAATGTACATTCTAACTAAGTCTTCTAGACCCCAAATAACTTCTAATAGGGTAAGAAATCTTCTTCCTTCATCTGTCATTGGTTGAATACCTTGTCGAACCACTTCGGTTTCTCTCGCCAAACCGTGCAAGTAGCGTTCCGCTTTCTGTACTTGCTCTAAGAAGTCTCGAATAACCATATCTCTAGCTTTCACCCTTTATTGAGCTTGCTCCCAACAAAAACGCCATTGAAGTCCTCTATCAAAAGGAACTATCTGAAGCTCAATTGCCAGCTTCTTGAACTTGTCAACAATGGCATCCAATTCAGCTACTGTTTCGCCCATCATGTTCTTATTGTCTTTAAAGAGACCTCTCTAGATCAGTTACCTTCGTCTTTAATTGCTTGTTCTGGTGTCTTTCTAACAAACTTCTTTGGGAAGTCTTTAAATGCTCTTTCACTTTTTTTTTCATCTAGTCCATCAAACTTCCTTTTCAAGTTGCTAGCTTCGCCTTTCCAGTATTCGGAAGACCTTTTTAAGATGGAATTATTCTGAACATGCTCTTGATACACTTTTCTCAAATCTTCCAACTCAAAGCAGACTTTTTTCTGTTCCTTTTCTAACATGTCTGCTCGATCCTTTTAAGTGTCGGCATCCAACTTCCATTGGAACCTCTTAGCTTCGAGTTCCCTTAGTCTTTGTTTCAGCTCGTCTTTTTCAGTTTCAAACTCCTTCTTTTCTACCTCTAATTTGGAGGGAACTGGTTTATGATGCTCTTCCATGGTTCGAGTATCTTCATGATCTGGTATGGGAATGGTGTCATTATTCCTTGGCTTCCTCTATTCTATATAATATGGAGTAAGCATGTCTTTTGTAGTTACAACATTTGTACGACATATTTTCTTCCATGACTCAGCTACATCTTTGACCTTCTTCTTGTAGTTGCCCTCATGGTATGCAAACTCTAATCCAAATATCTCATGTATAACTGGGACAAATTGACGTGCCCCATACTGTCGAAGTACTAAAAGCGGAGAATAACCAACTCCTTCCCATAACCCAAGTAACATTACGATTCCTGAGTCTCCACATCAATAAAGGATGTCATTATGGGTCAGCAACAGGCCTCTCAAGACAAAGTCCTTATCTTGAAGGTGCATGAACACTTTTACCCATTTTTCTATCAGAATGCCTTCTAGCAAACTTTTGTGTAAGAAATTCCTTTAAAGGAGAGTAAGTGATGTTGAATCGATGGTAAGAAATCTCATCAGTCTTCCAGAAATAACTATGGATCCAAACCTGAAGAAGCTGAGTGCATCCTATAAATCTCCCTCCACCAATCCTTCTACAGTGATTTAGTGAATGAAAAAGTTTCAACTAAGATTGTTGGCATAGGGTTCACCCGCTTAGGCAATTGTTCGAACAATTCAACCATAGCTGGCTCAATGTATCCTAAAGTTTTTGGGAAATTAACCAAGCCGTAGATACCTAGTGCAAAAAGGTCAATCATCTTCTATTCATCTGGATGATTCTTCATTAATTGCTTGATGTGGGTCCAAGCAATTCCTTCTCATTTACCTTTGCGTTGAATCGAGTCAGTTACCCACTTTTCATCTACCTTGCAACCTTTACCAACCCATTCTTGAAAGGCTGACTTTTGATGTACTTGGTGTAGACCAGTCCATTCTGATTCGTTCACAATGTAGTAAAGTAGTTTATTCCTCAATGGTGGGCACCATGTCTTCTTGATTGAATGTAAAACAGTTGTACCCCGGATTCCAAAATTGCACTAAGGCTTGAATTAGGGGCTCGTCTATCTTGACATAAAGTAGAAGTGTAACATCACCATACCGCTGGTAGAATCTTTGTTTCTTGTTATTTTTCCAGTTTTCTCACATGTTTCGTAACTCTTGAAAATTGTTCTGTTTAAGGCTGACAGAAGCATAACCAACCAAATCTGACACATAGTTACTTTGCATAATGTCTCCATTTTCCTTCTGAGTCTTCTCTAACCATAGTCGGACCTTTGTATTTTTCTCCTCTTGCATTACAACTCCTTTGTCTATTAATGCAACTTATTTGAGTTTAACGAACACTTTTTGTGGATTAACACCTCTTTAAATTAGGCAAATGATAAAAATAATAGAAAAAAAAATGAAAGGGAAACAAGTTAGTAAGATAAAAATAATAATCAAAATAATAATGAAAATAAAAATTCCTATCCCACATGATATTTACCCCACATTCTTTTATTCCTACCCGGACTTGATCTCTATCCCGCATGTTAATTTTTGAACATATCCTAACCGCATATATTTCTAGTTCGCATACTTTGAACATAAAATAAAGCAGGAAATAGCTCAAGAATCCTAGGTTTTGAAATGGAGTTTCGGGGTGGTCTCTAATTCCTTGCAGTCTTCCGGTTTAGGTTCTAAAAAAGGTTTCCGAGTTCTCCTTGCTGGTGCCCCTTGGGCTTGCCAGACCCTTAGTCCTAAGCTCATTACAAGTTTATGTGGACCAAGTTAAACTCGAGAGGACACATTCCCTTATGTCTATAGGGAGAACAAATTCACACGAAGACATAAGGTATATGAACCCCGAAGGTTACTTGCTAGGCATGTACGGAGAATAAATTCTCACGAAGGCGTCACTTTCACCACCACTTACGAAAGGGTTTGGAGCTCGGGTATAGAGTTTGATATGAATTTTTGAAAAGCTGAAATAAAAAATCAATAGAACTATTTATTTTGAAAAATAATCAAAGGTAAATAATAAGGATCGAAAAGATAAATTAAAATTTAAACTTACAATTTTCGCTTAAGAAGACAACCAAAAATTAATTTTGGCCTGACTCACTTACCTCTCCCAGCAAAGTCGCCAAGCTGTCGTAATCGTCCTTCGGGTAGGCCCAAAATTAGGCTTCGACTTAAATAAATGTGTTAGAGCAGCCACCGATCATTTAAAATTAGGTTGATTGGATACCTTAATTGACCATTTTACCTGATCTGCGTTTTACTAGAAACATATCATATTCGAGAGTCGATTACAGTCAATGAAGGGTTAACACCCTTGTATTGCCTTTTCAGTATCAATTTAATTTCTCGGTTGTCTTAATTACTAAAATTAAAAATTAAATTGAAATTTAAAGATTCGACCCGAATTACTTCCTTTGATCGATTAAAATTGCCTCTAAAACGTCAGAAAATAATTAAAAATTTAAAGGATCAAATTGAAGCGAATTAAAATTTATGGATTGAATTAATTCTAAAAATGAACTGCAAGAGAAAAACGAAAGATTAAGGGGTCAAATTGCATAAATATAAATAGGGATAAATTGAATAAATTTGAAATTCAAGGAAAATTTACAATTGGTGATCAAAATGAATTACGCATCAAAACTTCAAGGATTGTGGAAATAATTTAAATATTTTCTAATTACACCTAGGTCCCCCAATTATAAATACCCCTAAAAAATTAAACCTCATTCTAAAAAAACTCTCAAACACTCTCAAATACTCTTCCATCTCTTCAATCGACCCCTATAGCCGACCACCACTCCGACGAAGCCCCGCCACTCCGACCACCACCATTGGTGGCCAAAAAACCCAAACTTATCCACAAGCTTCCTCTCAAACCCGTAAAGCAAAATTTGAGCCCCAAATCCCCAAAATAAGCCTTAGTATGCGTAGATCTAAAAAAACAAGCCTCGTTTTTTTACCTTTTTGGGGAAAACGTTTCGTTTTTCGGTGTTTTCCTTCTGACGTCCCTCCTTGAAGATCTTTTTTCCCTTTGATGGGAAAAACTTTAGCTTTTTCTACTTTTGGTGATATTTGAATGGATTGCTTGGTTTGGTTTTGTTTCTATTTCGTATACTTTGCTTTGTTTGTTGCTCGATATTTTTTCGTGTCATCAACAACTTTAGTGATTGTTTCGCCCTCAATGGGATGGTACAGTCCCGATATTTGTGGGATTTTGCACGTTGTGTTCGTTTCTTGAAAATCAAATCAGTTTCGTGTTGACCGAAAATATCAGGGTGGCTCAGTCCCGATCCGTTTGGTCGATTTCCAGATTTGATTGGCACATGGCCTTCACACGCTTCCAGTGCGACGCCCTTCCATGACATAAAACCCTAATTTGATTTGGGCTGGGTCAGGCCCCCTAACCGGGTTGGCTTACTGGGTCAGGTCTGCTGGCTCAGTTGGGATGCACTCTGGATCGGATTGAAACCGAACATGGACTTGGAGCATTTTTTTAAATAAAAATAATAAATATAATAAATAATAATATAATAATATATAACAATAAAAACTATATAACATATATTATATTTTCAAAAATAATATGTTTTCAAAAATTATATATTATATATATTTCCAAAAATCATTTTTAAAAACTATATATATGTTTTCAAAATATGTTTTCAAAACTATATTATATACATTTTCAAAAATTGTTTTTAAAACTATATATATTATAATTTTCAAAAATGTGTTTTCAAAACTATATATTATACTGTTTCAAAAAAGTATTTTCCAAACCATATATTATATGTTTTAAAATTTTTATATTATATGCTTTCATAAATCATTTTCTAAAAACTATTTATTATATGTTTTCAAAAATATTTTCAAAAATTATATTATATTATTATATATATATTAAATAAACCCCGGACCAAAAATGAGTGACTACAAAACTATATATAAAAACTATATAATTTATATTTATATTATTATATACTATATATAAACTATATGTATTAAGTATAAACTATATAGTTTATTAATATAATATGTAAGTATATATATAAACTATGTACATTAACTATATAAATTTTAATTATATTATTTTATACTATATATACACTATATATATTATGTATAAACTATATAGTTTATTAATATAAATTATATAGTTTATATATAAATTATATATAATTATATTTAAATATATTTATATATAAATTATATATGAATTATATTTAAATATATACTCTTATTATATATTATGTATAAATTATAGTTTAAATAGTTTAAATATAAAGTATATAAGTATATAATATAAAGTATAAAGTATAAGTATGTATGTATGTATATATATATATATATATAAAGTTTTAGTATAAAGTATATATATATAATAATATAAAGTAGAAGTATATTATATATATATATATATATATATATATATATATATATATATATAAATTATAATTATAAAGACTAAAGTATGTAAGAATATAATATAAAGTATATAAGTATATAATAGAAAATATATAAGTATTAAATATAAAATATATATATGTATATAATATATATTTATATGTATGTCTGTATATAATAATATAAAGTATATAAGTATATAATATAAAGTATGTAAGTATTTAATATAAGTATATATATATATATAAACTATAAAGAATATATATATATAGTATAAGTAAATATATAAACTATAAAGTATTTATATATATATATATACTTTATATTATATACATATATACCTTAGTCTTTATAATTACACTCTCTCTCTCTCTATATATATAATATACTTATACTTTATTGTTGAGTTAATCGAATGACGAAATTGGCCAAGAGGGGGGTGAATTGGCAATAAAAATTTTGTGGAAGCTTTTGCAGAAAATTGAAAGTAATTGCACAGCGATTTACAGTGGTTCGACTTTCTCAAACAAAGTCTACGTCCACTACCTTAGCTATCCACACTAAGGATTTTCCAACAAATTCACTAATTTGTTCTTTCTTTTGAGGCCAAAGAGATAACCTTACAATTCCCTCAAGAGTATACCCCAACTCTTGAGAACACTCTTTTCTCAAAGAGAAGATTACAAATTTGCAAACTTACAAGAAAACCTCACAAGGTAAGATGTTTGCACAATTCTAGAACAAAGAAAAGAACACTCAAAGATGAATACAACTGAGCACAAAAAGTGTTCTTGAAAGCAAAATGAATATTGAATGAAAATGGGCTTGAAATGCTCAAACTTGAGGTTTGATGCTTTCTCTTTGATTCTCTCTTGATTCTAGTTGCTTGATGTTTCTTGTTGTTGATCAATGGCTTCTAAGCTTGCTTAAATACACCTTGGATCACTTCTGAACGTTGGGGATAATTAGAGAAGATATTATAGCCGTTTTAGTGTGAAAACATTTAATAAACAGCTTGGACAGTGGAGGGAATCGGTTCCCTCTCATAGGGAATCGGTTCCCTAAGTGTAAAATTCAAATATTTCGACCGTTGAACAAGGGGGAATCGGTACCCCCTTGGGGGGAATCGGTTCCCTCCGAGCATTCTGGAAATCTCGGAGCCAAACCATTCAGGGGGGAATCGGTTCCTCCTATGGGGGGGAATCGGTTCCCTCTGAGTATTCTGGAATTTTTGGCTTTGAATTGGTTCGAATACTTTGTAAAATATTTTGAAATTGTTTTATGATTAAAACTTAATTTTACACTTAAGTAAGGATCAAAAATGATTTTTGAAATATTTGGAGTAATGTTTTGATATTCGAATAGTTATATCGAATATACTTAGAAAATTATTTGGAAAATCTTAAAATTCATTAACTTAATTTTTATATCGAAATCTTAAAATGTTTCAACAATCTCCCCCTTTTTGATATAACAAAACATTTTAAGATTTTTGAAATCAAGTTTTGAAATTACTCCCCCTTACTTTAACACTTCTTCAATTTATCATGTAAAACATTAAACACTTATTCTTCTCCCCCTTTTTGTTAAATCAAAAAGACAATGTAAAACAAGGTTTTGAAAATCATTTCGCCAATTGATTTATTAATTATAAGCTTAAGCTGCTAAGATCACAATCAAAAGAGAGGTTAGCCATTAGTTTCATAAATCAATATTCATAAATAATGTGATATGGCAAAATTGGTCATATTGCTAATGATAATGTAAATAATGCAGAAATGTATAAAACACACCAAACATATAAGTTCACACCATTCATATATCCAAAATCCACAAAATCAAACAAATCAAAATGTTGAAACAATATTCATTTTGTTCAAAGTTTTAAAGCTAAACATAAAATCAAGCATCCGGGTCGGTAGGAGAAAAACGGGCTCGCATAGCGGCCATCTCGTGTGTGAGTTCATTGATACGAGCGTTGGTTGATTCATTGTTTGCACGCATCTCCCGAAGAATCTCTAATTGTTGAGCTCCCATTGTGGATAAATGAGACTCTATAGAGGAAAAGCGCGAGTCCATGGTAGCGTATCGGAAATCGAATGTCTCCATAAAGGATTGAAAATATGGAGGCATTTGATGCGTTTGTTGAGCTTGCTCCTCGGGCTGCTCTTCGGGTTGTTCAGGTTCTTCTTCAGCTTCATCAATATCCCTCATTAATTGTTCAAACTCGGGATCTTCGTCAGCCTCGGGTGGAGCTTGTGAAGAACTAGCTCCCGGAGTAGAAGAACGAACCCATTCACCGGTTTCTTTGTCCTTTACCCATCCGCTCTCGTTAAGGAAAGAAGATTTATTTGTTTCTTAGAGGAAAAACGGCATCTAGACCGACTCTAAGCCCAGCTTTGGAAAACAGATTACTCAAAAGCAACCGTAAACTAGAGATGAACAGTGTTTCTTGTTAGGAACAAGATTTACGGTTTCAACAATTTTAGCAAAAATAATCTGAGGTAGGTTAATTTTAATACGGTTTTCGAAACAATGTAACCACCAAAGATCCAAAGCTCTAAGAGTAGAATAACGACCTCCGGATGGTCGAAACCACCAAGAAATCATTAGATGAAGAAAACGCTCATGTAGGTCTAAGACACTCGCACTATCTCTTCTTTTATAACGAGAACCTAAGATTTGTTTTCATTCGAAATACCATCATTATCTAATCCAAAAGTATTGGCTATATGCCGGGTCAATATATAAGAATTGTCCTAGAAGGTAGGAACGAATTCCTATGGTTTCGGTTTCAGCTTGGTTTTTAACGCATACGGCATTAGAGTAGAATATACGAACAAGTTGATGGTAAACGATGGGTCAAGATCAAATAGTTTATCAAATTTCCATTCTTGTAAAATGGGAAGATATTTAAAATTGATAGCTAACATAGCTTGACGAGAAGGAATACGTTCTTCCCGGATTTTGTAAGAATCGAAATACTGATAATACCAATATCGGTGATTTCTAGACCCAGGATGATTGAAACACGAATTTTGGATAGTCAAGTTAGGATCAGTGGGATTGGGATTAGAAATTGGAATAGAATGAGGATTTGGAGGTGGATTTGGTTGACGACTGGAACGACTAGATGAAGACCTAGGAGTTTAGGATTTGACATGGTGAAGGAAATCGGAATAGATATAATAACCTGCAATTTTAAAACAAGTGTATGCAATTCAATTAATCCCAAAACTCAAATGAGTCCTCAATATTTCAAGATTCTCTAAATTAATCCTAATGGGCAAAGTTTTTGAAAAGCTTTTGAAAAATATGGTTTTGAGAAACAATATGTATAGTTTTTCATAACAACAATATAATTTGATCAAAACACAATTATAACAATTTTTTTTTTTTTATTTCGAAAATTTTAAAAATTTGAAAAATTCTTGTGTTTTTGATGAAATTAGTTGTAACATCTTGTTTCTAATCACTAAATCAATGCCCGATCACTATTTCAACCTAGAACTAATTGAAACTAATCCTATGTTCAAAATAATGAAATAAAGAGTTTAGAAAAGTTTACCTTGAAATATGAAGATTGAGGGGATTTAGATGTTGTTTGCACGATTTTAATGATTCCAACAGGTTTGGAAGATGATTTATGAAGCAAATTCCGATTATATCGTTGATTTGAAGCAAAAATGGAGATTTGAGGGGTTTAGAGGGTGAGAACGGCGGAGAGAGAGAGGAAGAGGTTTTTGAGAGTTTGGGGGTGATTCTGCCCGATTTTAGCAGAACCCCAGGGGGGTATCGATTCCCCTGTGGGGGGAATCGGTTCCCCTTCAAAGGGGGAATCGGTTCCCTCATGGGGGATCGATTCCCTCTGCACCAAAATGCTAAAATCCGATTTTTTAAGCACAAAATGCTAAATTAATCTTTTCTAGTGGTATTGGAACTCATATCAAACATTAATTATGTTAATAATTAAATTAGTCTTTAATTGTTTTGAACATAAAAATTAATTTTCATTAAGAATCACAAACCCCCTAACTAATAGCAAGAATGCAATCAAAAATTATTATTATAAGCATTTTTCAAGATTTATTAAAAGTGCTACAATTATTTTAACACTAAGTGAAGATAGGTTGGTCAACCTAATTCTCTCCTAAGTGTCCAAAATCTTTCCTTGTCTAAGGGTTTTGTAAAGTATCCGCTAATTGGTGCAAAGTATCAACAAATTCTAGAACTACATCTTCCTTAGTGACATGGTCTCTAATGAAGTGATGTCTTATTTCAATGTGCTTAGTTCTAGAGTGTTGGATGGGATTTTTAGTGAGACAAATAGCACTAGTATTGTCACACTTGATAGGAATGGTACCTACTTCAATTCCATAATCAAAAAGTTGTTGTTTCATCCATAAAACTTGTGCACAGCAACTACCGGCTGAAATGTATTCTGCTTCAGTGGTAGATAATGCAACACAATTTTGTTTCTTTGAAAACCAAGAATCAACATATTTCCAAGGAATTGACAAGTACCGGAGGTGCTTTTCCTATCTAATTTGCATCCTCCATAATCCGCATCAGAAAAAGCATGCAAGCTAAAGCTAGAGTCTCTAGGATACCAAAGTCCTAAACTAGGAGTGTCCTTAAGGTATCTAAAGATTCTCTTAACAGCTAGTAAATGTGATTCCTTAGGACATGATTGAAATCTAGCACATAAGCAAACACTAAACATAATGTCCGGTCTACTTGCAGTTAGATAAAGCAAAGAGCCAATCATTGACCTATATAATTTAACATCTACACATTTACCTCCTTCATCCAAGTCAAGCTTTTTGAAGAGCTCATTGGAGTGTTATGAGGTTTCCCATTTTCCAGTCCAAACTTCTTGAGCATATCTTTGACGTACTTAGCTTGATTAATGAAGATGCCATCTTTTCTTTGCTTGATTTGGAGTCCCAAGAAAAATGAGAGCTCCCCCATCATGCTCATCTCAAACTCACTTTGCATTAGCTTAGAAAATTCTTGACAAAGAACATCATTAGTAGAACCAATATTATATCATCAACATAAATTTGAACTACTAATAAATCTTTACCTTTTCTCTTTAAAAAATGTAGTGTCAACCTTTCCTTTTAAAAAACCTTTTTCAATTAAAAAATTTGACAATCTTTCATACCAAGCTCTAGGAGCTTGTTTTAAACCATAAAGAGCTTTTGTCAATTTTAAAACATGATCCGGAAAATTTGAATCTTCAAAACCTGGAGGTTGTTCCACGTACACTTCTTCTTTTATAAAACCATTTAAAAATGCACTTTTAACATCCATTTGATATAATTTAAATTCATTGAAACATGCAAATGCTAATAACATTCTAATTGCTTCCATCCTAGCTACGGGAGCGTATGTTCATCATAGTCTATGCCTTCTTCTTGAGTATAGCCTTGAGCAACAAGTCTAGCCTTGTTCCTCACTATATTACCACTTTCATCAAGTTTATTTCTAAAAACCCATCTAGTACCTACAGTAGATTTCACTAGGCCTTTCAACTAATGTCCATACTTTACTTCTCTCAAATTGATTTAATTCTTCTTGCATAGCCATAATCCAATGTTCATCTTTTAATGCTTCTTTGATGTTCTTAGGCTCTATGCATGAAATAAAGCAATAATTACAGATATTTCTAGAGAAGATCGAGTAGTTACCCCTTTGATGGATCACCTATAATTTCACCATCTTTGACATAGTTGTACTCTCTTGGAAAAGATACTTCCCTTTCTTCAATGGTTGGATTCTCGAGGGGATCATGAGTTTCCTCATCTTTTGTTTCTTCCTTTGATGATGATTCTCCAACGTCATATCTAACGTCATTTGCTTGTACATACCTACATCATCATTAACAGAAGAATCCTTCCTCGGAAGGGGATTATCATCGAAAACAACATGTATAGACTCTTCTACAACTAAAGTTCTTTATTAAATACACGATAAGCTTTAGAGTTTAAGGAATAACCCAGAAAAATTCCTTCATCACTTTTAGCATCAAATTTACCAAGATTTTCTTTACCGTTGTTTAAAACAAAACATTTACATCCAAAAGGATGAAAATAGCTAATGTTAGGCTTTTTATTTTTGAGAATTTCATGGAGTTTTCTTTAAAATTGGCCTAATCATTACTCGATTTATAACATAACAAGCGGTATTTGTGGCTTCCACCCAAAAATATTTTGGCAAATTATTTTCACAAAGCAGGTTCTAGCCATTTCTTCTAAAGTTCGATTTTTCCTCTCAACAACTCCATTTTGTTGAGGGTTCTAGGTGCTGAAAAATTGTGGCTAATACCATTAGAATTACAAAACTCATAAATCCAAGATTTTCAAATTCAGTTCCATGATCACTTCTAACACTAGTGATAGAGTATCCTTTTTCATTTTGGATTATTTTTGAAAATGTGATGAATTTTCTAATGCTTCATCTTTAGTACTTAAGAATAGAACCCAAGTGTATCTAGAATAGTCATCTACCAAGACAAATGCATATTGTTTTCCTCCCAAGCTAGTAGTTCTAGTTGGCCCAAAAAGATCTAAATGGATCAATTGTAATACTCTACTAGTTGATACATCATTAATAGATTTAAAAGAAACTCGTTTTTGTTTTCCTTTAGCACAAGCATCACAGATTTTATCATTATCAAATTTAAGCTTAGGCAACCCCTCGAACTAAATCACCTTGAATTAGCCGTTGCAGAACACTCATACTAGCATGACCTAGTCTCCTATCCATAACCAACTATCATGCTCATCCTTAGCAACTAGGCATAAATTAGTCATATCAATAGAATCTAAATGCACCATGTAAATGTTTCCTATTCTATGACAATAAGCATAATCCGATTAGATGCAATGTCAATGACTTTACAACCATTAATTTCAAATAAGACATTGAATCCTTTATCGCATAATTGACTAATACTCAAAGATTATGCTTTAATCCATTCACATATAAACATTTTTAATTTGTATGGAAGAGGTATTACCTATTGTACCAATACCTTCAATGTGACCTTTTGAATTGTCTCCAAAAGTCACTTCTCCTCCATTTTTGGCGTTAAGCTCAATGAACCGGCTTTGTCTCCGGTCATATGTCTTGAGCATCCACTATCAAGGTACCATGAGTTTGAATTTGTTTCCCGTGCCTTGTAGCAATGCTCCTTTCCCTACAAACATAGATTAATTTTTGATTTTTGGTACCCAAATTCTTTTGGGTCCATATTCATAGTTTCCAAAATCCTAGTCCCTTAGGTATCCATTTTGTAGGACATCTTTATCTTTAGTAGTAATGAGTCCTTTAGGAACCCATATACTTCTAATATTTTACCATTTAAGGTTCGTTGAGGATTTCTATGATTGTAGTTTCTAAAATCTTTTCTAACAAGTTGGATTTTGAATTTTCTCCTTTTTCAAAACGTTTTGTTCCAACTTTTTCAAAAGAGATTTTAAGATCATCAATTTTCTTTTGATGATCATTGACCTTTGAAAGTAAATTTTGCAAATCTAAATTTTTCTTTTCAAACTCTTCTAGTTTGATTTGCAAATCTTTAATTTTACTTTCAAGATCATTGTTGGTTTTGGATATGAGTTTATTTTCATTTTTCAATTTTGAAACATCATTTTTATATTTTAAAAATAATTTCTCATAATCCGAAGCCAACCCATTATATTCCTCTAATAGCTCATCATAAGATAAATCATCAAATCAGATGAGTTAGAGGTTACCTTAGAATCTTCCCCGAATGCCATCAAGCACAAGTTTGCTACTTCTTGTCCTCTTCATCGGAACCTTCTTCATCGCTCCATGTAGCCACATGAGCCTTGTGCTTATTCTTGATTGACCCTTTTTCTTCAATTGTGGGCAATCATATTTGACATGCCCCGGCTTTTTGCATTCATAGCAAATGATTGGGTCCTTCTCTTTTGGTTCATTTTTGAGGCCTTCGTTTCGTTTGAATTTTCTTCCTTGGTAAGGTCTCATCATTTTTCTGAACCGTTTGGCAAACAATGCCATTTCCTCGTCATCATCATCATTAGAATCACTCTCATCTTTTGTGGATTTGAGAGCAACTCCAATGTTTTTCTTCTTCTCCTTCTCCTTTGGTGTCTCTTCAACTTTATCAAGGTCCCCTCATCTTCAAGCATCATCTCATGAGTGAGGAGTGAACCGATAAGTTCTTCAAGAGTTAAGGACGATGTCCTTAGACTCGATGATTGCCGTCTTCTTTGATTGCCATGATTTTGGGAGGGAGTAGACTAACTTCCTCACAAGCTTTCATTTGAGATGATCTCTCCATATGATTTGAGACCATTGACAATCGTTGAAAATCTATCCGTCATAGCTTGATGTCTTCATTTGGTTTCATCCTGAAATTTTCATAGCTATGCGTTAGAATACTATTTTTGATTTCTTTACCTCATCTGTACCTTCATGTGTGACTTGAAGTTTGTCCCATATTTCTTTGGCGGTTGTACACGATGAAACTCTTCCATATTCATCTGGTCCAAGAGCACAAAAAATAATATGGATGGCTTTGGAGTTGAGCTGGAACATTCTTGTCTCTCCTTCACTCCACAACCTTGGATGAGTGAGAGGTTTGATGTCCTCTTCTACAGCATTCCATGCTCCCATCACTTGCTTGAATGAAGTACATCATTCTATTCTTCCAATAGGCATAGTTAGCTCCATTGAAGAAAGGAGGCTTGTTGACGGGCATCGAATCAAGACCGGAGTCGAAGTTTGAAGTGGAGGCCATTGATGACTTTGTAATCGATGTAACTCTTCCCGGATCGACTCAAGGCGATAAACCTTCAAATGAGTTAGGCTCTGATGCCAATTGTTGAGTTAATCGAATGACGAAAATTGGCCAAGAGGGGGGTGAATTGGCAATAAAAATTTTGTGGAAGCTTTTGCAGAAAATTGAAAGTAATTGCACAGCGATTTACAGTGGTTCGACTTTCTCAAACAAA